>NC_134356.1:106394930-107819057 GCF_048569485.1 Anomaloglossus baeobatrachus | reverse complement strand
TGGGAAGGCGGGCGGTGGAGTCTCCTGTGCCACCAGCGGTCAGGCGGTGGAGGCTCGTGTTCCCATAGCGGGTGGGCGCTGGGGGCTCGTGTGCCCCCAGCGTGCGGGAGGTGGGGGTCGTATGCCCCCAGCGGTTGGGCGGTGGAGGCTCGTGTTCCCCTAGCGGGTGGGAGGTGGAGGCTCTTGTGATCTCATCAGGCGGGTGGACGGGCGGTGGAGGCTCGTGTGCCCCAGCGGTCGGGTGGTGGAGGCTGGTTTTCCCCCCAGCAGTCAAGCGGTGGAGGCTCGTGTGCCCCCAGCGGGCGGGCGGTGGGGGCTCTTGTGCCCCCAGCGGTTGGGCGGTGGAGGCTCGTGTTCCCCTAGCGGGTGGGTGCTGGAGGCTCGTGTGCCACCAGCGGGCAGGCGGGCGGTGGAGGCTCGTGTGCCACCAGCGGGCAGGCGGGCGGTGGAGGCTCGTGTTCCTCCAGCAGACGGGCTGTGGAGGCTGGTTTGCCCCCAGCAGTCAAGCAGTGGAGGCTCGTGTGCCCCCAGTGGGCGGGCGGATGGGGCTCGTGTGCCCCCAGTGGGCGAGCGGTGGGGGCTCGTGTGCCCCCAGTGGGCGGGCGGTGGGGCTCGTGTGCTCCCAGTGGGCGAGCGGTGGGGGCTCATGTGCCCCCAGTGGGCGGGTGGTGGTGGAGGCTCGTGTGACCTGGGCAGGCGGGCGGTGGAGGCTCGTCTGCCCCCAGTGGTCAAACGGTGGAGGCTCGTGGCCCAAGCAGGGCCAGCAGACGGTGGAGGCTCGTGTGCCCCCAGTGGGCCGGCGGTGGGGGCTCGTGTGCCCCCAGCGGTCGGGCGGTGGAGGCTTGTGTGCCTCCAGCGGGCTGGAGGTGGAGGCATGTGTGCCCCCAGCAAGCTGGCGGGCGGTGGAGGTTCGTGTTCCTTCAGCGGTCGGGCGGTGGAGGCTCGTGTGCCCCCAGCGGGCGGTTGGTGGAGGCTCGGGTGCCCCCAGAAGGTGGGCGCTGGGGGCTCGTGTGCCCCCAGCGGGTGGGCGGTGGGGGCTCATGTGCCACCAGCGGGCGGACGGTGGTGGCTCGTGTGCCCCCAGCGGGTGGGCGGGCGGTGGAGGCTCGTGTGACCCCAGCGGGCGGGCGGTGGAGGCTCGTGTGCCCCCAGCGGTCGGACGGTGGAGGTTCGTGTGCCCCCAGTGGGCTGGCGGTCGGTGGAGGCTCGTGTGCCCCCAGCGGGCTGGTGGGCGGTGGGAGGTTCGTGTGCCCCCAGCGGGCTGGCGGGCAGTGGAGGCTCGTGTGCTCCCAGCAGGCTGGCGGGCGGTGGAGGCTCTTGTGCTTCCAGCGGACGGACGGTGGGGGTTCGTGTGCCCCCAGCGGGCGGGGTGAGGGCTCGTGTGACCCCAGCGGGCGGGCGTTGGAGGCTCGTGTGCCCCCTGCAGGCGGGAGGTGAAGGCTCATATGCCGCCAGTGCGCAGTCGTGTGCCCCCAGTGGGAAGGCGGGCGGTGGAGTCTCCTGTGCCACCAGCGGTCGGGCGGTGGAGGCTCGTGTTCCCTTAGCGGGTGCGCACTGGGGGCTCGTGTGCCCCCAGCGCGCGGGAGGTGGGGGTCGTATGCCCCCAGCGGTTGGGCGGTGGAGGCTCGTGTTCCCCTAGCGGGTGGGTGGTGGAGGCTCTTGTGACCTCATCGGGCGGGTGGACGGGCGGTGGAGGCTCGTGTGCCCCAGCGGTCGGGTGGTGGAGGCTGGTTTTCCCCCCAGCAGTCAAGCGGTGGAGGCTCGTGTGCCCCCAGCGGGCGAGCGGTGGGGGCTCATGTGCCCTTAGAGGTTGGGCGGTGGAGGCTCGTGTTCCCCTAGCGGGTGGGTGGTGGAGGCTCGTGTGACCTCATCGGGCGGTCGGGTGGTGGAGGCTCGTGTGCCACCAGCGGGCAGGCGGGCGGTGGAGGCTCGTGTTCCTCCAGCAGACGGGCTGTGGAGGCTGGTTTGCCCCCAGAAGTCAAGCAGTGGAGGCTCGTGTGCCCCCAGTGGGCGGGCGGTGGGGGCTCGTGTGCCCCCAGTGGGCGAGCGGTGGAGGCTCGTATGCCCCCAGTGGGCGGGCGATGGGGCTTGTGTGCTCCCAGTGGGCGAGCGGTGGGGGCTCATGTGCCCCCAGTGGGCAGGTGGTGGAGGCTCGTGTGACCCGGGGGGGCGGGCGGTGGAGGCTCGTGTGCCCCCAGCGGTCAAACGGTGGAGGCTCGTGTGCCACCAGCGGGCAAGCAGGCGGTGGGGGCTCGTGTGCCCCCAGCCGTCGGGCGGTGGAGGCTTGTGTGCCCCCAGCCGTCGGGCGGTGGAGGCTTGTGTGCCCCCAGCGGGCTGGAGGTGGAGGCATGTGTGCCCCCAGCAAGCTGGCGGGCGGTGGAGGTTCGTGTTCCTTCAGCGGTCGGGCGGTGGAGGCTCGTGTGCCCCCAGCGGGCGGTTGGTGGAGGCTCGTGTGCCCCCAGAAGGTGGGCGCTGGGGGCTCGTGTGCCCCCAGCGGGCGGGAGGTGGAGGCTCATGTGCCGCCAGTGGGCACTCGTTTGCCCCCAGTGGGCGGGCGGGCGGTGGAGTCTCCTGTGCCACCAGCAGGTGGGCGCTGGGGGCTCGTGTTCCCCTAGCGGGTGGGTGGTGGAGGTTCGTGTTCCTTCAGCGGTCGGGCGGTGGAGGCTCGTGTGCCCCCAGCGGGCGGTTGGTGGAGGCTCGTGTGCCCCCAGCGGTCGAGCGGTGGAGTCTCATGTGCCCCCAGCGGTCGGGCAGTGGAGGCTCATGTGCCCCCAGCGGTCGGGCGGTGGAGGCTCATGTGCCCCTAGCGGTCGGGCGGTGGAGGCTCATGTGCCCCCAGTGGTTGGGCGGTGGAGGCTCGTGTGCCCCCAGCGATCGGGCGGTGGAGGCTCGTGTGCCCCCAGCGGGCGGTGGAGGCTCGTGTTCCCCTAGCGGGTGGGTGCTGGAGGCTCGTGTGCCACCAGCGGGCAGGCGGGCGGTGGAGGCTCGTGTGCCACCAGCGGGCAGGCGGGCGGTGGAGGCTCCTGTTCCTCCAGCAGACGGGCTGTGGAGGCTGGTTTGCCCCCAGCAGTCAAGCAGTGGAGGCTCGTGTGCCCCCAGTGGGCGGGCGGATGGGGCTCGTGTGCCCCCAGTGGGCGAGCGGTGGGGGCTCGTATGCCCCCAGTGGGCGGGCGGTGGGGCTCGTGTGCTCCCAGTGGGCGAGCGGTGGGGGCTCATGTGCCACCAGCGGTCAAACGGTGGAGGCTCGTGTGCCACCAGCGGGCAAGCAGACGGTGGAGGCTCGTGTGCCCCCAGTGGGCCGGCGGTGGGGGCTCGTGTGCCCCCAGCAGTCGGGCGGTGGAGGCTCGTGTGCCCCCAGCGGTAGGGCGGTGGAGGCTTGTGTGCCTCCAGCGGGCTGGAGGTGGAGGCATGTGTGCCCCCAGCAAGCTGGCGGGCGGTGGAGGTTCGTGTTCCTTCAGCGGTCAGGCGGTGGAGGCTCGTGTGCACCCAGCGGGCGGTTGGTGGAGGCTCGGGTGCCCCCAGAAGGTGGGCGCTGGGGGCTCGTGTGCCCCCAGCGGGTGGGCGGTGGGGACTCATGTGCCACCAGCGGGTGGGCGGGCGGTGGAGGCTCGTGTGACCCCAGCGGGCGGGCGGTGGAGGCTCGTGTGCCCCCAGCGGTCGGACGGTGGAGGTTCGTGTGCCCCCAGCGGGCTGGCGGTCGGTGGAGGCTCGTGTGCCCCCAGCGGTCGGACGGTGGAGGTTCGTGTGCCCCCAGCGGGCTGGCGGTCGGTGGAGGCTCGTGTGCCCCCAGCGGGCTGGCGGGCAGTGGAGGCTCGTGTGCCCCCAGCAGGCTGGCGGGCGGTGGAGGCTCTTGTGCTTCCAGCGGACGGACGGTGGGGGTTCGTGTGCCCCCAGCGGGCGGGCGGTGAGGGCTCGTGTGACCCCAGCGGGCGGGCGTTGGAGGCTCGTGTGCCCCCTGCGGGCGGGAGGTGAAGGCTCATATGCCGCCAGTGCGCAGTCGTGTGCCCCCAGTGGGAAGGCGGGCGGTGGAGTCTACTGTGCCACCAGCGGTCGGGCGGTGGAGGCTCGTGTTCCCTTAGCGGGTGGGCACTGGGGGCTCGTGTGCCCCCAGCGCGCGGGAGGTGGGGGTCGTATGCCCCCAGCGGTGGGGCGGTGGAGGCTCGTGTTCCCCTAGCGGGTGGGTGGTGGAGGCTCTTGTGACCTCATCGGGCGGGTGGACGGGCGGTGGAGGCTCGTGTGCCCCAGCGGTCGGGTGGTGGAGGCTGGTTTTCCCCCCAGCAGTCAAGCGGTGGAGGCTCGTGTGCCCCCAGCGGGCGGTCGGTGGGGGCTCGTGTGCCCCCAGAGGTTGGGCAGTGGAGGCTCGTGTTCCCCTAGCGGGTGGGTGGTGGAGGCTCGTGTGACCTCATCGGGCGGTCGGGTGGTGGAGGCTCGTGTGCCACCAGCGGGCAGGCGGGCGGTGGAGGCTCGTGTTCCTCCAGCAGACGGGCTGTGGAGGCTGGTTTGCCCCCAGAAGTCAAGCAGTGGAGGCTCGTGTGCCCCCAGTGGGCGTGCGGTGGGGGCTCGTGTGCCCCCAGTGGGCGAGCGGTGGGGGCTCGTGTGCCCCCAGTGGGCGGGCGATGGGGCTTGTGTGCTCCCAGTGGGCGAGCGGTGGGGGGTCATGTGCCCCCAGTGGGCAGGTGGTGGAGGCTCGTGTGACCCGGGCGGGCGGGCGGTGGAGGCTCGTGTGACCCGGGCGGGCGGGTGGTGGAGGCTCGTGTGCCCCCAGCGGTCAAACGGTGGAGGCTCGTGTGCCACCAGCGGGCAAGCAGGCGGTGGAGGCTCGTGTGCCCCCAGTGGGCCGGCGGTGGGGGCTCGTGTGCCCCCAGCAGTCGGGCGGTGGAGGCTCGTGTGCCCCCAGCGGTCGGGCGGTGGAGGCTTGTGTGCCTCCAGCGGGCTGGAGGTGGAGGCATGTGTGCCCCCAGCAAGCTGGCGGGCGGTGGAGGTTCGTGTTCCTTCAGCGGTCAGGCGGTGGAGGCTCGTGTGCCCCCAGCGGGCGGTTGGTGGAGGCTCGGGTGCCCCCAGAAGGTGGGCGCTGGGGGCTCGTGTGCCCCCAGCGGGTGGGCGGTGGGGACTCATGTGCCACCAGCGGGCGGACGGTGGTGGCTCGTGTGCCCCCAGCGGGTGGGCGGGCGGTGGAGGCTCGTGTGACCCCAGCGGGCGGGCGGTGGAGGCTCGTGTGCCCCCAGCGGTCGGACGGTGGAGGGTCGTGTGCCCCCAGCGGGCTGGCGGTCGGTGGAGGCTCGTGTGCCCCCAGCGGGCTGGTGGGCGGTGGAGGTTCGTGTGCCCCCAGAGGGCTGGCGGGCAGTGGAGGCTCGTGTGCCCCCAGCAGGCTGGCGGGCGGTGGAGGCTCTTGTGCTTCCAGCGGACGGACGGTGGGGGTTCGTGTGCCCCCAGCGGGCGGGCGGTGAGGCTCGTGTGACCCCAGCGGGCGGGCGTTGGAGGCTCGTGTGCCCCCTGCGGGCGGGAGGTGAAGGCTCATATGCCGCCAGTGCGCAGTCGTGTGCCCCAGTGGGAAGGCGGGCGGTGGAGTCTCCTGTGCCACCAGCGGTCGGGCGGTGGAGGCTCGTGTTCCCTTAGCGGGTGGGCACTGGGGGCTCGTGTGCCCCCAGCGCGCGGGAGGTGGGGGTCGTATGCCCCCAGCGGTTGGGCGGTGGAGGCTCGTGTTCCCCTAGCGGGTGGGTGGTGGAGGCTCTTGTGACCTCATCGGGCGGGTGGACGGGCGGTGGAAGCTCGTGTGCCCCAGCGGTCGGGTGGTGGAGGCTGGTTTTCCCCACAGCAGTCAAGCGGTGGAGGCTCGTGTGCCCCCAGCGGGCGGGCGGCGGGGGCTCGTGTGCCCCCAGAGGTTGGGCGGTGGAGGCTCGTGTTCCCCTAGCGGGTGGGTGGTGGAGGCTCGTGTGACCTCATCGGGCGGTCGGAAGGTGGAGGCTCGTGTGACCCGGGCGGGCGGGCGGTGGAGGCTCGTGTGCCCCCAGCGGTCAAACGGTGGAGGCTCGTGTGCCACCAGCGGGCAAGCAGGCGGTGGAGGCTCGTGTGCCCCCAGTGGGTCGGCGGTGGGGGCTCGTGTGCCCCCAGCCGTCGGGCGGTGGAGGCTTGTGTGCCCCCAGCCTTCGGGCGGTGGAGGCTTGTGTGCCCCCAGCGGGCTGGAGGTGGAGGCATGTGTGCCCCCAGCAAGCTGGCCGGCGGTGGAGGTTCGTGTTCCTTCAGCGGTCGGGCGGTGGAGTCTCGTGTGCCCCCAGTGGGCGGTTGGTGGAGGCTCGTGTGCCCCCAGAAGGTGGGCGCTGGGGGCTCGTGTGCCCCCAGCGGGCGGGAGGTGGAGGCTCATGTGCCGCCAGTGGGCACTCGTTTGCCCCCAGTGGGCGGGCGGGCGGTGGAGTCTCCTGTGCCACCAGCAGGTGGGCGCTGGGGGCTTGTGTTCCCCTAGCGGGTGGGTGGTGGAGGCTCGTGTGCCCCAAGCGGTCGGGCGGTGGAGGCTCGTGTGCCCCCAGCAGTCAGGCGGGTAGAGGCTCGTGTGCCCTTAGCGGGCAGGCGGTGGAGGCTCGAGTGCCCCCAGCTGGCGGGTGGTGGGGATTCGTGTGCCCCCAGCCGGCGGGCGGTGGGGGCTCGTGTGCCCCCAGCGGGTGGGCGGTGGGGACTCGTGTGCCACCAGCGGGCGGACGGTGGTGGCTCGTGTGCCCCCAGCGGGCCGGCGGGCGGTGGAGGCTCGTGTGACCCCAGCGGGCGGGCGGACGGTGGAGGCTCGTGTGCCCCCAGCGGGCTGGCGGGCGGTGGAGGCTCGTGTGCCCCCAGCGGGCTGGCGGGCGGTGGAGGCTCGTGTGCCCCCAGCGGGCTTGCGGGCGGTGGAGGCTCGTGTGCCCCCAGTGGGCTGGCGAGCGGTGGAGGCTTTTGTGCCTCCAGCGGACGGACGGTGGGGGTTCGTGTGCCCCCAGCGGGTGGGTGGTGGGGGCTCGTGTGACCCCAGCGGGCAGGCGTTGGAGGCTCATGTGCCCCCAGCGGGCTGGAGGTGGAGGCTCATGTGCCGCCAGTGCGCACTCGTGTGCCCCCAGTGGGCGGGCGGGCGGTGGAGTCTCCTGTGCCACCAGCGGTCTGGCGGTGGAGGCTCGTGTTCCCTTAGCGGGTGGGCACTGGGGGCTCGTGTGCCCCCAGCGCGCAGGAGGTGGGGGCTCGTATGACCCCAGCGGTTGGGCGGTGGAGGCTCGTGTTCCCCTAGCGGGTGGGTGGTGGAGGCTCTTGTGACCTCATCGGGCGGGTGGACGGGTGGTGGAGGCTCGTGTGCCCCAGCGGTCAGGTAGTGGAGGCTGGTTTGCCCCCAGCGGTCAAGCGGTGGAGGCTCGTGTGCCCCAGCGGGCAGTCGGTGGGGGCTCGTGTGCCCCCAGCGGTTGGGCGGTGGAGGCTCGTGTTCCCCTAGCGGGTGGGTGGTGGAGGCTCGTGTGACCTCATCGGGTGGTCGGGTGGTGGAGGCTCGTGTGCCCCAGCGGTCGGATGGTGGAGGCTGGTTTGCCCCCAGCAGTCAAGCAGTGGAGGCTCGTGTGCCCCCAGTGGGCGAGCGGTGGGGGCTCGTGTGCCCCCAGTGTGCGGGCGGTGGGGCTCGTGTGCTCTCAGTGGGCGAGCGGTGGGGGCTCATGTGCCCCCAGTGGGCGGGCGGTGGAGGCTCGTGTGCCCCCAGCGGTCAAATGGTGGAGGCTCGTGTGCCACCAGCGGGCAAGCAGGCGGTGGAGGCTCGTGTTCCTCCAGAACACAGGCGGTGGAGGCTTTTTTGCCCCCAGCAGTCAAGCAGTGGAGGCTCGTGTGCTCCCAGTGGTAGGGCGATGGGGGCTCTTGTGCCCCCAGTGGGCGGGCGGTGGAAGCTCGTGTGCCCCTAGCAGATGGGCAGCAGAAGCTCGTGTGCCCCCAGCAGGTGGGCGGTGGGGGCTCGTTTGCTTCCAGCGGGCGGTCGGTGGAGGCTCGTGTGCCACCAGTGTGCTGGCGGGTGGTGGAGTCTCCTGTGCCACCAGCGGTCGGGCGGTGGAGGCTCGTGTTCCCTTAGCGGGTGGGCGCTGGGGGCTAGTGTGCCCCCAGCGGGCAGGAGGTGGGGGCTCGTATGCCCCCAGCAGTTGGGCGGTTGAGGCTCGTGTTCCCCTAGCGGGTGGATGGTGGAGGCTCGTGTGACCTCATCGGGCGGTCGGGTGGTGGAGGCTCGTGTGCCCCAGCGGTCGGGTGGTGGAGGCTGGTTTGCCCCCAGCAGTCAAGCAGTGGAGGCTCGTGTGCCCCCAGTGGGCGAGCGGTTGGGGCTCGTGTGCCCCCAGCGGGCAGGCGGGCGGTGGAGGCTCGTGTGCCCTCAGCGGGCAGGCAGGCGGTGGAGGCTCGTGTGCCCTCAGCGGTCGCGCGGTGGAGGCTCGTGTGCCCCCAGCGGTCGAGCGGTGGAGGCTCGTATGCCCCCAGCAGTCGAGCGGTGGAGGCTCGTGTGCCCCCAGCGGGCGGTCGGTGGGGGCTCGTGTGCCCCAGAGGTTGGGCGGTGGAGGCTCGTGTTCCCCTAGCGGGTGGGTGGTGGAGGCTCGTGTGACCTCATCGGGCGGTCGGGTGGTGGAGGCTCGTGTGCCACCAGCGGGCAGGCGGGCGGTGGAGGCTCGTGTTCCTCCAGCAGACGGGCTGTGGAGGCTGGTTTGCCCCCAGAAGTCAAGCAGTGGAGGCTCGTGTGCCCCCAGTGGGCGTGCAGGGGGGGCTCGTGTGCCCCCAATGGGCGAGCGGTGGGGGCTCGTGTGCCCCCAGTGGGCGGGCGATGGGGCTTGTGTGCTCCCAGTGGGCGAGCGGTGGGGGGTCATGTGCCCCAGTGGGCAGGTGGTGGAGGCTCGTGTGACCCGGGCGGGCAGGCGGTGGAGGCTCGTGTGACCCGGGCGGGCGGGCGGTGGAGGCTCGTGTGCCCCCAGCGGTCAAACGGTGGAGGCTCGTGTGCCACCAGCGGGCAAGCAGGCGATGGAGGCTCGTGTGCCCCCAGTGGGCCGGCGGTGGGGGCTCGTGTGCCCCCAGCAGTCGGGCGGTGGAGGCTCGTGTGCCCCCAGCGGTCGGGCGGTGGAGGCTTGTGTGCCTCCAGCAGGCTGGAGGTGGAGGCATGTGTGCCCCCAGCAAGCTGGCGGGCGGTGGAGGTTCGTGTTCCTTCAGCGGTCAGGCGGTGGAGGCTCGTGTGCCCCCAGCGGGCGGTTGGTGGAGGCTCGGGTGCCCCCAGAAGGTGGGCGCTGGGGGCTCGTGTGCCCCCAGCGGGTGGGCGGTGGGGACTCATGTGCCACCAGCGGGCGGACGGTGGTGGCTCGTGTGCCCCCAGCGGGTGGGCGGGCGGTGGAGGCTCGTGTGACCCCAGCGGGCGGGCGGTGGAGGCTCGTGTGCCCCCAGCGGTCGGACGGTGGAGGTTCGTGTGCCCCCAGCGGGCTGGCGGTCGGTGGAGGCTCGTGTGCCCCCAGCGGGCTGGTGGGCGGTGGAGGTTCGTGTGCCCCCAGCGGGCTGGCGGGCAGTGGAGGCTCGTGTGCCCCCAGCAGGCTGGCGGGCGGTGGAGGCTCTTGTGCTTCCAGCGGACGGACGGTGGGGGTTCGGGTGCCCCCAGCGGGTTGGCGGTGAGGGCTCGTGTGACCCCAGCGGGCGGGCGTTGGAGGCTCGTGTGCCACTTGCGGGCGGGAGGTGAAGGCTCATATGCCGCCAGTGCGCAGTCGTGTGCCCCCAGTGGGAAGGCGGGCGGGTGGAGTCTCCTGTGCCACCAGCGGTCGGGCGGTGGAGGCTCGTGTTCCCTTAGCGGGTGGGCTCTGGGGGCTCGTGTGCCCCCAGCGCGCGGGAGGTGGGGGTCGTATGCCCCCAGCGGTTGGGCGGTGGAGGCTCGTGTTCCCCTAGCGGGTGGGTGGTGGAGGCTCTTGTGACCTCATCGGGCGGGTGGACGGGCGGTGGAGGCTCGTGTGCCCCAGCGGTCGGGTGGTGGAAGCTGGTTTTCCCCCCAGCAGTCAAGCGGTGGAGGCTCGTGTGCCCCCAGCGGGCGGGCGGTGGGGGCTCGTGTGCCCCCAGAGGTTGGGCGGTGGAGGCTCGTGTTCCCCTAGCGGGTGGGTGGTGGAGGCTCGTGTGACCTCATCGGGCGGTCGGGTGGTGGAGGCTCGTGTGCCACCAGCGGGCAGGCGGGCGGTGGAGGCTCGTGTTCCTCCAGCAGACGGGCTGTGGAGGCTGGTTTGCCCCCAGAAGTCAAGCAGTGGAGGCTCGTGTGCCCCCAGTGGGCGTGCGGTGGGGGCTCGTGTGCCCCCAGTGGGCGGGCGATGGGGCTTGTGTGCTCCCAGTGGGCGAGCGGTGGGGGGTCATGTGCCCCCAGTGGGCAGGTGGTGGAGGCTCGTGTGACCCGGGCGGGCGGTGGAGGCTCGTGTGACCCGGGCGGGCGGGCGGTGGAGGCTCGTGTGCCCCCAGCGGTCAAACGGTGGAGGCTCGTGTGCCACCAGCGGGCAAGCAGGCGGTGGAGGCTCGTGTGCCCCCAGTGGGTCGGCGGTGGGGGCTCGTGTGCCCCCAGCCGTCGGGCGGTGGAGGCTTGTGTGCCCCCAGCCGTCGGGCGGTGGAGGCTTGTGTGCCCCCAGCGGGCTGGAGGTGGAGTCATGTGTGCCCCCAGCAAGCTGGCGGGCGGTGGAGGTTCGTGTTCCTTCAGCGGTCGGGCGGTGGAGGCTCGTGTGCCCCCAGCGGGCGGTTGGTGGAGGCTCTTGTGCCCCCAGAAGGTGGGCGCTGGGGGCTCGTGTGCCCCCAGCGGGCGGGAGGTGGAGGCTCATGTGCCGCCAGTGGGCACTCGTTTGCCCCCAGTGAGCGGGCGGGCGGTGGAGTCTCCTGTGCCACCAGCAGGTGGGCGCTGGGGGCTTGTGTTCCCCTAGCGAGTGGGTGGTGGAGGCTCGTGTGCCCCAAGCGGTCGGGCGGTGGAGGCTCGTGTGCCTCCAGCGGTCGGGCGGTGGAGGCTTGTGTGCCCCCAGCGGACTGGCGGGCGGTGGAGGTTCGTGTTCCTTCAGCGGTCGGGCGGTGGAGGCTCATGTGCCCACAGCGGGCGGTTGGTGGAGGCTCGTGTGCCCCCAGCGGTCGAGCGGTGGAGGCTCGTGTGCCCCCAGCGGTCGGGCGGTGGAGGCTCGTGTGCCCCTAGCGGTCGGGCGGTGGAGGCTGGTTTTCCCCCCAGCAGTCAAGCGGTGGAGGCTCGTGTGCCCCCAGCGGGCGGGCGGTGGGGGCTCGTGTGCCCCCAGAGGTTGGGCGGTGGAGGCTCGTGTTCCCCTAGTGGGTGGGTGGTGGAGGCTCGTGTGACCTCATCAGGTGGTCGGGTGGTGGAGGCTCGTGTGCCACCAGCGGGCAGGCGGGCGGTGGAGGCTCGTGTTCCTCCAGCAGACGGGCTGTGGAGGCTGGTTTGCCCCCAGAAGTCAAGCAGTGGAGGCTCGTGTGCCCCCAGTGGGCGTGCGGTGGGGGCTCGTGTGCCCCCAGTGGGCGGGCGATGGGGCTTGTGTGCTCCCAGTGGGGCGAGCGGTGGGGGGGTCATGTGCCCCCAGTGGGCAGGTGGTGGAGGCTCGTGTGACCCGGGCGGGCGGGCGGTGGAGGCTCGTGTGACCCGGGCGGGGCGGGCGGTGGAGGCTCGTGTGCCCCCAGCGGTCAAACGGTGGAGGCTCGTGTGCCACCAGCGGGCAAGCAGGCGGTGGAGGCTCGTGTGCCCCCAGTGGGTCGGCGGTGGGGGCTCGTGTGCCCCCAGCCGTCGGGCGGTGGAGGCTTGTGTGCCCCCAGCCGTCGGGCGGTGGAGGCTTGTGTGCCCCCAGCGGGCTGGAGGTGGAGGCATGTGTGCCCCCAGCAAGCTGGCGGGCGGTGGAGGTTCGTGTTCCTTCAGCGGTCGGGCGGTGGAGGCTCGTGTGCCCCCAGCGGGCGGTTGGTGGAGGCTCGTGTGCCCCCAGAAGGTGGCCGCTGGGGGCTCGTGTGCCCCCAGCGGGCGGGAGGTGGAGGCTCATGTGCCGCCAGTGGGCACTCGTTTGCCCCCAGTGGGCGGGGCGGGCGGTGGAGTCTCCTGTGCCACCAGCAGGTGGGCGCTGGGGGCTTGTGTTCCCCTAGCGGGTGGGTGGTGGAGGCTCGTGTGCCCCAAGCGGTCGGGCGGTGGAGGCTCGTGTGCCTCCAGCGGTCGGGCGGTGGAGGCTTGTGTGCCCCCAGCGGACTGGCGGGCGGTGGAGGTTCGTGTTCCTTCAGCGGTCGGGCTGTGGAGGCTCGTGTGCCCCCAGCAGGCAGTTGGTGGAGGCTCGTGTGCCCCCAGCGGTCGAGCGGTGGAGTCTCATGTGCCCCCAGCGGTCGGGCAGTGGAGGCTCATGTGCCCCCAGCGGTCGGGGCGGTGGAGGCTCGTGTGCCCCTAGCGGTCGGGCGATGGAGGCTCATGTGCCCCCAGTGGTCAAGCGGTGGAGGCTCGTGTGCCCCCAGCGATCGGGCGGTGGAGGCTCGTGTGCTCCCAGCGGGCGGGCGGTGGAGGTTCGTGTTTCTTCAGCTGTCAGGCGGTGGAGGCTTGTGTGTCCCCAGCGGTCGGGGCGGTGCCGACTCGTGTGCCCCCAGCGGTCGTGCGGTGTACTCTCGTGTGCCCCCAGCCGTCGGTCGGTGACGGCTCGTGTGCCCCCAGCAGTCGGGCGGTAGAGGCTCGTGTGCCCTTAGCGGGCAGGCGGTGGAGGCTCGAGTGCCCCCAGCTGGCGGGTGGTGGGGATTCGTGTGCCCCCAGCCGGCGGGCGGTGGGGGCTCGTGTGCCCCCAGCGGGGTGGGCGGTGGGGACTCGTGTGCCACCAGCGGGCGGACGGTGGTGGCTCGTGTGCCCCCAGCGGGCCGGCGGGCGGTGGAGGCTCGTGTGACCCCAGCGGGCGGGCGGACGGTGGAGGCTCGTGTGCCCCCAGCGGGGCTGGCGGGCGGTGGAGGCTCGTGTGCCCCCAGCGGGCTGGCGGGCGGTGGAGGCTCGTGTGCCCCCAGCGGGCTTGCGGGCGGTGGAGGCTCGTGTGCCCCCAGTGGGCTGGCGAGCGGTGGAGGCTTTTGTGCCTCCAGCGGACGGATGGTGGGGGTTCGTGTGCCCCCAGCAGGTGGGTGGTGGGGGCTCGTGTGACCCCAGCGGGCGGGCGTTGGAGGCTCATGTGCCCCCAGCGGGCTGGAGGTGGAGGCTCATGTGCCGCCAGTGCGCACTCGTGTGCCCCCAGTGGGCGGCGGGGCGGTGGAGTCTCCTGTGCCACCAGCGGTTCTGGCGGTGGAGGCTCGTGTTCCCTTAGCGGGTGGGCACTGGGGGCTCGTGTGCCCCCAGCGCGCAGGAGGTGGGGGCTCGTATGACCCCAGCGGTTGGGCGGTGGAGGCTCGTGTTCCCCTAGCGGGTGGGGTGGTGGAGGCTCTTGTGACCTCATCGGGCGGGTGGACGGGTGGTGGAGGCTCGTGTGCCCCAGCGGTCGGGTAGTGGAGGCTGGTTTGCCCCCAGCGGTCAAGCGGTGGAGGCTCGTGTGCCCCCAGCGGGCAGTCGGTGGGGGGCTCATGTGCCCCCAGCGGTTGGGCGGTGGAGGCTCGTGTTCCCCTAGCGGGTGGGTGGTGGAGGCTCGTGTGACCTCATCGGGTGGTCGGGGTGGTGGAGGCTCGTGTGCCCCAGCGGTCGGATGGTGGAGGCTGGTTTGCCCCCAGCAGTCAAGCAGTGGAGGCTCGTGTGCCCCCAGTGGGCGAGCGGTGGGGGCTCGTGTGCCCCCAGTGTGCGGGCGGTGGGGCTCGTGTGCTCCCAGTGGGCGAGCGGTGGGGGCTCATGTGCCCCCAGTGGGCGGGCGGTGGAGGCTCGTGTGCCCCCAGCGGTCGGGCGGTGGAAGCTCGTGTTCCCTTAGCGCGTGGGTGGTGGAGGCTCGTGTGAACCGGTGCAGGCGGGCGGTGGAGGCTCGTGTGACCCCAGCGGTCAAATGGTGGAAGCTCGTGTGCCACCAGCGGGCAAGCAGGCGGTGGAGGCTCGTGTTCCTCCAGAACACAGGCGGTGGAGGCTTTTTTGCCCCCAGCAGTCAAGCAGTGGAGGCTCGTGTGCTCCCAGTGGTAGGGCGATGGGGGCTCTTGTGCCCCCAGTGGGCGGGCGGTGGAAGCTCGTGTGCCCCTAGCAGATGGGCAGTAGAAGCTCGTGTGCCCCCAGCAGGTGGGCGGTGGGGGCTCGTTTGCTTCCAGCGGCGGGTCGGTGGAGGCTCGTGTGCCACCAGTGTGCGGGCGGGTGGTGGAGTCTCCTGTGCCACCAGCGGTCGGGGCGGTGGAGGCTCGTGTTCCCTTAGCGGGTGGGCGCTGGGGGCTAGTGTGCCCCCAGCGGGCAGGAGGTGGGGGCTCGTATGCCCCCAGCAGTTGGGCGGTTGAGGCTCGTGTTCCCCTAGCGGGTGGGTGGTGGAGGCTCGTGTGACCTCATCGGGCGGTCGGGTGGTGGAGGCTCGTGTGCCCCAGCGGGTCGGGTGGTGGAGGCTGGTTTGCCCCCAGCAGTCAAGCAGTGGAGGCTCGTGTGCCCCCAGTGGGCGAGCGGTTGGGGCTCGTGTGCCCCCAGCGGGCAGGCGGGGCGGTGGAGGCTCGTGTGCCCTCAGCGGGCAGGCGGGCGGTGGAGGCTCGTGTGCCCTCAGCGGTCGCGCGGTGGAGGCTCGTGTGCCCCCAGCGGTCGAGCGGTGGAGGCTCGTATGCCCCCAGCAGTCGAGCGGTGGAGGCTCGTGTGCCCCCAGCGGGCGGTCGGTGGGGGCTCGTGTGCCCCCAGAGGTTGGGCGGTGGAGGCTCGTGTTCCCCTAGCGGGTGGGTGGTGGAGGCTCGTGTGACCTCATCGGGCGGTCATCGGGTGCCACCAGCGGGCAGGCGGGCGGTGGAGGCTCGTGTTCCTCCAGCAGACGGGCTGTGGAGGCTGGTTTGCCCCCAGAAGTCAAGCAGTGGAGGCTCGTGTGCCCCCAGTGGGCGTGCGGTGGGGGCTCGTATGACCCCAGCGGTTGGGCGGTGGAGGCTCGTGTTCCCCTAGCGGGTGGGTGGTGGAGGCTCTTGTGACCTCATCGGGCGGGTGGACGGGTGGTGGAGGCTCGTGTGCCCCAGCGGTCGGGTAGTGGAGGCTGGTTTGCCCCCAGCGGTCAAGCGGTGGAGGCTCGTGTGCCCCCAGCGGGCAGTCGGTGGGGGGCTCATGTGCCCCCAGCGGTTGGGCGGTGGAGGCTCGTGTTCCCCTAGCGGGTGGGTGGTGGAGGCTCGTGTGACCTCATCGGGTGGTCGGGTGGTGGAGGCTCGTGTGCCCCAGCGGTCGGATGGTGGAGGCTGGTTTGCCCCCAGCAGTCAAGCAGTGGAGGCTCGTGTGCCCCCAGTGGGCGAGCGGTGGGGGCTCGTGTGCCCCCAGTGTGCGGGCGGTGGGGCTCGTGTGCTCCCAGTGGGCGAGCGGTGGGGGCTCATGTGCCCCCAGTGGGCGGGCGGTGGAGGCTCGTGTGCCCCCAGCGGTCGGTGCGGTGGAAGCTCGTGTTCCCTTAGCGCGTGGGTGGTGGAGGCTCGTGTGAACCGGTGCAGGCGGGCGGTGGAGGCTCGTGTGACCCCAGCGGTCAAATGGTGGAAGCTCGTGTGCCACCAGCGGGCAAGCAGGCGGTGGAGGCTCGTGTTCCTCCAGAACACAGGCGGTGGAGGCTTTTTTTGCCCCCAGCAGTCAAGCAGTGGAGGCTCGTGTGCTCCCAGTGGTAGGGCGATGGGGGGCTCTTGTGCCCCCAGTGGGCGGGCGGTGGAAGCTCGTGTGCCCCTAGCAGATGGGCAGTAGAAGCTCGTGTGCCCCCAGCAGGTGGGCGGTGGGGGCTCGTTTGCTTCCAGCGGGCGGTCGGTGGAGGCTCGTGTGCCACCAGTGTGCGGGCGGGTGGTGGAGTCTCCTGTGCCACCAGCGGTCGGGCGGTGGAGGCTCGTGTTCCCTTAGCGGGTGGGCGCTGGGGGCTAGTGTGCCCCCAGCGGGCAGGAGGTGGGGGCTCGTATGCCCCCAGCAGTTGGGCGGTTGAGGCTCGTGTTCCCCTAGCGGGTGGGTGGTGGAGGCTCGTGTGACCTCATCGGGCGGTCGGGTGGTGGAGGCTCGTGTGCCCCAGCGGTCGGGTGGTGGAGGCTGGTTTGCCCCCAGCAGTCAAGCAGTGGAGGCTCGTGTGCCCCCAGTGGGCGAGCGGTTGGGGCTCGTGTGCCCCCAGCGGGCAGGCGGGCGGTGGAGGCTCGTGTGCCCTCAGCGGGCAGGCGGGCGGTGGAGGCTCGTGTGCCCTCAGCGGTCGCGCGGTGGAGGCTCGTGTGCCCCCAGCGGTCGAGCGGTGGAGGCTCGTATGCCCCCAGCAGTCGAGCGGTGGAGGCTCGTGTGCCCCCAGCGGGCGGTCGGTGGGGGCTCGTGTGCCCCCAGAGGTTGGGCGGTGGAGGCTCGTGTTCCCCTAGCGGGTGGGTGGTGGAGGCTCGTGTGACCTCATCGGGCGGTCATCGGGTGCCACCAGCGGGCAGGCGGGCGGTGGAGGCTCGTGTTCCTCCAGCAGACGGGCTGTGGAGGCTGGTTTGCCCCCAGAAGTCAAGCAGTGGAGGCTCGTGTGCCCCCAGTGGGCGTGCGGTGGGGGCTCGTGTGCCCCCAATGGGCGAGCGGTGGGGGATCGTGTGCCCCCAGTGGGCGGGCGATGGGGCTTGTGTGCTCCCAGTAGGCGAGCGGTGGGGGGTCATGTGCCCCCAGTGGGCAGGTGGTGGAGGCTCGTGTGACCCGGGCGGGCGGGCGGTGGAGGCTCGTGTGACCCGGGCGGGCGGGCGGTGGAGGCTCGTGTGCCCCCAGCGGTCAAACGGTGGAGGCTCGTGTGCCACCAGCGGGCAAGCAGGCGGTGGAGGCTCGTGTGCCCCCAGTGGGCCGGCGGTGGGGGCTCGTGTGCCCCCAGCAGTCGGGAGGTGGAGGCTCGTGTGCCCCCAGCGGTCGGGCGGTGGAGGCTTGTGTGCCTCCAGCGGGCTGGAGGTGGAGGCATGTGTGCCCCCAGCAAGCTGGCGGGCGGTGGAGGTTCGTGTTCCTTCAGCGGTCAGGCGGTGGAGGCTCGTGTGCCCCCAGCGGGCGGTTGGTGGAGGCTCGGGTGCCCCCAGAAGGTGGGCGCTGGGGGCTCGTGTGCCCCCAGCGGGTGGGCGGTGGGGACTCATGTGCCTCCAGCGGGCGGACGGTGGTGGCTCGTGTGCCCCCAGCGGGTGGGCGGGCGGTGGAGGCTCGTGTGACCCCAGCGGGCGGGCGGTGGAGGCTCGTGTGCCCCCAGCGGTCGGACGGTGGAGGTTCGTGTGCCCCCAGCGGGCTGGCGGTCGGTGGAGGCTCGTGTGCCCCCAGCGGGCTGGTGGGCGGTGGAGGTTCGTGTGCCCCCAGCGGGCTGGCGGGCAGTGGAGGCTCGTGTGCCCCCAGCAGGCTGGCGGGCGGTGGTGGCTCTTGTGCTTCCAGCGGACGGACGGTGGGGGTTCGTGTGCCCCCAGCGGGCGGGCGGTGAGGGCTCGTGTGACCCCAGCGGGCGGGGCGTTGGAGGCTCGTGTGCCCCCTGCGGGCGGGAGGTGAAGGCTCATATGCCGCCAGTGCGCAGTCGTGTGCCCCCAGTGGGAAGGCGGGCGGTGGAGTCTCCTGTGCCACCAGCGGTCGGGCGGTGGAGGCTCATGTTCCCTTAGCGGGTGGGCACTGGGGGCTCGTGTGCCCCCAGCGCGCGGGAGGTGGGGGTCGTATGCCCCCAGCGGTTGGGCGGTGGAGGCTCGTGTTCCCCTAGCGGGTGGGTGGTGGAGGCTCTTGTGACCTCATCGGGCGGGTGGACGGGCGGTGGAGGCTCGTGTGCCCCAGCGGTCGGGTGGTGGAGGCTGGTTTTCCCCCCAGCAGTCAAGCGGTGGAGGCTCGTGTGCCCCCAGCGGGCGGGCGGGCGGTGGGGGCTCGTGTGCCCCCAGAGGTTGGGCGGTGGAGGCTCGTGTTCCCCTAGCGGGTGGTGGTGGAGGCTCGTGTGACCTCATCGGGGCGGTCGGGTGGTGGAGGCTCGTGTGCCACCAGCGGGCAGGCGGGCGGTGGAGGCTCGTGTTCCTCCAGCAGACGGGCTGTGGAGGCTGGTTTGCCCCCAGAAGTCAAGCAGTGGAGGCTCGTGTGCCCCCAGTGGGCGTGCGGTGGGGGCTCGTGTGCCCCCAGTGGGCAGGCGATGGGGCTTGTGTGCTCCCAGTGGGCGAGCGGTGGGGGGTCATGTGACCCCAGTGGGCAGGTGGTGGAGGCTCGTGTGACCCGGGCGGGCGGGCGGTGGAGGCTCGTGTGACCCGGGCGGGCGGGCGGTGGAGGCTCGTGTGCCCCCAGCGGTCAAACGGTGGAGGCTCGTGTGCCACCAGCGGGCAAGCAGGCGGTGGAGGCTCGTGTGCCCCCAGTGGGTCGGCGGTGGGGGCTCGTGTGCCCCCAGCCGTCGGGCGGTGGAGGCTTGTGTGCCCCCAGCCGTCGGGCGGTGGAGGCTTGTGTGCCCCCAGCGGGCTGGAGGTGGAGGCATGTGTGCCCCCAGCAAGCTGGCGGGCGGTGGAGGTTCGTGTTCCTGCAGCGGTCGGGTGGTGGAGGCTCGTGTGCCCCCCGCGGCGGTTGGTGGAGGCTCGTGTGCCCCCAGAAGGTGGGCGCTGGGGGCTCGTGTGCCCCCAGCGGGCGGGAGGTGGAGGCTCATGTGCCGCCAGTGGGCACTCGTTTGCCCTCAGTGGGCGGGCGGGCGGTGGAGTCTCCTGTGCCACCAGCAGGTGGGCGCTGGGGGCTTGTGTTCCCCTAGCGGGTGGGTGGTGGAGGCTAGTGTGCCCCAAGCGGTCGGGCGGTGGAGGCTCGTGTGCCTCCAGCGGTCGGGCGGTGGAGGCTTGTGTGCCCCCCAGCGGACTGGCGGGCGGTGGAGGTTCGTGTTCCTTCAGCGGTCGGGCGGTGGAGGCTCGTGTGCCCCCAGCGGGCGGTTGGTGGAGGCTCGTGTGCCCCCAGCGGTTGAGTGGTGGAGTCTCATGTGCCCCCAGCGGTCGGGCAGTGGAGGCTCATGTGCCCCCAGCGGTCGGGCGGTGGAGGCTCGTGTGCCCCTAGCGGTCGGGCGGTGGAGGCTCATGTGCCCCCAGTGGTCAAGCGGTGGAGGCTCGTGTGCCCCCAGCGATCGGGCGGTGGAGGCTCGTGTGCTCCCAGCGGGCGGGCGGTGGAGGTTCGTGTTTCTTCAGCTGTCAGGCGGTGGAGGCTTGTGTGTCCCCAGCGGTCGGGCGGTGCCGACTCGTGTGCCCCCAGCGGTCGTGCGGTGTACTCTCGTGTGCCCCCAGCCGTCGGTCGGTGACGGCTCGTGTGCCCCCAGCAGTCGGGCGGTAGAGGCTCGTGTGCCCTTAGCGGGCAGGCGGTGGAGGCTCGAGTGCCCCCAGCTGGCGGGTGGTGGGGATTCGTGTGCCCCCAGCCGGCGGGCGGTGGGGGCTCGTGTGCCCCCAGCGGGTGGGCGGTGGGGACTCGTGTGCCACCAGCGGGCGGACGGTGGTGGCTCGTGTGCCCCCAGCGGGCTGGCGGGCGGTGGAGGCTCGTGTGACCCCAGCGGGCGGGCGGACGGTGGAGGCTCGTGTGCCCCCAGCGGGCTGGCGGGCGGTGGAGGCTCGTGTGCCCCCAGCGGGCTGGCGGGCGGTGGAGGCTCGTGTGCCCCCTGCGGGCTTGCGGGCGGTGGAGGCTCGTGTGCCCCCAGTGGGCTGGCGAGCGGTGGAGGCTTTTGTGCCTCCAGCGGACGGACAGTGGGGGTTCATGTGCCCCCAGCGGGCGGGGCGTTGGGGGCTCGTGTGACCCCAGCGGGCGGGCGTTGGAGGCTCATGTGCCCCCAGCGGGCTGGAGGTGGAGGCTCATGTGCCACCAGTGCGCACTCGTGTGCCCCAGTGGGCGGGCGGGCGGTGGAGTCTCCTGTGCCACCAGCGGTCTGGCGGTGGAGGCTCGTGTTCCCTTAGCGGGTGGGCACTGGGGGCTCGTGTGCCCCCAGCGCGCGGGAGGTGGGGGCTCGTATGACCCCAGCGGTTGGGCGGTGGAGGCTCGTGTTCCCCTAGCGGGTGGGTGGTGGAGGCTCTTGTGACCTCATCGGGCGGGTGGACGGGTGGAGGAGGCTGTGTGCCCCAGCGGTCGGGTAGTGGAGGCTGGTTTGCCCCCAGCGGTCAAGCGGTGGAGGCTCGTGTGCGCCCAGCGGGCAGTCGGTGGGGGCTCGTGTGCCCCCAGCGGTTGGGCGGTGGAGGCTCGTGTTCCCCTAGCGGGTGGGTGGTGGAGGCTCGTGTGACCTCATCAGGCGGTCGGGTGGTAGAGGCTCGTGTGCCCCAGCGGTCGGATGGTGGAGGCTGGTTTGCCCCCAGCAGTCAAGCAGTGGAGGCTCGTGTGCCCCCAGTGGGCGAGCGGTGGGGGCTCGTGTGCCCCCAGTGTGCGGGCGGTGGGGCTCGTGTGCTCCCAGTGGGCGAGCGGTGGGGGCTCATGTGCCCCCAGTGGGCGGGCGGTGGAGGCTCGTGTGCCCCCAGCGGTCGGGCGGTGGAAGCTCGTGTTCCCTTAGCGCGTGGGTGGTGGAGGCTCGTGTGAACCGGTGCAGGCGGGCGGTGGAGGCTCGTGTGACCCCAGCGGTCAAATGGTGGAGGCTCGTGTGCCACCAGCGGGCAAGCAGGCGGTGGAGGCTCGTGTTCCTCCAGAACACAGGCGGTGGAGGCTTTTTTGCCCCCAGCAGTCAAGCAGTGGAGGCTCGTGTGCTCCCAGTGGTAGGGCGATGGGGGCTCTTGTGCCCCCAGTGGGCGGGCGGTGGAAGCTCGTGTGCCCCTAGCAGATGGGCAGTAGAAGCTCGTGTGCCCCCAGCAGGTGGGCGGTGGGGGCTCGTTTGCTTCCAGCGGGCGGTCGGTGGAGGCTCGTGTGCCACCAGTGTGCGGGCGGGTGGTGGAGTCTCCTGTGCCACCAGCGGTCGGGCGGTGGAGGCTCGTGTTCCCTTAGCGGGTGGGCGCTGGGGGCTAGTGTGCCCCCAGCGGGCAGAAGGTGGGGGCTCGTATGCCCCCAGCAGTTGGGCGATTGAGGCTCGTGTTCCCCTAGCGGGTGGGTGGTGGAGGCTCGTGTGACCTCATCGGGCGGTCGGGTGGTGGAGGCTCGTGTGCCCCAGCGGTCGGGTGGTGGAGGCTGGTTTGCCCCCAGCAGTCAAGCAGTGGAGGCTCGTGTGCCCCCAGTGGGCGAGCGGTTGGGGCTCGTGTGCCCCCAGTGTGCAGGCGGTGGGGCTCGTGTGCTCCCAGTGGGCGAGCGGTGGGGGCTCATGTGCCCCCAGTGGGCGGGCGGTGGAGGCTCGTTTGCCCCCAGCGGTCGGGCGGTGGAAGCTCGTGTTCCCTTAGCGCGTGGGTGGTGGAGGCTCGTGTGCCCCCAGCGGTCAAATGGAGGCTCGTGTGCCACCAGCGGGCAAGCAGGCGGTGGAGGCTCGTGTTCCTCCAGAACACAGGCGGTGGAGGCTTTTTTGCCCCCAGCAGTCAAGCGGTGGAGGCTCGTGTGCTCCCAATGGTAGGGCGATGGGGGCTCTTGTGCCCCCAGTGGGCGGGCGGTGGAAGCTCGTGTGCCCCTAGCAGATGGGCAGTAGAAGCTCGTGTGCCCCCAGCAGGCGGGCGGTGGGGGCTCGTTTGCTTCCAGCGGGCGGTCGGTGGAGGCTCGTGTGCCACCAGTGTGCGGGCGGGTGGTGGAGTCTCCTGTGCCACCAGCGGTCGGGCGGTGGAGGCTCGTGTTCCCTTAGCGGGTGGGCGCTGGGGGCTCGTGTGCCCCCAGCGGGCAGGAGGTGGGGGCTCATATGCCTCCAGCGGTTGGGCTGTGGAGGTTTGTGTTCCCCTAGCGGGTGGGTGGTGGAGGCTCGTGTGACCTCATCGGGCGAGTGGATGGGCGGTGGAGGCTCGTGTGCCCCAGCGGTCGGGTGGTGGAGGCTGGTTTGCCCCCAGCGGTCAAGCGGTGGAGGCTCGTGTGCCCCCAGTGGGCCGGTGGTGGGGGCTCGTGTGCCCCCAGCGGTCATGCGGTGGAGGCTCGTGTGCCCCCAGCGGTCGGGCGGTGGAGGCTCGTGTGCCCCCAGCGGTCGTGCGGTGGAGGCTTGTGTGTCCCCAGCGGGCTGGCGGGCGGTGGAGGTTCGTGTTCCTTCAGCGGTCGGGCGGTGGAGGCTCGTGTGCCCCCAGCGGGCGGGCGGTGGAGGCTCGTGTGCCCCCAGCGGGCAGGCGGTGGATGCTCGTGTGCCCCCAGCGGTCGGGTGGTGGAGGCTCGTTTGCCCCCAGCGGTCGGGCAGTGGAGGCTCGTTTGCCCCCAGCGGTCGTGCGGTGGAGGCTCGTGTACCCCCGGCGGTTGGGCGGTGGAGGCTCGTGTGCCCCCAGCGGTCGGGCGGTGGAGGCTTGTGTGCCCCCAGCGGTTGGGCAGTGGAGGCTCGTGTGCCCCCTGTGGTCGGGCAGTGGAGGCTCGTGTGCCCCCAGCGGGCGGGAGGTGGGGGCTCGTATGCCCCCAGCGGTTGGGCGGTGGAGGCTCGTGTTCCCCTAGCGGGTGGGTGGTGGAGGCTCGTGTGACCCAGCGGTCGGGCGGTGGAGGCTCATGTGCCTCCAGCGGTCGTGCGGTGGAGGCTCGTGTGCCCCCAGCGGTCGTGTGCCCCCAGCGGTCGGGCGGTTGAGGTTTGTGTGCCCCCAGCGGGCTGTGAAGAGTCGTGTGCCCCCAACAGGCGGGCGGTGGAGGCTCAAGTGCCTCCAGCGGGCGAGCGGGTGGTAGAGGCTCATGTGCTCTCAGCACTGCCTACCCGCTGGGGGCACATGGAAAGGTGGTGGTGGTGGCCTGTGTGTCCCCATCGGATAAGTAATGTTGCCTAGCGGACAAGTGATGGGGGCCTGTGTGCCCAGCGGACAGGTAGTGGAGACTCGTCTGCCCACAGTGGACAGGCAGTGGGGGCCAGTGTGACCTTAATGGACAGGCAGTGGGGGCCCGTGTGCCCCAGTGGACAGGCAGTGGGGGCCAGTGTGCCCCCAGTGGACAGGCGGTGGGGGCCTGTGTACCCCTAACGGGGAGATGGAGGGGGGCCTGCTGTGTGCCTCAATTGGACAGGTGGTGGGGTTCCATTTGCACCCAGCGGACAGGTGATCTTGCCTAGCGGACAAGTGGTCGGGGCCAATGTGCCCAGCGGACAGGTGGTGGGGGCCTGTGTTCCCAGTGGACAGGTGGTAGGGGCCCGTGTTCCCAGCGGACAGATGGTGGGGGCCCGTATTCCCAGTGGACAGGTGGTGCGGCCCTTGTTCCTCAAGCAGACAGGTGGTGGGGACCCATGTGCCCCCAGCGGACTGGTGATCTTGCCCAGCGGACAGGCGATAGGGTTTTGTGCACCACCAGCAGACAGATGATGGGGGCACGTGTGCCCCCAGTGGACAGGTAATCTTGCCTAGTGGATAGGTTTTGGGGGCCTGTGTGCCTCAAGCGGACATATGATCTTGCCTAGCGGAGAGTTTTGGGGGCCCGTGTGCACCCAGCAGACTGATGTTGGGGGCCATATGCCCACAGGGAACTGAATAGGATAACTGAAGTGAGCACTAATATATATATATATGAGTGCAAGCCAAAAAATACATACTATACAAAGGATAAGGCTGCACATCAAACATAGATAATGGTATAATGCCTCAAGCATATGGACAAATATTGGAATATACAGTGAAAAATGCTACTTGCTAATTTGAACATGTGAATAATGAATTGCATACCTGCCATGAATATTAGGAAAAAGGAGATATTTAGCAATCGCATTGATCAATGTAACTGAGTTTTTTTTCTGAATGTGAACACAGCTCCGCCCCTTTCGGCCATGTTTTTTCCATCTCCTATATAAGAAAGTCCTTAGTTACCCCTCTCCACCCATAGCAGTTTTTAATTGCAATGAGATGACACACAGTTAGGGTCACAGAGCTAGGGACCCCAATATAGAGATATGCCTTGACGAGGCCTTGGGGCTCAGTTACATTGATCAATGCGATTGCTAAATATCTCCTTTTTCCTAATATTCATGGCAGGTATGCAATTCATTATTCACATGTTCAAATTAGCAAGTAGCATTTTTCACTGTATATTCCAATATTTTTCCATATGCTTGAGGCATTATACCATTATCTATGTTTGATGTGCAGCCTTATCCTTTGTATAATATGCCCACAGGGGACTGGTGGTGGGGGCCCACGTGCCCACAGCGGACAGGTGATGGGGTTTCGTGTGCCCCAAGTGGGATGATGGTAGGGGCCCGTGTGCCCACAGCAAACAGGTGGTGAGGGCCTTTGTCCGCCCGGCGAACAGGTGTTCCGGCACATATGTCCTCAACAGACAGGTGGTGAGGTCCCATGTGCCCTCAGCGGACAGATGATCTTGCCTAGTAGACAGGTGGTGGGGCCCGTATGCCCAGCGGACAGGTAGTGGTGGCCCGTGTACCCAGTGGACAGGTGGTGGGGAACCAGTTGCATCCAGCAGACAAGTGATTTTGTCTAGTAGACAGGTGGTGGGGGTGCCATCACCTTTCTGTTAAGCAAGATCCCCTGTCCACTGGAGGTACACGGGCCCCCACCACCTGCTCACTGGGGGGCACACGAGCCTCCACCGCCTGACCGCTGGGGGCACACGAACCCCCACAGCCTGCCCGCTGGGGGCAAACGAGCCCCCACAACCTGCCCGCTGGGACCACACGAGCTCCCACCGCCTGCCCGCTGGGGGCACAAGAGCCCCCACCGCCTGAACGCTGGGGGCACAAGAGCTCCCACCTCCTGCCCAGTGGGGGTACACGAGCCCCCACCGCATGCCCACTGGGGGCACACGAGCCTCCACCGACCGCCCGCTGGGTGCACACGAGTCTCCACCGCCTTCCTGCTGGGGGCACATGAGCAACCACGGCCTGCCCGCTGAAGGCAGATGGGTTTTCACCTCCTGCTCGCTGGGGGCACACGAGCCCCCACTGCCTGCCCGCTGAGGGCACACGAGCCTCACCATCACATGTCCGATGGGCACACGGTCCCCACCATCACATGTCCGCTGGGCACATGGGCCCCCCCATCATCTGTCCATAGGGCACATGGGACCCCATCACCTGTCTTCTAGGGCACATGGGACCCCACCATCTGTTCGCTGGGGGCACAGGGAACCCAACCACTTGTCCACTGTACACGATCACCTGTCCACTGGACTGGGCACATGTTCTCTACCATCACATGTCCGCTGGGCACACCCCCTATCACATGTCTGCTGGGCACATGGGCCCCCCATCACGTCCACTGGGCACACAGGCCCCCCCGTCACATATCTGCTAGGCTTACGGGCACCCCATCACCTATCCACTGGGCACACTGGTCCCTCCATCTCTTGTCCGCTGGGCACACTGGTCCCACCATCACTTGTCTGCTGGGCACACTGGTCCCGCCATCACTTGTCCGCTAGGCACACTGGTCCCACCATCACTTGTCTGCTGGGCACACTGGTCCCGCCATCACTTGTATGCTGGGCACACTGGTCCCTCCATCACTTGTCTGCTGGGCACACTGGTCCCACCATCACTTGTCCGCTGGGCACACTGGTCCCTCCATCTCTTGTCCGCTGGGCACACTGGTCCCTCCATCACTTGTCCGCTGGGCACACTGGTCCCGCCATCACTTGTCCGCTGGGCACACTGGTCCCGCCATCACTTGTCCGCTGGGCACACTGGTCCCGCCATCACTTGTCCGCTGGGCACACTGGTCCCGCCATCACTTGTCCGCTGGGCACACTGGTCCCGCCATCACTTGTCCGCTGGGCACACTGGTCTCGCCATCACTTGTCCGCTGGGTACACTGGCCTCCCCATTACCTGGTCGCTGGGCATTCTGGCGCCCACATCACATATCCGCTGGGCACACGGGCCCCCCCATCACATATCCGCTGGGCACACGGGGCCCCCCATCACATATCCATTAGGCACACGGGCCCCCCATCACATATCCGCTAGGCATATGGGCACCCCATCACCTGTCCGCTGGGCACACTGGTCTGTCCATCACTTGTCCGCTGGGCACACTGGTCTGGCCATCACTTGTCCGCTGGGCACACTGTTCCCTCCATCACATGTCCGCTAGGCACACAGGCACCTGTACCACCTGTCTGCTGGGGACATGGGCTTCCCATCACCTGTCTACTGGGCACATTGGCCCAAACATCATCTGTCCGCTGGGCACACGGTCCCCCCCATCACCTGTCTGCTGGGCACATGGGCACCCACCACCTGTCTGCTGAGCACATGGGCACCCACCATCTATCCGCTGGGCACAAGGGCACCCACCACATGTCCACTGGGTACACGGGCCCCCACTACCTGTCCGCTCTTCACACGGGCCCCGACTACCTGTCCGCTGGACACACAGGTCCCCACCACCTGTCCGCTAGGCATATGGGTCCCCACCACCTGTCTGCTGGGCACGATAACCTGTCCGCTTGGCACACGGATCCCCATCACTTGTCCTTTGGGCATGATCACCTGTCTGCTGGGCACACGGGCCCGTTTGCTGGGCACACAGGTCCCCCATCACCTGTCCGCTGGACACACAGGTCCCCCATCACCTGTCCGCTGGACACACAGGTCCCCCATCACCTGTCCGCTGGACACACGGGTTTCCCCAACATCTGTCTGCTGGGCACACGGGCTTCCCCCCACTTGTCCCCTGGAAATACGGTCCCCCACCACTTTTCCCCTGGGCACACGGGCCCCCACTACCTGTTTTCTGGCCACGATCACTTGTCCGCTGGGCACACAGGCCCCCAACACATGTCCTCTTGGCACGATTACTTGTCCGCTGGGCACACGGGCCCCCATCACCTATCCATTGCGGTCAAGGTCCCCGATCACCTGTCCACTGGGCTGGGCACTCTGGCCCCGATCACTTGTCTGCTGGGCTGGGCACTCTGGCCCCCATCACTTGTCTGCTGGGCTGGGCACTCTGGCCCCGATCACTTGTCTGCTGGGCTGGGCACTCTGGCCCCGATCACTTGTCCGCTGGGCTGGGCACTCTGGCCCCCATCACTTGTCCGCTGGGCTGGGCTCTCTGGCCCCCATCACTTGTCCGCTGGGCTGGGCACTTTGGCCCCCATCACTTGTCCGCTGGGCTGAGCACTCTCGCCCCCATCACTTGTCCGCTGGGCTGGGCACTCTCGCCCCCATCACTTGTCCGCTGGGCTGGGCACTCTGGCCCCCATCACGTGTCTGCTGGGCTGGGCACTCTGGCCCCCATCACGTGTCTGCTGGGCTGGGCACTCTGGCCCCCATCACTTGTCTGCTGGGCTGGGCACTCTGGCCCCCATCACTTGTCTGCTGGGCTGGGCAGTCTGGCCCCCATCACTTGTCTGCTGGGCTGGGCACTCTGGCCCCCATCACTTGTCTGCTGGGCTGGGCAGTCTGGCCCCCATCACTTGTCCGCTGGGCTGGGCACTCTGGCCCCCATCACTTGTCTGCTGGGCTGGGCACTCTGGCCCCCATCACTTGTCCGCTGGGCTGGGCACTCTGGCCCCCATCACTTGTCTGCTGGGCTGGGCACTCTGGCCCCCATCACTTGTCTGCTGGGCTGGGCACTCTGGCCCCCATCACTTGTCTGCTGGGCTGGGCACTCTGGCCCCCATCACTTGTCTGCTGGGCTGGGCACTCTGGCCCCCATCACTTGTCTGCTGGGCTGGACACTCTGGCCCCCATCACTTGTCTGCTGGGCTGGACACTCTGGCCCCCATCACTTGTCTGCTGGGCTGGGCACTCTGGCCCCCATCACTTGTCTGCTGGGCTGGGCACTCTGGCCCCCATCACTTGTCTGCTGGGCTGGGCACTCTGGCCCCCATCACTTGTCTGCTGGGCTGGGCACTCTGGCCCCCATCACTTGTCTGCTGGGCTGGGCACTCTGGCCCCCATCACTTGTCTGCTGGGCTGGGCACTCTGGCCCCCATCATTTGTCTGCTGGGCTGGGCACTCTGGCCCCCATCACTTGTCTGCTGGGCTGGGCACTCTGGCCTCCATCACTTGTCTGCTGGGCTGGGCACTCTGGCCCCCATCACTTGTCTTCTGGGCTGGGCACTCTGGCCCCCATCACTTGTCTGCTGGGCTGGGCACTCTGGCCCCCATCACTTGTCTGCTGGGCTGGGCACTCTGGCCCCCATCACTTGTCTGCTGGGCTGGGCACTCTGGCCCCCATCACTTGTCTGCTGGGCTGGGCACTCTGGCCCCCATCACTTGTCTGCTGGGCTGGGCACTCTGGCCCACATCACTTGTCGCTGGGCTGGGCACTCTGGCCCCCATCACTTGTCGCTGGGCTGGGCACTCTGGCCCCCATCACTTGTCGCTGGGCTGGGCACTCTGGCCCCCATCACTTGTCTGCTGGGCTGGGCACTCTGGCCCCCATCACTTGTCGCTGGGCACATGGGTTCTTGAAATAATTTTTTCATTGTGTAGGTCATTATGAACTATATTGCCATACAGGGGCGCACACAAAGATTAATAGGCACCATACAAAAAGTACTGAGCACAGCCCTAACAATTGTACACTGGCTGCAGCAGTGGAATGCTGCAGATCCACCTGTGCCTACGGGAGCTTGTTTGTGCGGATTTTGCCGCGGAAAACCTGCGGATTTTTCTGGATTTTCCAGATAAATCCGCAGGTTTTAGCATGTACAGTGACTCCCCATGTTATCCTATGGGACATGGGGAGTGCTGTGTCCACGCTGCGGAAAGTGCAGCTGCCGACCATGCCGCGGATGTAGGCATCCGCATGTATAATTGCATGTCAATTATTCATGCGGAATTACCTGTGGATGTCCCGGTCCTCCGCTATGGAGATAAGAGGCCGGGACGTCCGCAGGTAAGCCGCATGAATCTCTGCATGTTTCCCGCAGCTATTCCGCTGTAATCTAGCAGCTAAAAATAGCTGCGGACGCCGGCGGGCAGCTGCGGGAAACATACGCTCGTACCAGAGGATACATCCGCAGGTACGAGCGCCCGTGGGCACATAGCCTTATTCATTCTGATAGTGTGGATGTGTAGCAGCTGGCCATGGCCACGATACAGCTGACTGAGCTGCGCAGCTCCATAACTGATTACGTCCAGCTGCTTCTGGCATTGCGACTAGTTGAGTGGGGGAAATGCCAGGTGTACAGTCCCACTGATATAATATTGACGATCTATCCTAAGGATTAGCCACCAATATAAAGTACTGGACAACCACTGGCTCATGTAGACGTCCGTAAAAGTTAGTCCATGCACGTACTGCAATGAACGGGCACCACTGGCTCATGTAGACGTCCGTAAAAGTTAGTCCATGCACGTACTGCAATGAACGGGCACCACTGGCTCATGTAGACGTCCGTAAAAGTTAGTCCATGCACGTACTGCAATGAACGGACTGCCCACCTGTCTCAGGCATGTATAGAGACTGCCCAGTTCAGATCAAGAGACCGCAGATAGTCTGTACATTGCGGTTCGTGCCGAAACAGGTTCACAGACACCTCCATGAGCCCTGCTGTACATCATGGGGCAAGATGGGTTTGAAAAAGGTCCTCCATTCAGATGCGGCATTTCTGAGCCTGTTCTTCGGATGGGCGGGCACCCAGCCATTGGCAAGTCATCAGTCACCTGTCCTGACAATAGGTGACACGTTTATGCCTAACATTGTAGGTTATTGGCCAAAAGGTGGAATCTGGGTTGATGGCTGCTTGGGGGTGAGGAAAGGTGAGCACATCTCTACTGTATCTTGCCCACCTGCTCCTGCTCCTGGTTTGTGACTCTGTTGTTCCCTCAGAAGCACCTCCTGGCAGTGCTTTCCTCACTTTGTTGCTTCTTCTCTTTTGCTCCCTGCTCTTCTGACTTCTTTGCTTTCTTTTCTCACTGAGCCACGCTGTAGTAGCTCCGCCCCTCTCTCATCTTATTGGTCAGTCTCTAATCCTGCCATCAGTTCATTCCATTGCTCCCTTGACCTGTCCATCAGGGGAAAGGCAGGTGCTGATTGGTGATTTCCAGGTCCTTCAATCGCCTTGGAATTAGAAAAAGCTGTGCATTGTGGACAGTGGTAAACTCCGCTGCCTCCTATAGCCTGGCCAGGGGAAAGCCTTATGTGTGGAGCACCTATATGGGTTGGAAGGTGGGGCCACACTCATGGCTCTGGGGCCAAAAGGGTCATTTATCGGGCACCAATACTGTATTACACTCTCTTGTCTTTACTCTCTCCTGTAGTGAACTGATTTGAGCATTGCTGCTGCCCTGTCTCCAAGCATGACGTATGTCACAAGCACCAAAGCGGAGGCGGGGCTGCACAGCGCAGGGCTAGGGCTGAAACAACTTCAAAGTAAGGCTATGTGCGCACATTGAGCATTTGGTGTATACATTTTCTGCATGAAATCTGTACCTTCTGGTAGAAAAACACACCAAAAACAGCATGCATGGGTGGCTTGTCCTAAGCCCTTCCTCCACCCTCTGGGCCTACCAGTCCCTTGATCCCTTACTCCCAACTGTGACTGGGGCCCATGTGCCCAGCAAAAAGGTGATTGTGGTCCTCTGTGCCCAGCAGACAGGTGATGGGGTCCGTGCACCCAGCCCAGTGGACAGTTGCTGAGGGTCCGTGAACCCAGCCCAGCAGAGAGATGATGGAGGCCCATATGCCAAATGAACAGGTTATTGTGCCCAGCGGACAGGTGATGGGGGCCTGTGTACCCAGCGGACAGGTGATGGGGGCCCGTGTACCCAGCGGACAGGTGATGGGGGCCCATGTACCCAGCGGACAGGTGATGGGGGCCCATGTACCCAGCGGACAGGTGATGGGGGCCCATGTACCCAGCGGACAGGTGATGGGGGGCCATGTGCCCAGCAGACAGGTGATGCAGGTCCGTGTGCCCAGTGGACAGGTAAACAGGGAACTCGTGTGCCCTGCCCAACAGACAGGTGATGAGGACCCGTATTTCCAGCGGATAGGTGATGGGAACCTGTGTGCCTAGCGACCAAATGATTGGGACCTCTTATCCTAGCGGACCCGTGATGGCAGCCCATTACCCTAGCTGACAAGAGATGGGGGCCTGTGTGCCTAACGGACGGGTGATCAAAGCCTTTTTACCCAATGTACAATTGATCATGACCAGAGGACAGGTGATGGAGACCTGTGTGTCCAGCAGAGAAGGGATGGTGGCCTGTATGTCCAGCACACAAATGATGGGGACCCGTGTGCCCAGTGGACAGGTGATGGGGGCCCGTGTGCCCAGCAGATAGGGGAAGAGGGCCGGTGTGCCTAGTGGACAGATGATGTGGCCTGTATGCTCAATGAACAATTGATCGTGACCAGAGGACAGGTAATGAGGGCCCGTATACCCACTGGACAGATGATCGTGGCACATGTGCCCAGCAGACAGATGATGGAGGCTCGTGTGCCCAATGGACAGGTGATTGTGTCCAGCGGACAGGTGATAGAGTCCCTTGTGCCCAGCTGGTAGGTGATTGGGCCCATGTCCACAGCTTTCAGGTGATGGGGGCCCGTGTGCCTAGCGGACAGATGATGGAGACCCGTGTTCCCAGAGGATGAGCAATGGAGGCCCATTTGCTCCGTGGACAGATGATTGGGGCCTGTATGCCCAGCCCAGTGGACAGGTGATGGGGACCAGTGTGCCCAGGCCGCTAGACAGATGATGAAGTCAGTGTGCCCAGTGGACAGGTGAGGGGGGCCCGTGTGCCTAGCCCAGCAGATAGGTGATGGGGGCCCGTGTGCCCAGCGAACAGGTGATGGTAGGCCCGTGTGCCCGGAGGACAGATGATGGGGGCCAGCTTGCCAAGAAGAAAGGTGATGGGGGCCCGTGTGCCCAGCAGATAAGTGATGAGGGCCCTTTATCCCAACTGTATGCAATGTGTCCAATCATATTGAATTGATGATGCCCTACAACTTTGTAATTCACTTTTTTTCTCTATCTCGTTCCATTTTCGAGATAAAAATGCTAACTCCGTTGTTTTCCACCAGGTGGCGCTATAGGTGGTTTCATTGTGTAGAACATGGCTACTTTACTATACCTAGGCACCACTTCTATGCCTATAGCTGCTGCCGTTCTCAAGTTAATGGCAGTGGACAGGACATGGGTGGACACACTGTATACCTGCAACTTTATGTGGTTGGTATATATTTTATTATAGCCACATACTATTGATAATTTTGTTTGGTGCATGTTATATACATACTTGGGTAATATATATTTTTGTGTTATCACCACTGCTGTATATTATGGCAGCAATTAGGTGTATGTATTGTGCTTTAATGTAAGGCTACCCCTTCTTAGCACGTGACACTTTATCTCCCCTTGTTGTCTAATTATTTATTAATTTTGTACCTTTACCCTTATCTATATCTTTGCACTCTCCCCCCCTTTTTTGCTTACAATGTGGTTTGCGGGTTAAGCCCGCTTTACACGCTGCAATATATCTTACAATGTGTCGGAGGGGTCACATCGTGACGCACATCCGGTATTGTCAGGTACATTGTAGTGTGTGACAGCTACGTGCGATTGCGATTGAACGTTAAACCGTTCATCGCATGCACGTCGTTCAATTCCTAAAAATTGAACCTGAGGTTGTTCATCGCACCCGGGGTAGCACACATCGCAGCGTGTGACAAACCGGGAAACAGATGATCAGATCTTACCTGCGTCCCGCGGCTCCCGGCCGGCAATGCGGAAGGAAGGAGGTGGGCGGGATGTTTACGTCCCACTTATCTCCGCTTCTATTGGCCGGCCGCATTGTGACGTCGCTGTGACGCCGAACGTCCCTCCCACCCCAGGAAGTGGATGTTCTCCGCCCACATCGAGGTCGTATGGAAGGTAAGTACTTGTGACGGTGGTTAATCGTTTGTGCGGCACGTTCAACAAATTGAACGTACCGCACATACGATGGGGGCGGTTACGATCGCATACGAAATCGTATGCGAAATCGTAACATGTAAAGCAGGCTATAATTGTGACGCCCTTGACGCCCTTCCAGCCAATGGTTGTGTTTTTTAAAAATAATTTAAAAATGTATATATGCTTTTTTAATCAAATTCTAATAAAGAGATTGTTATTTTGTGACATGTTGTTCGGTTTTTCTTCTTTTGGTTCTGTTATACCACTGTATGGCATTATTTCAGATTTATATATTCATATTTTCCCATACGTAAACCATATGTTTTTAATGACATTTTTTGTGTAATCTCTTATCTTTGGACTATTTTATTGTTTGTGAGAAACTATATATAATTTACATCAAACGCTAGTAGTTGAATGTATGAAACATTAATAGATATAAAAGAATGAGAACTTTGTATGGGGAAAAAAATGCAAAAAATTAGTTTGTCACCATATCCTAAGTCCTGTTTTTTCTGCTTGCTTTATACAGTCACTGTGGTTATTCATACCCATTGGCAATCTTGTGTTTGCTTTTAAAATCCACAGCACTTTCTCCAAGATCGTATCTCAATATGTAGGAGGTGTAATAATAATAATATTAGCAAGGTTACAAATGTAGTATATTCTCCTGATATAGCCATGTCTCTTACCTCATGCGCAGGGCATTGCAGCTTTGGTATCCATGTTTATGAACACAAGCAGCTAATTGTCACTATATAAGTGGACCTAACCATGGATACCTAACCTGCAGTGCCCTGCAGATGAGGTAAGAGACCTGGCTATATCAGGAGAACTAAACTACATTTCTAATTGGAGGTATTTGCTAATATTATTACACCCTGGAGATGGGAATACCCCTTTAAATAAAGAAGGGCTGTGGATTTTAAAAGCAAACACAAGATTATCAATGGATATAAATAACCGTAAAAAACCGTAGTGACCTTACATATATTTATATTTGATATTTATGTTATATATATATATTTTTGACATTTACATATACCGTAATATTTTATAGGGAAGTTGCTTTTAGTTTCATGAGTGTTACAATTTAGACCGTCGAATGTTGCGTTGTTTGTGTTGGTGATTTTTATATGAAGATTCGATAAAATTAAGATTTGTTGGTTTTTTTCCCCGTTCATTCTTGTATTTTTCCCTTTCATTGCTGCTGTACATTCCTGCAGTGTGATTGACATGCTCTTGTGGAGCCCAGCTTCATAGGAGTGCTAAGATGGCAGCAACTGAAGCCTTTATTCGGCCCGTGGATGCCATAGTAAACAATCAGCCATCGCTGCCATGGGGTGATGGGAAGAGGGAGGTGAGCGCAGCAGCCACCAGTACATTAAATGTCCCTGTCAGTGATTGACTGCAGCATTTAGGGCCTGCTCCGATCACTGCTGTTACAGGCAGATGCCGGTGGGTAACACGGCACATTTTCCAGGTATGGTGCCGGTTTAGCCATCCCTCCCAAGAGACAGGGGCACAAACAGAGGCAAGTTATATACGCCTCACAGTACATTCCCACCCGCATAGTATGATGTCTAATACGCGCAGCTCTGCTACATGGGTAGGGACTATTAACAGCATGACAGTCAGCCCCTAACCTATTAAGCCCCATTCAGCTGAACTGTTTGCATTAATATGTGCGCCCCTGGAGTGAAGGGATACATTCTGAGGCCTCCCATACTGATGCAGACATTTTTGGATGTTAATTTTGTTCCCATTTAGAGGCTAAGGCCGGCATCACATTGCGATTGTAAAATCGGTCCCATTCTCATGCCTGAGAGTAGGATGAGCTATGTCCGAGTGTTGATCCATGTGCAATGCGAGTCTGTGATTTTTCTCATGATTGTAGTCCGTGAACAATGCGTATTCAATCCATATGTGATCCGTTTTTTTCTCAGGAGCTATTAGTCATTACAGTCCTGTACAGGAGCATTTACAGTGTTCTCTGCTACATGATAGAATTGTATTTAGAAAATCGGATGTCACTAGGATGGTGTATGTGCCGTCCGTGTGGCATCCGTTTTTTCTCGCACCCATAGACTTGCATTGGAGAGTCTCGCACGAGATACTCTAGAAATCGCAACATGGACTGAGAAAAAAAAAGCAGATGGGAGCTGCCTCATTGATTAACATTGGTCCGAGTGCAATGCGAGATGTTCTCACATAGCACTCGTGAGAGTCAATCGCAAGTGTGACGCCGGCCTAAGAAAACCTCTCCTCATTTATCAAAGCTTTGTAAGAAAACCTCTCCTCATTTATCAAAGTTTTGTAATAAAACCTCTCCTCATTTATCAAAGTTTTGTAATAAAACATCTCCTCATTTATCAAAGCTTTGTAACATAAAACCTCTCCTAGTTATCCACAGAAAGCAGTCAGGATTAATAAAAGCTGAGATCTGACTGGTTGCTATGGGTAACAAGAACAGTTGTAATATTGTTGTATAATCTCTTACTTTTCTTGTCCTCCATGTCGATGTGACCGGGTCCTGGGTCTCTGGAAGATTTGCTGGAATCGCTCGTCCTCCGCTTACATCTGGAGAGTCTTGTCATTGCTCCGTGGAGGTGCTCCAAGAGGCAGTTATTCTTCTTCCCGTGGCTTTACCTGCCTTTCTGTGTCCCTCTTCTCCATTCAGGTTATCTCTCCATTCTTTTCTTCTCATCCTTTAGTTTAAAAATCCTTTTGTCTTGGCTTTCCCCACTGTGTGAGCTCACATGCCTCTCCTCTCTCCTGCAGTCAGTGAATGCAGAGCACCTTAGCTGTGTGCCGGTGTATCCAGGCATCACCATTGTGATGTCACAATGCTGCCACCTTCCATCATCCGCCATTTTGATTACGTCATATCTTCCACATACTGACATGCTTTGGTCAATACATTTAGATTCCAACCATCATAGATCCAGCTGTATTGTCATGATTTTGAGGGAATTGTCTCGTTAGTTAAAGGGATTATGCCACCATATAACATGTATTTAAAGGACTATTCCCACCTGCAAGATCCTATCCAATATGTAGCAGGTGTAGTAATAATAAGAATATTAGCAAATACCTCCAATTAGAAATGTAGTATAGTTCTCTGGATTCACTATGTCGCTTACATCATGTTCAGGGCATTGCAGGACCTTAAGTATCTATGGTTACGACCACCCATATAGTCACAGCTAATAAAATAGTTAGTTGCCAGTGGTCATAACCATGGATACCTATGCTCCTGCAATGCCCTGAACATAAGGTAAGCAACATAGAAAATCAGGAAAACTATACTACATTTCTAATTGGAGGTATTTGCTAATATTCTTATTATTACACCTGTGAGGTAAATCCGGAGATATGACGATAAATCATGATATTCAAGTTATGTCAGGAAGCCCTCTCCTGGTGTCACCCCCCCTTTCCTTCACACAACTTGTTTAGCAACCCATCCCATGGCCATCTCCTGTGATATGGAAATTAGGTGATGTGGGAACAAAGGACACAGGATGACTCCCTGCCGTCACCCTGTAACAAGAGTTGTATCTCATTATAAGGCTCTGGAACTAGCCAGACAGAACGACTCCAGTAAAAAATGGTTCATATCTCGCCAGCCATATTTCCGATAAATACGGCAACCATAAAAATGGTGTTTTCGCATGCGGACGATGCTGGCACACCTTTTTTATGGGAGCGGGAGCTTGGGAAATACCCCAGGCGTGATATCAGCCAATGTGGAACTAGTAGACAAGTCATGAAACCTCTCATTCTGTAGCTAAATTCATAACTGTCACAATGAGAGCATTGGCGTCCGCCTACGACGCTCCCAGGCCAAGTTATGGCCATATTCCATGTTGTGGATTTTGTCCATAACTCCAGCCAGGGGTGGAGCAGTGCTCCCTCTGAGGTCACGAAGGTAGGAGGGGACCTGGATTTGCCCAGGTTGATAACCCTACTTCGGCCATTTTCCAGTGTTCTTTCGCTGGGGGTCACGTGTGAGAAACATCTGTGGGAGTTCCTGGAAACCTGGTCTACAGCGCCCCCCTGTGGCCAGACGCACAAGGTAACTGATTGAATTTGCATACCTGTTTGTAAACCATGCTTTATCTGTAACTGTACTCTGACATATGTATATTCTGTAGATTCCCTATTGTATATATTGTATTTTCTAGTGTGCTTTAGGCTGATTAAATTATATAATTAATCTTGGGCTGTTCTGTTATCTCGATCTTGAATCCCACGTCTGTGTGTTCGGCTAATAGTTACCGTGAAGCGGTTGGTGGCAGCGAGTTTGTGCCAAGGATTATTGTGGGGAGGCCAGTGAGATTCGGGGAGGTTTTATATATTCCGCCCGCGGAGGTCGGGGGAATATATACCCTACTCTCACCGGGGACCCTTCAATAATCGGCATAAGTAGTATAGCGGCCTCCTTGCTTATTGTCGGGCAATTCCATAATTGGCCTGACTATAAGAGGGGCGCTAGAGAGCGCGTCACGTGCTCTGTCTGTCGGTCGGGAGGTATAAAGGAGGGGTGACCCCCCACTTGTTACCCCCCGATTGTGACGTACTGGTAGCCAGCGCGGGGGATTTCTGAGTGACCCCCCGGTGGTTCGTGACATATTGGTGGCAAGCGGTGGGATCGAGATAATAGTGTGTGTGAGTGTGAGACCCATACTCCCAGACACTAAAGACTGCCTGCAGCAGCTGTGGCTGCTGGGGTCTTCAGACTAGCTCAACACTAGAGTGTCAGAGTGCAGATACTGTAAGGTGTGTGGAGGCATCAGGTGTCAGTTCTGTGTCAGTGACCAAAAGTCTGCAAGAATGGCTGATGGCACCAGGAGCAGAGCTAGGCAACTGGCCAATGCTAAAGCAGGAGCCGAAGAGAGGGAGAACGGTGCTGTGGACAGTAATGAGGAGGTTGCCCACGAGTCCTCCAGGAGCTCGACGCCAGAAAACAGCTCTGCAGAGGACATTGCACAACCTGGCACTGCTGGACAAGATGAGGAGCAGCTCACCCAAGGGTCCTCAACGAGCCAGATGCCAGCCCTCCGCTCTGCAATGGACAGTGAATCACCAGGCTCCGCAGCGGGCCGCAGATCACCACGTGCCATTCCACCGAGCCTGGGAGGCTCGGATAGCCTTCTTCAAATGGCTATGGCCCTTCTCCAGGCTGGAGACCAGAAGGGCTACAAGGAACTCCTGGCAGAGCGCAGGGCAGAGCGGCAGGCAGCGCGTGATGCTGAGGCTGCGGAGCGGCAAGCAGCGCGTGAAGAGCGCCAGGCAGAGCGTGAGGCTGCGGAGCGACAGGCAGACCGTGACTACCAGCTGCATCTAGCCAAGCTCCAGCCCTCATCAGCCACACGTGACCTTCAAGACACCAAACTTCCAAAGGTCCGTGTTGAGGACTTCCCAGTGCTGGAGAAGGATGGAGACTTGGACTCTTTCTTGACTGCTTTTGAACGGACTTGCCTGCAGCACCATCTGGACAAGGACCAGTGGGCCAAATACCTGACCCCCCGTTTAAGGGGTAAGGCCCTGGATATCCTTGGGGACTTGCCTGCTGAGGCAGATCAGGGCTACGACACCATCAAGCGGGCCCTGATCCAACAGTACAACCTCACTCCGGAGTCCTACCGCAAGAAGTTCCGGACCCTGCAGAAGGGACCAAAGGACTCCTGGGCTGACCACCGGCGGGCACTTGCCCGAGCTGCCGACCACTGGACCCAAGGCCTGCAGCTTTCCACCGGACCAGAGATCCTGGACTTGGTCATCACGGAGCAACTCTTGTGGAACTGCCCTGAGGATCTCCGCCAGTTCATCCGAGACCAGAAGCCAAAGGGGTCCACGGCTACAGCTGCCCTGGCCGATGACTACACCAACAATCGGGCTCCTGAAGCCAGGAGAGCAGCCACCAGCAGCACCTGGAGAGGGGGTAAGATGAACTCTGCGACTGCCCCACCTGCCCCTAGACTGCAGGGGGTGTCCCCCTCAACTCCCCTCTCCAGGCCCGTGGCAGAACCAAGACGGTGCCACCAGTGCAACCTACCTGGACACTTCAAGGCCATGTGCCCTCAGCGTCCCAAGGCCCCGGCTCCGTCCCCGTCCCAAGGGCCGCCCAAGGTGTATTGTGTGGGTGGGGGTGGTGGTAGGTCCCTGGACAGCTTCCAACCTGTCACCGTCGGCCGGTCTGTGACCATAGGACTGCGAGACAGCGCCTCGGAGGTGACTCTGGTGCGGCCTGAGATGGTGTCCCCCCAAGACTTGATCCCTGGAAAAACCCTCGCTGTCTCCGGGATTGGAGGCATTGACCCGGCGCTGCCTGTTGCTGACATTTATGTGGACTGGGGCGCAGGGCGAGGGGTGAGGGAGGTGGGGGTAACTGATCGGATCCCCGCAAACGTGCTACTTGGGACAGATTTGGGGCAGATAACCTCCCAGTTTGGGCCCCAACCAAGGGCTGAACCTTCAGCCAGTACTGACATGCCTCCGGACAATGTTAATGTGTTATCTATGAATGATGTAAGGGAGGAGGGAGTGAACTCTGATATTTCTGCTTGCATAGACACCATAGACACACACACCGCTGCAGCTGTGACAGGGGAGGGGGTCAGAGAAAGGTGTGACAATGCCTCTACAAGTAACCAGCCAGTGAGCTGGGATCTGTTGCCCTCTGCAGGGATAAGCAGAGAGCAGGGTGCTGCAGGGGGAGAACCAGTGTGTGGGGTGGGGGCTACCACAGCAAATGTGGGGTCCCCAGAGATTTCACAGCGGGGTTCTGTTGCTGCAGGAGGGGAACAGGCAGGTGAGATTGGGGCCGGTCCAGGAGCGGAAGTGCTCCCAGGTAAGATCTCGGTGCATGGTTCCCCCACAACCGGGGTGTCAGGAAGCCAGGTCGGTCTGCCTGAACCGGCGACTTGGTCAGGAACGGAGGAGGAGCAGGCACGACCCACGGTCGCAGCGGCTGTGGCCGCTGTCACCCGCAGTGGGAGTGCTGGAAGCCAAGGGGCCTCCCGGAGGTCCGATAGCTCTTCCCCTTCTGACCAAGTGGCAGCCGAGTCAGGCGGAGGCCAGGACACAGGTCCCGGGGTACTGACCGAAGATGTGACAGTCTCGTCGATTCTGGCCACATCTAGTCAGGGGTTTCAGGCAGCGTTAGAAGCTGACGACAGCCTGAAAGCTCTTAAGGAGCAGGCGGCACAGCCTCCCTCGGACTCGGACCCGGAGCGAGTGGTCTGGGACCAAGGACGGCTGTACCGGGCCACGGTCCAGCAGGGTTCACCGGAGGCGTGGCCCAGGGACCGACAGTTGGTGGTACCCTATCCGTTCCGGACGGAGTTGTTGCGGATCGCACATGAGATTCCGATGGCCGGACACCTAGGGATCGCTAAGACCAAGGCCAGGTTAAACCAGCATTTCTACTGGCCAAAAATGGGGGCCGATGTGGCTGCCTACTGCCGTTCGTGTGAAACCTGTCAGAGAGTGGGGAAGGCGGGGCCACACCCCAAAGCCCCACTGGTATCTCTGCCCATCATCGATGAGCCTTTCAGGAGGGTGGCTGTGGATCTGGTCGGCCCGCTGGCCATCCCCAGCAGCTCCGGGAAACGCTTCATACTGACGGTAGTGGACTATGCCACCCGGTACCCAGAAGCAGTGGCCTTGTCGTCCATTCGGGCTGACAAGGTGGCCACCGCATTGCTGGAGATTTTCTCCCGAGTGGGTTTTCCCCAGGAAATGCTCACTGACCGGGGGACCCAATTCATGTCCCAGCTGATGGAGGCCCTCTGTAAGCAAGTCCAGGTGCGACATCTGGTGGCCAGCCCGTACCATCCACAGACTAATGGCCTGTGCGAGCGGTTCAATGGCACCTTAAAGCAGATGCTTAAGATGTTGGTCGACTCCCATGGGCGTGACTGGGAGCGGTATCTCCCACACCTGTTATTTGCTTACCGGGAGGTTCCACAGGCCTCAACAGGATTCTCACCGTTTGAGCTCCTGTACGGGCGACGTGTGCGGGGCCCCCTGGCTCTGGTGAAAGAGGCTTGGGAAGGGGATTTGGCCACCCCTGGAGTGTCGGTTATCGAGTATGTCATGCGCTTCCGGGACAAAATGCAGGCCTTGACGCAACTGGTACACGACAATATGGCTCAAGCCCAGGCCGATCAGAAGCGTTGGTACGACCAGAACGCTTGTGAGAGGACCTACCAAGTGGGTCAAAAGGTGTGGGTACTGGTCCCCGTACCACAGGACAAGCTTCAGGCAGCCTGGGAAGGCCCATACCTCGTGTACCAGCAGCTCAACCCTGTGACGTACCTGGTCACCCTGGACCCTGCCCGTGGAAGGCGGAAGCCCGTCCATGTGAACATGATGAAGGCACATCATGAGCGGGAGGCATGTGCGCTCCCCGTGTGCAACCTGCCCGAGGAGGGAGAAGCGGAAACCCTCTTGGATATGCTAGCCCAGGTCAGGGCAGGCGGATCCATTGAGGATGTGGAGGTTGGCCACCAGCTCTTGGAGGACCAACGGTCCCAGCTGTGGGCCACCCTCCTCCCCTTCCGGGGGTTGTTTACCAACCAGCCCGGAAGGACTGACTTGGCTGTCCATCACGTGGACACGGGGGATCATCCCCCGATCCGGCGTTCAGCATATCGGGTCTCCCTGGAGGTGCAGCAACACATGCGCCAGGAGATTGACGAGATGCTGAAGCTGGGGGTGATCCAGGCATCCAACAGCGCTTGGGCCTCGCCTGTAGTCCTCGTCCCTAAGAAGGACCGAACCACTCGGTTCTGCGTGGACTACAGGGGGCTCAATGCTGTCACGGTCGCCGATGCGTACCCAATGCCACGCATCGATGACCTGCTCGATCAGTTGGCCGGGGCTCAGTACCTGACCATCATGGATCTGAGCCGGGGATATTGGCAGATCCCCCTGACTCGCAAGGCCAGGGAACGCTCTGCCTTTATTACCCCATTTGGACTATACGAGTCCACGGTGATGCCATTCGGGATGAGGAATGCCCCTGCCACTTTCCAGCGGATGGTCAACACCCTGCTCAAGGGACTTGAAGGCTACGCGGCCGCGTACCTGGATGACATTGCCGTCTTCAGTCCCACCTGGGAGGACCACCTAGAGCATCTAGCACAGGTGCTCAGGCGGATCCACCGGGCAGGTTTGACCATCAAGCCGGGAAAGTGTCAGCTGGCCATGAGCGAGGTCCAGTACCTCGGTCACCGGGTAGGCGGGAGAACACTGAAGCCCGAGCCTGAGAAAGTGGAGGCCATCGCATCCTGGCCCACCCCCAGGACCAAGAAGCAGGTGATGTCCTTCTTAGGGACCGCCGGGTACTATAGGAGGTTTGTTCCACGCTATAGTAGCCTGGCAAAGCCCTTGACGGACCTCACCAAGAAGAAGCTGCCCTCTGCAGTCGATTGGACAATGGACTGCGAGACAGCCTTCCGGGCCCTAAAGGACGCCCTGTCCAGCCCGCCCGTGCTACAGGCAGCCGACTTCACGCGGCCGTTTGTAGTACAGACCGACGCCAGTGACTTCGGCCTCGGTGCGGTACTCAGCCAGGTGGACTCTGCGAGCCAAGAGCACCCAGTCTTGTACCTGAGCAGGAAGCTGTTACCGAGGGAAGTGGCCTATTCCACAATGGAGAAGGAGTGCCTGGCCATAGTGTGGGCCCTGCAGCGTCTGCAACCCTATCTATACGGGCGCCACTTCATCGTGGAGACGGACCACAACCCCCTCAGCTGGTTGCACACCGTCTCTGGGACGAATGGGCGACTGTTGCGATGGAGCCTTGCGCTCCAGCAATACAACTTCACCATTCGCCACAAAAGGGGCCGTGACCACGGTAACGCAGACGGGCTGTCCCGACAAGGAGAGGTCGCGGACGGGCGCACGGGGGAACACCGGAGTGTGCTGCCCCCTAGCGCCCTCAAAAGGGGGGAGGTGTGAGGTAAATCCGGAGATATGACGATAAATCATGATATTCAAGTTATGTCAGGAAGCCCTCTCCTGGTGTCACCCCCCCTTTCCTTCACACAACTTGTTTAGCAACCCATCCCATGGCCATCTCCTGTGATATGGAAATTAGGTGATGTGGGAACAAAGGACACAGGATGACTCCCTGCCGTCACCCTGTAACAAGAGTTGTATCTCATTATAAGGCTCTGGAACTAGCCAGACAGAACGACTCCAGTAAAAAATGGTTCATATCTCGCCAGCCATATTTCCGATAAATACGGCAACCATAAAAATGGTGTTTTCGCATGCGGACGATGCTGGCACACCTTTTTTATGGGAGCGGGAGCTTGGGAAATACCCCAGGCGTGATATCAGCCAATGTGGAACTAGTAGACAAGTCATGAAACCTCTCATTCTGTAGCTAAATTCATAACTGTCACAATGAGAGCATTGGCGTCCGCCTACGACGCTCCCAGGCCAAGTTATGGCCATATTCCATGTTGTGGATTTTGTCCATAACTCCAGCCAGGGGTGGAGCAGTGCTCCCTCTGAGGTCACGAAGGTAGGAGGGGACCTGGATTTGCCCAGGTTGATAACCCTACTTCGGCCATTTTCCAGTGTTCTTTCGCTGGGGGTCACGTGTGAGAAACATCTGTGGGAGTTCCTGGAAACCTGGTCTACAGCGCCCCCCTGTGGCCAGACGCACAAGGTAACTGATTGAATTTGCATACCTGTTTGTAAACCATGCTTTATCTGTAACTGTACTCTGACATATGTATATTCTGTAGATTCCCTATTGTATATATTGTAGTTTCTAGTGTGCTTTAGGCTGATTAAATTATATAATTAATCTTGGGCTGTTCTGTTATCTCGATCTTGAATCCCACGTCTGTGTGTTCGGCTAATAGTTACCGTGAAGCCGTTGGTGGCAGCGAGTTTGTGCCAAGGATTATTGTGGGGAGGCCAGTGAGATTCGGGGAGGTTTTATATATTCCGCCCGCGGAGGTCGGGGGAATATATACCCTACTCTCACCGGGGACCCTTCAATAATCGGCATAAGTAGTATAGCGGCCTCCTTGCTTATTGTCGGGCAATTCCATAATTGGCCTGACTATAAGAGGGGCGCTAGAGAGCGCGTCACGTGCTCTGTCTGTCGGTCGGGAGGTATAAAGGAGGGGTGACCCCCCACTTGTTACCCCCCGATTGTGACGTACTGGTAGCCAGCGCGGGGGATTTCTGAGTGACCCCCCGGTGGTTCGTGACAACACCTACTCCATATTGGGATAGGATCTTGGAGATGGGAATAATCCTTTAATGCTGCAATAAATCTTAGAAATAAAAAGGTTTTCAATTTAAATGTATTAACAAATATGATCTATACAAAGGCTCTGTTCCTTTGATGTTTGGCTTAGCTCCCCCTAGTGGTAATACTGATGGCCACTATGTCATTCTGTCTCCTACAGGCCGAGCATGCGCAGTTCCCTCTCACTATGAAGCGAGCTGCTTCTCCAGCTGTCCATCCACCTCAGCCGGCCAGATCTTTGCTGCTTGGCTGTCATCTCTTCTGTGCGGGAAGCTCAAGCTTCTGAGGTGACTCTGCACAGACGCTCCCAGCACATCACCGGGGCAGGAGCTTCTCACCTACCACCAGAAGCGGGCTAGGCCGGGGGTCAAATGCTTCCTGGGCCTCTCCCCAGGCAGATGGGCAGAGCAGCCTGCTTCTTCTTCGGCGCTCTGATTGACAGTCGTCACTTAAACAGACACAGCCTGCAATAATGAGTATTGTAGACATTTCTTCACTTGAAAGTAAAATGTAACAACCGAAATCACTGGTACATTGTATGGTACATAGAGATACCTCTCTGTATACCAGTGCATTACTATGTACCTGTATTACAGTGAGAAAATAAGTCAGAGTTTTTTCAAAATATTTGTAATACATTTTTATTTGCCTCTTCTCTGTCCACTATTGTTTCTACAGACAGAATGCTCCAGCATTACCACCTTACCTCCATGTGACTATACCTGAGTCCATGGTGTGAAGGGTTTTTATAGTATACACATATGTTCCAACTTTTACAGGGCAGAAAGAGACAAACTATGTGGCAGTTTTTCACCATGCCCCTAGCCACACGCCATGTCACACCCATTCACCATTTCTTTCTACCCTGGCAGGGGCAGATGTCAAAAGGGGTCGATGGCATTAGAGACATTCAGCAGACGCCCAGCACTGCAGAACATAGACTCAAATCCAGGACTGTGCTGCTGTATTCAGGACAGTTTGGACCTACAGTGCCTACAAGTAGTATTCAACCCCCTGCAGATTTAGCAGGTTTACACATTCGGAATTAACTTGGCATTGTGACATGTGGACTGTAGATCAGCCTGGAAGTGTGAAATGCACTGCAGCAAAAAAGAATGTTATTTCTTTCTTTTTTTTTTTTTTGTTTTTTAAATTGTGAAAAGTTTATTCAGAGGGTCATTTATTATTCAACCCCTCAAACCACAAGAATTCTGTTTGGTTCCCCTAAAGTATTAAGAAGTATTTCAGGCACAAAGAACAATGAGCTTCACATGTTTGGATTAATTATCTCTTTTTCCAGTCTTTTCTGACTAAGGCTACTTTCACACATCCGGATTTTTGCTCTGCGGCACAATACGGCGTTCTGCAGAAAAACCGCAACCGGCTTTTGTAACGCCGGTTGCGGTTTTTTTTTTGCATAGACTTACATTAGTGCCGTATTGTGCCGCAGGGGCTTGCGTTCGGTCCGGTTTTGGCCGCATGCGGCAGATTTAGCCGATGCCGCGGCCGGATCGAACGTACCCTGCAACGTTTTTTGCTCCGGCAAAAAACACCGCATCGCGCCGCATCCGGCCGCTGCGGCGCATTTTTCAATGCATACCTATGGAGGCCGGATGCGGCGCGATGCGGAAAAACCCGCATCCGGTCACCGCATGCGGTTTTTTCCACTGCGCATGCTCAGTAGCATGCCGCAACCGGAAAAAAACGGACGGGCCGCAAGTAAAAACTTATGCAAAGGATGCGGTGTTTTCGCCGCATCCGTTGCATAGTTTTCAAACCGGATGTGTGAAAGTACCCTAATTAAGACCCTCCCCAAACTTGTGGTGGGCAGTGTAGTGCATAATGAAACTGCCCCAGACTGTGCAGCAAGGGGTTAACCTCCAATGCTGTTTTTGTCCAGCTCCCTCTCCCGTCCAGGCCCTGCTCTTCCTTTGTTTGGGAGGGGACACCGTCCTGGCCCCTCCCGATTTCCCAATCCCACCTATAGGGTGTAATTTCTACCTATATATTGGGGTCTGGGCCGGTGTCCGGCCTCTTCCCCTGATATCCCAGGATCCGGAGCAGCTCTGCCTGGTGGAAGCAGGAGAAACCCGATGGAACCTCAGATCGAGATGCTGCGGGCCCATGCGCGGCAGGAAGGTGAGAGATGGCTGGCCCGTTTATTTGCGGAGCTCAGCTGTCCTCAGTCATAGTTAGGGGATGCACTGCCGAGCGCTGCAGTGCCTGCTGGGGAAATGTCTTTTCCCTCGGGTGCTGTACCGCCAGGCCGCCGCTCATCACGATGCTCCCACCCCCCTAAATGATTCAGCCCGTCTGCGCGCCCGGTCTCTGTCCCTGGAGGCCGCAGCAGCAGAGCGCGGAATTTGGCCACGCCTGCTTCCCCTCCAGTTCTCTTACGTGAGCCAGCATTCTCCTCAGCGCCGCCATTTTACCCCCTTCGGTCGGATTCCCGTGCATGCTCTGCTCCACGTGCGTGCTCTGCCCCTTCCCTGCTTCCAGTAGCAGGCTGTAATACACTCCCCTGAGTGTCGCTTCCTCAGCCCCCCCCTCCCTGCTGTTTCCACAGCACAGTTTGTCACCTCCCCTCACCTCCTCTACAGCTCCCAGCACGTTTAGTTCACTGATACAACGGCAGTGTTACATTAACCCCTCATATTCTGCCATGCAATGATAACACCTCTGCCTCCTCTTCTGGAGAGGCTTTGGGCTCTGTGCCTGCTGAACAGCTTGCAGCCCTGACCCAGTGACACAAATAGTACCCCCCTCCAACCCTAACCCCCCCCCCCATCCTGTGCTGCATACTACTCCTGGTCAGCAAAGTTCACAATTAACCCTTGATGGCAAGCTGTAGCTGCATTCAGTTTACTACCTACCTTAACTCCCCCCCCCAGTTGCTGCAGCTTTTGCCTGCTTCCCATGTTAATTCACAACTTCTTATGCCCAATCTCCAAATCATCGCAGACCCCAGGGGTCTCGCTTATGTGCTATCCAGTGATCAGTCCTGCCCTTCCTCTGCGTCGCGTCGGTTGGATCGGCATAGTCAGTGTCGCTCGTCGGATCACAGGAGGCGCTCGAGGCATTCTTCACGGAATTCCTCCCGTACGCGCAGAAGCTGGCGTTCACGTTCGTCTGGTAGAATTCGCCATTCCAGGTCCTCCAGGTGGCGCTCTCTCTCTACGTCATCAGAGGGGTCAAGCGTCTCGAGGGCGACTGGTGAGCGTGCACGGACATCTATGGCGCAGCCTGTGGGGACGCAAAGAGCACTGTTTACTACTGAACTGCCCGGGGATGTGAGGGATGCCCCTTCCCACGTCAGCGGTGGTGTATGAACGGCGACTCCCCCATGGATGGCATCCACTTCCGCATCCGGTAAGTTCACGAAGGCTTGGGGGGGTTTTAGACAGTTCAGCATTACCGCCGGTCCTGAAGGCCTTGGCAGATCATCTGGCTAAGCAGGGTTTGTCAATGCAGTCCGTCACAACAACCCCCTCAGGCAAGTATACACAAGAATTCCTTTTTCTGCGGGGTTACCCCGCTAGGTTCTCATGTAGAAAACGTCAAATAAAAAATCTGGGACAATGCTTATATTGATATATGGTCTCTAATTTTTTCCTGACCAACATACTGTTGATAAGGAACGCAGGTTTTTCTCGGACAGGTCATATGATAGAAAGCCTAGAATAGCGCAAAAAAAAAAAATTGGGAAAAGTATTATGAGGATTTTTCATCATCGGCTTGCTCTTACACCCTGGCATCGGTTTGAGTGTCCGAGCCATGGATTTCTGGCTTAGGTTGATGACCGTACAGAAGCCAGTATACCACTTTTCAATCCACGGCCACCGTGCTGGGAGCTTCACAAGGTCCAGTCATGGTGGCCGTGCGCCGCCCAGGAGTGTGTTGGTTGTTTAATGATTGACACTTCCGGTTCTTTTGGTTATGCAAACACTAGCACGATTGTCCTGCTTGCTGTGGAGTCATTTGGCTGTTAGATGCCCTCGCCCTCCTTCCAAGCTCATCGGTAAAAATGGTACAAATGTCTCAGATGACTCCGGGTAAGTTCCCCGAGATGCCCCTTGTGGCTTAACAAATATAAGGTTGCGCTGGTCATATCTGTTTTGTATTTTTCTTTCATTTTCTTCATTCTATTTAATTTTTCTAATCGCTCCCTTATTGTCCCTAAAAGGAACAGAAGCAGGTAAATTTCAATTGATACACCACCTACTGTATTTCACGCACACGGCGGGTCTGTTAATCATGGTATCCCTCCTGAGCAATTCTTGGTTTCTGTGTCTTTTCACAGTGTAATTTATTTTATACGGGATTTCGGACGCAGTGCACTTTTGCTTCATCTGATATCGAATCTGTTTTGTCCGTTACCTGTTCATCCGTACTGTTCCATATTTTGGGTTGTTGCATGTAGGGCAATTTTTATTACGATTCTTTACTTCCCATGGGATGCTTTAGGTCATTCCATTATTTTAACTCTTCAGTTCATTTCTTCAATGGGTGCGGTGGTGTGAGACGGTCTCAAAATTTGTCACTCACTACTTGATGATTTTCTTTAATTGCTCTAGTCACTTCGATGAATTCAAACAGTTTTTTTGACATGTTTCAGTTGATATTGAGTTTGTTGTCCCTAAAAGTAGGGCCAGGAAAGATTCAGACCCTGTTTCAGTTGTGTGTCGGTTTTGTTTTTGTACGGTGCAGTCTTAAAGGGATTTTCTACATACCAGGAAAATACATTCACTTTGTCTGGTTGGTAATTCTGTTGGACAATTTTGTTGCTTATGTGATGTTATATTACTGAACCGCAGCATTAGAGAGGTCAGAATTACAGCCCGAGCTAATTAGAATTACAGGCATAGTATAGTTGTAAGTATTTGTGTCTTTACAGGAAAGTTACATTGCGCCAAATGCAGTTCACTGCCTCTCATTGTCCACCAGAGGGGCACTTCACCCTCAGGATTATTGTGTTCACCAGAGGGGCGCTTCACCCTGACCTCAGGATTATTGTGTTCACCAGAGGGGCGCTTCACCCTGACCACAGCATTACGTATTATTTCTGACTTACTGATTTGGTTTCAATTCCTTTCCACCTTTAATGAGTGCATGTTCAACATGTGTTTTTTGGTGGCTATCCAGGTATTATGTTTGCTCCACAATGCGTCTTTTCCGAGGGTTTAGCGCTGTTTTAGTCAATTGCGGGGTGACGGGGCACCTGGCCCTCACCTTAATTTTTGTTTGACTGCCAATTTTTCCCTTTCAGAATTGTTTCCTATTGTCATTGCTGTGGAGTTATGGCACAAGCCACTAGCCAACTGTAATATATTTTGTTTGTTATACTTCATGCAATACACATTTGATCCGAGCTTCATGGGCTACGGGTTCTCAGAGTAATACTTTATATTGATTGCCCGTTTCTTTTACAGAAGTTTTTCAGCTGGTACCCAAGGCCAGCCCGGTGGGTTGCCATTGCCACACTGCTGTGAGATCTTGCCAGGACCAACTCCTGACAGAGATTAGGACTTCAGATTCCCCTTCAAAGTGGCAGCTTTATGGATAGGCATGAAACAGTGGTTAAGTATAGGTATTCTGGTAGCTGGGCCCCGGTTCTGATAACTTTACCCATTCGGAGGTTACCCTTCAATATTTGATTCACCTTTATAACCTTGGTTCTTCCGCCTCTGTAGCCTAGAAGCATTTATTTGTATTTTGTTTCAATTTTTTGATGGGATGTTCTACGTTACTAAATCTTTTGTTATTTGCCAATCCCTTTAATGGCTGGTTTAAGTCCCACCAATCTGCAGATAAGAGACACCCTATTTTACCCAATGCTTCTTCAGTTAATCGACTCTGCAGGACGTTTGTTCAATCCAACGGGAGATATATCTGTTGTCCACAACCTTTAGCTTGGCCTTTTCTGGACCCTCTGAGCAGCGAATTCGTCTCACCGTCCAAGAATAATTTTGTTGCCGTCATTTGTGTGCCATACTGCTTATTGATCCTTCATGCGTATCCGCATTCAGGAGCCCAAACTGACCAAGTGGCCAGAGATCCTGGGATTAGACTGCCCCCCCCCCCCGCCTTCCCTTTGCGTTTGACGGAATTTTTGTTTGTCGGACTACTGGTACCTCACCGTTAGTTTATTAGGATGGTTCCCACCTTACTAGGTTTAACGCTCCTTTTTTGGTGCTGTATGACCTCTTGCGGTCCCCCCCCCCCCCATCACTTTGGACTCATTCCTTTTCATTGTGGCAGCCACTGAGGCTGCCAGGGCGGGTTTTATCAGACTCTGATATACAGCGTATAGTGGTAGACTGCACTCTGCTTGGGTTGTCAGATATGCACCGATTTATTGCAGGAAGTAACCAATTTTATAGCACATTTACTTTAGTTAATTTCTTTAAAGGTTCAGCATTGCAAAAAAAAAAAAATAAATAAAAAGAGGTTTTTGGATTGTTGGCCATTTTTACGTGTTTTGGGCTGTTCAGAGAGCTGGTAACCGTCCGGCCGGTCGCAATCTTGGATTCTACCATGTCGAACTGCTTAGTGGTTGGGTTCGAGGCCTGAGATGGCTCAGGTCTTGTTTGAGACGGTTGCCATCAGCAGGCAGTTGTCTGCTCCGATGATTTTAGTTGGAAGGTGACAACCGAAGGTTAATGCTTCAAGATGGTGTGCTCTTGGCAGATATCGGTCTGGACATATTTTTATCTATGATCCAGGGCGGCCTGGAGCAAGCCTTTTTCCAAATGGTGGGGGTCGAGTTCAGTTTGAGACTGGTCTCCTCCTTGGCATGTGTCAACAGCATTCTGGTGAGAGAGCGGAAGTCCTTGGTCCTGTGGTAGAGTATCCCTTCTCACCTGGAGTCAAGTTATGTTTTACAAGTTCTAAAGAGTTTGGAAAAGTTTATAAAATATGTGTTACAAGTTTTAATGAGTTTGGAAAAGTTTGTAAAATAATAATATATCAGTAAAGCTGTGACCGATATCTGCCAACAAAATGGTGTCTGTGTTTATTTCATTAGGATGGGCCTTTTATTTGGATGCAACGGTTCTTTGTTTTTGTCTGTGCAGTCTGAACAGCACTCATACTTGGTCAACATGGGAAAGACAAAGGAGCATTCCAAGGCCATCAGAGACAAGATCGTGGAGGGTCACAAGGCTGGCAAGGGGTACAAAACCCTTTCCAAGGAGTTGGGCCTACCTGTCTCAACTGTTGGGAGCATCATCCGGAAGTGGAAGGCTTATGGAACTACTGTTAGCCTTCCACGGCCTGGACAGCCTTTGAAAATTTCCACCCGTGCCGAGGCCAGGCTTGTCCGAAGAGTCAAGGCTAACCCAAGGACAACAAGGAAGGAGCTCCGGGAAGATCTCATGGCAGTGGGGACATTGGTTTCAGTCAATACCATAAGTAACGTACTCCACCGCAATGGTCTCCGTTCCAGACGAGCCCGTAAGGTACCTTTACTTTCAAAGTGTCATGTCAAGGCTCATCTACAGTTTGCGCATGATCACTTGGAGGACTCTGAGACAGACTGGTTCAAGGTTCTCTGGTCTGATGAGACCAAGATCGAGATCTTTGGTGCCAACCACACACGTGACGTTTGGAGACTGGATGGCACTGCATATGACCCCAAGAATACCATCCCTACAGTCAAGCATGGTGGTGGCAGCATCATGCTGTGGGGCTGTTTCTCAGCCAAGGGGCCTGGCCATCTGGTCCGCATGCATGGAAAGATGGATAGCACGGCCTACCTGGAGATTTTGGCCAAGAACCTCCGCTCCTCCATCAAGGATCTTAAGATGGGTCATCATTTCATCTTCCAACATTAAATATTTAAACATTGTTATTGCTATATATAAATTACATATTTTGGTTGTGGCGGTGATCCCATATGGACTGGGAATCGCGTGAAGCGGCATGCTTGGCCCAATCTGGCCATGTGTTTGGACTGGGTACTCATACTACTAGCAGCACGGATGAGTTTACATTGCTCACTTCCGATTTGACCACAGCCCACAAAACCGGCATAAGATTGTGGTGGAACATCCGGTATCTTGAGGAGTATTTGCGCATTGGGATTGTACCGAGGGGCCTTCGGGTTTCGATTTTTCCGGCCTGGGAACCCTCCCTGGATTTCCAGGAGACGTGGGAGCAGGGTCTGGGTCGCTGTTCTAATATATTGATCAATATGTTACTAGAACACGATAGAACACTTCTGGCGACAACTAAAACCAATATAAAAGACCTTGAAACCAAACTAGCAAAAACTGATAATCAAGCCCAAGTTTTGACGTTCCAGCAAAAGTTGAAAGATTCTATGGATGTGTATGAGAAAGAGATTATAGATAAAAAAAGGAAGAAATTTCATCGTGATCAGACCGATTTTGACACCAAGTCGGCATATAGATGGAAGCATAGAGGGAATTTGAGACGTCCGACACATTCTAGGAACCATATCCCTCGGCAAACTGGCCAGACATCCATGGCTGGTAATAGTTCCAGTGATTTTTTTGTCCTCGGTGGACAGCGACCCAGACGCCGGACCAGAAGAGGGGTCCGGCGTGGGCGTTCATTCACCAAGATACACCAGGTCCAGGAATCGGGGACCCCAGCGCACCAATGTGGGGAGGGCCAAACGTCCTTAGAAATGGCTTCTATCTCAGAGCCGGCTGGCCAGGTGAGTGTTGACAAACTCTGGATTATCAATCTGACCGATTATACACTGACCCCACAGGAGACGTCTGTGTTGGAAAGAGGTCTCACCTTTTCTCCGACATGTTCATTGGACAAATTTACTCTGACTAAGGACCTTTTTTTGTTCTGCAGAAACTTAATTTTTCAGGTCTTGTATAACAAACCTACGGTAGTCGACCATATGAGATCGGAGGAGCAGAATGCGTTTCAAGATCTTTTGGATCTATTACAAGAAAATGAGAGTGGCCCAGGTAAGCCTCGTTTCCCTTTTAAGAACAAATCCACTGCCAACCCCCCCCTTTCATTGGTACCAGCTGTCCGTATCTTTTTCGAACTTGTTAAAGCAGATATATATAAATTGCAACTTTTTACACCAAGGGCCCCTAATCTCAGTCGGGCGGAGAAACTAGCTATTCAGAGTTTGAAAAATAATAAGAACTTCTTGGTGAAAGAGGCGGACAAAGGGGGGAATGTTGTGATGTGGCCAGTGGATTTATATTTGGAAGAGGCTAACCGACAGCTGAGTAATAAGGAGTTTTATTCCAAACTCCCATCTGATCCCACAACCTTTTTCACATCTAAGTTCCGACATTTATTGGATTCTGCCTGGCAATTGGGGATTATCACTGAGAGTGAGAAGAAATATTTGTGGATCGAGCACCCGATTATTCCCACCTTTTATATGATACCGAAGGTGCATAAATCCACAACCAAGCCACCTGGTCGACCTATTGTGGCAAGCATTGGCAGCTTATGCGAGAAAGCCAGTGTTTATGTAGATTTTTTTCTCCAACCATTGGTTAGTGCGTTGCCATCTTTCATTCAGGACTCCTCACATTTCATTCGGATTTGCCAAAATATTGTACTTCTTCCAGGTGACCTTTTGGTCACTTGTGATGTCGAATCATTATATACCAATATCAGGCACAGGGATGGCATGCATGCGGTCACACACTTTCTGGATCTCCAGGGTGGGTCTGACCGCATGCATGATTCATTTTTGATTGATTTGCTGGAGTTCATTCTCCAGCATAATTACTTTCTATTTGACAGGAAGTTTTATAGACAGATTTCTGTGGTGGCTATGGGCGCACGGTGCGCACCGGCTTTTGCTAACCTCTTTTTGGGGTGGTGGGAGGCCACTACTGTCTATTCATTACCCGCCTTCAGTACTCACGTCATGCATTGGCATCGCTACATTGAAGACGTCTTCTTTGTGTGGCGGGGCTTGGAGGGGGATTGTGTGCAGTTTTTGACGTCCTTGAATAACAACAGGTTCAATATATATTTGACTTCTACCATCTCTTCTTCTACAGTCACTTTTTTGGACCTGGAAGTGTCAACCAAGGGTAATGCGCTCTCTACAAACCTGTACCGTAAAGCCACCTCCACAAACAGTCTTCTTCAATATCAGAGCTTTCATCCCCTGCACATTCGACAAGGTATTCCGACTGGCCAGTTTTTGCGCATTAGACGCAATTGTACTGATGATGCCAATTATAAATTACAGGCGAAAAATCTCACTTCTAGATTTCTTGAACGCGGCTATCCCAGGAGCACCATCTCCAGAGCCCATCAACGGGCTAAGTCAGAATCTCAACTGTCACTTATTACTCCAAAATGTTGGACGAATGATGCTCGTACTCGGTTCATCACTACGTACAATGACCAATGGGGTAAGATCAAAAACATTTTACAGAAGCATTGGGATATTTTGGTGGCGGATACTCAAACAGCACAGATGGTTAGTCCTCGTCCCCTGCTGACAGCTAGAAGAGCTCCTAATTTGAAGGATACTCTGGTTGACAGCCATTTTTCTGGGATTTGCCACAAACTAAATCGGGGTATATCCCTTAGGGGATCTTTTCCATGTGGCAATTGTAGTATCTGCAGATACATGCATCCTGTGCCAAACATCTTCTGTCATCCACAAAACTCTTCAAAGCACCCTCTTAAGGCTTACATTAATTGTAAAACGAAGAATGTTATCTATGCCTTAATATGCCCATGTAGCATGATTTATGTTGGTCAGACTTCCCAGGAGCTCAGGAAAAGAGCACAAAAACACCTTTCCACCATCAACCTGGCGGCTACGGATCAGGAAAAAGGTAATCCCATAACTCCGGTGGTGGCACACTTTTTGGCATACCACCATGGGTCCTGTACAAGTATTCGTATTTTGGGACTACAGAAGTTTGTTGGTAATGGGAGAGGTGGCTCATGCCATAAGTGGCTACTCCAAAATGAAGCAAAGTGGATATATAATTTAAATTCGGTGGCCCCGGATGACTGAATGAAGATCTTTTATTCACGGGTTTTTTGGGGTGATTCGCCCCTCTTTCTTATGCCTTCCCTCTTCCTATTGTAGATATCCTGACCCTTGGTCTACACCCGGTACAGGACTACACACTCCTGGGCGGCGCACGGCCACCATGACTGGACCTTGTGAAGCTCCCAGCACGGTGGCCGTGGATTGAAAAGTGGTATACTGGCTTCTGTACGGTCATCAACCTAAGCCAGAAATCCATGGCTCGGACACTCAAACCGATGCCAGGGTGTAAGAGCAAGCCGATGATGAAAAATCCTCATAATACTTTTCCCAATTTTTTTTTTTTTGCGCTATTCTAGGCTTTCTATCATATGACCTGTCCGAGAAAAACCTGCGTTCCTTATCAACAGTATGTTGGTCAGGAAAAAATTAGAGACCATATATCAATATAAGCATTGTCCCAGATTTTTTATTTGACGTTTCTCTTGTGGACTTCCTGGCATTTGGTCGCTATCCCACATAAAGCCTGTGACTCGCCCACCCCAGGGCTATGGGACACCCGGTGCCGGGCCGGACTAGTCCGGTGGTAGTCAGTGGTGGCTGGGCCCGGCTCCGTGGCCCTGGTGGGTGTCAGTAGAATATGTGGCTGATGACTTTAAGTTTGTATTCGTGACGCCATCTGTGGTATGCGGCTATTAAGCCGCCGCTGCTGTGTAAGGCCTCCGGGGTGATGAAGTGGCAGCAATGGTGGTACGGCTCCCCACAGGTGGAGCGGTGCCCCGGGACACAGTTGGTGCTTGTGGAAGTCTATGGTGTTGTGTGACTAACACGGTGCAGGGCCGACAAGCAATGAAAGAAACAGGCACAAACGGTAGTCTCTTTACCTTCTCCTCTTTTACTCGGCAGAAGTTTAGTCCAGGGAGACCGTCACAGATGGTAAAGATGGTCCGGCCGGCCTGGAAGTGCCTGGGGTGATCTTTGGCCAGTTGAGTATGAGGCCTACTCCTTAATCTTTCTTTGCTGTTTTAGGACACTGCACTTTGGGTTAGCAATTGCCCTCTTGCTGCTGGGACTGGTGGTTCGTCCCTTTTTCTGTGTGGTAGACTGCGCAGGCCCTCTCTGGTGCTTCTCTGCTGGAGTCCACACCGGGCCCTTGGGATGCAGCTGTACCTTCAGATTACTTCTGGGCCAGGGGCTTGCAGCTCTCCTGCCCTCCGGATTCAGCTACCAGGGATGGATTTTATACCCTGGCAACTACAGACTCCGATGTCCGTGTCTCTGCTGAGCCTCTCTGCACCCCTTGCTTCACTGGGCCAAGCTATCCCAGCTCTAGGCCCCAGTTCTGCAAGGCAGCACTACTCTCCGTCTGTCCTCTTTCACTCCTGTCTACAGACTAAAACTACTTCCTCCCCCCAGTCAGATTTAAGGAATGCTCCCTGAAATTCCAGGTTCAGAGCTCCCTCTGCTGGCCGGAGGGAGAACTGCGTTGGGTGTTAACTTACTGGCCAATAGATCTCCCAATTACCTCCAGGCTCAGCATTAACCCTTTGGAAGGGCAATGCTGTTGTGGCGACCAGGTCCTGGGGCGCCACACTCCCCTTTAGTTAAATTCAGTACTCCCGGACTGTAGAAACAAACATGACATGTTAGAACATTTCATCCCATTATGGGAGGCGCATTACTTGAACGTTACAAACTTAACATTACTATAAGAGTCCAGTGTGGCTCCCTGCCGGGTGTCCATTACACTGCTCCATGGGGGACCCGCCGCGATCAAACCCCCAACGTAGGCTCTGGGCGTGCGTCAGAGCATTGATGACCCCACTCTATGCACGCCGGATGGGTTTTTCTTCAGGGGTGTTGAGCACACTGGTGCTAACTATGAACAATTTAGGTGTTGACCACCCATATTCCAGTGGCCCAATTGTCCATTTTCGCAATCAAAGAAAAAGAAAAACATTTTGTACACAACATTACAGACATTTCGCATAACTATTTACATTCTAATAAGTACTCTTTCTTTTTCCCTTATACAGTTGACTCTCTATACCTTGGAGGGGGTTGTCCCCGAGTGCTGCGTTGAGACCTGCGTAGCTCTGGTGTTTGCCTCTGACTACTTGGTGTGTCTTCTACCTCAGCACTACAGGTAGGCCTAACCCCGATAGGTAAGCGTGATGATTGCCTATGTGGTCTAAGAGTCGCCAAGGGTATGACAGGTTCACCACTGACAGGGGGTTGATCCTCCTGTTCCACTGCGGGCGTGTCATCTCGTGTTGGAGCGGACGTTCTTTAGGTGGATCTGGAACCTCTTCTGTTTCTGGCTCGACCAACTGCGGAAACGTCAAAACTGATACCACTATGGCATTGTTTATTCGGGTCCAAGTCTTGGGGAATTTTCCAAGGATTGTTTGGATCATCTCCCCCTCTTTCTCCTGACTTTGGGGACTTCCTTGTACTTCTTCCTTTTCTCTTTGGATTCTGCACCGTTCAGGGCACGCTTTCAGGCGGTCTCGAGAGACTGCTTGATAGGTCTTGCCTTCATCCTTGCTTATGAGGCATACCTTACTGTTGTCAAAGTTGGAGGGGATAATGGTGTAGGGCTCGTTTTCCCACTGATCATCCAATTTATGCGTCCTCCGCTTCTTCTTGAGGACTTGTTCTCCAGGTGCTAAGGGAGTTGCTGGGGCTGTTTGATTGTAATGCTGCTCTTGTCTCGTTCTTGCTTGAGACAGGGCCCTCTCTACGCATTCCTGGACCTTACGGTACCGCTGCTGCCGCTCTGTATCCCAATCTTCCATTTCCTGAACCGCCTCAAGTGACACAGTCCCCATCTCAAAGTCTACAGGTAACTTGCCAGGTCTGGCTCGCATCAGGTAAGCAGGGCTGCAGTTGGTCGAATTTACCGGGATATGGTTGTACAAGTCTACCAGATCTGGTAACTTTTCTGGCCATTGGTTTCTTTCTTCCAAAGGTAGAGTCTTGAGCATGTCAATAACCACATGGTTCATCTTCTCGCACAATCCATTGGTTTGGGGGTGGTACGGTGTGGTTCTGATTTTCTTACAACCGTACAGGTTACAGAACTCTTGGAACACTTCTGCCTCGAATGCAGGACCCTGATCAGTCAGTACCCTTTCAGGGTAACCGTGAGGTTGACAAAAGTAGGCCTGAAATGCTCTCGCTGCTGTTCTGGCTGTCTGGTCCTTCACGGGCACTACTACCAGGAAACGAGAGTAATGGTCCACAATGGTGAGGGCGTACACATAACCTGACCGGCTTGGTGTTAACTTCACGTGGTCCAGAGCCACCAACTCCAGGGGCTGCTTCGTGACAATTGGCTGTAGGGGAGACCTCTGGCTAGCATCATCTTTCCGCCTCAGGTTACACGGACCACAGTCTCGGCACCACTTCTCGACTGTCTTTCTCATGTTCACCCAGTAGAACCGATCACGGAGTAGGGTCTCCAACTTCTTCCACCCGAAGTGTCCTGCATTATCATGATAAGCTGCTAGGACCATTGGAGCATCCCTCTGCGGAACCACTATCTGCCAGACGAGTTCATTTGTTCGCCAGTTGACATATCTCTTACAGAGCTTGCCTTGATAGGTGAACAGCCGTCCCCTCTCCTTCCACAACTGCTGGGCTTCTTCTGGAGCATCTGGGCCAAGATGAGTCTCAGCTTGTGCTAGCTTTTCTTTGACCAATCGCACGGCCGGGTCACGTTCTGCGTCTCTTCCCAATTATGGTGGAGTAATGGGTTGACCGAGACTTCGTGCTGGCTCGAGCGCTTCACTCCTACAGCATGCTCACACTGGGACACACCTTGGTGATGGAAAGCCGGTAACTCTATCTCTTCGAGTTCATCCAGGTCTTTTCCAGACTCGGGTAAGTGAGGCATTCTGGACAGCGCATCAGCATTGCTATTCTTCTTGCCAGCCCGATACTTGATGGTAAAGTCAAAGTTAGACAGCCGGGCCATCCATCGCTGTTCCAATGCACCTAACTTGGCTGTTGCCAGGTGTGTCAACGGATTGTTGTCCGTGAAGATGGTGAACTTAGCCGATGCCAGATAGTGCTTGAAGCGTTCAGTCACTGCCCAAACAATAGCGAGGAACTCCAGCTTGAAGGAACTGTAGTTTTTTGGATTCCTTTCTGTGGGCCGTAGCTTCCTACTGGCGTACGCTATCACCCTCTCTCTACCTCCCTGCACCTGGGACAGAACTGCTCCCAGTCCCACGTTGCTGGCGTCTGTATACAGTACAAACGACTGGCTGTAGTCAGGGTAGGCCAGAATCTCTTCTCCCGTGAGAGCCCCTTTCAGCCGGACAAAGGATGTTTCTAGTTGGCTGCTCCATTCAAATGGAGGGCTCTGCTTCTTAGCCTGCTTTGGCTGGCCCACCAGGAGATCTTGAAGGGGCGCTGCTATCTTGGTGAAACCATCAATGAACCTTCGGTAGTAGCCCACCAGCCCAAGGAACTGCCGCACCTCCTTTACCGTGGTGGGTCTTGGCCAGTCCTTGATTACGGTGACTTTCTCTGGATCAGGTGCCACACCTTCCGCGCTGACCACATGACCCAGGTACTGTACCTTCAAGAGGTGACATTTGGACGGCTTTATCTTCAGGCCATATTTCGACAAGGACTCAAACACCTCTGCTAAGTGCCTCAGGTGGTCTTCATAAGTCTTGGAGTAGACTATAACGTCATCCAGGTACAACAGCACGGTTTCAAAGTTGTGGTGGCCCAAGCAGCACTCCATCAGCCTTTGGAATGTCCCTGGAGCGTTGCAGAGCCCGAATGGCATACAGTTGAACTCACAGAGGCCCATTGGTGTCGTGAATGCAGTCTTCTCCTTGTCCGCCTCTGCCACGGGAACCTACCAATACCCACTGGTGAGATCCAAGGTGGAGAAATAGTTAGCTGACTTTAAGGCTGTTAGCGACACCTCTATTCTGGGCAGTGGATAAGTATCTTTATGTGTAATGCGGTTAATTTGCCTGTAATCTACGCACATTCTCATTGTACCATCTTTTTTCTTTACGAGCACTAGGGGAGCTGCCCAGGGGCTACAACTATCTCTGATAACCCCAGCCTCCTTCATTTCCCGTAACATTTCTTTGGCACGCTGATACTGTGCGGGGGGCACAGGGCGGTATTTCTCTTTAATGGGATGATGATCACCCGTGGGGATTTTATGTTTAACCCTTTTCACCTGCCCAAAATCTAGGGGGTGTTTGCTGAAGACCCGCTCGTACTCCTGTACCACCCGGTAAACCCCATGCTTTTGGTGTGAGGGGGTGGAGTCGGTGCCCACATGTAATTTTTGGCACCAGTCTTCCAGCTGCCCCTTGGAGCCATTGTCTTCCGCCTGGTCGGACGGGATCAAGGGTTCCACTGCTTTGATGGTATTATTGCTGACAGTGTACAGTTTTGCTACAGTGGCGTACCGGGGCAATTTGGCCTCCTCCTCCCCACAATTCAGGACACGGACGGGCACTCTCCCCTTGCGGACGTCTGCTAACCCTCTGGCTACCAGGACTCCCGGCCTACTGTCTAAATACACCGGTTCTACCAAGGCATGGTAATCCTGACCCTTGAGGCCTATTGCTGCCCGACACCATATCAACATTTCACTTCTTGGGGGTATTGCAATGGGGAGGGGGTCACTTACCCTCACACTGCCAATTTCTCCTCCGGCCAGCTCTACCTGCTGCCTCCTCATCAGGGCTCTGATCTCCCTCTGTAGGGCACTCTGCTGCCCGGAGCTGGCGGTTTCAGACGCCTGTTGCAACAAAATTATCACTTCGGCAATACAATTTTCTATCACATTTGTACCAATGGTTAGCAGTGGTTCAGATTCTTTGCGATCTATATCTACAATTATCATCCCCTGACATGGCAATTCTACCCGCCCCACTTTAATGGTTACTTCTTTGTACCCAATTTGGGGTAAGGGCTGACCATTACTGGCCACAATTGTTAAATCATCATCTGGGCCATGGTCAATGTTTGAATCAGCCCAATATCTTTTGTACAGTTTGTAGGGGATGGTTGTTACCTGGGACCCCGTATCCAGGAGGGCATTCAAAGGGATCCCATCCAGCACAATAGGAAGGACCGGTCGTCCTCCCACATACTTGCTGCGGTTGGGGTTTGAGCCGGGCTTCCTTACACCTGGGGGTTGGCTCCTGGCCCCAGGCTCGGCCCATTTAAAGGACAGCGTCGTGCAATGTGGCCCGCCTGGCTGCAGCGGCGGCAGATCGGTTGTCCCGTTGAATCATACCGGTCTGTGTCTCTGCCTCGGGTTGGCGGAATCCTCCTCTGTCGCATCCAGGGGACGTCATCTGGGCTGGAGGCCAACTCGAGTCTTGCAGGCGATGGGGTCACTTGTAGAGACTGCACGGTCTTGGCCAGGGCAGCTACAGTCTTGGTCAGCTCCTGGACCTGCTGTCTGAGCTCTGCACTGGGGTCCTTATCCAGGGACTGCGCCTCAGCCCCTGCAGCGGCTCGTGTTGCAGGCACCACCCCGGGGTACGTGATAGCAAGAGGCCGGAGGGATACTGGGTCATTCGGTGTAGATTCTCTCAGTACCCGGATGGCCTGGTCCTTAAACTTTGCAAAGTCCAGAGCAGGGTTCTGCAGGACCATGATACGCAGCTGTGTCCTGTGGGCATCTGACAGGAGCCCTTCTATGAACTGCTCAGTTAGGAGTTTGTGTTCTTCACGTACACTCTCTGGGTCCACCTGTTTAACTGCTTTCAGGGCCTCCTGCAAGTTTAAGGCATAGTCCCTTATGCTGTCTGTGGCCCGTTGCTTGCACCCAAAGAATCTCATCTTTATCTCTGCTGCGGTGCGGGTGTCAAAAGTACTCTTTAGCTTGGCCAATATCTGGGTTACTGTCCCTTTATCTGTATCAGGCCAGGACTTCACTTCACGCTGGGCTGCGCCGGCTAGCTGTCCCATTAATATGCCCACCTTCTGGCTCTCAGTCAGAGGATACACCCGGAACAAGCTGTGCAGGCTTTCCCTGAAGTCGCTCAAGGTATGGGACTCCCCGGAGTACTGCGGTAGCCATTCTGCTCCCGGGATGTACGGCATTGTGATCGGCATTACCGGCGCTACAGCGGGGGCTGGGGCGACGGCGACTGGGATTACATCGGCCGGTGCTGCGGCGTCTCGGGCTATGGCAGCCACCTGCTCTCCCTCTGAGTCGGACATCTTCCTCCCCCTTAGTGAACCTTACCAGGCTCCGTTCACTTTTCAAATTTCCTTCTGGGTCGCGCAGGGTTAACAGCGCTCTGCTCTGATGGCGCGCTCCCTTCGCGCTCTTTATCAGGCACGCCCCCCTTCTTCCTGCGCTCGGCGAGGCTAATGGCGGCGGCGGTTTACAGACAGTACACAGTCTTTTAAGCACAATTCCTGCAGGCGCACAGTACCCGGTGTGACCGGGCACGAAATCCTGTTCATGACGCCAAAGTTGACTCGCCCACCCCAGGGCTATGGGACACCCGGTGCCGGGCCGGACTAGTCCGGTGGTAGTCAGTGGTGGCTGGGCCCGGCTCCGTGGCCCTGGTGGGTGTCAGTAGAATATGTGGCTGATGACTTTAAGTTTGTATTCGTGACGCCACCTGTGGTATGCGGCTATTAAGCCGCCGCTGCTGTGTAAGGCCTCCGGGGTGATGAAGTGGCAGCAATGGTGGTACGGCTCCCCACAGGTGGAGCGGTGCCCCGGGACACAGTTGGTGCTTGTGGAAGTCTATGGTGTTGTGTGACTAACACGGTGCAGGGCCGACAAGCAATGAAAGAAACAGGCACAAACGGTAGTCTCTTTACCTTCTCCTCTTTTACTCGGCAGAAGTTTAGTCCAGGGAGACCATCACAGATGGTAAAGATGGTCCGGCCGGCCTGGAAGTGCCTGGGGTGATCTTTGGCCAGTTGAGTATGAGGCCTACTCCTTAATCTTTCTTTGCTGTTTTAGGACACTGCACTTTGGGTTAGCAATTGCCCTCTTGCTGCTGGGACTGGTGGTTCGTCCCTTTTTCTGTGTGGTAGACTGCGCAGGCCCTCTCTGGTGCTTCTCTGCTGGAGTCCACACCGGGCCCTTGGGATGCAGCTGTACCTTCAGATTACTTCTGGGCCAGGGGCTTGCAGCTCTCCTGCCCTCCGGATTCAGCTACCAGGGATGGATTTTATACCCTGGCAACTACAGACTCCGATGTCCGTGTCTCTGCTGTGCCTCTCTGCACCCCTTGCTTCACTGGGCCAAGCTATCCCAGCTCTAGGCCCCAGTTCTGCAAGGCAGCACTACTCTCCGTCTGTCCTCTTTCACTCCTGTCTACAGACTAAAACTACTTCCTCCCCCCAGTCAGATTTAAGGAATGCTCCCTGAAATTCCAGGTTCAGAGCTCCCTCTGCTGGCCGGAGGGAGAACTGCGTTGGGTGTTAACTTACTGGCCAATAGATCTCCCAATTACCTCCAGGCTCAGCATTAACCCTTTGGAAGGGCAATGCTGTTGTGGCGACCAGGTCCTGGGGCGCCACACTTGCTTTACACGGTACGACCGATTGTGCGTTTTCACAATCGATCGTACCCGCCCCCGTCCTTTTTGCGTCATGGGCAAATCGCTGCCCGTGTCGCACAAAGTCAGTAACCCCCCGTCACACATGCTTACCTCTCGTGCGACCTCGCTGTGGGCGGCGAACGTCCACTTCCTGGAGTGGGAGGGACGTTCGGCGTCACAGCGACGTCACACGGCCGCCGGCCAATAGAAGTGGAGGGGCGGAGATGAGCGGGACGTAAACATCCCGCCCACCTCCTTCCTTCCACATAGAGCCGGCGGCGGCCGCGGGAGGCAGTTGAGCTGCTCATCGTTCCCGTGGTGTCACACGGAGCGGCGTGTGCTACCACGGAAACGATGGTCAACTAAATTAAACAATATTATGGAACCTAGCGAGCAGTACTCGACTCACGATTTGTGAGCGATACTGCGTCGCTAGGAGGTGTCACACAGGCCGGCATCGCCAGCGATGCCGGATGTGCGTCACAAAAACCGTGACCCCGACGATCTATCGCACGATAGATTGTCTGGTGTAAAGCAGCCTTAAGACTATCGACTGTGGGGCATAAAGTTTAGACTTTCGTCCTTGTCAGACGTTTATCTCATGACATATGAAACATCTGGGGAATTTCTTTGTCTCATTGTTGCCTTCTGTGGATCTTCTGGGCTTCATTTCATATTCCAAATAATGACCACCGAGTGTGGATTATGTAACCTGTTTCTCTATTGCGCAAGATGATCCATTTACTTTATACGGAGTACCTGTGGAACTTCTTTGACTTTTAGTGTATATTGGATATTGTAAAATGCTCCTAATTTAATCATATTTCATTTTCAGCTTATCATTATCTTTATTTTTATTTCTATTTTCTTTATTTTGTATTTTTTACATTTTTTATTTTTATTTTTCACTTATTATTATTTATTTTTTATTTTTTATTTTTCATTTATTTTTTATTTTTTATTATATTTTTTGGCTTTCATTCATTTTTTATTTTTATTTTTATTTTTATTTTTACAATTATTCTCCTTTTCTTTTATTCTTTATTTATTTATTTTTCTTTATACTTATTTGTACTTTTCCTCATTTATTTATATATTTACTCCTCTTTTTATTTTCTTTACCTTACTTTTCCTCTTGCACTGAAGTCTGGTTGTCCCTGCGATATATATTTATACTTCTGGTCTCATTACCACACTTTTTGCGGGTGCTGTGGTCTCTTGAAATCATACACAGGATTCCCCTTGATTACTGCTGCTTTTCCGATTACTCGGGAGATTGCGCATGCGCAGTTCCCTGTCGATGACGCGCACCGATCTTGGACTTTCCGCGCATGCGCGGAATTTTCAAGATGGCGGCGCGCATCTTCATGCATTACAGCCGCTGTAATACGCGCTCCCATATGGCCATGATCGGGATTCTCTGCCAGCCTCCACACAGGTGATCTTTATGTACTTTAAATGAATTGGCTTATATACCCTCTTTGTTGTGGGCTGCAATGTACACACTTGCCCTGAGGAAGCCGCTGTGCGGCGATACGCGTGGGTTCCCCACGGTATTTTCTGACCCCTGTGTACCACCTTTGGCTTTCCTACTTGCTTATGGTATAATTCCTTGCCATTTTTTGGCTGCCATATTTTATACAGTTCCTGCCTGTGTATGTATAATTGCTTGCCATTACGTGTTCTAGGAGGTATTATTGGTCCTCTGATACATATTGGTACTGTTTGTTTGCCTATACAACATATCTCCTTTAGGATATGACTGTTTTCTATGGCCGTTTGGCACTGCTACTATATGTTTATATATATATATATTTCTTATAGCAGGTTTTTCTGACTGTGAACAAGCCAGTTGGCATCTTGCATTTATGTGAGATATTTCATCAGCCTTTCTACACTTTTGCATCATTCATAGTTTATATGTATGACGTCTTTATTATTGAATATTATTGCTCATGCTGTGTATATGACGGTGGTCACAAGGGGTATCAGGCCGTGTTATCTGGTGTGTCACATTTTTTAAGTGTTTTTATTCTTGCTGTCACAATAAAGATTTGCCTTTTATATACACATTATTGTAGGTGTGCTCCCTGCCATATGTAGCTCTTTTCTCCATACATTGGTCATTTCATCTTCCAACAAGACAACGACCCAAAGCACACAGCCAAGAAAACCAAGGCCTGGTTCAAGAGGGAAAAAATCAAGGTGTTGCAGTGGCCTAGTCAGTCTCCTGACCTTAACCCAATTGAAAACTTGTGGAAGGAGCTCAAGATTAAAGTCCACATGAGACACCCAAAGAACCTAGATAACTTGGAGAAGATCTGCATGGAGGAGTGGGCCAAGATAACTCCAGAGACCTGTGTCGGCCTGATCAGGTCTTATAAAAGACGATTATTAGCTGTAATTGCAAACAAGGGTTATTCCACAAAATATTAAACCTAGGGGTTGAATAATAATTGACCCACACTTTAATAAATCCTGCTCTTGTTTGAAGTTTGCAGGCTCTAACTTATTTGCATCTTATCAAACCTGCTAAATCTGCAGGGGGTTGAATACTACTTGTAGGCACTGTATGGGTTTATTTTCTGTTAAATCATTCATAGTTGTAGAAGTTATAACTTTAAAATTGTTATATAAGCTTCACTATACGAGGTCTTCTTTATCTTTAAAGGGAACCTGTCACCAGTTTTATGGCCTATAAGCTGCAGCCACCACCAGTGGGCTCTTATATACAGCATTCTAACATGCTAAATATAAGAGCCCAGGCCGCTGTGAGAACATAAAAAACACTTTATAATACTCACCTAAACCGGTCACTAGCGGTGCTCGTTGGCCCAGTGGGCGGTGCTGTTCTCCGGGACCGCTGCCTCCTCTCTCGGCCATCTTGCTCCTCAGTCTTCTGAAGCCTGTGTGCATGACCCGTCCACGTCATACACACTCGCCGGCACTGAGGTCCTGCGCAGGCGCACTTTGATCTGCCCTTCTCAGGGCAGATCAAAGTATTGTAGCTTATAGGCCATAAAACTGGTGACAGGTTATTATTATTATTATTATTTATTATTATAGCGTCATTTATTCCATGGCGCTTTACAAGTGAAAGAGGGTATACGTACAACAATCATTAACAGTACAAGACAGACTGGTATAGGAGGAGAGAGGTTCCCTTTAAGGCTATGTATACACATTACGTAAATATTTTATTATTTTTGTCAGGTGTTTGCCCTAAACTACGCCATAACAATCTTCTCTGGCTATTGCATTTTTGATCTGTTTTTCCTGTTATTCTATGCATTTTTTGTGTGCAGACTTGAAGCAGCAGTTTTAATTTTTTTTATCATATAGAAAAGATTTAATTCTGCAGTTAACCCCTTCACCACCCGGCGATTTTTTTTCTTTTTTGCTTTTTCCTCTCCTTCTTCCAAAAGCCATAACTTAAAAATGAAGTAAACCAATTCTGTAGTGGCCGCGCTCCCCGTAGTAATGATTTTAAAAACTATTGTCCTCAAATGGAATTTATTACTCAAACATACGGAAATAAAAACGGATACAACGCGTTTCGGCGGGAACAACCGCCTTCCTCAAGAGCTATAACTTGTATTTTATTTTTCCTTCAACAGCCATTTGAGGGCTTGTTTTTTGCAAGATAAGTTGTACTTTTGAATTAAACCACTAGATTTACTATATAGTGTACTGGAAAAGCAGAAACAAATTCCAAGTGCAGTGAAATTGCAAAAAAAAAAGACAAAAATACTATTATTCCACAATATTTTTTTATTTACTATGTTCACTGTATGGTAAACCTGACCTGGTAGTATGATTCCCCAGATCACTACTAGTTTGTAGATGCCAAACATGTATAGTTTTTGTTATTTAATTGGTGCAAAAAAAAATTTGAAAACTTGTTCGAACAAAAATTGCGCTTTTGACGTCACTTTCCGAGAACCATAGTGTTTTACATTTTTTTGCATCTTGGGCTCTGTGATGGCTTCATTTTTGCACCCACAGCTCACATTTTTACCAACACTTTTTTGGGTAGATGCGATGTTTTGGTTGCCTCTTATAGCATTTTATTGCAATGTTGTGGCAGTCAAAAAAATCTAATTCTGACATTAATTATTTTGCTAGACCAGATATTTCTGAATGCGCAGATACCAAATATGTGCATTTTTTATTGTTTCTTTTCAATGGGGTAAAAGGTATAATGGGGTAATAGGTAAAATTGAACTTTTGTGGTTTTAATTTTTTTCATATTTTTGAAAACTTTTTTTCCACTTTTTACTAGTTCCCTAGGTGACTTGAAGGTGCGATCACCTGCTCACTTGTGCTGTACAGAACAGTGCATCACCCTCAGCGCTGTTCTGTACAGCAGAAATACTGATTTCCTATGAACATTGGCACACAGCTGGCATTCAAAGGAAGCTCATTGTGACAGACACATCATGGATCATCAGCTGACACGGGGCTGCTGATAGGAGAGGGGAGTGTGGCATGATAAATTCCACTGTCAAAGATTGACAGCGGGATTTAACTAGTTAACAGCAACAGGCGGAACTGCGATCCCCCTCCTATTAAAGGAACAAATCAGATGATCAGATCAGCTGACAAGTGCAGGGAAAGATGAGGGCTCGTCATGCAAGCCCACATCAAAGGGAGGGTGACGACCTATCACTTTCCAGTATGCCATAGGTCGTGAAGGGGTTAAAAATACAATAGCGTGTTTTATGTGCATTTATTTCTCAGGCTCCCCATAGAATCTACTAAAGGAAATAAAGCGCTAAAACATCACAGCGCAACAGCATCTTTAGACACAGTGGGCAGAGTTTTCATGAAATCACATTTCGTTTGATTGAACAGTTATTCGGAGCAGAATTTCTAAGCCAAAAAAGGCATAAAAAACACAGTATTTGTGCTACATGTGAACAAGGCTTAATGTGATTCCATGAAAACTCCACCTACTCTGCGCCTAAAGATGCTATTGTACTGTGTGGGATTTTGTGCATTTTTTTCTTCCATAAACTTCTCTTTCTACTGTGGTTAGAGCCTGTTTGTGCTGTCCTCTGAAGGGAGTAGTACACACCGTTGTAGGAAATCTTCAGTTTCTTGGCAATTTCTCGCATTGAATATTTTTCATTTCTAAGAAAAAGAATAGACTGTCGAGTTTCACATGAAAGTTTTCTTTTTCTGGCCATTTTGAGAGTTTAATGAAACCAACAAATGTAATGGTCCAGATTCTCAACTAGCTCAAAGGAAGGTCAGTTTTATAGCTTCTCTAATCAGCAAAACTGTTTTCAGCTGTTGCACAAGGGTTTTCAAGGGCTTTCTAAACATCCATTCGCCTGCTAACACAATTAGCAAGCACAATGTACCATTAGAACACTGGAGTGGTGGTTTTGGAAATAGGACTCTATACACCTATGTAGATATTGCATTCAAAACCAGACGTTTGCAGCTAGAATAGTCATTTACAACATTAACAAGGTATAGAATGTATTTCTGTTTAATTTAATGTTAGCTTTATTGAAAAAGAAAAAAATGTGCGACACATGTGCAGCCCGTGGCTGCCTGCTGTACCTGGCTAGCATACAAAAATATGGTGAAGCCCACGTCATTTTTTTGGTGGGCAAAAAACTTCTGCATACAGTCCTGGATGGAGTATGCTGAGCCTTGTAGTTCTGCAGCTGCTGTCTGCTCTTCTCCATACAGACAGACAGCAGCTGCAGAACTACAAGGCTCAGCATACTCCATCCAGGACTGTATGCAGAAGTTTTTTGCCCCCTGAAAAAATTATGTGGGCTTCGCCATATTTTTGTATGCTAGCCAGGTACAGCAGGCAGGTACGGCTGCCCCCAACCCCCAGTTGCCTATTTGTACCCGGCTGGGAACCAAAAATAAAGGGAAGCCCTTTTTTTATTATTTCATGAATTTCTTGAAATAATTAGAAAACAAATGACGTAGGCTTCGCCCCATTTTTGTGTCTAGCCAGGTACAACTAGGCAGCTGGGGATTGGAATCCGCAGCACAGGTTGGCCTGAGCTTTCTGGGCCCCACTGCTGCGAATTGCAGTCTGCAGCCGCCTCAGAAAATGGCATTTTCATAGAAGCGCCATCTTCTGGCGCTGTATCCAACTCTTCCAGCACCTGCCTGCTATACCTGGATAGCATACAAAAATATGGCGAAGCTCACGTCCTTTTTTTGTAGTTTTTTGGCAAAAAAAATAAAAAATGCTTCCCTGGATTTTCTATTGCCAGTGAAGGTAACACCAAGCAGTGGGGGTTAGCAGCCAGTAGCTGCTTGGATTACCCTTAGCTAGCAATACAAAAAATGCAGCGGGAGCCCATATATATATTTTTTTTAATTATTTATTTAAATAACTAAAAACAAAATGGGCTTCCCTGTAATTTGATTGCTGGACATCACAGTGCTGTAAAAATAAATCTTTAAAAAAAATGACGTAGCGCTCCGCGGTATTTTTGATTCTCAGCGCAGATAAAGCAGACAGCTATGGGTTGCCACCCCCATCTGCCTGTCGTTACCTTGGTTGGCAATCAAAATACAGGGAAGCCCATTAATTTTTTCTATTTAAAAAATAGTTAAAAAAAAATGACGTTGGGTCCCCCCATTTTTGATAGCCAGCTAGGGTAAAGCAGACGTCTGTAGCCTGAAAACCACAGCTGGCAGCTTTACCGTGGTTGGGGATCCAATGTGGAGGTCCCCCCAGGCTCTTTTTTTATAATTATTTTATAAATATTAATAATTACACAAAAAAAGTAGGGTCCCCTCCAAATTGGATCACCAGCCAAGGTAAAGCGGACAGCTGTGGTCTGGTATTCTCAGGGTGGGAAGGTCCATAGTTATTGGGCCTTCACAGCCGAAAAATAGCAGGCCGCAGGCACCCCAGATGTGACGCATCCACTAGATGCGCCAATCCTGGCGCTTCACCCCAGCTCATCCCGTGCCCTGGTGCAGTGGCAAACGGGGTAATAAATTGGGTTGATACTAGCTGTAAAGTCACCTGAGATCAAGCCCAGCAGTTTGTGATGTCATGGCGTCTATTAGATACCCAACATCATAAACTGTCAGTACTAACAAAAAGAAAAAATCGACAAAAGAAATTTATTTGAAAAAACAGTCCCCAAAACATTTCCTCTTTCACCAATTTATTGTAAGAAAAAAAATAAAGGGGTCCCACGACGACTCTGGACCGTCTAGAATATGGGGGGGAGACACTCAGGGAACGTATCCCCCATTTTCTAGGAGTGCGGACCCTTCATGTGAGGAGTGTGGGTGCAATGAATCTGCACTCACTCTCCCCGGGTCCACAGCAGCAGAGTCCATGTCGTAATGGTTGCTACCAAAGCTGCAATGCCCTGCTCATGAGGTAAGGGCATGCCTAAACAGGAGAACTACTGTAGAGGAAGCTCTGCTCACTGGTATATAGGTGCTCAGAGGTAATAATAGATAAAATTAGTGAGTAACCTCGGCACTCTAAATCTCCCAGACTAAGTCAGTAAGTCACAACGGATAGTAATGCAAAATCACTCTTTATTGGTCCGTATTAAGAAAAAAATGTTTTTCATAAGCATATATGTTTTTGTCCAAAACAAGTTACAAATGACGTTTCGGCCTGAGCCTTCGTCAGATTTGAGTTATCTGCATGTAATCATGAAAAATGACAATAATCAGTATCACATAAGAGTGAGAGAACAATAACATAAACTCGAACAATGTAGAGGTACAATTGGGATGCAGCAAAAAAATTGCAACACAGCAAGAAATTAAACACATGATACAAATGTCATAATACAGTACAAGGACAATATAGTAATGACAAATATGGGGTCAGAGTAGGCTTAGACAGCTCTGGTACGAAAGAGATGTCAATCATAAAGTAACATGTGCAGTAGGTGTAGAGCTACACTATGCATGGCAGAGCTAATGGGTAGACCGACCATAGAAAAAGAACGGAGAAAAAGTGGAGAAAAAGTGGAGAAAAAGTGGAGAAAAAGTGGAGAAAAAATGTAGAAAAAGTGGAGAAAAAGTGGAGAAAAAATGGAGAAAAAGTGGAGAAAAAGTGGAGAAAAAGTGGAGAAAAAATGTAGAAAAAGTGGAGAAAAAGTGGAGAAAAAATGTAGAAAAAGTGGAGAAAAAGTGGAGAAAAAGTGGAGAAAAAATGGAGAAAAAGTGGAGAAAAAGTGGAGAAAAGGTGGAGAAAAAGTGGAGAAAAAGTGGAAAAAAATAGAGAAAAAGTGGAGAAAAAGTGGAGAAGAAGTGGAGAAGTGGAGAAGAAGTGGAGAAGAAGTGGAGAAGAAGTGGAGAAGTGTTTGTTCATGCCAGATGGGAGATAAATAATTTTTTACCGGCGCTGTCATTTACTGTAACGTTATCATCGGTGTACGGTGTATACCTGTGATCACGTGAGCGGGGACTGGAAAAACCGTCCTGAATCATGATCTCCAGGGTCTCAGCTAGCCCTGAAACCCCGGAGATTTTCTGACGCCGGGGGGCGTTATTCACTTATTTCTGCCTGCTGTTTATAAACGGCAGATCAGAATAAGGCTACATTAACACGACCGATCCATTTTTGCGGTCTGCAAAAAACAGTCCGTTTTTTTTCACGGGTGCATCCGTGTGGCATCCGTTTCCGTTCCGTAGACGGTCCGTATGTCATCTGTTTGTCATCCTTGTGCCTTCCGTTTTTTTGTGTACTGCAAAAAAACTGAAGGAGGGTAAATGCATAAATTTACCCAGGATCCATAGCTTCATCCTACATGAGGCGGTCACATGTTCACTCCAGTGCCATTTTATACTGCTTTTCACAGCGTAGAGCGCTCTGGTGATTTTCTTGTGTTTGTGCACTTCATATCAGTCTTTTCTGTCATTATAATGGCAGAAAGACACATAATGTCCCACTCTCCTGCATTTTGTAATTTTGCACCCTTTGGTGCCTTTCATGTGGCACTAAGGGGTGCTTAGCTTTGTATTTAGCCAAAAAAATGAAAAAAAAAAAATGATGTAGGGTTCCCCCTAGTTTTGTAGCCAGCTAAGGTAAAGCAGACGGCTGCAGCCTGCAGACCACAGCTGGCAACCTCACCTTGACTGGTAATCCAAAACTGAGGGCACCCCACGCTGTTATTTTAAATTAAATAAATAATGAAAAAAAAAAAACACGTAGGGGTCCCCCCAAAATTGGATCACCAGCCAAGGTAAAGCAGACAGCTGGGGTCTGATATTCTCAGACTAGGGAGGTCCATGGTTATTGGACTCTCCCCAGCCTAAAAATAGCAGGCCGCAGCCGCCCCAGAAGTGGCGCATCCATTAGATGCGCCAATCCTGGTGCTTCGTCCCAGCACATCCCGCGCCCTGGTGCGGTGGCAAAAGGGGTAATATATGGGGTTAATACCAGATGTGTAACGTCACCTGGCATCAAGCCCTGGGGTTGGTGAGGTCAGGCGTCTATCAGATACCCGACATCACCAACCCAGTCAGTAATAAAAAAAAATAGACGACAAACACATTTTTATTTGAAAAAACACTCCCCAATACATTCCCTCTTTAACCAATTTATTAGAAAGAAAAACAAATCCAGGTCTGGTGTAATCCAAGGGGTTGCCATGACGATCCACACTGTCCCAGTCAATGAAGAGCAGGATGTTCCCCATTGGCTGGGAGAGCAGTGCAGTGACCTGAGCTAACATCAATGGGTCAGCCCAGGTCACTGCAGGGGATGCCAAGTGCTGCTGTCAGCGAGGTACATTACCTGCGCTGATCTCCAGCACACTGACAGCACCTGTCACTGAGTTCAATGACCGGCGCCTTCACAGCCAAGTATCGCGAGAGGCCTGTGATGTCACCGCTAGTCAGTCTCGGGTCGGAAGCGAGAGAAGGTGATGTGACAAGCGGCGGCCATGGAGGACAGTGACAGCGCTGAGGTCGGGATGGCGGGACTTCATCACCGCAGGTAAGCCGAGCGGGACCATGTGTGCAGAGTGTGTGTGTGTGTGTGTGTGTGTATGTACATGTGTACATGCAGCGGGCAGGAGGGGGCGGAGCGAGCTGAGCGGGGAAGTGTCGGCTTCCTGCACGTAACTAGGATAAACATCGGGTTACTAACCAAAGCGCTTTGGTTGGATACCCAATGGTTATCTTGGTTACCAGCTTGTGGCAGGCTGCCAGCGATGGCTCCTGCACACTGTAGCTGTAAAAAGCCCTGCTTTTTGCTGCTAGAACCGTTCTCCAACGTATCTAGAACTATCGAATTTTAGCAAAAAGCTCGAGTTCTACTTCGATCTAGAACAGCCCCCAAAATCACTCGAGCCGCGAACTGGAGAACCTCGAACCACGAACCGCGCTCAACTCTAATCCTAAACGTGGCTGTTGGACTTCTGTATTGTCACACTAGTGCAAAGATATTTGCAGCACGTCTGCCTGCATTGCACACTCAAACTCATTCTTACTAAGCCATTATACTAGCAAACACTGAGTGAACTTACTGGCATCCTAAACATGGCTGTTGGACTTCGGTATTGTCACACTAGTGCAAAGATATTTGCAGCACGTCTGCCTGCATTGCACACTCAAACTCATTGTTACTAAGCCATTATACTAGCAAACACTGAGTGAACTTAGTGGCATCCTAAACGTGGCTGTTGGACTTCTGTATTGTCAAACTAGTGCATTGATATTTGCAGCACATCTGCCTGCATTGCACACTGAAACTCATTCTTACTAAGCCATTATACTAGCAAACACTGAGAGAACTTAGTGGCATCCTAAACGTGGCTGTTGGACTTCTGTATTGTCACACTAGTGCAAAGATATTTGCAGTACGTCTGCCTGCATTGCACACTCAAACTCATTCTTACTAAGCCATTATACTAGCAAACACTGAGTGAACTTAGTGGCATCCTAAACGTGGCTGTTGGACTTCGGTATTGTCACACTAGTGCAAAGATATTTGCAGCACATCTGCCTGCATTGCACACTGAAACTCATTCTTACTAAGCCATTATACTAGCAAACACTGAGAGAACTTAGTGGCATCCTAAACGTGGCTGTTGGACTTCTGTATTGTCACACTAGTGCAAAGATATTTGCAGTACGTCTGCCTGCATTGCACACTCAAACTCATTCTTACTAAGCCATTATACTAGCAAACACTGAGTGAACTTAGTGGCATCCTAAACGTGGCTGTTGGACTTCTGTATTGTCACACTAGTGCAAAGATATTTGCAGCACGTCTGCCTGCATTGCACACTAAAACTCATTCTTACTAAGCCATTATACTAGCAAACACTGAGTGAACTTAGTGGCATCCTAAACGTGGCTGTTGGACTTCTGTATTGTCACACTAGTGCAAAGATATTTGCAGCACGTCTGCCTGCATTGCACACTCAAACTCATTCTTACTAAGCCATTATACTAGCAAACACTGAGTGAACTTAGTGGCATCCTAAACGTGGCTGTTGGACTTCTGTATTGTCACACTAGTGCAAAGATATTTGCAGCACGTCTGCCTGCATTGCACACTGAAACTCATTCTTACTAAGCCATTATACTAGCAAACACTGAGTGAACTTAGTGGCATCCTAAACGTGGCTGTTGGACTTCTGTATTGTCCCACTAGTGCAAAGATATTTGCAGCACGTCTGCCTGCATTGCACACTCAAACTCATTGTTACTAAGCCATTATACTAGCAAACACTGAGTGAACTTAGTGGCATCCTAAACGTGGCTGTTGGACTTCTGTATTGTCACACTAGTGCAAAGATATTTGCAGCACGTCTGCCTGCATTGCACACTCAAACTCATTCTTACTAAGCCATTATACTAGCAAACACTGAGTGAACTTAGTGGCATCCTAAACGTGGCTGTTGGACTTCTGTATTGTCACACTAGTGCAAAGATATTTGCAGTACGTCTGCCTGCATTGCACACTCAAACTCATTCTTACTAAGCCATTATACTAGCAAACACTGAGTGAACTTAGTGGCATCCTAAACGTGGCTGTTGGACTTCTGTATTGTCACACTAGTGCAAAGATATTTGCAGCACGTCTGCCTGCATTGCACACTAAAACTCATTCTTACTAAGCCATTATACTAGCAAACACTGAGTGAACTTAGTGGCATCCTAAACGTGGCTGTTGGACTTCTGTATTGTCACACTAGTGCAAAGATATTTGCAGCACCTCTTCCTGCATTGCACACTGAAACTCATTCTTACTAAGCCATTATACTAGCAAACACTGAGAGAACTTAGTGGCATCCTAAACGTGGCTGTTGGACTTCTGTATTGTCCCACTAGTGCAAAGATATTTGCAGCACGTCTGCCTGCATTGCACACTCAAACTCATTGTTACTAAGCCATTATACTAGCAAACACTGAGTGAACTTAGTGGCATCCTAAACGTGGCTGTTGGACTTCTGTATTGTCCCACTAGTGCAAAGATATTTGCAGCACCTCTGCCTGCATTGCACACTCAAGCTCATTGTAACTAAGCTATTATACTAGCAATTTATGCTTCCAGTTTAAGGGCCGTAGTTGCATTGTCAGGGATAATTATTGTTGTTTGTTCTGCTGTTAATAAAGCTAGACCACCGCTGCAATCCACACCACCTCTCAGTTTTTACTACCACATTTTAAGTGCACAATCTTGTCGCAATCAACATGAGTGGCAAAATGACAGATGCTGGTGGAAAGGGGAAGAGGTGTGTTGGAAAAGGAAAAAAAGGGTTTGTCCGTGGGGAAGGTGGCAAAGCTCCATTAACATCTGCTGAAGATAGACCATCTACCAGCAAAAGTAAGATGTCTACTACTTACCGTGGACAATCCGATGTGCTCCCTTTTTTACGGACACGAACAACTGGAACAAAGGTAGATGATGGCCAAAAAAGGAAAATGCTTGAATGGATCTCAAGTGGTCCAACAAGTGCCCTCTCCACCACCTCAACTACCGCATCCAAAAAACACCAGTCCTCTGAGTTGTCATCCCAATCAAACTTGCTTACTACCAGCTCTGAAGTCTCCATTTGCCCTGCACAGTATGGTGGAACTGAGATGGGTGAGTCTGCAGAGCTGTTCAGTCACACTATAGCCTGGGAATAAGAGGTCTGCTCCCAAGCTACAGTGAGTACAGACCAGGAAATGGTCTGCAGTGATGCCCAGAACCTTTGTGACTCTGATTCAGGCCGTGAGGACCAAGTTTCTGAGCATAATGTTGACCCTTTTTCACAAACTGTAACACCTGTTGTTATAGACAATGAGGAACATACTGATGACGATGAGACGCAGATACCAGATTGGGATGACAACTTAAATATTTGGTCAGGGCAAGAAGAGGCTTGGTCTGAGGGTGAGGGGAGTGCAAACACAACAATTGATGAGGAAGTTCTAGATCCCACCTACTGTCAACCCACAGTCAGGCCCTCGAGGAGGTCAACAGAGGCGGTGGAGGAGGATGCAACCGACGAAGAAGTTACCTTGCGCCTTCCTGGACAGAGTCGGAGCACTGGTAGCACGTCTACAACTGCATCCTCAGCCACCACTCTGCCTCTGAGCACTAGTCGGGGTGGATCAGCAGGTCGCATGCCCTCTAAGCCTTGCCTAGCCTGGTCCTTTTTTGACATAGCAAAAGATCGCCCAAATTATGTGATCTGTAAAATTTGTCGTGATTCTGTTAGTAGAGGGCAAAACCTCAGCAGTTTGACAACTTCTTCCATAAATCGTCACATGAATAAATATCATATGTCCCAGTGGGAAGCTCACCGTGCTGCAATGCGGCCTAGCGGAGCAAACGATCCACCGCCTGCCCCTTCCAGTGCATCCGCGCGCTCTTCATCTTCTAGGACTGTGGGGACAGCTGTCACACCTGGTTTTCCACGCACAACTTCCACCACTGTAACCGCAACAGGCAGTTTGCTTGGTAGGTCGTCAGTTGGTTTGGAAGGGGAAACAAGTACGTGTGTACAGCTCTCTCAGACATCGATAGCACCAACGTTGGATGAAGGCGACATCATGTCTACGCTTGCACTTTCCTCACAAAGCTGCATTTTTCCAGGGACACCCTACTCAACACCGTCTCCACACAGCAGCCAGATCTCTGTCCCTCAGATGTGGACAAATAAAAGGCCATTTCCTGCGACCCATGACAAAGCTAAGAGGTTGACTTTATCCCTCTGTAAGCTCTTGGCTATCGAAATGCTGCCTTTCCGCCTGGTGGACACACAGGATTTTATAGACCTTATGTCTGTCGCTGTGCCCCAGTACCAGATGCCCAGTCGCTACTACTTCTCTAAGAAAGGTGTGCCCGCGCTACACCAGCATGTCGCACACAACATCACCGCTTCCTTGAGAAACTCTGTGTGTCAACGGGTGCATTTCACCACCGATACTTGGACCAGTAAGCATGGACAGGGACGTTACATGTCGCTGACTGGGCACTGGGTAACTATGGTGATAGATGGTGAAGGGTCTGCTGCACAAGTCTTGCCGTCCCCACGACTTGTGTGTCAATCCTCTGTCTGTCCAAGTTCCGCCACTGCTTCTGCCTCCTCCACCTCATCTGGGCTCTCCACCTCCGCCCCAAGCCTGCCCGGTCAGGCCACCAGTGTTCGCACTGCGCAGAAGGAATCACGCACCCCTCATTACTATGCTGGCAGCAGAGCGCAACGGCTTCAGGCGGTCTTTAGCTTGACATGTCTTGGGAATAGGAGTCACACAGCAGATGAGTTGTGGGCAGCTCTGGAGACTGAGTTTAATAAATGGTTGTCTCCACTCAACCTGCAGCCTGGTAAGGCCGTGTGCGACAATGCTGCAAACCTGGGTGCGGCCCTTCGCCTGGGCAAGGTGACACACGTGCCTTGTATGGCTCACGTGTTGAACCTTGTTGTCCATCAATTTTTAACACACTATCCCGGCCTAGATGGCCTTCTGACCAGGGCACGAAAACTGTCTGCTCACTTCCGCCGTTCAACCACCGCAGCTGAGCTACTTGCATCGCTCCAGAAGTCTTTCGGCCTGCCGGTTCATCGCCTGAAATGCGATGTGGCGACACGCTGGAATTCGACTCTCCACATGTTACAGCGACTGTGGCAGTACCGCCGAGCCCTGGTGCAATACGTCATAACGTATAGCCTGGGCCAACGAGATGCAGAGGTGGGGAAGATCACCCTGATGGAGTGGTCTCAGATCAAGGACCTATGCACCCTTCTGCAGAGTTTCGACATGGCGACGAATATGTTTAGCGCTGACAATGCCATTATCAGCATGATAATTCCAGTCATTTACATGCTGGAGCACACGCTAAACACTATTCGGAGTCAGGGGGTGGGACAACAGGAAGGGGAGGAACTATAGGAGGATTAATATGCGCAAGGGACAACAACATCACCAAGGTCCAGACGTTCATCATCACCAACGCGGCAGGCATGGGACCATGCGGGACAGGGATCAACAAGGGCGCATGGTAGCAGGCGAGATGTTGAGGAAGGTGCAGGAGAACATGAAGAAATGGAGGACGAACTGTCCATGGACATGGAAGACTCAGCGGATGAGGGAGACCTTGGTCAAATTTCAGTTGAAAGAGGTTGGGGGGAGATGTCAGAGGAAGAAAGAACGGTTAGCACCTCTATGCCACAAACACAGCGTGGACTTGGTCTGCATGGCCGCGCAAGACACATGAGCGCCTTCTTGCTGCACTACCTCCAACATGACCCTCGTATTGTCAAAATTAGAAGTGATGATGACTACTGGCTTGCCACACTATTAGATCCTCGGTACAAGTCCAAATTTTGTGACATAATTCCAGCCATAGAAAGGGACGCACGTATGCAGGAGTATCAGCAGAAGCTGTTACTCGATCTTAGCTCGGCTTTTCCACCAAACAACTGTGCAGGTGCAGGGAGTGAATCTCCCAGTTGTATCTTGACAAACATGGGACGGTCTTGTCGTCTTCAACAGTCTACCCGTACCAGTAGCACCGTATCTGGTGCTGGTAACAGCAATTTTATGGAATCTTTTCATAATTTTTTTAGACCGTCCTTTGCAAGGCCACCAGAGACAACAAGTCTGATACATAGTCAACGGCTGGAGAGGATGATACAGGAGTATCTCCAAATGAACATCGATGCCATGACTTTGCAAATGGAGCCTTGCTCATTTTGGGCTTCAAATCTTGAAAAATGGCCAGAGCTCTCAACTTACGCCTTGGAGATTTTGTCATGTCCAGCTGCCAGCGTTGTCTCTGAACGTGTCTTCAGTGCTGCTGGGTGTGTGCTGCCAGATAAGCGCACGCGTCTGTCCAGTGACAATGTGGACAGACTGATGTTCATCAAAATGAACAAGTCATGGATCCACAAGGAATTTACTACCCCTGTGTCATCCTGGGGAGAGTAAATGCTTGTGGATTTGGAATGTGCTTGATGCAAATCAAAACATCCTGTTTGCAACTAGGGCACAAGTGCTGCCACTGATGGGGTGTCTGTGTGGCCCAATTTTTGGAAAAAACGGAGACTCCACTTGAAGTAACCCTTGCTTACATTGTTTTTAAAAATGATCCAAGATGAACAGAGCTGGGATCTGGAAAGACTTTGCTACCTACCCCGGTGTCATGCTGGGGACGGTTAATTATGGCGTATTTTTTAATGTGCTTGATGCAAATCTAGCTGTGAAGTGTACAACTGGGGCACAAGTGCTGCCACTGAATGGGTGGGTGTGTGTGGGGCCCAATTTTTGGAAAAAAAAGGGAGATTCCGCTTGGAGTAACCCTTGCTTGCTGTGTTTTTTAAAAGGAGCCAAGATGAACAAGTCATGGTTCAGCAAAGACTTTATCTACCTACCCCAGGGTCATCCTGGGAACGGTTAAGTATGGCGTATTTTTTAATGTGCTTGATGCAAATCTAGCTGTGAAGTGTACAACTGGGGCACAACTGCTGCCACTGAAGGGGTGGGTGTGTGTGTGGCCCAATTTTTGGAAAAAAGGGAGACCTCCGCTTGGAGTCACCTTGTGGTGTTTTACATGATTTTAGAAGGACGTGCCATGCCTATATCTGTGTCTCCTCCTCTTTTTCCTTGTCCAGCTCTTTTGTTTTCGCATGAGTATATGTCCTTGTCACTTTCCCATGTGTTTGTGTTGTGTTGTGAGTTGTTTGTCACATTTTGGACACCTTTGAGGGTGTTTTCTAGGTGTTTTTATGTGTTTGTGATTGCCTGCCATTGTTTCCTATGCAGTTCGAGTTCGGTTCGTCGAACGTTCGACGAACCGAACTCGAACGAGACCTCCGTTCGGCGAACCGAACCGGGACCGGTTCGCTCATCTCTAGCCAAGACGCATGAAAGCTGTGACTAAAAATCATGGTTATTCCACAAAAGATTTATTTCTGAACTCTTCCTGAGGTAAAACATTATTAGTATTGTTGTTTCTAAATGATTATGAACTTGTTTTCTTTGCATTATTTGATGTCTGAAAGCAATGCATTGTTTTGTTATTTTGACTATTTCTCATTTTCAGAAAATGAATACAAAATTTATTGCTTGGAAATTCAGAGACGTGTTGTCAGTAGTTTATAAAATAAAGGAAAAATTTACATTTTACTCAAAAATATACCTATAAAGAGAAAAACCAGAAAAACTGAAAATTTTACAGTGGTCTCTTAATTTTTGCCAAAGCTGTATTTGAACAGGTAGAGGATGAAATTCTGCAACAAAATGAAAACCAGCATATAATAATTGGGCCATTATTATGGAGGATTTCAACTACCCGGACATTCAGTGGGACATAGAATCTTCGGATTGTGCTAAAAGCTAAAGATAAAATAATGGGAAAGGGGAAATAATTTGCTGGATTTGGTCCAGCCAAATAGACCAGATACAATATGTAATATTTAATAGAACATTTGAAAGGGGAAATGCTAAAACCTGGAATTTTAGGAAAGCTGATTTCAACAAATTAAGGGAAGAGCTTAATTAGTGTAGATTGGGACAATGTTATGGTAAATGAAGATACCGAACCTAACTGGGGCAAGTTTAAAGTTTAAGGATATACTACTAGAGTCTTGTAAAAAATGTATACCCTCTAGTAATAAAATGTCCAGTAATAAAAAGAAACCACTATGGATAAATAAGACCGTACAAAATACAATAAAACAAAAACAAAAGGCATTTAAAATATTAAAGGCTTAGAATACAGAAATAGCATTTAAGAATTATACATTTCTGAATAGGAAATGAAAAAAAAAAAGAAATGAAGCTATTAAATAAGCTACTGAAACAAAAATTGCCAAGGACATTAAAAGACACCCCAATATTTTTTATAAATACATCCAATGCCAAAAAGGATGGTATTGGCTCAATTAAAGATTATAAACAGAATAAATATAGAGGACAAAGAAAAGGCTGAGAAATTAGACAGACACTTTTCATCAGTGTTCACCAAGGAACTGACTGGTCCAGGGATCATTCAACAAGGCAAAAATAAAATCCCCTTCAGATATAACTTACAGTCATATGAAAAAGTTTGGACACCCCTATTAATGTTAACCTTTTTTCTTTATAACAAATTGCGTTTTTGCAACAGCTATTTCAGTTTCATATATCTAATAACTGATGGGCTGAGAAATATTTCTGGATTGAAATGAGGTTTATTGTATTAACAGAAAATGTGCAATCCTCATTTAAACAAAATTTGATCGGTGCAAAAGTATGAGCACCCTTATCAATTTCTTGATTTGAACACTCCTAACTACTTTTTACTGACTTACTAAAGCACTAAATTGGTTTTGAAACCTCATTGAGCTTTGAACTTCATAGGCAGGTGTATCCAATCATGAGAAAAGGTATTTAAGGTGGCCACTTTCAAGTTGTTCTCCTATTTGAATCTCCTATGAAGAGTGGCATCATGGGCTCCTCAAAACAACTCTCAAATGATCTGAAAACAAAGATTATTCAACATAGTTGTTCAGGGGAAGGATACAAAAAGTTGTCTCAGAGATTTAAACTGTCAGTTTCCACTGTGAGGAACATAGTAAGGAAATGGAAGAACACAGGTACAGTTCTTGTTAAGCCCAGAAGTGGCAGGCCAAGAAAAATATCAGAAAGGCAGAGAAGAAGAATGGTGAGAACAGTCAAGGACAATCCACAGACCACCTCCAAAGACCTGCAGCATCATCTTGCTGCAGATGGTGTCAATGTGCATCGGTCAACAATACAGCGCACGTTGCACAAGGAGACGCTGTATGGGAGAGTGATGCGAAAGAAGCTGTTTCTGTAAGCACGCCGCCTGAGGTATGCAAAAGCACATTTGGACAAGCCAGTTACATTTTGGAAGAAGGTCCTGTGGACTGATGAAACAAAGATTGAGTTGTTTGGTCATACAAAAAGGCGTTATGCATGGAGGCAAAAAAACACGGCATTCCAAGAAAAGCACTTGCTACCCACAGTAAAATTTGGTGGAGGTTCCATCATGCTTTGGGGCTGTGTGGCCAATCCCGGCATTGGGAATCTTGTTAAAGTTGAGGGTCGCATGGATTCAACTCAGTATCAGCAGAATCTTGACAATAATGTGCAAGAATCAGTGACGAAGTTGAAGTTACACAGGGGATGGATATTTCAGCAAGACAATGATCCAAAACAACGCTCTAAATCTACTCAGGCATTCATGCAGAGGAACAATTACAATGTTTCTGGAATGGCCATCCCAGTCCCCAGACCTGAATATTATTGAAAATCTGTGGGATGATTTGAAGCGTGCTGTCCATGCTCGGCGACCATCAAACTTAACTGAACTGGAATTGTTTTGTAAACACGAATGGTCAAATATACCTTCATCCAGGATCCAGGAACTCATTAAAAGCTACAGGAAGCGACTAGCGGCTGTTATTTTTGCAAAAGGAGAATCTACAAAATATTAATGTCACTTTTATGTTGAGGTGCCCATACTTTTGTACCGGTCAAATTTTGTTTAAATGCGGATTGCACATTTTCTGTTAGTACAATAAACCTCATTTCAACATTAATAGGGGTGCCCAAACTTTTTCATATGACTGTATTTGACACAAGAAGAAGTATGCCTGTTTCAGAGTAAATTAAACATTGACAAGTCCCCATAGCCAGATTGCATTCATCCATGGAAACTGAGTGAATTGAGCTCAATAATTGACAGGCCACTGTCAATAACTGTATCTTATCGCTAGCGTGGGTACCCGCCCCCATCGGTTCTGCGACATGGGAAAATCGCTGCCCGTGGTGCACAACATCGCACAGACCCGTCACACTACTTACCTGCCCTGCGACGTCGCGAAACGCCTCCTTTCTAAGGGAGCAGTTTGTTCAGCGTCACAGCGACGTCACAGCTGTGTCTCTGAACCACCGCCCAATAGAAGCGGAGGGGCGGAGATGAGTGGGACGAACATCCCGCCCACCTCCTTCCTTCCGCATTGCGGGTGGGAGGCAGGCAAGGAGAGGTTCCTCGTTCCTGCAGTGTCACACGGAGCGATGTGTGGTGCCGCAGGAACGAGGAACAACTTCGTTACTGCTGCAGCAACGATATTAGAGAATGGACCCCCATGTCACCGATGAGCGATTTTGCACGTTTTTGCAACAATGCAAAATCACTCAAAGGTGTCACATGCAACGGCATCGCTAAAGCGACCGAATGTGCATCACTAATTCCGTGACCCCAACGAGATCGCTTGAGCGATGTCGCAGCGTGTAAAGCGTCCTTTAGACTCTCTTGTAACAGGGTTAGCACCTCAGGATTGGAGAATGGTTGATGTGGTACTGATGTTGTGCTTCTTTGAGTAGGTAAGTGTAAATCGGATATTGGTAATGCAGCTGATGTGATTTATTTGGACTTTGCAAAGGCATTTGATACTGTACCACATAACAGTCTTATAATTGTTATGCTTACAAAGAAAGCAAGGGATTAGCAGAACCACTAGGCCACAGCACAGAGAAAACCCAGAGGGGCTTTATTTTCGAACCACACTTGGTTTTTCCCAGGGCCTCTAATGAGGAGGATGTTGCACTGTGTGACCGTGTGCCACTGAGGAAGACTGATGCTATGTTGGCTGGCCCCAGGGGTAAGATGTACACATCCCTGAAGATAGGAACAGCAGAAGCAGACTTGTGAAGCAAGCAGCAGTGGATTAGAAGTGCACTGAAACACAAACACAAATCAACAGCAGAATATAGCACAGTAACAGCAGCAGTGACAGTAGCACTGAAGACCTGAGTACTAGCAATGTATCTAACTCATTACCTCCCTAAAGGGGAATGTGTCTTAAATATCTTAAGCCTCACTGCAGACCTGAAAGGCACTTCCAGGTCAGGGTGCACTGGTCCTTTAAGAAAAGGGGCGTGCCCCCGCTTCCACTCTCTGGGTTGATTTGTCTTCTATCTTGTGTCTTCATCGTCCAGGTTTCAGATTCACATGTTACTACAGAAAAGACCAGAATATGTTCAAATAATGTCTTCATTGCCAGTGAAATGAATCTCAATTTGAAGACATTTTCCAGTGACACAATCTTTGATTTACCCATAGCTATTTGACATTGAATGCCGTCACTGCATCGTAAGTGATCATTGATCTGAGTAGGTTGAAGTGATTAAAACTTAAATTAATTGCCGTCCATCTCAAATGTGTCCTCCCAATATATAAAAAGAAAAAAAACAGCACTCCTTATAATAAATGTTTGTAGGTGCTCATATAGGTCACCAAATGATATATAAGTACAAAAAAGATCCGGCACTCAGATGCAGTGCATGATGAAAAGTCTTATTTTATTTAGATTCCTTGAATCAACATATGTGATAATAGGACACGCTACTATCAGACATGTTGGCTGATGGACTATAAATAAAATAAGACTTTTCTTCATGCACAGTATCTGAGTGCCAGATCTTTTTTTGTACTCAAATGTGTCCTGGTTATACCTAGCAGTAGTCAATATCTTTGTCTTTTTTGTATTGACTAGGAGTCCCATGTTTGAACTTTCCATCGTTACACTCCATAATAAATTCTTCATTCCATCTATGCTTGTTGCTATCAATGTAGTATCATCTGTGTATATAAGATTCTTCATGACTCATCCAGCAATTTTGATTCCTTCTTCTTTTTCGAAAAGTTCAGCCTTCCTGAAAATAGCTTGTATGTACAAATTGAAGAGAAATGGCGACAGGATGCAGCCTTGTCTGACGCCTCTCTCTACTGTGAACCATGCTGTGCTGAGGTGTTCTGTTTGAACTGTTACTTCTTGGTTTATGCAAAGATTCCTAATGGGGCTGTTTAGATAGTTTGGCACATTCATATCCTTAATAGTGATGAGCGAGCATGCTTGTCACTACTCGGTACTCGCACGAGTATCACTGTACTCGGGCTGCTCGGCGGGGACCGAGTAATCTCGCGATACTCGTGCTTTACTCGTGGTCTTCATTTCTGCATGTTGGCGCTCTTTTGAGAGCCAGCCCTCATGCAGGGATTGGCTGGCAGACCACTGCAATGCCACAGCCCTGTTAGTTGTGGAATTGCAGTGATTGGCCGGCCTGCACAGCGTCACCGAGCCTTTATATCGGCCGGCGCGCTGTGCTCTGCTCACAGCTATTCTGACAGTGAGTGTAGGGAGAGTGTCGCTGATTCAGGGAAAGCTTTGCGGCCCTTTATAGCTTTTTCAGTTGCAGGGCTGCAAACAGTGTGACCAAAAGTCCTTCTCAGGACTATTCTAGTTGTATACAGGCAGGCAGGGTATAGCCAGGTCGGAGTACAGTAGCAGAGTCCTTCTCAGGACTATTGTTGCTATATACAGGCAGGGTATAGCCAGGTCTGAATACAGGCTAGTGACCAAAAGAGTCCTTGTCAGGACTATTGTAGCAGTATACAGGCAGGCAGGCAGGCAGGGTAGTGGTGACCGTATACCAGCCTTCATATCTGGGGCTGGTGTACACAGTGTAAAACAGTCCAGATAGTGTCTGACTTGTCTGTACTGTAATTGTCGCTCCCCAAAAAAACCTGTTAGTAGGTTATTATTGCGTCCGTGCTTGGTTTTTAAAACCGCACGTGTGTGCCTGTTGGTGGCAGCGTACAGGTGCACTGGTGTGCGTTTACCAAACTATTATATAACGCACAAGTGTAGTGTATAATACACGTCAGTCAGCAGTGGCTGATAGTGTCAGAGTTCTTAATTTTTGCTCCTAAAACCTGTGTTAGGTTATTATTGCGTCCGTGCTTGGTTTTTAAAACCGCACGTGTGTGCCTGTTGGTGGCAGCGTACAGGTGCACTGGTGTGCGTTTACCAAACTATTATATAACGCACAAGTGTAGTGTATAATACACGTCAGTCAGCAGTGGCTGATAGTGTCAGAGTTCTTAATTTTTGCTCCTAAAACCTGTGTTAGGTTATTATTGCGTCCGTGCTTGGTTTTTAAAACCGCACGTGTGTGCCTGTTGGTGGCAGCGTACAGGTGCACTGGTGTGCGTTTACCAAACTATTATATAACGCACAAGTGTAGTGTATAATACACGTCAGTCAGCAGTGGCTGATAGTGTCAGAGTTCTTAATTTTTGCTCCTAAAACCTGTGTTAGGTTATTATTGCGTCCGTGCTTGGTTTTTAAAACCGCACGTGTGTGCCTGTTGGTGGCAGCGTACAGGTGCACTGGTGTGCGTTTACCAAACTATTATATAACGCACAAGTGTAGTGTATAATACACGTCAGTCAGCAGTGGCTGATAGTGTCAGAGTTCTTAATTTTTGCTCCTAAAACCTGTGTTAGGTTATTATTGCGTCCGTGCTTGGTTTTTAAAACCGCACGTGTGTGCCTGTTGGTGGCAGCGTACAGGTGCACTGGTGTGCAATTTCCAGAAACTTTGATATAACGCACAAGTAGTGAATATACACGTCAGCAGTGCACAGCATTGCAAAATGCGCAAGGGCATTGGCAAGGAACAAGGAAGTGGACGTGATGGTGGTGCAGGCAGAGGCCGAGGTCGTGGGCAAGCTCTAATTTCGCCACAACAAAGGGCCACATCTAGTCGCTCGCACGTCCTGTCCCAAATTCTTGGGGACCGCAGCAGTACACCGCTCTTGAACCAAGACCAGTGTCAACAGGTTGTTAGTTGGATAGCGGATAATGCTTCCAGTCAGATTGGCACCACCACAAACACTCTGTCTTCCACACGGTCAAGTGTCAGTAGCCGTGATACTGCACCGCACATTTCTGAACCTGATCCTCCTTCCTACCACCAGGCTGAGTACACGTCCTCCTCGGACATTAATGATCCCACACTTGGACACTCGGAAGAGCTGTTCACGTTTCCATTCACACATTCTGGCCTCTCGCCAGCTCATATTGAAGTGGGTCATGAGGAGATCGTCTGTACAGATAGCCAAATATTTGAGCAGCCACGTTCTCACGAAGTTGGCAACGTGTCTCAACAAGTGGTGGACGATGATGAGACACAATTGTCAGCAAGTCAGGAGGAGGAGCAGGGTGCGGAAGAGGAAGACGACGTGGTGGATGATCCAGTAACTGACCCAACCTGGCAGGAGGATATGCAGAGCGAGGACAGCAGTGCACAGGGGGAGGGAGGCGTAGCATCACAACAGGCAGTAAGAAGCAGGGTGGTGGTCCCAGGCAGAAGTCAGGCAACCGTTCCCCGTAACAACACGACGACACAAGGTGCCTGTACAAATGTTAGGTCTTCACGAGTCTGGCAGTTTTTTAAGTTGGATCCAGATGATTCAAAAAAGGCCATTTGCAACACCTGCCGTGCCAGCATCAGCAGGGGTACCAAAACTAGCAGCCTGACCACCACCAGCATGATCAGGCACATGTCAGCCAAGCACCCGACTTTGTGGGAAGTACAACAGAGTCGAGGAGCAGTGCTTGCTGATGTCACTGCTACGTCTTCGCTGGTTGTGCATGCGAGCCAATCCTCTGTCCATGCTGCCTGCGAACAAGCCTCCTCCACTCCTGCACCTGCAGTTGCCTACGCAGAAAGAACACCATCATCAAGCACGTCCTTGTCCCAGCGCAGCGTTCAGTTATCCATTCAGCAAACCTTTGAACGCAGGCGCAAATACACTGCCAACACCCCACATGCCACAGTTCTAAATGCTAACATTTCGCGACTGCTTGCGCTGGAAATGTTGCCTTTTAGGCTGGTGGAGACAGAAGCATTCCGTGACCTGATGGCGGCAGCTGTCCCACGTTACTCGGTCCCCAGCCGCCACTATTTCTCCCGGTGTGCCGTCCCCGCGTTGCATAACCACGTGTCACAAAACATCACACGTGCCCTGAACAACGCTGTTTCACCCAAAGTCCACCTAACCACAGACACGTGGACAAGTGCTTGTGGGCAAGGCCGCTACATCTCGTTGACGGCACACTGGGTTAATATTGTGGAAGCTGGGACCCAGTCTGAGCGAGGGACGGAACACGTCCTTCCCACACCAAGGTTTGCAGGCCCTACCTCAGTCAGTGTTTCACCCACACTCTACAGCTCCGGAATGTCATGCTCTTCAGCCTCCTCCTCCTCCTGCGCATCCTCATCCACTGTGCCCTCCACACCAGTCACAAGCTGGAAGCACTGCAGCACTGCCTCGGCGAAGCGGCAACAGGCTGTGCTGAAGCTAATCTGCATAGGTGACAAACCCCACAATGCAGAAGAGCTGTGGACAGCTCTGAAACAGCAGGCAGATCACTGGCTCACACCTCTGAACCTAAAGCCAGGAAAGGTCGTTTGTGACAATGGCCGGAACCTGGTGGCGGCTTTGAGGCGAGGCCAGCTGACACATGTTCCATGCGTGGCCCATGTGCTCAACCTCGTGGTTCAGCGGTTTATAAAGTCATACCCAGAGCTGTCTGATCTGCTGGTAAAAGTTCGCCGCCTGTCTGCACATTTTCGAAAGTCACCTACTGCTTCAGCCGGCCTTGCCGGCTTTCAGCGCCGTTTGCATCTTCCGGCTCACAGACTGGTGTGTGATGTCCCCACGCGTTGGAATTCAACTCTGCACATGTTGGTCAGGATATGTGAGCAGAAGAGGGCAGTTGTTGAGTACCTGCATCACCTAAGCCGTCGGGAAATGGGTCAAACTCCACACATAACACCTGAGGAGTGGAGATGGATGTCAGACCTATGTACCATCCTCCAAAACTTTGAGGACTCCACCAAGATGGTGAGTGGTGATGACGCCATTATTAGCGTCACCATACCGCTACTCTGCCTTCTAAAACGGTCCCTTTTGAAAAACAAACATGATGCATTGCAGGCGGAGCGCGATGAGTTGCAGCAAGAAACAGTAGTGGGTGTGGGTGATAACACACAGCCCAGCCTCGTCTCATCACAACGTGCAGTGGAGGACTATGACGAGGAGGAGGATGAAGACATGGAGCAACTCTCCGGCCAAATTGAGGATATGACATGCACACCAGTCATATCCTCGATTCAGCGTGGCTGGCCAGAGGACAGGGTAGATGAGGAGGAGGAGGAGGAGGAGGAGGAGGAGGACAGCATGTTCAGTCATCTTGTTGGTCAGGCTACTGAAGTCCTGGCTGTTAAGAGTCTGGCGCACATGGCTGACTTTATGGTAAGCTGCCTGTCTCGTGACCCTCGCGTTAAGAACATCTTGGCCGACAATCATTACTGGTTGGTAACACTGTTAGACCCACGCTACAAGGAGAACTTTTTGTCTCTTATTCCCGTGGATGAGAGGTCAACCAAAATGCAGCAGTTTCGGAAGGCCATACTCACGGAAGTAGGCAAAGCATTCCCCTCACAAAACGCTAGCGGCATAGGTCAGGAATCAGTGGACAACCGAGGCGTACAGCCGAGAGAGGCACAAGTCCAATCCGCCAGAGGTAGGGGAACAGTCTTTAAGATGTGGGACAGTTTTCTCAGCCCCTCACGTACCACAGCCCCTGAGGTGCGGGGTAGTGCCACAAGAAATCCTAAGTTTGCCCAGATGCTGAAGGAGTACCTTGCAGATCGAACAACTGTACTCCGACATTCCTCTGTGCCTTACAATTATTGGGTATCCAAGCTGGACACGTGGCATGAATTGGCTCTCTACGCCTTGGAAGTCCTGGCCTGCCCTGCTGCTAGCGTTTTGTCAGAGCGTGTTTTTAGTGCCGCAGGTGGAATCATTACAGATAAACGCACCCGCCTGTCAACTGAAAATGCTGACAGGCTGACTCTGATAAAGATGAACAAGGGTTGGATTGGGCCAGACTTCACCACACCACCAGCAAATGAGAGCGGAATTTAAAGTTTGCCATGTACCTCCACTCACCCATGGGTACACTTCTCGACTTTGGATAATCGCTGGACTGCTCCTCCTTCTCCTCATGCGCCATCATGATGACCGTTACAATAGTTAGGTCTTTGTTTCAGGTATACCCCCAGTGGTAAATTTTTTCGCCCATTCTTTGCAGAATGGACATTACAACGACAGGAGACCCGCTCCTTTGCAATGGGAACAATGTTTTGAGGCCCTCATGCACGTCTCTACCCAGGGACAACGTGGAGCCTCCCAATTTTTGGCTGCCCTGCCTAAGGGCTATACTGAAATACACCCACTTCCTTAAAATGGACACTTAATGTTTTGAGGCCCTCATGCACGTCTCTACCCAGGGACAATGTGGAGCCTCCCAATTTTTGGCTGCCCTGGCAAAGGGCTATACTGAAATAGACCCACTTCCTTACAATGGGCACTTCAGGTTTAAAGGCCATCATGCACGTCTCTACCCAGGGACAATGTGGAGCCTCCCAATTTTTGGCTGCCCTGCCTAAGGGCTATACTATAATACACCCACTTCCTGACAATGGACACTTAATGTTTTGAGGCCCTCATGCACGTCTCTACCCAGGGACAATGTGGAGCCTCCCAATTTTTGGCTGCCCTGGCAAAGGGCTATACTGAAATAGACCCACTTCCTTACAATGGGCACTTCAGGTTTAAAGGCCATCATGCACGTCTCTACCCAGGGACAATGTGGAGCCTCCCAATTTTTGGCTGCCCTGCCTAAGGGCTATACTATAATACACCCACTTCCTGACAATGGACACTTAATGTTTTGAGGCCCTCATGCACGTCTCTACCCAGGGACAATGTGGAGCCTCCCAATTTTTGGCTGCCCTGGCAAAGGGCTATACTGAAATAGACCCACTTCCTTACAATGGGCACTTCAGGTTTAAAGGCCATCATGCACGTCTCTACCCAGGGACAATGTGGAGCCTCCCAATTTTTGGCTGCCCTGCCTAAGGGCTATACTATAATACACCCACTTCCTGACAATGGACACTTAATGTTTTGAGGCCCTCATGCACGTCTCTACCCAGGGACAATGTGGAGCCTCCCAATTTTTGGCTGCCCTGGCAAAGGGCTATACTGAAATAGACCCACTTCCTTACAATGGGCACTTCAGGTTTAAAGGCCATCATGCACGTCTCTACCCAGGGACAATGTGGAGCCTCCCAATTTTTGGCTGCCCTGCCTAAGGGCTATACTATAATACACCCACTTCCTGACAATGGACACTTAATGTTTTGAGGCCCTCATGCACGTCTCTACCCAGGGACAATGTGGAGCCTCCCAATTTTTGGCTGCCCTGGCAAAGGGCTATACTGAAATAGACCCACTTCCTTACAATGGGCACTTCAGGTTTAAAGGCCATCATGCACGTCTCTACCCAGGGACAATGTGGAGCCTCCCAATTTTTGGCTGCCCTGCCTAAGGGCTATACTATAATACACCCACTTCCTGACAATGGACACTTAATGTTTTGAGGCCCTCATGCACGTCTCTACCCAGGGACAATGTGGAGCCTCCCAATTTTTGGCTGCCCTGGCAAAGGGCTATACTGAAATAGACCCACTTCCTTACAATGGGCACTTCAGGTTTAAAGGCCATCATGCACGTCTCTACCCAGGGACAATGTGGAGCCTCCCAATTTTTGGCTGCCCTGCCTAAGGGCTATACTATAATACACCCACTTCCTGACAATGGACACTTAATGTTTTGAGGCCCTCATGCACGTCTCTACCCAGGGACAATGTGGAGCCTCCCAATTTTTGGCTGCCCTGGCAAAGGGCTATACTGAAATAGACCCACTTCCTTACAATGGGCACTTCAGGTTTAAAGGCCATCATGCACGTCTCTACCCAGGGACAATGTGGAGCCTCCCAATTTTTGGCTGCCCTGCCTAAGGGCTATACTATAATACACCCACTTCCTGACAATGGACACTTAATGTTTTGAGGCCCTCATGCACGTCTCTACCCAGGGACAATGTGGAGCCTCCCAATTTTTGGCTGCCCTGCCTAAGGGCTATACTATAATACACCCACTTCCTGACAATGGACACTTAATGTTTTGAGGCCCTCATGCACGTCTCTACCCAGGGACAATGTGGAGCCTCCCAATTTTTGGCTGCCCTGGCAAAGGGCTATACTGAAATAGACCCACTTCCTTACAATGGGCACTTCAGGTTTAAAGGCCATCATGCACGTCTCTACCCAGGGACAATGTGGAGCCTCCCAATTTTTGGCTGCCCTGCCTAAGGGCTATACTATAATACACCCACTTCCTGACAATGGACACTTAATGTTTTGAGGCCCTCATGCACGTCTCTACCCAGGGACAATGTGGAGCCTCCCAATTTTTGGCTGCCCTGGCAAAGGGCTATACTGAAATAGACCCACTTCCTTACAATGGGCACTTCAGGTTTAAAGGCCATCATGCACGTCTCTACCCAGGGACAATGTGGAGCCTCCCAATTTTTGGCTGCCCTGCCTAAGGGCTATACTATAATACACCCACTTCCTGACAATGGACACTTAATGTTTTGAGGCCCTCATGCACGTCTCTACCCAGGGACAATGTGGAGCCTCCCAATTTTTGGCTGCCCTGGCAAAGGGCTATACTGAAATAGACCCACTTCCTTACAATGGGCACTTCAGGTTTAAAGGCCATCATGCACGTCTCTACCCAGGGACAATGTGGAGCCTCCCAATTTTTGGCTGCCCTGCCTAAGGGCTATACTATAATACACCCACTTCCTGACAATGGACACTTAATGTTTTGAGGCCCTCATGCACGTCTCTACCCAGGGACAATGTGGAGCCTCCCAATTTTTGGCTGCCCTGGCAAAGGGCTATACTGAAATAGACCCACTTCCTTACAATGGGCACTTCAGGTTTAAAGGCCATCATGCACGTCTCTACCCAGGGACAATGTGGAGCCTCCCAATTTTTGGCTGCCCTGCCTAAGGGCTATACTATAATACACCCACTTCCTGACAATGGACACTTAATGTTTTGAGGCCCTCATGCACGTCTGTATGCAGGGGCATTGGTGAACCTCACAATTTAGGACTGCCCTGGCAAAGGAAAATACTACAAAGACTCACTTCCTCAAAATGGGCACATTAGACTCAAGAGGCCTTCATGTACGTCTCTTCTCAGGGACATCGGAGTGCCACACAATGTTTTCACGTAAAATCTTTCATGTATTGATCTCAAAAAGTAACATACACCAGATCTATCTCACTATTGGGTATGTGCCCTTAACATTTCCGCCATGAAAAATCATTTTGGGGTCATTTTGGAAGGTTTTCTGGTGAGTCCGTAAAAATGGCGTAAAACGCGGACAAAATTGTTCACAGCTGTGACTTTTGAGTGATAAATGCTTCAAGGGGTCTTCCCCATGCTGTTGCCATGTCATTTGAGCACTCTTCTGAGACTTTTGTGACATTTTTAGGGTTTCTCCATGCTGCCGGGAGGTCATTTCACAAAAATACTCGGGTCTCCCATAGGATAACATTGGGCTCGTTGCTCGGGCCGAGTACACGAGTATCTTGGGAGGCTCGGCCCGAGCTTCGAGCACCCGAGCTTTTTAGTACTCGCTCATCACTAATCCTTAATAATATCTCAAAATTTCTGTTGATCAACACATTTGAAGGCTTTGCTGTAGTCGATGAAGCAGAATTAGATCTTCTTCTTGTATTCTTTGGCCTTTTCCAATATCCATTTAATGTTAGCAATTACATCTCTTATTCCTGGCTTGTCTGAATCTTACTTGTTTCTTTGGCAGCTCTATGTCAAAGTAAAGCTATAGCTGTCTGTGTAGAATCTTGAGTAGTATTTTACTGGCATGAGGTATCAGCGCATTAGTCCAATAGTTTCAACAGTTGGTAGCATCTCCTGTCTTTGGAATAGGAATAGGGATGAGCAGACCCATGGAAGTTCTGCTTCGCCAGGTTTTGCTGGACTTTAGTTAAAAGGCCTAGCTTGAGTGTGACACCGAACCCCATATAAGTTAATGGGGACTTAAACTTTGGTGCTGTAAAATGATCATAGTAAGAGCCAAGGGGCTGCAAAAGGAAATAAAATGGGGGCAATTGTCCTGCAAACAAACATGGATAGGGAATAAATAAAATAAAAATTACATGGGCTTCCCCCTATTTTTTATAGCCAGTGCAGATAAAGCAAACAGCTGCAGGCTACAGCCCTCAGCTGACAACTTTAGATTGGCTGGTTATCAACAATAAAAAATATCCTACGCCGTTTTTTTAAAAACAAATATTTAAATAATTGCAAAAAATGTGTCCCTGTTTTTTCCATAACCAACCAATGTAAAGCAGATAGCTGGGTGCTGATGTTATCAGGCTGAGAAGGCCCATGGTTATTTGGCCCCTCCCAGCCTAAAAATAGCAGCACGCAGATGCCCTAAAAATGGTGCATTCATTAGATGCGCAAATTATGGCACTTGTCTGGCCAAATAACCATGGGCCTTCCCAGCCTTATAATACTAGCCCCCAGCTGTCTGCTTTACTTTGGTTGGTTATGAAAAATAGGGGGGACTCCAAGTCGTTTTTTTATAAATTATTGAAATAAATCATTTAAAAAAACTGTGTGTGATCACCTTTATTTTTGATAACCAGCCAAGGTAAAGCAGACAGTGGAGTGCTCTCTGCTTTATCTGCGCTGGTTATCAAAAAAGAAGGGGACTCTATTTCACTTTTTTTAATTTATTGTTCACAGCAGCATACAGGCATATTCTGCATGCTGAAAAGCTTGTTAACTGGCTACACTACAGCATTTCAACAAACTTTATTAGCATACGAACAGTACCCAAATGCTAAACTCGGACACAGAATTTTTTTTAAAGTCTGTGTTTGAGTTTGAGCTCCGGACGCCAGGTTTTCAGTAAAAATACTGAACTTTACCATTTGGGCTCACTCATTCTTAAAAAGAAGAAATAAACTAGAGATGTGCGCACCTTGAACACCCCTGCACTAGTCAGGGTGTCATAGGGAACTGCACTCCTGTCCTTATAGTGCACAACCCACCCTCCTTGGTTCCAGGTGCCACCTAATGATATTGCTAACATCAGCATGCAGATCCCACACACACCAGTGGGTAGGTCTAGTGGAGAAAGGGCCACCCACCTAAGAGTCAGGCAGACTGGTGGGAGGTGACAGGGCAGTCGGCTTCAAGAGAGCAAGGAGAGAGGAGTGAAGTAGTAGCTCTCAGGGGGAGAGAAAGCTGGGGATTTGGAGCTCTCAGGACAGCGAAGCAGCAGCCCTCATGGTGTGAGGGGCTGAGGAGTAGAAGTTCCCAGAATGTCGGACTAGACTGGAACACAGCAAAGCAATATCATTGGGAGCGGACACCTGGATGGGCTCCCCTCCTGAGCGGCAGCGGTACTACAGGACTTTTGGTTTAACTACAGTCTGTGTGTGTAATGGCCTTCCAAAACAGCACCAACCTCATCCAGCACCACGACTAACAACGGTGAGTTCCCTGCTCCCTGGCTTCCAACCTCCCAAACCTACATCCCACAGCATACCCCACACCGAGTCCCGGGGCATTCCCCCCTACCTGTGGAGGGTTCTAACACCTGGCTGACCCATTCCATCACCCCCGGGTGCTCTCAACTGCAGCGGTGGTACTCCTAATTACCACATACTACGGGTGGCGTCACGAACTCTATAACCTTCCTTGTAAATACCCCCCTTAATGTGAGTGGCCGCACGACCCCCGGGTTCGGGGACCCTCTAGCCACTGAGAACCCGGATCTGAGCAGATCGGCTGCTGGCACGGGGGCAGCACACACCCATTGAAGTTTGGGTTGGCCGGGTTCAGTTCAGGACCTAGACTTGATCTGAATGTGATCTTGGAGCCTGACTGGAAGTCACTGATTGGGCAATTCAGCTCTCCACCCACATACAGCCAGCCATAAACAGAGTAAAAGGGAATTTTTATGTTTTTTATTCAACACACTACATCCAAAAATGTTTTTACCCCTCAGTGAATGCCCTTCAGCAAGCAAGTTGCTCCCACTGGGCTGAGTACCGAGCATACCCAAGCACCCTATTGTCAATTGTGTGGATAGGATGCATAAAGCACCTGAGCTCCAAACATGGACACTGATTTTTTCTAAAGTCTGTACGAACCCTAAACGTTACAGTTTGATCATCTCTTATAAACACCGATCTTGTCCAGTCTTTGGGCAATTTACCATATGTCCATACATGTTGACAAAGGTGTATAATGGATGTTATTAAATAGAGAAAACTAGATATGAGATGTCCTAAGGGGATGAATATCAGAAGGGATCTGATTCTACAATATAATCATTGACTCAAGTGAAGTTTATGCTCTTTTTTTTTGGGAAGAGCTTTAGGACAGTATGTTGAACATGGGCATGACGTAAATAGAGATGAGTATCGAAATATTCGTGTTCGCGACACTTGTAATGAGTACTATGTAATACTCACGTATTCATAGCGAGTACAATGCAAGTCAATAGAATATGCGAGTAATATTCTGCTGATTGGGAAATGCAAGTAATTTTCTGCTGGATTGCAGCAGAAAATGACTCGCATTTCCCATTGACTTGCCATGCACATGCTATTCGTAACGAATACGTGAGTATTACACAGTACTTGTTACGAGTATCACGAACATGAATATTTCAATCCTTGCCCAACTCTACTCGTAGATGATAGAATAATTATTTGACCTTAAAATGATGTAATGATTAACTGTGTAATTGTATGTATAAAATATATATTTCAAGTACCTTATTTCTTATTATGGATTGTGGTTTTGGTATACATGATGACTATATTTAATGGTAGTTGGATAAACTAGTGAGTATTAAAAGATGAAATGGATAAATGTTGGCATTTTGTATAGAATTATATCAATATTAGAGCAGGTTTTGGAGTACTTGGGACGATATAAGCTCTCTTTTGTTATACAATCACTTGGGTATTATTATTATTTAATTAAATGAAGAGAACTCCCTTTACATATTTCTTCACACTAATAAAAAAATTTTTTTGTAGAGATATACAGAGCTGGTTCTGTGTTAACATTGAATTACAGGAATACTTAATATGTACATTTTTATTTGTTATCGAGAATTAGAACTTACCGGTTCAAGGTTAATATTGGCGGGTCACTCGAGGTTTGTTTCCTGGTGCCTGTTGATCATAGGGGTGATGTTTGCGGAGATGGGGTGCCGGAGTATAGTGCAGGTTTGTGTTGTCCCTGGTGGTCAGAGGTTTTTTCACCTGAATGTATCCTGTGACATGATGGTTCAAGACGGATGGTGAAGATAAAATTCATTAAAACTCTGATATGAGTTTGAATCTGCACAAAAAAATTAAGTAGGTGGTGGTTTCAAGGGAACCTGTCAGGTGCAATATGCACCCAGAACCATGAGCAGTTGCTAATCCCTGCCTAACTGTCCCTGTATAATACAGAAAGAGATCTTTAGGAAAAGTATTTCTAAAGATCGTTTATGATATGCTAATGAGTGAGAGGACTAGTCGCAAGCGCGCTAGTTCCTGTGCTCATTCTGCCACCCGTGGTTCTCGGTAAGGGGAGTACCGCTGCTACTGATGGGAGTGCCTGGGGGAGATGGAGTAGGGGCAGCCAGATGATGTTACCTTCCACAGGTAGGGGAGGCCCCAGGACTCTGGGATGGTGGAACGCTGGTGGAGGGGAGAGCAGGGCTGGTTGGAAGCAGGGGATGACCATGTACTCAGTGTTGGTGATGATGCGACCGCAAAGCAGACTCTGACAACAAGGTAAACCAAGTCTCTGGGTGCCGCTACCCTCTTGAGGAAGCCAGTTCGGGTATTCGTCCCTTATAGTACTGCCGGGTGATGCAGAGCCTGCCTCTGTGCACAAATTAGAAGTGTTCTGGTGGCCCGTTGGCATAAAGCTGTCCGGGCCCTGCTCTATACTTGTTGGTGGTGGAGCTGTGCTCTTAAGGGCTCACGCATGGGATTTCTGTGGGCTGCTTGGGTTGGAAAGCCCTATCCCCCTCATTGCGCTAGTGCCCCTGATCTCTGAGCTTCTTGGGTCCAGTCAATAAAGTCACTATCCTCCACAGGTTAATTGCCGAGTTGCCTAAAGCTACTCCCCGACCTAGGGTCCAGTACCCTGCCGTGCTTTCGGTCCTGGACCGGTTATTAGACTCAGATGCCTCCCGTCCTCCAAGACCGGGTCCAGGCACCCAGCCTCAATACCCTGCAACTGGGTCTCCGACTCCTCCGTCCCAGACCACCGTCTGCGACCCAACCTCTAACTCCTAGGGAGCCACACACTCCCCCAGCTCCTCACTACTCGAGAGCTACCACTCAACTGTCCTACTTCCCTCCCACCAGTCTGCCTGACCCCTAGGTGGGCGGCCCTATTCCAGCTCAGCAGCCCAATGGTGTGTCTGACAGGGTGTGGTGTGAGGTGTGGTTGGGATTTGGATGCAGATGGAGGCAGCACTATAGCTTGGGAACCCAGAACCATGGGGGGTTGAGTCCTGCATTAAGAGATAAAGAGCGTGCAGTACCCTGTGAAGCCCTGACTAGTCCAGGGGCGTCACAATAGCATGTTAGCCCTGTGGGCATGCTAACATGCTAAGAGGGCAGAATGAGCGCAGGAACGAATGCCCTTTCGACTAGTCCCTGCGCTTAATAGCATATCATAAAGGATCTTTAGAAACACTGTTTTTACAGATCTCTTTATGTATGCTACTATATACATGGACGGTTAGGCAGGGATTAGCAACATGCACCCAGAACTGCTTGTGGTTCTGTGTGCATATTACACCTGAAAGGTTGCCTTTAAGAAAAGAGAAACTTGATTCAAAGAATATTCTATATTGAAACAACAAAATTAATCTTGCCGGTTTATAATATAAAAAAGGCAGTCTCAATATTTTATGATGAAGATATTGTTTGAAAAAGAGTTATTTAAGGAAAATGTCTGGGTTAATTAATTTGCAATGGTTCCCAATAATTTAATGTGTGAACGTTATTGTTTGTTTTAGATTGGATTATAATTATAAATTCATGTTTATATGTTAATATCAACTCCATTGTTCATATTAATGATTTGCTCTGAGCAATTGCATATAACGGATGGAATATGATGTGTTTTTATTATGCAATTATAATGAAGTTATAAAGAAGTGTTTATTATTGATCAAAAGGAGGAAAATAAAATTTTACAGGAGAAAGCTGGAACAATATATCATCTCCTTTGGTTAAGATGAATATAATCTTTTCTATATATTTATGCAAGTTTATTACGTATTTAATTATAAGACGATACACTTTATGTTTAAATATGTTTTGGGGATCTTGGAATGATGAATAGTAAAGGCCCAGTCACACTAAACAACTTACCAGCGATCTCAACAACGATCCAACCTGATAGGGATCACTGGTAAGTTGCTAGGAATTTGCTGGTGAGATGTCACACTGCGACGCTCCAGCGATCCCACCAGCAACCTGACCTGGCAGGGATCGCTGGAGCGTGGCTACACGAGTTGCTGGTGAGCTCACCAGCAACCAGTGACCAGCCCCCAGCCAGCAGTGCCGCGTGGAAGCGATGCTGCGCTTGGTAACTAAGGTAAATATCAGGTAACCAACCCGATATTTACCTTGGTTACCAGCGCACACCACTTAGTGCTGGCTCCCTGCACACCTAGCTACAGTACACATGGGGTTAATTACCCAATGTGTGCTGCAGCTACATGTGCAGAGAGCAGGGAGCTGCGCACACTGCTTAGCGCTGGCTCCCTGCTCTCCTAGCTACAGTACACATGGGGTTAATTACCCGATGTGTACTGCAGCTACATGTGCAGAGAGCAGGGACCCGTGCACACTGCTTAGCGCTGGCTCCCTGCTCTCCTAGCTACAGTACACATGGGGTTAATTACCCCGATGTGTACTGCAGCTACATGATCACAGAGCAGGAGCCGGCTCTGACAGCTGAAAGCGGCGGACGCTGGTAACGAAGGTAAATATCGGGTAACCAAGGTAAGGGCTTCTTGGTTACCCGATGTTTACTGTGGTTACCAGAGTCCGCAGAAGCCGGCTCCTGCTGCCTGCACATTTAGTTGTTGCTCTGTCGCTGTCACACACAGCGATGTGTGCTTCACAGCGGGAGAGCAACAACTAAAAAATGGCCCAGGACATTCAGCCCAGGGGCCAGGTTGTTGCTGGATGTCACACACAGCGACATCACTAGCAACATCGCTGTTACGTCACAAAAGTTGTTCGTTAGCAGCGATGTTGCTAGAGATGTTGCTAGCGATGTTGTTTAGTGTGACTGAGCTTTTAATCTAGGAACTAATTCCATTACTTCTTTACACCTGATTAGAAGATTGTAAAAGACAGTACATCTTTGGTCTGAATGTGCCTCTGGAATGTGAGAATGATGAACATTGAACCCAGGAATTAATCCCATTACTTGTTCACACCTGATAAAAAGACTACAATCACATCCAACTCAGGATAGGATCTTTGGGACTACTGATCATGAAGGCCCCTCTACACACTGAGACTTTCAGCGATCCCACCAGCGATCCCAACCTGGCCGGGATCGCTACAAAGTCTCTGGTGAGTCGCTGGTGAGCTGTCAAACAGGCAAACCTGGCCAACGACGCAACAGCGATCCGGACCTGCAGAACGACCTAGCTAGTCATTGGGGACGTTGTAAAGCAGCTTTTTGAAAGGGAAGTCGCTAACAAAGTCGCTGTAAAGTCCCCTTTACACACTGAAACTTTCTAGCGATCATGCTGCACAGCGGGAAACAAAGGACCAAAGAATGGTCCTGAACGATTTGTAGTGATCAGCAACTTCACAGCAGGGGCCAGGTCGCTGATGTGTTTTACACACTGCAATGTCGATGGGGAGGTCGCTATTACGTCACAAAACTGGTGACGTTACAGCGATGTCGTTTGCGATGTTGCAGTGTGTAAAGCCACCTTGTTTTGACTGTTGTTGATATAAATAGAACTCTGTAATGTATGTTGGACACATCATGATTAAAACTAATTTTTAGCCGAAACACATCAATGAGAAAATCATGGTTTTAACAATCCCCATAAGTTGTTTAAGAATGTACTTGACTATTTCAATTTGTTTGGAAATTTTACTTCTTTAAATTCCTGCATGGACAGTTTGTGTACTGAGTTTGATCAAAAATGTTTTTCTCTATATTTGTGTCGCGGGCGGGGAGGACGCCGTCGCTGCTGCGCTCTCGCTAACGCTCGGGTCCGCCGCTGCTGCGGCTGCTCGGTGGCTCGAGCGGTGGGACGGATCCGGGGACTCGAGCGGCGCTCCTCGCCCGTGAGTGAAAGGGGTGGTGTGGTTTGGGGATTTGGTCCGTGACGCCACCCACGGGTTGTGGTGAGGTTGGACACCACCGCTGCTGTTGACGGGGATCTCGGGTGCGATGGCAGGGAGCAGCTGGGATGTTGTTTCCCCCTCCGTGGGTAGGGGTTGGTGGTCCCGGGGCCCGGTGAGATGACGGGGAGGCAGGGTTGGCAAGGTGCAGGGGGCGCTTGGACTGTGCAGTGCGGTGCCGGACGGCACGGTAGTACTCACTCAGCCACAAATGGATGCAAGTCTTTGGTAAAACAAACGGCTGGATGGACGGGTCCCACAGCCGGCTGCTGTGGTTTCTCCCGGACGGTTGGTGGTGGCTGCCTTTCCCTGCACCTCTTGTGTATCTTCGGTCCCGATGGCTTCCCACCGGTAACCCGCTCCCCACCGTGGATATGCGCCGGAGGAGCCCTTTTGCCCACAGGCTCTGGCCCTGGGAACTCTAGCTGTGGCGGTAGCTGTATTTCCCTTCTGCTGGTTGGACGGTTGCCTTCAATCAGGTCTTGGCTGTTTGGAAACCCCGGGTATTCCGGTCACTAACGGATTTGACCTGTTTAACGGCGACTCCAAGCCTGGTCGGGGTCCGCAGGCCCTGCCGGTTTGTGCTGGCTTCATTTCACTCCCCGATTCGGTACCGGCGGGCCACCACCCGTCCCCGGTCCTACGGTTCCGCGTCGTTCTGCCTCTCCTGCAGACGGCCACCACCGTCCACCGTCCGTGGCTCCACCCCACCTGGTGTTGACATTAGCCCCTGAAGGGAGGCAACAAGGATTTGTGTCTGGCTGATGTGCCTATCTCGGGGTGGGGGTGTTGTGTTGTAGTCCCTGTGACGACCTGGCTAGTCCAGGGCACCACATTCCCCCTTGGTTAAATGCAGACCGTCCGCGGGCTGCCCATCCATCACCGGTTTAATTTTTTTTCAAAACTGCAAAAATATAAAAACCTGTGAAAACATTCAACAAGGCATTTTTATGGATCTTCCCTTAACGGGAGGCACGGTATTTTAACGTTACAAACGGTAGACATTTTTATTAAAACGGACAGCTTCCGCTCTCCCACCCAAACAACCTGGCCCTGATGCTGCCTTTAAGAAGTGGGCAGCACCCCTTGACCCCAGTCCAGATCCAGGCTGCCCGAGCGGGAACGGGTACGGTTTCTCGTACCCTACGGTCACTTCAGGGGACCCCATGTCCATGGGGGACCCCTGACCCCCAGAGGATCGCCACCGGTTGCGGTAGTGGCGGGCCTGGGCTTTCACTCTCCTCCAGGCCCATCCTCCAAATCAGCCTCTCTGGAAGCGGCAACGGAATTATGCCCAAAATATTTACATTTCCACTAGTTTGTGGGTGCCCTGCTAGTTCTCAGGCATGTTCATAACAGTTTCTTATGCAACGGTGCAAAGGGTCCCTACGGGGACTACTTGCCGGCAACGGCCGGATCAATCACAGTCGACAATCAGGTAAAACTTCGGTTGATTACTTTTCATTTAACAGGTTAACGGTACTGGTGGTCCCAACGGGGACAATGGTGCAACGGAGGGACCGCTGACTTCACTTTAGATCCACAACGCAGGCCGGATGAGGGGGCTGGGCCGGTTCTTGGGCCTCCTGGCCTTCTCTCAACTTGGCATCCAGGGCAAACCAGCCCCTCTCTCCACAGTGCCGCGTGTATGTGACTAAGTCGCCTGGGAGCAGGCTGCAGCCCGGGTGGCCCTCTGGCAGATGAGCATTAACGTCCCGGCGGGCCACAAACACCTCGGCCTCCAGGCCCGGCTCAAAAATAAATCCATATCCCCGACGGATATCAAACCTTCTTACTTGCCCCTCATGGATCGGGCCCCGTACCCGAAAGGTGGCTCTGCGGAGGCTCTCCTTTTCCTGTATGGTGCGGGCTATCAGCTCAGCCTTTTGCTTCTCCCTCTCCGCAATCTCTCGGCCCAGCGGGGTCGGTTCCCTGTCCCAGTAAGGGGCTGCTGCTTGCCCCTGCGCACGGGTTGGGCCCCGCGGGATTTCCACTACACTGCCCACTACTGGCGCCCTCGGTGGAAGATCCCGCGGTGACATGGCCTGGGGCGCTGCCTTGCAGCAACGACCCGGCGCAGCCTCAGCCGAGGCATGGGGGATGGGTACAGGGGTCCTCTCCCGCTTGACCTCCGCCTCCTCCTGCACGGGACGGATCACCGGAGCTGGAACGGGACTAGGCACGGTCACTTCTGGGGCCACTGGTACGTCTTCGCCGACAGGTGACGCCTTCGGGAGCTTCCAGGGAAGCGGCTCGGGGCGGCTGCGGGCTTCAGCGGCAGGTGGTCCGCTGGGGCGGATGGGCAGGGTTCCGCTACCGGTAGTAGGGGTAGCGGGCCTAGTGGCAGGGTGGCAGCAGCCAACATGGGTAGCGGGGGAGGCAGCAGGGCGAGCGGGCGTAGACCGGGTCCCTCAGCCGCGACGACCGAACCTGTAGGAACACAGAGGCATGGGTCGCTTACCCGCTCTTCCAAGTCTTCCTCCACCTCGCATCTCCGTATGGCCGCAACCACGTCCGCCATGTCGGCCTCCAACTCCTCCAGGAGGAGCTGCATTCGGAACTGCAGGCGGCTGCTCAGCTGAACGGTCCGGACCTCCACCCACGCTGCGGTGCCGGGCATGGGCTCGGGGACTGCAGGGTTACCGGACGGACGGTACATGCTGGCAGCAGTATCTTCCAGGAACCAAATATGGCCGCAGAGTCCTGGCATCCCTGCTTTTATAGCCGCGGTTTACATGCGGCCGGACGCCATCCGTCCCCCTTGGTCTTTTCTCAGCACCTCCTCTTCAGGGGCGGAGCTTCAGCTTTCGCGCCTCCACTGCTCGAGAAGACGCTCGAGCGGGAAAATCTTCGCGCCCAAGATGGCGGCTTCTGAAATTTTTCGGCCAGACACCGCCGGCGGGACACAAGGCGCACCTCTACCAGCCGGTAGAACTGTAAGTTCCTGTTCGTGATGCCAAGTTTGTCACGGGCGGGGAGGACGCCGTCGCTGCTGCGCTCTCGCTAACGCTCGGATCTGGCGCTGCTGCGGCTGCTCGGTGGCTCGAGCGGTGGGCCGGATCCGGGGACTCGAGCGGCGCTCCTCGCCCGTGAGTGAAAGGGGTGGTGTGGTTTGGGGATTTGGTCCGTGATTCCACCCACGGGTTGTGGTGAGGTTGGACACCACCGCTGCTGTTGACGGGGATCCCGAGAGCGATGGCAGGGAGCAGCTGGGATCTTGTTTCCCCCTCCGTGGGTAGGGGTTGGTGGTCCCGGGGCCCGGTGAGGTGACGGGGAGGCAGGGTTGGCAAGGTGCAGGGGGCGCTTGGACTGTGCAGCGCGGTGCCAGACGGCACGGTAGTACTCACTCAGCCACAAATGGATGCAAGTCTCTGGTAAAACAAACGGCTGGATGGACGGGTCCCGCAGCCGGCTGCTGTGGTTTCTCCCGGACGGTTGGTAGTGGCTGCCTTTCCCTGCACCTTCTGTGTATCTTCGGTCCCAATGGCTTCCCACCGGTAACCCACTCCCCAGCGTGGATATGCGCCGGAGGAGCCTTTTTGCCCGCAGGCTCTGGCCCTGGGAACTCTAGCTGTGGCGGTAGCTGTATTTCCCTTCTGCTGGTTGGACGGTTGCCTTCAATCGGGTCTTGGCTGTTTGGAAACCCTGGGGGTTCCAGTCACTAACGGATTTGACCTGTTTAACGGTGACTCCAAGCCTGGTCAGGGTCCGCAGGCCCTGCCGGTTTGTGCTGGCTTCACTTCGCTCCCCGGTTCGGTACTGGCGGGCCACCACCCGTCCCCGGTCCTACGGTTCCGCGTCGCTCTGCCTCTCCTGCAGATGGCCACCACCGTCTGCCAACCTTGCTCTCGGTGCCCGGGCCACGTACCCGGACACAGTTAGTTTGCTCCTCTACTACCACTTTACTCCTGTCCTGACTCCTACTTAGATCTCAACTCATCACTCACTGATCTGAACTCAACTGAACTAACTTCCTTTCCCGCCTCCAGGACTGTGAACTCCTCAGTGGGTGGGGCCAACCACCTGGCTCCACCCCACCTGGTGTGGACATCAGCCCCTGGAGGGAGGCAACAAGGATTTGTGTCTGGCTGATGTGTCTATCTCGGGGTGGGGGTGTTGTGTTGTAGTCCCTGTGACGACCTGGCTAGTCCAGGGCGCCACATTTGAACACATACCCTGCATGTTTCACTGCTTTTTCAGCCACTAAACATGTGGGGATTGCCTTGCAATTATGGTAATGCCATAGCCATGTTGGATACTGGCATTACTGTGACTGGTTGGCCGTATAACGTCATCCGGTATATATAAGACCATGTGACATCATGCTTGATTCACTGTACCTGGAAAAAGTGTAGGGAGAGTTTCTGCATGTGAGCGGACAGTATGTTATGGTGTAACAGTACCTGCTGGAGCAACATTAAGCCAACAGTCCTTTTCAGGACTAATTCTTTAATAATACAGCTCTTAGCTGCATTTAGTGTTGGGCAACCTGCTAGAGATGGGATAGTCTAGTGGAATCTAGCCTTTTCCAAGGTTGCTGGTGCTACATAAAAACTCTATTGTATTCTATAATGATACCGCTCTTATCTGCATTTTTCTATAGGGCAAGCTGCTGGAAAGGGATTGCATTAAGGTGGTGTCACATACAGCGACGACGACAACGACGTCGCTGCTACGTCACCATTTTCTGTGACGTTGCAGCGACGTCCCGTCGCTGTGTGTGACATCCAGCAATGAGCTGGCCCCTGCTGTGAGGTCGTTGCTCGTTGCTGAATGTCCTGCTTCATTTTTTCGTCGTCGCTCTCCCGCTGTGAAGCACACATCGCAGTGTGTGTCAGCGAGAGAGCGACGAAATGAAGCGAGCAGGGAGCAGGAGCTGGCATCTGGCAGCTGCGGAAAGCTGTAACCACTGTAAACATTGGGTAACCAAGGGAAGACCTTTCCCTGGTTACCCGATATTTACCTTCGTTACCAGCCTCCGCCGCTCTTGCTGCTAGTGCCGGCTCCTGCTCTGTGCACATGTAGCTGCAGTACGCATCGGGTAATTAACCCTATGTGTACTGTAGCTAGGAGAGCAAGGAGCCAGCGCTAAGCAGTGTGCGCGGCTCCCTGCTCTCTGCACTGTGACATGTAGCTGCAGTACACATCGGGTTAATTAACCTGATGTGTACTGTAGCTAGGAGAGCAAGGGGCCAGCGCTAAGCAGTGTGCGCGGCTCCCTGCTCTCTGCACATGTAGCGACGTTATGATCGCTGCTGCGGACCTGTGTTTGACAGCTAAGCAGCGATCATAACAGCGACTTACAAGGTCGCTGTTACGTCACAGAAAATGGTGACGTAACAGCGATGTCGTTGTCGCTGTCGCTATCTGTGAACCCAGCTTTAGAGTAGGCAGGGATTCTAGCCTTACAGACCTAGCTGCTGTAACTCAAAATCAAACGTCTTTTTCAGGGCTACACCTATTCTATTCCCTAGTAAAAACCACTATTGGCTGCATTCAGTGTAGGGATAGCTGCTGGAGGAGTGATAGTTTTGAATTAAAGGCATATAGTCAAGTTATATTGCTTTACAGTTCTTCTATAGGTATAATACTACTGGAACCTAACTGCATTGGTCAGGGCATGGGTTATCTTATGTGACACATTTTGGTGTAAGATAGGGCCTGCACTCTGGTAAATATATTGGTGGCTGAGGACTGAGGACTGTGTACCGCAAGATGGCCGCCGTTATCAGTTTGTGTAAAGTGTCAGAGCCCACAAGTCTAAAAGGCATGACATTTCCAGGGCAAGAACTCAGGATATGCAAGCCCGAAGCACCCTGTGTACTTTCTTCCTCTCCTCCTGGTCCACATGCAGAGATTCCTATTTAATTGTAAGAAACAAGTGTTTGAGTAGATACAACAGTAGGATGGTTATGCTGATTATGGCATCATAGCTGTTCACCATCTTGGCTGATTCCTCACAGTTTTTTCAGGTGTATGAGGGCCTCCTGATTGCTCCTTAAAATGTATAAATTACAGCCATCTGATGGCCCTCTAAAAATTTCTAGCAAGGGCAGCATGATGACCATGGTTATACGGTGGAACAGGAGGAGGAGAAGAAAAATAATAAACCATGAACTGTATACCCTTTTTTAGGTGGGAAGAGGTGCATGGGTATACACCGGAAAACAAGAACACTTAACTAGTGAAGAGAAAACCTGTTGATATTCAGGTTCCGTGAACCTGCATGGACTAAGAAAAAAAAGTGGGTTCGGCAGTCGAACCTGACCACGAACAATGTACCCCATACAAGTCAATGGGGACAAGAAGTTATGTACTGTAAAATGGCAACAGTAGGCACTATGGGGCTACAAATGGAAGTTAAATGGTAATAAGCCCAGGATAGTTATATATATATTGTGATTCCCGGTGGATCACACTGCAGTCAGACTCTTACCGGCCTGCTTATTAAGGTTGATCAATATTCACTGCTTTCCCTGCCCACCCTTTGTGACAGTGTCTGTGATTGGTTGAAGTCTATTTGATGTATGGTAGTGTAAAATGAAATAAATAATTTTAAAAAATGACATGGGCTCCCACCCTCTTTTGATAGCCAGCTCGGGTAAAACACAGCTACATGCAGCAGCCCCCACCTGTAAGCTTTACCGTGGCTGATTATCATAAAAGAGGGTATCCTAAACTAATTTTTGTTTAGTTATTTAAATAAATAATAAAAAAAGGAAAGGTGCATTTTCCCTCCCCATTTTTGATAACCAGCCATGGTAAAGCAGACAGCTGGTGGCTGGTATTAGGATGGGAGGAGGCATGGATATACCATCCCACAGCTGCCCAGAATTGTCACTTCACATTAGATGTGCCAATCCTGGCGCTTTACCTGGTTCATCCCAATTGCCCTGCTGCGGTGGCAATAGGGGTAATAAAAGGGGTTAATAACAGCTGTGATTTGTCAAAATATCCCAGCTGCCATCATGCCCTGGATTAGTAATTGGAGGCTTGTATGATACATCCCCATTACTAATCCTGTAAGTGAAAAGAAATAAAACACAAAAAATTAAAAAATATTTATTTCAAGTAAAATACACACACCCTCTTTCACCCCTTTATTAACCCCCATAACACCCTTGCAGCTCCAACATTACCCACATGATGTCTCACGATGATCCCCACCTCTCCTACTCCCAGAGGCTGCAGGGAGGAAAAACATGTCTACTCTTTGCATTCTCTGGGAATCACGAATCACTGGCAACTGAGGTGGACTCATCTGTGAGCAGGTGACATCACTCATTTTATCGAAGGTCATACCTGGATTCCCATGGTGTGACCTTAGGTGACCTGACTGATGGACTGTTGGACTGCGGGAAAAACACCCAATATCCTTGACTCCTTCCATATTGATAATACCAGCCCCCACCTGTCTGCTTTACCGTGGCTGGTTATCAAAAATGGAGGAAACCCTATGACTTTTTTCTCCCCCACCCCCCTATTTTAATATCCAGCCACGGTAAAAAAAAAATATTTATTTTTACACAATTGTTCACCAAACTGACTGCAACCAATCACAGATGCGGACACAGGGTGGGAGGTGTATAGCAGTCTGCAACCAATCACAAACACTGGCACAGATGGTGGGTGAGGGAAAAAGTGAATATTGATGAACCTTAATTAGCGGGCCTGAAAAAGTGTTTGACTGAAGTTTAATCCTTCGGGAAACACAGTAGTATAACTATGCTGCTCCTACTACCAGTTAACTAACAGTTCTAGCCCCATAGCACTTACTACGGCCATTTTACAGCGCAGAAATTCTCATCCCCATTGACTTGTATGCTGTTCATTGTTCAAGGTTAAGTTCGGCTGCCGAACCCGACTTTTATTTTTAGTGCGTGTTGGTTTGGTCAACCTGAATAGCCATGGGTTAGTTCATCACTATTATAGAGGTGAGGTAACAAAAAATTCAATGATGGCGTTTCAATTCATTTTTACCCCAAGGGTTAATTAATTTTGTATTTTGATAGACTGGACTATTATGGATACAGAAATATCAAACGTGTATTTTTTATAGATTTCTTTTTTTATAATTGGAAAAAGAAGTTGTTTGAATTAATTATATTTTTTCCAATTTTATGTTTTAGTCCATTCAGAGTATTTGAACCTACAATCGTCCAATTCCTAATGCTATATACTGCGATTTAACAGTATTGGAGTATATAGGACTAGTCCAAGTCTCCTATGAAGCTCAGCCAATGTGTGACCTTCACACGAGAGCCAAAACGGCAGCGTCGGGGGTCTTCACTATCACTCAGTACGTAGTCGTGCATCCAGCGATGAGTAAGCTCCTAACGTATCAATACGGTAAAACATAAAATCCCTTTAATCACGCACATTGTGTGGCTTATTGCATTCTTATAATTTATGGCTGCAAACTGAGAGACTTTGGAAAATGTAATGGTATATGTGAAAAATAGTAAACAATGGGTATGTTATGATTTTAGAGAGTAGTTTAGGTTTTCCCTTTGTATTTTCAGATCTATTTTTGGTAAGCAGTACAATTTGCTGACACAGACAGTATACATTTAATTAAGACAGCATGTATTTTGTTTAGATTTGCAGCTGCCTTTTTTCTTTTTAGTCATGATTATAATTATTCTTTCATATCTGAAATTCGGGAAATACCATCTGTGTAGTAAGTTTAAATAGTCTAAACATTTTTGGAAAATTTAAATTAAGCAATTAGCTTTTTACTCTTACTTGTCCAAACAATTTCTGGATGTAAACAATATTTATCTTCCATCCAAGTGGAAATTTTATTCCAACATTACCTCATGGTAAATTCATACTTTCTTCTCACTGCAAGTTTTCAATTTTACAGTAAATAATAAATTAGTAAATATTTAAGTTTCACTCTTTTATTACCAAGTCTAACCAGCTCTGCTCATCAAGGCCTCCTTCTCACATCCGTGTGTGACGCCCCTGCGGTAACCAGGTGTCACAAAAACAAGGTAAAATCTCGGGTCCTACATGACTGTGCCAGTCATCAAACACACACACTAGCACACCAGGACATTTACACTAACAACCAGGGTGGGAGCCGCCCCCTTAGAGCCAGGTGACAGGGTGGGAGCCAGGTGACAGGGTGGGAGCAAGGTGACAGGGCTGGGCACTGCTAGCTAACAAGCAGCCAACTGGGAAGGGAGGGACCAGACCTGGGGGGAGGAGAGAGTGACCTGGAAGTGTGGCTAGTTAGTCAGAGAAAAGAAGTGAAGGAAAAAGGAGTTGGTTAGTAGGAAGGAGTGAGAGAGGAAGGTGTAAAAGGAAAGGTGTCTAGACAGACCACAGACTCTTGAGACACATGGAAAGCAGCAAAGAATCTGCAAAGAATCTGCAAAGACCTGAGTAGAAAGAGCAGCCACTCAGAGGAGAAATGTAGCTGGAGAGTGAGAGCAAGCTCTAAGGATAGAGGAATCCTGTGGGGTGGACATCCAGGGCTCACAGTACTTTGCACACACGGGGTGCAGCTCCCAGAACAGACCAGGACTTCAAACCATCAGTTAACTCGGCCAAGCGGGTGGGTTTCCAGGACTCATCTGCCACCACTAACGTCCGAGGCATCAGCAACAAAGAGGGGACCGGGACATATTCCCTTAAACAGTCCAAGGTGCCTGCTGTAGGACCCAGAAACCAGGAGGACCTCCAAGTGCTCCACGCCAGAGAGAACCCACATAAACCAGAGTGCAAAGGTGGAGAGTGGCACCAGGTTGGCTGGAACAGCCATCAGGGATACGGGCGCACCTGGGATCCAGTACGTCACCAGGGTGTGAAGCCAGTAAGTAAAGACAATCAAACTGCACTCTCTGTCTGGACTGCTTTATTGCACTGCGCCTCCACGTTAAACCTTTACCTACCCCTGGGGAAAAGTTCTGCTCGCAGAGGGCTCCACCATCCACGCTGCCCCCATCCATCATCCCTATTGGGAACCCGCAGTGGCAGCCCTACTATCCCTGGCCGCAAACCGCGAGTGGCGTAGTCGGACTTTCTTTTTCTTTTTCTTTTCATTTAAAATTGTTCGACGATGCCCCCGGGTCCGGGACCCCTCGAGCCACGGATCGCCTGGATCCGAGTAGCTCGGCTGCCCGGGTCGCAACACATGCAAAACAAATGATTTTCGTGGTCCATGGTAAACTTTTGTGTGTGTTCCCTTTGCTATCCATGTGACCTCTGGATAACACACGGACAGCATGAGCTTGATACTTACCAATCCCCAGCACTTCAGTCTCTGGCGCTGCTGTTACTATCGGGTATGTGGTCAGTGCAGTGAATATGCATTAGCTTAATGAGAGGGCCCAGAAGCAACAGCAGAGACAGCAGCACTGGAGACTGGTAAGTATAAAAATTCTTTATTTTTATGTAACCTGTGTTTTGTCCATACGTGTCACACTGATCACATCAGTGTATAGTTCGTGTGGCATCCGTGCTGCCGGCAGAAAATGGACATGTCGCTGTTTGGAGCACACGGACACTAATGCTCCACATGGACACATGGTCCATGTGAAAACACGGATGTGTAACCATTCCTAATCCCTTTGATGTTAATGGGTCTACGTGAGTCCATATCTCCGGTAAGTGTGAAAACGGACAGCACACATACCGGAGACGCAGATGTGTGAAGGAGGCCTAAAAGGAACTTGTCACCTGATTCATGCTGTCTAAATAATAATCTTTATTTTTACATAGCGGTAACATATTCTGCAGCACTTACATACATCAGCAACACTGTCCACATTAGGGCTTACAATCTAAAGTTCCTATCAGTATGACTTTAGACTGTGAGATGAAACAGGACAAACACAGGGAGAACATACAATGTCCTTGCAGATGTTGTCCTTGGTAGAATTTGAACCCAGGACCCCAGTGCTGTAAGTCTGCAGTGCTAACCACTGAGCCACCCATCCCCACATCACAGGCAGCATAATTTAGATCATGGCTGCATAATTTCAGAAAGGTATATATTTGGTATGTTTTTGTGCCATGCGTTTTCTAAATGAAGTCAATAGATGGAAGGGTTAAAAAAAACAAGGCAAAAACACACTAACAATTGACATTTTGCAACTTATTTTTTGTACCGAATTTGCAAGGAAAAAAGTAGGATTTTTGTGTACTCACCGTAAAATCTCTTTCTCTGAGTCTTCATTGGGGGACACAGGACCATGGGTTATGCTGCTGTCACTAGGAGGCTGACACTAAGTAAACATAAAAAGTTAGCTCCTCCCTAGCAGTATACACCCCGAGCCGGAGGCAGGCTCAGATCAGTTTGGTGCACAAGCAGTAGGAGGAGTACCAGAATCACCATACATAAAACAAGTTGTAACTAAAATAATGCAGCCGTGCGAACAAGAGGTCTATGAACATAAGACCGCTGAAAATAGCAGGCAAATGCAATTAAACAACCAAAAAACCAAGCAGGGTGGGTGCTGTGTCCCCCAATGAAGACTCAGAGAAAGAGATTTTACGGTGAGTACACAAAAATCCTACTTTCTCTATCGTTTCATTGGGGGACACAGGACCATGGGACGTCCAAAAGCAGTCCCTGGGTGGGAATACCGAAGCCCGCAGATAGGAAGAAAACAACAACCTCCCTCGGCGGGCTTGTACTATAATTGAATGCTGTCACCCTATTACAGGTGTGCAACTGCTGCCTGCAAGACCTTTCTCCCAAAACTAGCATCTGCCGATGCTTGGGTGTGAACCTGGTAGAACCTAGTAAAGGTATGCAGGCTAGACCAGGTGGCGGCCTTGCAGACCTGATCGGCCGACGCCTGATGCCTAATCGCCCAAGAGGCTCCCACTGCACGGGTAGAGTGCGCCCTTACCCCCCGCGGCGGAGACTTGTCCCGAATCCGATAGGCCTCTGATATGGCGTAACGGATCCATCTGGCAATTGTGGCTTTGGATGCCGATTCACCCCTCTTGGGACCAGAAGGAAGGACAAAACAGACCATCCGACTTACGGAACGGCGCGGTTCTGGAGACATAAATTCTAAGGGCGCGCACCAGGTCCAGGGTGTGCAAGGACCTCTCCAAGCTGTGAGAGGGGCCAGGACAGAAGGACGGAAGAACGATTTCTTCGTTAAGATGGAACGGGGAGACCACCTTTGGGAGAATGGTGGGATCTGGCCGGAGAACCGCTTTGTCCTGGTGAAAAATCAAAAAGGGAGCACGACAAGAGAGAGCTGCCAGCTCTGACGTCCTGCGAATAGAAGTGATGGCAACGAGGAACACCACCTTCCAAGACAGGTGAGAAAGGGAAGAATCCCGCAAGGGCTCAAATGGGGAACCCTGAAGCGACCCTAGGACTAGATTAAGGTCCCACGGTTCTAAAGGCCGACGATACGGCGGGGCCAGGTGGGCCTCTCCCTGGATGAAGGTCTTAACCTGTGCACGAGAGGCCAGTGGCTTCTGAAACAGGATTGACAACGCCGATAGCTGGCCCTTTAGTGTTGCGAGCGAGAGACCCGCCTCTAGGCCTGACTGCAAGAATGCCAATAGGGAAGGAAGGGAGAAGGCGAGAGGAGAGGAAATACTGTGCTCTTCACACCACCTGAAGAAGACCCTCCACGTGCGGTAGTATATTCTTGATGAAGATGGCTTCCTGGCCCTAATCATTGTCTGTATCACTCTTGAAGAAAAACCAGCCTGAGCTAGAACCCAGGATTCAATGGCCAGGCCGTCAAATTTAGGACCTGTGAGTTCTGATGGAAAAGAGGTCCCTGCTGCAGGAGATCTGGACGGTCTGGAAGACGCCACGGAGCGTCTGCAAGGAGCTGAGTGAGTTCCGCGAACCATGCTCGCCTGGGCCAGTCCGGAGCCACTAGGATGACCGGTATTCCTTCTGCCTTGATCTTCTTGAGGACCCTCAGGATCAGAGGGAGCGGAGGGAAGATATACGGGAGACTGAACTGGCTCCATGACAGGGTGAGGGCGTCGACTCCTAAGGCCAAGCGGTCGCGGCACCGCGCTACAAATTGCGGAACCTGACAGTTGAACCGGGAGGCCATTAGGTCCACATCCGGAACTCCCCATCTGTCGCAGATCTGGTTGAAGACTTCCCGGTTAAGGGACCATTCTCCGGAGGTGAGGCCTTCCCTGCTGAGGAAGTCCGCCGCCCAATTGTCCACGCCTGGGATGTGTACCGCTGAGATCAGGGAGTGATGACACTCGGCCCAGTGCAAAATCTTCTTGACTTCTCGCATCGCCCCGACACTTCTTGTGCCGCCTTGGTGGTTGATGTACGCCACCGCCGTCGCATTGTCCGACTGGATCCTGACCGGGCAACCCTGTACTAGGTGCCTAAACTGCTGCAAGGCTAGCCGGATGGCTCTTATCTCCAGAATGTTGATCGGGAGACAACTCTCCCGCGGTGTCCATCGGCCTTGCGCTGTGTGATGCCGAAACACTGCCCCCCAGCCCTGGAGACTGGCGTCGGTGGTCACTATCTTCCAGTGGAGCGGGAGGAAAGACCTTCCTGACGCGAGGTTGCGTTGATTGAGCCACCAACGGAGGGAGTGACGGGTCTCCGGCGAAAGATGAAACCTGCGGTCCAGAGAAAAGGGAGATCTGTCCCACTTCTTCAGCAAGGCCAGCTGGAGGGGCCGGAGGTGGAACTGTGCATAGGGTACCGCTTCCATCGCCGCCACCATACGACCGAAGACTCGCATGCCGAACCTGATGGAAACTTGGCGCTGACGCCGGAGAGCGCGGAGGCCTCGTTGCAGGGAGGACATCTTCTCCTGTGTGAGGAAAACTCGCCCTTGGGTGGTATCGAATACCATGCCTAAAAAGGTGATCCGACGGGCCGGGGTCAGAGAGGACTTCTTCTGATTGATCAGCCACCCTAACCGTGAAAGGGTGTCGATCGTGACCTGAACCCCAAGACGACAGTCCTTGAAAGAAGAACCTTTTATCAACATATCGTCCAAGTACGGGATGACCATAACACCCCTGGAATGTAGGACGGACATGGCAGCCGCCATGATCTTCGTAAAGACCCTGGGGGCGGATGCGAGGCCGAAAGGAAGAGCCGTGAACTGGAAGTGATCTTCCGCTATCGCAAAGCGGAGGAACTGTTGGTGAGAGGTGGCTATAGGGACGTGAAGATAGGCATCTTGAATATCCAGCGATGCCAGGAATTCGCCGACCTCCATGGACGCGATCACGGACCGGAGTGACTCCATTCGAAACGGCCGAGGCGTCACCGACCTGTTTAGAAGCTTTAGGTCGAGGATGGGGCGGACAGAGCCGTCCTTCTTGGGGACCACGAAAAGGTTGGAATAGAACCCCTTGAAACGTTCTGCGGGAGGGACTGGTACCACGACTCCGGCTCGGAGGAGGGAGTCTATGGAGTGAAAGAACGCGCGAGCCCGCGCGGGAGACTCGGGAGGGTGAGATAGGAAAAAACGTCTCGGTGGCTTTGACTCGAATTCTATTTTGTAGCCTGATGTGATGATCTCTCTGACCCAGGCATCGGCGGTCAGGGGGATCCACACATGCTGGAAACGAGACAGACGCCCTCCCACAAGTCTGGCGCTGTTGCGCGCCAACCGCGAGTCACTTGGAGGAACGGCGGCGGTAACCGGAAGAGGATTTCGTGGACTGGCGGGGACGTGAACGCCAGGCGGGATTGGTCTTGAATGACGGGGTCCTCCTGTCTCTCGGAGGAGAACGGCTTTTTCACGGCTGGGGAGTGGAGTTGAAGCTGCGAAAGGGCCGGAAACGAGCGGTGGGGAACCGATTCTGGAAGCGCTTGGGGCGCAATTGGGGGAGAGATGTACTCTTTTCTCCCATTGCATCGGAGATCAACTGGTCCAGCTTATCTTTGAAAAGACGTTCCCCTAGGAAGGGCAGGGAAGTTAGTGACTTCTTAGAGGCCGCATCCGCGTTCCAGGACCGGAGCCAGAGGGCTCGACGGATGGCCACATTGTTGCTGGCGGCCTGGGATGCGCAATTTGCAGACGCCAGGGCTGCATTGAGCAGGTACTCACCCGCGAGGCAAATCTGCGAGGCGATGAGGACCAGGTCCGGATTGGCAGGAATGGCGCGGAGACCGCAGCGTAGCGTGTCCGCCCAGGACATCAGAGCTTTCGCAACCCAAACCGAGGCGAAGGCCGGTGAAAGGGATGTGCCCGCTGCCTCGAAGGCGGAACGGGCCAGCCTGTCAATAGTACGGTCTGTGGGGTCCTTGAGAGACGTACTGTTAGTGAGTGGAAGGACTGTGTGAGAAGACAGGCGGGAGACTGGGGGGTCGACCATAGGGGAGCCTGCCCAATCCTTTTGAAGACCCTCAGGAAAGGGATAATGCAAATCAATGGACTTACCGCTGGTAAATACCTTGTCCGACTGTTGCCTGTGGCTGCGCAGTAACTCAGCGAATTCTGGATGTCCGCTGAATGCGCTCTGGGCCCGCTTCATCCGCTTAAACGAGACCTGGGTGCTCTGGGAGGAGACGGGGTCCACCTGTACCTTTAGGGTCTGGTTTACTGCTTCTATCAGGCTATTCACCATGCGCCGAATATCGGCCGCCTGCTCTGAGTCCAGCAGGGGTGCGGCATCGGAATCATCATCGGAGCGGTCAGAAGACTCCCTGGAGGAATGATGGTCTGGACCTGGGGATGAAGGTGAAACCTGGGAAGAGGCTGAAGACGAGACCTGGCGGGTCCGCTTCTGAGCAGCAGAGGAGGTCCCTGCAACGGGGCTCAACTGCTCCGGAGGCGATTGCGTCGGGTCTGCGGGAATCTGGGCGAGCGACGGCAGCAGGCGCAGTGCTTGCGCGATGGTCCGAGAAGCCTCAGAGAGGGAATCTACGGACTGGGACAGGGTCGCTAGCCAGTCGGGGGGGGGCGGGACGCAGGGCCCTGCAGCATCTGACGCTGTGGCGTCTGCGGTATCAGAAGCGTCGGCTGTGGAGTCCTGCGGAGGCTGCGCGTCTGTAGAACAGACGGAGCATAGTGGGGTGTCCTGGCCCTGGGAAAATTTGGTCTTGCAGGAGGAGCATGCAAAAAATAAGGCAAAGGGGGCCTGCTTGGGTCGGGTGGACTTAGCATTAGGCATGGTGAAAACAAGTACTCTCCCTGGTGGCTGCTAGGAAGGAGACAGGAGAGGGTTAACTCATCCCTAAACTCAGAGAACGCTACCTAGTGAGGGCTACTCCTTAGGAGCAGAGCTTACCCAGGTCCTGCGTGCTGCCCACCAGTCCAGAAGAGGGAGTCCAGGAGTGAGCTGGCCAGAAGAGTGAGAACGCCGGCGCGCTGCAGCCTCAGGGGACCAGAGACAGGCTAAAATGGCGAGGGGACGCTGGAGGAGGCTGGGGGAGGAGCAGCATTCCGGCGCGAAAAACCGGAGGATCTACAGCCCCCACCATAAGCCAGGAGGCAGAGCGGTGGGAGGAGACTGGGGCAGACGACCGGCGGCCAATAGCGCTGCAGCGGGGGGGTGGCTAGGACGCAGGAGCGACTAGGCCGAGACCGGGGGCTAAATTTATGGAGAGGGCCGGGGGAAGGTGCAGGAGAGGTCGGTCCTACCTGCAATCGTCGGCGCCGGCCCAGCGACGGATGCGGTGCAGGCAGGGCGCCCTGCCCCTGCCTGTGTACAGCGCTACTCGTCCAGGAAGACTCCGGGGGAGAGCGTGCTGAGGCAGGGAAGTGGACATCATGATGGGGGAAGCAGCCCCCCAGCAGGAGAAGGCAGCGTGACGGGGCCCTATCGATTACACACGCGCTGCGGAGGTCCCATCCCTGCTGTACTCCCCTGTACGCCCTTTGGGGTGATATCGCAGGGCGAATCAGGGGTGCCCACAACAACCTGCCCACACGCGCATCCCCGGGAGTAGTACCACGGGGATGGACGGGGGAGAGGGCCCGAAATCTCAAGCCCCTGCGACCCTGGGGAGTGGTACCCACAGGGCTGCGGAGGATGAGTGAAGCGAATACCTGCAGAGAAAAAGAAGACAGGTATGCGAGCGATGAGCGGCGCCGAAATAAAAGAAAAAAGCGCAAAAACATACATGGCTGAGGGGGGCCGAGACGGCCCACATCAGCCTCCTACGACACTAAGCTAAAACTGATCTGAGCCCGCCTCCGGCTCGGGGTGTATACTGCTAGGGAGGAGCTAACTTTTTATGTTTACTTAGTGTCAGCCTCCTAGTGACAGCAGCATAACCCATGGTCCTGTGTCCCCCAATGAAACGATAGAGAAATAATCAATGTGCGCACAGCACTTTAGAATTGTTATTGACTTTGCTGATATAGCTGCCATAAAGATAGGCATGCAGGTTTGTGTCAAATTCTGCAAAAAAATCTGCATCAAAAATGCACTGTGCGCACTCAGCCTAAGGCCTTGTGCACACGGCGCGTTTTTTTATGTGTTTTTTTTTTCAAAATCTGCACCAAAATCTACATGCGTCTCCTGAATGCAGCAGACTGTGAGATTTCTGAAGTGCTGTGCCAACACTGCATTTTTTTCCTTGCAGATTTGGGGCAGATTTTGATGCAGAAACAATCTGCAGCATGTCAATTATCGGTCCGGATTCGCAACGTTTTTCATTGTTTTTTCACCAATTAACTTCAATGTGATGAAAAAATACTGCAAATCCACAGGTGTGTTCACACAGTGAGTTTTTGGTGTGGTTTTCTTGTGTTTTTGCAGCATTTGTAACACAAAAATGCATGGCTAAAACAGGATGTGATGTCATCAGAAGGAGAACAATGTAAAATTAAACAGAAGAATGGTTGAAGCAGAAATTACATCAAGAAAACTTTTTTTTTTCTCTTTTGTTAATCTAGCTTTATTGACAGTCTTTTCCTTGTTGCATGCAAAAAAAAGCACACCCAAAAAATGCATCGAAAACTGCACCAAAACCGCATGAGTTGTATGATAAGTTTTTCTGCAGAAAGTGCACATACTTAAAAAATTTGTATTGTACTAACACCAATGTTATTCAATAATGCAGGGTTGATCTGCTATTTTTTCTTCTGTTTTCAGCCTGTGGAAAAAATTGCATGCTGAGTATAATTACATAAAATTGTTGAGTCTGTCTATCTCTATCCCTATCTCTATCTCTATTTCTATCCCTATCCCTATCCCTATCTCTATCTCTATCTCTATCCTTATCCCTCTCTCTATCTCTATCTCTATCTCTATCCCTATCCCTATCTCTATCTCTATCCCTATCTCTATCCCTATCTCTATCCCTAGCTCTATCCCTATCTCTATCTCTATCCCTAGCTCTATCCCTATCTCTATCTCTATCTCTATCCTTATCCCTATCCCTATCCTTATCTCTATCTCTATCCCTATCTCTATCCCTTTCTCTATCGCTATCTTTATCTCTAGCTCTTCTATCTCCTCTACCTCCTCTATATCTCTCTATTTCCATAACCAGCCAAGGTACAGCAGAGAGCCGAGGGTTGCAGCCTGCAGCTACTGCTGTTACTGTGCTGGATATGAAAAATGGGGGGAACTCCACGTCATATTTTTACCCCTCAAAAATTAAAAAAAAAAAAAAACCACAGCTGGCCAAGCTAGCTTTCCCTCTATCAAGCTATTGTTATTTCTTTCTATCTATTCTGTTCTTTCTTATTATTTATTCTATATATGTTATTTCTTTCTATCTATTCTATATGTTATTTCTATCTATCTATTCTTCCTATCTATTTTTTTCTATCTATCCATCTATTCTAGCTGTCTATTAATTATCCTATCCTATCATATTTTGTTTCTCATTTAAAAAACACATTAACAAAAACCCAGCAAAATTGCAACAAAAACACACCACACACACTGATTTTGTACAGCTGACATGCCCGTACCTGTTAATCGCTTAAATGATGCTGTCAAAATGTGACAGCACCATTGTAATGGTGATCACGCTAGATTTGTACTTACCGCCCACCACCGTAAGTCACGTGATGTGATCACGTGGATCCGGTGGTTGTCATGGTAGCGTAGGGTCATGTGATGACTCCTGTAGCTCACATAACTCAGGTCCTGTAACCAGCAGCCGAGTACTGCCTGTTACAAGGGATGAGCTTGTCTCTCGATCTGAGCGGTGCTGCTCTGATCGGGAGAAAACAATGAGCGATCAGACAGCTGATCCTTATAGTCCCCTAGGGGAAATAGTAAAATAAAAAAAAAGTGAAAAAAAGTTTTGAAAAATTAAAAAAATATAAAAACCTAAAAGTTCAAATCACCCCCCATTCGCCCCATTGAAAATTAAATTGTTAAAAAAAAAATATATACACACATTTGGTATTGCTGCATTCAGAAATGCCCGATCTATCAAAATATAAAATCAATTAATCTGATCGGTAAACGTAGCAGCGCCAAAAGAATTCCAAATGCCAAAATTACGTTTTTTGGTCACCACAAATTGTGCAAAATGCAATAACTGGCGATCAAAACGTAGTATCTGCGCAAAAATGGTACCATTAAAAACGTCAGTTTGAGACGCAAAAAATAAGCCATCACTGAGCCTTAGATCCTGAACAATGAGAACGCTGCGTGTCGCGGGGTTAAGTTTTGCTTTTCTATTGTACCAAAATCTCAGTTCATGCTTTAAAATGCAAAGTAATCATTTGAAAATCATACAATGTGATTTAATGGATGTTTTTTATTCTCTGTGTTACAGTTGAAATGTACCTACAATAAAAATTACAGACCTCTCCATTGTTTGTAGCTAGAAAAACTTGCAAAATCGTCAGTGTATCAAATACTTATTTTCCTCACTCTATGTTACAGAAAACAGTTAGTTTTGTTAGGAAGTTAAAAGGATTCAAAGTTTATTATCAATTTCTCATTTTTCCCAAAACATTTACAAAACCATTTTTTAGGGACCACGTCACATTTGAAGTGGCTTTGAGAGGTGTAGGTGACAAAAACACCTACAATTGACACCATTCGAAAAAATGAACTCTTCAAACTGTCCAAAACCACATCACATAAGTTTATTAACTCTTCAGTCGCTTCACAGGAAATAAACCAATGTGGAACGAAAAATTAAAATTTTATTTTTTCCTAAGAAATGTTACTTTAGCCCCAAATTTTGCAGTTTCACACTGGTAACAAGACAAATGCACCTTAAAATTTGTTGTGCAATTTCTTCTGAGTATACCAATACCCCATATTTGGTGCAAATCTACTGTTTGGGTTCAGAAGGGAAGAAGCACCATTTGAATTTTAGAGCACAAAATTATCTGGAAAAGATAGCAGACACCATGTCAAATTTGGGGAGCCCCTGATGTGCCTAAAGAGTAGAGCTCCCCTACAAGTGACCACATTTTGGAAACCATCCCTTAAATAATTTATCTAACTGTTTGGTGAGCACCTTGAACCCTTAGGTGCTTCATAAAATGTTAGAATGTTGAGCCAAGAAAATAAAAAAAATGCATTTTTACCAGAGAAGAGTAACAGGAAAAATTGCACAGTACAATTTGTTGTGATTTTTTTCCTGAATACGCCAATACCTCGTTTGTGGTGGAAATTTACTGTTTGGGCACACAGCAGAATTGAAAAGGGTATGAGCACCATTTGACTTTTTGAATACAAAATCGTCTGGAATCATTATCAGATGCCCCCATAAGTGGCCAGATTTTGGAAATTAGATCCATTTAGAAATTTATCTAGCTGTTTACTTATCACCTTGAACCTCCAGATGCATCAGAGAATTTTCTAATGTTGAGTTGTGAAAATAAAATTATTTTTTTTTAACTACAAAGTGTTGTTTTAACCCCAAATATTTCATTTTCACAAAGGTAACAAGATAAAATGTACCATACAATTTTTTTGAAAAAAATTCCAGCTAGAAAATCTTCTAAAAACCAAGACCTAATTAATACATAAAAAATATATATTTTCATTACATTACGTGCATAAAACCAAAAAAGGGAATATTACGATGCCACATCATAGAGGTCCAGACACAGACATGTTTTCGGATCAACCTCCTTTTTCAATGTGTCACAAGAATTAAAATTTTACCACTAAAATGTTTTTTTAACCCCAGAATTCCAGTTTTTATTAGGGGAATAAGTTACAAAAACATGATGTATTGTCCAACTTCTCCTGAACATGGCAATACCCCACATGTGACTGAGCAGTACTGTTTTGCCACATCACAGGGCTCGAGAGGAAAGGAGCTCCATTTGATTTTTAAAGCAGAGATTTTCCTAGAATATTTTGCGGACTCCATTTACAGAGCCCCTAAGTGCCAGAACAGAAGAAATCCCCTAAAGTAACCAAATTTTGAAAAGTATACCCCTCCTGGGAGTTTATCTACGGTATACTGACAATTTAGTCTCTGGAAAACACCTAATGGTGTGAAACGGAGCTAATGTTGCAGAATTAAAAATTGCAAGAAAGCCCTTGTCATTCCAGGTACATTGTAGTGCCCATGCATTGTGGCCAGCTATTGCTTCTGGAAACTTGCACCCCATAAATCAAGCGGGCTGTCCTCACTACAACAATGTCAAACATGTATATGGTAACTGTGGTTTAGGCACATTGTGGGGCTTAAGGGAGGGGACATTGGATTTTGGCGTGTAGATTTTGCTGGATTATTTGAGAAGGGTAGCCATTGTGTTTTTCCAGAGACTTTGTGCAATCAGTAACATGGAAGCCCCCTATATTTTCACTAACAGATGACGGACCTGAGTGGCAACTTGTGTTTTTCTGGGTTGAGTTGCATGCTATTTGGGTGCAGAATATTTTGGATCAGTCCACATTTATCATTTGCTCTATGCTGAGCACTTACATCAGGGTTTCCAGTTATATCTCCGAAATACATGATTCAGGTGAAACCTTCAATGGATCCATTCACTAATGTGGCAGCAGAGTAAGGGGTACTTTGCACGCTGCAACAACGCTACTGCGATGTCGTCGGGGTCAAATCGAAAGTGACACACATCCAGCGCCGGTAACGACGTCGCAACGTGTAAAGCCTAGATGCACCGATAAACGATCGCAAAAGCATCGTAAATCGGTGATCTGTGTAGTGTCGGTCATTTTCATAATTGCACTGCAGCGACAGGTATGATGTTGTTCCTCGTTCCTGCAGCAGCACACATTGCTGTGTATGAAGCCACAGGAGCGAGGAACGTCTCCTTACCTGCCTCCAGTGGGTATGCGGAAGGAAGGAGGTGGGCGGGATGTGTACGACCCGCTCATCTCCGCCCCTCTGCTTCTATTGGCCGCCTGCCGTGTGACGTCGCTGTGATGCCGCACGACCCGCCCCCTTAGGAAGGAGGCGGGTCGCCGGCCAGAGCGACGTCACAGGGCAGGTAAGTGCGTGTGAAGCTGCCATAGCAATAATGTTTGCTATGGCAGCTATCACAAGATATCGCATGTGCGACGGGGGCGGGTACTATCACGCTTGGCATCGCTATCATCGGCTAGCGATGTCGCAGCATGCAAAGTATCCCTTAGTCCGGACTCTATTTGACCTCTGTGCAGTGGTGTCAGTCTTTTCTAAGATGAATAAAACTGTTGATGACCATACTTTTGTGGACGCGTAAAAAGATAGGCACGCTGCACCATAGGCCAGATGGGAGTTCAAATTGACTCCCTTTGCCTCATTAAGTGAATTTTCCTTTGGAAAATTCATCTGAATCACATTTTTAAGAGATTTACATGTAATGTAATTCCTGGTGTAAGCACTGTAGAGTGTCTGTCCGTGCATGATACACAGGTGGGTTACGGCTTGGCAGCCCGCCTGATCTAATAGAAGGGCATCAGCTAATAGGCTGCGGGTTTGTGACTGTGTTATCTGCATGTGTGAACAGCGCTCTATGCAAGCCACTAGTGTGCAGTTTTATCATCTAGCAATCGCCTCCCTCCATTTTATGGAGGTGTGTGTGTGATTTGCTCATCCTACACCTGTGACGCTTCCACTTTAGTGGGGGTTTAGCTGTATCCTGGTAGAGTACTAGTTTTTTGGCCAGGGCGATCTACACTTTTATACTATAAAAACTATTTTATAGAAAAAAAATGTTTTTATATTGATGTATTCTGAGAGCTATAGTATTTTATTTTTATACTGACGGAGATGAGTGATAGCTTATTTTTTTGTGGGACACCATGGCATTTTTAGCAGAACAATTTTAATTTACATATGACTTTTTCATGGGTTTTTATTCTACTTTTATTGTCAGCTGTATGATTAACCCCTTCACCGGCAGGCAATTTTCCATTTTTCGTTTTTGTTTTTTGCTCCCCTTTTTCCAAGAGCCATTACCTTTTTATTTTTCTGTCAATCTTGCCATATGAGGGCTTGTTTTTTGCAGGACGAGTTGTACTTTTAAACTAAACCATAAATTTTACCATATAGTGTACTAGGAAATTTCATACAAATTCCAAGTGCAGAAAAATGGCAAAAAAAGTGTGATTCCACAATTGACTTAGGGGTATTTAATTCACCGTGTTCACTATATGGTAAAACTGATGTGTTGGTGTGATGCTGTAGGTCGGTACAAGTTTGTAGATATCAAACATGCATGAGTTTACTTTTATCTAAGAGATTAAAATAAATTCAGAAGTGTGCCTAAAAAAAGTGGCGTAATTTTTGTGCCATTTTCCGTGACCCATAGTGCTCTCATTTTTTGGGATATAGGGCTCAATGGCAGCTGATTTTTTGCGTCTCAAGATAACGGTTTTAACGTACCATTTTTGCGCAGATGCTACGTTTTGATCACTTTTTATTGCATTTTGCGTAAAATTTACGACAACCAAAAAATGTAATTTTGGTGTTTGGAACTTTTTTTTGCCACTATACCGTTTACCAATCAGATTAATTGATTTGCTATTTTCCTAGATCGGGTATTCCTGAAAGTGGCGATACCAAATATATATATATTTTTTTATTTTTTTAACCCTTTAATTTTCAATGGGTTGCATGGGGAGTTATTTGAACTTTTAGGTTTTTTATTTTTTTTTACTTTTTTTATTTTACTAGTCCCCCTAAGGGACTATAAGGATCAGAAGTCTGATTGCTCGTTAATTTCTTTTGATCAGAGTTGTGATCTGTGATAGCATCAAGCAGCCTCCGATGGCTGTGGGGAAAGGCAATTTCCCTGCCATGTTTATTTAAATCGCACTGTCATATTTTGACAGTGCAATCTAAGGGGTTAACAGGCACACGTGGATCACGGATCCACCTGCGCCTGCGAGGCACACATGTCCGCTGTTCAAATCAGCAGACTCGTGCAGGGATCACTGTCGGCTCACTGCATCAGAGGCTGTGATCACCCCTTCACAATATAGGACATACAGTATGTCCCTGGTTGTGAAAGGGTTAAAAGACATCGTTTTTGCTATTTTTTTTCTTTTTTACTGTGTTTACTGATGGGGTTAACTAGTGTCTTTTTTTAGATTGTATTTTTGCAGACGTGGTAATACCAAATATGTGTCCTTGTCTTGTGTATTTTTTTTACATAAATATAGATATTTATTGGAATAATATTTTTTTACTTTTTTTAACTTTTTTAGCTAATACCTATATGGGACATTACTTTTTATTCCCCTGATCATTGGTACCAGTATTGCAATAAAATATTGCAATCCATATCGATCATTTAGGGGGTTAAACTAGGAACGATGCGGGGACCATCCCTGACTGTCAGAGGCAAAGCTTGGCTGTCAGCTAAGTTAAGCTCTCAGCGGCTATTGAGAGGGCACAGTGCCCTGTGCCCCCACAATTGCTAAGACGTACGGGGTACATCCAAGGTCAGGAAGCACCCTCAGGACTTATCTTGTACATCCAAGTTTGGGAAGGGTTAACTCTAAATTCTAGTTTCTATGCATGTATCATCAGACAATACCTTATGTGCTTTCTTTCTCCATAGTATTGCACAAACTGCTTTCTCAGATGATTATATCACTAAGATTTAATTCTTCTACCAACATAGTTGCAGTGTACACAAGTGCTCTGTTTACTATATATGTGTAAACTGTACAGATAGCTCAGTAACACACCAGTGACATTATGTGTGTTCAAAGTTGGTAACTTCCAATGTTTTCTACCCAGAAAGACATGACAACTTTAAATCATCCTCTTTTTTCTGCAGAATGTAACTTTCACATAGACAGCCCCGGAGATTGCACAGATATTCCACCACTGTCACCATTTGTCAGGGACAGCACTCCATTGATTCCAATTATGGACAATTCCGCAAATGATTGACAAATGATGGGCTAGGCCACGGATGCTATCACTACTAAGCCAGTTAATATGGAACTCACAGTGAGTTAATTGTATATACACCACTGATTCCAGAGCATATACTATATTATTTATGTTTACACCCTGATATGGTAACTGCAAACTTGACATCAACAAATGGAATATCTAGCTGCGGCCACCAATCGTTTACACAGGCCAATTGCATATCCATTACAGTTAAGGGGGCTTTACACGCTGCAACATTGCTATCGATATATCGTCGGGGTCACGTCGTTAGTGACGTACATCCGGCGCCGTTAGCGACATCGCAGCGTGTGACACCAAGGAGCGACGATCAACGATCGCAAAAACGTCAAAAATCGTTGATCGTTGACACGTCGCTCCTTTTCAGAATGTCGTTGGTGGAGCATGCCGCTGGTTGTTTGTTGTTGCTGCGGCCTCACACATCGCTATGTGTGACGCCGCAGGAACGACGAACATCTCCTTACCTGCATCCACCGGCAATGAGGAAGGAAGGAGGTGGGCGGCATGTGCCGGCCGCTCATCTCTGCCCCTCCTCTGCTATTGGGCGGCCGCTTAGTGACGCCGCAGTGACGTCGCTATGACGCGCCGAACGCACCTCCCCCTTGAAGGAGGGATTGTTCGGCAGTCACAGTGACGTCGCTGAAAAGGTATGTGCGTGTGACGTTGCTGTAGCGATAATGTTCACTACGGCAAATGTTGCACGAACGACGGGGACAATGTCGCAGCGTGTAAAGTACCCTTTAGTGTATTGCTTCGGGGATGTGATTTATAGTGCAAGAGAAACAAAGCTATTAAATTTTATATATTTAATCTGAAAAGTAGGTACTGTTTATAAAAATATAGAGAATAAGTTACAAAGTAACAATACAGTTGCATAAAAAGTAAGTAAGGCTAAACAAAAGAAAAGTACTAGACTTGATGTTATGGAAATTTTGCAGATGTATGGAGGTAAGAACTCCAATGGAACATGGGAGTCAACTCAAATTCGGGCACTTACCCGGATCATTACGATTGCCCTTATGTTGTGGTAATCAGGGCAATATAAGGAGTTAATGACAGCTGTGATTTGTCAAAAAAATGACTGCTGTCATCAAGCCTGAGGTTTACTGGATTAGGCTATATGCTCACATTTAGTGTTTGATTGCCTTGGACTGCTGCACTAGGCACCTGGGCCTCAGATGTGGAGTTCCTCTTCTGCTTTTCTGGGTAGGTGAGTCTAGTTTGTCCAGGTCACAGGTATAGCACCACCAGCAGATATCAGATGCAGGCCGGGTGTTGGAAGATGGGGCTAGACATCCCAAGAACAAGTTGACATGTGCATTTTGTGTCAGCTTAGGCCCTTTCCAGCTGAAAAACTATTAACTTCCGCTCCTCTGATGCATGGTTGGCCTCATAGGTATTGGCAGCCTGTGCGGCACTGGCAGCCTCCTTTTTCTCCTGGTCCATTAAGAACTGTTGCACCTTCACAAGGCAAAAATTAACCATTAAGTCCTTCACTTCTTTGAAGGTAGTAACTGATTGTCCCTGAACTCATTGCTCCAAGTTGATTCTGAGCCCGCCCACCATATCACCCTAGCTGATATGAGGTCTACGTTGGAGGGTCCGAAATCTTTTGCAGTATACCTTTGTAGTCAGCTGAGATTTCCTTTATCAGGGCCTGTTTGGTGGCCACATGCTCTCTTTCTTGGAAGAGCGGCGAATACTCCCAGAGCTTTGCATCTTAGCCCTGATCAAATAATCATTGAGTAACTGATAATGTCTGAAAGCCTTTTCAAATCTCTTTAGAAATATGATCAAGTCCTCGTCCGTTTCCATCACAGGAAACTGCTTGGTACAGCATTTAAAGCTATTGGCTTTACTGGACTAGCTGTCCAGTGTGGTAGATTGTTGATTTTTAAGTTGGGCCAACTGCAGCTTATGCACTGTCTCAGCTTGTTGCTCTCATGCTGTAGCATCTCGTTTGGCTTGTCATTCTGCAGCCTTCATCTCAGCTTGTCATTCGGCCTGATATTCTGAAAACTCACACTCTGCTCCTGTAGCACCAGCTGCAAGCGCATTTGAGGGTCAAATTCTCCCATTTGCTGCAGAATGAGTGGCATGCAAGAGCTAATTCCAGTCTCGGAACTGTGGTTCCTGTTAGTCCTCTCTGAGTTCTGGCACCAGATCCATAACTAGGTCTCCTGGTGCTCCCCTGGTCCTGGGCTCTGGTGCCTCATCATGTTGGTGCCTAGCATCATTCTCCCCCTAAAGACAGAACAGCATCTCTTTGGTCTTTTTTGACCCATTGAGACCCCGCCCCTCAAAAAAGGCCTCAGCTGTACCCACTACTAAGGCAGTTATTGGTGAACTCAGTGTGCATATGGTATATACGTCTTTGATTCCAGTGCATGAAATATATATATATATATATATATATATATATATATATATATATATATTTGTACCCTGCTATGGTCACTGCCAACTCCAAATAACAAAAATAACCACTAGCTGCTACTAGTGGCCCACTACCAATCGTGTATGCAGGCCGATTGGACACCCATTGTAGGTAGTGTGTGGCTTCAGGAAAGCAATTTATAGAGCAAGAGGAATTAAATTATTAAATGTTATATATTTAATCTGAAAAGTAGGCAGTGTTTATAAAAATATACAAGCTGTGATGGCATTAAAGTGTGTGGAGGCTGAGGAGTCATCATACTATGTGTCAGGGGCAGTGGGGACCTGTCTGGGCCATGATAGTTTGTGGGTCATTTATAGTTATAGGGTATCATATTTGTGAGGGCTGTGGCTGTATCATAATATGTATTGGAGGCAGTGGGGGTATAATAGTGTGAAGGCTCTGTGGGCATCATACTGTCCATGGGAACTATAAGGGCAACATATGGTGTGTGTGGGTGTGTGTGTGTGTATGTGTGTGTGTGTATTTGTGTGTGTGTGTGTGTGTGTGTGTGTGTGTGTGTGTGTGTGTGTGTGTGTGTGTGTGTGTGTGTGTGTGAACTATAGGGGCAACATACTGTGTAGGGTTGGCAGTAGGTGTATCACACTGTGTGTTTGCATTGTACTGTGTAGACTAGAGATTGACTGGGGACATCATATTGCATATTGTGTGAGGGTATTATACTGTGTGGGTGAAGCTGTTGATCCAGTTACATATATAGTAATTATAAGTACTAAAGGCTGAATAACAGGACTAGTTTGATTTACCGATTTTTATAAACTTTATTAGCATCAACTGGTGAGAATTCATAAACCATATTGTAACATTGTATTAGTAGTATTGATGGTTAATATCTGAATTCTGCTTAAGCAATACAATTTAGTATAAAATAATATTTATAAAAATATTGAGCAAAATTTAGTTCAGCATGTAGGTTTGGCCAACCGCAAAAGTTACAGTTTCTCATGTGGCCCCTTGGGAAAATTAATTGCCTGCCCCTGCTCTATTAAAATGTCGCCAGTTTCTCCAATCAAACTACTTAAGGTGGTGTCACACACAGCGACGACGACAACGACAACGCTGCTAAGTCGCCATTTTCTGTGACGTAGCAACGACCTCAACAGCGACGTCGCTGTGTGTGACACAAAACAACGATCAGACCCCTGCTGCGAAATCGCTGCTCCCTCCTGAATATTCCAGGTCATTTTTTGATCGCTGCTATCCCGCTGCGCCATGATGATAAGCTCAGCATCCTTGTGTTTGACACCGCAGCAGCGACGGTCATGACGACGCTGAAGGCAGTGACGTAGGACTGAAGGCAGGACAAGGGCGTGTTTTTGCGGTGTATTTTGCAACGCCCTATGACTCCGATTGGTGGTTACAACAGCGTTCTGATTGGGTAGTTTGCAGAAAGGCATTACAGTGATTTCATTCTTTAAGTTCCATTCTTTGTTCCACGTAGTAGATTCTCTGTCTGGTGTCGCTAGTGTGTCGTTCTTTGTGGATCTGAATGAAATGAAATAGAATGAATGAAAGCACTATTGCATCTTCCTTTGTTTGGCACGGTCACCCAATCAGGCGCCGCTGTAGTGATCACCAATCGGAATAGAGGGGCGTGAAAAAAGGCAACACAAAGGTGCTGTAGCGATCACCAATCGGAACAGAGGGGCGTGAAAAGAGGCAACGCACAACATGTCTAGGGGTAAACACCACGCCTCTATCAAGGTCTGAGTCGTCGCATAGCGACGCGTGTGACACCGCACAACGACCATCGAGGTCGCTATGATCGCTGCTCCGTCGCTGCTTAAAATTACATGTTTGACAGCTTACTAGCGATCATCTATGGTCGCTGCTACGTCACAGGAAATGGTGACATAACAGCGACGTCGTTGTCGTTGTGTGTGAACCCAGCTTTAAGATTTGAAGAGCAGTTCAAGATCAGAAGATATCATTGGGTAAATAAATCTTCAATACGCTATGTTAATTAAATAGCTATACAACTGAACATTCCTCATCTATTAAGTGAAGCATATCACTTCAGCATGGTGCCACTGACAGAAAAAGGATCCTGGTAGTCAGCAGGAAACCACATTTATTAACATTTTCCTTAGAGGGATTAGGATTTAAACAGGAAATAATTTATAGTACTTACAACATGACAGGGTAAAAATGCAACATGTAGAAGACAGAAAACCTGTTATCTGGCCTTAACTATCTCTTCTGTAGGATAAAGTAGAGATGTCAAAAACGCCTTGTTGAGATTACATCGGGGACCTGATTTAAAGCTGCGCAGGAGATGTTCCTTTGTGAATGCATTGAAATAACTCTGTGGCTTGTGCTGATAAGCCAATTTCTTGCATTCCACAAGGCCCCATTGTTGTAGAGCATTTAATACACTTTTATCTCAGTGTGGTTTTAACTTTCAGGATTAAAATAGTAATTTGTATGAGTGTGTGAAAGAGGATAATAGTTGTTTCTCTTAGAGCTGCGGAGGAATGTATTCAGTTGATTTGTCTCAATGTATTTTGTCTATTATAATACGTGTCACTCTTCTTTAGAATATTATATTGCAGTAACTTAAAGTTATAAAGGTAGCAGAAATGTCAAACTAATAATTATGTAACAGTATGCATTTAGGAATACAGTAAGATTATTATACCAGAAATACAGTGTATGCAAATGTTTACACGTTGCATTGTCCTTGACACAGTGATGGTGATTTATAAGTACAGTCATAGGGAATAATTAGATTTTTGACTAGAATGTGCTTGTTTTAATCCATGTATTATAGGAACAACCATTCATCTGAATGATGGTCATTGACTGAAAACTGAAAATGGACCTTTGGCAATCAGCTGATTGCAACATTGGCTCCATTCAGATAAGGATTGGCACCCTATAATTACTGTATTTTTCATTTTATAAGACGCACCGGATTATAAGACACACTCCAAAATTAGAAAAGAAAAAAGGAAAAAAATATTTTTAATGTTTAAAAATGAGAGTCCGTCTTATAATCCTAGTGCGTCTTAATCCTAATGCTCACCAGGGGCGTGCGATAGTGATGGAGCAGCTCAAGAAAGTCACAGGAGGCAGAGTCAGCGATGCTGCGGGCTCAAGGATGTTACAGTGGCAGCAGGTGCCATTGATCTTCCGACAGGCTGCGGGGTTGTCACTGTAGTGAAGCAACTCAGGACGGTCACAAGACGGGTGTCTCAGTGGCAAGTGCCATTGATCTGACTGCAGGCTCCGTTGAATTGCTCACGGTTGACGAGATGGACTTAAAGAAAATGTCCCTGTAGGCGGCGCATGTGCAGATAGGACTCCAAGGCCATTTTCTTGAAGATCATGCCGTCAATCTGTGCACGTGACACCTCCACGGCCATTTTCTTGACGTCCATTGCGTCAACTGTGGGTGATTCAATGAAGTCCACAGTCAGATCAATGCACCCGCCGCTGAGACACCCCATCCTGTGATCCTCCTGAGCTGCTCCACTGCTTCTCAGAGACCTCAGTATTACAAATTCTGCCTCCTATAACCCTGCTCCACCACTGCCCCGGTAAGCCATATCCAGATTGTAAGACACACTCCTATTTTACGCTCAGTTTTGGGGGAAAAGAAGTGCATCTTATAATTCAGAAAATACGGTATTTTGTTGTAGTTATCATTATTCTGATGTCACAATTGTTACATTACCAATTTAAAATATCTAACTCTGACCGTTCCTAACAATGCTTCAGTTTAGCAATATAAAGTTCTGTCTTTTGGCATTAATAAATAAGATGAGAGGCTAAAAAACGTGTCACATTCCTGCAGCAATAAAGGTAAAAGGCAAAAGAGGGTAAATCTGGTGATATACATTAAGTAAAAGGATGCTTTGGGCAGGATTGAAAGATGCACTACAGTGATGGGGAGGGATGCATGTTGGACAAGTGTGTATCTTTGTTCTTGAGGTGACTTATTTCCTCTTATCTATTATTCCTGTGAGTTCTTATCTATAGTGGAGTCTGGGAAACTGTTATCAAAGGACAGCAAATGCATTTCATGACCAATTTAACGATATGTTCACAGTTAGCAAATACACAACAGTTAAGCTGGTGTCACACACAGTGACAACGACAACGACGTTGCTGCTACGTCACCATTTTCTGTGACGTTGCAGCGACGTCCCGTCGCTGTCGCTGTGTGTGACATCCAGCAACGACCTGGCCCCTGCTGTGAGGTCGCCGGTCGTTGCTGAATGTCCAGCTTCATTTTTTGGTCGCCACTCTCCCGCTGTGACACACACATCGCTGTGTGTGACAGCGAGAGAGCGACGAAAGAAGCGAGCAGGGAGCAGGAGCCGGCGTCTGGCAGCTGCGGTAAGCTGTAACCAGCGTAAACATCAGGTAACCAAGGGAAGACCTTTCCCTGGTTACCCGATATTTACCTTCGTTACCAGCCTCCGCTCTTGCTGCCAGTGCCGGCTCCTGCTCTGTGCACATGTGGCTGCAGTACGCATCGGGTAATTAACCCGATGTATACTGTAGCAAGGAGAGCAAGGAGCCATCGCTAAGCAGTGTGCGCGGCTCCCTGCTCTCTGCACTGTGACATGTAGCTGCAGTACACATCGGGTTAATTAGTTATGATCGCTGCTGCGTCGCTGTGTTTGACAGCTAAGCAGCGATCATAACAGCGACTTACAAGGTCGCTGTTACGTCACAGAAAATGGTGACGTAACAGCGACGTCGTTGTCGCTGTCGCTTAGTGTGAACCCAGCTTTAGGGCTGGTTCACACTAAAGGTCCAGTCACACTAAGCAACTTACCAGCGATCCCAACAACGATAGGGATCGCTGGTAAGTTGCTAGGAGGTTGCTGGTGAGATGTCACACTGCGACGCTCCAGCGATCCCACCAGCAACCTGACCTGGCAGGGATCGCTGGAGCGTGGCTACACGAGTTGCTGGTGAGCTCACCAGCAACCAGTGACCAGCCCCCAGCGCCGCGTGGAAGATGCTGCGCTTGGTAACTAAGGTAAATATCGGGTAACCAACCCGATATTTACCTTGGTTACCAGCGCACGGAGCTACACGTGCAGAGAACAGGGAGCAGCGCTGGCTCCCTGCTCTCCTAGTTACAGCACACATCGGGTTAATTACCCGATGTGTGCTGCAGCTAAATGTGCACAGAGCAGGGAGCAGCGCACAATGCTTAGCGCTGGCTCCCTGCTCTCCTAGCTACAGCACACATCGGGTTAATTAACCCGATGTGTCCTGCAGCTACATGTGCACAGAGCAGGAGCCGGCACTGACAGTGAGAGCGGCGGAGGCTGGTAACAAAGGTAAATATCAGGTAACCAAGGACAGGGCTTCTTGGTTACCCGATGTTTACTGTGGTTACCAGCCTCCGCAGAAGCCGGCTCCTGCTGCCTACACATTTAGTTGTTGCTGTCTCGCTGTCACACACAGCGATCTGTGCTTCACAGCGGGACAGCAACAACTAAAAAATGGCCCAGGACATTCAGCAACAACCAACGACCTCACAGCAGGGGCCAGGTTGTTGCTGGATGTCACACACAGCAACATCGCTAGCAACGTCACAAAAGTTGTTCGTTAGCAGCGATGTTGCTAGCGATGTTGCTTAGTGTGACGGGGCCTTAAGCGACAGCGACAACGAGGTCGCTGTTACGTCACCATTTTCTGTGACGTAACAGCGACCTTGTAAGTCGCTGTTATGATCGCTGCTTAGCTGTCAAACACAGCAGCCGAAGCAGCGATCATAACCGCGAGAGCAGGGAGCCGCGCACACTGCTTAGCGCTGGCTCCTTGCTCTCCTAGCTACAGTACACATCGGGTTAATTAACCCGATGTGTACTGCAGCTACATATGCAGAGAGCAGGGAGCCGCGCACACTGCTTAGCGCTGGCTCCTTGCTCTCCTAGCTACAGTACACATCGGGTTAATTAACCTGATGTGTACTGCAGCTACATGTGCAGAGAGCCGGAGACGGCAGCACAGGCAGCGTGAGAGCTGCGGAGGCTGGTAACTAAGGTAAATATCGGGTAACCACCTTGGTTACCCGATGTTTACCCTGGTTACAGTTTACCGCAGGCTGCCAGATGCCGGCTCCTGCTCCCTGCTTGCTTCATTTCGTCGCTCTCTCGCTGTCACACACAGCGATCTGTGTGTCACAGCGGGAGAGCGCCTTTGAAGAAAACGAACCAGGGCTGTGTGTAACGAGCAGCGATCTCGCAGCAGGGGCCAGATCGCTGCTCAGTGTCACACACAGCGAGATCGCTAATGAGGTCACTGTTGCGTCACCAAAACCGTGCCGTAGCAGCGATTTCGGTAGCGATCTCGCTATGTGTGAAGCACCCCTTAGAAAACATTTATGATTGTAATTTCTTTTGATAAGGTGGTATGGTAAGGTTATGTGACTAGTGATGGGTGTGCATCATGGAGGTGGTTTAAACCTGGATATCTGCTCTGGTACCTGCAGTGCCACAAGTCTTATTAGGGCATTCCAGGGACAGGTTTTACAGGTAGCTGAAGAGATGGGCAAGTCTGGCTATCTACATACAAACGCCCCAAGTGTGTGTCTCGTGTCAAAATGGAGACTGATGGTTTAACACATGGTCAGTGTGAGGAGGCTGTATTGTCTCCAGGAAGGAATCCTTTGAGAGATAGAGGATTAGCTTGTCCTGACTGGGATGTGTGTAGAGGTTGTGAAGCCTCTGGAAAGAGCCCTCTGAATGAAGAGAGGGTTTATTTCTTCTGACCGGGGACAGTGTGTGGAGGTTTATGACTCCTCCAGAAGGAACCTCTGAGAAAACGAGAAGTTACATGAGAGGGATATATCTTCACTAGGATACTTTGGCAGGGAAGTATTTCTGAACCTGTGTGAGCATACCACAACTGTGTACTCTGTGTTCCTATAAGCTGGAATAGGCTTTGTATGTTACCAGAAGTACGATTTATGTGTTGCTTTTATAAACCCACAGGACTTTTATATGGAAAGTGTTCCTGTGTGCTACCTCAAACAGCAAGCTAAGTGAGTAACCCCATCACAGCTATGTGTTATATATGGTGTAGTTGTATGGTGGCTTTGATTATTTTTGTTCAGCCCCCTAATCAAATTTCACCGTTATTGTATGTGACAAAAATGTTTCTTGCCATTTGGTATGGTAGTCCTGGAGGCTGTCATTACTATATACTTAAATTGGAGGCTATGTTAATTAACCATATAAAAAAATTAACTATCTATGACAATGAGTAGAAAATTATGCCAGTAATCTAGATAAGATGGTCCTCAACACAAAAAATCATATAAATTAATGTAAATAAAACTTAAAATAGGATAAAGGTAAAAGTTATATAATAATGTTAATGATGGCTGTTGTGAATGTTGTCTGTGTGGGTGCTGTTTTGGAGCTCTATCTGGTGGCCAGGAATGGTAGTGAAGCTGAGTATGAGTCTGTGACTCAGACAGGTGTCGGCGTTAATTGGAAATTAAGGAAGTCCTATTGCAGACAAGCCTGGTATATATAGGGGAGCACTTTTTGCCTTGCTGGTGCCGGTGATAGTTGAATTTTCCTCAGTCTCTGAACCTGGCTTGGAGTTCTGTCCTTCCCTGCTTTCCTGTGAAAGACCTCTGCAGATAAGTTTGCAAGCTTTTGCTTTGGCTTCCTTGTTTACACCTTAGGGTGTTTGTTATTCTTTTGTTTTGTTTTGAATCTGTTTTTGTGCAAGTGAAGATTTGCTTTTTTAGTTTGGTGAGCATGGGGGTTCCCCCTTTGCTAGCTCTTCTGCAAGAAAAGGGAGATTCTCCCTGTCAAACTTGATTATTTGCACTTTCGTATTTTTTGTGTTCTTTTTTGTATTTTGTCTCTCCCATTATTTACAAGAGTACCTGATATAGTGGGGGTGAGATCGTTTGACCTCCAGGGCCATTTTTACTATCAGGAGATTGGTATTTTTCTGCAGGTTTTTTGTACTGACCGCAATCAGTTTCCTTTTCTTTCCTTTGTATCTAGGTAGTCTGGCCTCGCCTTTGCTAAATCTATTTTTCCTATCTGTGTATCGTGTTTTCCTACATCACCGTAATCTCTATATGTCGGAGGCTGGCTATTCATTTGGGGACTTCTCTGAGGCAAGGTAGATTTCCTCATTTCTATCTGTGAGGTGTAGCTAGTTTCTCCAGCTGTGACGTGGCATCTAGGTGTTTAGGAACGCTCCACGGCTACTTCTAGTGTGGTCTGATAGTTAGGGGATAGCGATCAGCTCAGGTTCCAACTACTCTTGTTTTTCTTGGTGTTTTTCTACCAATGGGAGTTTTTTGTAATCTTCCACGGTTACCTGATCATAACAGGTGGCAATAAGAAGAATCGAGGAAGAAGTTGGTAACAGGGAAACCCACGATAGTGCTATGTGATCAGTGTACAATTTAGTTTAAATGTTGAAAGCCCTTTTGTAATTATGGCTCCATGAGCATTACTAATGGATCTGCAATTTTGCACTTTGACGCTAGTCACTATACAGACATGTCATGAGGCAGGGTAATCAAACGTTCTGGAGTGAGATACCAGGAGAGCATGTCAAGGATTAAGGAGATAAACAAAGTCATAGTCAGGACACGGTCTGGAGTCAGAATACCTGAAGCATAGCGGTTCAGAGCAAAGGGACAAGGAAAACCAAAGGTCAGATGAGATCCAAGGTCTGGCACAAATAAGATCAGCACAAAGAGTGGAGATAACTCAGCCAACAAGCACCACTGAGCAGAATGCTACGACTGGCAGTGCTATGGGACTAACTGCTCAGCTAAGATGCTGGGCAATAAGAGAAAACAGGGAACCCCTTAAAAAAACAGCTCCTCCTAGTATCAGATTGGATGATTGAGCTATCACTCAATAATCCAACAGTTCAACACACACCAGAACCAGATTGGACTGCTAAGCTGACACTCACCAAATTGACAGCTCAGCACATCCTGATTCCATAGTACAGCAAATAGTCACTCATTGTGTCCAAGAGGAACTGAGCGGAGGAATCGTGATATGAACTTTGTTTATTAGAAGCACAGGAATATGTGGTGGATAAGAACCTTTTCTTCATGAGCTTGAAGAACACACCTGTTTGGAGATAAAGAGTTGAAGTCAGATATCAAACTACTCTTGTATGAGAAGCACAAACAAGGGAGACACATGATGTTGACAAAAGTTCAAATTTAGACAAACATTTCCAAGCCACATCACATCACTTAAGCAGATTTGACTTCTGATTGCACAATACAAATTGCATACATTATTAAAAAGATCTCTTAGATCTGATATGGCTGGTAGAGATGAGCGAGTACCGTAATATTCTTAATACTCGTAAAGAATACTTTGTAATACTCGTGTATTCGTTACAAATAGCGAGTACAATGCAAGTCAATGAGAAATGTGAGTAATTGTCTGCTGGACTCAACAATGAGAGGAAAAGGCTGAAATGGATGGGAATGTGATGAAACTGAATGGGGAGAGCCTGAAGAATATGCCTGCATGCATTTCCTGACTAACATAAGGTTTCTGGGAATAAGGATGTCAAAGAATTGCCCCACTTATTCATTCACTCTCTCTCTTTTTCTCTCCGCTTCATACTCACTGATGACGGAGCAGTGCGGCTTTCGCACTGCTCCTGCTGCCTCTCATTCTTCTTCCCTACCCGTCCATTAGGCTCATATATATTCACTGGACCCGCTCATTAGCCTCATTACATATTCACTGATTCTCCCTGTGATTGATTGCAGCCAGACTCGCCCCCAGGCTGAGTGACAGCTGTTTGACTGTAACCAATTACAGCTGCCGATGGATGGGTCTATCATACAGTAAAATAAATAAATAAATAATTTAAAAAACTGGCATGCGGTCCCTCCCAATTTTGATACCCAGACAAGAAAAAGCCTCACAGCTAAGGGTTGGTATTCTCAGGCTGGGGAGACCCACGTTTTTGAGAGCCCCTCAGCCTAAAAATATCAGCCAGCAACTGCCCGGAATTGCTGCATCCATTAGATGCGACAATCCCGGAACTTGGCCCGGCTCATCCCAAACGCCCTTGTGCGGTGGCAGTTGGAGTAATAAGGAGATAATGTCAGCACATAGCAGCTACTAAGTCCTACATTAATCATAGCAGACGTCTATGAGACACCTCTCATCATTAATCTGTAAGTTAAAGTAAATAAAAACAAACACCAAAAAATCATTTATTTGGAATAATATGCAAAAAATCACCCTCTAACACCAGTTTATTAACCCCCCCATACACACCAGCGGGTCCGACATAATCCACACGAGGTCCCAGCCATGGAGCTACGAGTATTGCTACATCTGATGCTCACAGCGAGTGCCATAGAATAGGACTGCTCGCTTTGAAGATCAGGCCGCAAGTGAAGTTAGCTGGCTTGTCACTCAGAATGAATGGCGGGAACCCGTAACATAACTACCGTGACACACGCAGTACTGCGGGGACCGGGTCACCGTTCGCCACAGCATGTACTGACCTTGGACCTTGGCAGCTCCTCCTGGCAAAGCTGTGTGCTCTACCAAGAGGAGCTGCCAAGACACACTCGGCTCACAGCAGATGGCGGACTGTGATCACCGCTTGCCACAGCATGTACTGACCTCGGTCCTTGGCAGTCATAAAATAAAGATTTTTTTGGTGTTTGTGTTTATTGACTTTCACTTACAGATTAATGATGAGAGGTGTCTCATAGATGCCTGCCATGATTAATCTAGAACTTAGTGGCTGCTATGTGCTGCCATTAACTCCCTCATTACCCCAATTGCCACCGCACCAGGGCATTCGAGATGAGCTGGGTAAAGTGACGGGACTGTCACATCTAATGGCTGCAGCAAATACGGGCAGCTACCAGCTGATATTTTTAGGCTGGGTGACTCTCAATAATGTGGGTCTCTCCAGCCTGAGAATACCAACCCTCAGCTGTGAGCCTTTATTTAGTTGGGTATGAAAATTGGGGGAAACCGTACACTGATTATTTAAATTCTTTATTTATTTTACTGTAGATATAGACCCGCACACCAGCGGCTTTGATTGATTGGCAGTCAGAGAGCTGTCGCTCAGCGTGGGGGCAGGTCTGACTGCAACCAATCACGGCCACCAGTGTACAGGGGAAGCAGTGAATATGTATTGAGGCTAATGAGACGGTAGGGAATGAGAGGCAGTGGGAGCAGTGTGACAGCTGCGCCTGTGATCGGTGAGAATGAAGCACTTGGAGAGAGATGCTGACAATGTAATATGCACAAAATGGCGGCGACCAGCCAATGAAAGTAATACCGCAGCCAAGATGGCTGCGCATAACTATGATTGGTTAAGAAGCCCAGCATGTTAATGTCTGCAAATCAGGCACCAAATATGCTGGGTGGGACATCCGAATATAGCGAGACGAATACACCAATACTCACTATATAACGAATAGCCCGAATACCGTACTATTCTGCCAATAGCGAAGAGTAACGAATACATTCGCTCATCACTTGTGGCTGGTGTACTTAGTCTGAAAATACATATACAAATTGCTATATAATTCTGATATTAAAGTATCTGACTTATACTCGTATATTAGTTAAAGAGTGAAAGCACTAATGACTCAAAGTATATTCAGCCTCTGCCTATCAAGTATATAAGCCATATATATAGAAATATCAAGTATATAAGCGGCAGCTTCTACTGAGTTGTATGAGATTGCAACAGCAACTGCAAGGAGGGGAGGCACTGAGTAGCTGTCAGTCACTTTAGGTAGGCAGAGATTGAGTTTAAACTTCATAAAGTATTATTCTGAGGGCTTGTGTAGATGACTGTGTACAGTGGATTCTCTCATCCAAGAGAATTGGGTAAATTATACAAATTACACTTTGATGATACTCTTTGAAATTGAATATTTTTGAGGGTCCATTTACCGTATGGCAATAGTTTTGGTATTCTGGTTTCACTTATAGGACCTGTTTCATCAAGATATGTTTGCTAGTTTTCCAGCTTAAAATGCATTGAAACATTACAAAATGTTTACAGAACTTGAAGTTGCACAAAACTTTTACATTTGCTATTTTTACACCAGTTTTATACAGCTCTCCTAAAGTGGAAGTGGACAAGGGTGTGACAAGGTCCACCGAGCAAATGTATCAAAATTTGTGCCACTTTGGTAATGCCCCTGACTAGGTTAACATTTCTAGCCGATTAATCAGGTGATTTTTACGCCAATGATGCTTTCTTTAAGACAGGTATGTAAGACTTCAGCATAATACCATCATGCTCTTTGTGTAAGGCCCCCATCACACGCACGTGAAAAAAACAAACCGTTTTTTCACAGACATATTAAAGGGGTGGTTTGCTCCCCGTGTGCCGTGTTTCTGGCACATGCGTGTTCTCCGTGTGTTATATGTAATAACACACGGAGAACGGAAAGTCCCGCCTTACCTATTTCTTCCAGAGCTGTCTGTGGTGCTGAATGACAGTGTCCGGCACAGGCCATGCCCCGCTGACGTTGCTTCCAGCTGCCAGTGAAGAATATGCGCTGTTCAAATTCACTGGGTGTCGGATGCAGGTGACAGCCGCTGCAGAGACTGCAGGGCTGGTGGAGGTGAGTATGTGTTTTTTATTTTTAGAATGACACGTGTGTTTCTCTGGCGCATGTCACTTGGGACCGCATCCACACTACATCCGTGTGGTATGGGTGTGGGCCGCGTAACACCCGTGCTGCCGGAGAAAATGGACATGCCTCCGTAAGGAGCACACGGGCTCACATCTGCTCCTCACGGAGGCACGGGCTAATGGTTGAACACGTGCGTGCACATATACCCATTGATTTTAATGGGTATACGTGTGCCCGTGTCTCCGGTACATGCGGGAACGGACCTAGCACGTACCGGTGGCACGTGCGTGTAAAGGGGGCTTTACTGATATGCAGTACATTGTAAAAAAAAATCTTAAATATTAAAGGTCTGAACAACATGAATTTCAAACACGACACAATATGACAGCACTGTAAATATGGAAGAAAAGAGCTCATATAAATTGCTGTTCTTATTATGCACGTGAAGGAGGTGGGCGCTCGTGTGCTGCACCCTCTCGTCATCTGTCCCCCGGTTGTGCATGCTTCTCTGTGTATGTGTCGCGGGCAGGGGACAGATCACAACCGGGGGGCCGCTCGAGGCACTCGGATCCGGGTGGTGGCTATGGCTCAAGTGGCAGCCGGATCCAGAGCTCGCACAGCCGTCCGTCGCCCACAAGTGAAAAGGGGTTTATTTACAGGGGAGGTTGTCTGAGACGCGACCCGTGGGTTGCGGTGATGGGATGGTGGCACCGCCTCTCAGGGCCGGCGTCCGGGACCAATGACGTTGGGGCAGCAAGGTGGTATCCCCTCCATGGCTAGGGGAGAGGTGTAGTCGCGGGGCCCAGTTGGGAGTTGTGGTGGTGGCAGAGATAGCACAGCGGAATGCCGTCCGCAGAATTTGACCGGAGGGGACTGGATGACGCAGTAACTTCACACAAGTCCATGAAGTAAACCAGAAATTGCTGGTGTCCGTGGGCCCTTGGGTGGGTGGTGCTCGGATCCCACACACGGTACAATGGAGCAGAGCCCTCTCTCCTGCACACAGTTGAAAATCACTTTAACTCCTCTGCTTGGAACGGGGGAAGTCCACTTCCCTGCACTAGTCCGGATTCCTGCTCACAATACTGGCGGGCCACTACCCTGCCCCGGTCCACTTCAGGTTCCTTCCTACAGCAACTTGTTCCAGCGGTCTCGAAGCTCACTTTCACTTCAGTTCCCAGAGCTTACTCCTCACTTCAGCTCCCAGAACTTGGCTAATACTTCACGCTTCCACAGCAGTCCATGAGCTCCAACCCCTGTCTGCTCTGCTCTGCTCTCCCCTTCCTACTGCTTGTTTTCTCCCCAGACACTTCATATCCCCTCAGTGGGCGTCCCTACTGTTCTAGCAGGGGAAGGGGGGTCTGTTGGATTGTACCAGTGTGGGATCAGGTGATAACAAGGAGGATTAACTCTTTTGTGACTACCTGGTTTTGCCAGGGTGTAACATATGTGTATGTGTAAGTGCATGGCACTTTCTTGCTCCTGGAGGATGCATACATTCAGATCCCTAGGAGCTGCCAGACAGGATTCACACCAAACCAGGGTCTCTTTAACACAACAGTTTTTACTTTTAGTTATAGCTTGCAAAACATACAAGTTGTTCAACTTTCTTCCTCTCTAACAGGGGAATTCCTTCTCTCTAGGACTCACGCTATGACTGCAGTAGCAACTTTGCCGATCCTAGATTACTGTTTGAGCAGTGGCTACTTTTCAATTATTAGTATAGCAATCCATCACAAAGACTGATATCATTGTACGTTGTGATGTCTTTATTGTTTCTTTACTTAGACATATAATTCTGGTTTATGGATTTTTCTGGGGTAGATGATGACCAGCGGTCATGGTGTAGATAGGCATCAATAAAAAAAGTTAGGGTTAAGTAGATGGTCTTTAAAATTATTTTAGGCATTTTCGCCATACGCCATACAATTAAGGCAGGGATCTCAAATGTAGTATTTTCTGAAATACTACCTGTACCATGTACCACATCAAAGAGGCAGTGAATGGTAAATCAGTGGCTCAGGGATAAGTGAAGGAAGCAGAGTTTAGGCTCCTGGTCAACTTGGCCAACTTCTTTGTTGTCTATAGGTTCTATAGTGGGAAGGTCCTACACCTTAACACTAGAAGTCCCAGAAATTTTGAGCTCCCCCTGAAGTCCCGAAAGAGGGTCAAATGGTCAAATGACATACAATAAACTGAATAGAAGTAACTAAAAACTAAATGGCTAAACTGAATGGAAACCAACAACCTCCTGTGGTGCGACAGTAATGGCCTTAATTGCAGAACAAAAGATGGATGTTAGCTAAAATCCTTCAGGCCATTCGACCCGCCTCTGGGTTCCAAAGGTAGAAATGTTAAATGACCCCTCTCTGGGACTTCTAGTGTTAAAGGGGAGGTTACATTAGTGCTGGAGGAAAAACAGAGATGGAAGTTTGGAAGAGTGTTTAAACCAGTGATGGGAGGAAGGCAATTAGAAAAGTAGTAGATAATTCAGATAGTCAACTGGACGCAATAAATGACCACCGATCACATGGACATTCGTTCTGTTTGAAAAAATGGAACAATCAACTGAACATTCCTATTGAATAACATTGGTCCAAACTGTGGCTATTTTTTTCTAGTGCCGGATTTCTCACATTCACAAACCACACACAGTTAGGTGCTTTCCCACAAGGGGTTGGCCTGGGGTTGATAGGGGATGGCCATCACGAAGCATGGGACTTTCCTGGTCACCTAGGGGGCAGGCACCACTTGGGAAAATGGGAAGGAGCAGCTTCACACTTAGGCAGTCAACACAACAAAATATAGTCTCTAAAATATAGTTTAGGATTTACAGTTATAAAGCACTGCAATACAGATGTGCTGTGATGTATTATATTAGTGATCAGACTATATTTTAAACTCATTCCCTTCAGTGAGCAAAAAAAAGACAGAAAAAAATGCTACTATTTTCTAATCAACTCCAGTGATCAAAAAAAACGTAAATACCCTGCAAGGTTACTTGTTTTCTATTGTAGATTTCTATGGTTGCGCGTTCTAGGGTTAAAGTGCCACTCCATTTTTTTTTATTATTGCAGGAGTGGCGCTTTAATTGTAAGTCCTCTGCCTCATCATATGCCTCATCATTACATACTTATATCATAAAGCCCCACTCCAGCCTTGCGGTATATAAAACAAAAGCTGCAGTGATGCTTTAAGCTCTTATTCAGCTTTATCAGTAAAAAGACAAAAAAGCGAAAGCTGTCACAATATTGCGAAACAGAAAATAACTATTTTCAAGGACATTTATTATGCAGAAGCAGTAAAAGATGTTCAGAAATTTGGCATCATCTTAAGCATATCAAACTTCAGAGCAAAATTAGCGTAGTTTTTCTACTGCGCATTGAGCGTTAGTACAAAAAAATTATAAAAAAACTGATGGCATTGATGTTTCTTGGTCCCCACCCCACCTAAAAATTAAATAAAAATTGATTGATTTAAAAAAATCCCAAGTAACCTAAAATGATACCATTACAACCATGGAATTAGAGTGAAAAGCTGAACAAAACTATTTTAATAGTAGATGAGCAGTACTGATGAGCGAGCACTACCATGCTCAGCACTCGTAACGAGTGGTTGAATGCTCAAATGGGTACGACTCGAGTACCTGGCTATACTGGAAATCAATGGGGAACCCAAGCATTTTTCTGGAAGAGTACCTGGAAAACTCGTTGCGTTCCCCATTGACTTCCATTATACTAGAGTGGCTCCCATCCGAGCGTCTGACCTGTTCGTTACAAGTACCAAGCATCCGTGCATGGTAGTGCTCGCTCAATACTGTGTGTAATGTAGATTACTCCTCATGGTTTTCCATAGCTCACAGGATCCTTGAAAGTAACAAGGCACCTGAATATAAATACAGCAGAATCTACACTCCAAAATTCCAATGGTTGCTTCCTTTCTAATCCCATCAGTGCACCCAAACAGCAGATTTCATCTATAGATGCAGGATTGATGACCAAAATATCCCACCAAACATATGAAGACTTTTCTGCCTTCGATGGTACAAACTGAGCTCTAGATATTGGGCACTGAAATGTCATATCTGTGGAAAAATTACTGTTTTCCCTTTATAGGTTAGTTTCTGAAAAACTAAGCAAGGTCAAAATGCCACCTCTTGATAAATGCCTTCAGGGTGTAGTTTACAGACTCAGTTAACACTTTAGATTTTATTTTTTTTATTATGCAACATTAAAGCCTCCAATTGTTGGCCTAAGCTGTGTAAATAACTGGAAATATGTAAGGTAATGTTTTACTACTGAGATCTGTTGCATGTACAGGCAAAACATTTGGGCTAAATTTAAAGCCAGGAAGCCCTGCAAAAAAATTAGAAAATTATTTTTCAAACACAAAAACTAAATGGTGCTTTATTCTTTTTGAGTCTTACCATGTCACAAAACAGTGGCCACAGTGTCCGACTGGGGTGCCTGGGACCCGCAGGTAGACCTCATTGTCGGCATCCGTGCTACTCTATATGAAAATACTACATGTTTATATTTGGGCCTCAAACACGTTAGTGAGAATTTTAGCACACATTACGTGTGCAAAACAGATCCGTATTGTACACTGCACACGTCAAAGTCCTTTTTCCCTTACACAAGAAAACATTTGGAGAACGGGTAAAATATTGAATCTACTCTCATTTTTTGATGCAATATTTTTTGATTAAGTTTATTTTAAAAACAAGAGCTTTACTCCCATTATTTCCCTACAAGTTATACGGTGTAGATGACGAATAAATATTTAAGCCCAGTAACTTACTGCTAATGCATCGCCTGACTAAAGTTGTTTTCTTTAGGTCTCCATCTGCTAAGACTTTCATGTTGATACGTTCCAGCCATGACTCCCCTCTGCAGTGTTTGCCGCACAGATCACCAGTGCCCTGATAATACCAAGGTCATATACACAAATATCAATATACAGATGGTGAGATAAGTATTGAACAGGTCACCAATTTTTTAGGTAAATATACTGTATGTCTAGAGGTGCTGTTCAGATGAATTTCTCACAAGATGTCGGTAACAACCTATCAATTCCACATTGGCAAAGAAATTAAACCATAGCTGTCCATAAACTTAATCATGTGGTTTAATGAGAAATGACAAAGGGAAAAAGTATTTAGCATGCTTACTAAAAAATTTTTAATGCTTCATACAAAAGCCTCGGTTGGTGATGAGAGCTTCAAGACACCTCCTATGTGGAAAAAACTAGTCGCATGCATTGCTCAGGTGTACTTTTACCCCATTCTTTCTCACAAACACTGTTCAAGTCCTGAAGGTCTGTTTGGCTCCTTCTATGAACTCTGAGCTTTAGCTATTTACATAAATTTTGTATTGGATTCAGGTCAGGGGATTGGCTGGGCCATTTTGGCAGCATTATATTATTTCTCTAAACACAATTGAGAGTTTCCTTGGCTGTGTGTTTGACATTATTGTCTTGCTGAAACGTCCACCCTCATTTATTCTTCGTTATCCTGGTAGATGGCAGCAGATTTTTGTCAAAAATGTCTCAGTACATTTGTCTATTCATATTTCCTTCGATATGAAGTTTGCCAGTGCCGTATGTTGAAAAACAGCCTCACATCATGATGTCCCCACCACCAAACGTCACTGTTGATGTGGTGTTTTACGGGTTATATGCAGTGGCTTTTGACCTCCAAACATAGTGTGTATTATGGCATCGAAGGAGTTCAATTTAGGTGTCATCTGACCAGACTATATTCTCCTATTATTTCACCGGCTTATCTAAATGTTGTTGAGCAAACTTTAAACCCGCTGAAAAAATGTTTTTTGTTCAGCCCTGGAGTCTTGCATGGTGAGCGTGCATACAGGCCATGGAAGTTAAGATCATTTCTTTTTGTTCTCTTTGAAAAGATTGTATCTGCTAATTCGAGGACTTTCTGTAGCTTTCCAGAGGTGGTTCTTGGCTCTTGGACAACTCTTCTGATAATTAATTTCACTCCTCTGTCTGAAATCTTCTGGGGTGCACATAGTTGAGTTCAGTTCATGGTGAAATTATGTTCTTTCCACTTAAGGAGTTTGACTCCAAAAGTGCTTACTGGAACCATCAGTAGTTTAGAAATTCTTCTATAAACATTGCCATCAATATGTTTTACAACAATAAGGTTGCAGAGGTCTTGAGACAGCTCATTGGTTTAACCCATCATGAGATGATTACTTTTTTAGCACCTTGGTAATGAGACACCTTGTTATAGGCCATGAACCAGCTCATCTTATTGTTCAGTAAGTGGCAGGATAGCTTTCTAATTAGCTAGTGTCATGACTTTCCATGGTTTTTTGCACCTCTCTTTCTTAATGCATTTAATACTTTTTACCTGTGTCATTTCTAATCACAAATAATTTTATTTATAGACATCTATGGTTTTATTTTATTGCCTATGTGAATTGAATGGGTTGTTACCGATATTGATGTGTTCAATACTCATTTCACTATACATATATAATTACCGTATGTATGTATACATCGAACAAAATATAAACACAACACTTTTGTCTTGGCCCCAATTTTTTATAAGCTGAACTCAAAGATCTTTGATTTTTTCTCATATGTTGTTCACAAATTTGTCTAAATCTGTATTAGTGAGCACTTCTCCTTTGCTGAAATAATCCATCCACCTCATAGGTGTGGCATATCAGGATGTTGAGTAGAAAGCATGATTATCGCACAGGTGTGCCATAGGCTGGCCACAAAAAAAGGACACTCTAAGATGTGCAGTCTAAAGACTATTTCTCTTTCATGATGGAATTTTTAAATAATATTTTTTTAAATAAAATATATACGATTTTACCAGAGACTTCAAGTTTTCTTTAATGGATTGGCTCATGTGCCAAAGTTGATAGCCTAGGATCTGGGCTTATAGGCAGTGGTTGATTAATGATGAACCTAATTCCTCCTCTTCTGTTACTATTAACATCCATAGTGTTGTTTCTAAGGCTACTTTCACACTTGCGTTGGACGGCTTCCGTTGCTATCTGCAGCCTTGAGGAATTACGGTAACCATTGCAGGAATCCGTTATATTCCTCATAGACTTCTATTAGCTACGGATAGCAACGGATGGTCTTGCATTGCATCCGTCCCGCTGCGCATCAGTTGTTTTGACGCTGACCGCGAGTGAACCGTCAGGCGGATGGAACGCTGCATGTAGCGTTTCTCTGTGCTTGGCGGAGTGTCAAAAAAACGGAACCTGCAGGAATCCGTTGGCATCCGTTGTTTTTATAATGGATGCCTATGGTGGCGGATTCCGTTAGAATCCGTCATTTGATGGATTCCGTTAACGCAACCGTCTTTACACAACTGCGCATGCTCAGAGGTGTAAACTCAAGGAAAAAAAACATATAACGGATTGCGTTATTTTGTACGATCTGTAGCATCTGTTGTGCCACTATATGCAACGCATCCGTTGCATCCGTCACACAACGCAATGCTACGGATGCCGTTCAACGCAAGTGTGAAAGTAGCCTAATCCTGACAGTACCTGCTATTGAATGTGACAGTGAACTTGCTACTTCCTTCTGGGATGTTACATTATAATATACTGCCATGGCATATTCTGCACAACACATACACTGACAGTTGACCGTAGCCTATACTTACAGCTTCTTTATGACATGTGCAGGAGTGTGGCAGGAGTTATGATCTTAATAAAGAAGGTGGGAAATTAGAAAGCATGGATCCCAACTGGAGAGGGGTGGGGAAAGGAAGGCACCCGTAAAATGGCTAGAGCTTCGCAGAGGCAAGGTATGCCCACTAATCTCATACTGCATGAAAGGAGAATTTATCAGGGGAGTGGCTGTTACTAGAAGCCAAGGGCAGGCAACACTCCAGAATGAAGGGGTGCACTGAGGAGCAGATCCACCATCACAATCAATAGCAGGTCCTGTCATAATTAAAACTATACTATATATCTTATCTTTATAGTTTATGAAGGCATTTTACATTACAATACATTTTTTTCTATCTCCCCACAGTACCAAGTTAAGGAGTTAATGTATGGGACATTATCATTTTAAACCTACAGGTGTTTCACAAAATTTCATAAATAGTTATATGAAAAAATGTAACTCTCAATCTGTTACACAATTTCAGGACTGTACGTAATGACTAGAGATGAGCGAACCGGTCGCGGTTCGGCTCGAGGTTGGTTCGCCGAACGGACCTCCCGTTCGAGTTCGGTTCGTCGAACGTTCGACGAACCGAACTCGAACTGCATAGGAAACAATGGCAGGCAATCACAAACACAAAAAAACACCTAGAAAACACCCTCAAAGGTGTCCTAAAGGTGACAAACAACTCAAACACATTGGAAAGTGACAAGGACATATACTCATGCGAAAACAAAACAGCTGGACAAGGAAAAAGAGGAGGACACACAGATATAGGCATGGCACGCCCTTCTAAAATCATGTAAAACACCGCAAGGTGACTCCAAGCGGAGTCTCCATTTTTTCCAAAAATTGGGCCACACACACACCCACCCCTTCAGTGGCAGCAGTTGTGCCCCAGTTGTACACTTCACAGCTACATTTGCATCAAGCACATTCAAAAATACGCCATTCTTATCCATCCCCAGGATGACACCGGGGTAGGTAGCAAAGTCTTTGCTGACCCATGACTTGTTCATCTTGGCTTCTTTTAAAAACAATGTAAGCAAGGGTTACTCCAAGCGGAGTCTCCCTTTTTTCCAAAAATTGGGCCACACAGACACCCACCCCATCAGTGGCAGCACTTGGGCCCTAGTTGCAAACAGGATGTTTTGATTTGCATCAAGCACATTCAAAAATACGCCATTCTTATCCGTCCCCAGGATGACACCGGGGTAGGTAGCAAAGTCTTTGCTGATCCCAGCTCTGTTCATCTTGGCTTCTTTTAAAAACACATCAAGCAAGGGTTACTCCAAGCGGAGTCTCCCTTTTTTTCCAAAAATTGGGCCACACAGACACCCACCCCATCAGTGGCAGCACTTGGGCCCTAGTTGCAAACAGGATGTTTTGATTTGCATCAAGCACATTCAAAAATACGCCATTCTTATCCGTCCCCAGGATGACACCGGGGTAGGTAGCAAAGTCTTTGCTGATCCCAGCTCTGTTCATCTTGGCTTCTTTTAAAAACACATCAAGCAAGGGTTACTCCAAGCGGAGTCTCCCTTTTTTTCCAAAAATTGGGCCACACAGACACCCACCCCATCAGTGGCAGCACTTGGGCCCTAGTTGCAAACAGGATGTTTTGATTTGCATCAAGCACATTCAAAAATACGCCATTCTTATCCGTCCCCAGGATGACACCGGGGTAGGTAGCAAAGTCTTTGCTGATCCCAGCTCTGTTCATCTTGGCTTCTTTTAAAAACACATCAAGCAAGGGTTACTCCAAGCGGAGTCTCCCTTTTTTTCCAAAAATTGGGCCACACAGACACCCACCCCATCAGTGGCAGCACTTGGGCCCTAGTTGCAAACAGGATGTTTTGATTTGCATCAAGCACATTCAAAAATACGCCATTCTTATCCGTCCCCAGGATGACACCGGGGTAGGTAGCAAAGTCTTTGCTGATCCCAGCTCTGTTCATCTTGGCTTCTTTTAAAAACACATCAAGCAAGGGTTACTCCAAGCGGAGTCTCCCTTTTTTTCCAAAAATTGGGCCACACAGACACCCACCCCATCAGTGGCAGCACTTGGGCCCTAGTTGCAAACAGGATGTTTTGATTTGCATCAAGCACATTCAAAAATACGCCATTCTTATCCGTCCCCAGGATGACACCGGGGTAGGTAGCAAAGTCTTTGCTGATCCCAGCTCTGTTCATCTTGGCTTCTTTTAAAAACACATCAAGCAAGGGTTACTCCAAGCGGAGTCTCCCTTTTTTTCCAAAAATTGGGCCACACAGACACCCACCCCATCAGTGGCAGCACTTGGGCCCTAGTTGCAAACAGGATGTTTTGATTTGCATCAAGCACATTCAAAAATACGCCATTCTTATCCGTCCCCAGGATGACACCGGGGTAGGTAGCAAAGTCTTTGCTGATCCCAGCTCTGTTCATCTTGGCTTCTTTTAAAAACACATCAAGCAAGGGTTACTCCAAGCGGAGTCTCCCTTTTTTTCCAAAAATTGGGCCACACAGACACCCACCCCATCAGTGGCAGCACTTGGGCCCTAGTTGCAAACAGGATGTTTTGATTTGCATCAAGCACATTCAAAAATACGCCATTCTTATCCGTCCCCAGGATGACACCGGGGTAGGTAGCAAAGTCTTTGCTGATCCCAGCTCTGTTCATCTTGGCTTCTTTTAAAAACACATCAAGCAAGGGTTACTCCAAGCGGAGTCTCCCTTTTTTTCCAAAAATTGGGCCACACAGACACCCACCCCATCAGTGGCAGCACTTGGGCCCTAGTTGCAAACAGGATGTTTTGATTTGCATCAAGCACATTCAAAAATACGCCATTCTTATCCGTCCCCAGGATGACACCGGGGTAGGTAGCAAAGTCTTTCCTGATCCCAGCTCTGTTCATCTTGGCTTCTTTTAAAAACACATCAAGCAAGGGTTACTCCAAGCGGAGTCTCCCTTTTTTTCCAAAAATTGGGCCACACAGACACCCACCCCATCAGTGGCAGCACTTGGGCCCTAGTTGTACACTTCACAGCTACATTTGCATCAATCACATTCAAAAATACCCCATAATTAACCGTCCCCAGGATGACACCGGGGTAGGTAGCAAAGTCTTTGCTGACCCATGACTTGTTCATCTTGGCTTCTTTTAAAAACAATGTAAGCAAGGGTTACTCCAAGCGGAGTCTCCCTTTTTTCCAAAAATTGGGCCACACAGACACCCACCCCATCAGTGGCAGCACTTGGGCCCTAGTTGCAAACAGGATGTTTTGATTTGCATCAAGCACATTCCAAATCCACAAGCATTTACTCTCCCCAGGATGACACAGGGGTAGTAAATTCCTTCTGGATCCATGACTTGTTCATTTTGATGAACGTCAGTCTGTCCACATTGTCACTGGACAGACGCGTGCGCTTATCTGTCAGCACACACCCAGCAGCACTGAATACACGTTCAGAGACAACGCTGGCAGCTGGACACGACAAAATCTCCAAGGCGTAACTGGAGAGCTCTGGCCATTTTTCTATGTTTGAAGCCCAAAAGGAGCAAGGCTCCAGTTGCACAGTCATGGCATCGATGTTCATTTGGAGATACTCCTGTATCATCCTCTCCAGCCGTTGAGTATGTGTCAGACTTGTTGTCTCTGGTGGCCTTGCAAAAGAGGGTCTAAAAAAATTATGAAAAGATTCCATAAAATTGCTGTTACCGGCACCAGATACGGTCCTACTGGTACGGGTAGACTGGTGAAGATGACGAGACCGTCCCATGTTTGTCAAGTTACAACTGGGAGATTCCCTCCCTGCACCTGCACGGTTGTTTGGTGGAAAAGCCGAGCTAAGATCGAGTAACAGCTTCTGCTGATACTCCTGCATACGTGCGTCCCTTTCTATGGCTGGAATTATGTCACAAAATTTGGACTTGTACCGGGGATCTAATAGTGTGGCAATCCAGTAGTCATCATCACTTCTAATTTTGACAATACGACTGTCATGTTGGAGGTAGTGCAACAAAAAGGCACTCATGTGTCTTGCGCAGCCATGCGGACCAAGTCCACGCTGTGTTTGTGGCATAGAGGTGCTACCCGTTCTTTCTTCCTCTGACATCTCCCCCCAACCTCTTTCAACTGAAATTTGACCAAGGTCTCCCTCATCCGCTGAGTCTTCCATGTCCATGGACAGTTCGTCCTCCATTTCTTCATGTTCTCCTGCACCTTGCTCAACATTTCGCCTGCTACTATGCGCCCTTGTCGATCCCTGTTCCCCATGGTCCCATGCCTGCTGCGTTGGTGATGATGAACGTCTGGACCTTGGTGATGTTGTTGTCCCTTGCACATATGAATCCTCCTGTAGTTCCTCCCCTTCATGTTGTCCCACCCCCTGACTCCGAATAGTGTTTAGCGTGTGCTCCAGCATGTAAATGACTGGAATCGTCATGCTGATAATGGCATTGTCAGAGCTAAACATATTCGTCGCCATGTCGAAACTGTGCAGAAGGGTGCATAGGTCCTTGATCTGAGACCACTCCATCAGGGTGATCTGCCCCACCTCTGCATCTCGTTGGCCCAGGCTATACGTCATGACGTATTGCACCAGGGCTCTGCGGTGCTGCCACAGTCGCTGTAACATGTGGAGAGTTGAATTCCAGCGTGTCGCCACATCGCATTTCAGGCGATGAACCGGCAGGCCGAAAGACTTCTGTAGCGATGCAAGTCGCTCAGCTGCGGCGCTTGAACGCCGGAAGTGAGCAGACAGTTTTCGTGCCCTGTTCAGAAGGCCATCTAGGCCGGGATAGTGTGTTAAAAATTGCTGCACGACAAGGTTCAACACGTGAGCCATACAAGGTACGTGTGTCACCTTGCCCAGGCGAAGGGCCGCACCCAGGTTTGCAGCATTGTCGCACACGGCCTTACCAGGCTGCAGGTTGAGTGGAGACAACCATTTATTAAACTCGGACCGCAGAGCTGACCACAACTCCTCAGCTGTGTGACTCTTATTACCAAGACATGTCAAGCTAAAGACCGCCTGATGCCGTTGCGCTCGGCTGCCAGCATAGTAATGAGGCGTGCGTGATTCCTTCTGCGCAGTGAGAACGCTGGTGGCCTGACCAGGCAGGCTTGGGGCGGAGGTGGAGGACCCAGATGAGGTGGAGGATGCAGAAGCTGTGGCGGAACTTGGACAGACAGAGGATTGACACACAAGTCGTGGGGACGGCAAGACTTGTGCAGCAGACCCTTCACCATCTATCACCATAGTTACCCAGTGCCCAGTCAGCGACATGTAACGTCCCTGTCCATGCTTACTGGTCCAAGTATCGGTGGTGAAATGCACCCGTTCACACACAGAGTTTCTCAAGGAAGCGGTGATGTTGTGTGCGACATGCTGGTGTAGCGCGGGCACACCTTTCTTAGAGAAGTAGTGGCGACTAGGCATCTGGTACTGGGGCACAGCGACAGACATAAGGTCTCTAAAATCCTGTGTGTCCACTAGGCGGAAAGGCAGCATTTCGGTAGCCAACAGCTTACAGAGGGATAGAGTCAACCTCTTAGCTTTGTCATGGGTCGGAGGAAGTGGCCTTTTATTTGACCATATCTGAGGGACAGAGATCTGGCTGCTGTGTGTAGACGGTGTTGAGTAGGGTGTCCCTGGAAAAATGCAGGTTTGTGAGGAAAGTGCAGGCGGAGACATGATGTTGCCTTCATCCAACGTTGGTGCTATCGATGTCTGAGAGAGCTGTACACACTCACTTGTTTCCCCTTCCAAACCAACTGACGACCTTACAAGCAAACTGCCTGTTGCGGTTACAGTGGTGGAAGTTTTGCGTGGAAAAACAGGTGTGACAGCTGTCCCCACAGTCCTAGAAGATGAAGAGCGCGCGGATGCACTGGAAGGGGCGGGCGGTGGATGGTTCGCTCCGCTAGCCGGCATTGCAGCACGGTGAGCTTCCCACCGGGACTTATGATATTTATTCATGTGACGATTCATGGAAGAAGTTGTCAAACTGCTGAGGTTTTGACCTCTACTAACAGAATCATGACAAATGTTACATATCACATGAGTTGGGCGATCTTTTTCGATGTGAAAAAAGGCCCAGGCTAGGCAAGGCTTAGAGGCCATGCGACCTGTTGATCCACCCCGAATAATGCTCATAGGCAGAGTGGTGGCTGAGGATGCAGTTGTAGACGTGCTACCAGTGCTCCGACTCTGTCCAGGAAGGCGCAAGGTAACTTCGTCGTCGGTTGCATCCTCCTCCACCGCCTCTGTTGACCTCCTCGAGTGCCTGACTGGGGGTTGACAGTAGGTGGGATCTAGAACGTCATCATCAATTGTTGTGTTCGCACTCCCCTCCCCCTCAGACCGAGCCTCTTCTTGCCCTGACCGAATATTTAAGTTGCCATCCCAATCGGGTATCTGCGTCTCATCTTCATCAGTATGTTCCTCATTGTCTATAACCACAGGTGTTACAGTTTGTGACAAAGGGTCAACATTATGCTCAGAAACTTGGTCCTCACGGCCTGAATCTGAGTCACAAAGGTTCTGGGCATCACTGCAGACCATTTCCTGTTCTGTACTCACTGTAGCTTGGGAGCAGACCTCTGATTCCCAGGCTATAGTGTGACTGAACAGCTCTGCAGACTCAGCCATCTCAGTTCCACCATACTGTGCAGGGCTGATGGAGACTTCAGAGCTGGGAGAAATCAAGTGTGATTGGGATGACAACTCAGAGGAATGGTGTTTTTTGGATGCGGTACTTGAAGTGGCTGAGAGGGCACTTGTTGGACCACTTGAGATCCATTCAAGCATTTTCCTTTTTTGCCCATCATCTACCTTTGTTCCTCTTGTTCGTGTCCGTAAAAAAGGGAGCACATCGGATTGTCCACAATAAGTAGTAGACATCTTACTTTTGCTAGTAGATGGTCTATCTTCAGCAGATGATAATGGAGCTTTGGCACCTTCCCCACTGACAAAGCCTTTTTTTCCTTTTCCACCACGCCTCTTCCCCTTTCCACCAGCATCTGTCATTTTGCCACTCATGTTGATTGCGACAAGATTGTGGACTGAAAATGTGGTAGTAAAAATTGAGAGGTGGTGAAGATTGCAGTGGTGGTCTAGCTTTATTAACAGCAGAATAATAAAGAATAAATATCCCTGACAATGTAACTTAGTTATAATTAGTTGGAGTGTGCAACGCAGGCAGACGTGCTGCAAATGTCTTGGCACTAGTGGGACTATAGCAAAGTCCAATAGCCACGTATAGGATGCCACTAGGTACACTGAGTGTGTGCTAGTATAATGGCTTAGTTATAATTAGTTGGAGTGTGCAACGCAGGCAGACGTGCTGCAAATGTCTTGGCACTAGTGGGACTATAGCAAAGTCCAATAGCCACGTATAGGATGCCACTAGGTACACTGAGTGTGTGCTAGTATAATGGCTTAGTTATAATTAGTTGGAGTGTGCAACGCAGGCAGACGTGCTGCAAATGTCTTGGCACTAGTGGGACTATAGCAAAGTCCAATAGCCACGTATAGGATGCCACTAGGTTCACTGAGTGTGTGCTAGTATAATGGCTTAGTTATAATTAGTTGGAGTGTGCAACGCAGGCAGATGCGCTCTGCAAATGTCTTGGCACTAGTAGGACTATAGCAAAGTCCAATAGCCACGTATAGGATGCCACTAAAAAACACTTAGTGTGTGCAAGTATAATGGCTTAGTTATAATTAGTTGGAGTGTGCAAAGCAGGCAGATGCGCTCTGCAAATGTCTTGGCACAAGTGGGACTATAGCAAAGTCCAATAGCCACGTATAGGATGCCACTAGGTACACTGAGTGTTTGCTAGTAAAATTGCTTAGTTTAAAAAAGTTGTAGTGTGCAATGCAGGCAGACGTGCTCTGCAAATGTCTTTGCACTAGTGGGACTATAGCAAAGTCCAATAGCCACGTATAGGATGCCACTAGGTACACTGAGTGTGTGCTAGTATAATGGCTTAGTTATAATTAGTTGGAGTGTGCAACGCAGGCAGACGTGCTGCAAATGTCTTGGCACTAGTGGGACTATAGCAAAGTCCAATAGCCACGTATAGGATGCCACTAGGTACACTGAGTGTGTGCTAGTATAATGGCTTAGTTATAATTAGTTGGAGTGTGCAACGCAGGCAGACGTGCTGCAAATGTCTTGGCACTAGTGGGACTATAGCAAAGTCCAATAGCCACGTATAGGATGCCACTAGGTACACTGAGTGTGTGCTAGTATAATGGCTTAGTTATAATTAGTTGGAGTGTGCAACGCAGGCAGACGTGCTGCAAATGTCTTGGCACTAGTGGGACTATAGCAAAGTCCAATAGCCACGTATAGGATGCCACTAGGTACACTGAGTGTGTGCTAGTATAATGGCTTAGTTATAATTAGTTGGAGTGTGCAACGCAGGCAGACGTGCTGCAAATGTCTTGGCACTAGTGGGACTATAGCAAAGTCCAATAGCCACGTATAGGATGCCACTAGGTACACTGAGTGTGTGCTAGTATAATGGCTTAGTTATAATTAGTTGGAGTGTGCAACGCAGGCAGACGTGCTGCAAATGTCTTGGCACTAGTGGGACTATAGCAAAGTCCAATAGCCACGTATAGGATGCCACTAGGTACACTGAGTGTGTGCTAGTATAATGGCTTAGTTATAATTAGTTGGAGTGTGCAACGCAGGCAGACGTGCTGCAAATGTCTTGGCACTAGTGGGACTATAGCAAAGTCCAATAGCCACGTATAGGATGCCACTAGGTACACTGAGTGTGTGCTAGTATAATGGCTTAGTTATAATTAGTTGGAGTGTGCAACGCAGGCAGACGTGCTGCAAATGTCTTGGCACTAGTGGGACTATAGCAAAGTCCAATAGCCACGTATAGGATGCCACTAGGTACACTGAGTGTGTGCTAGTATAATGGCTTAGTTATAATTAGTTGGAGTGTGCAACGCAGGCAGACGTGCTGCAAATGTCTTGGCACTAGTGGGACTATAGCAAAGTCCAATAGCCACGTATAGGATGCCACTAGGTACACTGAGTGTTTGCTAGTAAAATTGCTTAGTTTAAAAAAGTTGTAGTGTGCAATGCAGGCAGACATGCTCTGCAAATGTCTTTGCACTAGTGGGACTATAGCAAAGTCCAATAGCCACGTATAGGATGCCACTAGGTACACTGAGTGTGTGCTAGTATAATGGCTTAGTTATAATTAGTTGGAGTGTGCAACGCAGGCAGACGTGCTGCAAATGTCTTGGCACTAGTGGGACTATAGCAAAGTCCAATAGCCACGTATAGGATGCCACTAGGTACACTGAGTGTTTGCTAGTAAAATTGCTTAGTTTAAAAAAGTTGTAGTGTGCAATGCAGGCAGACGTGCTCTGCAAATGTCTTTGCACTAGTGGGACTATAGCAAAGTCCAATAGCCACGTATAGGATGCCACTAGGTACACTGAGTGTGTGCTAGTATAATGGCTTAGTTATAATTAGTTGGAGTGTGCAACGCAGGCAGACGTGCTGCAAATGTCTTGGCACTAGTGGGACTATAGCAAAGTCCAATAGCCACGTATAGGATGCCACTAGGTACACTGAGTGTGTGCTAGTATAATGGCTTAGTTATAATTAGTTGGAGTGTGCAACGCAGGCAGACGTGCTGCAAATGTCTTGGCACTAGTGGGACTATAGCAAAGTCCAATAGCCACGTATAGGATGCCACTAGGTACACTGAGTGTGTGCTAGTATAATGGCTTAGTTATAATTAGTTGGAGTGTGCAACGCAGGCAGACGTGCTGCAAATGTCTTGGCACTAGTGGGACTATAGCAAAGTCCAATAGCCACGTATAGGATGCCACTAGGTTCACTGAGTGTGTGCTAGTATAATGGCTTAGTTATAATTAGTTGGAGTGTGCAACGCAGGCAGATGCGCTCTGCAAATGTCTTGGCACTAGTAGGACTATAGCAAAGTCCAATAGCCACGTATAGGATGCCACTAGGTACACTGAGTGTGTGCTAGTATAATGGCTTAGTTATAATTAGTTGGAGTGTGCAACGCAGGCAGACGTGCTGCAAATGTCTTGGCACTAGTGGGACTATAGCAAAGTCCAATAGCCACGTATAGGATGCCACTAGGTACACTGAGTGTGTGCTAGTATAATGGCTTAGTTATAATTAGTTGGAGTGTGCAACGCAGGCAGACGTGCTGCAAATGTCTTGGCACTAGTGGGACTATAGCAAAGTCCAATAGCCACGTATAGGATGCCACTAGGTACACTGAGTGTGTGCTAGTATAATGGCTTAGTTATAATTAGTTGGAGTGTGCAACGCAGGCAGACGTGCTGCAAATGTCTTGGCACTATTGGGACTATAGCAAAGTCCAATAGCCACGTATAGGATGCCACTAGGTTCACTGAGTGTGTGCTAGTATAATGGCTTAGTTATAATTAGTTGGAGTGTGCAACGCAGGCAGATGCGCTCTGCAAATGTCTTGGCACTAGTAGGACTATAGCAAAGTCCAATAGCCACGTATAGGATGCCACTAAAAAACACTTAGTGTGTGCAAGTATAATGGCTTAGTTATAATTAGTTGGAGTGTGCAACGCAGGCAGATGCGCTCTGCAAATGTCTTGGCACAAGTGGGACTATAGCAAAGTCCAATAGCCACGTATAGGATGCCACTAGGTACACTGAGTGTTTGCTAGTAAAATTGCTTAGTTTAAAAAAGTTGTAGTGTGCAATGCAGGCAGACGTGCTCTGCAAATGTCTTTGCACTAGTGGGACTATAGCAAAGTCCAATAGCCACGTATAGGATGCCACTAGGTACACTGAGTGTGTGCTAGTATAATGGCTTAGTTATAATTAGTTGGAGTGTGCAACGCAGGCAGACGTGCTGCAAATGTCTTGGCACTAGTGGGACTATAGCAAAGTCCAATAGCCACGTATAGGATGCCACTAGGTACACTGAGTGTGTGCTAGTATAATGGCTTAGTTATAATTAGTTGGAGTGTGCAACGCAGGCAGACGTGCTGCAAATGTCTTGGCACTAGTGGGACTATAGCAAAGTCCAATAGCCACGTATAGGATGCCACTAGGTACACTGAGTGTGTGCTAGTATAATGGCTTAGTTATAATTAGTTGGAGTGTGCAACGCAGGCAGACGTGCTGCAAATGTCTTGGCACTAGTGGGACTATAGCAAAGTCCAATAGCCACGTATAGGATGCCACTAGGTACACTGAGTGTGTGCTAGTATAATGGCTTAGTTATAATTAGTTGGAGTGTGCAACGCAGGCAGACGTGCTGCAAATGTCTTGGCACTAGTGGGACTATAGCAAAGTCCAATAGCCACGTATAGGATGCCACTAGGTACACTGAGTGTGTGCTAGTATAATGGCTTAGTTATAATTAGTTGGAGTGTGCAACGCAGGCAGACGTGCTGCAAATGTCTTGGCACTAGTGGGACTATAGCAAAGTCCAATAGCCACGTATAGGATGCCACTAGGTACACTGAGTGTGTGCTAGTATAATGGCTTAGTTATAATTAGTTGGAGTGTGCAACGCAGGCAGACGTGCTGCAAATGTCTTGGCACTAGTGGGACTATAGCAAAGTCCAATAGCCACGTATAGGATGCCACTAGGTACACTGAGTGTGTGCTAGTATAATGGCTTAGTTATAATTAGTTGGAGTGTGCAACGCAGGCAGACGTGCTGCAAATGTCTTGGCACTAGTGGGACTATAGCAAAGTCCAATAGCCACGTATAGGATGCCACTAGGTACACTGAGTGTGTGCTAGTATAATGGCTTAGTTATAATTAGTTGGAGTGTGCAACGCAGGCAGACGTGCTGCAAATGTCTTGGCACTAGTGGGACTATAGCAAAGTCCAATAGCCACGTATAGGATGCCACTAGGTACACTGAGTGTTTGCTAGTAAAATTGCTTAGTTTAAAAAAGTTGTAGTGTGCAATGCAGGCAGACGTGCTCTGCAAATGTCTTTGCACTAGTGGGACTATAGCAAAGTCCAATAGCCACGTATAGGATGCCACTAGGTACACTGAGTGTGTGCTAGTATAATGGCTTAGTTATAATTAGTTGGAGTGTGCAACGCAGGCAGACGTGCTGCAAATGTCTTGGCACTAGTGGGACTATAGCAAAGTCCAATAGCCACGTATAGGATGCCACTAGGTACACTGAGTGTTTGCTAGTAAAATTGCTTAGTTTAAAAAAGTTGTAGTGTGCAATGCAGGCAGACGTGCTCTGCAAATGTCTTTGCACTAGTGGGACTATAGCAAAGTCCAATAGCCACGTATAGGATGCCACTAGGTACACTGAGTGTGTGCTAGTATAATGGCTTAGTTATAATTAGTTGGAGTGTGCAACGCAGGCAGACGTGCTGCAAATGTCTTGGCACTAGTGGGACTATAGCAAAGTCCAATAGCCACGTATAGGATGCCACTAGGTACACTGAGTGTGTGCTAGTATAATGGCTTAGTTATAATTAGTTGGAGTGTGCAACGCAGGCAGACGTGCTGCAAATGTCTTGGCACTAGTGGGACTATAGCAAAGTCCAATAGCCACGTATAGGATGCCACTAGGTACACTGAGTGTGTGCTAGTATAATGGCTTAGTTATAATTAGTTGGAGTGTGCAACGCAGGCAGACGTGCTGCAAATGTCTTGGCACTAGTGGGACTATAGCAAAGTCCAATAGCCACGTATAGGATGCCACTAGGTTCACTGAGTGTGTGCTAGTATAATGGCTTAGTTATAATTAGTTGGAGTGTGCAACGCAGGCAGATGCGCTCTGCAAATGTCTTGGCACTAGTGGGACTATAGCAAAGTCCAATAGCCACGTATAGGATGCCACTAGGTTCACTGAGTGTGTGCTAGTATAATGGCTTAGTTATAATTAGTTGGAGTGTGCAACGCAGGCAGACGTGCTGCAAATGTCTTGGCACTAGTGGGACTATAGCAAAGTCCAATAGCCACGTATAGGATGCCACTAGGTACACTGAGTGTGTGCTAGTATAATGGCTTAGTTATAATTAGTTGGAGTGTGCAACGCAGGCAGATGCGCTCTGCAAATGTCTTGGCACTAGTAGGACTATAGCAAAGTCCAATAGCCACGTATAGGATGCCACTAGGTACACTGAGTGTGTGCTAGTATAATGGCTTAGTTATAATTAGTTGGAGTGTGCAACGCAGGCAGACGTGCTGCAAATGTCTTGGCACTAGTGGGACTATAGCAAAGTCCAATAGCCACGTATAGGATGCCACTAGGTACACTGAGTGTGTGCTAGTATAATGGCTTAGTTATAATTAGTTGGAGTGTGCAACGCAGGCAGACGTGCTGCAAATGTCTTGGCACTAGTGGGACTATAGCAAAGTCCAATAGCCACGTATAGGATGCCACTATGTACACTGAGTGTGTGCTAGTATAATGGCTTAGTTATAATTAGTTGGAGTGTGCAACGCAGGCAGACGTGCTGCAAATGTCTTGGCACTAGTGGGACTATAGCAAAGTCCAATAGCCACGTATAGGATGCCACTAGGTACACTGAGTGTGTGCTAGTATAATGGCTTAGTTATAATTAGTTGGAGTGTGCAACGCAGGCAGACGTGCTGCAAATGTCTTGGCACTAGTGGGACTATAGCAAAGTCCAATAGCCACGTATAGGATGCCACTAGGTACACTGAGTGTGTGCTAGTATAATGGCTTAGTTATAATTAGTTGGAGTGTGCAACGCAGGCAGACGTGCTGCAAATGTCTTGGCACTAGTGGGACTATAGCAAAGTCCAATAGCCACGTATAGGATGCCACTAGGTACACTGAGTGTGTGCTAGTATAATGGCTTAGTTATAATTAGTTGGAGTGTGCAACGCAGGCAGATGCGCTCTGCAAATGTCTTGGCACTAGTAGGACTATAGCAAAGTCCAATAGCCACGTATAGGATGCCACTAAAAAACACTTAGTGTGTGCAAGTATAATGGCTTAGTTATAATTAGTTGGAGTGTGCAACGCAGGCAGATGCGCTCTGCAAATGTCTTGGCACTAGTGGGACTATAACAAAGTCCAATAGCCACGTATAGGATGCCACTAGGTACACTGAGTGTTTGCTAGTAAAATTGCTTAGTTTAAAAAAGTTGTAGTGTGCAATGCAGGCAGACGTGCTCTGCAAATGTCTTTGCACTAGTGGGACTATAGCAAAGTCCAATAGCCACGTATAGGATGCCACTAGGTACACTGAGTGTTTGCTAGTAAAATTGCTTAGTTTAAAAAAGTTGTAGTGTGCAATGCAGGCAGACGTGCTCTGCAAATGTCTTTGCACTAGTGGGACTATAGAAAAGTCCAATAGCCATGTATAGGATGCCACTAGGTACACTGAATGTTTGCTAGTATAATGGCTTACTTAGAATGAGTTGGAGTGTGCAGAGGACAAGAGGGTACAGTGGCAGGATTGTGGTGCTCTGGGTAGAGGAATGGAAGCCTGCCTTTCTATTCCCTCCTAATGGTGAAATGCAGGGAGGAAATCCCTGACCTGGGCTACACAGACGCTGTTGCTGTTTGCAGGACCTGTCACTTATGGCTCTCTGACCCTGCCGCTTTGAGCCCTTAAAAGGACTGCTAGAATGTGCTCTCCCTATGCTGTACAGCGCTGTGTATGCAGCGCATACAGCTGTATCGGCTATAGGACTCAGGAGGACGGAGCTGCGACACTGATGTCTGACACCAAAGACGCAGAAGGCAGATAATGGCGTTCGTGAAGAAAATGTCCGGTTTTATAATGCAGGGACATGTGACATGCAGATCCTATCACACATGCCGTTGCTTCTCTGGCTCAAAGTCCACTTAGGTGTGTGTGTGTCTGTGATTGGCTGACATGCTGGCCCGCCCCACAAGACGCGCGCGCTTAGGGAAGGAAGACAAGAAAAAAAAAATGGCGATCGCCATTATAGAAACAGCAGTGATCTGAAGGCGCTGTTCACGCACACTATACACTGAAATGTGATAATAGTTTGATTCACAGAGTGACTTACACTATTACAGCAGAAACCAAGCTAGGATTTAGCTGTTTTTTGGCTGCTAGAACCGTTCTCGAACGTTTCTAGAACTATCGAGCTTTTGCAAAAAGCTCGAGTTCTAGTTCGATCTAGAACATGCCCCAAAATCACTCGAGCCGCGAACTGGAGAACCACTAACCACGAACCGCGCTCAACTCTAGTAATGACTCATATTTGGTCAGAAGCTACTTTTTGAAACATAGCCGGGCTGTGAAGGGAAAGAGAGTTATTTGACTTTAGGAGCCCAAATTTGTCTGGAATCAATTGTGGGTACACATTCCAGTACCCCCGAGGTGCCAGAACAACAGAAGTGAGACAATTTTGGAAACAGCTCTTAATGAATCCCGAGTGAAAGAAAAAGGTTAACAGCTCACCTGCCATCCACTGCTATATCCACCAGTTGGGTGCTCAGAGTCCCCCGGTAAAAATCCCCATTTCAATAAATATATGCCTTAACACATTTCATTAGAAAAATCCCCATTTCAATAAATATATGCCTTAACACATTTCATTAGATATTTGTGAATGTACAAAAAGGAAGGGAAAAAGAAAAAAAAAATATTTTTTTATTTTTTTATTTTTTTTTTACACTCGGCTTATGTTCACTTGATCGATAATTGCAACCCCCCCCTCTTGCCTTTCCTGTTCCCTTGACCTTCCACACCCATGGCTGATATTCACATATATATCCAGGTTCTGGCTACATACAGGTAAACTTATGATTAAGGACTTACTTGCTTTTATTACCACGTCCGAAACGCGTTAAGTTTTTCCCTGTACGATATCCTTGTGCATGCGTTTGGCTGACTTTTTAAGAAGACTATTAATAAAGGACTTAAGATATTTTTAAGGAAATTGTGCCGAGTCCATACCTTCCCCCTTTTTCTCTTAATGAATCCCTCTTGGTTGCGATGAGGGTTTTGACAATACAAGAATCTCACAGAACTTTTCATTTAACGAGAGGTAAAAGAAGAAAAAGACAATTTGTTACACAATTTTTTATTGAACAAAAAAATATCCCATTTGTGGACGAAACTACAGTTTGGCTACACAGCAGAGCTTGGAAGGGATTGAGCGCTATTTGACTTTAGGGTTAAAGATTTTCCTGGAATAGTTTGTGGGTGCGCTTTTTAGAGCCCTTGAGTTGCCAGTACACCAGAAACCCCCACAAGTGATCCCATTCTGAAAAATACACACTCTGATATGTACCTACTCACTGTCCATCATATCATCCATACTACAGTACTGTTGCTGCTAAGCCTGCCATTGCTTGCCCTAAACTGCCAGGCATCTCATTGCCTGCCTGTCTTAACTCTCTACTGTGCTGCTCCTGCGATAGCCACTGCACAACACTGTGTTTCATAGTACTTGACTGTACTTCTGATTCTGGGAACATAGTGTTATGCTTTTGAACCCTCAAGAAAAAACTCGGAAAATAGGACTAATTTTCAAAAAAGCTTGTTGACAGCAAGCCAGAATTTCTTCACATTCAAAACAGTGGCACTCTTTTGTCTATATTAATTAGGGGATCATTTTTGTCCATCTTGATTAAAAGTCTATACAATTGCCTAAGAATTATGTTATTAGCAAACCAGTTGTGGACAACAAAAAATAGATCATTTTTTTCACTTCTGGTTGCTAGGCAGTTATTTCACATTTAAAACAGTACAGTACACCTGTTTTGTCTCCTTATGAAAGGAATAATTTTTGTCAGCCTATAAAAATTTTTATTGCTTTATCATTTAGTAAAATGCAAAGCTCTTTAAACCCCCCCAAACAGTCCCATGTGCTGGATCCATCTGTGCGAAAGTGCCATGGATTCTTTTGTTTCCACCTCCTGTCTATAAACAACAACAATATATGTATCTTTCTTCCAAAAGGTATCATTTTTAGGCCCCCTTCACACGTCCGTGAAAAACACGCACGTGTGTTACGGGCCGTTTTTCGGGTCCGTGTCCCGTTTTTGTGTCCGTTTTTATGGTCCGTGTGGTACCTGTGTGAATTGCGTATGCTAGCCGTGTTTGTGTGTAGAACGTCCGTGTGTGCGTGTGGAATTGACGTGTATGTGTACGTGGAATGTCCGTGTGGAATGTCCGTGTGTGTGATGCATAATGTCGTTTATAAATGTCGGCTGACAGCAGACAGAGTTGCGCGATGAGAATGAACTCGGGTGAACTTCACCCGACTTCATCCTCATACCGCGGCTCTGTCTGTGTCGAGTACTGATTAGCGGTCACCTGTGAAGGATTCACCGGTGACCGCTAATCCCCCAAGTGACTGAAGTTTCCCCCCCTCTCTCATACTCACCGTTCCTTGATCCCCGGCGCGGCGCTGCACGGCATTCACACTGCTGCGGCGGCTTTTAATATTTTGAAAAAGCCGGCCGCTCATTAAACAATCTCCTATTCCCTGCTTTCCCCGCCCACCGGCGCCTATGATTGGTTGCAGTGAGACACGCCCCCACACTGAGTGACAGGTGCCTCACTGCACCCAATCACAGCAGCCGGTGGGCGTGTCTATACTGTGCAGTAAAATAAATAAATAAATAATTTTTAAAAAACGGCGTGCGGTCCCCCCCAATTTTAATGCCAGCCAGATAAAGCCATACGGCTGAAGGCTGGTATTCTCAGGATGGGGAGCTCCACGTTATGGGGAGCCCCCCACCCTAACAATATCAGTCAGCAGCCGCCCAGAATTGCCGCATACATTATATGCGACAGTTCTGGGGCTGTACCCGGCTCTTCCCGATTTGCCCTGGTGCTTTGGCAAATCGGGGTAATAAGGAGTTAATGGCAGCCCATAGCTGCCACTAAATCCTAGATTAATCATGTCAGGCGTCTCCCCGAGATTCCTTTCATGATTAATCTGTAAATTACAGTAAATAAATACACACACACCAGAAAAAATCCTTTATTAGAAATAAAAAAAACACACACATATACCCTGGTTCAACAATTTAATCAGCCCGAAAAAGCCCTCCATGTCCGGCGGAATCCAGGATGGTCCAGCGTCGCTTCCAGCTCTGCTGCATGGAGGTGACAGGAGCTGCAGAAGACACCGCCGCTCCAGTCACCTCCACGCAGCAACTGAGGTGAGAAGCGCGATCAGCTGAGCTGTCACTGAGATTACCCGCTGTCACTGGATCCAGTAACAGCGGGTAACCTCAGTGACAGCTCAGCTGATCGCGCGGCTGTCTTCATTTGCCGCGTGGAGCTGTCGGAGTCCTGGGCCTTCTCTCTGCCGACCGACTTACTGTCGTTACCGTTGGTGTATGGTATGAGTTTTTTGTGGCTTTGGCCCTTGTGTATGATGACTCCAATTGTTGAGTCTAAACCCTGTAAGCTCCATCAGGGAGCGTGGCTAGCAGAGGAGTACTGCTTTGCGTTCCGAAGGTGGGCCACTGACACACAGTGGAATGATCCTTCTGTCATGAATCATTTTTATCAGGGTCTGTCAGGTAGGCTCTGACTTGATATACTACTTTGGAGTAGTTAGAAGTTGCCATGGCCTTTGCCATGGCCCTTCCTGTAAGGGTAGATAGATGACTCAGAGAGAGACCTAAGGGGAACCCAACCCCTATTGCTCTCCCTAGGGAGAACTTTCCACAGGTGCATTTTGACAAACTCATGCAGTTGGGGGGCCTCCCCTCAGATTAGGCTGTTTGTGGTTTGCCGTGGGATGTGGGCATGTTTTTACTGTAGTCGTAATGGTCATTTTATTGAGGTTTGTCCATCTGTACCCAAAAAGGGGAACATTTTCTAAAAATACACATATCTCAGGTTGTGTGGAGGAAGGCGACCTAGGTGAGTAGATTTCCTCTATTTATATGACGCGCCCACAAGGTCTTTGGGGGTTACTCGTCACCGGGCCGGTGTCAGTTTGGGATATCAAAGTGGCCTGGTTCAGTTTCGTAACGCCGGCGGTGTCAATAAAGATGGGGATAATTGGAGTAGTTATTTGTGACGCCACCTGTGATGTGCGGCCAGTATTAGCCACCGCTGTTGGAGGTCTTCTCCAGGGCGGATGATAATGCAGCTTGGATGGTACAGCTCTGCACAGGCAGAGCTCAGGCCCTGAGGAGGATGAGGGTGGTAGTAATTGCCTATGCCAAAGAGGCGCGAGGATGCAAGCGCCGGCAGTGATGGGACGACACAGAGGGTTCAGTTTAAGTTCTTTTACTCCCTGAAAACACACCGCCATTGGAGTACCGAGCTACACTATGATAGGCTCCAACCGATCCCGGATACTTCGGAGGTTGAGGCCGGTGTTTCCTTCTGTGTGTCACCTTTCGACGGTTCCCTCCACCCCAGCTCCTTGGCCGTGGAACGGATCATGGGTGCCTTCTGTACTCCCCGTGAACCCTGGGATTCACCTTCTTTACTCAGAACCCTGGTTGAGCCTCCAGCTCCAGACCATGGGCCCCAAACTGTCCGTGTCCTTGCTAGTCTCTCTCTTCCTCAGTGCGACCTGGTGCTTGCTGCGCCCGGAGCTAACTAACAACTGTGTGTGATTGCTCCTCACTTCTGCTGTTGTGCCTTGCCTCCCGAGTCCCTGAACTAGTGGGTAAGAGGTCCCATACCTTATGATGGACACCTCAGCACCTACCCTAGCCCAGTCCCAGTGGAAGAGCTCCCGTGTTTGTGTTGGATGAGTGTGTTGGTGATGATTACCAGTGACGACCTCCTCTTTATCCGAGATAAATACTGCACCTTGGGTGAAATGTAGTACCCTGTGGTGCCTGAAACCGCAGGGGTGCCACATAAACATCTCAGTTTACAATAACTGCTGATGTGGTTTTTGGTGCAAAAACTGAGACTATGTCTGTTCTTGTGGACAATGGAGTAAGATTCAATATGGTGGATTCTCGCTTTGCTCAGACCTACGGATAGTGCATTAGCAACATCCATTTCCATACTGGCCATTGATGTTGCTCCTCTCAGCCAGATAAGTTTTTCCCAAGCCATGAATAATGGGATTTTGTGCATAGGGACTCTTTACAAAGAACTCTTGTTCTGCTACATCTTGGAGGGTCTACTCACTCCCATTGTTTTGGGTCTTCCCTGGTTGATGAAAAACAAACCTGTGAATGCTTGGTGGTCTAGAGCAGGGTTCCCCAACTCCAGTCCTCAAGGCCCACCAACAGTGCATGTTTTCAGGATTTCCTTAGCATTGCACTGCTGTTGGAACCAGCACCTGGGCAGGTAATTACATTAACACCTGTACAATACTAAGGAAATCCCAAAAACCTGCACTGTTGGTGGGCCTTGAGGACTGGAGTTGGGGACCTCTGGTCTAGAGAAGTTATCAGTTGAGGCAGTTTTTGAAATAATAACTGCCTGTGTACATCTATATCTTCCAGCCTTATAAAATCTATACCCTCTTTTCTACTTTCCCATTGGAGTTGACTAAGGTGTTTTTGGAAAGTAGGTGTGATATTCTACCCTCACTTCAGGTTAAAACTGGGCTTCAGTGACTACTTATGGGTTTCCACAAAAAGATCATGTGGAAGTGTTCTTCTGGGGCTCTGGGCTCTAGGTTTATTGGTCTGTATTGAGTAGCTGCCATTATTAACCCTATGACCTTTTGGTTGGAGCTACACCCAGAACTGAATGTACATAACGTTGTTCACAGGTTGTCACTCAAGAGATGTGTCATGTCTCAGAAGCCTATTTTATTACCACAGTCTCCAGTGTGCATTTATGGTGGCTGGGAAAGTCAGGCGGCAACAGAAGTGAACACAATTAATTTGGGGCATTCCTTCAATATGTCTTATTCGGACAAGTCCGGTCTTGAGGTTCCTAAAGCCCCTCATAGAAAGGGGGTCTCCAGTCCTTGGGAGAAATGTGATAGGTTTGGGATCTATGTATCCCATTTCCTTGCTAGACTCTGGAAATGAAATATGAAAAAATTAGGTTCCAGCATCACGTCTCCATAAAACTATAATTTATTGGTTCACATTAAAATACCCTATGTAATAAAGAATTATATTTTTATGGAGATGTGATGCTGGAACCCATTTTTTTCCTGTTGTGAGTTTGCTCCACTGAACTAGGAGTCCTTTCCCTGTGCCCCGTCCACATAGGGAAGAAACTGCTGAAAGGGGGGAGAAAAGGCGCAAATAGGGTTTTACCCGGTATTAACCGTGTAAGGATGTAGAAAGATACACTCACCTGGAGCGGTTGTGCCAGTCACAAGCCCTTATAAAGCATATGAGTGTCCGCGTGGTTCCAGCAGCAGCCCCGTGAAGACTTAGTGAAAAAAATGCATATATATATATATATGTGAGAATCGGGTTTTAGCCGCGCTAAGAAACCACTGTTGCCAGGATGTAGTTTATATTAAAAAACTCTTTCTTTATTACAGCATCCAACGCGTTTCAGAGACATAAGCCGTCTCCTTCTTCAGGGAAAAAGAGAATACATGCATAGTACACAGGCCAGTTACTTATAGAGGAGTTCAATACGCCATGCTGCCAGCTATGACGTCAATGCTCTCATGGTAACGGAGTGACTCATAGACACGTGAAAAATACAGAGGAGGAGTATTTGTTACTGAGTACAAAGCATATAACGGAGCATTGAAGGAAATGAATATATAATAAATAAAATATAAATGTAAATGTAACATGGATTTTTAAAATGGGAGAACATTGACCCAAAAATATACATGAAAATGTGTGCTGTTTGGTTTTTCAGAGCGCATCCATATGATGACAGGTGCGTGTGCTTATTGTGATTCTCGAACTCAAAAAGTTCACTCTGTTGAGTACTGAGTGATTAGTGCACATCCATGTCTCTGACAACTATTTATTTGTAAGGGAAAGAAATATTTCTGAATTCATTGATTCTGTGGAGAGTGTGCATTACGTTTAAGAATTAGAAGCTCAAAGTGTTAGAGGAATTCCTGGAAAGCAAAGGTACGTGAAGGGCGCTTGCGCAAAGACACAGAGCAAGTTCCCAATGAGAGCAAGGGGTGAAATAAGTTCAGACCGTGGGAACTAAAGGAGTGCGCATGCGGGAAAACACAGTGAAAGTGACACAGAGTAGCGGAGCCTGAGCAAAAGACAGGCTTCGCTTCAGATTACAAAGACAAAGTATACACTGCTGCAAATTAAAATACATACAAATGTTTTAATTGCCCAAACAAAGGAGATAAATAATCCACTTGATTGTTCAAGACATGCCACATGCCAGATGTGTATATTATATGTGATCCCCGAACTCAAGAAGTTTGAGCACTGGGTTATATGACAGGGGTTAGTGAACATCCGTTCCTCTAAAGGCTGACCGATTAAAGAGTGAGCTAGTTTTAGGGGATTACTATATGTGTCACAGTGAGGAGCTGATAAGGAAGAGTGCAATTTGCTCGTGTTATCTACTTGAAGGGAGAAAAGCCGTGTATTCAAAGAGACCAGTTGTGAAACACTGAATTAACTATCCATGGAAATAGAACAAAGCAAGTTCAAGTCATAGGGACCAGAAGAAAGTGCATGTGTGGATGCACAAAAACCAAAGCAAAACGGTACAGCAGAATTTTTTGGAAAAATCGGTACAGAAAAATAATGAATTGAAAATATGTGAAACAGAGATTACTTGTCTGGATTATCAGAGTCGTGGAAAAAGAAATGTCTCACATAGTAATATGGTTAACTACATAAAATTACAAATTTGTAAAAAGGAATAAGAATTATGCCTGTAATGCATAGAAACGCGCTAGGATAAACCTTTAAAAATTATGAATAAAAATTATGAATAAAAATTATATGGACCATTAAAAATATATATGGTCCAAAAATATTGTTATTATTATTATTATCAATATTAATACTGACCATAAAAAACATTAAAAACAATAAAAAATAATAATAATAAAAAATAATAAAAAAATGGTCATGCAGAGGTTCATTACATTCAAGGCTGGGTCTTATTAGTTAAATACTATTACGGGGATGAACAATTAAAATGTTAAAAATAAATACATATATGATAAAGGATATATATATATAAATAAAACCCATATACTGATGGACATGAAAAATATATAATTTCAATATGAATATCGATAATAAATGATAAATAATATACATTTATAGATGAATATACAATCAATGAAACCTAGTACAAAAATTTTTTTAATAAAAAAGATCCGCTATTTCATTCAGACCAAATGGGTTTAAGGTATTGAGTTTATGTATCCAGAAGGTCTCTTTGCGACTAAGTGCCTCTGGTCTATTATGCACCAAAGGACCAACCTGCTCAATGGGAGTAATCTTGAAGTCCAAACTTTTATTATGTTGGATCGTACAATGTTTGGACAGACCATGTAAGAGATAGCCAGATCGTATATTGTGATGGTGTGAATTTAGCCTATTATGTAGGGCTTGACTTGTCCTGCCAACATACAATTTACCACAAGAACATTCTATTAAATATACAATATAGCTTGATTGACATGACAGTCTATCCTTTATTTTAAATGATTCAACGCCATTGGAGGAGTAGAAGGAGGTCCTGCCATGGCAAATGCTTTTGCAGCATAGGCATTTACTAGAACCACATCTGTATGAGCCGGCTGGAGCATGGGATTCGGACTGTGCTGCTTTTGATTTTAATCTGCTTGGTGCTAATATATTTTTTAATGTAGGGGCACGCCTGAAGGTAATTCCCGGAGTGGAGGGTATTACGGATTTGAGAAAGGGGTCATTCTGCAAAATCCCCCAATGTTTCAGTAAAATATTCCTTATTGCTAAATTGTCACTGCTATATGTGGTGATTAGGTTTAAACTCCAATCCTGTTCCTTTTGTGTTACCATGTTTTTTTGTGCCCCACGAGATCTGAGCGGGAGGTGGGTGCCTCTTTTTGGCTTTATGAGATCTGCCTGTCTCAGACAAGAAGATTCATTAAAAGCCTTCTGGATCAAGGATTTAGGATATTCCTTCTCCAAAAAACATTGTCTTAAAACTTCCACTTGGTTCCTATAGTCAGTATCTTGTGTGCAATTTTTTCTGATTCTCTTATATTGATTTTTTGGAATGTTGTTTAGCCATTTCTTATAGTGTTCACTATTGTAGTGTACATAACCATTGGTGTCCACTTCTTTAAAGTAATTTTTTGTGCAGATTTTGTTCCCCTCAGCAAAAATCAGTAAGTCCAAAAAATGAATTTCCTCAGTATGAACCGTGGACGTAAATTCTAGACCCCACTCATTGTTATTCAAATGATTGAGAAAAACATTCACATCAGAGAGGTTACTATCCCATATAAGGAAAAGGTCATCGACAAATCTTTTGTAGAGTATGATCCCTTCCTTAAAAGGGCCATTTTCTATATGAATCATTTCAAAGACCCCCATAAATAGATTGGCGTAGGAACATGCAGCCTTTGATCCCATTGCTGTCCCAAGGCATTGGTGGTACAAAATATCAGAAAATAAAAAATAGTTGTTATGGAGTATGAAACTCATGTTTCTGAGGATAAAAGATTTTTGAGGCCAGGGAATCTCATTGTCATTTTCAAGAAATAAACTGATGCTGAAAAGACCTAAATGATGTTGGATGTTGGAATATAATGATGCTACGTCGATGGTAACAAATACATAGGAATTAGTGATGAGCGAGCATGCTTGTAACTACTCGGTACTCGCACGAGTATCGCTGTACTCGGGCTGCTCTGCGGGGACCGAGTAATCTCGCGATACTCGTGCTGTACTCGTGGTCTTCATTTCTGCATGTTGGCGCTCTTTTGAGAGCCAGCCCTCATGCAGGGATTGGCTGGCAGACCACTGCAATGCCACAGCCCTGTTAGTTGTGGAATTGCAGTGATTGGCTGGCCTGCACAGCGTGACCGAGCCTTTATACCGGCCGGCGCGCTGTGCTCTGCTCACAGCTATCCAGACAGTCAGTGCAGGGAGAGTGTCGCTGATTCAGGGAAAGCTTTGCGGCCCTTTATAGCTTTTTCAGTTGCAGGGCTGCAAACAGTGTGACCAAAAGTCCTTCTCAGGACTATTCTAGTTGTATACAGGCAGGCAGGGTATAGCCAGGTCGGAGTACAGTAGCAGAGTCCTTCTCAGGACTATTGTTGCTATATACAGGCAGGGTATAGCCAGGTCTGAATACAGGCTAGTGACCAGAAGAGTCCTTGTCAGAACTATTGTACCAGTATACAGGCAGGCAGGCAGGGTAGTGGTGACCGTATACCAGCCTTCATCATATCTGGGGCTGGTGTACACAGTGTAAAACAGTCCAGATAGTGTCTGACTTGTCTGTAATTGTCGCTCCCCAAAAAAACCTGTTAGGTTCTTATTGCGTCCGTGCTTGGTTTTTAAAACCGCACGTGTGTGCCTGTTGGTGGCAGCGTACAGGTGCACTTGTGTGCAATTTCCACAAACTTTGATATAACGCACAAGTAGTGAATATACACGTCAGCAGTGCACAGCATTGCAAAATGCGCAAGGGCATTGGCAAGGAACAAGGAAGTGGACGTGATGGTGGTGCAGGCAGAGGCCGAGGTCGTGGGCAAGCTCTAATTTCGCCACAACAAAGGGCCACATCTAGTCGCTCGCACGTCCTGTCCCAAATTCTTGGGGACCGCAGCAGTACACCGCTCTTGAACCAAGACCAGTGTCAACAGGTTGTTAGTTGGATAGCAGATAATGCTTCCAGTCAGATTGGCACCACCACAAACACTCTGTCTTCCACACGGTCAAGTGTCAGTAGCCGTGATACTGCACCGCACATTTCTGAACCTGATCCTCCTTCCTACCACCAGGCTGAGTACACGTCCTCCTCGGACATTAATGATCCCACACTTGGACACTCGGAAGAGCTGTTCACGTTTCCATTCACACATTCTGGCCTCTCGCCAGCTCATATTGAAGTGGGTCATGAGGAGATCGTCTGTACAGATGGCCAAATATTTGAGCAGCCACGTTCTCACGAAGTTGGCAACGTGTCTCAACAAGTGGTGGACGATGATGAGACACAATTGTCAGGAAGTCAGGAGGAGGAGCAGGGTGCGGAAGAGGAATACGACGTGGTGGATGATCCAGTAACTGACCCAACCTGGCAGGAGGATATGCAGAGCGAGGACAGCAGTGCACAGGGGGAGGGAGGCGTAGCATCACAACAGGCAGTAAGAAGCAGGGTGGTGGCCCCAGGCAGAAGTCAGGCAACCGTTTCCCGGAACAACACGACGACACAAGGTGCCTGTACAAATGTTAGGTCTTCCCGAGTCTGGCAGTTTTTTAAGTTGGATCCAGATGATTCAAAAAAGGCCATTTGCAACACCTGCCATGCCAGCATCAGCAGGGGTACCAAAACTAGCAGCCTGACCACCACCAGCATGATCAGGCACATGTCAGCCAAGCACCCGACTTTGTGGGAAGTACAACAGAGTCGAGGAGCAGTGCTTGCTGATGTCACTGCTACGTCTTCGCTGGTTGTGCATGCGAGCCAATCCCCTGTCCATGCTGTCTGCGAACAAGCCTCCTCCACTCCTGCACTTGCACTTGCCTACGCAGATAGAACACCATCATCAAGCACGTCCTTGTCCCAGCGCAGCGTTCAGTTATCCATTCAGCAAACCTTTGAACGCAGGCACAAATACACTGCCAACACCCCACATGCCACAGTTCTAAATGCTAACATTTCGCGACTGCTTGCGCTGGAAATGTTGCCTTATAGGCTGGTGGAGACAGAAGCATTCCGTGACCTGATGGCGGCAGCTGTCCCACGTTACTCGGTCCCCAGCCGCCACTATTTCTCCCGGTGTGCCATCCCCGCGTTGCATAACCACGTGTCACAAAACATCACACGTGCCCTGAACAACGCTGTTTCACCCAAGGTCCACCTAACCACAGACACGTGGACAAGTGCTTGTGGGCAAGGCCGCTACATCTCGTTGACGGCACACTGGGTTAATATTGTGGAAGCTGGGACCCAGTCTGAGCGAGGGACGGAACACGTCCTTCCCACACCAAGGTTTGCAGGCCCTACCTCAGTCAGTGTTTCACCCACACTCTACAGCTCCGGAATGTCATGCTCTTCAGCCTTCTCCTCCTCCTGCGCATCCTCATCCACTGTACCCTCCACACCAGTCACAAGCTGGAAGCACTGCAGCACTGCCTCGGCGAAGCGGCAACAGGCTGTGCTGAAGCTAATCTGCATAGGTGACAAACCCCACAATGCAGAAGAGCTGTGGACAGCTCTGAAACAGCAGGCAGATCACTGGCTCACACCTCTGAACCTAAAGCCAGGAAAGGTCGTGTGTGACAATGGCCGGAACCTGGTGGCGGCTTTGAGGCGAGGCCAGCTGACACATGTTCCATGCGTGGCCCATGTGCTCAACCTCGTGGTTCAGCGGTTTCTAAAGTCATTCCCAGAGCTGTCTGATCTGCTGGTAAAAGTTCGCCGCCTGTCTGCACATTTTCGAAAGTCACCTACTGCTTCAGCCGGCCTTGCCGGCTTTCAGCGCAGTTTGCATCTTCCGGCTCACAGACTGGTGTGTGATGTCCCCACGCGTTGGAATTCAACTCTGCACATGTTGGTCAGGATATGTGAGCAGAAGAGGGCAGTTGTTGAGTACCTGCATCACCTAAGCCGTCGGGAAATGGGTCAAACTCCACACATAACACCTGAGGAGTGGAGATGGATGTCAGACCTATGTACCATCCTCCAAAACTTTGAGGACTCCACCAAGATGGTGAGTGGTGATGACGCCATTATTAGCGTCACCATACCGCTACTCTGCCTTCTAAAACGGTCTCTGCTGAAAAACAAACATGATGCATTGCAGGCGGAGCGCGATGAGTTGCAGCAAGAAACAGTAGTGGGTGTGGGTGATAACACACAGCCCAGCCTCGTCTCATCACAACGTGCAGTGGAGGACTATGACGAGGAGGAGGATGAAGACATGGAGCAACTCTCCGGCCAAATTGAGGATATGACATGCACACCAGTCATATCCTCGGTTCGGCGTGGCTGGCCAGAGGACAGGGTAGATGAGGAGGAGGAGGAGGAGGAGGAGGACAGCATGTTCAGTCATCTTGTTGGTCAGGCTACTGAAGTCCTGGCTGTTAAGAGTCTGGCGCACATGGCTGACTTTATGGTAAGCTGCCTGTCTCGTGACCCTCGCGTTAAGAACATCTTGGCCGACAATCATTACTGGTTGGTAACACTGTTAGACCCACGCTACAAGGAGAACTTTTTGTCTCTTATTCCCGTGGAGGAGAGGTCAACCAAAATGCAGCAGTTCCGGAAGGCCATAGTCACGGAAGTAGGCAAAGCATTCCCCTCACAAAACGCTAGCGGCATAGGTCAGGAATCAGTGGACAACCGAGGCGTACAGCCGAGAGAGGCACAAGTCCAATCCGCCAGAGGTAGGGGAACAGTCTTTAAGATGTGGGACAGTTTTCTCAGCCCCTCACGTACCACAGCCCCTGAGGTGCGGGGTAGTGCCACAAGAAATCCTAAGTTTGCCCAGATGCTGAAGGAGTACCTTGCAGATCGAACAACTGTACTCCGACATTCCTCTGTGCCTTACAATTATTGGGTATCCAAGCTGGACACGTGGCATGAATTGGCTCTCTACGCCTTGGAAGTCCTGGCCTGCCCTGCTGCTAGCGTTTTGTCAGAGCGTGTTTTTAGTGCCGCAGGTGGAATCATTACAGATAAACGCACCCGCCTGTCAACTGAAAATGCTGACAGGCTGACTCTGATCAAGATGAACAAGGGTTGGATTGGGCCAGACTTCACCACACCACCAGCAAATGAGAGCGGAATTTAAAGTTTGCCATGTACCTCCACTCACCCATGGGTACACACTTCTGGACTTTGGATAATCGCTGGACTGCTCCTCCTTCTCCTCATGCGCCACCATGATGATGACCGTTACAAATTGCAATACTTAGGCCTTTGTTTCAGGTATACCCCCAGTGGTACATTTTTTCGCCCATTCTTTGCAGAATGGACATTACAACGACAGGAGACCCGCTCCTTTGCAATGGGAACAATGTTTTGAGGCCCTCATGCACGTCTCTACCCAGGGACAACGTGGAGCCTCCCAATTTTTGACTGCCCTGCCTAAGGGCTATACTACAATAGACCCACTTCCTTACAATGGGCACTTCAGGTTTACAGGCCATCATGCACGTCTCTATCCAGGGACAACGTGGAGCCTCCCAATTTTTGGCTGCCCTGGCAAAGGGCTATACTAAAATAGACCCACTTCCTTACAATGGGCACTTCAGGTTTACAGGCCATCATGCACGTCTCTATCCAGGGACAATGTGGAGCCTCCCAATTTTTGGCTGCCCTGCCTAAGGGCTTTTCTACAATAGACCCACTTCCTTACAATGGGCACTTCAGGTTTACAGGCCATCATGCACGTCTCTATCCAGGGACAATGTGGAGCCTCCCAATTTTTGGCTGCCCTGCCTAAGGGCTATACTACAATAGACCCACTTCCTTACAATGGGCACTTCAGGTTTACAGGCCATCATGCACGTCTCTATCCAGGGACAATGTGGAGCCTCCCAATTTTTGGCTGCCCTGCCTAAGGGCTATACTACAATAGACCCACTTCCTTACAATGGGCACTTCAGGTTTACAGGCCATCATGCACGTCTCTATCCAGGGACAATGTGGAGCCTCCCAATTTTTGGCTGCCCTGCCTAAGGGCTATACTATAATACACCCACTTCCTGACAATGGGCACTTCAGGTTTACAGGCCATCATGCACGTCTCTATCCAGGGACAATGTGGAGCCTCCCAATTTTTGGCTGCCCTGCCTAAGGGCTATACTACAATAGACCCACTTCCTTACAATGGGCACTTCAGGTTTACAGGCCATCATGCACGTCTCTATCCAGGGACAACGTGGAGCCTCCCAATTTTTGGCTGCCCTGGCAAAGGGCTATACTAAAATAGACCCACTTCCTTACAATGGGCACTTCAGGTTTACAGGCCATCATGCACGTCTCTATCCAGGGACAATGTGGAGCCTCCCAATTTTTGGCTGCCCTGCCTAAGGGCTATACTACAATAGACCCACTTCCTTACAATGGGCACTTCAGGTTTACAGGCCATCATGCACGTCTCTATCCAGGGACAATGTGGAGCCTCCCAATTTTTGGCTGCCCTGCCTAAGGGCTATACTATAATACACCCACTTCCTGACAATGGACACTTAATGTTTTGAGGCCCTCATGCACGTCTCTACCCAGGGACAACGTGGAGCCTCCCAATTTTTGGCTGCCCTGCCTAAGGGCTATACTACAATAGACCCACTTCCTTACAATGGGCACTTCAGGTTTACAGGCCCTCATGCACGTCTGTATGCAGGGGCATTGGTGAACCTCACAATTTTGGACTGCCCTGGCAAAGGAAAATACTACAAAGACTCACTTCCTCAAAATGGGCACATTAGACTCAAGAGGCCTTCATGTACGTCTCTTCTCAGGGACATCGGAGTGCCACACAATGTTTTCACGTAAAATCTTTCATGTATTAATCTCAAAAAGTAACATACACCAGCTCTATCTCACTATTGGGTATGTGCCCTTAACATTTCCGCCATGAAAAATCATTTTGGGGTCATTTTGGAAGGTTTTCTGGTGAGTCCGTAAAAATGGCGTAAAACGCGGACAAAATTGTTCACAGCTGTGACTTTTCAGTGATAAATGCTTCAAGGGGTCTTCCCCATGCTGTTGCCATGTCATTTGAGCACTCTTCTGAGACTTTTGTGACATTTTTAGGGTTTCTCCATGCTGCCGGGGGGTCATTTCACAAAAATGCTCGGTTCTCCCATAGGATAACATTGGGGTCGTTGCTCGGCCCGAGTACACGAGTATCTTGGGAGGCTCGGCCCGAGCTTCGAGCACCCGAGCTTTTTAGTACTCGCTCATCACTAATAGGAATCTTTCCAAGGGAGGTCACTGATCTTTTCAATAAGATGAGTGGAATCCCTCAAATGGCTACTTAAATTACATACATATGGTTGTAAGACCAGATCTACATATTTTGCCAAATTTGAAGTCAAGGAGTCGATGCCTGAAATTATGGGCCTGCCTGGCGGGTTGGACAACTTTTTATGAATTTTGGGTAAGTGATAAAAAAAGGCTTTGACCGGATTTTTGATTTCTAGGAATTTTTTCTCTGCAGAGTTAAAAAAGCCGCCAGCAGTTGCCTCTTGAATAAGAATTTTATACGCATTCACGGCTTGATTATAGTCACCTTCTTTCGCTATTTTATAATACATTGTGTCAGATAAAATCCTATGGGCTTCCTTTAGGTAATCAGTCCTATTTTGGATGACTATTCCGCCCCCCTTGTCCGCTGATCTGATAACTATGTTGTGATTATTTTTTAGGAGTGAAAGTGCTTTTCTTTCTGAATGGGATAAATTATTCTTTTGCTTCCTGTTGCGATTGACAACCTCCTTGAGGTCGGACAGGACTAAATCACCAAAGGTTTTTAATAAATGTCCCTTACTCTGGGTAGGATAGAACCTGGACTTTGGTCTTACTGTCATATGAATGAACAAATCATTTTCGGGCTGATTATCGGGGGGTCTATCTCCTTTTATTAGAAAATGTCTTTTAAGGGTAAGGTTTCTTAAATACCTTGGGACGTCCAAAAAAATATCAAACTCCTTAGTTTTGTAGGTAGGGCAAAAAGATAAACCTTTGCCTAGTACTTTAATTTCATTGCTGTTTAGTACATAATCTGACAGGTTAAAAATGTTTTTTGGACTTTATTTTGGGGAATATTAGCTGTACTGCCAGTTTGGTCAGGGTCATTTATCCCCTGAAAAATTATGCCCCTACTATCACTCCTGACCTTGTTGTTATTTATATTTTTATTAATATTTTCATGTTTATTTCTATTTTCATTTGTATTCCTATTGTTACTAGTGCATTTATTGATTTCTCCAGTGGGAGAAACTATGTAGCCCTTTTTTTGTTTAAACTTGGAACCTGCTCTGGTTCCTCTTCTGTGTTTTTTCTTTTTTTGGTTGTCAAAGGTTTCGGCACTAAAAAATCCGTAATAAGGTTGGTTTTTGGTTGTTTGGCAGAAGGTAGAAAGGGGACAAGCGGTAATGCCCTATTAGTGTTATCGATGATGATTTTATCTGAGTCTATGGGGGTCTCTGATATAGTCGCATGGGTGCATATGGAGGGAAGGGGATCATCATGAATAGATAAGTTAAGAAGATCTATAAAATCGACCTCCTGTGTCATATCTTTCTGTGACAAGGAATCATTGCACTCTAATTGGGCTCTATCTTTTTTGATTTTGTCAATCTGTTTCCTAATCCTCGCTAGCTGAGCTTGTGTGTCTTCAGCATTTTGGGATATGGGAACTCCTACCTGAGCTCCACCAGGGATTTTGGGCTCACCATTTCCCTTGGTATTGAAAGGGTTAGTTGTTTTGGTGAGATGTTTACCAGTATCTACCACATTCACAGGGGCAGGGGCTTTGCTTTGCAAAAACACTTCATTAGCCAATATGTCTATCTGATCTGGAGGTACTGTTGCCACCTGAGCTGAATATCCCATTTTACCAGTAGTCTTATTCGGATCAACAGAAGTTTTGGAGCTGCCACTATTTGTTTTGTGAAATCTGCTGTTCACAAAGCTTCTCTGGTTTGAAGAATTGTGACCAGCAGAATTGAGTCTCCTATAGCTGTTATTCCTAGGTGCAGACACCGATTCTCTTACAGTGGTAATGGAGTCAGCATGCCGCTTTTCGTGTCTATCTCTCTGTAGTTTCTTAGATTTTCTGATAATAGTATCATGCTCTAGTTGTATGAGTCTTGTGTTGAGACTGGAATTAAGATTCCTGTACTCAGGATGTAAAATATAAGCATTAAGTTCGTCATACAGGGTTGAAATTTCTGACATAGTTGCAGTAGCGATCTGAGTTCTTTTTTCATGCAGACAAAGTAACATACCTTGCATGCAGTCACTGAAGAGATTGTTCCATTTGGTAGAAAAAACCAGATCCTGAGGAAAAGGTGTTGTCCTCTGTATTTGCAAGCCTCTGGGGCAAAGTTTTTCTTCCATATAGATTGCCAAAAATCTGGCATCCAGACTATGATGCATCTCCTCTTTAACCCCTTCACGACCGCGGGCAGTAAAATTACGTCCTATTTTAACGTGACTTAACGACCAGGGACGTAATTTTACTGCCTAAACTTCATTTGATTGCCGTGGCCATAGCAACGGCTTTCAAATGATGTCCCCTGCTGTTTCTTACAGCAGGGGACCTTTGCTTGACCCCAGGGGGGGCGGCATCGCCACCCCCTATCGACGATCGATGTGATTGGCTGTTCAAATCTGAACCGCCAACCACATCGATCGCACTAATTTCGGCAAAAATAATGCCCGAATTAGTGCGATCCTGTGAGATCCAGCTATGAGATGCCGCAGCTGCTGCAGCATATCATAGGTGGACCTCAAACATGCCGCCCCCAGCCCCTGCAGCACTGATTGGAGCGATCGTGCGATGACGCGCAATCGCTCCAATCAGTGTGCAGTGGGGCGGTCTGATCTGCCGGTGGCCGCCCTCCCCAGGCCTGTGCTGGCCTGTGAGCCCTCCCCCAGCATGTCTGCAGCGTGGAGTGGCTGGTACTTTTGGTACCACGCCACCGCTGCTGCTGCCGCCGCCGCCTCTGATGTCTCCGCCGCTCCTGCTCCAATGGTAAGTATTCCGCCCCCTGCGCGCTCCCGTGAAGGCCCCTGCGCGCTCCCGTGAAGGCTCCTGCCCGTGCCCCCCCCGATCTGCCCCCCTACGCCCCGATCTGCCCCCCGGCATCCCGATCTGCTACCACCGCTGCTGCTGAGGTCACCGCTGCTGCTGCAAAGTGAGTACTGTGCTCACTTTGCAGCCCGTGCGCGCTCCCGTGGTGCCCCTGCGCGCTGCCGTGATAGCCCCTGCCGTGCCCCCCCCCCCGCGATCTGCTCCCCCCAACCACACCAAACCCCCCCCCCCCGACATCCCGATCCGCTCCCCCCGCGATCTGACTGCCTCCCCCATTATTTCTATTCTGCTTCTGCAGCTCCCTCTCCGGTCTCCCCCTCTGCTCTCCCCCTCCCCCTCTGCTCTCCCCCCCCCTCTGCTCTCAACCCCCCCTCTGCTCTCCCCCCCCCCTCTCCCCCTCTGCTCTCCCCCGACGTCCTCTTACCTGTCTTCACCGGCCTGATCACATCTGCGTCCATCGCTGGGTCCTTCCTGGGCATTCTGCTGATCTGCCTGCTGCTCCTGTAAAGCTGTCCATCTCTCTGCCATCTGTTCCTCTGCAGCTCTTCTGGTCAGTGATCCTCCTGCTAGTCCTCTGGGTACTGTGAGTATAACTTTTTTTTTTTTTTTCCGTATCCCCTGTCCATTTTTACACCTCATCCGTCCGTGCGTCCCGCCAAGCGCTGATCAGGAATGCAGATAACGGATCGGCATCCCTGCTCAATTTTTGGCGTGACTTTTTTTTCCGTATCCCCGACGCTTTTTGTATCGCATCCGTTCGTGCGTCCCGCCAAGCGCTGATCAGGGATGCAGATAACGGATCGGCATCCCTGCTCAATTTTTGGCGTGACTTTTTTTTCCGTATCCCCGACGCTTTTTGTATCGCATCCGTCCGTGCGTCCCGCCAAGCGCTGATCAGGGATGCAGATAACGGATCGGCATCCCTGCTCAATTTTTGGCGTGACTTTTTTTTCCGTATCCCCGACGCTTTTTGTATCGCATCCGTCCGTGCGTCCCGCCAAGCGCTGATCAGGGATGCACATAACGGATCTGCATCCGTGGTCAATTTTTGGCGTGACTTTTTTCCGTATCCCCGACGCTTTTTGTATCGCATCCGTCCGTGCGTCCCGCCAAGCGCTGATCAGGGATGCACATAATGGATCGGCATCCATGGTCAATTTTTGGCGTGACTTTTTTCCGTATTCACGACGCTTTTTGTATCGCATCCGTCCATGCGTCCCGCCGAGCGCTGATCAGGGATGCAGATAACGGATCTGCATCCGTGGTCAGTTTTTGGCGTGACTTTTTTCCGTATTCACGACGCTTTTTGTATCGCATCCGTCCATGCGTCCCGCCGAGCGCTGATTAGGGATGCAGATAACGGATCGGCATCCCTGCTCAATTTTTGGCGTGACTTTTTTCCGTATTTGCGACGCTTTTTGTATCGCATCCGTCCGTGCATCCCGCCAAGCGCTGATCAGGGATGCACATAACGTATCTGCATCCATGGTCAATTTTTGGCGTGACTTTTTTTTTTACGTATCCCCGACGCTTTTTTTTATCGCATCCGACCGTGCATCCTGCAGCGGCCGATCAGTGCACCGCGTCTGTGCGTTTGAAAAGTCAAATGGCGCTCCTTCTCTTCTGAGCCCCGCCATGCGCTCAAACAATTACTTTCCACCACATATGAGGTATCTGCGTACTCAGGAGAAATTGCACAATACATTTTATGGTGCATTTTTTCCTGATAGCCTTGTGAAAAAAAAAGCTACCTAGTTGAAGCAACCGTTTTGTGGTAAAAAAAAATTTTTTTCTTTTCACGGCTCAACGCTATAAACTTCTGTGAAGCCCCCAGGTGTTCAAAGTGCTCACCAAACATCTAGAAAAATTATTTGAGGGCTCTAGTTTCCAAAATGGTGTCACTTGTGGGGGAGCTCCACTGTTTAGGCACCATAGGGGGTCTCCAAACGTGACATGGCGTCCGCTAATGATTCCAACCAATTTTGCTGTCAAATGGCGCTCCTTCTCTTCTGAGCCCCGCCATGCGCCCAAACAATTACTTTCCACCACATATGAGGTATCTGCGTACTCAGGAGAAAATGCACAATACGTTTTATGGTGCATTTTTTCCTGATACCCTTGTGAAAAAAAAAGCTACCTAGTTGAAGCAACCGTTTTGTGGTAAAAAAAAATTTTTTCTTTTCACGGCTCAACGCTATAAACTTCTGTGAAGCCCCCAGGTGTTCAAAGTGCTCACCAAACATCTAGAAAAATTATTTGAGGCCTCTAGTTTCCGAAATGGGGTCACTTGTGGGGGAGCTCCATTGTTTAGGCACCTCAGGGGGTCTTCAAACCCGACATGGCGTCCGCTAACAGGTGCAGCTAATTTTGCACTCAAAAATTCAAATGGCGCTCCTTGCCTTCCGAGCACTGCTGTGTGTCCAAACATTTGATTTCCACCACATATGAGGTATCTGCGTATTCAGGAGAAAATGCACAATACATTTTATGGTGCATTTTTTCCTGTTACCCTTGTGAAAAAAAAGCTACCTAGTTGAAGCAACCGTTTGTGGTAAAAAAAAATTTTTTTTCTTTTCACGGCTCAACGCTATAAACTTTTGTGAAGCCCCCAGGGGTTCAAAGTGCTCACCAAACATCTAGAAAAATTATTTGAGGCCTCTAGTTTCCAAAATGGGGTCACTTGTGGGGGAGCTCCATTGTTTAGGCACCTCAAGGGGTCTTCAAACCCGACATGGCGTCCGCTAACAGGTGCAGCTAATTTTGCACTCAAAAATTCAAATGGCGCTCCTTGCCTTCCGAGCACTGCTGTGTGTCCAAACATTTGATTTCCACCACATATGAGGTATCTGCGTACTCAGGAGAAAATGCACAATACATTTTATGGTGCATTTTTTCCTGTTACCCTTGTGAAAAAAAAAGCTACCTAGTTGAAGCAACCGTTTGTGGTAAAAAAAAAAATTTTTCTTTTCACGGCTCAACGCTATAAACTTTTGTGAAGCCCCCAGGGGTTCAAAGTGCTCATCAAACATCTAGAAAAATTATTTGAGGCCTCTAGTTTCCAAAATGGGGTCACTTGTGGGGGAGCTCCATTGTTTAGGCACCTCAGGGGGTCTTCAAACCCGACATGGCGTCCGCTAATGAGTGCAGCTAATTTTGCGTTCAAAAATTCAAATGGCGCTCCTTCCCTTCCGAGCTCTGCCGTGCGCCCAAACAATTGATTTTTACCACATATGGGGTATCAGCGTACTCAGGAGAACATGCACAATAAATTGTATTGTGTACTTTCTCTTTTCTCCCTTGTAAAAATGAAAATTTTATGGCTAAAGTAACATTTTTGTGTTAAAAAGTAAAATTTTCATTTTTTCCTTCCACATTGCTTTGGTTCCTGTGAAGCACCTAAAGGGTTAATAAACTTATTGGATGTGGTTTTGAGCAGTGTGAGGGGTGTAGTTTTTAGAATGGGGTCACTTTTGGGTATTTTCTGTCACCTAGGCCTCTCAAAGTCACCTCAAATGTAATGTGGTCCCTAAAAAAAATTATTTTGTAAATTTTGTTGGAAAAATGAGAATTTGCTGATGACCTTTGACCCCTTCTAACTTCCTAACGGAAAAAAAATTTGTTTCGAAAATTGCGCTGATGTAAAGTAGCCTAGTGGGAAATGTTATTTAGTAACTATTTTGTGTGACATATCTCTCAGATTTATGGGCATAAATTTTCAAAGTTTGAAATTTGCGAAATTTTCAAAATTTTCGCCAAATTTCCTAAATTTTCACAAATAAACGCAAAACATATCGGCCTAAATTTACCACTGACATGAAGTACAATATGTCACGAAAAAACAATCTCAGAATCGCCAGGATCCGTTGAAGCATTCCAGAGTTATAACCTGTCAAAGTGACACTGGTCAGAATTGCAAAAAATTGCCCGGTCATTAGGGTGTTTTAGTGGCCGGGGGTGAAGGGGTTAAGGAGGTCCTCCAGGTTATGGAAGAGTTTCCTCATCTGGGAAGTATCCTCTTCAGAAAAGGAGATACCAGAATCCATATGAAGCCTTGAATGTAATGAACCTCTGCATGACCATTTTTTTATTATTTTTTATTATTATTATTTTTTATTGTTTTTAATGTTTTTTATGGTCAGTATTAATATTGATAATAATAATAATAACAATATTTTTGGACCATATATATTTTTAATGGTCCATATAATTTTTATTCATAATTTTTATTCATAATTTTTAAAGGTTTATCCTAGCGCGTTTCTATGCATTACAGGCATAATTCTTATTCCTTTTTACAAATTTGTAATTTTATGTAGTTAACCATATTACTATGTGAGACATTTCTTTTTCCACGACTCTGATAACCCAGACAAGTAATCTCTGTTTCACATATTTTCAATTCATTATTTTTCTGTACCGATTTTTCCAAAAAATTCTGCTGTACCGTTTTGCTTTGGTTTTTGTGCATCCACACATGCACTTTCTTCTGGTCCCTATGACTTGAACTTGCTTTGTTCTATTTCCATGGATAGTTAATTCAGTGTAACTCACTCTTTAATCGGTCAGCCTTTAGAGGAACGGATGTTCACTAACCCCTGTCATATAACCCAGTGCTCAAACTTCTAGAAGGGCAGTGAGCCCCATAGGGGTGAATGGACCCCATGACGATCGGGAGGGTGCAAGGTTAGGAAAGGGTTAATAGGTTTGCATGGGATGGGGGATGTGTGGGAGTACAGGATTGGTAGTAGGGAGCTGTAAGGGGATTGGGGGGGAGCAAGGAAGGGGTGGGGTGTTGGGAGAGGTATAAGAGAGGGGGGTGTGCTGTTTACCTCCCCTTTCGTCGATTGATCTTTGTGTCCCAGGACGTAGTGCTGCTGCTGCTTCCTGCCATGGCTGCCCTTGCTGAACTCCTGGAGATGGTGCGGGGGGCATCCGAGGTCATGGGAGTGGATGCCCTGAGGCAGCAGCTGGCAGCGGTCTGTGGGGCTGGAGCGGCGCCGCCTGCTGTTCCAGCGCCCGGGCCGTGGCTACGTGCTCGGCGGGCGCGACCGCCGGAGCGCTACTCCCCCAGCTGGAGGGGGAGAATCAGATCAAGGAGCCCCTGCGGGGACCCTCTGGAGCAGCGGCGGAGCCCTCCAACTAACCTAGGGGAGCAGCCGGCCACCGGGAGGAATCCGCGACGGAGATCCCGTGGGTCGGGGGTGGGCGGAGCCTCTGCGAGGCCCACTTCCGGTCCGCGGCCTGCGCAGCACCAGACCGGAGCATGGATGACGGCAGCCCCCAGTGATGTGCCGGCTGGGGGTGGCGCTCGGCGTGCCGGATTGCCGGAGGAGACTCCCTGCAGGCCGCAGGGGAGAGCAACAGGACGGGGGACGGGAGCGGATGTGAGCGGCGAGGTCAGGAGATCGGAGGAGGGGTACGGTGGCCCGCAGGCACAGAGGAGATCGGTAGTCACGGTCCCCCCCGGCGAGGAGCGTGCTGGGAGTGGGTCCCGGCGAGGAGCAAGCTCGGCACGGCCTTCCGGCAGTCGGCAGGGAAGGAGCCCACTGAGGACGACAGGAGAAGGGGCGGCGCAGCAGGATATCACGATTACAGCGGGAAGAGACGGCGGCAGGGCGCCACGGCGGGAGAAAAGGAAGAGGTCAAGCAGGAGTCGCCCGGACGAGCGGGGTGCGGTGACCGTGGGGGTCGACGGCCGCCAGGTGCGGGCTGTCCCCTCGCTGGTCCCGCCTGAGGATTTCGGCAGCGCATCAGACTCCAGCGAGGAAGAAGGAGCAGCGGCAGGTCGGACGGAGCGGCAGCTGGAAGATCGTGGCACGGCTGTTCCGGCGTCGGCTCAACGGCAGCCTGGTGAGCAGACAACAGAAATGTTAAATGCTGTGGGTAGCGCGGGCGAGGGCGGGGGTTCCGTCGCGGGACGCGTTGCCCTGGGGGCGAGTGCGGTCGGGCAGTCTGGTTTACCGGGTCCAGAGTTTTGGGGGCAGCTTTTGGGGGTGTTGCAGGGGTTGTCTGCGGAACGGGGTAGTCGGACTGGGCCTGGGGCTCTGGTGGGGGCGTGGGTGGGCCCCACGGAGGTGGTGCGGACAGAAGCGCCGGTGCGCGATGTTGCTGCGGGGGACACGACCTCGGCAGCAGGTACGGGACAGGAGGCTGGTGGGGCGGCTTCCGTGGGTGCGAGTAAGGAGGCGGAAAAGGAAAAAGAAAAGGAGGATGAGGTAGTGCGTTTGGATGATAGGGCACGGAGTGAAATTTATGTGTGCTTTGAAGGGCAGTTAGGGGTTCATTTGAAAAAGGAGGTGAGGGAAAAGATTTGGAAGGGGGAGTATGTGGAAATTTTTTCCCTGCTTCCCTTGGAAAAGTTTAATTTGGATAAGGTGAAACCTAGTGATACAAAAAAGGAGAAGGAGGATGAGGAAAAACGGCGGTATAGGTTGATCCCGAGGACGTTTACCAATTGGTTGCAGGCCTTTGCTATCTTAGCCAGTGTGATCGGGGAAAAGGAGCCGGAGCATTGTTCCGCCCTATTTGGATATATGGACGCGATAGGGGAAGCGTATAGAGTATACGGCGGTTTGGGGTGGTTGAGATATGATGAGCAGTTCCGGCAGCGGAAGGCTCTGCGGCCGGGAGTCCAGTGGGGCCACAAGGATATTTCTTTGTGGATGCGGTTAATGACGGCGCCGGCTCAGCCCTTTCGAGGGGGTGCCGGGAGCCCGGGTGCGAGTGGCGGGTCCTCGGCTGGACAGAAAAAGGGAGCTTGTTGGCAGTATAACGAGGGACAGTGTAAGTTCGGGGCCTCTTGTCGGTTCAGACACGAGTGTTCCGGATGTGGAGGGTCCCACCCTCTGGCCAGGTGCTTCAAGAAAGGCAAAGGAAAGGCGGGGGAGGGGTCTGGAAAAAGGGAGGACGCCAGTGAGGGTAGAGGCGATGCTTCCCTATTTAAGTAGATACCCGGATGTGCGGGCGGCGGAGTTGTTGGAACGTGGTTTTACAGAGGGCTTTCGGATTCCGTTTGAATCTGAGGCGCCGGTGTTTCGCCCGGGAAACTTGCGGTCCGCAAAAGAACATCCGGCGGTGGTGAAGGAAAAGCTGCAGAAGGAGGTGGAGTTGGGGAGGATGGCGGGCCCATTCCAGGACCCGCCATTCTCTAATTTACGGATTTCCCCCCTTGGGGTGGTACCTAAGAAGGAGCCGAACAAATTTCGGCTCATTCATCATTTATCTTATCCGGCGGGATTGTCGGTGAATGATGGGATATCACCGGAATTGTCGGCGGTATGTTATGTATCGTTCGATAGGGCCTTGGAGCTGGTAAGGGTAGCGGGGCGGGGGGCCCTGATGGCAAAGGCGGATGTGGAAGCAGCTTTTCGTTTACTCCCGGTGCATCCAGAGAGCTTTCATCTCTTAGGGTGTATGTGGGATGGTGAATACTATGTGGATCGTTGCCTGCCGATGGGCTGTTCCATTTCGTGTGCTTATTTTGAGGCATTCAGTACGTTTGTGGAATGGGTAGTCAAGGAGGTGGCAGGAGTCCATTCGGTGATTCACTATTTGGATGACTTCTTTTGCGTGGGTCCGGCGGGCTCTTCGGTTTGCTCCTTGTTGTTGTTTACGTTAGAGCGGATCGCGCGGAGCCTGGGTATTCCGTTGGCAAAAGACAAAACAGAAGGGCCGGTGACGGTATTATGTTTCTTAGGTATCGAAATTGATACACTGGCAATGGAATGCCGGTTGCCGGAGGGAAAGCTGTTGGATTTGAAGGCGTCGGTGCGGTTTTTGTCTCAGGCCAAGAAGGTGCGGTTGCGCGAGTTGCAGTCAGTGCTCGGAAAATTGAATTTCGCTTGTCGCATTATGCCGATGGAGCGGATATTTAATAGGAGACTGGCGAGCGCAACCGCAGGGGTAAAAGCTCCAAATCACTTTGTCAGAGTGACAAAAATGATGAAAGGGGATTTGTTGGTGTGGGAGGAGTTCTTGGACCGGTACAACGGTCGGACCCTTTGGATGAGCGAGGCGGTGTCCAATAGCCAGCTGGAATTGTACACGGATGCGGCTGGGGCGACAGGTTTTGGAGCAATTTTTCAAACGCGCTGGTGCGTGGGAAAGTGGCCGCGGCGGTGGGTGGAAGCAGGTTTGGTGAGGAATTTGGCGCTGTTGGAATTGTTTCCCATTATTGTGGCGGTGGAGTTGTGGGGCCCTGTTTTTGCTGGAAGAAGGGTTTGCATGCATTGTGACAACATGGCGGTGGTGCATTCCATCAACGCACTGTCGGCAAAATCCCCGCCGGTTGTGGGGTATTTAAGGCATCTAGTGTTGCGTTGTTTGGAGTTAAACATTTGCGTGGTGGCTCGGCATGTGCCTGGGATTCGCAACGAGGTGGCTGATGCGCTATCACGGTTTCAGTTTTGGAGGTTCAGGAAGCTGGTGCCGGAAGCGGACGCGGAGGGGGAACCTTGCCCGAACTGGCTGTGGGACCTGGCATCGGTGTAGCTTTTGAGGGAATTCGGAGATCGGTGTCTGAGGCTACTTGGTGCCGATATCAGGCGGTGTGGCAGGAATGGGCAAAGTTGGAAAGTAGGGAGTTCATGGAGTCGGGTTACCAGGGTCGAGTGTTGGGGGTACTGATGTTAATAAGTGGGGATTTTTCGGAAGGCAGGTCTGTTTCGGTGATTGGTTGCAAGTTGGCGGCGTTGGCCTTTTTGTTCCAGATGCAAGGGGTTCGGGACGCGACTAAGGATTTTCTGGTGCGACAGGCGATGAAGGGTTTTCGAAAAGGGGCTCAGTCGCGTGACTGTAGGCGGCCAGTGTCATTGCCATTGTTGGTGCGTTTGGTGGGGTGTTTAGGGGAGTTGTGTTCGTCTCCTTATGAGCGGGTGTTGTTCTCGGTAGCTTTTGTACTGGCGTTTTTTGGGGCCTTTCGTATTGGCGAATTGGTCAGCCCGACTAAGCAAGCGATGGGTGGTTTGCTGTTGGGTGATGTGATGCTGGGGGAGGATAGAGTGGAATGTCGGCTTCGTTTTTCTAAGACGGATCAGAGGGGCCGGGGGTGCTTAGTAGTGTTGTACGCTTTACCGGGGCACCAGTTGTGCCCAGTGTTACATGTGTCAGAGTTTTTAAAGGTGCGCGGCGGTTACCCTGGTGTTTTTCTTAGACATACGGACGGATTGGCTTTGTCGCGGTATCAATTCAATGCGGTGCTGAAGATGGCTCTAGCAAGGGTGGGGGAGGAGCCACGTGAGTACGGGTCTCACTCCTTCCGGATTGGGGCGGCAACGGAGGCCGCCAGGTGGGGCTTGAGTGAGGATTGTATCCGGCGGATTGGGAGGTGGGAGTCTTCCAGGTTCCGTTTGTACATTAGGCCTCACTTGGTCAGGTGATGGTCAGGGGTGGGGGATTCAAGGTTGGTGTTAGATGCCGGTTTGTGGGCAATTTCTTGTGCTGTTGCTGTTTTTATTCGTGGTCTTTGTATTTTATAGGTCCATGCCTTGTGTGGATCCTCGGGCACTCCTATGTGTATTGGGGAGCGTTGCGGGCGGATGTGCGGCGTGACGGTCGGCAGCTCGGAGTGTCGGTGTCGGAAGCTCGAGTAAAGTGGCTCGGAATTCGGGGCATGACCTGGGGTAGGGTGCGCCCTGAGGTGGCTTATTATAGCCGTATGGATCGTGTCCCTGATGTGTTAATTTTGCATGTGGGAGGGAACGATTTGGGAGTAAGGTCGGCGAGGGAATTGAAAAGGGATATAAAGCTGGACCTGTTACATTTGTGGAGGGCGTTCCCGGGCATAGTTATCGTTTGGTCGGACATTATAGCTCGGACGCAGTGGCGTTTTGGGAGGTCGGTGGACCGTATTAATAGGGCGCGGAGCAAGCTGAACCGGGCTATTGGCAGGTTTGTGGCGAGAAATGGTGGGTTGGTGGTGCGGCATAGAGAATTGGAGGAGTCCACGGAGCAGTATCTAAGGAGAGATGGGGTTCACCTGACTGATGTGGGTCTGGATTTATGGATGTTGGGTTTGAGGGATGGCCTAGAGCAAGCACTGGGGGTGTGGGGGGCCCGGGCCAAGTAAGGGTGTCACTTGGCCGGCCTGTGGCGGGGTGATAGGTCCGTCTGAGAGGTTGGGAGTACCGACAGTCGGCTTGTTGGTACGAAGTCGCTCAAGGGGAGTGGCTTCGGAGTGGATGGGAACTTGTGGGCGGAGGTCCCGCAGGTTCTGGGTAGGGGTAATTAACGATGGAACGTTGTTACCCCTCACCTCGGGCCGGGTGGTCACGGCCGAGGTGGTCCTCTGGGCCGGTTTGGAGGTTACGGCCGGGGGGTTAGGAATGATGGTTTGCCTCTCGGACGGATCTATCGGTGTTTCTGGTTATACGGGTATATATGTATAAGGTTAAGTTTAACAATTGAGTGGCATGTTGGGCCACAAGTTTGGTATACATATATACGGTAAAATAAAACTGTGGCCATTCCTGCAATAAAGTCGTGGTTCTCGTCTTCATTTAGGTAGATATGGTACGGGGGGTGTGTTTTACAGGATAACCTGCTTATCCCTTATAGATGCGTCATGAGTTCGGGGATCACATATAATATACACATCTGGCATGTGGCATGTCTTGAACAATCAAGTGGATTATTTATCTCCTTTGTTTGGGCAATTAAAACATTTGTATGTGTTTTAATTTGCAGCAGTGTATACTTTGTCTTTGTAATCTGAAGCGAAGCCTGTCTTTTGCTCAGGCTCCGCTACTCTGTGTCACTTTCACTGTGTTTTCCCGCATGCGCACTCCTTTAGTTCCCACGGTCTGAACTTATTTCACCCCTTGCTCTCATTGGGAACTTGCTCTGTGTCTTTGCGCAAGCGCCCTTCACGTACCTTTGCTTTCCAGGAATTCCTCTAACACTTTGAGCTTCTAATTCTTAAACGTAATGCACACTCTCCACAGAATCAATGAATTCAGAAATATTTCTTTCCCTTACAAATAAATAGTTGTCAGAGACATGGATGTGCACTAATCACTCAGTACTCAACAGAGTGAACTTTTTGAGTTCGAGAATCACAATAAGCACACGCACCTGTCATCATATGGATGCGCTCTGAAAAACCAAACAGCACACATTTTCATGTATATTTTTGGGTCAATGTTCTCCCATTTTAAAAATCCATGTTACATTTACATTTATATTTTATTTATTATATATTCATTTCCTTCAATGCTCCGTTATATGCTTTGTACTCAGTAACAAATACTCCTCCTCTGTATTTTTCACGTGTCTATGAGTCACTCCATTACCATGGGAGCATTGACGTCATAGCTGGCAGCATGGCGTAGTGAACTCCTCTATAAGTAACTGGCCTGTGTACTATGCATGTATTCTCTTTTTCCCTGAAGAAGGAGACGGCTTATGTCTCTGAAACGCGTTGGATGCTGTAATAAAGAAAGAGTTTTTTAATATAAACTACATCCTGGCAACAGCGGTTTCTTAGCGCGGCTAAAACCCGATTCTCACATATATATATATATATATATATATATATATATATATATATATATATGCATTTTTTTCACATAGGGAAGAAGGTATGGATGATTCTTTATATGGGGTGAGCTGAAATAAATCCTTTTTTCTCAGGGTATTAAATGTATTTGCTTGATTTTAGTGCAGAAAAGATTAAGGACTCTTTCCCTGCTGGAAGTTCCTTGTTAGTTCTTCTCAGATGCAACCAGTTTGTGATCACTCCCCTTCCCTTTAAGTATTTATATGTTCCATCACCTGTAGTTGGTTATAGAGATTCATTCTGAATTGACCACCTTGGAGGAAGAAAGATTATTGTAGCTGCTGGTGTCCTGTTGTTATAGACATGAATATATGAAGATACACAAAATAAAGGATAAGATGGCGCTTGCAACCAAATCTGCATTTAGACACATTTAAAAGACATTTTTCCTATCAATTGGTTTTGAAATTTACAGAATGAAGAAATATGTAGCTACTTCTGCTTTTTCTCCCATTTTAGAAAAGTACAGTATCAAGAAATGTTGGGACATATGTCTGTCTCTCCTATATCTTATGTCCCAATATTACATTTATCTTCTGCGTAAGAATTGCTTGGAAACTTATATGATATGATTAAGTATTGCGCCCTTGGAAGTATTCCAAATCTTTCCCAAGAGACTAAGAGACCGGTATAAAGGCATTTAACTTCCTTAAAATAAACAAGTTACAGTATTTCCTGCTCTGATCATAGCACCTTGATATATTAATCTCTGTGTGGTTATTGTATGCATACATATATCTAACTCATAATTTGAACTACACACAACTTAGGCCTGTTCACCCTTCGTGTTCACCCCTAAATCAGTTGGCGCCCAACACGGGGCAAGAATGAGACATCCAAATGATGGCAGCCGTGACATCACCTCCATTTCCTGAATGGACCACATGAGGGCGGAGATTGCAACTCCATAAAGGTAAGAAAATTAGTTATCTACATGCCAATCTGCATTTTGTGTCAGACATACTACACAAGTCAAACCCTCTGTGGAAGAGTTATAGGGTGGAAGGTAATACATGTGTATGGGTCTAGGAATGGCAACTTCCACCGACACCATTTTCTCAGACCGTGCACTATACAAAGGCTGCAGCCTCCATTTTTGTGCTTATCTTGGCTGTTTATGAAAATAAGAGAGACCCACCCCATACGGCTTTTTTTATTCATTGAAATAAATAATTTAAAAAAAAAACTGATGTGCAGTCCTCCACAATTTTGATGCCCAGCCATGATAAAGCTGACATCTGGGGGCTGGTATTCTCAGGCTGGGGAAGCACATGGTTACTGCCCCTCCTCTCAGCCTAAAAATAGCAGCCTGCAGTCACCCAGCATTTTACCCGACTCATCCCGATTGCACTGGTGTGGTGGCAATTTGGGTAATATAATGAGTTAATGACAGCTCACCGCTGCCACTAAGCCCTTGATTAGTAATGGGAGATGTCTATGAGACCCTCCTTCGTTACTAATCTGAAAGTGAATACAAATAAACAATAAAAAAATCCTTTATTTCAAGTGAGATACAAAAAAACTCTCTTTCACCCCTTTATTAACTTCAAACACCTAGTCCCGACTTAATCCACATGAGTTCCCAGAGACTGACTGAACCACAGCGATGATCGGTGACGTCACTCAGTTTATTTGCGGTAACAGCTAGAGGTTCCCACGGTTCTCCACCTGTGACTGCAGGTAAACTGACCTCAGGTGACCTCAGCTCAGGCTTATTTTTTGTTTTTATTTATCCCTTTCTAATCCAATTTTTTAGATCTAAAATGAACAAAAAAAGCGTAAGTTTAGGATTTAAAAAAAAAAAATCTCATTAATCATGTGGTAAATATTACTTCATTCTTTTCATCAGTACATTTACAGTGATACCAGATTTATAGATTTTTTATGTTTTGCACTATTTTTTAGTGTTCACAATAGGACAACACACATCAAAACCATTGTCATTTTTTTGTATTTTTACATAAAAGTTGCATTTTTAATGGCAACACCTTTTTCTGTGATATTTTTCCTGGTTTTTTTTTCTTATATTTGTACACATTTTATTGAGCTTTTACTTACTTTTTTACTTAGCATAATTAAAATGCAGCACTAAGGAACAAAGAAGCTTAATGACTGGTGTAAAAATGTACTAATAATGTAAATAACATTGAGAGACTGTTTCTTATGGCACAAGCAGTAGGATAAGGAGAAATATTCCAAACATATTACCACATAAAGTGGCATATGTCAAAAATGGAAATCTGACTGTAACGTTTTTATGCTGATATGCATTTTTGCAGTGGGGTTTTTTTTTGCTACATATTTTATGCAAATTAAAAGCTGTTTTCACACTACCAGCAAAAGCTATGAGACTCCAAATTTTTTTTTAAAAAAATCTGCAGCATGTCAATTATTTCTGTATATTTGCAGTGTTTTTTTCACCGATAGAAAGCATGGAGAAAGTGAAAGATCGCTGCAAAACTCCCACCCCAAATTTTAGCGTCATTTTTTAAGAGATTTTTGGGAATAAAACTAACTTTATTAAAAATGAACTGTAGACATAGCACACATACTGTATAATCCTCACCCTACCTCCCCCCCCCCCCCCGAAAAAGAAATGCTTTAAAAAAAAAACAAACAGTAAACAAGCCATGAAAAACACAGTAAAAAAAAAACAACAAAAAAACATGAATGCCCTCATTTTACTGCCAAGAGCACAGATTTTAGTCTGCAGAAAAAAAACACAACAAAAACACTGCATGTGAACAAAACCTAAAAGGTTAAATATATTAGTTTAATCCAATATTTTCAACTACCTCAAAACTTCAAGTACCGTATTTATTTTTTTCTCTGACAATTAAGTTCTGGTTTATGTTACTATATTTTGCTTTGTCTTCTCCCTTTCTTCTTTTTTCTATTTCTTCCAATGGCTAATTATTCTAGTCTGTTACAAGACATGGAATATTGTTTATGTCTGGCTTTCTTGCTTTGTGTAATTGTACAACAGTATTTTTAATGGAATTTTGACTGTTAAAGAAAATAGGAAACGTGACCGAATTTTCAAGATCAGAGTCTATGAGATCTAAACTTACACAGGATGGCCTGAAAAATACAATTTTTGTGAGGTTTGTATTGATATGCTTCAACAAGATAAATAAGTTAAAATTGAGATAAAGTTATTACACAAATAAAGCCTGTTTGAGGAAATGTGCAATATTTCAGCGTGGACATCCGCATTACTTACATGAGCTATTTGTGTGTGTATATATACAGTATATATGTGCTTTGCACACTGGGGCACGGCTACACTACAACAGCAGTGAGCTTACAATTGGTAAAAAGAATGAAATATTAAAATTTCTCATCAGTGGAATTAAGTTGCATTGGCCAACCCATGGAAGACAACTCTATAACATTATCCCACCACCTCCAGTGGTCATATTTAGTGATGGGCAGACCATCAGTACACGGACCCTAGGTTGGGGAGAATCTTCAGGCGACACGGCAATTAACCTGCGGAGGACAGGGTCTTTTAGCCATACTGGGGAGCGGGGCCCGGACAGCTCCAAGCTACCGGGCCACAACGGACAATCTAAAACTTTTTGTGCCAGGAGACAGGTTACAGACCACCAGCAGTACTGCAGGGGATGGGACCCGGACAAGCTCTCCTCGAGAGGCAACGACAGTCAGAGACTTGGTTTACCCTGTTGTCAGCATCTGCTTCATTGCTGAGTGAGTGCCCGACTGACCCCTGTGCTGCGTCCCCACATCTTCATTCAGAGTCCCAGGGCCTACCCCTACCCGTGGAGGGCAACATCATCTAGCTGCCCCACTCCATCACCCTGGGTACTCCCAACGGCAGCGGTGGTACTCCCAATTGAAAAAGTCTGGATCCGTGGGGTTTCAAACATACCCGATTGCTGGGCCCAGACCTGGAAATCTCAGAGAATTCCAGCTATTGATCCAGGTCCGGCAACTCGCTGGCAACCCCCAGTGTGTGTGACAGCGTCTCACTGCTTGCAATCACAGACCCGGTCTGCAGATATATATCGTGGTGTAAAAAGAAATTAATTAAAAAAATGAATTGTCATAGGGTTTTCTCATATTATGATACCCAGCACAAATAAAGCATATGGCTACAGGCAGCAGCCCACAGCGGTGCACTTATCTTGGCTGTGTATCAGAATAAGAGGTTGAGCTTTATCATGGCTGGGTATCGAAATTGGGGGGACAGCAGACTGTTTTTTTTTTTAATTTTTTACTTAATTTATTTTCTAAAAAAACACATGCGGTTCCTCTTATTTTGATGCACAGCCAAAATAAGCGCACGGCTGGGGGCAGAAGCCTGAACTCTTATGCTTTATCTGTGCTGGGTATCATACTAGGGGAGGCCCTATGACTATTTATGTATTTATTTATTTTTACTCCAATCTACAGTGACCCTCAGACAGGGTCAGTGATTGCAAGCAGTCAGACAGGCTGTCACACAGGCTGGCAGCACGTCTGACTGCAGCCAATCACAGACCTGAGGACTGCCAGTGTGCGGGGGAAACACTGAATATAAATGAACAATAATGAGCAGCCCCAGAAGAAGAATGAGCAGCCAAGAAGTTGGGTTGAGCCTAGAATGTATTGGCTATTTATAGGTTAGTGGGTGAAACCATCGTCATTGGTTAGTGTGGTGAGGTTAACTCCCATCCACTATAATCATGAAAGGAGAGGTTTTGCCCCCCCTGCTATCCCCCCACCTGGGTTGTGTTACCCCCAGACCCGTGCTTTTATTATAAACAGCTCCATTACCATTTGGACTTAAACAAATAATGATTTTTCCATCTGAAAACATCGGGCTGCATTTTGAACATTTCTCTATCACAGGACAGAAGTGAATTCATACCTGAAAAGAACCCATACATACTAGCATCTACCCTGGAAGCAGTTACAGCCACATCGGAGACTCGGTAAGTATGAAGCACTTGCTCTAATTTCCCTATCCATTCTACCACCATTTTTAATTGCCCAATTCTGGTCCTCATAGATGTATATGTGACGCCCTGACAAAATCATGGTGTCACAGATGACAGCACCCCTCTTCCAGGTGCAGGATTCCCTCCTCCTTGACCCTCCATCACAACCCCACACCTAGGTACACAATATCAGACAGCAAAGTCTAGTCACCACCCATGACAATAGGAACACACCAATGGGCGGGGCCAAGGGATGGTGACGCCCACCTAGGGGTTCTGAGGTGTTTTGGGAGGAGCGAGTTCAGTTGGACAATGAGACAGAAAGTGAGAGGAGTGTGAAGTGGCAGGGTGGTCAGGGGTTGGAGCTCCTGGACTACCGTACTACTGACAAACTGACTAGGTGGCAGTTGGCAGACAGGGCCACAGGTGACGAAGATCCGGTCGCGGGAAACCTTAAGTGGGCCGGGGCAGGGTTGTAGCCCGCCGGCATCGACAGCGGGAATCCAGTCTGGAGGCCGTGCACAGACAGGGTACCTGGACCCTAGAGCAAGGACAGCTTCAAGTACCTTACTAATTGACCAGCCGTGGGCAAGATTTTAGGTCTTGTCCAACAGGAGGCCCAGATAGAGCGAGACGGAAGCCCAACGAGGGGGATAGGGCTCCGCAATTGCCTGCTAAGATCCCACGGGTCAGTTCTCGTGGGCCACAGCTCACAACACACAGTATCACCGGGAGTGGACTTCCCCGTTCCAAGCGGAGCAGTCAAAATCAAGGAGACAAACACTAAGTGAAGGAGGAAGGGACCCCTATCTGCTGTACCAGGGTGTGGGACCCAACACACCCGCCGGAGGTCACCGGTCATTGGCAATTTGGTTTACCATCTGGACTCTGTGTGAATTTATTCAGGAACTGTGAGTACACCAACACCATCTGGTCCAACCTTGCAGATTGCACTCTGCAGCACCATCCCACCTGTATTGGGGCCCCGGGACAACACCTCCCCTATCTGTGGACGGGATAACATCCAGCTGCCCCACTCCATCGGTCTCGGGCATCACCTCCAGCGGCAGTGGCAGTGTCACCAACAATCACCGCACACCACAGGTGGCGTCACTGACAAAACCTTCCCTATATAATAACCCCCCTTTTCACTTGCGGGCGACGGACGGGTGCTCAGGCCCGGGTCCGGCTTCCCCTCGAGCCACCGCCACGATCCTGGATCCGAGCGTCTCGAGCAGCCTACCTGCTGTGGTCCATTTCCTGCCCGCAACATATATGAGGACTGGCGTCTAGTCAGGTCAATTCAGGGCCAGAACTGGATTTTTTTTTAAATCCAGTTAGAGCCGCCAGTCCCTGTTATCTGAAAGTCCGCCCATCACTACTCATAATGCCAACTACATTAGTCATAATGCAATATAACACACATTAATCTAATTACATTTGCCAAACCCAAACTCCGTCCCTCACCCTTAAAAATTTGATATAAAAACGTGATTTGTCACCCCACAGCACACGTCTTCACTGCACCAGAATACAGTGCCAGTGTGCTATACACCACCCCATTCAAATTTTAGAATTCTAATAGGCAGCATAAACCTTGCATGCAGCTACTGTCACGAGTGGGCCATGGCCTGATTTGATCTGGGGTCAATTTGGGATCAGAAAAACAAAGAAGAACACAGCGCATTATAGACCACAGTTCCGTTGTAATGCCCACTCGCCATTTACCCTGAGTTGGAGTGTATTTAATGCCATCTGGTACTGAAGGGGGTAAGATTCATTTCTATCCTGCAGTCATCTAACAGGTAATTGTGACCTCAGCTGCAGCCACTCCCTTCTGCTATAAATATCTGCTCTTCACTTCACTACATAGCTCAAACCTAAAGATGCCCACATGGAAGGAGCTTGTCCCTGCTGCACTGTGGTGTTGGTGCAATTGCCGCTCTGAAGCTCTTGCTGAAGAAACCTTGGAAAGACCTAACCTCATTTTTAGGTGTTTCCCCACCTGTTTGTCTTACCTACCTTGTGTTGTCTAATGTCAGCAGCGAGACTAGGGTGTCGCTGGCTCTCACTAGCCAGGGTGAGTTTAGAGGCAACGAGGGCCTAGGCATGTGTTCAGAAATGCAGGATAGGACACATATAGGGATGTTAGGGAATGCAGGGTTCACACTCAGGTGAGTGTCAAGAGGTGACTCCACTCTTTTCTCCCTAGCACCAGGGCCCTTGGTTGTATCATGTTCCCATTGTATCTTTGTGTTGCGATGATTGCCAGGAGATCCATTATTCCTGGTGGGACCCTGGTAGTCACTGTGTGATAGCTGCTTGGCCATAAACACCCATGCTATGAAGCTCCCAGATTAGTTTTTTTCCCTATTTTATTATCACAGGCGATTCCGAACTATAAAGTTAAAGTTATTGCAGATATTCAATCTGCAGCACTTTACATGGTCTGCTTTGTTGATGATTTCCAAAATGCTTCATATAGTTGCACCAGTGTCTATGACAGTATCACACTGAGCTGGAATACAATCAGCTCTTTAGAACAACCGACTCATTTGTTCCCAAATATTTGTAAAGGTAAATGTGCCACCCCTGCAGCGGATCGAACTGTTCGGATCCGGGGGTGGTGATCGTTCGTGGCTCGAGGGTTCTCCGAAGCCGGGGGCTAGGGGCCACACTCAAATGAAAAGGGAGTATTTACAGGGGATTTGGTATAGTTCGTGATGCCACCCATGGTATGCGGTAATTGGGAGTACCGACACTGCTGTTGGGAGTACCCGGGGTGATGGAGTGGGGCAGCTAGATGACGTTGCCCTCCAATGGTAGGGGTAGGACCCGGGACTCTGGATGGAGATGCGGGGACGCAGCGCATGGGTCAGTCGGGTACTCACTCAGCAATGAAGCAGATGCTGACAATAGGGTAAACCAAGTCTCTGACTGCCGTTGCCTCTCGAGGGGAGCTCGTCCGGGTCCCATCCCCTGCAGTACTGCCGGTGGTCTGTAACCTGCCCTGCCTCCTGACACAAAAATTTTTCTATTGTCCATTGTGGCCCGGTAGCTTGAAGCTGTCAGGGCCCCGCTCCCCACTATGGTTAAGTGAAGGAGCCTGCTCTCAGGAGCTCATGCTTGGGATTTCAGTGGGCTGCATGCTAGCAAAGCCCTATCCCCCTCGTTGCGCTAGTGCCCCGATCTCTGAGCTGGTGGGAACAGTCCATAAAGGCCCTGTCCTCCGCAGGTTAATTGCCAAGTTGCCTGAAGCTTCTCCCCGCCTAGGGTCCGTGTACCCCGACGTGCTTTCGGTCCCCGACCGGTGATAGGACCAGGCTGCTGACCGTCCTCCTTGATGGGTTCCAGGCACCTAGCCTCAATCCCCTGCGACTGGGAGTCCGACTCCTCTTGGTCGAGACCACCGTCTGCAACCTAGTTTACTTCTCTACTGGGAGCTCCAACTCCCAGCTTCCTCAGAGCTCCTCACAGCTCAAGGGTTACCACTGAACTGACTTGACACCTCCCTCCTCCCTGTCTGACCCCTAGGTGGGCGGCCCTTTTCCTGCTTAAGCAGCCCACTGGTGTGCCTGACAAGGTGTGGTGCGAGGTGTAGCTAGGATTTGTGGATGGTGGTGGAGACAGTACTGTAGGATAGAGACCCAGAACCATGGGGGGTTGAATACTGCACGAGGAGGGCAGTAAATTGTCCAGAGTTTAACAGTCTACATTGAGCAGGTGAGCCGGACAAAAATCTTTTTCTCTTGCACGGGGAGGGCAGTTTGTGCAGTACCCTGTGACAACCTGAATAGTCCAGGGGCGTCACATAAACTGCATGGCTTTGTGATTCACTTTAAACACTCATGTCCATATGGTGTTTGTAAGGTTCTTATAAGGGAAAGTATTTTTATCTAAGGTAATTGATGATTTAATTTCTAGGTCCGCATATCTTTTCTGAATTACTTCTTTGCATATCTTTACAAGCGCTGGAGTGAATGGACTGTGTTGTTTCCCTATACACTAGAATACTTGATGCACAGGCATAAATTGTAAATGAGCTTCAGTGCTAAGTCCGTGCTACTTCTTCTATAGAAGTATCGAGTGGATCCCAGTAGTCAGACCGCGATTGATCAAGAGATCAAGGCAGAGCTTAGTGAAATTCTTTCGATAGATGAATAAAATATAATATAGTAAAATGACAAAATCATTAAAAATGTGATCAAATAGTTTGAGATATATTGGATATACCCTTAGGCATAATAAGTTAAGCTTTTACTAATATCACGCTCGGGAAAAACCATTCATTTGGTAAATGCAATGCATGCTGTGTTATCTCTAATGGCCACAGTTTGAATGGTTACTCTATTCTCTAGATATCTGATGTGATGGCTCAATGGACTAAAACCTTATTTAATATTGCAAAAAAGGGGCCAGCACTAATCTAATTTGAGATCTTATATGCAACAAATGAAACAGTAAACAGATACTAAATGGTTTCTTTCCTCGTTTAGGGTTATGGAGGGAGTCCATTATTCAGTGTTCTCCAAGACCAGAAATCTGAACTTGCATTCCAGAATGCACTGGGATATAAAATTAAAGTAAATTATACTGTAGGCTACAATGGATCCAAACGGTGTGTGGCTTTGAAAGAGGTCAGTTGCCAAAACCGGATATGTTACACGTTAAAAGTATATAGAATTTAGTGGAAATAAAACTTAACTAAGTAGAAATATCAATGTGCTGATTGTTCATGGCATGATCCAATGCCAGCTTATCTAGTTTATGCCAATTTACTATAAGGCAATGCTGCAAGCTGGCACTCCGTGTATTGCTCCATAACCATTAATTGCAATGCTTTCTAATACCTAACGAAGAGGATTGTAGTTTATAAATGTGTCAAGTCTTAACTGAGAATTATAATTGTAAGTCCTCATTATCCCAAATATTGTATTCTCATTGAAGAATTTATTCTATGAAAAATCGAAAAACTGCAAATGTAATTTTTATTGAAACTGAAAATTTATCCAGCTTTTCACTGGTTACCTATTAGTAGCTACACGTTGTTCATGCATAAATATATACAACACTTCTATTAAACTAGAATTGATGTCTAAAGTGGTCAATAAGAAGGAACGTCGGGAAGATTTTGTAAGGGAAAATTAGTATTCTGCGGGTTTGTGACTACATGTATGTGCAGAAAGGATTACAAGAATCCATGCAAACAAGGAAATGGGGTGGGTCATACACAATCACCACCCCACTTCAGAGCTACTCTTAGAGTACATCAAAACCAGGAGAACAGAGTAAATTTGCTTCAAAGGGTATCAAAAATTTATTAACAAGTTATTGAACATATAGTATCAAGTATAAAACAGGCACAAGGGGAGACAGTGATGTAAAAGGCAATAGCACCTGGGGGGCTGTACGGCTAAAAAGAAATCAGATCTCTATCCCTCAGGCCATATGTGTCCAACAGAGCAAGAAAAAAAGCCCCAGTGGGCTCATTTATCATAGGCACAGCCAAATTTATTAGATGATCACACAGACCTGAGTAGAGAATGAACAACAGGCAAGCAGTGAATATACTGAAGGAGCACATGCATCGGGCAGTCCCTAGTATATAAAGAAGCCCATAAAGGTTCAATATGCAGAGTAAAGCTGGGAAAAGCCAAATGCACGTGGACCTAATCCAACAGCACTGCTAACCTGTGATAGCCAAAGATCGTGCAGCCGACCAGGGGTGACAAGAGGGGGTTTGAGCCCCTAATACAAACTCCAACATACGTTTCACGGATGGCGAAGTGTTCGCTTCGTCAGGGAGTGAGTACATAGCACAGAAGGGCTGCTATAAATAGCCCTCAACACAGCTGGGGCACCGCACTGGTAAAAGACGGCGCATGCGCACATCGCGCCACACAGACCCAGCACCTCCCACCGGCCGTCACGATCCGGCGCATACGCGGGAGCGGGGACGCGTCTCCATAGCTCCCGCGCATGCGCCCCGATCAGTCAGAGACAGCCGCGGAAAGCCGGGTCGGCGGCGAGAAATGCGCAAGCGCACATCAGTGCGGCACGGAGCACAGAGAACCAGGTACACAAACTGATATAAGATCATGGAACATAGATAAAAACAACAGTTCGTAATAAGATAATATAACAATACAGCTGCATAATCCGGTTCCAGGGGTCCGTATGTAAATGGAGAATAGAGATCTAACAGGATCACGGAGCACAAAGAACCAGATACACAAGCTGATATACAGTCATGAATCATAAATAAAGACAACAAATCATAATAAGATAACAATACAGCTGCATAATCCGGTTCCAGGGGTCCGTATGTACATGTAGAATTGAGATGTGTCGAAAAAGATCATATTTGAAGACCCAGATGAGATTTCTCATCTGGGTCTTCAAATATGATCTTTTTCGACACATCTCAATTCTACATGTACATACGGACCCCTGGAACCGGATTATGCAGCTGTATTGTTATCTTATTATGATTTGTTGTCTTTATTTATGATTCATGACTGTATATCAGCTTGTGTATCTGGTTCTTTGTGCTCCGTGATCCTGTTAGATCTCTATTCTCCATTTACATACGGACCCCTGGAACCGGATTATGCAGCTGTATTGTTATATTATCTTATTACGAACTGTTGTTTTTATCTATGTTCCATGATCTTATATCAGTTTGTGTACCTGGTTCTCTGTGCTCCGTGCCGCACTGATGTGCGCTTGCGCATTTCTCGCCGCCGACCCGGCTTTCCGCGGCTGTCTCTGACCGATCGGGGCGCATGCGCGGGAGCTATGGAGACGCGTCCCCGCTCCCGCGCATGCGCCGGATCGTGACGGCCGGTGGGAGGTGCTGGGTCTGTGCGGCGCGATGTGCGCATGCGCCGTCTTTTACCAGTGCGGTGCCCCAGCTGTGTTGAGGGCTATTTATAGCAGCCCTTCTGTGCTATGTACTCACTCCCTGACGAAGCGAACACTTCACCATCCGTGAAACGTACGTTGGAGTTTGTATTAGGGGCTCAAACCCCCTCTTGTCACCCCTGGTCGGCTGCACGATCTTTGGCTATCACAGGTTAGCAGTGCTGTTGGATTAGGTCCACGTGCATTTGGCTTTTCCCAGCTTTACTCTGCATATTGAACCTTTATGGGCTTCTTTATATACTAGGGACTGCCCGATGCATGTGCTCCTTCAGTATATTCACTGCTTGCCTGTTGTTCATTCTCTACTCAGGTCTGTGTGATCATCTAATAAATTTGGCTGTGCCTATGATAAATGAGCCCACTGGGGCTTTTTTTCTTGCTCTGTTGGACACATATGGCCTGAGGGATAGAGATCTGATTTCTTTTTAGCCGTACAGCCCCCCAGGTGCTATTGCCTTTTACATCACTGTCTCCCCTTGTGCCTGTTTTATACTTGATACTATATGTTCAATAACTTGTTAATAAATTTTTGATACCCTTTGAAGCAAATTTACTCTGTTCTCCTGGTTTTGATGTATGTGCAGAAAGCAATTGTTTCAGTAGTTAATGACTATTAAAGGGAACCTGTCAGTGTATTCTACCTCTATTTATATAACTGCTAAGCCTTTTAAAAGCTACCCACTTGATCCCTTAATGACCCCCAAAAATCATATTTTGAGGTTCAGCATACATCAGTTATTGGAGTTTGATGATGCACTTCCGGCTGCTCAGCCTCATGCTGTATTTTCTGGCTGGCCGAGGTGGGTATAAGATTGGGGCAACCTGAGCAGCTCCACTGGGTCCCAGGAAGGAAGGTAGCCTTCTTGCACCCCTTATGTCTTTGGGACAGAGGCTGCTTGCTGCTTTGGGGCTGGATTATTTTAATATATTGAACTGCAAAGCATATAGTGTTTTTCCAGAGAGGCCCACTTTCTGTTCATTTGCCTCTGCCCCTGCTAACTATCCCCATTTTTCTGAGATTGAGTACTGCTGCTCAGCTTACTAGCAACCATTATACCCAAGAAATTCTCTTGTTCTGTAATTTCTAGAATATTTCCATTTAATATTTATACTGTAATATGACAACTCCGACCATAGTGCATTACTCTGCATTTAGCAATATTAAACTTATGTCATTTACCAATCCACATTTGTTTGCAGGCCAAATATCCTGCTCTTACACCTGTTTAGGTTCCTTTTGCAGCCCCCAGCCCTTACTACAACCATTTTACAACCCTGAACTTGGGCTCGGAATTGACTTGTATGGGGTTCATTGTTCAGAGTCACGTTTTCTTGCTGACCCCGATTTTTATTTTTTTTGTCCGTTCTGGATCAGCAAACCCAAATATCCACAGGTTCTCTTGACGCGCCAACGAGGTTGGGGATTATTCGTCACCGGGCCGTGGTGCTTCTTCTGGGATGCCGCGGTGGCCTTGCCCGGTTCCATTACCCCGGGAGTCAATAAAAGGCTGGGAATGGGAATAATGGGAGTAGTTGTTCATGACACCACCTGTGGTGCGCGCCAGTGTTAGCCGCCGCTGCAGGACTTCTCTGCTGGGGCAGATGGCAACGCAGCTCAGATGGTTCAGCTTGCCACAGGCAGAGCTATGGCCCCAGGGAGGATGGTGGAAGTAGTAGTCTATGGATTAATAATGTCGGAGTGCAGGACTGAGGAAGCTGACAATAACTGGATAACACAGGACTGTAGTTTCCTTTACCTTTACTTGCAGGTGTTATACAGGCCTGGTAATCTGGTCTAGAAGTTGGTGGTTGTCCGGTCAGCCTGAAAGCAGTGAGGAATTCGACTTGCTGGGTAGCTTGGAGGCCTTCCTTGTTGCAATTCAATTTACGAGTCTCTGTGGCTTGAAGCCCCACAGTGACCCTCTTTCTACGTGTCATTGTCTGTCATTCCTTCGGTGGGCAACGTGAACCTGTGATGGGCACCGACTGTTTAGCTACAGTCCCAGGCTCTATTGTGCTGCTGCACCTTCGGGCTTTCTTTGGGCCAGGGACTTGAAATTGCCTTCCCTCCAGGCTTCAGTGGTAGGGCATAAGCTTCCAACCAATCTAGGGCCCCGGTGCCCTGCTCCTGCGCTAGGCCCTGAGAGTGCTCAATCATTAAGCTCTCATCAGTGGCCGTGTGCATTGCTCTCCTGTTTTGTTCTGTTGGTTTCACTTTCAGTGTGTGCTTATGTGTCTGTGCTAGCCCCTCCCCAGACCAGAATACAACAGGGGAGCTCTCTTTAAACCATGTCTTGAGATGCCCTTTCTGGCCTGAGTTAAGAAGTGTTGTGTGCAAACTTACCCAACATGAAGTTCTCCCCACTGCTTCCAAGCATAACATTGCTCCTGGTGAATACAGCAATACCACTGTGGCTTCCATGACCACTGGGGTGCCACACTCTTATTGCTGAAAAGGAGGAATAGAAGATTTAAAGGATAAAACTACAATCTTTTGGAGGATAGGCTGCAAACATCAGGAGGCATCCAGTCTGACATCCACAGAATTGAGCATCCAAAGGTAGGAACATCCTGCAACCACAATACAACCCATAGTCTTTCTAGAATTTACACGTCTCAGAAAAAAGGTTTTGGATTATTACGAAAATGGAATATCGAAATTTAGAGGAAGACAACCAGAAAAAAGTAAATGACTAAAACAGAGAGCTGGAAATGAGGGACAATAGGGAGTCAGACTGTGCACAATGCATTAGGAGTGGAGGAGTCTTTTCTTCCCTCTTTTTTTATATTTTCCTTATATACTAGTCATTATACAGGACAGAATGTTTCCTAATATTTTTTCCTGTAAAATAGATTCTATCCTCAGTTTTGCATGTTTTATTGTCAGTGCTTAAAGTGCTTGCTCATCACTAGTTAAAAGTTTATCAGCAATTTTGCATTTTCACGCCGATACCCCATATATGGTGGTAAACTACTGTTTGGGCACAGGGAAGGGTTCATAAGGGAAGGAGCACCGTTTTACTTTTGGAACACAAAGTTGGCTGGAATGGATAGCGGATACCATTTTATGTTTGCAGTGCCCCTGATGTGCCTAAACAGTGTAAACACCCCACAAGTGATCCATTTTGGTAATTAAACCCCTTAGTGAATTTATTTAGATATATGGTGAACTCCTTGAACCCACAGGTGCTTCCCAGAATTTGATAACTTGAGCCATGAAAATAAAAAAAAATACATTTTTAGGCCCATTTCACACGTCAGTGAAAAACACTGCAGTTCTTCACTGACGTGTAAAACACGCCCATGTCCCTCCGTGTGCCGTGATTCACGGCACACGTGGGTTGTCTAAGTGCAATCCGGGCTCCGTTCTCCGTGGCCCGTGATTGCATTTAGAAATCAACTCACCTGCACCCGCTCCCGCTCTCCATGGTGCTGATCGCTCCCGTGGTGCAGCATCCGGCCGGTGCTGACCCCCGCAGCAGCTGCTTCCGGGTCGGCTGTGTCGTGCATCATGAATATGCGCGACAGTAATAAGCCGGCTCAGAAGCAGCAGGGAGAACAGGCTGCAGAGAGCGTCGCTGGAGCCGGGTGAGTTAAAATGCTTTTTATTTTAGAAGCACGTTTTTTTCTGGCACGTGTTTCACGGATCACACCATAGTGTGGTCCGTGGGACATCCGTGATGCCAGAAAAAAATGGACATGTCTCCGTGCAGCAATCACGGATACGGGTGCATGCTGCAAGGAGACACGTGCAGTGAAAAATCACTGATGTGTGCGCAGACCCATTGATTATAATGGGTCTGTGTCAGTGATTCTGGTACGTTTAAAAAAAAGCACAAACGTACCAGAATAACTGACGTGTGAAAGGGGCCTTAACACAAAAAATGTCGATTTAGCCCCAATTTGTTTATTTTTACAAGGGTAATAAGAGCAAATGGACCAAAAATATTTGTTTTGCAATCTCTCCAGACTACGCTGATATCCCATATGTGGTGGATGATTACTGTTTGTGCACACTGCCGAGCTCCAAAAGGAAGGAGCGACATTTTGGAGTTAAGATTTTGATGGAATTGTTTGCAGGTGCCTTTTAGCACATGCAGAACCCTTAAGCTACCAAAACAATAGAAACCCCAAACATGTCACCCTACTTGGAAAATACACCCCTGATGGGATATATCTAGAGATGTGGTAAGCACCTTGAACTCACAGATGCTTAACATTGAGCCATGAAAATTAAAGACATACATTTTTCCCACAAAAAGGCTGCTTTAGCCCCAAATTTTTCATTTTCATAAGGCTAGCAGGATAAATCCCAATCTTTTAACTCTAGTTCCTCATGAGTACGTTGATACCCTATATGTGGTGAAGAATTACTGTTTGGGCACATTGCCGAACACCGAAAGGATGAAGCGTTGTTTTGGAGAGCAGACTTTAATGGAATTATTTGCGGGTGCCTTGTTGCACTTGCAAAGACCTTCAGGTGCTAAAAAAGTGGAAACCCTCTACAAGTGACCCTAAATTAGGATCGACCTATAGAGATATACAGTTAGGTCCAGAAATATTTGGACAGTGACACAATTTTCGCGAGTTGGGCTCTGCATGCCACCACATTGGATTTGAAATGAAACCTCTACAACAGAATTCAAGTGCAGATTGTAACGTTTAATTTGAAGGTTTGAACAAAAATATATGATAGAAATTGTAGGAATTGTACACATTTCTTTACAAACACTCCACATTTTAGGAGGTCAAAAGTAATTGGACAAATAAACCAAACCCAAACAATATATTTTTAATTTCAATATTTTGTTGCGAATCCTTTGGAGGCAATCACTGCCTTAAGTCTGGAACCCATGGACATCACCAAACACTGGGTTTCCTCCTTCTTAATGCTTTGCCAGGCCTTTACAGCCGCAGCCTTCAGGTCTTGCTTGTTTGTGGGTCTTTCCGTCTTAAGTCTGGATTTGAGCAAGTGAAATGCATGCTCAATTGGGTTAAGATCTGGTGATTGACTTGGCCATTGCAGAATGTTCCACTTTTTTGCACTCATGAACTCCTGGGTAGCTTTGGCTGTATGTTTGGGGTCATTGTCCATCTGTACTATGAAGCGCCGTCCGATCAACTTTGCGGCATTTAGCTGAATCTGGGCTGAAAGTATATCCTGGTACACTTCAGAATTCATCCGGCTACTCTTGTCTGCTGTTATGTCATCAATAAACACAAGTGACCCAGTGCCATTGAAAGCCATGCATGCCCATGCCATCACGTTGCCTCCACCATGTTTTACAGAGGATGTGGTGTGCCTTGGATCATGTGCCGTTCCCTTTCTTCTCCAAACTTTTTTCTTCCCATCATTCTGGTACAGGTTGATCTTTGTCTCATCTGTCCATAGAATACTTTTCCAGAACTGAGCTGGCTTCATGAGGTGTTTTTCAGCAAATTTAACTCTGGCCTGTCTATTTTTGGAATTGATGAATGGTTTGCATCTAGATGTGAACCCTTTGTATTTACTTTCATGGAATCTTCTCTTTACTGTTGACTTAGAGACAGATACACCTACTTCACTGAGAGTGTTCTGGACTTCAGTTGATGTTGTGAACGGGTACTTCTTCACCAAAGAAAGTATGCGGCGATCATCCACCACTGTTGTCATCCGTGGACGCCCAGGCCTTTTTGAGTTCCCAAGCTCACCAGTCAATTCCTTTTTTCTCAGAATGTACCCGACTGTTGATTTTGCTACTCCAAGCATGTCTGCTATCTCTCTGATGGATTTTTTCTTTTTTTTCAGCCTCAGGATGTTCTGCTTCACCTCAATTGAGAGTTCCTTAGACCGCATGTTGTCTGGTCACAGCAACAGCTTCCAAATGCAAAACCACACACCTGTAATCAACCCCAGACCTTTTAACTACTTCATTGATTACAGGTTAACGAGGGAGATGCCTTCAGAGTTAATTGCAGTCCTTAGAGTCCCTTGTCCAATTACTTTTGGTCCCTTGAAAAAGAGGAGGCTATGCATTACAGAGCTATGATTCCTAAACCCTTTCTCCGATTTGGATGTGAAAACTCTCATATTGCAGCTGGGAGTGTGCACTTTCAGCCCATATTATATATATAATTGTATTTCTGAACATGTTTTTGTAAACAGCTAAAATAACAAAACTTGTGTCACTGTCCAAATATTTCTGGACCTAACTGTAGTTTCATATCTCATTTTCCTTGTATGTCAATTATATAATGTTGCATATGTAAGTTGTGAGGTGTGTAGAGCACATCAGGTTGGCATACATGAGTTATGTACAGTATGTGGAGACACAAGGGTACTTATGTGCTCTCGTCTGCTTCAGAAAGACCACATAGACCAAGGCTCATCTCACTGAGCACACACTCTTTTCCTGTGCGCAGAACACTACTCAGACAACACAGGGTGAGGGAACCACACATTCGTAAACGTTTATTGGCTCAGCAATAAGCAAAAACATATTGTACAGTACATTCCCAGCAAGATCACAAAATGCTACAAGCAATGGTTATGAGTTGTGTAGAGTACATCAAGTTGGCATATGTAAGTTGTGTAAAAGTACATCAGGTTGGCATGTGTGAGCTGTGTAGAGTACATCAGTTTGGCATATATCAGTTGTGTATGTGGAGACATGAGGGTAAGTACGTGCTCTCGTCCGCTGGCCTGGTTTTCTTCAGAAAGACTGCACAGACAAGGGCTCATCCCACTGAACACTCACACTCCTTCCCTGTGGGCAGAACAATACTCAGACAACACAGGGTGAGGGAACTACACATTGGTAAGACTTTATTGGATGACAAGCAAGCAAAAACATATTATACAGTACATACCCAGTAAGAACACATGATGGTACAAGCGACAGAGTCTCAGCCTTCCACTGGCCCACCAGGGATTAGAATCTTCACGACTTCGGGGCTTCCAGGGGTAACCATCCCAGCCAGCAGCACCCCACATTGGCAGGCACCCTCTGAGAGTAGCTGGAGTCAAGCTTAAGAAGCTGACCGACTACAGCAGGATATGTAGGCAGCTGATCAAATTGTTTCCACCTGGGCTCTCCAAGCGACTTCAGCATTGTGAAGCAGTTCTGTGGTCCTCTACTATAACTGTAGATCCAAGGCTGAAATCCTGTAGAACGAATCTTGAAGCAGTTCTGTGATTCTCCAACTGGAACCATAGCTCGTAGGCTGAGGTCACATAAAATATCTGAAGTGAAGCAGGTCTCCAATCATCCAGTTAGAACTGTAGCTCCCAGGCTGAGATCATGTAGAATATTCACCTATTGACAGATGCAAGGACATTTTATACCCCCTTGATTGAAGATGGCTGAGCTCTCATTAGTCACTAGTTCAATCTGACTGCAAATTTTCCTGTAGCACTGGCGTCCCTGCACCCCTTGCTCCTCTCCCCACAGGGATGTGAACTCACTCACCACCATGGTCAGCTCTCTGCATGCTAACCAGCATCCCCTTAGTGCTCAACATGGGTGCTTCCTGCTTCCCCCTCCTGGGGCCTGTGCATATGGCACAGGTCCTCCAAGAGTGCTCCTAGGGCATGTGCACACACTGCTGCCATTCTTTTATACGGCCAGTGTGTCAGTCCCAGCCTGTTGCTGAGAGGCACTGAGTACTTAAAGCACTCTCCCTCCTACTAGGGGAGGTGCCTGATCAATGCCCTTGTTTTGTTAGTTAATGGTTTGTGCCATAGCCAGCTGGTTGTCATGTCCCCTTGTCCAAACTGTCCTGCCTGTACCTGGTTCCAGTCCATTCTGCCCTGTTGACGCCTAGTTCCAGTCTGTCCTGTTATGCTAGTACTGGGTCCGAACCCATCATGTGCTGTTGGTACCTGATCCCAGCCCACCCTGCCCTGTTGGCACCTGGTTCCAGCCTACCCTGCCCTGTTGGGATCTGGTTCCTGTCCTGTTGTTACCTGCTATCTATCTATTTATCCTGTCCTGTTGGCTCTAGTGACTCCACTTGTCTGACCTGGCCCTATCATTTGCTTCAGCCACGCTGGTGGTCCTAGCCTTTGTAGTGAATCTGCCTGTCCGTCCTGCCTGTGCCATTTGCCTCAGCCACTCCGGTGATTCCAGCCTTGCCAGTGACTCTGCCTGTCTGTCCTGGCCATGCTGTCTGCTTCTGCTATCCTGGTAGTCCCTGTCTACACCAGAGACTTAGCCTAAATGCAGCTGTGTACATCCCTGCCCTGGGGGTCAGCTGCAACAGCTCTGGTCTCTGCCCTGGGAGTAAGACCTGGCGTCCACCTCATGGTGAGCGCTTAGTCAAGCTCCTCCCACTAAAAGGATAAGGCTGGATTTCCCCTGTGGTTTAGTGGGTCCACTTCAGTTTGCCGCTTTACCACCTTCAATGACGAATGTTACAGTTTGATCCGACTGAACTGTGCCATGAGATGTTACAGATGCGAGTGAGGAAATCTATCCACCTGGCTCCATCCTTCCAGAGACCATTTGTTTTCTGGGATCCTGTTTCCACTCCTGTTCCTAGGCCTCTAGAAGTTACCAGTGTCAAAACCTCCTATCTGCAATGTGGAAATCTCCAAGCCAAGGTCCTGTGTGGAGGAGCTTAGTCCTCTGAGATGATTCATCTGGACTCCGGTTCTGTGAGAAATTTATTTCCTGAACCTGTGGTGCATTACCAGATTCTCATCTGATGCCTTCTGAAGCTTTTGTCGGTGTCATGTATCAGTGGAGTGCTCCAATCTGAACCCAGATGCTTTGTTCCTGATACCCAGATGCTTTGTTCCTGGGCCTGTGGTGTATTATTAGATGCCCATCCGATACCTTCTGAAGCTCTTGTCAGTGTAGTGCGTGGGTGGAATGCACCAATCTGAACCCGGACTCTTCGTTCCTGAACCTGTGCGAGATACGCATTCGGAGAAGATCCTTTTCCTTGTGCTCTCAAACCTGTCTTGTCCATTTTTTCTAGGTCTGCCTTGGATCAATGTTATTGAATTTGTTCTGGACTGGAAATTTGGTGAGCTGCTCCACTGGGTCCTGCTATGCCATGATAACTGCCTAGTTGGTGCCTTTCATTGCTAATCTCCTGTGATTTCAACTCGCCAGCCTGTCCTGCTTTCCGCCTGTCTGCCGGCTACCATTAATTACGAGGAGAAGAAAGGACAAGGAAGAGGGGGCGTGAGGGGGGTACTGTAGTGCTGGCCACCCTTCCTCCTTTTCTCCTTTCCCCACAGGAATCAGAGCTCACTCACTGCCGTGACCGTCTCTCTCCATGCTTCCCAGCATCCCCGTAGTGCTACACATGGGTGCTTCCGGCTTCCCCCTCCTGGGGCACTCTGGGCACAGGTAATCCCAGAGTGCTCCTAGGGCATGCATTTGTACCACTGCCCTTCTCTTAAAGGGAAGGGCCAGCTAGTCATTCCCAGCAAGTGCTTCTCAGCCTATCACTGAGAGGAACTGGTTACTTAAGGCACTCTCCCATTAGAGAGCACCTTAAGTACTGCGGACAAGCTCTATGGTGGGGTCCGTGAGCTAGGCTTCATCAAACTACTTATGATCTCTCTCCCCTAGTCAATGGCCACAGTCTAGTTAGGTGTACTCAGTATCATTAACTCAGAAGAGGGTGATGGAGGCTGGAGATGTGGGTTATTCTCAGAAGAGGTAGCAGAAGGATCCGCATCAATGTGCTGATTGGCTTAGTTGTGGGTGAAGGCTGTTGCAAAACCGGTTGGATAGTCCTTGTCATAGGTCGCTCCCCAAAATAACAGGTGTGAGGAGGCCACCCATGAGCTCCACTTCAAGCTCTATCTGGTCAGTCTCCCAGTCCAACTGAACATGTCCAAGTGCTGGCAGCCAGCCTGGGAGGTGATCACTTGGCTGCCTGGTAAAAGCTGTTCTGGGTTAGGATGATGTTGGCTTGCTTGAATAGGATTACTGACTGGGTTTATCACTTCATCCGCTGCAGGTATTTCCTGGGGGTAGCATCTGTCAGACCCTGATGGCTCATCTTGGCAGACGTTGACCGGCTGGGCTGTCAGACGGGTTCCAGGCATGGGGCTTCGGCTTTGGTTAAATTCTTTGTCCATGGGGTTAAGGTACGACCACATATAACTGTGGCATGGATTAAGCAAGTTACGGGCCCTGTTTTAAAACTTTGTCCTGGTAGGGCTTTTGCTGGGTAGTGGGATAGTCCTGCTCAAGTAACTGGTAGTGAGCCAACTGGAAGTCTCAAAACTGATTCCAGAACAAAAGTCCTCTCCTCTCTTGAGGCTTCGGGCCCCATTGTGGATAACCACTACCAGATTTGGGCTTCTTGGGACTGTGTTGTTGATTGCAGACTGCCACAGGATCTTTGATCCGGCACCTATTGTCTTTACTCTGTGTCATCCTCGTCAGAGTGTTCGTCATCCTCCATGATGTTCTGGGCATCCAAATGGACCAATTCCTGAACCAAATCTGACCAGCTGTTAGTGGACCTATATGCAATCTTTCGAATTTGGCAATGCTCCTGTACTTGCCATATACTGTGGATGCTGTATAGCCACTCCGGTCTTTTTCCCACGACCAACCTGGTGGGGCTGAACACGGCGGTATCTGAAACCTGTACGCCTCAACTCTGCTGGATAAGCAAATATGCCTCCTTAGTTGCTGAGCCCTAGGATAGTGTTGACAAACACCAGTCACCTGTAGCTCCCACTGATCAGCCTGGCTGAGTAGTATCCCACCACTACCACCATCAGTGGAGACATGAGGGTCAGTGGGTTCTCTTTTCCTTTGGACCAGGGCTCATTCCACTGAATGCTTACAGTCCTTCCATTTGGGCAGGACACTACTCAGACAACACAGAGTGAGGGAACCACACATTGGTAAGACTTTATTGGTTCACCAACAAGCAAAAAGATCTTAGAAGCGACTGAGTCTCACCCTTCCACTGGCCTGCCAGGAATTAGAATCTTTGTGACCTTGGGGTTTTCAAGGCCAACTATACCAGTCAGAAGCACTCTTCCTTTGGCGGGTTCCCACTGAGAGGAGATAGCTGCAAGTTTAGGAAGCTGACGAAGCACAGCAAAATATGTAGCCAAGTGACGAAATTGTCTCAGCGTTGAAACAGCGTTGAAACAGTTCTGTGATCCTCCAGCTGGAACCGTGCAGCCTAAGCTGAAATCCTGTAGAATGAATCTTGAAACGGTTCTATGATCCTTCAACTTAAACCGTAGCCCCTAGGCAGAGGTCACATATAATATCTGAAGTGAAACATGTCTGTGATCCTCCAGCTGGAACCATAGCTCCTGGGTTGAAGTCATTTAGAATATTCACATGGTGACAGATGCAAGGCCCTCAGTTCTCAATTCAGAGTTTCGGAGCTTACAGGATTGGTTGTAGATGGCTGCTCTCTGATTGGTTGATAATTCAAAAAGAATGCTTAATTTTACTCTAAATTATGTAGTCAAAGGGTCTGAATCAATATACATTTAACAGAAAATCTGCATTTAACAGATAATAGGGTCTGAGGATCGCCATGACGTAGCAGTGGGCTTCATACAGTCTGATCACAATGTTAAACTAAGGACCTCATGTTCAGTTGTATAATTTTTGCATAGCGGCATTATATCAACCTATGATTTTTGGATATGCGGTCCATGTCTTTTTCTACAGCTATGATATAAGCATTATACATAACCATGTGAATGATGTGCATGGCCATCTTCTTGTACCACACCTTAGCTTTCCACATGGCACTCTAGGGCTGAAGAACTTGATCACAGAGATCAAATCCCCCCATATATTTATTATACCCTAGGACACAGTCTGGTTTGTGGACCTTTGTAGTGGTACATTGTACAACGATTGGGGTGCCGTTACCATGTATTTTGAACAGGAAAAGTACAACCCTCTCGTCCTTATATTAACCACCAGCATATTGTCACTCCTTTGGGCTCTGCTCTGACTCTTCTGAGATAGATAGATAGATAGATAGATAGAACAATAGAAATAAAGAATTTTTTTTATTATTATTATTATTACTTAAGCCTCCCATTTAAGTGAATTATGGACTCATCCATATAGATGTTCCTTTGGGGAATGTACACCTCAACAAATTTGTTGCTGATTGGCCTAACTTTGAAATATCAGTCAAAGCTGGGGTCATCTCGGTGGGGACACTGTTCATTGTGGTTGTAATGAAAAAGTTGTGAAGAGCCTTAATGTGCGTTTGGAACATTGCCATGTGGAAAACTGGAGTGCTATATAAAATATCAGCACTACAATATTACTGAAGTTCTGGCACAATGCCCCAAAACGTCATAATTTCTACTGCATCTATGGGGTCCAGTTGCGGTTTTGTGCAAGAAATTTTTGGGTGTATAAGTTTGCTTGGGCCATCATGAGTTTTATAAAATCTGCAGAGAAAAAGACTTTAGGCCCGTTACACGCAACAACATATCTAACGATATATCGCCGGGGTCACGGATTCCGTGACTCACATCCGGCATCATTAGCGACATTGTTGCATGTGACACCAACGAGCGACCGTTAACGATGGAAAATACTCACCAAATCGTCCATCGTTGACACGTCGTTCCTTTTCAAAAAAAGTTGATTGTTGAGGATGCAGGTTGTTCATCGTTCCTGAGGCAGCACACATCGCTATGTGTGACACCTCAGGAACGATGAACTACAGTTTACCTGCGGCCGCCGGCAATGAGGAAGGAAGGAGGTGGGCGAGATGTTATGGCCCGCTCATCTCCGCCCCTCCGCTTCTATTGGGCGGCCGCTTAGTGACGCCGCTGTGACGCCGCACGAACCGCCCCCTTATAAAGGAGGCGGTTTTCCGGCCACAGCGACGTCGCTAGGCAGGAATGTCCGTGTGACGGTTCCTAACGATATTGTGCGCCACAAGCAGCGATTTTCCCGTGACACACAAACGACGGGGGCGGGTACGCTCGCTAGCAATATCGCTATAAAAGCCCCCTTTTGAAAATGTCAATCTCCGTAATGCCGGCAGTGTCAAATTGGATTTCTGATTGGGCTACAAAATTGAGAATCTGAGGCTCATACTCTTCAGGGGATGAGGTCCACAGGGGGTCACTAATGGGGGCGCTGGCTTACGGTATTTGCTGTCCTGGGGCATCTGCGTGGAGGTTAAAGGGGTGATTAACCTATATTAATTATTTGCTAGATCGATATTTTGTTGAGAAACAATGTTTCTCTCAAATACCTTATGTTGGCAATAGTGCCTGTGAGTGACGCTATTGCGGACCACTATTACCCATCGCCTGACCCCCGGGCTTCGTGACCTCGGTGATTCGGTGATGTCACATCAACTTCCTGCTGACCTGACATCACAGCGACCGGCCGCAGTCTCTGTAATTGGCTGTGGGCAGTGTTTCACCGCTCACCACAGCCCAGCGTGACATCCCATCAGCTCCCAGCTCCCTCCTCCCTCACAGCAGAGCTCCACAAGCAGGAGACACGCTGGGCTGTGACGAGCAGTGAAAAAGCGCCCACAGCCCAGTGACTCAGGAAGACTGGGGCCGTCCGTCGTGATGTCACGTGATCTGAAATTTGATGTGACATCACCGGATCGCCAAAGTCACGGAGACCAGGGGTCAAGCGATGGGGAAGAGTGGAACACAATAGTGCCACTCACAGGCACTATTGCCAACATAAGGTATTTGCGAGAAACCTAGTTTCGCAACATAATATCGATCTAGCAAATAATAAATATGGGTGAACCACTTCTTTAATTATCACTGGTAGAAGAAGAGGAGGAGGAGGAAAAATAGAGTAAGGTGGTATCCTCTCCATCACTATCGTTGTCAGAGGCAAAGAAGGAGTATGCCTCCTCAGCTGAATACAGTCTTTGGGAAGAGCGAGACATTTTATTTTTTACATGTGTGATTTATGTGTGTGTTGTGTTTTTCAAGTACGTGCATAATGACCAAATTTTATTCAGGTGTGTGTTTGGTGCAAACATTTTTATTTAATAATTTATTAGAATAGAAGAAAGGGAAAAAAAGGATAGAAGAAAAGCAATTAGAAATAAAAAGATAAAAATAAAATAAAAAGGAGAATATAAACAATTGGTAAAATAAAATAAAAAATTACTAAACAACGACAGTAAAAACAATTACTGAGCGCCCGCAACTAAATTCTATGTACTAGAAAAAAACTCTAATATAATTACTATCATCATTTCCCACTTAGATTCTGAATCTACAATTACTAAAAGGACTTCAGTAAATAAACAATTTCTGAACATCCGCAACTATCTGAAGCTAATTCTGATTATATACATTAGTAGAAGAAAACCTGTAGTATAATTACTATGATAATTTTCTACTAAAATTTTGAAACAAAAATTACTAAATGGACATCCGTAAAAAAACAATTTCTGAACGTCCGAAACTATCTGATGCTAATTATAATTATAGTTTTGTGAAAAACTCATGTAGTACAAGCTTATTACTACAATATATTTTTTCCGTGGATAACACTATCCCTAATATAGCCCTATCAACTAATCTAAATTATTTTTATTTAATTCTTTTTGTTAATATTTTACTATTTGTTGCTATTTGGGATTATAGTTTAGTTAATAAAAATACTGTAGTATAAGCAAATTACTACAGTATATTTTTACAATAGGCTGCACTGTCCCAAATCAAGCCCTATCAATTGATCTAAATTAATATTTGTATTTAATTTTTTGAGAATTTTTTTATAACAACAACCGGATGCACTGATGCAAAGGAGGGAACAAATGGACAAGAAAAAAATAGTCCTGGCCAAAAGTTAGCATGGATGCCAAACAGTGATGTGTGTAACTGGTCAGTGGCTTAGCGACTGCAGGATGCACGTGTGGAGGTGGTGCAAAGGGGGAAAAAATGGACAGGGGAAAAAAAGTCCTCTGGAAAAAAATAAGAAAGGATGCCTATCAGTGATGTGCATCACTGATCGCGGCTCAGCAGATGCACGACGCACACACGGAGGTACTGCAAAGAGTGGGGAAAAATGTGTGATCATATATTGATCAGCGATCAAGTATTTATCAGCATTCGGCGGCCGAGAGGGAGTTGGGGAAGGGGGACGGTTGGGATAGGGGAGGGATTGGAGTGGATTAGAAAAAAGCAGGGCATTGCAACAGATCAGGAATGTCTTCTATGTTCTTTTCTTCAGTTTGTCAAGCAGCAGCAGAAGTGGTGGCGCAGTCTAAAATAGTCCCAGGCAGATCGACAGCAGAATGACACAATAACCACTGTGCACACGTCTCCAAGCTAGAATGAGGTGAAGCAGAGTGGTCATTGAGAGGTCAGACTGTTCTCCTGCTCACTGGTGCAATCGGACATCATCATCCAATGACACCAATCCCCGCTGCTGGAGCTACTGATGCCGCTATGTCCTAGCACCAGCGTATGATCAGTGCTGTTACAATATTTCAGGAAATTTCATTTTTCAAAACCTTGAAATCGCTCTGATTGGCTGTTCAGAATCACAGTGATCGTAGTTGCAGAGATCGACAAAACCCTCCCGTGGTGGTGATGCCCTGCTGTTAGGTACAGCACTTTGCCCCAATCACTGTGTCTGAAGACACGGAGATAATAGGTTTCCATGATGTAAGTGAACGTCATTTTGCAGGAATCCCTTCCCGACCATGATGTAAACGTCTGTCAAATGTTGTAAAGGGGTTAATATTTTTTCCAGAAATATGTAATTTTGACTGTTTGCTTGTCTGGTATAGTTATTACATTTGCAATATGATAATTCTTTTAACCGATGTGTTGACCATACCAGATATTATTGAATATATCAATGAAAACACCCAAAATATTACTTTTACACATTGAATATGGGAGAAGGATGTAATCCTAATGGACCTTCATCTTAGGCCTCTTTCACACATCTGTGTCTCCGATACGTATGGTTTCCGTTTTCACACGTACCGGAGACACAGACACATGTAGAGCCATTAAAATCAATGGGCTTGCGCAAACATCCATGTTTTGACACGGATCATCTGTCCGTGTGGAGCACACGAGTGTCCGTCTGCTCCACATGGCGACATGTCCGTTTTCTGCAAGTAGCACTGGTGTCACATGAACCGTACACTGACCTGCCCCATGGACAATCACACACGTTTGTTAAATGTACGGATGTTTGAAAAAGGCCTTAAATTGAAAGCTCTTGCTGAAAATATCACTATCCCCACTATTCGAAAAGTAAAAGCAGGGTACACTTTGTTACATGACCAGTCATGCCATCCAAAACACATTAATAGAACTCTTCTAATCTGGCAGGTGAACCAAGCAATGAGAAATTGTTCAGATGATGTAGTGTAGGAGAAAAAAATCATTGGGTATGTAATAGAGTATTGCAGCCAGGCTAGATTGAGTGTAGCATCAGCGTCCCGGTCCCTGCACTCTCCTCTCCCCCTAGCCCGGCAGGGACACCAATGCCATTACCTCCTCGGCCGCCCGCTTGTTCCTGTGGTGTGCACATGTCACGTGGTCCTCTGCACTCCCACATGTCCATCCTCGTGCTGTGTGATTGTCTGCTCACCCACATGGCCACCCATATATCGTATGGTCCTCTGTGCCCCTGTGTTGCCTCTCAATTTAAGTGCAGTTCCTGGCTCGTCCCTCCCCACAGATGCCTACATGTGTGTCGGTCTTCAGCTCCCACCTAGACCCCAGGCCCTGTTCATGCCGAGCGGGGTTTCTTTGTCTCCAGCCTAGGGTGCACGCACGCCCTTCCTATCCCTTTAAGAGGAAATGTGCGCACCTTGCACGGGTGTCCCCAACCTATTTCTGGGAAACACCAGGTAAACTTCCTTCCCTGATGAAAGCGACCAGAGGAAGTGACTCGCCCACCCCAGGGCTCTGGGTGCCGGACCAGACTAGTCCAGGGGGTAGTCAGCGGTGGCAGGGCCCGGCTCCGTGACTCTGGCGAGGTCAACTAATATGGCAGTTGTGGGGATGGTGATGATAATAAAGTTTATGGGGAATATATTCGTGACGCCACCTGTGGATTGCGACTATGGAGCTGCCGCTGCTGGATGAGACCTCCGGGGCTGATGGATTAGCAGCTGGGATGGTTCTGCTCCCCACAGGTGGAGCGGTACCCCGGGGCAGCCGTTGGTGCTTATTAAAGTCTATGGTGCTTTGGAAATGGTGCAGGGCTAATCAGGTAGTGTAAGAACCGACACAAACAACAGTCTCTTTACCTTCTTTTCTTTTACTTTGTAACAGTTCAGTCCTGGGAGACCGTCACAGGTGGTAAGGGCAATCCGGTCGGCCTGGAAGTACCTGGGGTGATCTCTTTGGCCAGTTGAGTAATGAAGCCTACTCCCTGCTCTTTCTCTGCTTCTACAGGACCCTGCAATCTTGGTTTAGCAGTGGCCCTCTTGCTGCTGGGACTTGTGGTATGTCCCTTTCCCCATGTGGTAGGCTGCGTAGGCCCTCTCTGGTGCTTCTCTGCTGGAGTCCACACCGGGCCCCTCTGATGCAGCTGGACCTTCGCGTTCTTTATGGGGGCCAGGAGACCTGCAGTCCTCCTGCCCTTCGGATTCGGCTACCAGGGCAGGGTTTTACACCCTGGCAACCACAGACTCCGACGTCCGATGTTTTGTTGCGTGCTCTTCTGAGGCGAACAGGTTCTGACCCGTCCTCCTCTAGAGTCTTCTCTCTGTGCCTCTCTACAGATCCTGCTTTTCTGGGCTGAGCTATCTTAGCCCCAGGCCCCAGCTCGCAGGACCGCACTACTCAGCTCCTCTCTCCTTCAACTTCCCTCACAGACTACTTAACTCCTCCCTCAGGTCAGAGCTTTAGGAAGTGCTCCCTGGAACTTCAGGTTTAGACCTCCCTCTGCTGGCCTGAGGGAGAAACGATGTTGAATGTTGGTACTTACTGGCCAATAGACTTCCCCAATTACCTCCAGGCTGAGCATTAACTCTTTGGAGGGGCAACACTGTTGTGGCAACCAGATGCTGGGGCGCCACAGAAGAAATTAGGATTTCATCCTACTACGTGTGTGTTGGTCCAGCCTGTCTGCCTTAGTCTGCCAGCATTCAGCACCAGTGCTGCATGAAACTGTAGAACCCCTGCGGTACTGTGACGCCCTGGGCAAGCCAGGGGTCATAGGTCATAACACCACCACACCCTACACCCCAGATAGGTACACCAAAGCTACACCAAAAATCCTTGTTGCCTTCCTCCAGGGGCTGATGTTCACACCAGGGGGTGGGCCAGGCGGTTGGCTCCGCCCACCGAGGAGTTCACAGTCCTGGAGGCGGGAAAACCAGGCAGTAGAGTGCAGTAGAGGCAGTGGAGTAGAGAGTTGAAGTGAGAGTGAAGTGGTAGAGGAGAAAGTGAGAGGAGTTAAAGTGAAGAGAAAGTGACAGTGGAGAAAGCCTTAAGTTGGTCCGGGTGTGTACCCCGGACTGAGAACAGCAAGGTTAGCAGACGGCGGTGACCATCTGCAGGAGAGGCTGATCGGAGGTTGCCGAAAGGACCGTGGACGGGTGGTGGCCCGGCGGTACCGGAACGGTGTACGAAGAGAAGCCAGCAGCATTGGCAGGGGCCTTTCGGATCCCGGCAAGGCTAGGAGTCGCCGTGAATTTGCCAAATCTGTCAGTGAAGGGGACCTCCTGGGTCTCCCAACAACTAAGTCCCGATTGAAGGCAACAGTCCAACCGTAGGAGAGAGACACCGCCACCGCCAGGGCACCAGTTTCTCAGGGCCAGCGCCTGCGGGCAAAGAGGGGCTCCTCCGGCCCATATCCAAGCCGGGGAGCGGGTTACCGGTGGGAACCCATCACTACCAACAGTGAACTTAGGTGCAGGAAAAGTGACAGTCACCGTCAACTACCGAAGAAAAGCAACAGCAGCCGTCCGTGGGAACCGTCTTTCAAGCTGTGTGTTTTACCGAGAACTGTGTCATCGTCTCAGGCTGAGTGAGTACCACCGTGCCGTGTGGCACAGCACTGCCCCCGCGACCATGCACCTCACCAGGCCCTGCACCGGCCCTTCCATCCCTCATTCCCCCCACCTCATCACTGGGCCCCGGGACAACCACCCCCCTACCCACGGAGGGGAGAACTAACAACTTTGCTGCTCCCTGTCACCGCTCCCGGGATTCCCATACAGAGCAGCGGTGGTGTCCACACAATCACCACAACCGTGGGTGGCGTCACGGACAATAAATCCCCAAAACCAATCCCCTTTTCACTCACGGGCGAGGAGCGCCGCTCGAGTCCCCGGGATCCGGCACAACGCTCGAGCCACCGAGCAGCGGAGGCCGCAGCAGCAGCGGCAGCCGGACCCGAGCAGAGGGAGAGTGCAGCGTCCCCTCCTCCGCCCTCGACAACTTGGCGTCACGAACAGGATCTTACCGCTCTGCCGTTGGGTAGAGGTGCGCCTTGTTACCGCCGGAGGTGTCCGGCCAGAAAATTTCAGAAGCCGCCATCTTTGGCGCGAAAAGTTCCCGCTCGAGCGTCTTCTCGAGTAGTGGAGGCGCGAAGGCCAAAACCCCGCCCAGATAGAGGAGGGGCCGGAAAGAAGCTAAGGGGGACGAAATGGCGACTGGTCGCATGTAGCCGCGGCTATAAAAGCAGGGACGCCAGGACTCTGCAGCGATATTGGGTTCCTGGAAGACCTCGTTACCACGATGCATAACCCAACTCCCAACGAGGAAGCCCCCGCGCCCGGCACGGCGACGTGGTTGAGGGACCGGACCGTCCCGCTGAGTAACCGTCTGCAGGCCCACATGCAACTCCTCCTGGAGGAGTGGGAGACCGACATGGCGGACGTGGTGGCTGCTATGCGGAGACTCGAGGTGGAAGAGGATTTGGAGGAGCGGGTAAGAGACCCACGCCCCTGTATTCCCGAGGGATCGGCCATTGAAGCTGAGGAGCCCGGCCTGCCTCCGCTCACCCCGCCTCTCTCCCCGCTACCCGTGTTAGCTGCTGCCGCTCCGCCACTAGGCCCGCTACCTGCCCAACCGGTAGCGATACCCTGCCAGTCCGCCCCGGCGGACCCACCGGCTGCAGATGCCCAGGACATCCCGGAATTACTACCGGGGGAACCGCTAGGATCGAGGCCCCTTAATAAAAATGTGCCAGAAGTCCCGGCAGTGATTGCGCCAGACCCCGAGCCCGGGACCGTAGCATGGTGAAGGCCTGGGTGATTGCGTTCCACCAACGTCAACAGGATCAGATCTTCCGGATGATGGAGCAGTGGACCAACGAAATGGAGATGCTGATTGCAACCGCTCCGATGTACGGGAGGGGAACAGATGTAACAGAGTCGACTGGTGAACCACGTCCCTATGTCCTACCAGGACCGGCCGCTGCGGCTGAGGGGCCCGGCCTAGTCTCGGCCTATGCATCACCCTTGCCGTTACTTATGGGGCACCTCAGTGTAAACTCGCCTGATCTGCTGCCCCGTGCTACTGCAGAAGGATCTGATGTGCTGGATGCTGGAGGCCAGGAGGGTGCGGCAGTTGGCGGCAACCCGCCTGACGCAGGAATAATTGATGATGACTCCGGCCCCGGCCCCGGGCCCACTGCTGAGTTTGAGGGGGCAAGTGAACGTCCCCGCTATGAAGGAGACCCAGTGGTTTTCTACACCCCGCGCACCAGTGGAAATGGGTACCGGGCACCCCTGTCACAGCAGGCATGTCAGTGCATGTTTGATATGCTGGTGGCGGAGGATGGATCCGCCTCACCTGAAGAATCGGAGTAGGGCAGCAGAGTGCCGCTGCACAGTTCCCGTTGGGACCATCCATGTGTGTGTGTTTAAAAGTTTGAAAAGTTGAAAGAATGAAAAGAAATGAAATTAGCAAATTTTGAAGTACCAAATTCTCCAATTAAAATTTAACTTTTATTATTAAGTTCATTAAAAGATCCTCAATCAATAAAACTAGACAAACAATACATATATAGTTTGGCCCCTCCAAACCAGGGAGACATATATGGGCCAGTAATTCAGCTATTTACCGCTATAGTGATTAAGATTACCAAATGACTAGATGCTTATCAACATCAAGGTCCAAAATGGATTTATCTCACCAATTTATCCAAATTCTGATTCGTTCAAACCATCTCATGGCAGAACCTTATAAATAAAGGATATACCTCCCAACGCGTTTCATTCTGAAAGAACTCTTCAGGGGAGCTTAAGAATCCATTCCGGGTCTCATAAAATCAAGAGCCCGTTATATCCAATAGGCATGCTGAAAAACATACAAAATTGCATACAGAACAGCGATAAGCGTCAGTATGTCAACTTAATTTACATAATCACATATAGAAGAACTCACCAGTGGACCCAGACTCATCACAGAGTCATATACACGGTGAATCCAAATCAGGTCCCATACAACATGGACCCAGCACCTGATCATGCTGAAACAAACAATGATAGAAATCAGTGCCAGCATGTCTGGAGGATTCTTCATAATGCATGTCCGCAGAAAGTTTACTCACCATGTGGCAGGAGCGGTCTTGCTTCTTGCTCTATCAAAAGAGCCACCGCTGACTGCCAGGTTTTTAAATGCTCCCTCACCACAGGAGCGTCTGACGCTATTTCCGCCTACCCGGTCACATGACCGCAGCCGGGTATCAGCGTCATGATGGTAAGCTGCAGAATCGTATCCGCCCAGCCGGTCACATGACCGCGGCCGGATGATTCGCGTCATGATGTTTACATCGTTACTAAGGTAACGAAGCGTCTGATGCTATTTCCGCTCCCACAATCGCGGCCGGATGTCAGCGTTATACTAATAGGCTACATTAGCATACAAAGTTGTATCCGCCCAGCCCGGTCAGATGACCACGCTCGGATGATTTACGTCATGATGTTTACATGGTAACTAGGGTGACGGACGCCGTCCTCACTCCCAATACACCACGTGACACTAGATTATACTGCCAGGACGGATACATCCAATAACACAGACACACTACAGAACACACCAGCGTTTCTTTGCTATCGCTGCAAACAACATCATGAAATAATCCTCCTCCTCCAGGTGACTATTGAATAGCCCGCAAAAAGTATTGTTTGTACCAAATTACAGACTCATGAAATATAACCTGTGTATGGAACACTATTACCCCTCAAAGGAGTGGGTTTAACCAATGATTTCACAGGTTATTAGGTGACTGCATACTGTATATCAACAGATAATGGCCATATCACCACAACCACTAAGACACACTTGTGGAGAGCAATATCCCCACATAAAAAAAGTATGTCACCCATATGTCATGACAGTTTCATATCAATTCCAGACAGAATATCAATCTCCAGGGGTCAGCTTACAAAGGACTCAGATGTATAATTCCTCATTAACATTAGCTACTGATAAGATGTCAAGGGTACTGAAATGTCATCCCTCCAGGCATCGACCATATCAAATCCCCCTACAAAAATACCACGAGGGAGGACAGAAGAAAAAGAACCACCACCATCTTAATCACTATAGCGGTAAATAGCTGAATTACTGGCCCATATATGTCTCCCTGGTTTGGAGGGGCCAAACTATATATGTATTGTTTGTCTAGTTTTATTGATTGAGGATCTTTTAATGAACTTAATAATAAAAGTTAAATTTTAATTGGAGAATTTGGTACTTCAAAATTTGCTAATTTCACTTTGATGCTTGATTAAACAACCCATTGGCTAGAGTTATATTATTACTATTGATATGGCAGGTTTTCTCAGTACTAGTATTGATACGGGCTCTTGGGCCAGTGAGGCAAAGGATGTCTTTTCAGAGAAAACATTTGTACAAAAAAAGTACACTCCCACCTTAAATGGTGCTTTCCGTGAATTAACAAAAGTCTATAAAAACAGGACAGCCTCTTGGTGGGAGGTACAGTCCCTGGAGGTTTACTTGCGGGACAAAATAGTCCCTAGACATTTGAGGATTTCCCTACAACCCGGCTATCGCTATAAGAGCCAAGATTTGGCTGCGAAGTGGGAGAAAGAAGCTACAGAGAGTTCCCTTCGGCTAATGACCCTACTCTTGGAAGAAGAAAGAAAGAATCTTGCAGACCTAGAAATAAATCTTAAAGAACAAATCGAAATGACTAACACCTTTTCTAAAGAATCAGAATTTTTGGCTAAAGAAAAAACATTACAAAATACAATTGAAAAATATCAATACCATTTGAAGGATAAAAAACATAAGTTCTATAATAGGGATCTGCAGGATTTTAGGGAAAATAAGATTTATAATTTTGCCCCACCACGCTTTGTAAAACCTAGTGAGACAGATTGTTCTACAACAGATACTGATATTTCTGACTCAGAAAGTAGGAATATGGGGGCAAGAGGTAGAAGGAAGAAGAATTTTGGAAGGGGTAGATTTAACCAACCCTATCAGAATAGCCATTTTTTAGAACCAAGGGAATATTTCCTCAGGAATCGAACGAATCGGGGGGGTATCAAAATCCTCCGGATCTCAACAAATAGTGAACCTTTCGAGTAGGGTATTAACGACTGCTGATTTGAGTGTTTTGGGTAAGGGCCTTTCATTTGTGCCAACGACTGATTATAATGGCTTCGAAAGTGTCAAGGATCTAAATCTCTTCATTAGGAAATTGAAGTGGAAGAAATACTTCATTAGAGACAATAAAAAGACTTGTGCTGATTTGGGAATTCAAGATGATATACTTGAGGATGTTAGGCTCTTATTTAATTTGGATGTGATGGGGCCTGACTTGACTGGCTATGGTCCCTTTACAGATCTCAAATTGAAGAGTACCAGGATGCCACCGATTCAGAATGACCTCAGTGCAATTGACGTATTCTGTAATCTGGTCTCGCATGAGTTGGAAGAGCTAAAACCCAATCATAAAGTAAGATTTAATCTGACTAAGGAGGAGATGAGGAGCCTTGACACTTTGGGAAAAGCGACGGACATTGTTATCAAGCAATCTGACAAGGGGGGGAATACTGTTGTGATGGATCGAGAAAAATACATTGAGATGTGTTATAATATCTTGGGGGATCAAAGCGGCTATGCTAAATTGAGGTCCAATCCATCACAACAGTATTCAAGAGAGTTGAAATTGATTCTTCAAACCGCCCTTGATAAAAAATTGATAAGCAAGTCCAAGTTCGATTTCCTTTTTCCAAAGCATCCAATGATGGCCACCTTTTATAGCTTGCCGAAACTCCATAAGGGTGTTGATCCCCTGAAAGGCAGACCCATAATATCTGGGGTTAATAATTTGACACAAAACCTAGGGGTTTATCTGGATGATATCTTAAAACCATTTGTCTTAGGATTGGACTCCTACTTGTCGGATACGACTGACCTATTGAGAAAATTAGAGGGACTCAGCTTTGAGGAAGAAGTATTCCTTGTGGGTATTGATGTCGAATCTTTATATTCATCCATACGACATGACCTTGGATTGATGGCAGCTCAATATTTTCTCAAAGGCAGGGGAATACAATGTGAGGAACATACTCGCTTTGTCCTGGATATCCTCAAATTCTGCCTGACACATAATATCTTTTCCTTTGACGGCCACACCTTCCACCAGCTCAGGGGCACGGCGATGGGGAGCCCCTGTGCCCCGTCGTACGCAAACTTGCTCCTGGGCTGGTGGGAGGAAACGGTGGTCTTCAGAGAAGATCGTGAATCTGTCAATGAACATATCGGAATCTGGTACAGATTCATTGATGATATCTTTATGGTATGGAAGGGCAGTGAATTGGAATTGAGGAGGTTCATGGATGACTTGAACAAAAATGACCTGGGCCTCTTCTTTACCTTTGAGATGGATAGGTCCAGACTATCATTTTTGGACTTGCTGATTGAGAAAGACTCAGAGGGTACTTTCACAACGAGTACTTTCCGTAAGCCCACTGCAACAAATTCGCTGCTAAAATGGGAGAGCAATCATCCACTGAGTCTGAAAAAAGGCATTCCAAAAGGGCAGTTCTCTAGGATTCGGAGAAACTGCTCTGATGAGGTGCACTTCAAAAATCAGTCTGAGGATCTTGAGAGGAGATTCTTAGAAAGAGGATATCCGAGACAGGTGATTAGTAAAGCGGCCGCCGATATCAAGAAGGTCAAAAGAACTGACCTCTTATATCCTCAAAAAAGATCGACGAGAGATGATGACAAGGAAGTGATGAGGTTTATAACCACCTTTGACAATGGGGCAGATGATGTGAGAAATATCCTTGTGAAATATTGGCCCATTTTAAAGATGGATGGTGATATAGGTGATTTGATTGCTGATGGACCCTCTATTTCTTATAGGAGAGCAAGGTCACTGAAGGACCGGTTGGTCCACAGTTATCTGGCCCCAAAAAATCACTTTGAGACGGTCCCAACATTGAAGGGATGCTACAGATGTAGTGGTTGTGTGGCCTGTGGCTCTATCATGGTTGGAAACAAATTTCTCAGTCAGGTCACCGGGAAGGAATATGATATTAGGTCCTTCATAAATTGTAGAACGCGTGGTGTAATCTATAAGGCGACCTGTGTATGTCATCTTGAATATGTAGGTAAGACTCGTAGGGAGCTGAGACGACGAATTGGAGAACATCTAAGAGACATCAGACTAGGCAATGATACATCACTGGCAAGGCACATCAATAATATACATAATGGAGATCATACTGTTTTGGCATTTCAGGGCATCGATCGTGTCAAACCTTCACCAAGGGGAGGAGATTGGGATAAGAGACTATTACAGCAGGAATCCAGATGGATCTATTGGTTGAGGACGCTCCATCCAAAGGGCTTGAATGAAGAACTATCCTTTGCACCCTTTCTTTAGTGGTGGTGGAGTTGAATTATAGTTAGGAGGGTAAGACGTCGGCCGAGTGGGGGTGCCTATACACCGTCCTTCATTACGGCGCCGACCCCCACATGATAGGTAGGGCCAGACATGAGTAGTAAATAGATGTAGGGAAAGGATATAGTTCCCCCGCCCCTTCTCCCCTCTCTCCTCCTTTTTTGGTGGTGGATCTTTTTCTTCTGTCCTCCCTCGTGGTATTTTTGTAGGGGGATTTGATATGGTCGATGCCTGGAGGGATGACATTTCAGTACCCTTGACATCTTATCAGTAGCTAATGTTAATGAGGAATTATACATCTGAGTCCTTTGTAAGCTGACCCCTGGAGATTGATATTCTGTCTGGAATTGATATGAAACTGTCATGACATATGGGTGACATACTTTTTTTATGTGGGGATATTGCTCTCCACAAGTGTGTCTTAGTGGTTGTGGTGATATGGCCATTATCTGTTGATATACAGTATGCAGTCACCTAATAACCTGTGAAATCATTGGTTAAACCCACTCCTTTGAGGGGTAATAGTGTTCCATACACAGGTTATATTTCATGAGTCTGTAATTTGGTACAAACAATACTTTTTGCGGGCTATTCAATAGTCACCTGGAGGAGGAGGATTATTTCATGATGTTGTTTGCAGCGATAGCAAAGAAACGCTGGTGTGTTCTGTAGTGTGTCTGTGTTATTGGATGTATCCGTCCTGGCAGTATAATCTAGTGTCACGTGGTGTATTGGGAGTGAGGACGGCGTCCGTCACCCTAGTTACCATGTAAACATCATGACGTAAATCATCCGAGCGTGGTCATCTGACCGGGCTGGGCGGATACAACTTTGTATGCTAATGTAGCCTATTAGTATAACGCTGACATCCGGCCGCGATTGTGGGAGCGGAAATAGCATCAGACGCTTCGTTACCTTAGTAACGATGTAAACATCATGACGCGAATCATCCGGCCGCGGTCATGTGACCGGCTGGGCGGATACGATTCTGCAGCTTACCATCATGACGCTGATACCCGGCTGCGGTCATGTGACCGGGTAGGCGGAAATAGCGTCAGACGCTCCTGTGGTGAGGGAGCATTTAAAAACCTGGCAGTCAGCGGTGGCTCTTTTGATAGAGCAAGAAGCAAGACCGCTCCTGCCACATGGTGAGTAAACTTTCTGCGGACATGCATTATGAAGAATCCTCCAGACATGCTGGCACTGATTTCTATCATTGTTTGTTTCAGCATGATCAGGTGCTGGGTCCATGTTGTATGGGACCTGATTTGGATTCACCGTGTATATGACTCTGTGATGAGTCTGGGTCCACTGGTGAGTTCTTCTATATGTGATTATGTAAATTAAGTTGACATACTGACGCTTATCGCTGTTCTGTATGCAATTTTGTATGTTTTTCAGCATGCCTATTGGATATAACGGGCTCTTGATTTTATGAGACCCGGAATGGATTCTTAAGCTCCCCTGAAGAGTTCTTTCAGAATGAAACGCGTTGGGAGGTATATCCTTTATTTATAAGGTTCTGCCATGAGATGGTTTGAACGAATCAGAATTTGGATAAATTGGTGAGATAAATCCATTTTGGACCTTGATGTTGATAAGCATCTAGTCATTTGGTAATCTTAATCACTATAGCGGTAAATAGCTGAATTACTGGCCCATATATGTCTCCCTGGTTTGGAGGGGCCAAACTATATATGTATTGTTTGTCTAGTTTTATTGATTGAGGATCTTTTAATGAACTTAATAATAAAAGTTAAATTTTAATTGGAGAATTTGGTACTTCAAAATTTGCTAATTTCACTTTGATGCTTGATTAAACAACCCATTGGCTAGAGTTATAATGAAAAGAAATGAAACCGTGAAAAGTCACCTGATTTGAACCGTGATTGGAACCGGCCATTGCCGGCATTGTTGTCCCCGTGGGGACCATCCACAGTGTTTTGCATAGGAACTCCTATGAACAGGCCCGAGAACTTGCAGGGCACCCACAAACGTTAAGTGGCATGTAAATAATGTTTTGTTGCAGCAACCGTTACCGCCTCCGGAGAGGCAGGTTGGAGGGAGGGCCCGCAGTGGAGCAGGCTTTGGCCCAGCCACCACCGGAACCGGTGGCTACCCTCTGGAGGGGAAGGACAGATCCCGCTCGGGTGACTTGGTTCAGGACTGGGGTCAAGGGGTGGTGCCTGTTTCTTAGAGACAGCATCAGGGCCAGGTTACTTGGGTGGGAGAGAGTGGCAGCAGCAACCGTTTAAATGTTACCGTAACAATTAAGTACAGTACCTCCCGCTGTGGGATGAAGTTATTATACTTGTTTATGTTTTTATCTTTTTTAAGAAAAAAAAAAAAATAAATAAAACCGGTGTTGGACGGGCAGCCCGCGGACGGTCTGCATTTTGCTAAGGGGGAATGTGACGCCCTGGGCAAGCCAGGGGTCACAGGTCATAACACCACCACACCCTACACCCCGGATAGGTACACCGAAGCTACACCAAAAATCCTTGTTGCCTTCCTCCAGGGGCTGATGTTCACACCAGGGGGTGGGCCAGGCGGTTGGCTCCACCCACCGAGGAGTTCACAGTCCTGGAGGCGGGAAAACCAGGCAGTAGAGTGCAGTAGAGGCAGTGGAGTAGAGAGTTGAAGTGAGAGTGAAGTGGTAGAGGAGCAAGTGAGAGGAGTTAAAGTGAAGAGAAAGTGACAGTGGAGAAAGCCTGAAGTTGGTCAAGGTGTGTACCCCGGACTGAGAACAGCAAGGTTAGCAGATGGTGGTGACCGTCTGCAGGAGAGGCTGATCGGAGGTTGCCGAAAGGACCGTGGACGGGTGGTGGCCCGGCGGTACCGGAACGGTATACGAAGAGAAGCCAGCATCATTGGCAGGGGCCTTTCGGATCCCGGCAAGGCTAGGAGTCGCCGTGAATTTGCCAAATCCGTCAGTGAAGGGGACCTCCTGGGTCTCCCAACAACTAAGTCCCGATTGAAGGCAACAGTCCAACCGTAGGAGAGAGACACCGCCACCGCCAGGGCACCAGTTTCTCAGGGCCAGCGCCTGCGGGCAAAGAGGGGCTCCTCCGGCCCATATCCAAGCCGGGGAGCGGGTTACCGGTGGGAACCCATCGCTACCAACAGTGAACTTAGGTGCAGGAAAAGTGACAGTCACCGTCAACTACCGGGGAAAAGCAACAGCAGCCGTCCGTGGGAACCGTCTTTCCAGCCGTGTGTTTTACCGAGAACTGTGTCACCGTCTAAGGCTGAGTGAGTACCACCGTGCCGTGTGGCACAGCGCTGCCCCCGCGACCCTGCACCTCACCAGGCCCTGCACTGGCCCTGCCATCCCTCATTCCCCCCACCTCATCACTGGGCCCCGGGACAACCACCCCCCTACCCACGGAGGGGAGAACTAACAACTTTGCTGCTCCCTGTCACCGCTCCCGGGATCCCCATACAGAGCAGCGGTGGTGTCCACACAATCACCACAACCGTGGGTGGCGTCACGGACAATAAATTCCCAAAACCAATCCCCTTTTCACTCACGGGCGAGGAGCGCCGCTCGAGTCCCCGGGATCCGGCACAACGCTCGAGCCACCGAGCAGCGGAGGCCGCAGCAGCAGTGCCAGCCGGACCCGAGCAGAGGGAGAGCGCAGCGTCCCCTCCTCCGCCCGCGACAGTACCAGGTGCCACAAATGTAACCAGTGGAAGCCCAGACCCCGGAATATCCATGCCAGCCAGTACACCACCATCCTCAGGCCACATACTCAATCCCAACACCAGACTGGGAGACTGCCTAGCAACAGGTAAAAGGGATGGGCACTGATTAGATAGTAGCCACCTAATCTGAAGGGAGAGACCCAGCGAGGGAGAGGGGTCAGTGGTCAGTTGGGAAGTTGGCGAGAGGAAGTAGTCAGTGGAGTAGTGTAGTGGAGTGAAGTGAAGGAGTTGGGTTAGGTGGAGAGTGGAGGTGTAGACGAAAGTGGGAGGAGAAGAGAGTGAAAAGTACAGAAAGACCTGAAGCAACAAGTATTGTAAAAGGAGTGAGGGACTGTGGACTACGGAATCAGGACTCCAGGCACCATGGGTTATTTGTGAAAGCATAAGACTCCAGGAACCGCGGGAAGCCTGTGGAAGTCTTAAACCAAGGCTCACAGGACTCAGCACAAGGCGGGGTGCAGACCCTAGGACAGTGGGACACTTTATGGTTAACTGTTAACTCTACCGAGCGCGAAGATCTCCAGGATCCATCGCCAAATAACTAATCTGAAGCACCAGCAACAAAGAGGGGACCGGGTACTGAGCCCCTTAAATAGTCCAGGCTGCCTGCAGTAGGACCAAGACAAAAGAGAGGGGACTCCCAAGTAGCTCTAGTCCACTGGAGACCAACTACAACAAGTGTGCACGGAGGACAGCCAACCCAGGTCACAGCTGGCACGGAGAACAAGGGGAGTGGGAACACCTGGAAGTGGTACCAGCAGGTCCAAGTACCAAAAGTAAAAGCAAGGCAAGTTGAAACTGCAACACTGGTGTGGACTGTTTCATTATCGCCCCATGCACTCACACGGATGGTTCCCCACTACAATTCCCATCATTCACTGCTGGGGCCGGTCCCTGCTTGCGGAGGGCACAAACACCTAAGCTATACCACTCCATCAGCCCCAGTAGGACCCTGCAGCGGCGGCCCCAATAACCCGGCCACACACCGCAAGTGGCGTAGTCGAGAACTCTTATTTTTATTTTCCCTTTTATTTTTCACCCTCTCTTTCTGAGGGATGGCACCCCAAGGACCACGGGACCGGGCCGTGACCACGACTGTTCCCACTGTGCACCACACGCCCGGGACTGAGTACCCCGCTGCCCCTGGGGCGTCACAAAACAAGCTCTGGGTCTGCTGTGTCTACCTTGTCCGTATTTTTGGACCCATCCTGTCTGTGTCTCTGTGTCCTTGTACCATCTGTATCCTTCAAATGTGTCTGAAGTTGACTCACCCACCCCAGGGCTATGGGACACCCGGTGCCGGGCCGGACTAGTCCGGGGGTAGTCCGTGGTGGCGGGGCCCGACTCCCTTGGCCCTGGTGGGTGTCAGTTAAAATATGGCTGGTGACTTGGGGTTTGTGTTCGTGACGCCACCTGTGGTATGCGGCTATTAAACCGCCGCTGCTGTGTGAGGCCTCCGGGGTGATGATATGGCAGTAATGGTGGTACTGCTCCCCACAGGTGGAGCGGTGCCCCGGGGACACTGTTGGTGCTCGTGAGAGTCTATGGTGTTGTGTGGATAACACAGTGCGGGGCCGACAGGCATGAAACAAACAGGCACAAACAACAGTCTCTTTACCTTCTCCTCTTTTACTTCACAAACGGTTAGTCCTGGGAGACCGTTACAGGTGGTAGAGGGCTTCGGCCGGCCTGGAAGTAACTGAGCTGTCGTTTTGGCCAGATGAGTATGAGGCCTACTCCTGTTCTTTTCCTTGCTGTGATAGAACCCTGCTCTCTGGATTTAGCAATGGCCCTCTTGCTGCTGGGACCGGTGGTACGTCCCTTTCCCTCTGTGGTAGGCTGCACAGGCCCTCTCTGGTGCTTCTCTGCTGGAGTCCACACCGGGCCCTGATGATGCAGCTGTACCTTCGGGCTGTTTATGGGCCAGGTGCTTGCAGCTCTCCTGCCCTTCGGATTCGGCTACCAGGGAGTATTTTAGACCCTGGTGGCCACAGACTCCGATGTCCGAGTCTCTCCTTTGCCTCTCTGCTCCTCCTGCCTCACTGGGCCAAGCTGCTCCAGCTCTAGGCCCCAGTTCCACAGGACAGCACTACTCTGCGTCTGCTTCCTATCACTTCTCTCTACAGACTGAACACTAACTCCTCCCTCAGGCCAGACTTAAGGAATGCTCCCTGGAACTCCAGGTTCAGAGCACTCCCTGCTGGTCTGAGGGAGAACTGTGTTGAATGTTAAACTTACTGGCCAATAGACCTCCCAATTACCTCCAGGCTCAGCATTAACCCTTTGGAGGGGCAATGCTGTTGTGGCGACCAGGTCCTGGGGCGCCACACTCCCCCTTAGTTAAACTCAGTACTCCCGGACTGAAGAAAACAAAACAAGACATAACATGTTACAACCTTAAACAACTATAAGAGTCCAGTGTGGCTCCCTGCCGGGTGTCCATTACACTGCTCCATGGGGGACCCGCCGCGATAAAACCCCCAACGTAGGCTCTGGGCGTGCGTCAGAGCATTGCTGACCCCACTCTATGCACGCCGGACTGGTTTTTCTTCAGGGGTGTTGAGCACACTGGTGCTAACTATGAACAATTAAAGTGTTGGCCACTCATAGTCCAGTGACTCAATTGTCCATTTACTTAATCACCTAAAACAAAACAATACATACAAGACACTTTCACATAACTATTTACACTCTGTTAGGTATTTTACTTTCTATGTTCTATACCTTGGAGGGGGCTGTCCCCGAGTGCTACGTTGGGATTGGCGTAGCTCTGGGGTTTGTCCCTGACTACTTGGAGTGTCTGCCCCCTCTGTGTTACTGGTAGGCCTAACCCTGACAGGTATGCATGTTGGTTGCCTACGGGGTCTCAGATTCGCCAAGGGTATGGCAGGTTCACCACTGGCAGGGGGTTGATTCTCCTGTTCTACTGCTGGCGTGTCATCTTGTGTTGGGGCGGACAGTTCCTTAGATGGATCTGGAACCTCTTCTGTCTCTGGCTCAACCAACTGCGGGAACGTCAAGACTGGTACCACTATGGCATTATTTATTCGGGTCCAAGTTTTGGGGAATTTGCCAAGGATTGTTTGTATCATCTCTTCCTCTTTTTCTTGAATTTCTTCCACTTCTTTTTGGATTTTGCACCGCTCAGGGCACGCTTTCAGGCGGTCTCTGGACACTGTTTGATGTCTTGCCTTCATCTTTGCTTATGAGGCATACCTTACTATTGTCAAAGTTGGAGGGAATAATGGTGTAGGGTTCATTCTCCCACTGATCATCTAATTTATGCGCCCTCCGCTTTTTCTTGAGGACCTGTTCTCCAGGTGCTAAGGGAGTTGCTGGGGCTGTTTGATTGTAGTTCTGCTCTTGTCTCGTTCTTGCTTGGGACAGGCTCTTTTCTACGCATTCCTGGACTTTGCGGTACTGCTGTTGGCGCTCTGTATCCCAATCTTCTATCTCTTGAACCGCTTCAGGTGACACAGTTCACATCTCAAAGTCTACAGGTAACTTGCCAGGTCTTGCTCGCATCAAGTAAGCAGGGCTGCAGTTGGTCGAGTTTACTGGGATATGGTTATACAGGTTTACCAGATCTGGTAACTTCTCTGGCCATTGGTTTCTTTCTTCCAGAGGTAGAGTCTTGAGCATATCAATAACCACATGGTTCATCTTCTCGCACAATCCATTGGTTTGGGGTTGGTACGGTGTTGTTCTGATTTTCTTACAGCCCTACATATTACAGAACTCTTGGAACACTTCTGCCTCGAATGCAGGACCTTGATCAGTCAGTACCCTTTCCGGATAACTGTGAGGTCAACAAAAGTATGCCTGAAATGCTCTAGCTGCTGTTCTGGCTGTCTGGTCCTTCACAGGCACTACTACCAGGAAACGAGAGTAATGGTCCACAATGGTTAGGGCGTACACATAGCCTGACCGGCTTGGTGTTAACTTTACGTGGTCCAGGGCCACCAACTCCAGGGGCTGCTTCGTGACAATTGGCTGTAAGGGAGACCTCTGGCTGGCATCATCTTTCTGCCTCAGGTTACACGGACCACAGTCTCGGCACCACTTCTCGACTGTCTTTCTCATGTGCACCCAGTAGAACCGATCGCGGAGAAGGGTCTCCAACTTCTTCCACCCGAAGTGTCCTGCATTATCATGGTAAGCTGCTAGGACCATTGGAGCATCCCTCTGTGGGACCACTATCTGCCAGACGAGTTCATTCATTTGCCAGTTGACATATCTCTTGCAGAGCTTGCCTTGGTAGGTGAACAGTCGTCCCCTCTCCTTCCACAACTGCTGAGCTTCTTGTGGAGCATCTGGACCGAGATGGGTCTCAGCTTGTGCTAGCTTTTCTTTGACCAATCGCACGGCTGGGTCACCATTCTGTGTCTCTTCCCAATTATGGTGGAGTAATGGTTTGACCGAGACCTCGTGCGTGAGAACTCCTACAGCATGCTCACACTGAGAAACACCTTGGTGATGGAAAGCCGGTAACTCTATCTCTTCGAGTTCATCCAGGTCTTCTCCAGACTCGGGTAAGTGAGGCATTCTGGACAGCGCATCAGCATTGTTATTCTTCTTGCCAGCCCGGTACTTGATGGTAAAGTCAAAGTTAGACAGCCGGGCCATCCATCGCTGCTCCAACGCACCTAGCTTGGCTGTTGCCAGATGTGTCAACGGGTTGTTGTCCGTGAAGATGGTGAACTTGGCAGATGCTAGATAGTGCTTGAAGCGTTCAGTCACTGCCCAAACAATAGCGAGGAACTCCAGCTTGAAGGAACTGTAGTTTTCTGGATTCCTTTCTGTGGGACGAAGCTTCCTACTGGCGTAAGCTATCACCTTCTCCCGGCCTCCCTGCACCTGGGACAGAACTGCTCCCAGTCCCACGTTGCTGGCGTCTGTGTACAGTACAAACGGCTGGCTGTAGTCAGGGTAGGCCAGAATTTCTTCTCCCGTGAGAGCCCCTTTCAGCCGGACAAAAGATGTTTCTATTTGACTGTTCCATTCAAATGGAGGGCTTTGCTTCTTAGCCTTCTTTGGCTGGCCCACCAGGAGATCTTGAAGAGGCGCTGCTATCTTGGTGAAACCATCAATGAACCTTCGGTAGTAGCCCACCAACCCAAGAAACTGCCGCACCTCCTTTACCGTGGTGGGTCTTGGCCAGTCCTTGATTACGGTGACTTTCTCCGGATCAGGTGCCACACCTTCTGCGCTGACCACATGACCCACGTACTGTACCTTTGGCTTCAAGAGGTGACATTTGGACGGCTTTATCTTCAGGCCATACTCCGACAAGGACTCAAACACTTCTGCTAAGTGCCTCAGGTGGTCTTCGTAGGTCTTGGAGTAGACTATGACGTCATCCAGGTACAATAGCACGGTTTCAAAGTTGTGATGGCCCAAGCAGCACTCCATCAATCTCTGAAATGTCCCTGGGGCATTGCAGAGCCCGAACGGCATACAATTGAACTCGCAGAGACCCATTGGTGTCGTGAATGCAGTCTTCTCCTTGTCCGCCTCTGCCACGGGAACCTGCCAATACCCACTGGTGAGATCCAGGGTGGAGAAATAATTGGCTGATTTTAAGGCTGTTAGTGACTTTTCTATTCTGGGTAGTGGATAAGCATCTTTATGTGTAATGCGGTTAATTTGTCTGTAATCTACGCACATTCTCATTGTACCATCTTTTTTCTTTACGAGCACTAGTGGAGCTGCCCAGGGGCTACATCTATCTCTGATAACCCCAGCCTCCTTCATCTCCCGTAACATTTCTTTGGCACGCTGATACTGTGCTGGGGGTACAGGGCGGTATCTCTCTTTAATGGGATGATGATCACCCATGGTGATTTGATGTTTAACCCCTTTTACCTGCCCAAAATCTAGGGGGTGTTTGCTGAAGACCCGCTCGTACTCCTGTACCACCCGGTAAACCCCATGCTTTTGGTGTGAGGGGGTGGAGTCGGTGCCCACATGTAATTTTTGGCACCAGTCTTCCAGCTGTCCCTTGGAGCCATTGTCTTCCGCCTGGTCGGACGGGATCAAGGGTTCCACTGCTTTGATGGTATTGTTACTGACAGTGTACAGTTTTGCTACAGTGGCGTACCGGGGCAATTTGGCTTCCTCCTCCCCACAATTCAGGACACGAACGGGCACTCTTCCCTTGCGGACGTCTGCTACCCCTCTGGCTATCAGGACTCCAGGCCTGCTGTCTGAATACACCGGTTCTAAGGCCTGGTACCAAGGCCTGGTAATCTTGACCCTTGAGGCCTATTGCTGCCCGACACCATATCAACATTTCACTTTTGGGGGGAATTGCAATGGGGAGAGGGTCACTTACCCTTACACTGCCAATTTCTCCTCCGGCCAGCTCTACCTGCTTCCTCCTCATCAGGGCTCTGATCTCCCTCTGTAGGGCACGCTGCTGCCCGGAGCTGGCACCTTCAGACGCCTGCTGCAACAAAACTATCACTTCGGCAAGACAATTTTCCATCACATTTGTACCAATGGTTAGCAGTGGGTTAGATTCTTTGCGATCAATATCCACAATTATCATCCCCTGACATGGCAATTCTACCCGCCCCACTTTAATGGTTACTTCCTTATACCCAATTTGAGGCAAGGGCTGACCATTACTGGCCACAATTGTTAAATCATCATCGGGGTCATGGTCAATGTCAGCCCAATATCTTTTGTACAGTTTATCAGGGATGGTTGTTACCTGGGACCCCGTATCCAGGAGGGCATTCAATGGGATCCCATCCAGCACAATAGGAAGGACCGGTCGTCCTCCTACATACTTGCTGCGGCTGGGGGTTGAGCCGGGCTTCCTTACACCTGGGGGTTGGCTCCTGGCCCCAGGCTCGGCCCATTTAAAGGACAGTGTCTTGCAATATGGCCCACCTGGCTGCAGCGGCGGCAGATCGGTTGTCCCGTTGAATCATACCGGTCTGTATCTTTTCCTCGGGTCGGCGGAATCCTACTCTGTCGCATCCATGGGACGTCATCTGGGCTGGAGGCCAACTCGATTCTTGCAGGCGATGGGGTCACTTGTAGAGACTGCACGGTCTTGGCAAGGGCAGCTACAGTCTTGGTCAGCTCCTGGACCTGCTGTCTGAGCTCTGCAGCGGGATCCTTATCCAGGGACTGCGCCTCAGCCCCTGCAGCGGCTCATGTCGCAGGCACCACCCCTGGGTACGTGATAGTAAGAGGCCGGAGGGGTACTGGGTCATTCGGTGTAGATTCTCTCAGTACCCGGATGGCCTGGTCCTTAAACTTTGCAAAGTCCAGAGCAGGGTTCTGCAGGACCATGATACGCAGCTGGGTCCTGTGGGCATCTGACAGGAGCCCCTCTATGAACTGCTCAGTTAGGAGTTTGTCTTCTTCACGTACACTCTCTGGGTCCACCTGTTTAATTGATCTCAGGGCCTCCTGCAAGTTTAAGGCATAGTCCCTTATGCTGTCTGTGGCCCGTTGTTTGCACCCAAAGAATCTCATCTTTATTTCTGCTGCGGTGCGGGTGTCAAAAGTACTCTTTAACTTGGCCAGTATCTGGGTTGCTGTCCCTTTATCTGCATCAGGCCAGGACTTCACTTCACCATGGGCCGCGCCGGCTAGCTGCTCCATTAATATGCCCACCTTCTGGCTCTCAGTCAGTGGATACACTATGAACAAGCTGTGCAGCCTTTTTCTGAAGTCGCTCAGGGTATGTGACTTCCCGGAGTACTGCGGCAGCCATTCTGCCCCCGGGATGTACGGCATTGTGATCGGCAATACCGGCGCTACAGCGGGGGCTGGGGCGACGGCGACTGGGATTACATCGGCCGGTGCTGCTGCGTCTTGAGCTACCACAGCCACCTGCTCTCCCTCTGTGTCGGACATCTTCCTCCACCTTAGTGAACCTCACCAGGCTCCGTTCACTTTTCAAAATTTCTTCCGGGTAGCGCGGAGATAACGGCGCTCTGCTCTGATGGCGCGCTCCCTTCGCGCTCTTGTTTGGGCACGCCCTCCTTCTTCCTGCGCTCAGCAAGGCTAATGGCGGCGGCACTTTTCAAACAGCAACACAGTCTTTTAGGCACAGTTTCTGCAGGCGCACAGTACCCGGTGGGACCGGGCACGAAATCCTGTTCGTGACGCCAAAGTTGACTCGCCCACCCCAGGGCTATGGGACACCCGGTGCCGGGCCGGACTAGTCCGGGGGTAGTCCGTGGTGGCGGGGCCCGACTCCGTGGCCCCGGTGGGTGTCAGTTAAAATATGGCTGGTGACTTGGGGTTTGTGTTCGTGATGCCACCTGTGGTATGCGGCAATTAAACCGCCGCTGCTGTGTGAGGCCTCCGGGGTGATGATATGGCAGCAATGGTGGTACTGCTCCCCACAGGTGGAGCGGTGCCCCGGGGACACTGTTGGTGCTCGTGAGAGTCTATTTTGTTGTGTGGATAACACAGTGCGGGGCCGACAGGCATGAAAGAAACAGGCACAAACAACAGTCTCTTTACCTTCTCCTCTTTTACTTCACAAACGGTTAGTCCTGGGAGACCGTTACAGGTGGTAGAGGGCTTCGGCCGGCCTGGAAGTAACTGAGCTGTCATTTTGGCCAGATGAGTATGAGGCCTACTCCTGTTCTTTTCCTTGCTGTGATAGAACCCTGCTCTCTGGATTTAGCAATGGCCCTCTTGCTGCTGGGACCAGTGGTACGTCCCTTTCCCTCTGTGGTAGGCTGCACAGGCCCTCTCTGGTGCTTCTCTGCTGGAGTCCACACCGGGCCCTGATGATGCAGCTGTACCTTCGGGCTGTTTATGGGCCAGGTGCTTGCAGCTCTCCTGCCCTTCGGATTCGGCTACCAGGGAGTATTTTAGGCCCTGGTGGTCCGAGTCTCTCCTTTGCCTCTCTGCTCCTCCTGCCTCACTGGGCCAAGCTGCTCCAGCTCTAGGCCCCAGTTCCACAGGACAGCACTACTCTGCGTCTGCACACTTTGCTTTCTCCTACAGACTGAACACTAACTCCTCCCTCAGGCCAGACTTAAGGAATGCTCCCTGGAACTCCAGGTTCAGAGCTCCCCCTGCTGGTCTGAGAGAGAACTGCATTGGATGTTAAACTTACTGGCCAATAGACCTCCCAATTACCTCCAGGCTCAGCATTAACCCTTTGGAGGGGCAATGCTGTTGTGGCGACCAGGTCCTGGGGCGCCACACTTCCCCCATTCCGATTTTCCTTGCCTGGTGATCTGTGCCTGCAGACCTGGACCTTGATGACCGGAATTCCTCCTGCAGTTCTGTGTCGAATGACCTATGCCTGATGTCCTCTACCTTCAACCCAATGTCCTGTGGATGATGTCCCGTGCCTGGTGATCTGTGCATGATAACCTGTACCTTGATTTCCGGAGTTACTTCTGATGTCCTGTGCTGGACGTTCTATACCTGCTTGCATCTGTGTGCCTGTTCCCAATCAGTCTGTGTTCCTGTTTCTGCCCTATTTGTGATTGCCCATCCTGTCTGTGACTATACCACTGTCCTGCTGTCACCCAGCTCCCCACAGCTGCCACAGTCTTAGGCACTGCCCTGGGAGTGGCACCTGGCATGTACTCGATAGGTGCTCAGTCATGTCCCTCCCACATCAGGGTAAGCCCAGGTCCCCCCTGAGGTCCACCCTCTCACCGCCTCATTACCGGCATGTGATCCACTAAGTGATCTTTTGAGGAAAAACGATGAATAAATAAAAACGAGGAAAAAGTCCATAATACTTAAAAGTACTATAATAAGCAATGCAAACACATCAAATAAAAATAATGAAATACAGTAACTATTAGTTTTTTGTATTCTATATTTTATGAAATTACAAGCTTAGTGATTTCTATTCCAGATTATAGAGAAGAATGTAATGAACTTAAAATATTTCTTTGTGAATTATCTCTATCTTACAACAGGATGTGTAATATGGTGGTCTGAAAGTGGTCCTTAAGATAACACAAAATATTGGACTGATAAGGGGGCTTTACACGCTGAGACATCGATAACGATATATCGTCGGGGTCACGTCGTTAGTGACGCACATCCGGCGCCGGTAGCGACATCGTAGCATGTGACACCATGGAGCGACGATCAACGAACGCAAAAACGTCAAAAATCGTTGATCGTTGACACGTTGCTCCTTTTCATAATATCGCTGCTGCTGCAGGTACGATGTTGTTCATCGTTCCTGTGGCGTCACACATCGCTATGTGTGACACCACAGGAATGACGAACATCTCCTTACCTGCATCCACCGGCAATGAGGAAGGAAGGAGGGGGCGGCATGTTCCGGCCGCTCATCTCTGCCCCTCCTCTGCTATTGGGCGGCCGCTTAGTGACGCCGCAGTGAAGTCGCTATGACGCCGAACGCACCTCCCCCTTGAAGGAGGGATTGTTCGGCGGTCACAGCGACGTTGCTGAAAAGGTATGTGCGTGTGACGCTGCCATAGCGATAATGTTCGCTACGGCAGCGATCACCAAATGTTGCACGAACAACGGGGGCGGGTGCTATCGCGCACGACATCGCTAGCTATCGCTACCGATGTTGCAACGTGTAAAGCACCCTATAGTGTCTACGAGCCTATTCCAAAGGAAAAATAACACAATAGGCAAGGATTAGTATATGAGGTTGTTACAAATGCAGTCATAATATTTTGTAAGATATGCAAATACGATATGATGATAGATTAATTGGATTAGACAAAATGGAAGAAGTGATATATAAATTAGTTGGTCGTAATAATTTTTGGTTGCTACGAATAAGAGGTGATTGTTTGAGATGTGTTGGTGTATTTTTATACCATGTTTTCTAAAATTTGATTATATAATAGAAAGTTGAAGAGCTCACTGGGTTCTCCAATACAGAAAAAAAATAAACTTCAAGGCTCAACTGTTCTTAAAATAAAGGCATCCAGCACAAGTGCTTGACTGTCTGCCCCAGAAATGATGCCCTTTCAGTTTGGAAGTCACAGATCTGCAGCAGCCTTTGATTGTCTGCAGTGGTTAGGTAATTAGAAAAGCACGTCTTCAGATGTATCTCCTATTTCAGATGTTTCTCTTCTGAGTAGAGTAGGTATGCCTTGAGCTGATGAAGTCCTACAGAACAGGCTTCGCTGGATTTTCGTGGAATGTGAGCGTGTCACTATCTTTTATTTTAAGACTTAGAGAGATAGAAAACGGTGTGTAAAGTAATTGGGATCACCAATAAATATCAGAAATAAATACAAATTTTATTAAAAATTGTTCAAAAGGCTCACTAACACAGCATTAAAAACAATACCCAAAAAGGGTGAAAAAACCACGTGTCCCAAAGAGGACACACCATCCCCCAGTATGCAAAATATTCTATGCACAAACTCCAATGCAGCAATTATAAAGATGAAAATAAACGGAAAGAAAAATTCTTTACCTACAATGACCAAAAGATCAAAACCTGGTGATGCGAAAAGGGCAACTGCACAACAAGATAAAAAGGAAAAATATTGCAGGGTAAACCAGTGCACGATGGAGTTAAATTGCATAAATACAAGTAGTTTGAAGACAGATGGTTAGCCTGGGTAGGCAGAAAAGCATTTACCGTCCTGCTGCATCAACTATAATAAGGAATGAGTATACGGGGGAAGTGGGAAGACAACATGCCTACTGCCACGCTCCTGTGTGTGAGGAATGCCTCTGGCTGCAAGGAAAGATGGGAGGAAGTTACAATGGCAGGTTCTGTAAGCATTCCATCCACAGCCGCAGCTCCTTGCGCTCCACCACACCATGTTTCACGATCCTGCCAACCAGAAGAAATCGGTATCACTGGATGTGGTGAGTGTGTGTGTGTGTGTGTGTGAGATCTGATGTGTGATTGTGTGAGCGATCTGATATTTGATTGTGTGTGAGCGTGATCTGATTTGTGTGCGATCTGATGTGTGATTCTGTGTGCGATCTGATGTGTGTGGGTGTGCGATCACCGCAGCTCCTCCTGCTCAGCGTCTGATCAGTGTAATTGCTGGGTGCCCGCTGTCTATAATGAAGTGTCCCGCAGTATCTTAAACTTTTTTCCCTGCTATGGCTTATTTTTGGGGGAGGTATTTTTTTTTTTTTAAGAAAACACAGTAGTTGGAGCGCTCACACATGTTTTCAGTTTTATAGGATTTGAAGAGGTTAAACTACCATAAAAAGTAGGAGACCGGCACAAATTGTTGCTCTAAAGACAAGTTAAGAGGATCATTTAGGCAAATGCGCAAGGGCCCCTGGGACTTAATGATAATAAAAATCTTCCTGCCTTCTTGTAATAATTCAGTTTATTTACATTCTTATGTTTATATATGTGGCGCCCCTGACCCGGTCAGGCACCACTGAGTACTGCACCCATGCTGGGACAGTACTTCCAGGTAATCCTAAAGGCCAGAATGAGGTGTGTACTCACAGACACATAGCAACCAGGTCTCCCACACCTTTAGAGGGGACCCTTGGGTAGTCTCCAGAGGGGGGCTAGCCTTCAATTCTTTCAAGGGGTGTAGCGGAGGGGCTGGGAGCTAAAGTGCAGAGGCTGTCAGGAAAGGAGTGGAGCGAGCCAGTCTGGTAGTGGTGAGTGGCGATGCTAAGGGATACGCACGCTCACATTAGTCAGACTCTGCACGTGAAGTAACAGTTTGCGGGGGAGAACGGTTACCTAGGCAGTCAGAGAGAAGTGTCCGGGGTGACTACCACATACGGGGAACAGGTCCCTAGAACAGACCCCGTTTTAACGATCTGCTAAACCTGCTGGTGAGGGGAACTACAAGTCCCTCACCAACCATACAGAGTCCGAGCCTCAGCAGCAATGAAGGGACCCATAAGGAGACAGAGCCAGAAGCCATCTCACCTGGTCCACGCTGTCGGCGAACGGTCCAAAAAGGAAGAAAAGGCAGTAGCGACTCCCTGGATAGACCCCACGGTACTTCAAGTCAGGGGTTATTCGAACAAAGAGTACTAGGAACGCGAGTTAATGGTTACCCTCAGACTAGCTTGAAGGATACCTGGTTTCACCTGGTTTATTGCAGTATCACCCGGGTCAGCTCATTATAACATCTAGAAGTGAGTAAAAGGAGTTGACTTTCTGGACTCTGCCTGAGTTATTCTGGGACCTGTTGTTCTACACACCCAAGCCCCTGGGTCCAGCCTCACTCACGGGAGGCCATACCATCCGACTGCAGACCCCATCAGCCCCTGACACTCGTTAAATTTGCAGTGGCGGTCACCCATATCCCTGACCGCAAACCGTGAGTGGCGTCACATACATACAAAATCTGACATACTGTCACGCTCCCCGGTGCCCGTGCCATGCTCCCCGGTGCCCATGCTACGCTCCCCGGTTCTCCTGCCATGCTCCCCGGCTCCTCTGCCACGCTCCCCCGCTCCCGGACCTCGCTTCCCCGCTCCCGTGCCATGCTCCCCGGTCCCCCGCTCCTCAGCCTCCATGCTTCCTCACCTGCATCCTCCAGGCGACCCGGTCCCCGGTCCCGGCGTTCCTCCGCTGTCCTGAGCCAGCCCGGCACTCCTGCCTCCTGTACACCGCATCCTGCTCTGGCTTCTGGCACCCGGGCCTCGCGCATGCGCATTAGGGCGCGCGCGCGGTCATTGACCCTCTCTTAAAGGGCCAGTGTCCTCTAACAGGATATTGAACAATCAGGTACAGGGTATATAGGGGGATCCTTTCCAAGTGGGCGGGGCCTGTTCTTCGTGTTTTCTAAGCTAGGAGTCAGGTCTCCTTGTGTCTGTGATATACTCACCTACCTCTCTCGTAGAGCCGCTCCTGCCTCGCCAACCGGTCCAGACGATACCCGAACCCCGAACGGTGACGGCCTGCCATCCCGTCAGTTCCTGCCATCTCCGATCCCTGTGGTGACCCGCCTTCTCGCTCCATTGGTTCCGGACTCTGCCTGACGACATCTCGGCCTCCAAACCTGAGCTCCGTCACCCGGACTACCATCAGAGACCCCGTGGTCCCAGGGACTTCTTTACTCTACTCCTCTAAACGGACTGTCCTGCTAGTGCTCCGGCTACCGGGCTCCTTGCCCTCGGTGAGGTGTTCAGCCCAGTGGATCCACCTCCTGGGTCTGCCCGTCCACCTGGCCCTAACAGTAAGAACAGGCCATGGATCCCGCCGAAGCACTAGCGGCCTTGCAGCAGGAACTCACACGCCAGCGCGAGACCCAGACCCGCATGCTGAACTTCATGTCTTCTGTGGATACCCGCCTGAACACGCTACAAGCGACGGCCACATCCTTGGCATCTCAGGTTTCCACTGTACAATCCACGGCCACAGCTCCCGTGGCAGCCTCCTCGGATGCTTCCAGACTTCGTTTGGCCTCACCACCCCGGTACGCCGTAGATCCCAAGACCTGCAGGGGATTCCTAAACCAGTGCTCCCTTCATTTCAAGCTGCTTCCGCACTTGTCTGCCTCCGACCAAGCCAAGGTGGCGTTTGTGATGTCCCATCTAGAGGGTGAGGCACTGGCCTGGATGAACCCCTTGTGGGAAAAGAAGGACCCTGTGACTACCAACATCCAGGACTTCCTGCAGGCATTCAGAAACACCTTTGACGAACCTGGACGTGCCGCTGCATCCGCCTCATCACTCCTCAGGCTACGTCAGGGGACCATGACGGTAGGGCAGTATGCTATCCGCTTCCGCACTTTGGCCTCAGAATTGGGGTGGAACAATGAAGCCCTCACCGCCGCCTTCTGGGAAGGACTCTCCAGCCGTATTAAGGACGAGCTGGCAGGCCGCGATGTTCCTTCCACCCTGGATGCCCTGATCGCACTAGCCACCCGCGTACACCTCAGATTCCAGGAACGATCCAAAGAGCTGTCCAGTGAGAGATGTCCGATACGGCATTCCTCTCCTCCGCAGAAGCCCGCCGTACTTCAGTCAGCGTCGTCTGGTGTCTCTGTCCACGAGCCCATGCAGATTGACCGTTTGCGGCAGTCCGAACAACGCCGAGCAGAACGGCTCGCCAAGGGCCTCTGCTTCTACTGCGGAGAGAGCACACACCCTCTACGCTCCTGTCCAGAGAGGCCGGGAAACTCCAAAGCCTAGGGTTGGTAGGAGAGGCCACCCTAGGTGCTGGGACTCTCTCAGACCCGGTTACGTGGACTGTTCAAGTGACAACGGGAGAGACGCGGTTCACGGCCGAGGCATACCTCGATTCCGGGGCAGCAGGCAATTTCATCCAGCAGGCCACGGTGGACAAGTACCAGGTGCCTGTTACTTCACTCGACAAACCCCTCGTGATTGCCTCTGTAGATGGGAGACCCCTCTCTGACACCATCTCGTGGATCACCAAGCCGGTGGAACTGCGTATCGGTGCCCTGCACACCGAGAACATCGCTCTCTACGTCCTCCCACACATGTCTCATCAAATCCTGCTGGGACTCCCCTGGTTACGGACACACGAACCGTCAGTCAGCTGGGGTACTGGTGAAATCACCCGATGGGGCTCCTCTTGCCACGAGAACTGTCTGAAGACTATACAGCCCATCCGACGACCTCCGGTTCCGGAGTCCCTACCGGGACTGCCCTCAGCCTATTGGTCCTTCGCGGACGTCTTTGATAAAAAGGAGTCAGAGGTACTTCCGCCACATCGTCCTTATGACTGTGCCATTGACCTACTCCCGGGAACTACACCACCTCGAGGACGGATATATCCGCTGTCTCCTGCTGAAACAAGGGCCATGTCTGCCTACATCACGGAGAACCTGGCAAGGGGATTCATTCGGAGGTCCTCCTCTCCTGCGGGAGCAGGCTTCTTCTTCGTTAAGAAGAAAGAGGGCGATCTAGGCCCATGCATTGACTACCGGGGATTGAACCAAATCACCGTGAAAAATAAATACCCCCTGCCGCTCATCCTCGAATTGTTTGATCGGCTTAGAGGAGCTCGTGTGTTTACCAAATTGGATCTTCGGGGTGCCTACAACCTGGTCCGCATCCGCTCTGGGGACGAATGGAAGACCGCATTCAATACTCGCGATGGGCACTATGAATACTGTGTGATGCCCTTCGGCCTCTGTAACGCACCAGCAGTGTTTCAGGAATTGGTGAACGACGTGTTCCGGGACCTTCTCTACGTCTGTGTGGTGGTGTATCTTGACGATATCCTGATCTTCTCTCCGGACCTCCAGACCCACAGAGAGAACGTGCAGCTGGTACTACAAAGACTGAGAGAGAATCGTCTGTACGCCAAGTACGAGAAGTGTGTATTCGAGCAGTCTTCTCTTCCCTTCTTGGGTTACGTGATCTCCGATACCGGTCTGCAGATGGACCCGGAGAAGGTCTCTTCCATTCTCAACTGGCCCCCTCCTTCCGGACTGAAGGCAATCCAACGCTTTCTGGGATTCGCAAACTATTATCGTCAGTTCATCCCTCACTTCTCTGCTCTGACTGCACCTCTCTCCGCCTTGACCAAGAAGGGGGCTAATCCAAAGGACTGGTCACCTGCGGCCGACGCCGCGTTTGGCTCCCTGAAACAGGCATTTGCTTCTTCCCCTGTGCTCCACCGTCCTGAGTTAAACCGACAGTTTACCTTGGAGGTGGATGCCTCCTCCTCGGGAGCCGGAGCAGTGCTCATGCAGAAGTCCTCCTCCGGGAAGATGGTTACTTGCGGTTTCTTCTCCAAGAGCTTCTCAGCGCCTGAACGCAACCACACCATCGGTGACCGAGAGCTATTGGCAGTCAAACTGGCTCTGGAGGAATGGCGCTACCTTCTGGAGGGAGCAGTGTACCCCGTGATCATTTACACGGACCACAAGAACCTGGAATACCTGCGGTCCGCTCAGCGACTGAACCCACGGCAGGCCAGGTGGTCCTTGTTCTTTGCCAGGTTCGATTTTCAGCTCCATTTTCGACCCGCGGACAAGAATGTACGAGCAGATGCTTTGTCCAGGTCATTCATGCCCATGGAGCAGGAGGAGGAGACATCCCAGCCCATCATCTGTCCTAGTAAGATCATTCCGGTGGCTCCTGTCACCCTGGCCCAGATACCGCCTGGGAAGACCTATGTCTCTGAAACTGACAGGCAAAAAGTGTTGCACTGGGGCCATGCCTCGAAAATAGCCGGCCATGCTGGTCAGAAGAAAACATGGAGTACAATTGTGCGTCACTACTGGTGGCCATCCCTTCGCACGGACGTCGCTTCTTTTGTCTCAGCCTGCTCCTCTTGTGCCAGGAACAAGACGCCCAAACACCTGCCATATGGTCGCCTTCTGCCTCTGCCTATACCCTCCGTTCCGTGGCAACACATTGCGATGGACTTTATTACGGACTTGCCCCTGTCCTCCGGACACACAGTCATATGGGTCGTGGTGGATCGGTTCTCCAAAATGGCTCATTTCGTCCCTATGGCTGGACTGCCCTCTGCCCAGGAACTCGCTGATGCTTACATACAGCACATCTTCCGGTTGCATGGCTTTCCATCACACATTGTGTCCGACAGAGGAACTCAGTTTACCTCCCGCTTCTGGAGGGCTCTCTGCAAACATCTGGGAGTGACTCTGGACTTTTCTTCAGCCTACCATCCTCAGTCGAACGGCCAAGTGGAACGAGTCAATCAGATCTTGACCTCCTTCTTATGTCACTACGTTAACGCCCATCACGACGACTGGTCCACGCTTCTTCCTTGGGCTGAATTCTCCCATAACCACCACGTCAGTGAGTCCTCCTCCAGCTCTCCCTTCCATGTCGTTTACGGTCTTCAGCCTTCTGTCCCATTACCTGTATCCTCTTCCTCGGATGTCCCTGCTGCTGATGCTGTAGTCCGTGACTTTTCTACAATTTGGGACTCTGTCAAGACGTCCCTTGGACGTGCTTCCCTGCGGATGAAGAGACACGCAGACAAGAGGCGTATGGATCCCCTGTGTTTCTCTCCAGGAGATCTGGTCTGGCTTGCTTCCAAGTACGTCCGATTGAAGCTACCATCATACAAGCTGGGTCCTCACTACATCGGGCCGTTTAAAGTCCTCAGCAAAATAAATGAGGTCTCCTACAAGCTGCAGCTCCCGGCCACGATGAGGATACCCAACTCCTTCCACGTCTCCCTGCTCAAGCCGGTTGTCCTTGGTCCCTTCTCCGCTGCTGCCAGTTCTGCTCCTCCTCCTATTGCTGATGATGACGACATCTATGCGGTAAGGGATATCGTGGCCATGAAAACCGTGCGGGGCCGACAGTTCTTCCTGGTGGACTGGGCTGGGTATAGTCCTGAGGATAGGTCCTGGGAACCCCGGGAGAATGTGGGTACTCCTCTGATACGTGCCTTCCTGTCCCGGTTGCGGGGAGGGGGGCGTGGGGGAGGGGGTACTGTCACGCTCCCCGGTGCCCGTGCCATGCTCCCCGGTGCCCATGCCCCGCTCCCCGGTTCTCCTGCCATGCTCCCCGGCTCCTCTGCCACGCTCCCCCGCTCCCGGACCTCGCTTCCCCGCTCCCGTGCCATGCTCCCCGGTCCCCCGCTCCTCAGCCTCCATGCTTCCTCACCTGCGTCCTCCAGGCGACCCGGTCCCCGGTCCCGGCGTTCCTCCGCTGTCCTGAGCCAGCCCGGCACTCCTACCTCCTGTACACCGCATCCTGCTCTGGCTTCTGGCACCCGGGCCTCGCGCATGCGCATTAGGGCGCGCGCACGGTCATTGACCCTCTCTTAAAGGGCCAGTGTCCTCTAACAGGATATTGAACAATCAGGTACAGGGTATATAGGGAGATCCTTTCCAAGTGGGCGGGGCCTGTTCTTCGTGTTTTCTAAGCTAGGAGTCAGGTCTCCTTGTGTCTGTGATATACTCACCTATCTCTCTCGTAGAGCCGCTCCTGCCTCGCCAACCGGTCCAGACGATACCCGAACCCCGAACGGTGACGGCCTGCCATCCCGTCAGTTCCTGCCATCTCCGATCCTTGTGGTGACCCGCCTTCTCACTCCATTGGTTCCGGACTCTGCCTGATGACATCTCGGCCTCCGAACCTGAGCTCCGTCACCCGGACTACCATCAGAGACTCCGTGGTCCCAGGGACTTCTTTACTCTACTCCTCTAAACGGACTGTCCTGCTAGTGCTCCGGCTACCGGGCTCCTTGCCCTCGGTGAGGTGTTCAGCCCAGTGGATCCACCTCCTGGGTCTGCCCGTCCACCTGGCCCTAACACATACCTGTTTTGCCATATTGAAAGAAGACCCTGTGGCGTCCCTGAAGCTGGATCGATGTCCCTGAGGCGACACATATATGGCATGTAATTATTGTAGTTATTGGTTATTCCTTAATATGTTTCTATTATGATGTTTTTAATTATGGTGCACCTAAAAGATAATGAGCTGATTTCATCTTATTACTCAGACACATGAAAGCGTACTAATACAGGAAATGGCCGTCATGTATCTGACTGCAATTGCTAACCTTCTCCCTTTCTTTGTTTTACAGAATTCCATTAAGGCCTCTTTCACACGTCTGTGAAAATCACGCACGTTTTTCATGGACATGTCAAAGGTGCGTATTGCCCTCCGTGAGCCACGTTTATGGCACACGTGTGTTCTCCGTGTGTTATCCGTGATAACACACGGAGAACGGGAACTTTCTGCTCACCTGTCCATGGCGTCGCTGTCCGTGGTGCTGATCTTTGGTCTCCGTTCCTGCCAACTCCCCGCTGATGCTGCTTCCGGTCCGCAGTGAAGTGAATATGCAATGAGCATAATGAGCAGTGGTCGGAAGCAAGTGACAGCAGAGGCAGAGACAGCAGGGCTGGAGAAGGTGAGTAAAGTTTTGTTATTTTTTCCTCAGACATATGTGTTTTCTCCGGTGTGTGTCACACGGATCACCTCCGTGTGGTCCGTTTGCGTTCCGTGTGACACTCGTGATGCCGGAGAAAAACGGACATGTCTACGTGTGGAGCACACGGGCACACGTATGCTCCACACGGACACACGGTCCATGGCAGAACACGCACGTGAGCGCAGACCCATTGATTTTAATGGGTCTATGTGTGCCCGTGTCTCCGGTACGGGAGGAAACGGACCAAACACGTACCAGAGACATGGATGTGTGAAAGAGGCCTAAAGAAGTGATTTTATTTGGTGAGGTCCACTAGTCTTTTTTCAGTGGACATTGCAGTTTTGCTATCCCGCTAGTGCCACTTTTAGCTGAAATTTGGCTTTTTGATAAATATTGGAACTTAGCATTTTTTTCTCCACCCATTTTTAATGACAGTACTGAGTTGTTAATTTTTTCATGTCTGGAAGAGTGATTTCCTGTTCACATCTATAGTCTATGCTTTGCAGTCTAACCTAGCCAACACAAAATAGATATAAAAATGGTCTCCATTAGGCCAGAGTCACACTTGTGAGAGACTGGCGCAAGTCTTGCATCGGCATCACCCGGCACGGCCGCACCTCCCTCCGGACAGGAGCGTCTCAGCTGCATAGAAATACATGTGCGGCCGTGCCAGGTGATGTCGATGCAAGATTTGCGCGAGTCTCACACAAGTGTGACTCCAGTCTTACTTAGAAATTTGAGGATTTTAAATTAGAATTAAATTGTAAAGTTGCTTTTTTGATTTTTATAAGAGCTTTGCAGTTTTAACTATTATATCTGATGAGAAAACTCCTCTAATATGTCTGTCCAAAATATAAATAAATTCAAGGTACATGTATATTAGAAATGGCTTCCTACTGAAGAAAGATAATTCAAGCACAAAATATTAAAGTACAGGACACATATATATATAAATATATATACATTTTTTATATATATATATGTATATATATATATATATATATATATATATGTATATATATTGTGAGGCAGTGACAGGGGTAATATTTGAAGACCGCTATGTGTCCCCCAGAATGTGTCTGGAAACCCTCTGAGTTTGCTATAGCTATTACTGGGAGTATAGCACAAAGGGTAACAGGGAGACAGATCCCTCCTCCCAGTCCAGGTTTTGTAGCAATCCTCATTTTCGTTTAAATCATGCAGAGCACAGCAGGGTGTGTCTCGGTTGAGAGCCAAGTGAATACTGACATGAAAAATTCAATAGCTATATGTAAGGATGAAATGTGAAAAATGGAATCTGCATTACTGCCATGAATATATGAATAAAGAGAAATTTAGCTACTGAATTGATCAATGCAATAGAGCCCCAACACTACGCCAAAGTATTTCTCTACGTTGGGGTCCCTAGCTTGTGTGTGTCCTCTCATGCAGTTAAAAAACTTACCGTGAATGGGAAGCTGAGACCCAGGCTATATATACGATGTGGATTGGCAATAGGTGTGTATGGGGAGGGTTCCCAAACGAAAAACAACTAACAAATAAGAAATAACGTTTGGAACTCCATTCTATGTCTGAACTGGGTGCAAAAACCTAAAAAAACATCACTATGGGGAGATAAGGTATGCACACCAGTGACTATGTAAGGGGAATACATGGAATAGCAGAAACTGCTGTGTGAATACTGACATGAAAAATTCAATAGCTATATGTAAGAATGAAATGTGAAAAATGGAACCAGCTTCCCATTCACGGTAAGTTTTTTAACTGCATGAGAGGACACACACAAGCTAGGGACCCCAACGTAGAGAAATACTTTGGCGTAGTGTTGGGGCTCTGTTGCATTGATCAATTCAGTAGCTAAATTTCTCTTTATTCATATATTCATGGCAGTAATGCAGGTTCCATTTTTCACATTTCATCCTTACATATAGCTATTGAATTTTTCATGTCAGTATTCACACAGCAGTTTCTGCTATTCCATGTATTCCCCTTACATAGTCACTGGTGTGCATACCTTATCTCCCCATAGTGATGTTTTTTTAGGTTTTTGCACCCAGTTCAGACATAGAATGGAGTTCCAAACGTTATTTCTTATTTGTCGGTTGAGAGCCAGGCTTGGTGAAGCTAACACATGCTGTGAGAGCTGGGCTGGCTCTGTGTGGAGTGAACACAGGCCAAGAGTGTGAGCCCAGGAGAACCTTACACAGATCCCTGCGGTTAACGGGGTCCTAAGGTAACAAGACTTTTTGATGCAAAGAATTTGTCTATATGCACCGGCTGTGATCCGGAAGAGACTTTGACAGTGGGAAATTGGATCTATTTATGCTGCAACAATAAATAGACCGTTGGTGTGAACACGCTGCTGCCTCACTGCCTCACGTTTTTGCCCAAGCAACGCTGCTACCTCACATTATGGTGGAGAATGCGGGCATGGCAGCCTGGTTGCTAAGGGCAATGGCCTAAGAGGTACTTACCCGGGAAAAAAAAAAATTTTTTTTTACTGACTGTTTGCGGTGGATCGGCGGGTCCACGATGCTTACAGGCTTTGCATCCTGGTTGCTAGGGGCAACAACCCAGTTTTCACATGTTTATGATCAAGCCTGCAAAGTTACAGTTTACCTCAGCAGCCACTATGGAGGATCTTGTAAAGCAGCTGGCCCAGTCTACTGCTCAACTACAGCAGGTTTTTGCACAAACCAGTGCACAACAGCAACAGGCTAATGCTCAGCACCAGCGGGCGTTAGCTCAGCAACAGGAAACAAACAGCTTGTTGATTAAGCAGCTTTCTGCTCTGCAAGAAGCGCTCCCAGCGGTAACTCCAGGTCATCCAGTCCTTCCTGCGGCCCAGGACAGAGTAAGGGTGGCACTTACGAAGATGAGTGCAGAGGATGACCCAGAAGCCTTTCTCTCCGTGTTTGAGAGGACCGCTGAGCGAGAGAAATTGTCTATCGACCGTTGGACTGATGTCGTGGCCCCGTTCTTGGTAGGTGAACCCCAAAAAGCCTACCTGGATCTCAGCACGGAGGATGCCAAGGACTATGGCACACTGAAAGGTGAGATCCTTGCACGAATGGGGGTTAACACTTATCTCCGGGCCCAACGAGTGAATCAGTGGTCCTTTGAGGAGGGAAAACCTGCACGCTCACAGGCCCATGTCTTACTGGACCTTGTAAAAAAATGGCTGCAGCCGGAGACCTTGAACCCCGGACAGATGATTGAGCGGGTGGTGATTGAACGGTTTGTGCGGACTTTGCCAGCCCCCATTCAACGGTGGGTGGGACAGGGGGACCCCGGTACCCTAGACCAGCTAGTGAATTTGGTGGAACGCTACACAGCTACCCAGGAGTTGGTCCGGGACTCTGCTTCACGGCGGGCACTCCGTAGGGATACGCCCCCTTCACAGTTGGTAAAAGACTCCCGTCCCTCCTCGGGTGCTGCCCCGTCTTCAGCCCTGGCAGAGAGTAAACCCCAGACTAAGGTCAGCCGGAGTCCCGGTTCCCCAAAGTCAGACACCCGAAACAGGGACACCTCTGCTGTTATGTGCTGACGGTGCCATCAGCTCGGGCATGTGATGGCACAGTGCCCACTCACATCAGAACCCATGGACTGCCGGTACGCTCGCCGGGTATCAATGTATGCCCATACTGTTTGTACCGCAAGCACTGTTACTATGGGGGAGGAGCCCCATCTCTGCAAAGTACGTGTTAATGGCTATACAGCAGAGGCTTTGTTGGACTCAGGAAGTGTAGTGACTCTTGTACATGCCTGCTTGGTCTCCGGGGAAAACCCTACGGGACATAAAGTAGGGGTACTTTGTATTCATGGAGACCTACGTGAATACCCTATGGAAAGGGTCACCATTGCTACCTCGTGTGGAGAGGTTCAACATGAAGTGGGGGTGATGAAAAGACTTCCATATGCTGTTATTTTGGGAAGAGACTTACCCCTGTTCTGGACATTATGTGGGAGGCGACCTAGCCCTCCGAGGTGTATGATTGAACCAGGCCCTGAGCCGGACGATCCCGACTCAGGGATACCTGCCGTAGAGGTCACCAGTATAGGGACAGAGTGTAACCCTGCCAGGTTTCCCCTAGAGGTAATGGCAGGAGAGGTTGAGCCACCCGAGGCAATCCCGGAGTTGAACGTGTCTCCAGATAATTTCGGAACAGCGCAGCTCCGGGACCCCACATTGGCTCCTGGACGTGGAAATGTACAGGTAATTGATGGGGTACCCCAGCGGTCTGGTGCCAGGCTGGAAACTCCCTACATGGCTCTAAAGCGAGAGTTGCTCTATCGGGTTGATACAATCCGGGGGGAAATAGTGGAACAGTTGGTGGTCCCTCAGCCGTACCGCCGTCAGACCTTGGAATTGGCTCATAACCACCTAATGAGTGGGCACCTAGGTGAAGAGAAAATGCGGGAACGCATGTTTCAGTGGTTTTACTGGCCAGGGGTCGGCGCAGAAATTAAGAGGTTCTGTGAGTCCTGCCCAGTTTGTCAGTTGACCGCACCAACGCACCGTTTCCGTAGTCCTCTGATACCTTTACCCATTATAGAGGTGCCTTTTGAGCGGATTGCTATGGATCTGATCGGACCCATTGTAAAATCAGCCCGTGGTCACCAGCACATCCTGGTAGTGATGGATTACGCGACACGTTATCCGGAGGCCATTCCACTACGTCACACCTCGGCGAGGCTTATTGCTCGGGAGTTGTTTGCTATGTTCTGTCGCGTGGGGTTACCCAAAGAAATCCTGACCGATCAGGGCACTCCCTTTATGTCTAAAATTACAAAGGAACTGTGCAAACTCCTCCAGATCAAGCAGCTACTCACGTCAGTGTACCATCCCCAGACTGATGGTCTAGTGGAACGTTTTAATAAAACTCTGAAGGCTATGTTGAAAAAGGTGGTCTCCAAAGAGAGGAAAGATTGGGACATGTTATTACCCTATTTAATGTTCGCTATCCGCGAGGTCCCACAATCTTCCACCGGGTTCTCGCCATTTGAGTTACTGTATGGCAGACATCTGCGGGGACTGCTGGATATAGTTAAGGAAACTTGGGAACAGGAGCCCACCCCTCACAAAAGCACAGTGGAATACGTTATGGGTATGCAGGATCGTATCACGGCAATAATGCCCATTGTTAAAGAGCATTTGCTGGATGCTCAGGCAGCCCAAAGTACTCAGTATAATAGAAAGGCCTCCATCAGGTCTTTTAAACCGGGAGATCGTGTCTTAGTCCTAATACCTACTGCAGAAAGTAAGTTCTTAGCCAAATGGCAAGGTCCCTATGAGATCCGGGAGAAAGTGGGGGAAGTAAACTATAAGGTGTATCAGCCAGGTAGAAGAAAACCAGAGCAAATCTACCATGTAAACCTGCTGAAGGCATGAAAAGACAGGGAATGTATGGTGGCTGACGTAACGTTGGACCTAACCTTTTCAGGTGCCTTGACAACAACAAAGGAGGAGTCCCCTGATGATGAATTGGGAGTGAGGATAGGGGATTCTCTCTCAAAACAGCAGAGACGGGAGTCTCGGAGATTAGTGCAGCGGAATACGGATGTGTTCTCAAGCCTACCCGGCCGAACAACCGTAATCCACCATGATATTGTCACCGAGCCTCAAGTAAGGGTACGCCTGAGGCCATACCGGGTACCAGAGGCTCGTAGGCAAGCCATTGCGGAGGAGGTAAAAAATATGCTCCAACTAGGGGTTATTGAAAAATCCACGAGCGAATGGGCCAGTCCCATTGTGCTGATCCCGAAACCAGACGGTTCTTTAAGATTCTGTAATGACTTCGGAAAGTTAAATGAGGTTTCGAAATTTGATATGTATCCCATGCCCAGGGTTGACGAGCTGATAGAGAGACTGGGACGGGCCCAGTACTTCACGACTCTCGATCTCACTAAAGGTTACTGGCAGGTGCCGCTGACAGAGGCGGCAAAAGAAAAGACCGCTTTTGTCACGCCAGGGGGGCTCTATCACTATGTCGTCTTGCCATTTGGTTTACATGGGGCTCCGGCCACGTTTCAGAGATTAATGGACATAGTGTTAGAACCCCATCAACCATATACCTCCGCATATTTGGATGACATCATCATCTATAGCAGTGACTGGAGCACCCACTTATCTCAGGTACAAGCGGTAGTGGATTCGCTCAGAGCTGCTGGTCTGACGGCGAATCCAAGCAAATGTGCTATGGGTCTCAAAGAAGCCCGTTACTTGGGGTATGTGATAGGCCAAGGGGTTATCAAGTCACAAGTAAACAAAATCGAAGCTATTCAAAACTGGCCTCGTCCCCTTACCACAAAACAGGTAAGAGCCTTTCTGGGTATAATGGGGTATTACCGACGATTCATACCCAATTTTGCTGGAAGGTCGGCGCCTTTGTCCGATCTTTTAAAAGGGAAGAAGTCGGTCATGGTCCACTGGAATACACAAGCAGAGGAAGCCTTTCAGGTGCTAAAGGTAGTCCTATGTGGTCAGCCTGTCCTTGTCAACCCTGACTTTCAAAAGGAGTTTATAGTACAGGCAGATGCCTCTGAGGTGGGTCTGGGTGCAGTTCTGTCCCAGGAGGTAGATGGAGAGGAGCACCCGGTCACCTATTTGAGTAGAAAACTCACCCCGGCAGAGAAGAACTATAGCATAGTGGAGAAGGAGTGCCTGGCCATAAAATGGGCTCTGGAATCCCTCCGCTACTACCTGCTGGGGCGACACTTTCGCCTGGTGACAGACCACTCCCCTTTGGTCTGGATGAGGAATGGTAAGGAGAGAAATGCTAGAGTCACCAGGTGGTTTCTCTCCTTGCAGAACTTTCACTTTTCTGTGGAACACCGGGCTGGTAGGTTGCAGGGCAATGCGGATGCCCTGTCCAGAGGTCCCTGTATGTTGGCAAAAGTTCAACCCCGCCCGTTTGAACTGAGGGGGGGATATGTGAGGCAGTGACAGGGGTAATATTTGAAGACCGCTATGTGTCCCCAGAATGTGTCTGGAAACCCTCTGAGTTTGCTATAGCTATTACTGGGAGTATAGCACAAAGGGTAACAGGGAGACAGATCCCTCCTCCCAGTCCAGGTTTTGTAGCAATCCTCATGTCCGGCATTTTCGTTTAAATCATGCAGAGCACAGCAGGGTGTGTCTCAGTTGAGAGCCAGGCTTGGTGAAGCTAACACATGCTGTGAGAGCTGGGCTGGCTCTGTGTGGAGTGAACACAGGCCAAGAGTGTGAGCCTAGGAGAACCTTACACAGATCCCTGCGGTTAACGGGGTCCTAAGGTAACAAGACTTTTTGATGCAAAGAATTTGTCTATATGCACCGGCTGTGATCCGGAAGAGACTTTGACAGTGGGAAATTGGATCTATTTATGCTGCAATAATAAATAGACTGTTGGTGTGAACACGCTGCTGCCTCACTGCCTCACGTTTTTGCCCAAGCAACGCTGCTACCTCACATTATATATATATATATATATATATAGCAGCAAAAAGTGAACAAGTCCTGCACCGCCTACCCTCAGATTACCTCCAGGTCCAGTGGCTCACGTGCTGATGATTGCCATATAGCGCTGGTTGCAGGCGCAGCGTGCTGGTCAGTAGTGAGCAGCTAGGAGATCCAACAACAGGGAGATGAATAATCGACCGCAAACAGCTGCTATGCCAAACAAATTCTTTTTTATTCAAACGTTCTTTTCATCGGTGCAGATAAAATTGCGGGGGGTGGCTTGGATGCGAGTCCCTCCAAAGGACGACGGCCGTTTCGTCTGTAAGTCAGACTTCTACGGGTCCACGTCGGGGAATGGCCACACACACCTTATAAAGGGGAGTGCATCCAGGCCACACCACCGCACGTTAAAAACAGAGGAATGCACACATGACAGTGATTAACATAAGTGCAGACAAAAACATCCCATTTAAAACATGGTCATGCAACCAATGTGACATACATTTCAAAAACAAACATGAAAACAGGGAAAAAAAAGGGGAAAAAAAAGGGAAAAAAAAAAAAAAAAATTCCACTGAAAGGTACAGGGGCATTTATCAATGTCATATCGACACATAATACATTATATTCATATTATTCTTTTTAATGACATAACCACACATTTGTCAAAAGATCCAGAATGAATCAATCACTCGAAAATAATTTACAAAAATTGGTTTTATGCAAACCGATTTTATAAGAATACCACCAGGTCGTTACGGTCATTTAAACCCAGGTTTCCCTGCGCTCCAAATTTTATTATCATACTTGCTTCTTTACGTAGCAATAATTTATGGAGATCGCCCCCTTGTGGAGGCAGGGAAACCTGGACTAGTCCTGCAAAGCGCAAGATGTTGGGATTACCTTCATGTGCTGTACGAATGTGTTCTATTAACCTAGGAGAACCTTTCCCTGTGGAAATCGATTTATAGTGCTCTCTAAAGCGTATGTACATGCACCTGATTGTCTTCCCTATGTAAAATCTTCCACAGGGGCATACAATCACATAAACCACATATTTCGTCTTGCAGGAAATAAACTGCCTAACCTGGTGAGAAAAGGAACCAATTTGAAGAGATGTACCGGTGATATGCAAGGCGCAAAACTTGCAGTGACCACAGCGAAAGTTCCCAACCGGCGAACATTTCTCGAGCCATGTGGACTGACAAGTCACCCTGTTTTTCACCAGTAGATCTCTTAAATTGTTGCACCGTCTGTAAGAGACTAAGGGTCCTGCGTCTGTCATACTCTTTAAATCCGGGTCACTGGCAAGGATGTGCCAATTCTTTTTTATGGCTTTTTTTATTACTCCATCTAAGGGACCAAACCTGAAACTGAACATAAACCTATTTACGGCATTGTTCATTTTTCTCACCTTTTTTGCCTTTGCCTGACTATATGCCAATTTTCCAGCACCAGAAGATTGACTGAAACATAGATTTTCAGAACTCTCAGAACACACCTTCTCATACGCAGAATCAATTAATGTACTAGGGTACCCCCGTGCCAATAACCTTAATCTTAAATCCCCAGCCTGTTCTTCAAAAGTCTCTTTTACATTATTGATCCTCCTTAGTCTCAAAAACTGAGAGTAGGGTAAACCTGCTTTAGTATGAGTGGGGTGGGCACTCTGAAAGTGCAGTAACAAGTTAGAGGCAGTTGGTTTCCTGTACATCCTTGTCAATATCGACCCTTCCTTAACTTCTACCTCTATATCCAAAAAGGTTATAATGTTGCCTCCAAAACATGATGTGAACGACATATTCATGGTGTTTATATCATTGAGGTAGGTGACAAAACCTGTAAACTCCTCCTCTGTGCCATCCCACACCATGAATATGTCGTCCACATACCTGAGGAACAACTTCACGTGCTTGAGAAATGGGTTTGTGCTAACAAAAACGTATGCACTCTCAAAAAAACCCAAAAAAATATTAGCCATGGCGCACGATACGGGGGTACCCATTGCAGTACCCCCGCATTGGACATACCATTTATCCAGGAACATGAATGCGTTTTTTGAAAGCACAAAATTCAAAGCCTCACCTACAAAATCGCAGTACAACTGCGTTTTCCCACTGCGAGCTACCGTCTCCCTCACTGCCTGTACACCCAGGTTCTGAGGTATCCGTGTATACAGGCTTTCCACATCGATGGACACCAGATTGAACCCCTCCTGCCAAACAAAACCTCTCAACAAAGATATAAAATCATTACTATCCTTCACGTAGGAAGGGATTCTTTCCATCAGAGGCCTCAATAACCAATCAAGATAGTGGGACAACGGCTCGGTTAGCGAACCGATGCCAGCTACTATCGGGCGGCCAGGGGGGTTAACACTATCTTTATGTATCTTAGGTATAGCATACCAATGGGGTTTTGTGGGAAACTCTGGAATTAGTTTTTCGACCTGAGTGCTAGTGAGAAAACCGAGTGTTACATATCTCCCCAATAAGCGTGTCAATTGCTTTTTGTACTCATTAATAGGGTTAGATTGTAAAGGAGTATATGTATCACGATCCTGCAGATGCCTTAAGCATTCTTTAATATAAGCGGCGCGCGTTAACAACACGATATTACCGCCTTTATCCGCTTGGCGGAATACCGTGTCATTCCACGTGCGCATTATTTTTACTGCTACCGCTTCACCCTCATTCAGATTGTTATCCATTTTGGGGTATAGCAATGCCTCCACATCCTTGACAACTGCTTCCTGAAACACATCAATTAAATTACCATGGGTCACCGGGGGGAAAAAATTAGATTTCACCCCCTTAGTGAATCTACCACATTCATTTGTGTCACCACCTGGGTCAAAAGGCTTGTCACCCTCAGGGTCATTCAGACTCAACAGCAAACCAGCATCCTGGGTTACAGTGGAGTCAAAAGCCCCCGTGATGTCCCAATCGCACCCCTCAGTTGTGCAAGGTTGGTGACCCTCAGGGACTACAGTTGAAGTGGTCGACGTCTGGTGAAAAAACTTATGCAGGTGCATTTTCCTTGTGGCTTTATATAAGTCAATTCTGAATTCAGAAAAATCAAACTCTTCTGGCACGCAAAAATTTAAACCTCTAGACAGAACAGCTATCATATCATCGGTCAACTCATGTTCAGACAAGTTAACAATACTACTGGCAGAAGGAGAGAGAGAAGATGACAAACATTCTAATTCTTCCATGAGACAAATTTTCTCTTGTGACCTCTTCCCCTTGTGCCTCTTCCTGCCCCCCCTACGGATGCGTTTCCTAAAGGGGCGGGATTTGGCCCAACTTGGGGGGTCACCGTTCTAGAGGGGCCTGGAACCGCATCCTCGGAGCCACTGGACTCCGACTCAGTGGTCCAGTACCCTCTTTCCTGGTTACCCAATTTTTTGTTTTTTATATAAGGTTTCCTTTTATAATTTTTAGAGCGATCTTTTGTCCAACAGAAAATTTGTTCCATTTCGTAATCTTTTTTATCTCTCATAAACTTTTCTCTTTTTTTAATCTTAATCTCTGTCTGAGTGTCAATCAATTTTTTATCCAAGTTCTGTATAAATGTTAACCATGCACCCTCAGTAACACGTGAAGGAGTGTCTTTTTTCAAAACATCCAGCTGTACGTTCAGAGCTGAATATTCCTCCTCATTTTTCTTTAAAACCAGCTGAAGCAGCCTCATGGAATAATCATGCTGAATGCTCTCCCATTCTTTAGTAAAGATTTTATCGTCTTGAAAATGGGACAATGTTTTTATCACTCGAAGGCCCCTAGGGACCCTACCGCAATCAACATATGACTGTAACGACTTTATAGTCCAAAATAGACGCACCTCTCTATCAGAGAGGGAATATATCTTATTTTCGAGTGTTTTAATGCCCAGTACCTCAGTGTCCTTTTTTAAATTGCATTCCTCGAAAAAGGAAGCCGCATCGATCCTCCCCGCCTGTACACCTGGAACGTCCACAGAACTTGCGCTTTCATTGTCCATCAGTTCCATCGTGGCCACCGCAAATGTGATAAAACACACAGTCCCTTGCGAACCTCGGTAATGAGCCCGGCAACAGCGTGCAATAAAGACTCCAGGAGACCACTCCCCTTTGGTCTGGATGAGGAATGGTAAGGAGAGAAATGCTAGAGTCACCAGGTGGTTTCTCTCCTTGCAGAACTTTCACTTTTCTGTGGAACACCGGGCTGGTAGGTTGCAGGGCAATGCGGATGCCCTGTCCAGAGGTCCCTGTATGTTGGCAAAAGTTCAACCCCGCCCGTTTGAACTGAGGGGGGGATATGTGAGGCAGTGACAGGGGTAATATTTGAAGACCGCTATGTGTCCCCCAGAATGTGTCTGGAAACCCTCTGAGTTTGCTATAGCTATTACTGGGAGTATAGCACAAAGGGTAACAGGGAGACAGATCCTTCCTCCCAGTCCAGGTTTTGTAGCAATCCTCATGTCCGGCATTTTCGTTAAAATCATGCAGAGCACAGCAGGGTGTGTCTCAGTTGAGAGCCAGGCTTGGTGAAGCTAACACATGCTGTGAGAGCTGGGCTGGCTCTGTGTGGAGTGAACACAGGCCAAGAGTGTGAGCCTAGGAGAACCTTACACAGATCCCTGCGGTTAACGGGGTCCTAAGGTAACAAGACTTTTTGATGCAAAGAATTTGTCTATATGCACCGGCTGTGATCCGGAAGAGACTTTGACAGTGGGAAATTGGATCTATTTATGCTGCAACAATAAATAGACTGTTGGTGTGAACACGCTGCTGCCTCACTGCCTCACGTTTTTGCCCAAGCAACGCTGCTACCTCACATTATATATATATATATATATATATATATATATACACACAATTTCCTTTTCCTAATCCAAGTAGTACATCTAAAACTCTAACTAAATTGAAACATGAGTTAAAATATATTTATACATCCATCCTCTGGCATTTTATACAGACATAATAGGTATTGAGAAAGGACAAACTTTGCTTCAGGCAGAAAGCAGAGAAAAAAGCAATCTTTAATGATGGGGGCAGACACAGAAACCGTTAGAAAATTGTGAAGTCAGATAGTCGTCAACAGTTAGCATACTGTCAATATGAAGCAAGTATCTGAATTTAAAGCAGGGTTTATAGTCATTGTATTGACGAGTACTGATTTGTTCACCTAATAGCAAAAGAAGGTAGTTTTTTTATGCACAGCTGACATGTATTCATTAAATAGGTTTTCCCATGAGCAAAATACATTTTAAGTAAATGATCCTATTATCGTAGTAATAAGTTCCACTATTAGATGTGTTAAAAAAAAGTTTCTCTGTTGAGAAACTTTTATAAATGTGCCCCTGCTGTGTACTGTCTAATTTATATGTCTGACTGTACAGGGACATGGTTGGCACGTACTATATATTCTTGTCAGTGAAGGAAACAAAAGTATATATAGGCAACCCTGTAGGGGCTTGCAACTTATTCTTTCTGTGAGGTAAATAACAAGTGCTTTATCTCACAAAAAGAATGTCTCTTGTCTATTTTTTTTTTTTGTTTTCCCCTATGGCCAGGATTTGTAGTCTGTGCTGCTCGGTCAGACACAGCCATTACACAGTAAAGAAAGAGGTGGGAACCGTGTTCAAATCCTCAGGGACCGTGAGGCCTACTGGATACATACATTACAGACTCTAGAACCATGGGGCATGAACAGAGAATATGAAGTTAATTATTAATTTTCAGCTACCATCTTATTCAGCAACTGTGATATATAGCGGCTAAGGCCTATGTCGCTTTGTATAAGCGCTTTAGACTACCATGCACATATCCAGGTATTCATGTATTCATGTACTTATGCAAGTTCTAACTTATTCTTATCTTCTTTTCCAGAGGTATTGACCACCTTCATCACGGGCAGGACTCCACTCTCACATCCTTATCATGAGCACCACCTTTCTATAAGGTACCATCTCTAAACACCCACCTCCCCTTTTTCTTCCAGGCACTTTGATTAGTCTCACGTTACAGATTTACTCCCAACCCATGGTCTCTACTTCATATACTACACTACATCTGCACATCCATTTGCTTCCCTGCAACTTTATATCATCACTTCCAGACCTTCCTCTTCTCCCTTTACTCTTCCGTATTTTCCCTCACACACATCTTAAACCCCCCCCCTTTTTCCATACTCCTGTGCCCTAATAGAATCTATACACACATACATTAACAATAGACCCATTCGATACTTACATTCCCAATTAGTCATACCCCTCATTCTGCCTTTCTATAGTTTTCACTTTTGCATAACACACCCCCATATCCATACACATCCCAAAGCGTATATACCTCCTTATTAATATCGCTGTATGTTTAGGAGTATTCCGCATCACCCCACCTCCTATTACCATCATCTATATCCCCTATTGTGGACTTGGTCCACACCCACTAGATGACGCCCCCCTCCGTGCATACTAGCACTAACACACACCTCCTGAAATAGTGCCTTAGCTATGACGCCTCACGCATGCGCAGTTGCGCTTCAGTGATGTCATGCGCGCATGCGCGATAGAGATTACATAGTTATGCCGCATCGCTCACACCTCCCAACATACCAGTACTGTCCCCACCCCTAGTGTGACGCTCCACGCAGGCGCTGCTGCGTACCCACGCCACCACCAACGTCACACACGCAGACGCAGTAGCCCCAGTAGCAGACACCCGGAAGTGGCACACAACCCCTATAAATACGCGCCATACACCACACTGACATGCCTCCTGCCTCCATCACAGACCTCTGGGACCCTGTCCCCACTCCTTGTGTTATGCAGGTAACTTGCAATAGATGCGTTCTGCTCTCTCCAGCTCACAACTGCTGATCTACTTCTCCAGGCACGTCCTTATATTTACCATTGCCTCACCATCTCTCTCCACAGGCATCCTCTCTCTTCCTCCACCTGTCTTCTGGGCCTCCCTGGCCTCCGGTATGTGCCAATGATAACATGCTTGTCTGAATTTATGCTCTGATGTACCCTCAATTTTTGTACTCTGTAATGCCTTAATCTGCTGTTGCTCTGATGCATAAAGCCCTCTCTAAGGTGTCCCTACATTAGCATGATTCGCTGTCTATTCATGTGTCTCCTCCTGGTTTGACCTAGGACAGCTATCTAATATGAACTCACTGGCGCTTGTTGTATGTTACTGTATGACTATGACATTTCCCTGTTTTCGTGTTGATCAATTGCTTTTTATTCTATTCAGTGGCGTACCCTTGCAAAGCAAATGCCACATGGTACAATCCCTTGACGTCTAATTTGTCCCATTCACCCTCCCATCATACGTACGTGTAAATACCTTGTATATAAATATGCGTGTGTACATATATATGTTTGTGAAACATTTTCGTTTTTTTCTGACACTTTGTGGTGTGTAATATACTTTCTATCATTTCTCATAGGCAAAAACCTTGAAAAAGGCCTAACATAGGCCGAAACGTCGGCTTTTGCTCTATTGTGGTGGCGTTTTCTTTTTTGCAAATAGTCCAATAAAATAACACTTTCTTTGCATTTATTCTCTTTGTCCTATTTTGAGTGCTTGGGATCCAATATATTACTTAGCGCTTTCTTTCCCTTAAGCACCTTCCTCCTTAGGCGGTTGAGCCCAGCTCTACCCATATTTTCTGATATTTATTTATGCTGGCGCTCCTGCGCAGCACCTTCAATGTCTCTCCCCACGCTGTCGTAATAGTAACGATCAAGCTGCAACTGTCCTTGCTGGGATAGCAGCAACTAATCAATTTCTTACTGTACCAACAGAGGAGCTCCGCACTAGAGATTACCTTAAAGAGTTAAAACGGCACACGTCGTTGGAACTCCATGCAATAACTCTCGCGGAATATCACAAAGCACAGCGTATCCCCAGAGGGCTTAGAGTCCCTTTAAGGCCCACCCTTTTTGCAGATAATCCCTCATACTGTGACCAGTTTGAGAGTATCCTGAACAAGTGTTCTCTTGATATTATTATCTTGACATTGGACTATTTGCAAAAAGAAATTAACACAGTGGACGTTAATATAAAAACTATAGAGGAACAGCTGACCCAGACCCTTCCTGCAGCGGACTTCTCTACACTAAGAACGAAAAATAAAGAAACCATCACAGAATTCCAGCAAACTCTACAGACCCGCAAGCGTTCGAAATTCATACGTGACCAGGACGACTATCTCAAAAACCGGGTCTACAAATGGCGTACTCCCTCATTTCTATCCGAGAGAAGGCCCTCCCATCGAGGCAACTACACAAGTGCATACAGTTCGGACAGTGATCAGAGCAATTCTGGTCCCTCCTCTTCTTTTTTAGGCACAGGTCTACAACCAAGAGGCAAAACAGGAGGGGCAAGAAACAGGGCTCCCCCCACAGGATAACCACGCGGTCCCAGGTAGGGAAAACATCGTGTACAACATTTCCTCATCAACCCTCACACCCACAGAAACCAAGGTTCTACAGAAAGGTCTCACATTTTGCCCTACACCCCCACTTAATACCTTCACTTTAGAGCAGGAACTTAATCGTTTCTTCAGGAACCTCCGTCTGAAGGCCCATTTTTCCACCCCTCAGAATTCCCTGGATATTAACTCCGCTACCTCCACAACAGACTCTCCACCTTTAGCCTCCATTACACTACATGGCTTGGGTCTTCGCAACCCAAGCTCCTTCCAACCCCCGAGAAATTACCACCCCATCGAAACCTACGTATCCTTGGTCACACGGGATATTGATAAAATTAAATCTGACATCGGACATGGACACATGCACCTGCGCCACAACATGACTAACGAGGAATCCAGAGCCCTTATCTCACTCAAGAACAATCCCCATCTGGTGATTAAACCAGCAGATAAAGGGGGCGCTATTGTTGTCCTTGATAAATCATATTACATATCTGAGATTTAAAACCAGCTCAGTGACACGAACACATATACCCCAATCCCACGGGACCCTACCACAACAATCAATTCAATTATCCGTGACCTTGTTGATTTTTATTTCAAAAATGCAACAATAGATAACAAATTGTCCCAATTCCTAATCAATAACCATCCAATCACACCCGTATTTTACACCCTTCCGAAAATTCATAAGAATCTCACCTCACCTCCTGGCCGACCCATTGTTGCTTCCACAGACTCCATCCTATCTCCCCTAGCCCGCACCTTGGAAAAAATATTCACTCCTCTCATTCCCAAGACCCAGTCACACTTAAAGGACACCACCCATTTCTTGGAAGTCATATCCAACACTAACTGCATAACCCCCAACTGCCTTCTGGTCACCATGGACGTCACCAGTCTATACACCAGCATTTAAAAAATAAGAAATAATGTTTGGAACTCCATTCTATGTCTGAACTGGGTGCAAAAACCTAAAAAACCATCACTATGGGGAGATAAGTTATGCACACCAGTGACTATGTAAGGGGAATACATGTTATAGCAGAAACTGCTGTGTGAATACTGACATGAAAAATTCAATAGCTATATGTAAGAATGAAATGTGAAAAATGGAACCTGCATTACTGCCATGAATATATGAATAAAGAGAAATTTAGCTACTGAATTGATCAATGCAATAGAGCCCCAACACTACGCCAAAGTATTTCTCTACGTTGGGGTCCCTAGCTTGTGTGTGTCCTCTCATGCAGTTAAAAAACTTACCGTGTATGGGAAGCTGAGACCCAGGCTATATATACACGATGTGGATTGGCAATAGGTGTGTATGGGGAGGGTTCACAAACGAAAAACTACTAACAAATAAGAAATAACGTTTGGAACTCCATTCTATGTCTGAACTGGGTGCAAAAACGTAAAAAAACATCACTATGGGGAGATAAGTTATGCACACCAGTGACTATGTAAGGGGAATACATGTTATAGCAGAAACTGCTGTGTGAATACTGACATGAAAAATTCAATAGCTATATGTAAGAATGAAATGTGAAAAATGGAACCTGCATTACTGCCATGAATATATGAATAAAGAGAAATTTAGCTACTGAATTGATCAATGCAATAGAGCCCCAACACTACGCCAAAGTATTTCTCTACGTTGGGGTCCCTAGCTTGTGTGTGTCCTCTCATGCAGTTAAAAAACTTACCGTGTATGGGAAGCTGAGACCCAGGCTATATATACGATGTGATATATACGATATATACGATTTTAACTGCATGAGAGGACACACACAAGCTAGGGACCCCAACGTAGAGAAATACTTTGGCGTAGTGTTGGGGCTCTATTGCATTGATCAATTCAGTAGCTAAATTTCTCTTTATTCATATATTCATGGCAGTAATGCAGGTTCCATTTTTCACATTTCATTCTTACATATAGCTATTGAATTTTTCATGTCAGTATTCACACAGCAGTTTCTGCTATAACATGTATTCCCCTTACATAGTCACTGGTGTGCATAACTTATCTCCCCATAGTGATGTTTTTTTAGGTTTTTGCACCCAGTTCAGACATAGAATGGAGTTCCAAACGTTATTTCTTATTTGTTAGTAGTTTTTCGTTTGTGAACCCTCCCCATACACACCTATTGCCAATCCACATCGTATATATAGCCTGGGTCTCAGCTTCCCATACACGGTAAGTTTTTTAACTGCATGAGAGGACACACACAAGCTAGGGACCCCAACGTAGAGAAATACTTTGGCGTAGTGTTGGGGCTCTATTGCATTGATCAATTCAGTAGCTAAATTTCTCTTTATTCATATATTCATGGCAGTAATGCAGGTTCCATTTTTCACATTTCATTCTTACATATAGCTATTGAATTTTTCATGTCAGTATTCACACAGCAGTTTCTGCTATAACATGTATTCCCCTTACATAGTCACTGGTGTGCATAACTTATCTCCCCATAGTGATATACACCAGCATTGACCACCAGGGGGGCCTCGAGGCAGTGAAGTGGTTCCTTAACACACACACCGATTTTGACAGACTCAAAAAACAGTTCTGTTTGGATACCCTGAGGGTGATCTTGGAGAACGATTTCTTCCTATTTGAGGACACATTCTATTTACAGCGTAAGGGGACCGCTATGGGGTCAAACGTAGCACCCCCTTACGCAAACATATACATGGCCAAATTTGAGGAAGATTTTATCTACTCTCACCCCCTCTTCTCCACTCATATCCCCTTGTGGAAAAGATACATAGATGATGTATTTTTCATCTGGAATGGCAACGAAGAATCGCTTACCGAATTCTTCCACAGCATCAATACGGTTTCCCCCAATATATCGTTCACCCTACATTACGACAAAGATTCCATCAACTTCCTTGATACCCTGGTCAACAAAGATTGCAATGGGAGGTTATTTACGGATATTTATACCAAACCCACCGACAAAAATAGTCTACTCCTGTATAGTAGCTGTCATCCTAAACACATCAAACAATCCTCACCGATCTCCCAGCACTGTAGAGTGGACCGAATCGTCTCTGACCCCACAGTCCGTCAACTGCGACACGAAGAAATGAGCAAAAAGTTTCTGGCTAGAGACTATCCTCGCCATATTGCAGCCTCCACTACCCGGATACGTGATTCAGAGCCCAAACCTAATCCGCGCATCCCATTCATCAACACTTACCATCCCTTTTCCCCATCTTTTAGCCAGGTCATCAAAAGACATTGGCCAATCCTTGGCAATGCCTATCCTGGAATTGCAGAATTCCAAAATCCACCACTTATTTGCCACAAACGTCCTCGCAACATTAGGGACACTTTGGTACGAGCAGACATTGGCTCCTCCACATCCAAGGACAGACAGAGTTTTCTCTCCACGCCACGCAAGGGTACATTCCCATGCCTCCATTGCGTTCAGTGCTCTAATGTCACTAAAGGTGAAAATTTCACACATCCACGAACTGGCAAAAAATATCCTATTAAGGGTTTCTACACTTGTGACACTAACTTTGTGGTTTACCTAATCAAGTGTCCCTGCGGTCTCGGATATGTTGGGGAGACCACCTAGCATATCCGAGACCGCATTAGTAAACATAAATCTACCATACGTTGTGGTCAAACTGCACTTCCGATTCCAGCACACTTCATCGCTAGGGGTCACTCAATATCTCAACTTAGGTATCAGGTTTTGGAACACGTTCCGTTACCCAGGAGAGGTGGGAGCCGTGTTCAAATCCTCAGAGACCGCGAGGCCTACTGGATACATACATTACAGACTCTAGAACCATGGGGCATGAACAGAGAATATGAAGTTAATTATTAATTTTCAGCTACCATCTTATTCAGCAACTGTGATATATAGCGGCTAAGGCCTATGTCGCTTTGTATAAGCGCTTTAGACTACCATGCACATATCCAGGTATTCATGTATTCATGTACTTATGCAAGTTCTAACTTATTCTTATCTTCTTTTCCAGAGGTATTGACCACCTTCATCACGGGCAGGACTCCACTCTCACATCCTTATCATGAGCACCACCTTTCTATAAGGTACCATCTCTAAACACCCACCTCCCCTTTTTCTTCCAGGCACTTTGATTAGTCTCACGTTACAGATTTACTCCCAAACCATGGTCTCTACTTCATATACTACACTACATCTGCACATCCATTTGCTTCCCTGCAACTTTATATCATCACTTCCAGACCTTCCTCTTCTCCCTTTACTCTTCCGTATTTTCCCTCACACACATCTTAAACCCCCCCCCTTTTTCCATACTCCTCTGCCCTAATAGAATCTGTACACACATACATTAACAATAGAGCCATTCGATACTTACATTCCCAATTAGTCATACCCCTCATTCTGCCTTTCTATAGTTTTCACTTTTGCATAACACACCCCCATATCCATACACATCCCAAAGCGTATATACCTCCTTATTAATATCGCTGTATGTTTAGGAGTATTCCGCATCACCCCACCTCCTATTACCATCATCTATATCCCCTATTGTGGACTTGGTCCACACCCACTAGATGACGCCCCCTCCGTGCATACTAGCACTAACACACACCTCCTGAAATAGTGCCTTAGCTATGACACCTCACGCTTGCGCAGTTGCGCTTCAGTGATGTCACGCGCGCATGCGCGATAGACATTACATAGTTACACCGCATCGCTCACACCTCCCAACATACCAGTACTGTCCCCGCCCCTAGTGTGACGCTCCACGCAGGCGCTGCTGCGTACCCACGCCACCACCAACGTCACACACGCAGACGCAGTAGCCCCAGTAGCAAACACCCGGAAGTGGCACACAACCCCTATAAATACGCGCCATACACCACACTGACATGCCTCCTGCCTCCATCACAGACCTCTAGGACCCTGTCCCCACTCCTTGTGTTATCCAGGTAAGTTGCAATAGATGCGTTCTGCTCTCTCCAGCTCACAACTGCTGATCTACTTCTCCAGGCACGTCCTTATATTTACCATTGCCTCACCATCTCTCTCCACAGGCATCCTCTCTCTTCCTCCACCTTTCTTCTGGGCCTCCCTGGCCTCCGGTATGTGCCAATGATAACATGCTTGTCTGAATTTATGCTCTGATGTACCCTCAATTTTTGTACTCTGTAATGCATTAATCTGCTGTTGCTCTGATGCATAAAGCCCTCTCTAAGGTGTCCCTACACTAACATGATTCGCTGTCTATTCATGTGTCTCCTCCTGGTTTGACCTAGGACAGCTATCTAATATGAACTCACTGGCGCTTGTTGTATGTTACTGTATGACTATGACATTTCCCTGTTTTGGTGTTGATCAATTGCTTTTTATTCTATTCAGTGACGTACCCTGGCAAAGCAAACGCCACATGGTACAATCCCTTGACGTCTAATTCGTCCCATTCACTCTCCCATCATACGTACGTGTAAATACCTTGTATATAAATATGCGTGTGTACATATATATGTTTGTGAAACATTTTCGTTTTTTTCTGAGACTTTGTGGTGTGTAATATACTTTCTATCATTTCTCATAGGCAAAAACCTTGAAAAAGGCCTAACATAGGCCGAAACGTCGGCTTTTGCTCTATTGTGGTGGCGTTTTCTTTTTTGCAAATAGTCCAATAAAATAACACTTTCTTTGCATTTATTCTCTTTGTCCTATTTTGAGTGCTTGGGATCCAATATATTACTTATTACACAGTAAAGAGCAGGGGAGCATTTATAAGATAATCTCAGCACAGGAACATTTTTTTTAATACATCCAATTGTGGAACTTATTATTCTAAGAACTATTGATTAAAAAGTGCTTGAAACAATTCCTTTAAGACTGTAATTTTGTATGCCAGTCTTAAGTGCTGAAGTAAGATATGCCTCCTAGTGAATGTAGCACATCATTCAACTGCCATCCATGTGCCATCATCAGATATACATTGTTGAAACCATAAGTTTACATACACTATCTAAAAAGACACATCTGCATGTTTTTCTCACTATCTGACATGAAATCAGAATAAACCTGTTACGGTTGCTGTGGCACTGGAGACTATGTTCGGATTTCTTGCTACTGCACATGTGCAAGCGCTGGAGACTAAAGGGTACTTTACATGCTACGACATCACTAGCGATCTCATTAGCGATGTGAAATTCTAGATCGCAAGTACGATCTTTCGAGATCGCACATGCGTAAAATAGCCTATGTGCGATCTCGAAAGATCGCACTTGTGATCTAGAATTTCACATCGCTAATGAGATCGCTAGCGATGTCGCAGCATGTAAAGTAGCCTTTAGTCCTATCTTGGAGCCATTGCACATGTGCGGGTGACATCATCGCTGACACGAGGTCACATGTCTCTGACACCTTCAAAGCTGATTGGCCGCTGGTCATGTGCTTGTGACACGTGGTCACATGTCTCTGACACCTTCTATGCCGATTGGTCGCTGGTCATGTGCTTGTGACGCTTTGCTCAGTGATAGGCCAGCGTGACGTCATTGCTGTCGTTCTGGCAGCGGATTGGCTCTGGTGTCCTCCGTCTTGGATGAGGCACAGAGTCTATATAAGACCCTGACGCACGCCGCCCAGCGCTCAGTCCTCTTGGTTCATGCATGAGAGTAGACGCTCTGTGCACGTCCCTCTAGGCATCTCTCTGTCTATGCTAGGTGAGCGCTACCGGCAGGGTAGCGTTCTTATACCTTACAGCTTCGGCTGCGGTCCGTATCCTTACATCTTAGTGGAGCGGACATAGGCAGGTGCCTGAGGCACATGGTCCGGCTGGGCCTTGTGATTCTACTCTTAGGTGGACGTTGCCGCTAGGGTAACGTTCCTTATACTGCGTCTGGCAGTTGTTAGTATCCTCGCACACTAGGGGAGCGAACATAGGTAGGAGCTTTGTGCGGCTTATGCTGCTGTCCGTCTCTTTTGCACCACTAGGGGAGCGGACCTAGGCAGGTACCATATCTAGTGGTTCGTGTCCTCGCACACTAGTGGAGCGAACGCAGGTAGGAGCTTTGTGCGGCTTACGCTGCTGTCCGTCTCCTGGCACCGCTAGAGGAACGGACCTAGGTAGGTGCCATTTCACACTCACCGCTTTTGTCTCTGTGACCATTAACAGAGACCATACCACACACCCTCCAAGCAAGGGAGGAATTGCTTTATTTCCTAATTATATTCCTCTGTGAGTTTAACAGAGGTATTGCACTCTGCACTTGTGCTATTCCTATTTACAGTGGCACACTTATATACCCCTTATCCTCTGCCATAGTCTGCAGCAGAATCTTTGCACGGTGGACGCTGACTGTCTGATATTCCTTTGCGTTTTATTATCAGACAGCCCCCCGTAACAAAACCTTTCCCATTTTAGGTCAATTAAGGTTAATGAACCAAAATTATTTATATTTGCTAAATACCAGAATGAGAGAGATAATGTTTTAAGGTATTTTTATTACTTTCTGCAAAGTCAAAGGTTTTCATTCACTATGAGTACTATGCCATTAAACAATATAGGGCAGCCCATATGATGATGTCATGTGTTTGGAAGCTTGTGATAGGTTTACTGGCAACATCTGAGTTAATTAGAGACACACCTGTGGTTGTATATTATTGCACACAAATACACTGCGTCTTTGTGTAGTATCATGGGAAAGTCAAAAGAAATCATCCAATATCTCAGAAAAAGAATTGTGGGCATGCTTTGTTCAGACGTGGATACAAACCCACTAACAAAAGCAAAAGACCTTATGAAAATGCTGACGGAAGCTGGTAAGATGGTGTCATTAGGCACACTGAAACAAGTACTATATCAACATGGGCTTAAAGGCCTCTCTGCCAAAAAGAAGCCATTACTCCAAAAGAAACATAAAAAAGCCAGATTAATGTTTGCAAATGCATACAGAAACAAATACCTTAATTTTTGGAGACATGTCCTGTTGTTTGATTACACTAAAATTGAACTCTTTAGCCATAATGACCATGTCTATCTTTGGAGGCAAAAGGGAGAAGTTTGAAGCCTAAAAGCACCATCCCAACTATGAAACACAGGGGTGGTAGCATTATGTTGTGGGGTTGTTAATCTGCAGGAGGGACTGGTACACTTCACAAAATAGATTGCATCAAGACAAAAGAAGATTATGTGCAATACTGAAGCAACATCTCAAGACATCAGCCAAGAACTTAAAGCTTGGGCAGCAATGAGTCTTCCAAATAGACAATAACCCAAAACATACTGCCAAACTGGTTACAAAGTGGCTTAAGGATAATAAAGTCAATGTTTTGGAATGGCCATCACAAAGCCCTGATCTCAGTACTATTGAAAATTTATGGGCAAAGCTGAAAAGGCAGGTGCGAGCAAGGCGACCTATAAACAAGGCTCAGTTACACCAGTTCTATCAGGAGGAATGGGCCCAAATTCCTATCAACTATTGTGAGAAGCTTGTGGAAGTATACCAAAACATTTGACCCAAGTCATACAGTTTAAGGGCAATGGTACCAAACACTAATGAAATGTACGTAAATGTTTGACTTTGCAGAAAGTAATAAAAATGCCTTAAAATATTCTCTCTCTCTAATTATTCTGAGATTTGGCAAATATAAATAATTTTGGTTCCTAATTGACCTAAAACAGGAAAGATTTATTCAGATTTCATGTCAAAATTATAATGAACCTGTTGTGGTGTTTTTGGTCCCCACCATTACGTTCAAGATTTACCTTAGTTTTCAAAAAGTTGGAGCAGCTGCTCATAAAGTATGATGGGCTCCCACATAGGCCTCCTATAGAGTATAATGGCCTTGACACTGCCCCCACAGAGTATCATCCTCCTCACAGAGCCCCCATAGTATAATGGTCCATACATAGCCCCCAGAATACGAATGTCCCCACACAGCCCTACATGGAGAATGATGGTACCCATAGAGTATAATGGTTCTCATAGAGAATGATAGTCACCACACAGCTCCTCATAAAGTATTATGGTCCCTAGAGAATAATGATCCCAACACAGCCTGATAGAGTATCATGATCTCTTCACAGCCTCCCATACGGTATGATGGTTCCCAGACAATCCCAATAAACAATGATGGCGCCTACACAGACCTCCATAGAGTATGATGGACCCCACATAGTGCCCAGAGTATGATGATGCCCACACAGCCCCCAATAGAGGATGATGGTCCCAAAAGATTATCATGGTCATGATTATCATGGTCACCACATAGCCCCTCATAGAGCATGAAAGTCCCCACATAGCCCCCCCATAGAGTATGGTAGTCTCCACATAGCCCCCATAGAGAATGATAGCCCCAACAAAGCCCCCCATAGAGTATATTGATCCCCACACAGTTACCCTATTGAGCACGATGATCTGTAGTGGTGGGAAACCTTTTTACTGCCAGGGGCCATTTGGACTTTTGTACCTTTGGGGCCACACAAAATTATCAAGTTGAAAATTACCTGGTTATGTTTGGTAAAACAATTCTACTGTGATGGCTGGAGCTGCTTGTCTTTGCTGTGGCTGTGATGTTAGGTGACATTGATCATATTGCTTCTCACAACTGCTTTTCCAGGTTTGTATCAGTCTAGAGAGGCTAGGGCATAGACATTACAGGAGACACTGGGACATACATATCACATCAGATATTGGGGCGCATAAGTCACATGAGACACTGGGGCATACACATCACAGGAGGAACTGGGGCACATAAATCACAAGAGATGCATACACATCATAGAAGAGACTGAGGCACACACATCACGGGAGAGGCTGGGCCATACACATCACAGGAGATACTGGGGCACATAAATTACAGGAGACACTGAAGCATACACATCACAGGAGGTGCTGGGGTGCATAAAGCACAGGAGATGCTGGGGCATACACATCACAGGAGACACTGTGTTGCATAAATTACAGGAGACGTTGGGGTACACACATCACAGAAAGGGCAAATACATCATAGGAGGGGCTAGGGGCATATACATCACAGGAAAGGCTGGGATCTATACTTTACAGGAGGGGCTGGGGCATATACATCACCAGAGACACTGGTGCATATACATCACTGGAAGGGCATATACATCACAGGAGTGGCTGGGAGCATGTATATTACAGGATGGGCTGGGGAATATACATCACAGGAGATGCTGGAGCATATACATCACAGGAGATGCTGGGGCACATACTGTACATCAAAGGAGTATATACATCACAGGATGGGCTGGGGGCATATACATACCAGGAGAGTCTGGGGGCATATATATCACAGTAGGCTGGGGCACATACATCACTGGGGGTCACAGATAGCACTGGGAGAGCACAGACAGGACTGGAGGACAATGACAGCACTGGAGGAAGCACGGACAGCAGTGGTGGTGGCACAAACAACACTAGGGGGGCACAGACATCACTAGGGGGCACAGACAGCACTAGGGGGGCACGGACTGCACTAAGTAGGCAAGAACAGTACTGAGGAAGAAGGAAGAATAGACATCACCAGGGGGCATGGATGGCACTGGGGGCACAGACAATAGTGGCAAGTAAACAACATGGGAGGGTGGTATAAAGCACTAGGGGATGGCACACTGCACTGTGTGGTAAACAGCACTGGGGGTCAGATCACTAGCAGGGTATGAACAGGATGGGGGACACGGACAGCACTGACCATGGTATGGACAGCACTGGCAGCATCACGGACAGCATTAGGTGGTGAAGACAGCACTTGGGGGGCACAGAGAGGACTGAGGGGCATAGACATGCTTAAGTCACTCGTCCGCCCCAGGGCTTTGGGTGACACGGTGTCAGGCCGGACTAGTCCTGGGTAGTCAGCGGTGGCAGGGCCCGACTCCGTGACCCTGGCGGGGTCAATGAATATGGCGGCTGTGGGGGTGATGATTATAATAAAGTTTATGAAAGATTTGTGACGCCACTTGTGGTAAATTGCAGCTCTTTAGGGACGCAGCTGCTGGAAGGGACCTCCGGGGCTGATGTTTTAGCAGCTGAGATGTTGCTTGCTCTCCACAGGTAGAGTGGGTACCCCGGGGCAACCTTTGGTACTTTGTAGGTTCTATGGTGTTGGATGAACCAGACGACACAGGGCTTGCAGTTAAGATATTTACTCACTGTTTTGGTCTTGGTGCTACAGCAAATCGGTTGTCCACAGTATGCTGGGATCCCCTGTCAGGGACCTCCGCCGATCCCGAGTAGTTCAAGGGCCAGTACCGATACACCCCTCTTTGTGTCCTTTCCTGACTGACTTCTTAGCCTTGACTGTTTTAGCTGAGCTGGTCTTGGCCTCCACCACAGGGCCTGTACAAAGGGGGCTAACCGCAGTTGTATCTTGCCCCCTTCACCGGGGATCTGTGGCGGGTAAGTGGCCCTGGGCGCTTGCAACCTCCCCCGGGCCTTCGGTGTTACTTTTGAGCAATTGCCTTTCTTCCCTGTGTCTGGGGACCGTCCCCGAATGCAGCTAGATTCCTCCACCCGATCTTTCAGTGGAACAGGCCACGAGCCAATATGCCCTTCCGTGGCCCTGGGATCCTTTCTTTCTTTGGGTGTCACCTGGTCCTAACTAGACCCCAGGATCTTCACCAGGAACTTTCTTCTGTCACTTTCTCTTCAGAGTTTACTCCTTCACTCTCCTGAGGTAACTACCTTCCTCTCCTTCTCCCACTGTCTCCTTGTCTTTCTCAACTCCTCTGCTCCTTTTGACAGACTCACTTTGAACTTCCTGGTTCCCTTCTTTACTCTCACTTTCTGACTCCTCCCACACACCCACTGACTAGGCCCCACCCACACTGTTGGGACAAGAAATGGGACTTACGGCCCCATGAATACATCTATGGGGGTTTCTGCCACTATCCCTGACCCAGTGTATACCTACCAATTGGTGTGTGCAAGTTTAATCTGTTGACCGGTAGGTGACCCCTTCCTTACCCAGGATAGGATATCACACCTCTGGCTGAGGTGCAATATCTCTGTGGCTACGGAAGCCTCAGGGGCGCCACACTAGTATGGAGAGCACTTAAGGGGCATTGACAACAGTGGGGGTCACACAGCACTGAGAGAGTACACAGCACTGGGGGTGGTACACACTACTAGGGAGGTACAAAGCACTGGGGGGGTGGCACACACACAATAGGGGGTACACAGCACTGGTTGCAGCCTCACAGAACTGGGGGGGAGAAGTCACACAGCACAGGTTCACTAGGCATGTACAGCAGGGAGGCTGGGAAAGCTGCTGCTCCTCTAGTTCTTCTGTGGGATGGAAGTGCAACTCACACTTACTCCGTCCACATGGTAAACCTTGAGCACTCTGGCACAGGTCAGATTGAAGACCTCATGGTATGCACATGCAGTTGCATGTGTGTCGTCACATCACTATTGGGTTCTAAAGAGCCGGCAGCCGGTAAGACCGCGAATCCCACCTGAGCACTGCGGTCCCCGGGAATGTGCCCAGGGGCCACAGAAAAAGTCATTGTGAGACGCAAACAGCCTGCGGGCCAGAGGTTCCCCACCTCTGCCATACAGCCAGCAATAGAATAAAATAAAAACTATATTTTCACCTCTTCTGGTGCCTTGTGTTTTGCAGCTGCCATCACCTCTTTTCTCTTGTCTCGCAGTCCACTGTGAGACAAGGCTAGAAATAGCTTGTGTCCTGCTGGAGCAAGTGATGGATGTGCTCCACTGTTAACAGTAACGGCATCCTTCGGACAACAATACTATTATCGGTGTAAATATCAATGTGGCACATGGCCAGGTCCTATAGACAAGTTTCGTAGAGGGGCCAGATGTTAAGAGCCACTGATTTCTGAATTAGTAGAAGGAACATCAATCTATCTTCCAAAGATTTTAGTGATTTTTTTTGAGGCATCCCCTTGCTGTGTATCTCAGTTTATACATAATGAGCACATTATTTACCTCTCTTATCCATGTCCATCAAGTCAGCTTCTTTGTGTGTTTAGTAATATAACCTTTTTGGTATAATGTATTTTATATAAGGAACATAATGCCATATCTCCGGGTAATTTATTCAGAAGCCGGAATAGGCATATCTTAGGGATCATTATTAGAGATGAGTGAACCTGTTCGATAAAGCTCACTAAACTCAAGTTCGGTATGAGCCTGACCTTGTTTGTTCTGGCTCAGAAAACACGAGCATTACACTTAAGTCGGTATTCGGTTTAGTTTTTTTCACAAATACCATGTTTCCAAAAATATATTTGGAATCCGGAGCAAAGGGGTAGGAGAAAGCGCTTCATACGCACCGATTCCCCAGGGTGGCTGTACACTGCTGTTGCAGCCTCTCTTTCAATTCGTAGGCCGCTCATTACTTTCATTGCATATGCACTGCTTTTCCAACGCACCAGTCGGCCAGGTATCTGTGATTGGTTGCAGTCAGACATGCCCCCAGTCTGTGTGACAGCGTCTGCCTGCTACCAATCACAGCAGGCACTGTCTGCGGGTCAGTAAGTATCATGGTAGAAAAATAAATAAATAAAACAATTGGTGTAGGGTCCCTCTATATTCTGATACCCAGCACAGATAAAGCATATGGCTACAGGCTTCAGCACCCAGCTATGCGCTTATCTTGGCTGTGTATCAAAATAAGAGAAACCGCATGCGGCCTTTTTTTAACTATTTAAATAAATAATTTTAAAACACGGCATGCGGTCTTCCCTAATTTTGATACCCAGCTCAAGATAAAACCCAACAGCTGGGACTAAGCCCAAAATTAGTGATGGGAAGGGGTCTATGAGATCCCCCCATCACCAATCCTAAAAGTAAAAAGAAATACACAAACACTGAGAAAAATCCTTTATTTGGAATAAAATACAAAACCACCCTCTGTCACCACTTTATTAACCCCCAAAACACCTCTCCAGGTCTGACGTAATTTACACGAGAAAGGTCCCAGCACGGTTACATCTGACAATCACAGCTAGCGGCCATAGAGCATGACTGCCCGCTGTAAGGTTCAGGCCGCAATCAGCAATGACATCACTCAGGTGATTTGAGGTCACAGGTGGAGGACTCAGCTGTAGCCATGGCTAACCTGAGTGATGTCACCGCTGATCATGTGTCTCACTTCGGTTGCGGCCTGAACCTCACAGCATGCAGTCTTGCTCTATGGCTGCTCGCTGTGATTGTCAGATGTAGCAGATGGGTTGTGGCTACTCTGACAGAAATAGATGAGCAGTGACAGGGGGATAAATGGTGACAGGAGCAGCGACAGAGGAATACATAGTGACAGGAGGTGTTGTACAGTGATGGAGGGATACAGGGTGACAGAGGGAGCTCTACAATTATGGAAGGATACACAATGACAGGAGATGTTGTACAGAGTTGGAGCGATACACGGTAACAGGAGAATTGACGGGCGGATACACGGTGACAGGAGGTGTTGTACATGGATGGAGGGATACACGGTGATAGGAGCAGCGACGAAGAGATAATTGAGCACAGGATTATTGCAGAACGAAGCAGTGCCTGTCTAATTCTTTCTTGCACATCAAAAACATGATAAAAACATGTAAATAAATGCCCTCAAAAACACAATGAAAAAAATGCATCTAACCTAATTAAATTAATAGGTGCAGAAATCCTACAACATCAAAAGCTCATAATGATACATAGCCTTAGTTGTCTGCTCCCAAATTAATTGCTATATTGAATCACCTAGCTAGGATGCCAGGGTAATTTTCCAAGATTGAAACTTTTGTCAAGCTACTCATACATTGTGTATGATATGCTAGAGGCTAGAGAATGTTTGTAAAATGTGCCAGAGGCATATGAAGTCAGAAATCAAACATTCTTGCAGAATCAAGAAGAATGGGACTTATTGCAAGAGAGTGATTTATTTAGACATCTATAAAACTTTAAAAGGAAAACATGAATGGGTAAAATATAGAATTTGTGATGTATGCCAGGGGGTGAAGGAACATAAGCTTACATGTTTGTTATAAACACATTAGAAAACTAAGCTTCTTCTCTTTTAAGTTACTAAGTGCCATGGCAAGTTATTGTACTGGAACCCAAATCAGAATCAGTCTACTTGCAATGTTTGGGGATGTGCTTCTGCCTTTCTGATGCCCCCAGGGATTTGGGGTACTCTGTCACGGGCTGTATATCACTGGGATAGTTCACTGGGTGGCCGTTGCCCGGTTCCGTGACCCTGGGAGTCGCTTAAACGGGGATTTGTACAAGGGAAAAGTAAAAATAAAATGTTTGTCGTGACGACACTAGCGGTATGCGGCTATATGGGGAAGTGCCGCTGCAAAGTCTCTCACTGCTGGGGCTGGTGGTATTGGGCAGCTTAGGTGTGATAGCTCTCCGCAAGTAGAGCTAGACCCCAGGGGAGGATTATGGTGGTTGTAGTCTGTAGGTGCAAAGGTGTAGGAAGAATTCAGACAACACAGGGGCTGCAGTTTAACTTGCGCTTTACTCACGGGTTTGGAGTTGCTGCTACCCGGTTTGTGCTGGTCTTTACCAATCCGGTATTCCCTTTGTTCAAGTGCTGGTGTAGTGAACTGATGAGCTTTACTTCCATGCACCCTGTAGTAGTTGGTGGGTCCCCGTAGCTTGGAGCGCTTTTGGGGTCCACCTCCTGTTGTCTCCGTCCTGGCTCGTATGGCAGGCAGACTGAACCTCTCTTGGGTCGGACCTCTTTCCCCGTTCCCAGGTTCCCTCTATGCTGCTGTGCCCCGGACACTGATGTCGCTAAGGTCCTTGATGGTCCCCTCACCAGGTAGATTGTTATCAGGTGAGCCTGAAGCGTCTTCCTGAACTAGGGCTCTGTACCCCGTCGGTGCGCGGTCCAGTGAGTACTTGCTCCGTACTCTCCCTTGCTACCGTACTCCCTTTTACTCAGTGGTCACTTCACACTTTCCTGTCAGTGTACTAACTTCTGACAGAACGTCTTACTCACTTCACGTCTACTGAATGACTATCTGGCCAGATGTCCGTCTACCATCACTCCACTGACTAGCCACTCCTCCTCTCAAGCTTCTGACCAGTGGACTGGATGCATCCCAGCCTATAGGTGACCACTCGTTAAGTCCATCTCTAGCCTGTTATCCAGTCTGGGGAAAAGGGCGGGGTTTTGTGTGTGTGTATGTGTGTGTGTGTGTTGTGCTGGGGTGTGTTGTGTCCGGGGTTAGATGTAGTACCCTGTGGCACCTTACGCTCAGGGGTGCCATACTTCTAAGGGACTAATAACTAATATACCTGATTGGACCTGACATCAACTCCCTACTAACCAAAATCTCACAATATCTGTTTGCTATTTCATCCTTCTCCTTTGTGCGATTCCTAAAGCTTAACATGAACAGAAATTAATTCATTATCTTTCCTCCTACTCTTGCAACCCCTCCAACAAGCCTATCCATCAAAGTTGATGACTGCTCACTCCCCAGTCTTGCAAACTCATTGCCTTAGAGTAACCCTCGACTCTGCTCTGTCCTGCAAGCCAGATATTCAAGCCCTCATCACCACCTGCAGACTACAACTCAAAAATATTTACCAGATTCGTGCATTCCTTAACCAAGAATCAGCAAATACACTTGTGGATGCCCTCATCATCTCCCCTCTCAACTACTGCAACCTTCTGCTCTGTGGCCTCCCTTACAACACTTTTGCACGCCTCCCATCTAACTTAAACTCTGCGGCCTGATTAATCCACCTTTCCCCTCGCTATTCCCACTGGCTTCCTGTTGCCCAAAGACTCCAGTTCAAAACACTAACCATGACATACAAAGCCATCCACAACCCGTCTCCTCCATACATCTGTGACCTACTCTCCTGGTAACTACCTGCACGCAACCTCAGATCTTCACAAGATCTCCTTCTCTACTACCCTCTCATCTCCTCTTCCCACAATCGCATATAAGATTTCAACCCCATACTCTGGAATGCTCTAACCCAGCATATCAGACTCTCACCTACCGTGGAAAGCTTCGAAAAAAATTGAAGAACCACCTCTTCCGACCAGCCTACAACCTGCAATAACCCTCAGACAAGTACACTACTGCGCAACCAGCTCTACCATCACCTACTGTATCCTCACCCATTCCCTGTAGACTGTGAGCCCTCATGCGCATGGTCCTCTCTCCTCCTGTACCTGTCTGTTTTCGTAATGTTCATGATAGTTGTACTAGATTTTATGTATACCCTTTTCCCTTGTAAAGCACCATGGAATAAATGGTGCTATAATAAAAAATAATAATAATATCTGCTCACTATACATTTTTCTACTAAGTAAGTAAATGTAAGGCAGAGATATTTTATGTAAATGGTCTGCCTTATTTAAACAATCATTCATATACTGAACTATATTCCCAGAAATAACAAATATGTGGCACATGGTAGAACGTCCTGAAGCACATATCCGGCAGAGTTCCAAGTTCAAATATAATAAAGGACTTGCTACTGAAATTTATTTGATGTTGACTGCCAAGGAATGTAATGTGGAAAGCAGAAAGGAGATAATCTAAAATAAACATTATTGATGAAATCGTTGATTGAGAAAAGCCATTATCCTACCTGACTCATTTAGTGAGTATAATGTGTTTGTGCTTAATCTGCTTTTCTAAATACGCTGTAATATATCTAATTAACCTAATTTCTTTAGCAAATACTTTTAATTGGGTAGAATCATTTTGCATTTCCATCACTTTAATTTAATTTTATGGAAGCAAGGTTGTGATTCTGCAAGTCTCGGAAAGGAAAAGGATGGATATTTTTTAAACACATACATACTCCCCGTCTAAAGAATGTAAAAGTATTTCCATGGTATAAGTCTTACCATTACACATTTGGTTATAAATTATGATCCACAGTGACTAGGGATGATCGAATACCAAAATATCCGACCTCACGAATATCTGACGAATAGGTCACCGCTATTCGACTATTCGTGAACATTCGACGCGCAATGTAAGTCTATGAGAAGCCCAAATACTTTAACATTGGCTGTGGGGACTAAGGAAAAGGCCAAAATGGATGGGAAAAGGCAGAATCTCTCTGTCTCTCTCTCTTTCTCTCTCTTTCTTCCGTGAAGCTGGAAGCCGGAGCAGCTTGGACTATATATGTATCGTTCCCGGAAGCTGTAGCAGCGTATATGCAGATTACTCTGTGCGGCCAAGCCAGTCGCAGTAACACCACAACAAAGATGGCTGCGGTGTTACTCTTAGAGTAAGCGAAAGTATCGGAGCGGAAGTTGTTTTATTCGTCAGATACCGAATGGTGCGAATAACCTGTTATCCATCGGATACCGAATAGTGGCGAATACATTCGCTCATCCCTAACAGTGACACCATTTGGTCGTTGAACCTAAGGCTCTGTTCCCATGATGAGTATTTGGTAAGTTTTTTTATGTTGCAGATTTTCTGTAGCATTTCTGTATGTATTAGGTATGTAGGTTACATGCCTTTTTTCATGCATTTTTAAGGCATTTTTGATGCTTCAGATTTTCTCTTTTTGTTTAACCCCTTCACTACCCAACCTGTTTTAACCTTCATAACAAGGTAAATTTTTACAATTCTGACCAGTGTCACTTTATGATGTAATAACTCTGAAATGCTTCAACGTATCCCAGTGATTCTGGGATTGTTTTCTTGTGACACATTGTACTTTATGACAGTGGTAAATATGTGATGATATTTTTTGCATTTATTTGTGAAAATATTGGTTATTTGAAGAAAATGTTGAAAATTTTGCAATTTTTAAACCTTTAATTTTTACAACGCTAAACCAGAGAGCTATGTCATGGAAAATAATTAATAAATAACTTTTCCCACTTATCTTTTTTACATCAACATAATTTTTTAAACACATATAGTTTTTTTTGTTATGAAGTTAGAAGGGTTAAAAGTTTATCAGTAATTTCTAATTGTTCCAACAAAATTTTCAAACCATTTTTTTAGGAGCCAGATCACATTTGAAGTGACTTTGAGAGGCCTAAGTGACAGAAAATACCCAAACGTGAAACCATTCTAAAATATGCACACCTCAAAGTACTCAAAACCACATTCAAGAAGTTTATTAACCCTGCATGTGCTTGACAGAAAATGAAGCAATGTGTAAGAAAAAAATTAAAATATTACTTTTTCGATCAAAAATATTGTTTTAGCCCCGAGACTTTCATTTTCACAAAAGTAACAGAAGTAAATGGACGAAAAACTGCACCCCTCAAAGTGCTCAAAAAAATTCAATAAGTTTAGTAACCCTTTAGGTGCTTCACATGAATTAAAGCAGTTTGGAAGGAAAAAATTAAAATCTTACTTTTTCCCACAAAAATGGTGCTATAGCACCAAATTTTGCATTTTCATAGCGGAAACAGGAGAAAATACACCATACCATTTGTTGTACAATTTCTCTTGAGTATGTCAATACCCCGAATGCGGTTGAAAACTACTGTTTGGGCGTATGGCAGGGCTCGAAAGATAAAGAGCACCATTTCACTTTTGGAAGGCAAAATCGGTTGGAAGTGATAGCAGACATCTCGCATTTGCAGAACCCCTGATGTGTCTAAACAGTGGAAACCCCCCAAAAGTGACTCCATTTTAGAAACTATACCCCACAAGAAATTTAACTACTGGTATGGTAAGAAACTTGAACCCACAAGTGTTACACACAATACTGCAACGTTGACCAGTGAAATTAAAAATAATATTATCCTCACAAAAATGTTGCTTGAGCCCCAAACTTTCACAAGAGTAAGAGGAGAAATATACTATAGTATTTATTGTGCAACTGCTCCTGAATACACAGATTTTATAATGTTGAGCTGTGAAAATAAAAAAAAAAATCAAAATTTTCCCACAAAAAATGTTGCTTTAGCAGAAGGTTAACAAGAGAAAATGGACCATACAATTTGTTGTGCAATTTTCCTCATTACACCAACACCATATGTGGTGGAAAACTACTGTTTGGGGTGCAAGGAAAGGCTCAGAAGGGAAGGAGCGCTATTGGAACAAAAATTTGGCAGCAATAAACTACTGCAGGCACCATGTCACATTTGAAGAGCTGCTATGCTGCCAAAATAGCAGAAATCACCCACATGTGGCCTTAGTTTGACAAGTACTCCTCCTGAGGAATTCACTTAGGGTTGTCATGCACATTTTAAACCCTCAGATGGCTTAATGAATGGTTTAACATTGGGCTGCAGGAATTAAAAAAAATCCACTAAAATGGAGTTTTAGCCCTAATTTTTTAATTTTCAAAAGGGCTATTGGGAGGAAATGGACCACAAAATTAGTTATGCAATTTCTCCTAAATGTGGTTAGAAGCTACTTTTCAGTCACAGTGCATAGCTCAGATGGGAAGGAGAGTGATTTTAAAATGCAGAGTTTACTGGAATAGTCATGTCACATTGGCAGAGCCCATGAGGTGCCAGAACATCAAAACCCTCTTAAAGTAACCCCATTTACAAACTGCACCCCTCAGGGAATACATCTAGTTATGGAATAAGGAAATTGACACCACAGGTGTATCAAAGAATTTTATACCATTCTGTGGTGAAGCGCTAATTGCAGTTTTATCCCTAAAATACAATTTTAGCCCTAGATTTTTATTCTCACATGAGAAAATGGCTAAATAAAGGCCCCATACAATTTCTTCTGAATGTGGCAATACGGCTGTAGAGTACAGTTTAGCCATGTGGCAGGACTCAAGAGGGAAGGAGCGCTATTTGTCTTTTGGAGTGCAGATTTTTCTAGAATAGTTTGTGGACTCTATTTTCAGAGCTCACGATGTGCCTAAAGAGTGGAAATCCCCCTCAGGTGACCCTTTCTTAGAATTGACACCCCTCTTGAAATGTATCTACGGGTGTAATGACAATTTTTACCCTTTGGGCGTTTTTCAGAAATAAACACACAGTGGAAGTTGCAGAGGGAAAAGTGCAAACATGCCATTTTAGTGACCAAAACATTGCAGCACTCAATGCAATGTGCCCAGCTTGTGCTGTCTGTAACCTTGCACCCGCAATATAAGTGGTCTCTCCTCAATACATTAATGTGAAACATGTGGATACTAACTGCAGATTAGGCATATTGAGTTCTCAGAAGGAAGGGAGTATTTGGATTTAGGAGTGCAGATTTCACTAGATTTCTTTTGGTAAGAACCTTTGTACTACCAGTAATTTGGACACCCGCTATGTTTCTGCTAACAGGTGACAGACCCAATTGGTGACTAGTTTTTTGTGAGTTAAAATGAAGTTTTTATTGTTGGCATATTGGGGTACAGAATATTTGGGAGTAGTTCACATGTATCCGGTTCTCTATGCTGAGCACTTACATATGGGTTTCCTTGTATATATCAGAAACAAGTGATTCAAATGAAGCCCTAGATGTATCCATTTACTAATGAGGCAGGCAGACTTACTTCAGCCTTTGATTGGTCTCTGTTTCGTGGTGTCCTTCTTTTCAGAGGTGCACAAACCTGTGGAAACTGTGCTTTTGTGCACACCTAAAAAGAGAGACACCATTCACAGTGATTCCCTCTGCTTCATTATAGGAAATCTTCCATCAGGGGTTCTGTCTGAATCATGTATTTCAGAGATTTACACAGCAACCCCTTTGTAAGAGATCAGTGTAGAGCGCAGGATAAATGTGAGCTGAGTCTTAAGGTGGTATCACACATAGCGACGCAGCAGCGATCACGACCAGCGATCTGACCTTATCAGGATCGCTGCTGCGTCGTTACATGGTCGCTGGTGAGCTGTCAAACAGGCAGATCTCACCAGCGACCAGTGACCAGCCCTCAGCCACAAGCGACGCGTCGAAGCGTAACTAAGGTAAATATCGGGTAACCAAGGAAAGCACTTCTCTTGGTTACCCGATATTTACCTTAGTTACTAGCATCCGCCGCTCTCATGCTGCCAGTGCCGGCTCCCTGTTCCCTACACTCCTAGCCAGAGTACACATCGGGTTAATTACCCGATGTGTACTCCAGCTACGTATGCAGGGAGCAGGGAGCCGGCACTTGCAGCGTGAGAGCGGTGGACGCTAGTAACTAAGGTAAATATCGGGTAACCAAGGAAAGGGCTTCTTGGTTACCCGATGTTTACCGTGGTTACAGCTTACCACAGGCTGCCAGACGCCGGCTCCCTGCTCCCTGCTTGCTTCAGTTCGTCGCTCTTTCGCTGTCACACACAGTGATGTGTGCTTCACAGCAGGAGAGCAACGTCCAAAAAATGAAGCAGGACATTCAGCAACGACTGGCGACCTCACAGCAGAGGCCAGGTCATTGCTGGATGTCACACACAGCGACAGCGACGGGACGTCGCTGCTACGTCACAGAAAATGGTGACTTAGCAGCGACGTCGTTGTCGTCGTCGCTATGTGTGACACCACCTTTACTGAGATGTTTGGGAGGAAGAATTAACAAATCAATAGAAGGTCATTAATTGTTTTGGGTTTTTTGGGGGTTTTTTTTAGTTTATATGCCATTAACCATGTGCTATAACTGATTTGATAGTTTTATTCTTTGCATTGTGATTACAGCGATACCATATTTATATTTTTGTATATTTTCAAACACTAAGAAACTCTTTATTTTGTAAAAAAAAAGTTTTTTCATCTTCATATTTTGAGAGATATATTCTATATTTCTTCCAAGTTATGTCAGGGCTGTTTTTGAGGGACACATTGATGTTTTTATTAGTACAATTTTCAAGCACATACCATTGCTTTTTATTTTAACTTTTGGTAAACAGAACGAACAAAAACCAGTTCAGGAATTGTGTGTTTGTTTTTTTAAATACTGCTCTGCATGTGGTAAAAGTGATAATAAAGCTTTATTCCTTCGGTCAGTACGATTATAATGATACCACAAGTAACTTTTTTTTGTTTTACTAGTTTTGAACAATAAAAACTTTTTTCTAAAAAAAAGAAATGATTTTGCATCAATGTAGTCTGAGATCTAAAACTTTTTTATTTTTCTGTTGATGAAGCTGTTTGGTGGCTTGTTTTTTGTGGGACAAGATATTTCCAGAAATACCATTTTAATTTACAGTTGTCTATTTGATTGCGTTTTATTCCACTTTTTGTTCAACAGTTTTATGAAAAAGCATACTTTTATGCATGTTTTTAACTATTTTTCCTTTATTTTTTTCTGTATTCACTATATTCATGCTGAAACTGAGCTGTGTGTGAACACATTTGCCAAACGTGTGCTGTGTGTCTGTAAATACCTGCCATTGCATGTTATATGTCCCAGTTCTCCCCTGATGAACTCTCCGATTATTTGGAGAGGGAAACGCATTGGGAGGGGTTAATTTTCACTTGGGTAGCCTGCTTGTGTTGGATGCTGCCCTTGTAATGGAAGCTAATGCATGGGCATGACAGTAGTTAGTTTGTACTGATGTGATATCCCCCTCTGTTTATGTCGGCTCTCTGTCGCCTGTGTACTGGATAGTGTGTGATTTACTCGGGGAGAAGAATCGGATGAGATTTATCTTATTTTTTCCTTATATTTTAATGCACTGCACTTTATATTATGTAATCTTTGTTTTTAAACATTTAATATTAAAAGTTATATTTAATCCTTGCTATATAGCTATATCTAACAGCATTTGGGCTGCATATCTTGCCTGAGTAACAGGAATTGTTTTTTAGTCTCACAGTTTTATAGATTGAGTTGTTCCTGACTTGGCTATATCAAATATGCTTACTTTTTTGTTTATTTTTGTTTTGAAATAAATATACATATTCATTCGCTATGAGTAGTGATAAGTTAACCTATGGATATTAGGGTTCGCAGAACCAGCATGGACTAAAAAAATTTGGGTTCAGCTAAACTTGACCCCTGACAACGGACTCCATACAAGTCAATGGGGACGAGAAGTTCTGGGCTGTAAAATGGCCATAGTAAGCGCTAGGTGGTTACAAATGAAAGTCAAATGGTAGTTATAGAAGGATAGTTATACACACAATGATCCCCAGAGGATCACACTGCAGTCAGACTGTTTTCTGGGCCCCTTTACGTTTCATCAATATTCACTGCTTCCCCCACCCACCCTCTGTGCCAGTGTCTGTGATTGGTTACAAATAGGAATAACGTTTGGAACACCATTCTAAGTCCGAACTGGGTGCAAAAACCTAAAAAAACATCACTATGGGGAGATAAGGTATGCACACCAGTGACTATGTAAGGGGAATACATGAAATAGCAGAAACTGCTGTGTGAATACTGACTTGAAAAATCCAATAGCTATATGCAAGAGTGAAAATGTGAAAAATGGAATCTGCATTACTGCCATGAACATATGAATCAAGAGAAATTTAGCTACTGAATTGATCAATGTAATTTTTTCGTTTGTGAACCCTCCCCAACCACACCTATTGCCAATCCATATCATACGCATAAATAGCCTGGGTCTCAGCTTCCCATACACGGTAAGTTTTTTAACTGCATGAGAGGACACACACAAGCTAGGGACCCCAACGTAGAGAAATACTTTGGCGTAGTGTTGGGGCTCTATTGCATTGATCAATTCAGTAGCTAAATTTCTCTTGATTCATATGTTCATGGCAGTAATGCAGATTCCATTTTTCACATTTTCACTCTTGCATATAGCTATTGGATTTTTCAAGTCAGTATTCACACAGCAGTTTCTGCTATTTCATGTATTCCCCTTACATAGTCACTGGTGTGCATACCTTATCTCCCCATTGTGATTGGTTACAGACTGCTAGATGCACACTCCACCCTGTGTCCGCGTCTGTGATTGATTGCAGTATAAAAATACATAAATAATTTGAAAAGTTGACGTGTGCTCCGGCCCTATTTTGGGTGGGTAAAACATCAGCTACAGACTGTAGCCCCCACCTATGACCTTTACTGTAGCTGGATATCAAAGTAGAGGGGATTCCATGGCTTTTTTAAATTATTATTTAAATAAATAATTTAAAAAAGATGTAGGGTCCCCCCATTTTGGAAATCTACATGAAAAATGTGCACTAAAAACCACGGTAAAGCAGACAGGTGGGAACTGGTATAAGGATGGCAGGAGCTATGGATATTGGTCCCCCAGCCTAAAAATACCATCTCGCAGCTGCCCATTATATTAGATGGCAATGCATTATACCAGTGACTAAATAAAAGTTAAAGTCCTGTAGAGGGACTAAGTAAAAAAGTAAACAAAAAAACAGTAAAATATGTAAAAAAAAAATAAAATCAAAAAATAAACACAAAAAATAGAATACTAAAAAATAAATTTATTTTTATAAAACAAAATAAACAAAAAAATACACATATTTAGTATTGCCAAGTTCGGAAGAACCTTATCTATAAAACTGTAACATTATTTAATCCCTTCACTGAACAGCTTAAAAAAAGTGATAACAAATTTATTTTTCATCATACCTCAGAAAAAAAGTGAAATAGGACACAATCAAAATATTGAACGTAAATAAAAATGGAACTGCTGAAAACGTCCTCTTGTCCCACAAGAAACAAGCCACAATACAACTCCATCAGTGGAAAAAATAGTTGGCTAAGTTATAGCTTTGAGAATAAGGTGATGCAAAAACATTTGTTTTTTTCTAAAAATTTGGGGGTTTTTGTGTGTTAAAGTGAAAAACATAAAAAAATTATATAAATGTGGTATTGCTGTAATCATGCTAACCCGAAGACTAAACCTGTATTATTACTTTTACCAAACAGTGAACGTTGTAAAAAAATTCCTATAAAAATTCCTGAATTGCTGTTTTATGTTCATTCTGCTTCCAAAAAATTGGAATAAAAATGATTCAAAAATGTTATGCATCTGAAAATGATACCAATAGAAACTTCAACTCGTCACAAAAAATAATCCTCCACATGACTCTGTAAGCAGAAATCTAGAAAAATTATAGCTCTTATAATATGTTCATGCAAAACCTTTTTTTTTTGTAAAAAAAAAAAGTGTTTTTAGTGTGTAGCCAAGCATAAAAAACTACTTAAATTGCACCACCCCGAAGAATAGAACTGGCTAATCACTTATATTGGACCATGAACAGGGTATAAAATAAAAGATAGTGATTCTTGACCTACTATTGATTTATTTATTCTTCCTCCTAAATATCACAGTAAAGCTCATCTCACATTTATTCTGCACTCTACGCTTAATGCCTACACCAGGATTTCCATGTAAATCTCTGAAATATGTGATTCATATGAAAACCCCTGACAGAAGATTCCCTATAATGAGGCAGAGAGAGTCATTTTTGGACTATTGCTATGATCCGGAGGCATCCGTCTTTTCAGTGATGCATAAAAATGTGGTCAACCAGTTTTGTTTACTTCTGAAAAGGACACCACTGATCAGAGGCCAGATGGAGCCCAGTATAACTCTGCTGCCTCATTATAGTGAATAGATTTGTCAGGGGTGTCAACTGAATCACGTTATTGGAATATTTAGATGGAAACCAAGACGTAAGTGCTCAGCGTAGAGCACATGATAAATGTGATCCAAAATATTATGCAAAATGTTCCCAATAAAAGTATAAAAAAAAAAATAATCAAATCCCAACTCAGGTCTTTCATCTGTCAATGGAAATATAGGGGGCTTTCACATTATTGGTAACACAAAGGCTATGGAAAGGTGATTTGGCTTCCCCCAAATAAATCCAAATGCCCCCCTGCTTCTGATCCCCACAGTGTGCCTAAACCACATTTAGTATCCCCCTTTGGCATCACTGTAGAGAGAAGAGCCTGCTTAATTTATATGTATGGGAAGTACAATGGCAATTTTCACTCAGCAACTTCCACTGCGTGTTTGTTTCTGGAAAACACCCAAGGAGACAAAATTGTCACTTCTCCAGTATATAAATTCCCAGAGGAATGTATTTTCTAAATTCGGGTCACTTGAGGGGGGATTCTGCTCTTCTACCCCTTAGGAACTCTGTATATGAAGTCTGAAAACTATTCTAGAAAAATCTCTGCTCCAAGAGTCAAATTCCTTCCTTGGCCTCACCATGTGGCTAACCAGTACTGTACCACCACATGTGGGGAATTGTCACATTTAACAGAAATTGACAAATTTTCCTGCCACTTTAACCCATTTCCCCATTTAAAAATGTAAAACCTAGGGCGAAAACAAACTTTTGTAGAAAAAATGTAATTATTTTTTCTTCACTATTAGTATAAAGTTCTCTGTCACATCTGTGGTGTCAATATAATCATTGCATCCCTACATGAACTTATTGAGAGATGTACTTTTTGTAAAATCTGTCACTTGGGGGGGGGAATCCTGCTGTTCTGGCACCTAAGGGGCTCTGCCAATGTGATACGGCACCCGCAAACCATAACAGCAAAATCTGCACCATAATATGACGCTCTTTCCCTTCTGAGCTTTACACTGTGCCAGAAAAGTAGTTTCTGACCACATATGAGGTGCTTGTATATTGAGAAGAAATTGCACAAAAACTGGATGGTCCATTTTTTCGTATTAGCCCTATTAAAAATGTAACATTTTGTGCTAAATCAACATTTTAGTGAAAAAAAAAAAATTCTCCCCACCAAACATTCTGGTACCTCAGGGGGTCTGCCAATGTGACATGGTACCCACAAACCATTCCAATCAAATCTGAACTCCAATGTACCACTCCTTCCCTTATGAGCTTTAGGCTATGTGCGCACTTACCGGATTTTGCCGCGGATTTTTTTGCGGTTTTGCTGCATGTTTCGCTGCAGAAAATGTTCATAACATCTCTGCAGTGAATCACCAGCAAAACCTATGGGCAAAAAAAATCCTGTGCGCACTAGGCGGAATTTGACAGCTGCATGTTTTGCTGCGGGATTCCCGCAGCAAAAACAATTGCATGTCAATTCTTTTCCGCACGTCGCTGCGGGATTTCACTCCATTGACTCCAATGTTAATCGTGAAATCCCGCAGGGAATAACGCAGGCAGCAAATTCTGTACGGTTCACTGCGTTTTCCTGCGTTATTCCCTGCGCTATTTCGCGGTTTACCTCCGGTAATGTACATCACTTGTCTGCGGTTTTGCAGGGAAGTGATGTCATTACAGGAAGAGGAAGCAAAGCAGAGAGTAAACACACACAGATCACAGATATAGAACACAGACACATAGAACACACATGGAAAGCAAACAGAAATATAGAAAAAAAAGAACGTGGGCTCCGCTGTATATTTACCTTCCAGCCGAGGTAAGCACACACTGGCGGCCCAGTATTCTCAGGCTGGGGAGGGAGAGGGGCAGGGTTAATGTCCCCCGCCTCACTCCCCCTCCCGCAGCCGAGAATATCAGCCGCAGCTGCCCCGACACTGTCGCATGCATTATGCGGAAGTACCGGCGTGTTCCCCGGCTCTTCCTGCAGCCGTGTAGCAGTGGCTGTCAGGGTAATACAAGGGGTTAATGGTGGTGGATCACCGCCATTAACTCCAGGCTTGATCATGGCAGTGTCTATGTGACAGCTGACATAATCAACCCGTAAGTAAAGTGAATAAAACACACAGAAAAATCCTTTATTTTAAATAAAAGAAACAAGCCTCGTTCACCATTTTATTAACCCCTCCCGAAACAAAGCTCCGGCGTAATCCACAGCTCCCGTGTAATCCACAGGTCCTGCGCTGCTTACATCCAGCCGCGACTGACACTGTCACAGCGCTGAATGCAGGCTCGCAGCGAGACAGCAGAGGTAACTCCAGGGCATTTCCCACGGCCGGTAATGTGAACTCACTACCGACCGTGGGAAATGCAGCGATCTGTCCTCTATCTATCTGTCTATCTATCCCTCTATCTATCTATCTATCTATCTATCTATCTATCTATCCCTCTATCTATTCTTCTGTCTCTTCATCTATCTCAGAGTGAAATGACTTTTTTTTTTTTTTTTCAATGTGCTTTATTGCATTGAATGCAATAAAGCACATCCCAACCCGCACACGGCAAAACAGCGGCAATACCGCGAACAATACCGCGGTAAAACCGCAGCAAACCGCGGCAAACCGCATGCGGTTTTCGGGTGCGGTTTGCCGCGGTTTTTTACCGCGGGTGCGGTAATCTTTGAATACCTGCGGAATTTTCTTGAGAAAATTCCATTTTCCAGTGCGCACATAGCCTTAAACTGTAACTCAAAAGTAGTTTTCACCCTCATACAGAGTATTGATGTACTCATGATAAATTGCACAACAAAATGTGTGGCCCATATTTTCCAGTTACCCTTGTACAAATAATAAAAGCAGGGGCTAGTTTTTATAGGAAAATTTCATTTTTTCATTTTCACAGTCCCACGTTATAAAATTCTGTGAAGCCAATGTGGGTTTAAGATGCTCACTATACCTCTACAAAAATTTCTTTAGGGGTGTAGTTTCTGAAATGGGGTCACTCGTGGGGGGTTTCCACTGGATAGGCACATCCGGGGCTCTGCAAATGCGGCATGGTGTTTACTATCTATTACAGCCAAATTTAAACTCCAAAAGTCAAATGGTGCTCCTTCTCTTCCGACCCCTGTTGTGCGCCCAAACAGTAGTGTTACAGTACATATGGGGTACTGGCTAACTCAGGAGAAAATGCATAACAATATTTTTTGTGTCCATTTTTTTCTGTTACTTTTGTGAAAATAAAAGATTTGAGGCTAAAACAATATTTTTGATGGAAAAAGTAAAAATTAAATTTTTTCCCTTCCACGTTGCTTTAGTTCATGTGAAGCACCTGAAGGGTTAATAATAATATTGGATGTGGTTTTGAGTACTTTGAGGTGCGCGGTTTTTAAAATGGTGTCACGTTTGAGTATTTTCTGTCACATACGCTCCTCAAAGTCACTTCAAATGTTATGTGGTCCCTAAAAAAATTGGTTCTGTAAATTTTGTTGGAAAAAGAGAAATTGCCGATGAACTCTTAACCCTTCTAACTTCGTAACAAAAAATAAAATACAATTAAAAAATGGTGCTGATGTAAAGTAGACATTTCGTAAATGTTATTTATTACTGATTTTGTGTGATATAACAATCTGCTTAAGAGCATATAAATTAATAGTTCGAAATTGCAAAATTTTGAAATTTTGTTTCCTTTTTTTTCTTTTTTTTTGTAAATAAACATAAATGATATCTACCAACATTTACCACTAACATAAATAAAGTGCAATATGTCACGAACAAAACAGTCTCAGAATCTTTGGGATCTGTTGAAGCTTTCCAAAGTTTCCTAGTTTTTAAGGTTGAAGGTAGGCCTAAGGGGCACTTTGCACACTACGACATCGCAAGCCGATGCTTGCGATGCCGAGCACAATAGTCCCCGCCCCTTTCGCAGCTGCGATATCATGGTGATAGCTGGCGTAGCGAACATTATCGCTACGCCAGCTTCACATGCACCCACCTGCCCTCCGACGTCGCTCTGGCCGGCGACCCGCCTTCTTATTAAGGGGGCGGGTCGTGCGGCGTCATAGCGACGTCACACGGCAGGCGGCCAATAGAAACGGAGGGGTGGAGATGAGCGGGACGTAAACATCCCGCCCACCTCATTCCTTCCGCATAGCTGGCGTGAGCCGCAGGACGCAGGTAGGAGATGTTCCTCACTCCTGCGGCTTCACACACAGCGATGTGTGATGCCACTGGAACGAGGAACAACATCGTAACATCGGTCATTTCCAAATTATGGAAATGACCGACACTACACCGATGATACGATTACGACGATTTTGCGCTCGTTAATCGTATCAAAAAGGCTTTACACACTACAATATCGCCTGCGACTCCGGCTGTGCATCACTTTCAATTTGACCCAACCGATGCGATGTCATAGTGTGCAAAGTGCCCCTTAGTCTATCGAGTTCAATCCATAGCCTAACACATTGATCCAAAGTAAGGCAAAAACTCCAAAGGGCCGACAGTAAGCTCCATGTTAGGGGAAAAATTCTTTCACAACTTTACATACAGCAAACAGACTCATCCCCTGGGTCAATGCCCAATCACAGAAGCTACTGCATATAGCTAGTAATATACACTGGAGATCAAGATAAGAGAACAATACACAATTTCCTAAATGTTAAGGTCATTGTGTAGTCCTATGTGATTATATACTAAGGCTATGTGCGCACGTCGCGTAAAAACATGCAGTTACGCTGCGCTTTGTAGCGCAGCGTAACTGCATGCGTCCTGCGTCCCCTGCACAGTCTATGGAGACTGTGCAGGGGCCGTGCGCACGTGGCGTTTAAAAGCGCAGCGCTTCGGCTACTGCCGAAGCGCTGCGCAAAAAGAAGTGACATGTCACTTCTTTCCTGCGCTTTGCCGGCAGCCCCTGCACGGTCTATGGCAGGAGCTGCAGGCAGAGCGCATGGAATCGGCGCTCACTACGGACATTTCTGCAGCGATCTAAAGCGCACATGTGCTCTTCAGATCGCTGCAGAAATTTCTGCAGGGCTTGTACGCAACGTGCGCACATAGCCTAACATGAGGAAACTAGCAGTTTTTTAAGCTTATTTCATAAACTGATTTTTTTCAAAAGCACATAATAAAAATGTAAATGAGATAGATGAAAGAGAACACTGATCAAAATTTGAGAACACTTTCAGATACCTGCATGTTATTGGTGTTAATCTGGCACCTGGTGCTAATTTCCTTAATTATCTGTCAAACCTTATTTAATTGGCAGCCACACAGACAGCCGCATAGAGAGGCAGACAAGCCCCCGCGCCAATTCTCCACCTCGCAGTAAGCTATATTCGGATTTTAAGATGCACCCGTCATTTTCCTACCAAATTTTAAGGAGGAAAAGTGCATCTTATAATCCAAAAAATACGGTATATAATTAGAAATTTAATTTCCTCTGATTAAGTACATGACCTTACATTTATTTACATTACACTTCAATTGCCACTTATCTTCCCAAGCCTCCAAGTTATGCAAATCCTTCTTTAATATTAAATTATACTCCTCTGTATTGGGTACCTTGCAGAATTTAGTATCATCTGAAATTCTATGCTCTATGCCCCCTACAAGGTCATTATTAAATATGTTAAACAAAGAACATAAACCAGGAGAAAAAAATCCTTCTGGGCATCCATGGATAAAAGTAAAAATTAGCTTTTATTTATAGCATTAAAAATTCAATAGCAGCACTGGCATATTAGTACTGGCGTTGCGTTATTGCTCAGTGTCATCACGCAGAAAACCCAAAGGGGCTTAACTATGGTTTTACACCAAGTTTTCACCAGCATCTCTAATGTTGAGGGTGTTGTGCTGCAGGTAGAAACCAGATGCTGTGAGGTAGGCAACTTCCAGAAACAGTGGGGTGCTGTTCTGGGGCCTGAAGGGTGCTTTGCTGTGGTGCTGTGGGCTGCTGTTTTGTGAGCGGTGAGGCAGGGGCATCCTGAAGTTGTCGGTAGTGCGGTCTTCAAAGAAATGGTGCCCGGAGTCGGAGCGTGCGCAGATTGAGCTATCGGCTCAATGACAAGCTGAGATCTCATCTGTGCACGTGCCACCTCTGGGAGCTATTATCCTTAATTCCACTTCTAGAAGATCAATGGGACGGAGGCGGTGCGTGCACAGATGAGATCTTGAGCCGAGAGCTCCATCTGTGCACACGCCGACTCCGGGTGCCATTATTTGAAGCCCACACCGCCAACATCTTCAGGATGCCCCTGCCTCACAGCTCACAGCATAGCAGCCTACAGGTGCCCATAGCGCCTCGCAGGCCCCAGAGCAGCACCCCACAAGCCCCAGCTACCCCTCTCCATCACCTCCCGGTAAGGTGCGTTTGAATTATAAGACGCACCCCTCATTTTCCTCCCAAATTTTTGGGAGGAAAAGTGCTTCTTATAAGCCGAAAAATACGGTATTTTGTAACTGGTTAATATTAGGTCTAGCAGTGCCTCCTTCTTGATGAGTCCTGAACCAGTTGTGAAAGGTAATTGTCTTTCATTGTTGTGAAAAACCTACTTCCTTTACTGGACCTGCAGGTTTCTGTTCCCCAATTTATTTCAGGGTAGTTGAAGTCCCCCATGATAATGACTTCTCCTTGATTCTCTGCCTCCTCTGTTTGCTTAATAAGGATTATTTCTTCCATTTCTTTTATATTTGGAGACTTGTAACAAACTCCCATCAGTAATTTATTATTCTTTCTGCCTCCCCTTATCTGCACCCATAGGGACATTGTCATTAGCATCACATATTATCACGTAGGATGGGTCTAGGGACAATTTTACATATAAACAAACAACTCCTCTTCACTTATTTGTACGGTCATTCCTGAACACACTATATCCCTATAAATGAATAGCCCAGTCATTGCTCTCGTCCAGCCAGGTCTCCGTTTCCCCATCATATCATAATTTTTTTCCACAATATTAATTCTAATTCTTCCAACTTGTTGTTGAGGCTTTGGCATTAATGTGCATGCACTTTATATATTTTCTGTATCTCTATTCTTACTTAGTGTATTGACTGCCCTCCCCCCATGCCACCCCCAATTTCATAGCATAGCTGCACCTTCCCATTAAAACATTGAAATGCAGCCCATCCCTTCTGGATTCTCATTCATATTGCTGGCATCACTAAATTGTGACAAATCTGCTTAAAAAAGTGCAACAAATCTGCACAGGCCCTAAAGTTGCTATGTCCTTCCCTTCCCTCTCCCACAGTCCTTACTGCCACTGGCGATAACAGAGAGGGAGAGGGAGAAAGAGACATGGTGTAAACACTATGCAGCTTCTAAATTTATATATGGAGCAGGGACATATTGTGTTAGACTTTAATAAGCCTGGGTGGCCTCTAGTCTGCTCTCCTGGGCTCTTTCTTGCACCCCCATCCTGCTGGCAGCCCCAGCTCAAGACTAGTCACAGTCCCGAGGGAAGTAGCATCAGTCTGTGATGCTACTATAAGGTCCCTTTAGCTTGGTCGTTACAGGGTATTGTATAATATCCTTCCCAGGCAGGAAGAGGTCTCCCTGGTAGGTTCACACACACCACTAGGAATGAGAATAATTTTTTCAGCAACTAGCTTAGGTTTGCATAACACATCCTGTATCCTAAATGGGCGGGAAGCAGGTGGCTTCACACAGACAGGTTCCCATGACAACGTGTTGAATTACTGTGAGGGAGGAGGCCTGAGCTGGTAGCAAGTGCAGGGCAGACAGGAAATCCAGTTAGAATCATCTGAGATGTGAAACAGCACAGACCTCTGCAGGGACAGCTCCTGCAGAGGGGAACCAGCCAGACCAGGGCTAGTAACACCCGGATGAAGGGGAATCGGTACGAGTTATCATGGGGATAAACCTGGTAGCGCCTGAAGTGGCCAGGCTGCTACAGAAGGGGGAGAGAGAAAGGCGGGCGAGTCTCCAAGAGCTCCAGGCCACGGGGACTGTAACAATCCACACACGAAAGTAAGACCCTCAGATTACCCTGCCAGCCCCTGCCTCTGACTTGACCGGGACCGGACGGAGGCTACAATGGTGAGGACCAGCACCCGGGTACGACGTTGAACAAACCAGTGAATAAAAGAATCTGGAATCCGCATCCGGTGACTCTCTGAGTAAATTCTGCTGCACTGTGCCCCGATGCTGCCATGGACTGCCGCCCCCGTGGTTCTCACTAACCTTCCCCACTCTACCCATGGGGAGCGATTCCATCTCGGCTGCACCTAACACCTTCCCCAGAGAGAGACTGTGCAGTGGCAGCTAATCACCTGGCCACATACCACGGGTGGCGCTGCTAGCAACCCCCGTTCCCATCCAATACCGCTACAGGGGGAGAGAAGAGTCGTAGGGGGGTCCTCGGCGGAGGAGGCCGAGACCCTAGTCGCCGCTGCAAACGGTGACATGCTCCCCAGGAATCCCGTCACCCTCCTTCCATTACCCCCTTGTTACACCGGACTATCGAACTCTTTTTTATGAAACCCTCCGGGGTCACGGAAGCTGGGTCGGGCCACACACAGCTGACCCTGAACACCACCGACCCAGTGACCATGTAAGCCCTACAGGCTACGGCATGGGTGTTTCACTACCACCTGCCGGTACACAATTATTTAACATCATTACTGGCATCCCCACACTGTCCTGTCTCCTCCTCCCAGCGTGAACACCGACAAACTCCTCCTCCCAGTCTCTCAGTGATGGTGCCTGATCCTGTCCCTGCCACTAGATCCTAGGGCCTTCTGTACACATCTCCTGGGATTGCGCTTAGGGTGCACGTACACACACCTACTCTTAAAGAAGCAGTGTGCCCTAACCTATGCCTCTACCTGATATGCACTAAGTTCTTAAGGCATCCTTCCCTGTGGGAGGTGCTTGGGCAACGTGGTCTATTGTTAGAGACACGTTTCTAGTTGTCAGGTCCCGTTCCTGTAATTTGTGTCCATATCTGCACCTGTACTTGCTAACCCATACGTATATCCTAGAACCTACCATACCTGCTGCAGTATCTTTCATACCAGCTGCACCTAACATCATCTCTCTGCCGTACCAGAGATACCCATCAGTACCTGCCGTCTCAGCTGTACCTGCTACACCTGCCATATCAGCCGTACCCTCCATTCCAGCCTGAACCAGCATCAACAATCCCAGTTGCACCTGTCTACTATGGAGACAGTACCTGTCTGCATCTGTGCCTGTACGTGCATTCCCTACCCCTGGGGTCAGCTGTCACAGTACCGTGTCTCTATAAGTAGCATCTAGTAGCATAATCCTAGCCTTACCATTAGAGGTTTTAGTGAAGATAAGGTAGTCGCTTAGTTAAGCGCCTCAATTCGAGCCAGTACTGTGGCCAAGTGGGTATACTTGCGATTAAAGATGAGCGATGTTCGAATCGAACCGTTCGCCAATTTCAAATTCGAGTGATTTTGGGCGGTGTTCGAGTCGTTCAACGAATTCGAATGATTTGCTTCAAGTTCAGCCGTTCGAGTTACCGTTCGATAACGGTTCAATCACCAAAAGAGTGGCTTTTCACAGTAAGGCTATGTGCGCACATTGCGTATCTGCATGCATCCTGCGTCCCCAACACAATCCCTCTCTCTTTCCTACTCACCGATCATGGGCACGGCGTTGCACGGCTGTCACAAAGCTACGGCGGCTTTTCCTCTTTTGAAAATAGCTGTCGCTCATTATTTAATCTGGTATTCCCTGCTTTCCCCGCCCACCGGTGCCCATGATTGGTTGCAGTGAGACAGCTGTCACTCATCGTTGGGGCGTGTCTGACTGCAACCAATCACAGCCGCCGGCGGGCGGGTCTATATCGTGCAGTAAAATAAATAAATAAATAATGATAAAAAAACGACGTGCGGTCCTCCCCAATTTTGATACCAGCCAAGATAAAGCCACATGGCTGGAGGCTGGTATTGTCAGGATGGAGAGCGCCACATTATGGGGAGCCCACCACCCTAACAATATCAGCCAGCAGCTGCCCGGAATTGCCGCAGCCATTAGATGCGACAGTCCTTGGACTCTACCTGGCTCATCCCGAATTGCCCTGGTGTGGTGGCAGTCAGGGTAATAAGGAGTAAATCATGGCAGACGTCTCCCCGAGATACCTTCCATGATTAACCTGTAAGTGAAAGTAAATAAATACATACACCTGAAAAAATCCTTTATTTGGAATAAAAGACAAAAAAAACCCCTCATTCACCACTTTATTAATCCCAAACACCCATCCAGGTCCGAAGTAATCCACACGACGCTTTCAGCTCTGCTACATGAAGCTGACAGGGAGCGCCGTAGAACAAGAGCGCTCTGTGTCAGCTCCACGCAGCAACCGAAGTGAGCCGCACTGTCACCGGAGACCTCGCTCTCTCTCTCTCTCATCTTTCTCTCTTTCTCTCCTCTCTCTCTCTCCACTCTCTCTCTCTCCCCTCTCTCTCGCTCTCTCTCCCCTCTCCCTCTCTCTCTCTCTCCCCTCCCCCTCTCTCTCTCCCCTCTTTTTCCACCCTCTCTCTCCCCCTGTAAAGGGGGCCATAAATTTAAAGTGATGCAATCTAATTATGCATCTACATTAACCCCGTCTGCATCCAAATCATGAGTCATTTATTAGTAGCATGCATACTATTCTTCCATACAGACAAGAGAAATGACACAGATCTGCATAGAAAATATGACTGGTTTATTTAAGGAAGTTGACAAACATTTAATGGAATAAGTTGGCTAGGAGCCAATAATTTGTAACACGTCTCCTATAGGGTAATACCGTAACATAGCTTATTCTGTGATATTCAATATACTCTAATGTACAATGTATTTCCCCATTTATATTAAGCTATGTCAGCATGATTCACTTGTCACATGAAAGTCCAGACTGTCTGGTGAGTCTTATGATGTCTGAATGTAGATATAGGTGGGGCACACAGTTCAAGCACTATCTTAAATCCTGGGTTTTGGATATCTTCATATAACTCTTAATACTCATAATAGTTCATAATCTTGTCCATAACACCCCCTCTCTCTCCTCTCTCCTCTCTCTCTCTCCCCCTTCTCTCTCTCTCCCCCTCTCTCTTTCTCTCCCCGCTTTCTTTTTCTCCCGCTCTCTCTCTTTCCCCCTCTCTCTCTTTCCCCCCTCTCTCTTTCTCTCTCCTTTTCTCTCTTTCTCTCTCTTTCTCTCTTTCTCTCTCTCTTTTTCTCTATTTCTCTCCTTTTCTCTCTTTTTCTCTCTCTCTTTTTCTCTCTCTTTCTCTCTCTTTTTCTCTCTCTCCTCCTCTCTCTCTCCTCTCTCTCCCCCCTCTCTCTCCTCTCTCTCTCCCCCCTCTCTCTCCCTCCCTCTCTCCTCTCTCCCCCTCTCTCTCTTCCCCCCTCTCTCTCCTCTCTCTCCTCTCTCTTGCCCCCCTCTCTCTCTCCCCTCTCTCTCCCCTCTCTCTCTCTACCCTCTCTCTCCCCCCTCTCCCCCTCTCTCCCCCTCTCTCCCCCACTCTTTCTCTCTCCCCCCCTCTCTCCCCCTCTCTCTTTCTCTCCTACCTCTCTTTCTCTCCCCCTCTCCTTTCTCTTTTTCTCGTTTTCTCTTTCTCTCTCTTTTTCTCTCTCTCTTTTTCTCTCTCTCTCAATCCCCCCTCTCTCTCTCACTCTCTCCTCTTTCTCTCTCCCCTCTCTCACCCCTCTCTCCCCCCTCTCTCCTCTCTCCCCTCTCTCCCCCTCTCTCTCTCTCTCCCCCTCTCTCTCCCCCTCTCTCTCCCCCTCTCTCTCTCCCTCTCTCTCCCCCCTCTGTCTCTCTCTCCCCTCTCTCTTTCTCTCCACCCTCTCTCTGTCTCTCTCGCCCCTCTCTCTTTCTCTCCACCCTCTCTCTGTCCTCTCTCTCTTCTTCCCCTCTCTCTCCACCCTCTCTTTCTTTTTCTCTCTTTTTCTCTCTTTCTAACTCTTTTTCTCTCTCTCCCCCTTCTCTCTCCCCCCTCTCGCTCTCTCTCCTCTCTCTCCCCCCTCTCCCTCCCCCTCTCTTTCTCTCTCTCCCCCCTCTCTTTCTCTCCCCCTCTCTCTTTCTCTCTTTTTCTCTTTCTCTCTCTTTTTCTCTCTCCCACCTCTCTCTCTCTCTCCCCTCTCTCTCCCCCTCTCCCTCTCTCCCCTCCCTCTCTTCCCTCCCTCTCCCCACTCTCTCTCCCTCCCCCTCTCCCTCTCTCCCCACTCTCTCTCTTCCCCTCTCTCTCCCTCTCTCCCCCCTCTTTCCCTCTCTCCCCCCTCTTTCCCTCTCTCCCCTCTCTCTCTCTCTCCCCCTCTCTCTCTCCTCCCCCTCTCTCCCCCCTCTCTTTCTCCCCGCTCTCTCCCCCTCTCTCTTTCTCTCTCTCACCCCTCTCTCTCCCCCCTCTCTCTTTCTCTCTTTTTCTCTCCTTTTCCCTCCTTTATTCACCTTTTCTATCCTTTTCTCTCTTTCGCTCTCTCTCTCCTTTCTCTCTCTTTTTCTCTCTCTTTCACTCTCTCTCTTTCTCTCTTTCACTCTCTCTCTCTTTCACTTTCTCTCTCTCTTTTTCACTCTCTTTCTCTTTCTCTCTTTTTCTCTTTTTCTCTCTCTCCCTCCTCTCTCTCTCCCCCCCCTCTCTCTCTCCTCTCTCTCTCTCCTCGCTCTCCCCTCTCTCTCTCTCTCTCCTCGCTCTCCCCTCTCCCCCCTCTCTCTCTCTCCTCTTTCTCTCCTCTCTCTCTCTAGCTTTCTCCCTCCCCTCTCCCTCGCCCCACTCTCTCTCCCCCCCTCCCCCTCTCTCTCTCTCTCCCTCTCCCCCCTCTATTTCTCTCCCCCCTCTCTTTCTCTCCCCCTCTCTTTCTCTCTCTCTCTCTTTCTCTCTCTCTCTTTATCTCTCCCCCCTCTCTCTTAATCTCTCTCTCTCCACCCTCTCTCTTTCTCTCTCCCCACCCTCTCTCTTTTTCTCTCCCTCCACCCTCTCTCTTTCTCTCTCTCTCCCCCTCTCTCTTTCTCTCTCTCCCCCTCTCTTTCTCTCCCCCTCTCTTTCTCTCCCTCCTCTTTCTCTCCCTCCTCTCTCTTTCTCTCCCCCTCTCTCTTTCTCTCTTTTTCTCTCTCTCTCTTTCTCTGTCTTTTTCTCTCTTTCTCTCTCTTTCTCTCTTTCTCTCTCTCTCCTCTTTGTAGCTGAATAATCCACTTCTGGATTCTCTACTGCAAAACAGAGGTCAAGATTACCAAATCTGCCTATGCTTTTCATTACAGGCAGTGGCTCAATAGCTAGAGCTGCCGCCTAAGGAAAATTCACGAGTTCGAGTCCCAGCTGTCCTGGTAAAGAATTTAATTTATTTTTAATTTTAAATTATAATTATTTATTTATAATTATAATTTAATTTAATTATGCACTGAGGGGAGGAGCTGGATATCAGCTGTGAGCCGCGGGACACACCTCCAAAATCAGAGCAGTTAACGGAATGAGGCTGCTTTCTCTCTCTTTTTCTCTCTCTCTTTCTCTTTCTCTCTCTCTTTCTCTCTCTCTCTTTCTCTCTCTCTCTTTTTCTCTATTTTTCTCTCTCTCTTTCTCTTTCTCTCTCTTTCTCTCTCTCTCTCTCAAATTCAAATTCAAATATGCTTTATTGGCAGGACCAAAATACAATTAGTGTTGCCAAAGCAAGAGAAATACAGTAAGTGTGGTGGGAGGGGGATCAGGGTTATGGGGAGTTGGGGGCACAATTTGGGCTCTGAAAGTCCATTTAGGGGCCTTATGTTCCCCTCAGCTTATGACATGTGGTGACATATTGGGCGGCGATCTCCACCATTGATTCCTCTTCCCCCAGTAGGAAGCGGAGTTTCATGTCCTCGTCCATGGATGGAAAGTCCGGGGTATGGGTGGTAAATTTCTGGAAGTGGGAGGCCCTCACTGCTGAGTATTTGTCACAGTGCAGCATGAACTAAAATGGGGAGACAAAAGGGCGCAATAGGGTCTTACCCGATATAACATATGATGTTAGAGAAGGTACAGTAACACTCACCTGGTGGGGTTGTGCCAGATTTCTTTTTTCCCTGAAGAAGGAGACGGTCTGTTGTCTCTGAAACGCGTAGGAATGCTGTAAATAAAAGAGAAATATTATATCACTTCCAACTCAGTGGTTTTTAAGCGCGGCATATACCCGTTTTTCTTTTGTCCACCATTATATTTATCACAGTGCAGCAGGAAGTGCGCCTCGTCCTCCAGAGCCCCCTGCTGGCACAGTCTCATCTCTCGCGGCTTGTATGTCTGTCGGTGCCGCCCTGTTTCCACCTCTAGGCTGTGGGCACTCAGTCTGTACAGGCTGGTCTGCCTGTCTTTGGGGTGGTGTAACCTTTCCAGATATGGGGCCAGAGTATAGTCCCTCCGCAGTGACCGGATGATTGTGAGTTTGTGAGAGTTCTCTAATTCACTCTTCCAGTCCTCTATGTATTGCATCTTGCAGCTCTCTGAGATCTCTTATTTGGGCTTTTGTCAGGGTGTGTTGCTGACTTTGGCTGGACTGGCTGCCACAGTTCCTGGCTTGTTCTGGGCTCTGGCTCAGCAGGGCTTTATGTTGGTAGGAGCTGGGGTTGCTGTTCTGTATGTGCGCCTGGTGCGATAGCGCCCTCTTGTGTATACTGAACCATAAGGGGGATCGGCCCAGCTCTGCCCGACTGGCTATGTTTGAGGTGCTGCGATGGACTTGGAGGAGATATTTACAGAACTTCATGTGGAAGACTTCAGTTGGGCTGGAATCCCACTTTGTGTGGTCTGGGTAGGTCACTGGGCCCCATACCTCGCTGCCATACAGCAGTATAGGGGTGATAACGCTGTCAAATATCTTGAGCCAGACTCTCACAGGTGGTTTGAGGTGGTACAGTTGTCTTCTGATGGCGTAGAAGGTTCTGCACGCTTTTCCTTTCAGGGCTTCTGCTGCTTGCTTGAGGCTCCCGTTATTGCTTAGCTCCAGACTGAGGTAGGTATAGCTGCTGGTTTTCTCCAGCGTGGTGCCATTTAATGTAAAGGAGGGAGAGTTTATTTTATTCTGGTTCCTCTTCTGAAACACCATGACTTTGGTCTTCTTTTGGTTGATGGGAAGCGCCCATGTGGTGCTGAATGTTTCCAGTACTGCCAGGCTATCTTGGAGACCTTTCTCGGTTGGGGAGAGTAGCAGGAGGTCGTCTGCGTACAGCAGGAACTTCACCCTCGGTCATGCAGACTGAGGCCTGGAGTGGGAGAGTTGTTGCTAGTCCATTTATATAGATGTTGAATAGAGTTGGGCTTAGGCTGCAGCCTTGTCTGACCCCACGGCCCTGTCGGAAGAAAGCCGTCCTCTTCCCGTTCACCTTCACGCTGCACCGGTTCTCAGTGTATGAGCTCTTGATTACGTCGTAGGTTCTGCCACCTATTCCACTTTCCAGAAGTTTCAGGAACAGGCCTGGATGCCAAACTGAGTCAAATGCCTTTTTGAAGTCCACGAAACATGCAAATATTTTCCCCTGTTTTTTGCCGTGGATGTGGGTCTTGATGAGGCTTTGTAGGGTGTAAATGTGGTCTGTGGTGCGGTGGTTTGGCATGAAACCAGCTTGGCTTCTGCTGAGGATGTCACCCTGGGTGAGGAAGGCAATAATCTCTCTCTCTCTTTTTCTCTCTCTTCTCTTTCTCTTCTCTCTCTCTTTTCTCTCTCTCAGACCTGGCGATGATCAGCTGATGCGGTCACCTGACGGAATCAGCTGACAATATACAGTAAGTTGAGCTGTGAGGCCGGCTTTTTACCGCCCGGCTAAACTATCAGCTACTGCTGTCAGACATGAGTCTGCACAGAAGTGTGTACTTTGTTTTGTTTTGTTTTATTGCACTGATGATTTTGAGCTGATTGTATAAAAGCAATACACAATCTTCTGCTGTGTCGTGATTCAGGCCCTTGAACCTGGCACATCATCTGATCGCTTTGCCTTCCAGCAAACCGATCAGATAATATTGGATCCGGATTGGATGGCGCGGGACCCTTGACCCAGGATTACTGCGGAGGGGGTTCTTTATTTCAATAAAGATGGAGTCACTAATTGTGTTGTGTTTTATTTCTAATAAAAATATTTTTCTGTGTTGTGTTTTTTTTATCTGTACTAGAAATTCATGGTGGCCATGTCTAACATTGGTGTGACACCATGAATTTCGGGCTTAGGGCCAATTGATAATATACAGCTAGCCCTAACCCCATTATTGCCCAGCGAGCCACCCGTCACCAGGGTAGCTGGAAGAGTTGGATACAGCGCCAGAAGATGGCGCTTCTATGAAAGCGCCATTTTCTGGGGCAGCTGCAGACTGCAATTTGCAGCAGGGGTGCCCAGAAAGCTTGAGCACCCTCCGCTGAGGATTCCAAGCCCCAGCTGCCTAGTTGTACATGGCTGGACACAAAAATTGGGCGAAGCCCACGTCATTTTTATTTTTTTCATTATTTCATGAAATTCATTAAATAATTAAAAAAAGGGCTTCCCTATACCTGCCTGCTGTACCTGGCTAGCATACAAAAGCATGGCGAAGCCCACGTAATTTTTGGGGGAGGCAAAAAAACTCCTGCATACAGTCCTGGATGGAGTATGCTGAGCCTTGTAGTTCTGCAGCTGCTGTCTGCTGTCAGTCTGTATGGAGGAGAGCAGACAGCAGCTGCAGAAATACAAGGCTCAGCATCCTCCATCCAGGACTGTATGCTGGAGGGAGAGTCAGGGGAAGTAGAACTGCAAAGCTCAGCATGCTCCATTCACTAGTGTATGCAGGAGAGCAGACAGCAACTGCAGAACTACAAGGCTCAGCATGCTCCATTCACTAGTGTATGCAGGAGAGCAGACAACAGCTGCAGAACTACAAGGCTCAGCATGCTGCATCTAGGACTGTATGCTGGAGGGAGAGGCAGGGGAAGCAGAACTGCAAAGCTCAGCATGCTCCATTCACTAGTGTATGCAGGAGAGCAGACAGCAACTGCAGAACTACAAGGCTCAGCATGCTCCATTCACTAGTGTATGCAGGAGAGCAGACAGCAACTGCAGAACTACAAGGCTCAGCATGCTCCATTCACTAGTGTATGCAGGAGAGCAGACAGCAACTGCAGAACTACAAGGCTCAGCATGCTCCATTCACTAGTGTATGCAGGAGAGCAGACAGCAGCTGCAGAAATACAAGGCTCAGCATACTCCATCCAGGACTGTATGCAGGAGTTTTTTGCCCACCAAAAAAATGGCGTGGGCTTCGCCATATTTTTGTATGCTAGCCAGGTACAATAGGCAGGTATGGCTGCCCCCAACCCCCAGCTGCCTATATGTACCTGTCTGGGAACTAAAAATATAGGGAAGCCCTTTTTTTAATTATTTTATGAATTTCATGAAATTATTAATAAAAAAAAACGACATGAGCTTCGCCCCACTTTTGTCCAGCCAGGTACAACTAGGCAGCTGGGGATTGGAATCCGGAGCACAGGTTGGCCCAAGCTTTCTGGGCCCCTCTGCTGCGAATTGCAGTCCGCAGCCACCCAAGAAAATGGCGCTTTCATAGAAGCGCCATCATCTGGCGCTGTATCCAACTCTTCCAGCTGCCCTGGTGACGGGTGGCTCGCTGGGTAATAATGGGTTAATACTAGCTTTGTTTTACTAGGTAGTATTAAGCCAGAGATTCTTAATGTCAGGCAAGTTTGACCCGGCCATTAAGAATCTCCAATAAAGGGTTAAAAAAGCACACCACACAGAGAAAAAATACTTCAATAGAAATAAATACACAGACACACTTAGAGACTCCATGTTTATTACTCCCTCTCACCCCTCTACAATCCTGGTGTTCTGTCTTCTTTCTCCTTCAACCCATGCAGCTCTGCTACATCAGACAGCACTGCATGGGAGGAAGACTCTGCTGCTCCCGTGCAGTCTAATCACTCAGTGAGTGAGCAGAGGCTGCGGGTTGTAAGCGGTGACGTCACCGCTGCCACCGTTGCTATAGTAATCTGTCAGATGGGTTACTAAAGCAACGGTGATCTCCGATCACCTGATTCCCAGTGCCGCTATTCACCGGCTGTGGCATCCAGTCCTTGAATGTGGGCTGACTCTGTAAAGAGCGCAGACATGCAGGAACGGGGAGCCAAGCGTGTGCCCAAGCATCTCGCTGGTACACGGAGATGCTAAAACGAGCACCGCGTACCACTGCAATATAAACAAAACTAAGCTGTTGCTCAAGGTGTCCCATTGGTATCAATGCGACCATCTATTTGCATGGGTTAATCAGTGTGATTTGCCAGTGAAAAATCTTCCACCAGGACACCTTTGAACATGTCTTTCCCACTTAGACGTCTATCCAGCCAGTGACATTGCTTTCTCCAGAGATCGTGGGCAGGTGTTGTGAACAATCATGTCCCTAATCTGACCTGAAAAGCCCTTGACAGAACTGACTCTGGAGAGCAGAGTCATTCCAGTAGGACTCTACTGACCAGTGTCTGAACCAAGAGCAGTCTTTCTCAACTCTACAGCTTCCCTGAAGGAGGATTTGGTCTGACACTCTAGTCCATGAGTGGATGGAGGGCCCAAAGTTTGCTGAATTTGCAGAGCAGTATTGCTCTTGCTGGATCGTAGACTTCCACCCACGCAAGTGGTATGGCTTCATAGCGGAAGAGTACACATGCCACAATATGTATGTCAATTGGGTCAAGATGAAGCGATACACATATCCATCCTGATTGCAGACCCTATATGTGGGAGAGAGGATCACCTTCTTGAAACTCAAATGCAGGAAGGGATGGTATGTGGTGGGGGTAACCCGGTTCACCACCACAAAAGAAGTGGAGGAATAGGAGAGAGAGGCAGAGATAGAGCAGTTGTAGCATCGGCAGCGGGCAAGAGAAGCTGCTGAACCTGTTAAAATACCAACCCGAGAGGTCGTTACTGGCCTTTTGAAAGAATGGGGTACTCGGACCTGTAATTAGCCAGCAGGGGCCAACGCCAGACATCCAATTGCCACAGCAGCAGCAGCAGTAGTCACCTCAGGGGTGGTGATTGGGAAAAAAGTGTCTGAAGTCAATCTGGAGTGACTTCATGGAAATGGAGAACCACACCTCGATTCAAAAGAGGTAGCCAACTAGATGTGGGATCCTGATGAGCTGTGGATGTGGTAGTGCCCTGTCTCTCCCAAATTCTTTGATACCACGAAGAAGAAGCTAGTGTCTGATAAAAGGAAGAAGAAGATCTAGAATTGTGATTTAAGGATGAGTGCTGTAAGTTGTTGGCTAACATCGTAATGCCCTGTTTGTGCCGGTAGGGCACTAAAAAGTTGGAAGCAGAAGAGCCTTGGTTAGTCCATGGGGTGTTACCCAGTTGGCTGAAAATGGCCTGTGTGGGAAAAGTTCCATAAGAAAGGAGTGAGGAGTGTTGTGATTCCCTTCTTGCCGAGTAGGCCTGGACTTTATTTTTGGATTTTTGCTTCCCCCTTAATTTCCTCTTGTTGCGAACCCCTCTACTGGACTGGGAAGACATTGAGCCTTTGGAATGGAAAAGGATAGCTCCTCAGCCAAAGACTTGCCCCTCACAGCTCTAAAAAACGTTGAACCCTGCCCCTATGGGCTTTGCCTCTTTGAACCCTGCCCCATGGACTTTGCCCTATTCAACCCCTGAGAGTAGGTGCTCTATTCAGTGAATGAAATGTGGTGGAGAGAGCATAGATGACCCAATCTATCGGCTGGGTCAAGATAACCTTTTTAAGGATTGTGCCTCCAATTTTAATGAATAAATAGTTTTAAGGACTGTACCCCACCATTGTGGCAGGTGGGAGGTATGGACAAAACAACCCTGTGGTTTTCTTTGTGGTATCTAGCAAAGGACTATGCCTTTGGACTTGAAGAGCCCCTAATGATGGCCCAGGGGCCTGTTGTTTTAAGAACGAACTTGACTTTGTTGTCTTTTTGTGGATCTAGGCCAGGACGGCCTGAAGCAATTAAATGTTTAGACACTGGAGAAAAAAAGAGTTGTTAGTGGTGATGCTTTATGGATTGTATGACATGCTTTTAATGTATTATTTAGGTTCCTGATGGCCAAGGACAACCATAGTCAAAGAAGGGGGAATGTAGTAGAGTGAGCTGTGGCCTGCAAAGCTTAGAAGACGTCATGACTGTTACAAAAATGTGTAAAGTGCGTTTCTCTGTATTGTAATGTTAGGATGTGCAAATCTTTTACATGTGTGCCTATAACGCAGTTCTGCCAGCTACTATTAAGTGTCACTGGTACTAGACTCCCAAGCTGGAAGGGGAGGCACAGGCACAAGGTAGAGTAGCAGGACTGAAAGTGTTAAATAAGAAGAACCAGGCCCACAGTGAAGGGGATGTAGTGTGAAGAATTTCCTGGTTTTAGTCAGATAGGGTTAAAGTCAGTGAAGAGTAATGAAGTACAAGTAGATGCAGCAGATTGTAGAGTGTGATGTGGAGAGATAGGAACAGGCAGAAGAATGTGCAGGAGAAGAAAACAAAGTGAGCAAAGATACAGTTTGCAGCAGGGAGGTTTCAGTGAGGTAAACCAAGTGATCAGAAAGCGCATCCTCCTCAAGTCGGCTATTGTGAACAGTGCAGACAGTTTGCAACACTGACTGACAGGGCCACTGACATTGTGGGAACACGACTCTAGGAGTTCTCTCAAAAACATAGCATATGTATCTATGCGACAGCACAGCACCTAACCACAAAGCACCAAACCCTCACCCTCTTGGTGACCGTTGGGACTCTGACTGCAGCAGAAATCGAAGAGTCAAAATGTACTGATATGAAAACACCTGATGAAAAGTTGAGGGTTAACCCCATCGTAAGAAAAGAGAATTGGTGTTTTGAAGTTGTTGCACATAAACTTTATGCAGTTTTTAACTTGCGTGGAGTTGTCACTAGAAACCCTGCACACAGAACCACCAAATGTGAACCAGACACTAAGAAGCCGGCTTGCAGCTCCACACCCGTTTCACTATCCACTCTATTCACAGTGTCTGTAGCGTGCCGTGGTGGGTTGAGGACTGCAGCCCTCACCCACGACTACCACCCCTGGGTATGTTACATAAGCATACTCTCACTTGGATGATAGCTATAGGCACACAACTTCAATGTAAAAATACAGTTTTGCTCTGTTGATTAATGCCAAGAGAATATGAGCACACAATGTCAATATACAGTAATCCAGTGTTGATTAATTACAAGGGAGCATGAGCAGTAAGGGTGAATTACATCTAAATATTTTAAATTATGGGTCATAAATTTATGATTGCATAGTGAAAGTGATTGAAGGTATAATTACTGCGTATGGATTTTGTTTTAAGCCTTTAAAAATGTGAAAGTTAAATGTTTAGATACATAAGATGAAATAATGTATTCCAGATTGGTAGTACTTTCATAGACATTATACAAGAATGTGCATATATAGGATGAAAGCAAGTTACAAAAAGAAGCTTAATGATCAGTAATGGATACCGATACAACACAATTTCCACTTCCCTCTAAATCACTAACTGAAGCTGTCAAATAAAGTGAGAGGATCCAGCCTACCCCTGGATTCTAAAAGCAAAATAGGTGAGTTACTTTACTGCTTCATGAACAATTTCTCCTCTCATTCACACCACGAAATAAGCATATACCACTTCAAAAGTGGCTTCACCACAGATACCCCACTGGGATGTATCCACTCTCTCAAAAAAAGATCATGCATAAGGTACCACCAAATAGTATTTAGGCTATGTCCACACTTTGCGTTGTCCTAGTTGCAGTTCTAAACGCATCCTTTGGCAGAAATTGCTTTTGCCAAACTTGCTTTTGACCACAAAATCGCGGTAAATACGCATGCGTTTTTACCGCGATTCAGGCGCATTTTTAGCGCTTTTTACATACTTTTCCATCGCGTTTAGACAGATGTGTTTTGAACATTAAGACACTGCTAAATAAAGTTTAAATAGCCAAACACAATGAAAAAAAGGGAAAAAAGTATCTATATATATATAATTGCCTTATTCTGTCTGTCTGTCTGTCTTGCTCCAAAATTCTGTCATTACCGCGACAAGCGTCTCATTGGCCGCTCGCCTTGCCTCGGCTCCACCCCCCGCACGGATTGGCCGCTCGCCCAAGCTCCGCCCCCCATACGGATTGGCCTCTCGCCCCGGCCCCCTGCACGCATTAGCAACTCGGCCACGCCCCGCCCCCCTCACGCATTGCACGCTCGCACTGGCCCTGCCCCCCGCACGTATTCCCCAAACCGACACGGAGCCACGACTCCCAAGTGAGTGCTGTACCCCCGGGAGCCCACATCAGCGTACACCGGCAACCCAGCCGACACATACCCTCGCATTGCTGGGGTTGCCGGCGTACGCTGGTGTGGGCTCCTGTGCGAGCGGGGGGCGGGGTACGCTGGTAACCATGGTACACATCGAGTTATATTGTGTAGCATGGTTACCAGCGTACATCGGCTCCCAGGTGAGCGCATCAAGGTCCTGCAGCGGCGGAACACACACACACGCACACACATAAGAACAGACACACACACACACATCAGATCACACTCACTCTCACACACACCTCACACACACATCAGATCGCATCCACACACTCACAACATCCAGTGATATCGCTTGCTTCTCGGCGGCGATACTGTGCGTGCAGTGACCTTCCAGGACCTGCCGGAGGATCACACGGCCAGAAGCATGTGGTATCTCCAGATGTTGTGAGTGTGAGCGCGTATGTGCAATATCGTCAATGTGTGTGTGCGTGTATGCGATCGGGTGTGTGCGTGTATGCGATTGGGTATGTGCGTGTATGCGATCGGGTGTGTGTGTGTCGGCAGAAGGCAGAGGAGCACTGCGTGCAGCACAGCTGCTGGGACTGCACACCGGAGGGCACAGGCAGAAGTGGGGTGTGAATGTATGCGATCAGATGTGTGCGTGTATACTGTCTGATGTGTGACTGTGGAGCACGATGGGGGGTGCACTGCATGGGGGATGGAGCACGATGGGGAGTGCGCAGCATGGGGGATGGAGCACGATGGGGAGTGCGCAGCATGGGGGATGGAGCACGATGGGGGGTGCGCAGCATGGGGGATGGTGCACGATGGGGAGTGTGCAGCATGGGGGTGGAGCACGATGGGGAGTGCGCAGCATGGGGGATGGAGCACGATGGGGAGTGCGCAGCATGGGGGATGGAGCACGATGGGGAATGCGCAGCATGGGGGATGGAGCACAATGGGGAGTGCGCAGCATGGGGGATGGAACACGATGGGGAGTGCGCAGCATGGGGAATGGAGCACGATGGGGGGTGCGCAGCATGGGGGATGGAGCACGATGGGGAGTGCACAGCATGGGGGATGGAGCACGATGGGGAGTGCGCAGCATGGGGAATGGAGCACGATGGGGGGTGCGCAGCATGGGGGATGGAGCACGATGGGGAGTGCGCAGCATGGGGGATGGAGCACGATGGGGAGTGCGCAGCATGGGGGATGGAGCATGATGGGGAGTGCGCAGCATGGGGGATGGAGCACGATGGGGGGTGTGCAGCATGGGGGATGGAGCACGATGGGGAGTGCGCAGCATGGGGGATGGAGCACGATGGGGAGTGCGCAGCATGGGGGATGGAGCACGATGGGGGGTGCGCAGCATGGGGGATGGAGCACGATGGGGAGTGTGCAGCATGGGGGATGGAGCACGATGGGGAGTGCGCAGCATGGGGGATAGAGCACGTTTGTGAGTGCGCAGCATGGGGGATGGAGCACGATGGGGAGTGCACAGCATGGGGTATGGAGCACGATGGGGAATGCGCAGCATGGGGGATGGAGCACAATAGGGAGTGCACAGCATGGGGGATGGAACATGATGGGGAGTGCGCAGCATGGGGAATGGAGCACGATGGGGGGTGCGCAGCATGGGGGATGGAGCACGATGGGGAGTGCGCAGCATGGAGAATGGAGCACGATGGGGGGTGCGCAGCATGGGGGATGGAGCACGATGGGGAGTGCGCAGCATGGGGGATGGAGCACGATGGGGAGTGCGCAGCATGGGGGATGGAGCACGATGGGGAGTGTGCAGCATGGGGGATGGAGCACGATGTGGGGTGCGCAGCATGGGGGATGGAGCATGATGGGGGGTGCGCAGCATGGGGGATGGAGCACGATGGGGGGTGTGCAGCATGGGGGATGGAGCACGATGGGGGGTGCGCAGCATGGGGGATGGAGCACGATGTGGGGTGCACAGCATGGGGGATGGAGCACGATGGGGGGTGCACACCTCCCCCCAAAACACACACCCACACACACCGCCACACACGCACTGCACAATACACCACACACAAACTGGGAACCACAAACACCGCCCTACACAGACACCCACACACACAGACAACGCCGCACACACACAACACCCAACACACAAACACCACGGCACACACAAATACACGCACATACCGCACAACACACACATTGCACAAAACATACCTCCCCCAAAACACACACACACACCGGACACCCACACAAACCGCGCAACACACACACACAACACTACAGACACACAGCGCTCCACAAACAACGCAACACACACAACGCAACACACAAACAACACCGCTCTCACCCCCCGACACACCCAGACAACACCCAGAACATGTACAGCGCCCTACACAAAAACTTGGTAACTACACACAACAACATCTATATATATATATATATATATATATATATATATATATATATATAACAAAAATCATACATTAACTACACAATACGTAAATTCTAGAATACCCGATGCGTAGAATCAGGGCCACCTTCTAGTAACATATAATTATTGAAATCATAATGAAAATGGTTATATTTCATATAATTATAGCGGGTTTTATACTATTTATCGCAAAAATAGCAATATCATATTTTTCATGAATTTAATTGTCAGACTATGTGTGTGTGTAAAGGGACATATAATTTCATTATTTTGATGTCAGAAAAGCATGCGTTTATGTAGTCCAAAACGCATGTAAAACGCTGGAATTTTGATGTTTCTTGCTTTTTACAACTTCTCATTGACTTCAATGTTAGCAAAACGCAGCCCAAATGGCAAAAACAATTGACATGCTGCTTCTTTGAACGCTGAGTTTTTGCCCAAATTTATGCAAATTAAACGCAGCGTTTTAAACTGCAAAGTGCAGACAAGAAATCCACTTTTCCCATAGACTTTGCCGGAAAATCAAAACGCATGCGTTTTGGCATGAAAACGCTGCAGTTCAAAACATTGCTGAAACACAGGTGAAAACGCAAAGTGCGGACACAGCCTTATAGGGAACCTGTCACCATGAAAATGTAGACCAATCTGAACCAGGACAGGTGGTCTGTTAGGCTCCATTCCCACAGTTTTACACACATGTGCTCCCTTTTTCACAGAATGCCAGATGCCCCAGCAAGCAACATAAAAGACATAGTCCTGGCTGGGTGTGTGGACTTGTATCTTGCTGGCTATTTGCCCATGCGGGCCCCATATTACTGTTGGTTTCAGTAGGCTAGGACCAGATGACAATTCGCTTCCACAAGGAGACCAAAAGTTCAGTTTCAACAACTGTTTATGTAACATTTCTTCCATAAAAAATGTACACATGAGATAATGGGCACATTCAGTCCCCGTTTTGTTTTTTCCATTCTAACTGATCCTGTGAGTCACAGAATAACCCGGCCTAATGCTACAATTCAATTACTGATAGTCACTTTCCCTTTTTTGCTGCCCCATGTCCAATCTCCTCATAGAGGGGGGTAAGGGGATTTGCTACTATGGCAGTAGTAAAATCTTGTGCTCACAGATTCTTCAGAGTCCACGTCTCTCCTCTTCATAGAGAAAGGAATAAGGGAGTAACCAGGAGTACCATAGTAGAGCCTTGCACTCTGGGATGCTTGGTGACACGCCGCCCAGGAAAGTTAACTCGATGCACATACGTTTGATAGAATGTTGGTCTCTAGCCTCAGCGTTGTTATGCTTTCAATGTCCTAGTTAACACTTCAGGATCATACTATCTTGATTCTGTCTCCTTTCTCCTTTTGTTACCATAGGCCACCCACTGTATTCAACCTTGACAACTTACAGACTACGCGTCTGTTTCTGTCACCTGCTATGTGCGTCTATGGCATGGTTTAAAAATAAATAAATAAAAAAAAAGGCATCGGGTCCCCCCATATTATTGTGATGCCCTGGCCTACCAGGTCGTCACAGTGTATTGTGCAATCTGCCCTTCTGTGCAATATTCGCCTCCTCCTTTGTTATGGGTCCCTAACCAATGGTGTTGCCAAAACCAGCTAATCAAAATCCTAGGAACACTCTGCACCACACCCACTAGACACACCAGTGGACGGCCTGAGTGGAATAGGGTCGCCCACTTGGGGGGTGTTGGAACGGGAGGTCAGGAGTGTCAGGAGAAAGTGAGTGTAGTGTTGGAAGGGAAGGAGAGAGGAGGTCAGGAGCTGGGCTCCTTGGAAGTACTAGGTAGCAGACAGTGGTCTGGGCCTGGTAGGAGCTGGACCCCCGGTCACAGGGGATTGTGACAAGGGGCACGGTATTGTTGTGGAGGACAGCCGGCGGCCTTCTACCATCACCAGGCTGGGACCAGGGCATGACGGGGTATGTGGACCCTAGGTCAGGGAGTAGCTTCAGGCAACCTGACAATTCACCTGACGAGAACGGAGCCTTCAAGATCAACTCTCCACCCGCTCCAAAATCGTGGTACTAGCACAACGAGGGGGATAGGACTTTCCACTAAAACGGTCCAGGAAATCCCAAGCGTGAACCCTAAGAGCAAGCTCACTCAGTTAGTCACACTGGGGAGCGGGACCCGGTTAGTTTCAAGCTATAGGGGCCAACTAGAAGAGAACAAGGTGCCAAGGGAAAGGTCACAGATCATCAGGCAACACCAGCAGAAACGAGACCCAAATGTGCTCCCTCTCAGCGGCAGCGGTGTCCAGAACTTTTGTTTACTAAGTTGTTGGTGTCAGTTTTATGGACTGAGTGAGTACGCAAGTGACCCCTACCTCCCCAACGGCACGTCCCGCCATCATCACCGAGTCCCGGGGCATGCCCCCTACCCGTGGAGGGGTTAAACACCTGGCTGCCCACTCCATCTGGGTACTCCCAGCTGCAGCGGTGGTACTCCACCTTACCACACACCACGGGTGGCGTCACAAACTTTAAATACACCATCCCCTGTAAATACCCCCTTTATTCAAGTGACTGCACTGCCCCTGAGTCCGGACACCCCTCGAGCCACCGCGGATCTGGATCCGAGCAGCCCGGCTGCTGACGTGGGGGCGGCACATTATCATACCCAGCAAAAATTAAGCATACAGCTACAGGCTTCAGCCCCCAGATGTGTGCTTATCTTGGCTGAGTATCAAAATAAGAGGAACCGCATGTAGCTTTTTTTTAATTATTTAAATAAATAAATAATTTAAAAAAAAAGGGGGGATACGGGAACCCGTATCCCTGCTGCTAGCTGGGTCCCCCTTGTCAGTGTTTTCCGGAGCTTGATTGTGCTTGATGAGAGGCCTTCTTGTTTCTTCTTGCAGAAAGTTCCTAGCCAGTGTAAGCAGACTTATAGGTCATGCAATGTCTGATATTTACTTTTAAAATTGCTACATACTATAGGTGGTGCCAGAGATCAAGCCATCTCCCTTCCAAAGAGGCTATTTGCCGTCACACAGTAACTACTGGAACTCAACTAGATATAAGTGAACTCCTGGAGAGCACTGCAGCACACAGGGTACTGAGGAAACACAATACAATGGTAAGCCCTCATGTCACTCAACTGAGGCTGATCCCTGCACTCCTTAACATCCATATATGAGTTCTTCCCTTCATCGTCGATCATGTGCCTAGGCCCTTGCTTGACCGTAACTCAGCCTGGCTAGAGAGAAGGCCATCGAGAGCACTAATCTCATCACTGCACTAATACAACATGAAGGAAGGAAGACAGACAAGAGGTAAATAGACACAAAAGGAAAACACTCCAAGCTCCTCCAATGCTGTTAAACACCACAGTTGCCACTGTCATGACTCCTCAGCTTCTCCCAGAAGACCAGTTGCTTCCAAAATGGTCAGCATAAGAATGAAAATACTATCAGTGGCATCAAATGGCGAGACACGTGATTTTTTTTTATAGCGACAGGGAGTGGTCCCAAAAGATCTACACCTGTGATTACGGCTACAAAGGACAACCAGAAAGGAAAGAGTACTCAACCCCTACAGTACTAAAAGCAAGTAGATGTTAAGGGGAACCTGTCAGGTGCAATATGCACCTAGAACCACGAGCAGTTCTTGGTGCATATTGCTAAGCACTGTCTAGCAGTCTCAGCATATACTAGCATACATAAAGAGATCTTTAGAAAATGATTTCTAAAGATCCCATATGATATGCTAATAAGGCCAGAGACTAGTTGCAAGGGCATTAGTTCCCTTGGATAGTCAGCCCCCTTAGCATGTAAGCATGCCCCTGTAGGTGTGCTACCATGCTAATGAATGCGCAGCGTCAGAGGCATGGTCGTGCTCAACTTTCTGACCATCGCGTCTGACGGTGGACTTCAGCTCAGTTCGCATGATCCCAAACTTTCGGTCACCAGGTGTCTGGATCCCAGATCCAAACACAGATTTTTCCTGTATGTCATTTTCCTGTTTGGATTTGTCATCCAAAAAAATCTTGTTGAAAGATTGCAGAGCAGATGATCAGCAAGCTTTTCCGATAAGGGCACTTCCAGCCTCATCACAACCATGTCAACTATTGGCATAGCTGTGATTGGCCAGGGAAATCACTGTAAAAAAAAGGAAGGAAAATAGTTAAAGCAGAACATACTTACCAGTCTCCATGGTGTGGCTGCAACAGTGCTTCTGGGTCCGCTCATTACATCTCATGCATATTCACTGCTTCTCCGCCCACCATCTTTGACTGCGTCTGTGATTGGCTGCAATCAAACTGCTCATATGTTGGCATCTGATTGGTTGCCCTCATAGTGGCTGTCTGTCTGCCCAAGTAAAGTGTAAAAATAAATAAATAAATTAAATCACGTAGGATGTCCCATATATAGATACCCAGCGCAGATAAAGCATACAGGCTGCAGCCCCAGCTGTACATGATATCTTGTCAGTCTATCAAAATAAGAGGGACCCCATATGGCTTTTTAAATTATTTAATTAAATAATTTGAAAAAAAAAAGGCTTGCGGTCTCCTCAATTTTGATAGCTAGACAATATAAAGCTGACAGCTGGGGCCTGGTGCTCTCAGTCTGCGGAGACCCATGGTTATTGGGCCCTACCCAGCAGAGTAACTCACAGCCATCAAGAATTGTCACATCTATTAGATGAAAAATTCCAGCGCTGTTCCCAGTCTCATCCCAGTTGCCCTGGTGTGGTGGCCATTGGGATAATATAAGAAGTTAATGACAGCTGGGATTTGTCAGCTGTCATGAAGCCCTTGCTTAGTTATGGGTAGGTGTCTATAAGACCCCCATTACAAACATCTTTAGCGCCAGACCCTGCTGTTTGAACAAACAGTAGCATCCAAACACATCTGGGGGATTCACTCAGTTCAGGAAAAATTTCTAAGTACCATTTTATTGGAAAAACACATTTTTTTGTTCTGGACAATGGTTAAAAGTTCTCTGAAGCACTTGTTTTATTAAATTCTCAACACATCTCTTTATGAATTCCTTAAGTAGTTTGCAAAATGAAATAACTTGTGGGGGTTTCCGTTGTTCTGGCACCCCAGGGGCCCTGCAAATGAAACATGGCATCAACGAACTATTTCAGACACGTTTTGCACTCAAAACTTCAAATAGCCTATTTCTTTTGCAAGACCTGATCTAAAAAAACATTAGTTTTTATTTACCACAAATCACATATTACTGCTTTCAAAATAAATTGCTTAACAAATGGTGAGCTCCATTTACTTCCATTACTCCGTGTGAAAAGGCCAATTTTAAAGGTAAAATAATATTTAACTGGAAAAAACATATTTTTTAATGCTTACCTGTGGGTTGAAAATACTGAACATACCCTTAGCCGATTTTCCCTAGGGAGTTTGGTTTCTAGCAGTCACTTGTGGGAAGTTTCTGCTGCTTTGGTACTTTGGGGACCAGACAAATTTGCAAAAAAAAAATTTCTGAATTTTGCCGTGTGCTCAAACAGTTTTCAACTACATATGGAAAATTGTTACTTTTGCGAGAAGTGGTATAACGAATTCTGGGCTCACTTTTCTCCAATATTTTTAATAACTCATAACTCGATGCTGAATAAATTGAAATGTTTAATAATGTTTCCATTTCTTCATCATATCTACATCATTGATAGATCTATAGATCCACTTTTCCTTCTTGGTGTTGGAATGGAATGTAGATTTAATAGAAAGTTGACATTTCATCTATAAATTGTAAAACATTTATTTTTTACTCAAACTCATTTTTATTGAAATTATTTTCTCTGATTTATACTGGAAGCATCAGGACTATTATGCTTTCTTATGAGCCCTATATTTTTAAGAAAGCTACAAATATGTAAAGTAATGTGCCTCCTGCCTAATATATCTTTCCATTATGCAATTTAGCAGAGATAAGACTAAGTCTTCTCTATAGGAAACTTGATACATGAGGCCATTAAAGTCATTTAGGCATCAAGCACAGCCAGAAACATAATGGGATCATCTTCTTTGTCACCTCTAGGCTTCATATGTTATGTTATCACTATACTTTGTATCAGTCTTGTCATTTAATGCATTTTCCTGTTAAAGGGGTTGTCCCATTAACAAAGTACATTTTAATCAATAGATGTTGGAATAATAGTAAGTTCCACTATTAGTTGTGTTCAAAAAAATGTTCCTGTGCTGAGATAATCTTATATATGTGCCCCTGCTATCTACTGGGTAATCACTGTAGGAACAATGGCAGCATACACCATAGCTCCTGGCCAGGGGAGGAAGCAAAAGAGCCTATGGACAGCACAGCATGGGATCGCAGCTGATTCTTTAAAAGGAATCTGTCAGCAAGTTTTTGCTCTGTAATCTGAGTACAGCATATGTTGCAGAATTCAGAGATGTGTCACTTATCACCCTGTGTGCTGTTGTTTATTTATAACTAGCTGTAGTACCTGGGCATTGCCTGAGATAGTAACTGTCTCTCAGTCTCTCTCCCAGTCTCTGTCTGTCTCTGTGTCTGTCTCTGTCTGTCTCTGTGTCTGTCTGTCTGTCTCTTTCCTGTCTGTGTCTGTCTGTGTCTGTGTGTCTGTCTCTTTCCCTGTCTGTCTCTTTCCCTGTCTGTCTCTTTCCATGTATGTTTCTATCCATGTGTGTCTCTGTCTCTATCCATGTCTGTCTGTCTGTGTCTATCTCTGTCTGTGTATCAGTCTCTGTCTGTCTTTCTCTCTGTGTATGTCTGTCTCTCTTTATCTCTGTGTCTGTCCATCTCTCGCTGTCTGTCTCTCTCTATCTCTGTCTGTCTGCCTTTCTGTATGTCTGTGTCTGTCTGTCTGTCTCCCTGCCTGTCTCGTTCCAGGTCTCTCTCATTCCAGGTCTGTCTCTTTCCCTGTCTGTCTCTTTCCCCGTCTGTCTCATTCCAGGTTTGTCTCTTTCCCCGTCTCTCTCTTTCCCCGTCTGTCTCATTCCCCATCTGTTTCTTTCCCTGTCTGTTTCTTTCCCTGTCTCTTTCCTTGTCCTTTTCTTTGTCTCTGTCTCTTTCCCTGTTTTTGTCTGTTTCGTTGTTTTTGTCTCATTCCCTGTCTGTCTCTTTATCTGTCTCTTTCCCTGTCTCTTTCCCTGTCTGCCTGTCTCTTTCCCTGTCTGTCCGTACTTGTCTCTTTCCCTGTCTGTCTGTGTCTTTCTGCCTCTATTTCTTTGACTGTCTGTCTCTCTCTCTCTTTCCCTGTAAGTCTGTCTCTATCTGTCCATCTCTGTATGTCTCTGTCTCATCCCGTGTCCGTCTCTATCCGTCTCCCCACCAACATCATATTACCTCACACATAAGCTTCTTTGTTATGATACAGTGACCGAGGAGGATCAGAAAAAGAGTAAAAACTCGGAAACCCAGAAAATAACCAGAGTGGCTGGAACCTTAACTGACTGCAAATCTAATACTGACACACAACTAGAAGTAGCCGTGGGAAGAGCCTACGATGACCTAGTCGTCTCGACATAAATACTCTAACAGAGAGAAATGTAGAAAAGCTAATCTGCCTTGGAGTAGTCCCGAAAGATATAGATAGCCCCCCACATGTAAAGATTACGGTGATGTAGAAAAGCACAATACGTAGCTAGAGAACAGAGTCAACAAAGATGAGGCCCAAAACTATCTGCATAGAAAAGAATAGGAAAGAGCACTGACTGCAACCGTAAAAATCCTAATAAATACCAGCACGTCTGACATGGAAAAATACTGAACCTGAACAGGCTCTCCCCCACTATATCAGTACTCTGGTGTTACTGGGATCCAAGAAAAACATTATAGAGAGGGGACTGAATATTGTACCAAGCATGACAAAACACAATACATAACAGAACATGGAGCAAGGTACACAGATACCCCCAGCAGGGAATAATCCAATTCCATCAGGAACTCCACACAGGCAAAATCACAAGAAAGTGAAAAAACCATAAGCAAAGGTAGAAGACCAACTTATCTGAGAGGAGTTCTGGTAGACACAGAGAACAGAGCTGGTTTCAGGAAGTGCTTAGAACACAGGAAATACAATTGAGCACCAGCAAGCAGCAAAAGGAAGCTACATACTTATAGAGGCCAAACCAAATGGCCTGATTGCAAATCCCACTCAGCTGTTCAGTTGCCACTCAGCAAGTCATCTGCATTACCAGCACTGACCACAAGAGGGAGCCCCAAACTGGAATCTACTTCCAATGTATTTGTTAGGGCCAGGTGGACGGGCAGACCCAGGAGGTGGATCCACTGGGCTGAACACCTCACCGAAGGCAAGGTGCCCGGTAGCCGGAGCACTACGGGTAGCAGGACAGTCCGTTCAGAGGTGTGGAGAGTAGAAGTCCCTGGGACCACGGAGTCACTGAAGGTAGTCCGGGTGACGGAGCTCAGGTTCGGAGGCCGAGATGACGTCAGGCAGAGTCCGGAACCAACGGAGCGAGAAGACAGGTCACCACAGGGATCGGAGATGGTATGAACTGACGGGATGGCAGACCGTCACCGTTCGGGGTTCGGTTATCGTCAGGACCGGTTGGCGAGGCAGGAGCGGCTCTAGGAGAGAGATAGGTAAGTATACCACAAGACACAAGGAGACCTGACTCCTAGCTTAGCAAAACACGAAGAACAGGCCCCGCCCACTTGGAAAGGATCTCCCTTTATACCCTGTACCTGATTCTTCAATATCCTGTTTGAGGACACTGGCCCTTTAAGAGAGGGTCAATGACCGCGCGCGCGCCCTAATGCGCATGCGCGAGGCCCGGGTGCCAGAAGCCAGAGCAGGGAGCGGTAAACAGGAGACAGGAGAGCCGGGCTGGAGCAGAGTTGCCGACGGGCGCCGGGAGCGGGGACCGGGCTGCCTGGGGACCGCAGGTGATGGGGCATGGAGGCTGTGGAGTGGGGGACGCCTGGCAGAGGAGCCGGGGAGCGAGGCAGGGAAGCCGGGGAGCGTGGCAGGGGAGCCGGAGAGCGTGACAGGGGAGCCGGGGAGCGTGACAGTATTCAAAACACTTCTTATACTATGAATGTCTTTTGTTCCTATAGCAACCAATTACAGCTCCTATTAATAACCTGCAGCTCACAGCTCTATTGACTTTAATGGAGGAAGGTTTTTTGAAGAAGAACTGTAAAGCGCGCGGTTAAATTTTCCCATCAAAACATAGTCTATGACATTCCCTGAGTCACATGAGGTGTCTGTGCAAAATTTTATGTTTGTTTTTATGTTCGGTATCCCCAGTTACCATGACATGATCCCATTCTACATGATAATGCTTTTCCCTTAATTTGTTAATATCAGCTTTCCTAAAATTCCAGGTTTTAGCTTTTTCCTTATAAAATATTTTGCTGAATATTACATTGAAACTTTCCATATTATGTTCACTGTATCCCAAATGCTCCCGGACTTGTAGATTTTAAGCTGCACCTAGTCTTTTTCACCTGGGCAGATCCACCAAATTATCTCCCCTGGTCGATTCATCTGCCAACTGAGAGAGGTAATTGTCTTGAACTGCAGATAAGAACTTGTAGCTTTTGACACAACCAGAAGATTTTTTTTTTTGTCCCATTGAATGTCTGGATATTTAAAATCCCCTATAATCAGGACCCTATTATTATTGTGACATAGGCATCCCTGCACTACCCTGCTTCTCCCCAGCAGGGACGCTGACTCGCTTACCGCCATAGCCGGGCTGCGTCCTCCCCCACACTCCCATGGGGATCCACATACGTTCCTGCTTCTTCCACCTCCCAGGACCTGTGCACGCATTACAGTTCCCCCGGGAGTGTGCTTAGGGTGCGAGCGCCCTCACACCTGCTCTCCTTAAATGGTCAGCATGCTTTTTCCAGAAAGTTCCTCTCAGTATATGGCATGGGGAGGTAGCTGTGCAACGCATTTAGTTAGTCTACTATCTGCTAGCTAGTTGTCAATTTCTGTGCTCTCATCTCGTTATTCATCCCTGTGCAAGTCTTACCATACCTGTCCATACCTGCCTGCTTCAGCCATCTTGCCTGTACCTGCCTGCACCTGTGTCCATGGGGGTCAGCTGCTACAGTCCCTGTCACTGCCCGGAGAGTGGTATCTGGCACTTAGTTAAGCCCCTCCTTCTAAAGGGTAAGTCCGGGCCTACTATGTGGTCCAGTGGGTTTACTACTTTTCTTGCTTGCTGCCTCAACAACACCACCTAGTGTTGTTGAGACAGTGGGTGAGCATTCCAATTATTTGCTGCCTTTTTAATTTGTTGCAGAATTTAATCTTTTACCTGTTCAGCTATGTTAGGAGGCTTATAGCAAATTCCAATTAGCAGCTTTCCATTATTTTCATCCCCATGTATATTTACTCATACTGACTCTACATTGTCGGAGCTCCCCCCAATATAATCCTTAGGCACAGGTATTACATAAGATTTAATGAAAAAACACACCTCTCCACCTTTTTTATCTTTCCTGTCCTTTCCGAATATAGTGTAACCCTCTATGTTTGTCACCCAGTCATGGCTCGCATCCAGACAAGCTTAAAAGTTTCCGAAATGCCCACCACATCATAATCTGTGGCTCACATAAGAGTCTTCAATTCATTTATTTTGATGGTAAGATTTCTTGCATTCACCAGCAGACATTCATTACTATTAGCAGTTTCAATTCTTCTACTTTCCTTGCACTTCCCAGCCCCCCTAACTCCTCATTGACCTACACTATCACACCCCCTGTCTACTGTAACAATTTCCTTATTTTAACAACTACCCTCCCTCCTTCCAGATCCTAATTTAAAAGCTCCTCCATCCGTCTGACCATTTTTTCGCCCAGCATAGCTGCACCTACCTCATTGAAGTGCAGCCCATCCCTACTGTAGAGCCGTTAGCCGACAGAGAAGTTGGACCATTTCTCCATAAAACCAAATACGTCCTTTCTGCACTAATTTCTCAGCCACTTATTTATCTCCCAAAGCTCCCACTGGATTTCTAGTGACGCTTGTGGGACAGGTAGTATTTCTAAAAGCACCACCTTCGAGGCCCTGGACTTCATCTATTTTGTCTATTCAGCCTTAAATATTCTTTACTCTTAGAGAGATCAATCAAAAAACTTCAAATCAGCTCCGATGATGTAATCCTAATTATATCTGCATCACCTACTTTTAGAAATGCTCTCTTTGTAAGGTAAGCAGATTTAGGATTTCTTAGCTTAGTTTCCTATCATATTAAACGGATAGTTTTTGCTACAATGCAGAGAAGTCACTCTTGCAGTACAAAGGTAAAACTTGACTACCATGATAAGGAAAGCCTACAACCTGTATTTTGGTGTCATTGTAGAAGATTAGGACAAGAGTTGGGCTCCATATTCTACAATAGACCTGCATCACATGTTACCCAATGCTTGCATGTAAAGAGCCAATCTATGCTTTTTGCAGTCCCAATTATCTTGATAGAGTCTACCTATTGCTACAGTGCCTTGCGAAAGTATTCGGCCCCTTTGAATTTTTCAACCCTTTCCCACATTTCAGGCTTCAAACATAAAGATAAAAATGTTAATGTTATGGTGAAGAATCAACAACAAGTGGGACACAATTGTGAAGTTGAACAAAATGTATTGCTTATTTTAAACTTTTGTAAAAAAGAATAAACTGAAAATTGGGGTGTGCAATATTATTCGGCCCCATTACTTTCAGTGCAGCAAACTCACTCCAGAAGTTCATTGAGGATCTCTGAATGATCCAATGTTGTCCTAAATGACTGATGATGATAAATGGGCTTTTTGTTGATGTACTGGTCCTGAGGAAGAGGTTTTTACCTCGAAACGCGTAGACCTATGGAATAAAAGAAAGTTTTTCTTCATCAACATTCTACATCTTCATTTTGGCTGATGTGTGGCTTTAACCCCTTCTCTACTCCATTTTGTATGATGATGATAAATATAAGCCACCTGTGTGTAATCTAGTCTCCGTATAAATGCACCTGCTCTGTGATAGCCTCAGTGTTCTGTTTAAAGCGCAAATAGCATCATGAAGACCAAGGAAGACAACAGGTAGGTCCATGATACTACCTGTATCATGTACCAAATCCGGCTTTAAACTTGTCCACAACAGGTCCGTGATACTGTTGTGGAAAAGTTTAAAGCCGGATTTGGTTACAAAAAGATTTCCACAACTTTAAACATCCCAAGAAGCACTGTGCAAGCGATCATATTGAAATGGAAGGAGTATCATACCACTGCAAATGTACCAAGACCTAGTCGTCCATCCAAACTCATCTCAAACAAGGAGAAGACTGATCAGAGATGCAGCCCAGAGGCCCATGAGCACTCTGGATGAACTGAAACGATCTACAGCTGAGATGGGAGAGTCTGTGCATAGGACAACAATCAGTCGTACACTGCACAATTCTGGCCTTTATGGAAGAGTGGCAAGAAGAGAGCCATTTCTCAAAGATATCCATAAAAAGTGTTGTTTAAAGTTTGCCACAAGCCACCTGGGAGACACACCAAACATGTGGAAGAAGGTGCTCTGGTTGGATGAAACCAAAATCAAACTTTTTGGGCACAATGCCAAACGATATGTTTGGCATAAAAGCAACACAGCTCATCACCCTGAACATACCATCCCCACTGTCAAACATGGTGGTGGCAGCATCATGGTTTGGGCCTGCTTTTCTTCAGCAGGGACAGGGAAGATGGTTAAAATTGATAGGAAGATGGATGGAGCCAAATACAGGACCATTCTTGAAGAAAACCTGTTGGAGTCTGCAAAAGACCTGAGACTGGGACGGAGATTTGTCTTTCAACAAGACAATGATCCAAAACATAAAGCAAAATCTACAATGGAATGGTTCACAAATAAACGTATCCGGATGTTAGAATTGTCAAGTCAAAGTCCAGACCTGAATCCAATTGAGAATCTATGGAAAGAGCTGAAAACTGCTATTCACAAACGCTCTCCATTCAACCTTACTCAGCTCGAGCTATTTGCAAAGGAAGAATGGGCAAGAATTTCAGTCTTTCGATGTGCAAAACTGATAGACATATACCTCAAGTGACTTGCAGCTGTAATCGCAGCAAAAGGGGACAAATAATATTGCACGCCCCACTTTTCAGTTTATTATTTTTTATAAAAGTTTAAAATAAGCAATAAATATCGTTCAACTTCACAATTGTGTCCCACTTGTTGTTGATTCTTCACCATATGAAATGTGGGAAAAGGTTGAAGAATTTAAAGGGGCCAAATACTTTTACAAGACACTGTATCTCTGCATAGCGCCTCCCATTAGGATTGGAGTTTCAAGAAACAGTAAATGGACTTTACAGTATCCAAACATTTCATCTGCAATACACGCAATACCACATACAGAAGAACTGCCGATTCCAAAAGCACTAGAAACTATTTAATTCAAGTCAAGTGAGGAAGAAGAGGGCACTTGTTGTCATGAAGCATCTTCGTCTCATGACCCAGACTTTATCAGCAACCTCAACTGAGCCACACCTTATAGCACAAAGTGAACCAAACGAGCTTGCTGGAGATTTGGATCTGCCCAAGAGTAAGGGGTACTTCACACACAGCGAGATCGCTACTGAGATCGCTGCTGAGTCACGGTTTTTGTGACGCAGCAGTGACCTCATTAGTGATCTCGCTGTGTGTGACACTGAGCAGCGATCTGGCCCCTGCTGTGAGATCGCTGCTCGTTACACACAGCCCTGGTTCGCTTTTTTATTGTTGCTCTCCCGCTGATAAGCACACATCGCTGTGTGTGACAGCGAGAGAGCAACAATCCTGAATGTGCAGGGAGCAGGAGCCGGCATCTGACAGCCTGCGGTAAGCTGTAACCAAGGTAAACATCGGGTAACCAAGGTGGTTACCCGATATTTACCTTCGTTACCAGCCTCCGCAGCTCTCACGCTGCCAGTGCCGGCTCCTGCTCCCTGCACACGCTAAGCTAAGTGGTGTGCGCTGGTAACTAAGGTAAACATCGGGTAACCATACCCGATGTTTACCTTAGTTACCAGTGTCCGCAGCTTCCAGACGCCGGCTCCGTGCAAGCGCAGCGTCGCTTGCACATCGCTGCTGGCTGGGGGCTGGTCACTGGTCGCTGGTGAGATCTGCCTGTTTGATCAGATCGCTGGTGGGATCGCTGCTGCGTCGCTAAAGTGTGACGGTACCCTAAGGTCGAGCTCTTTGGTTCCAGGCTACAGCAGTGGCTTCTCCTACTGGGTGATGTTTGAATTTCTTTGTTTTACAACTGTGATTAAGATTTGTCCAATACTTCTTCATGGAGAACCATTTTGTGGAATGCAACATGAACAGTTTAATGGAAGCTGTGGAGATAAGTCATAATCCAGAAGAATGGAGGCTCTTCATGAACTTGTCCAAAAGCCTAAAAGCTAAAAAATATCACGGAAAATGTAAACTATCAATGCTTGTTGATTATTGTTGGACAATTGTTAAGGGGGATTTACACGCAACAACATTGCTAACGAGATGTTGTTGGGGTCACGGAATTCGTGACGCACATCCGGCCTCGTTAGCAATGTCATTGCGTGTGAAACGTACGAACGACCGCTAACGATCAAAATTACTCACCTATTCGTTGATTGTTGACACGTCATTTTAATCCCAAATATCGTTGCTGTTGCAGGACGCAGGTTGTTCGTCGTTCCTGAGGCAGCACACATCGCTATGTGTGTGTAGTGTGGTAAACGCCACACACACCAACCTGACATATACTACACTACACACACACACACACACACACACACACACCAACCTGCCATACACTACATACTCTCCATACGCCACATGATGTCCGTAAATAATTGGAGCTAATTTTCCATTCAAATTGATAGCAAGACACAATCTCGCATATGGAGAGTCGCTGTGTGCCTAAACATTGGTGCTCCCCCACTGACCCCATTTTGGAAACTAGACCTCACAAGGAACTTATCTAGATGCATAGTGAGTACTTTGAACCTCCAGGTGCTTCACAAATTGATCCGAAAAATGAATAAGTACTTTTTTTTCACAAATTTTCTTTTAGCCTCAATTTTCTTCATTTTCACATGGGCAACAGGATAAAATGGATCCTAAAATTTGTTGGGCAATTTCTCCTGAGTGCACAGATACCTCATATGTGGTCATAAACCACTGTCTGGGTGTACGGCAGGGCTCAGAAGGGAAGGAGCACCATTTGACTTTTTGAATGGAAAATTAGCTCCAAAAGTCAAATGGCACTCTTTGCCTTCCGAGCCCTGCTGTGCACCCAAACACTTGATTTCCACCACATATGAGGTATCGGTGTACTCAGGAGAAATTTCATAATACATTTTATGGTGTAATTTTTCCTGATACCCTTGTGAAAAAAAGCTACGTGGTTGAAGTAACAATTTTGTGGTAAAAAAATATATATATTTTCACGGCTCAACGTTATAAACTTCTGTGAAGCCCCCAGGGGTTCAAAGGGATCACTAAACTTCTAAAAAAATTCAATGAGGGGTCTAGTTTCCAAAATGGGGTCACTTGTGGGGGAGCTCCATTGTTTAGGCACCTCAGGGGGTCTCCAAACGCAACATGGCATCCGCTAACTATTCCAGACAATTTTGCGTTTGAAAAGTTAAATGGCGCTTCTTGCCTTCCGAGCCCTGCCGTGCACCCAAACAAGTGATTTACACCACATATGACGTATCGGTGTACTCAGGAGAAATTGCACAATAAATTTTATAAAAGAAAAAGAGGGTGCTCTCCTGTGTAAAATCTAATGATAACTTATTACGTGTGCAGTGTGATGGTCACACTCACCTGATCCTGTTGTACGTCAGGTACAACACTGGGGAGACAGCCGAAGGGAGGTCCACGGTGTACCGCTATGGCATCAGCGGGGATCTCGTCCTTTCCAGCCCGCAGTATTTCCAGCTCAGGCCGCCGCTCACGCGATCGATATCCCACATGGAGAGCACAGCCGTCAGACCAGCGCTGAGCTGCAGCTCCTCCTCTGTGGTGGACGGACCCGTAGAAAAGATGCCGGTGACTCACCGGCCCTTCAGAGGCTTGATGTGATTCAGGCAGAGTCTTGGAATAGCTGCAGCAGCCCCGTGAACTCCAGGAAGGAGAAGGAGAATGGATTTGGGGATAATGAAAAAACCACGGTATTGGCTGCGCTGCTATTAAAGTTCATAAAGACGATGGTATTGTTCCAAAAAACTTTTTTTATTGCAAGATTATAAGCCACAACGCGTTTCGGGGTTAAATGTTCCCCCTTCCTCAGGTAGCAACAATCATATGAAGTGGTATGCCTTATATATACATGAATATGTAGGTCCCCACACCCCTTGATTAATTCAACATATGGATCATAATGATCAATCAGCAGGGTTTTCAGGGACCTCGCCTCACAAAAATCAATTGTACATATTCACATTTGACAGCGATGTTCAAGAAACCACAAATTTATTTTGTCTCAAGTATATTGTGATACCCTCATCATTAAAAAAATCTTTTGAAATAAAATAAAGTAATTTCCTTGATGAGTTTTTTTATTCATGTTTATTAATTTTTAAATATATTTCAAAAGATTTTTTTAATGATGAGGGTATCACAATATACTTGAGACAAAATATATTTGTGGTTTCTTGAACATCGCTGTCAAATGTGAATATGTACAATTGATTTTGTGAGGCGAGGTCCTTGAAAACCCTGCTGATTGATCATTATGATCCATATGTTGAATTAATCAAGGGGTGTGGGGACCTACATATTCATGTATATATAAGGCATACCACTTCATATGATTGTTGCTACCTGAGGAAGGGGGAACATTTAACCCCGAAACGCGTTGTGGCTTATAATCTTGCAATAAAAAAAGTTTTTTGGAAAAATACCATCATCTTTATGAACTTTAATAGCAGCGCAGCCAATACCGTGGTTTTTTCATTATCCCCAAATCCACAATAAATTTTATGGTGTAATTTTTCCTGATACCCTTGTGAAAATGCTAAATTTTATGGCTAAAATAACATTTTTGTGTAAAAAAGTAAATTTTCATTTTTTCCTTCCACATTGCTTTGATTCTTGTGAAGCACCTAAAGGGGTAATAAATTTCCTGGATATGGTTTTGAGTAGCCTGAGGGGTACAGTTTTTAGAATGGGGTCACTTTTTGTATTTTCTGTCACCTAGGCCTCTCAAAGTCACTTCAAATGTGAAGTTGGCCCATAAAAAAAGTTTTTTGCAAATTTTGTTAGAAAAATGAGAAATTGCTGATGAACTTTGACCCCTTCTAACTTCCTAACAAAAAAAAAGAATTGTTTTGAAAATTGCGCTGGTGTAAAGTAAACATGTGGGAAATGTTATTTAGTAACTATTTTGTGGGACATATCTCTCAGATTTATGGGCATATAACAGAGAGCATGAGAGAGGGATGTTCAATACTGCGCCAAAAGATCACTGGAACAGATGTTTAGATTAATGTATCTTTATTTTCATCCAGGTCTACGCGTTTCAGGAGCCACTGCCCCCTTCCTCAGGACCGTCAGGAAAGACAAACATCAAATGAGATTTGATGTTTGTCTTTCCTGACGGTCCTGAGGAAGGGGGTAGTGGCTCCTGAAACGCGTAGACCTGGATGAAAATAAAGATACATTAATCTAAACATCTGTCCCAGTGATCTTTTGGCGCAGTATTGAACACCCCTCTCTCATGCTCTCTGTTATCTGCCGTTTTTGGGTGGCTGCAGCCTTTGATCAAATTCTACATGCGATTACAGTTGTTGTGACTTTCACAACGATATCTGGTGAGTAGTTTCACCCTCCTCCCACCCCTTATATACTGGGGTAAGACCCTATATGCGCTTTCTCTCCACAGCTTTCTCGTCTAGATTTATGGGCATAAAATTTCAAATTTTGAAAATTGCGCAATTTTCAAAATTTCCGAAATTTTCAAAAATTAACACAAAAAAATATCGGCCTAAATTTACCACTTTCATAAAGTACAATATGTCACAAAAAAACAATGTCAGAATTGCTAGGATCCGTTGAAGCGTTCCAGAGTTATAACCTCATAAAGGGACACTGGTCAGAATTGCGCAAAATGGCGAGGTCAGTAAGGTCAAGATAGGGAGGGGGCTGAAGGGCTTAAGAGATGATCCAATACAGGAGTAGAAGAGATAAGTAGGAAAGAGTTGTCACTGTATGAGGACCAAATTTGGTAGTGCAATTTCTGTAACTGGTTAATATGTTTAGACATGTTTTAGTTCTTTGAATTGTTGCTAAGTTTTCTCTACAAAAATATATCAGAAAATTGGCCTAAAATATTCTGCATTTTTATATTTGCAAAAAGTACTGAAACTTTTATGCATTAATTATATGTAGCAGTAAAAGGAAAAATCTTTTATATCATAGAGACACGAGGGAACTAAAAATTTTCATTGTCAGATTTGTATTCAAAAGTCATTTAAGAAATGGCTCATTTTATACCTGGACCTGACAACTTTTGAAAATATGTAGAACAGTGTAATCAAAGATTTTCCTCCATAGCTGAAGGAGGGGGGAAGATGGAGGAAATCTTTGGAACAAGTGACAGGAGAGGAGGAGGAAGCCAAGATGATCAAACTGACGTACCTCAAGAAGCCTTGGACCAGCGCAGGTGTACAAACATGACCTGTTTTTACTGTCAGTGCATCTGCCAGGCGTTTAGCCGAGCAGGATCCAAGTTTTATTGACGTGCTTGCTGGTAAAGAGCTGGCAAAGATCAAGAGTGACTGTGCATGCAATAAAATGAGCGCTACTATGATCCTGACAGCTTCTCAGGTATTTTACTGCTCACTACCTGATGGTTGAACCCTAAGGAATCTAACGGTATGTACCCTATGAAACAGAAAAAATACAATTTAGTATTTAATATAAGGATGGTGCAATGTAGAAAGAGATGGAAATTGCAAAGTTTCTTATTTTCACAAAATCTACATAACTTTCACAACTGTATAACTTAAGATAACCTGTGAATACCCTTTTAAGGGAAAGAAAAGCGACTGTATGACATTACATAGAAATGACATTTAGAGGTGTTGTGACTACCCTTGTGTTTATGTAGCTGCTGAAAAAGTGACAAAATGACTTTTACAAGTTGAAAGAGATTTCCAGCAGTATATTGCAAATTGTCAAAATTGTCTGCAGATTTTTATGTGTAGCTCACCATTGTCAGTACTAAATGTCTTCCTATGAACTAGTTTTTCTGTTGCCCATTGTGAGACTTGAAACCTTCACGCTCATTGTCTCATCACATGGTAAAACCACTAAGCTCATTGCATCCCCATGAGGAAAGCTATTAAACTGACATTTGTGTATGATTACAACCTTCTCTAAGGAGGGAACCACGTTAACACCACTTGTGATGGTGAGAACCCGGGTGTAATAAGACATCAAACCACTAGGTGTCGCCAGGCACACTAGGGGAGTGGATCTGCTGGGTTAGTACACTAGGTGTCGCTAGAGAAACCTAGTGAGGGGCAGTCAAACAAGCCAGAGGTCAAAAGCCAGGAGATAACGGAAACAACAAAAGGAGCAAGCAGAGCCAGAGTCAGGGGATGAGCTGGGGATAAGCTGGGTTCGGTAAACAGAGAGGTCACCTAAGTAAAAGGGAGCGAGCAGAGCCAGAGTCATGGGACGAGCTGGGGACAAGCCTGCTTTGGTAAACAGAGAGGTCAAATAAGTAAAAGGGAGCGAGCAGAGCCAGAGTCATGGGACGAGCTGGGGTCGGTAAACAGAGAGGTCATGTAAGTACAAGGGAGCAAGCAGAGCTGGAGTCAGGGAACAAGCCAAGGTCAGGGAGTTAAGGAATCAAGTCAGTAGGTAAGGAAAACCAATTAGAAGTGCACAGCCATAGTTTATATGGTAGATTTATCAGGAATAGGGGGGTGCACCTGTCAAGCAAAACCAACCATATCAATCACTAGATAAGCGCTTGACCAAAAGGCACTCACTCCAGATTTAGAATAATATAATACAATTTTTATTTGTATATCAAAAAGTTTAAAAACACACATACAAAATACAACACAGTGCAGACATATTAAAAAACACCAAGGACAATGGTAATGAGACCCAATCCAGAATAAATCCTCTCAAAAATATATATTATACCAGAATTACCATAGATAGTTCAAAATGTACAACAATACAGATAATAAATCAGAGATATAACCATCTTATAAATAGATATACGTTGAGACAGACATTCTATCTCTCAAGCAGCATTATGACCAAATAGTCAGAACAGCAACTGCAATGCCTCATAGGCAGAAAATTCCTATCATGGTGATTCCCTATCTGAAAATAGAGGTGGAGAACCTGGCCCAACGCGTGTCACTATGTTAGCTTCATCAGGGGCAGTGGGTGTCACAAGAAATGATCACATATAGACAGACATTTATACACATGCTAATAAACTATTAAAACCATATTGCCTACCAGTGTGATGCATGATCCCTCATGGCATTGCAATCAGAAAGTGCTCGGTGAAACAGGAAGTCATTTCTAACAGCTCATACAGCACCTGAGTTTGTTTACGCAAAATACGTACTTAAAATGTTTAGTGAATACCAAAAAATAGTGCAACATACGCAAATGGCGTTTAAGTTGTAAATTTCCAGAAACAGTCTTGGAGCAGCATTAAACAGAGGAAAAATACATAGCGCTTGCGCAAAATACATGTTAGGAAGGTTCCATGAGTAGAACAATACAGCGCAACCTACATTAGAAAGTATTGGAATACAGGAGGAGAAGCAGCATAGTCACAAATAGACTAGGCTGTATTAGATGTACAGGATTTTATAAAGCGCTTATACTAACAACATAAAGCACATATTTTGGGGCTTTTTCCAGACAGAGAGGTATAGCACATCCCATATTTATAAAGAGTATAGCCATGAATATTTATGAACCACACTTTTGCACAGCATATGCACCAACTTGCCAGGGTTGAGCCAAGAGCCTATATGAACGATACTGTTCCCCATGCTCTATATAGACAACCAAAGATGTATGATATAAGGTTTATGCTAATTTATGCAAGGTATAGGTGGATTAATGAGGAATTCCCTTTAACACATATATGGTTTGAATCCCCGAAGCCACAATAAACAGGGTCCCATATATAGATCAAAGCCCACAAGTATTTCCAAAAAGTACTCGATCAGAATATAGAGTGTAAATCCTGAATAGATCATAGAATGTGATCCTTACTTCATCAGAAGAAGGTTCCATAGTTCAAGGATAGAAGGCTTGTCACCACAACATATGATTGGCACACCAGATCATACCCTACCTATAAGGGAATATCATTTCCTCCAGATATATAGACAGATTGTATAGAATATTTACCACATATGGTGTTACCAATATCCCCTCCATCATCATAATGATATGGACCACTGCTCGGGACTTCTAAAGAACGATCTACACCTATTCAATATTATGGGACTTCTTTTGGATAAGCCTCTTTTTCACTTTTTGTGAATTGTTGACTGTGGTGCATGATCCCTATGTCTTGCTCTTTATTGTCTTGAAAAATATATGTTCCTTCTATATATGTGTCTTTGACAGACATTGTATGGAGGGGATATTGGTACCACCATATGTGGCTCTTCAGATACATTATCTCAAATATTGCTATGGCACCTGTCTCCCACATTTGGATGGATGATTATCCTTCTGGATGTTAGTTGATTTATAGTTTGGAACTCAATCAATCATAATCCACCCTTGGACCCGGATAAATATTTAGGGCTGCATAGAAACTTGCATCATGGATAAATCCGCATGAATGTGTGTGGTATGTAGATACTCATTTATATTCATGGATAATGAAAGTTAGGGTAATCTGCGCCACACTGGTAGGCAATATGGTTTTAATAGTTTATTAGCATGTGTATAAATGTCTGTCTATGTGTGATCATTTCTTGTGACACCCACTGCCCCTGATGAAGCTAACATAGCGACATGCGTTGGGAATCACCATGATAGGAATTTTCTGCCTATGAGGCATTGCAGTTGCTGTTCTGACGATTTGGTCATAATGCTGCTTGAAAGATAGAATGTCTGTCTCAACGTATACCTTTTTATAAGATGGTTATATCTCTGTTTTATTATCTGTATTGTTGTACATTTTGAACTATTTATGGTGATTCTGGTACAATATATTTTTGAGAGGATTTATTCTGGATTGGGTTTCATTACCATTGTCCTTGGTGTTTTTTAATATGTCTGCACTATGTTGTATTTTGTATGTGTGTTTTTAAACTTTTTGATATACAAATAAAAATCGTATTATATTATTCTAAATCTGGAGTGAGTGCCTTTTGGTCAAGCGCTTCTCTTGTGATTGATATGGTCAGTAGGTAAGGAGACGTAAGGGGAACAATGGAACTAGGTAGCGGGACAAGATCAGGTCAGATACTTATGGAAACCAGAGATGAGCACTGTAAAACAGAAACTATCACTGGCAGCGTTCCGGGTGAAACAACTCCCAGATAAAGCAGAGCAGTCACCCAGAACGAGGCTCCAAAGAACAGACCACACCACACAGGACTCAACCGGGAACTGGGGAAAAATATGAGGCCCAGCATAGGCTTTGCAGGAGAGCAGAGCACCGCTGAGCAGAATCATGACACCAAGGAGCAGTACCTCTTATATTATTTTACCAGACATGCTATTCTGCATCTCTTTTTGGTTTGTAAAGAGATTTCCCTTTTTACCTCCTTCCATTTAAGTGCATTCCCACCAAGACTACAAAAGGAAATAATAAATATCGTACCTTGGAGTTTTGCTTGCTTTACATAGGATGTTACAGATCATTTAAAAAGCAAAGGATAAATACAGTGGTAATTTTTTCTGTAGCATATGAACAGACCTTATAGACCTCCTCCATGCTTTTTGCAGCAATCAAGAAGTTTTTTGTTTCTACAGTTTTCGGAATCTACTGTAAGCCTTAAATAACATTTTACAAAAAGATTCTGAAACACTTTGTTCCAATTACATTAAATTTGGCGCAGATTCAGTTTAGCTTTTCTAGCCAAAATAATCTGATAAATGACTCTCTTATCGTGTATAGGGCTTTTTGCTTGTCACTTTTGATGTTGTTTTGAAATTGTTAAGCAATCCCACAATGCATTTCTTTCTCGATAAACACATATAATGAGCCAACGCAAACACTGGCGCACAGACAGCTACATAATGAAGCAATTTTTCTAGTCACCCCAAGATATCTAGCTAGGTTTTCGAGGCTAAAATGCAAAAATGTGTCATATGTCATAAAGTGATATAAGTATTATGCTTAATACTTAAATAAACTCTGTTTTGTCTGCTTTTGAAAGCAAGTTTTATACATCTATTTAGTTATATTTTGAATAAAACCAATAATAACAATGTTTTAAGTTTAAATTTAACAAGGCATGTAATGGAAAATTCCAATACAAAACATATTGTATAATGTGCTAAATATCAGTGCACACAGAATGAAACCTGGATAGTATGCCTTTAAATCCATGCAGATTTGTATGCCGTCTATAGTGACGGGTAAACATTAACATGCTCGGATGCTTGTCTCAAGTAACAAGCATAACAGGGCAGAGAGGGAAATGACCATGCCACTGTACTCTGACTTGCCACTCTGCCATCCCCTGCCACTCTGCCTTTCACTCTGCTATCCACATCACTTTACCCCACCACTCTGCCCTGCCACTCTGCCCTGCCACGCTGCCTTTCACTCTGCCCTGTCACTCTGCCATGCCACTGTGCTGTGCCAATCTGCCCTGCCACACTGCCTCGTCACTCTGCTCTGCTCTGTCACTCTACATTTCACTCTGTCTTGCCACTCTATCCTGCCCATCCACTTTGTCCAATAACTTTGTCACTCTGCCCTGCCATTCTGCCTTTCACTCTACCGTGTCACTCTGCTTTGTCCTGCCACTCTGATTTGCTTTGTCACTTTGTCCCGCCATTATGCCCTGCCACTCTGCCTTTCACTCTGCCCCGTCACTCTCCTCTGTCCTGCTATTCTGCCCCACTATTTTGCCACGTTGCTCTGCCACTCTGCCCTGTGTCTCTGCTGTGCCCTGTAACTTTTCCTTGCCACTTTTCTCTGCCCTGCCCAGCCACTCTGATCTTCCCCAGCACTCTGCTCTATCTCCCTCTCTGCCCTGTCACTCTGCTTTGCACTGTCTTTCCGTCCGGTGACTCTACCAAGCCACTCTGACCCGTCACTCTGTCCTGCCACTCTTCCCTGCCATTCTGCAATGGCATCTCTGACATCTAAGCTCTACTACATTTTAGTGAGATGGTCAGATGTAACAGTGCTGAGATGGCCAGATGTAGCAGAGCACAGACAGTCAGATTTAAGGATAGAGAGAAATAGAAACAACTTACGCTGGAGTTCTTCAGGTGTTCAGCTGCCCAGCCAATCTGCCTTGCAAAGTCACTCTGCCTTTCCCTGTTAGTCTGCACTGCACCGCCACTTTGCTCTGCCACGTTGCACTGCCCTATTACTTGGCTCTGCCACACCACCCTGCCCCTCTGCCCTATCACTCTGCTCTGCCCTGTTGCTCATCACAGTCACCGGGTCTTGAGGAACACAGTGTGAGCGAGGAGTGGCTGCATCTCAAAGTGTATCACACATCGTTTTGAGGCTCCAAAGGTTTTAATGTACGTAATCGAGGAACATTGTGGAACTGTTGGACAATGTTGGACCTGGGATCTTTGCTTTCTACTAAAATGGTAAACTAGAGACAGTCTCTTGTTTCTGTCTCTTTCCTTTTACGACTTTCAGGTTTCTATTTGTGGACTACAAAGGATTCCCTGGGCTACATTGGACCTGCATGGTTTTAAAAAAAAAAAAAAAAAAAAATTGGTGAACCTGGGAAAGTGTCAGGGAGTGTCTTTTCAAAGAAATTATTTTGTATTTTTTTTTCTTTTTACTTACTTGGTTAGTAATGGGGGTGTCTCATAGACAGCTCTCCATTACTAACACCAGGGCTTGATGCCAGCTGACACTACACAGCTTACATCAACCCCAAAAAACCATTACTCTGATTGCCTCCGCACCAGGCTAAATGGAAATATCCAAGGCGATATCCAGAATTGATGCATCTTATGTGATATGCCATGTCTTGGGAGGCAATTGGCTGATATTGTTAGGCACGGTAGGACCAAATAACCATTGACCTTTCCAGCCTGTTGATATGATCCCGCAGCTGACTGCTTTATCTTTGCTGGTTAGCACAAATAGGGGGATTCTGTGTCGCCCAGGGATAGGGGGTACACAGAGCCAGACCAATGGGGTCGCTTCTAGAGGTATCACGATGGCGTGACCCGGTCTGTGATCCCAGGCTCCACAACAAAAGGGGAATATGTAAAGGGGGATTGTCTGTGACGCCACCCGTGGGTTGCGGTGATGAGATGGTGGCACCGCCGCTGCCTCTGGGGACCGTGCCCGGGACTGATGGTGTGGGGCAGCAAGGTGGGATCCCCTCCACGGGTAGGGGAGTTGTAGTCCCGGGGCCCAATTGGGAGTTGTGGTGGTGGCAGGGATTGCAGGGACCAGGAAACTCACAGTTCGTTTGTCTTGGTGTTGGATGAAGCTAGGCTGATGTGTGTGGTCAGGAAACACAGAGTCCTTTATAAACCAACTTGCCGGTGACCTGGAGCCTTTTGGAGGGGTGTGCTGGTCCCACACACAGTGCAATGAGCAGGAGCCCTCTTTTGTTGCACTGCACCTTGTAGTCTGCTTAGCTCCTCTGGTTGGAATGGGGGAAATCCACTTCCCTGCACTATTCCGGGTTCCAGATGCCGGCGGGCCACTACCCTGCCCCGGTCCACTTTGGGTCCCCTCCTAGTGCCTGACCTGTTCCCGCAGTCCAGGGGCTCCAACCCCTGACCGCTCTGCAACTTTCTTTGCAGCCCAGGAGACACACTCCTCACTGCTCTGCTGCTCTCCTCGGACTGACTGAACTCCTCCCCTGCTGCTCTTTTCAGCTCCTGAATGGGGGGAAGGGGCGGCTGCTCATATGCACAATGTGGGGGTGTGTAATCCCAAGGAGGAAGCGATAACTGTACCCTTGGTGGGGGGTACAGTCATCTGTGACTACCTGGTTTTGCCAGGGTGTCACAATTCCATGTTGTTTTTTTGTAAATTATTTCTTTATTTATTCATTCATCTATTACGTTAAAAACCCTTCTGTGCCACATCAAAGGCATTAAAAAGTGCAAATTTATAATATGTAAAAGGTTGGGACATTATATAGCTGCAGAATATCTGCTGTATCTTTTTTATCTATCTATAGCTTTTATATATAAATATATACAGTTAGGTCCAGAAATATTTGGACAGTGACACAATTTTCGTGAGTTGGGCTCTGCATGCCACCACATTGGATTTGAAATGAAACCTCTACAACAGAATTCAAGTGCAGATTGTAACGTTTAATTTGAAGGTTTGAACAAAAATATCTGATAGAAATTGTAGGAATTGTACACATTTCTTTACAAACACTCCACATTTTAGGAGGTCAAAAGTAATTGGACAAATAAACCAAACCCAAACAAAATATTTTTAATTTCAATATTTTGTTGCAAATCCTTTGGAGGCAATCACTGCCTTAAGTCTGGAACCCATGGACATCACCAAACGCTGGGTTTCCTCCTTCTTAATGCTTTGCCAGGCCTTTACAGCTGCAGCCTTCAGGTCTTGCTTGTTTGTGGGTCTTTCCGTCTTAAGTCTGGATTTGAGCAAGTGAAATGCATGCTCAATTGGGTTAAGATCTGGTGATTGACTTGGCCATTGCAGAATGTTCCACTTTTTTGCACTCATGAACTCCTGGGTAACTTTGGCTGTATGTTTGGGGTCATTGTCCATCTGTACTATGAAGCGCCGTCCGATCAACTTTGCGGCATTTGGCTGAATCTGGGCTGAAAGTATATCCCGGTACACTTCAGAATTCATCCGGCTGCTCTTGTCTGCTGTTATGTCATCAATAAACACAAGTGACCTAGTGCCATTGAAAGCCATGCATGCCCATCCATCACGTTGCCTCCACCATGTTTTACAGAGGATGTGGTGTGCCTTGGATCATGTGCTGTTCCCTTTCTTCTCCAAACTTTTTTCTTCCCATCATTCTGGTACAGGTTGATCTTTGTCTCATCTGTCCATAGAATACTTTTCCAGAACTGAGCTGGCTTCATGAGGTGTTTTTCAGCAAATTTAACTCTGGCCTGTCTATTTTTGGAATTGATGAATGGTTTGCATCTAGATGTGAACCCTTTGTATTTACTTTCATGGAGTCTTCTCTTTACTGTTGACTTAGAGACAGATACACCTACTTCACTGAGAGTGTTCTGGACTTCAGTTGATGTTGTGAACGGGTTCTTCTTCACCAAAGAAAGTATGCGGCGATCATCCACCACTGTTGTCATCCGTGGACGCCCAGGCCTTTTTGAGTTCCCAAGCTCACCAGTCAATTCCTTTTTTCTCAGAATGTACCCGACTGTTGATTTTGCTACTCCAAGCATGTCTGCTATCTCTCTGATGGATTTTTTCTTTTTTTTCAGCCTCAGGATGTTCTGCTTCACCTCAATTGAGAGTTCCTTAGACCGCATGTTGTCTGGTCACAGCAACAGCTTCCAAATGCAAAACCACACACCTGTAATCAACCCCAGACCTTTTAGCTACTTCATTGATTACAGGTTAACGAGGGAGACGCCTTCAGAGTTAATTGCAGCCCTTAGAGTCCCTTGTCCAATTACTTTTGGTCCCTTTAAAAAGAGGAGGCTATGCATTACAGAGCTATGATTCCTAAACCCTTTCTCCGATTTGGATGTGAAAACTCTCATATTGCAGCTGGGAGTGTGCACTTTCAGCCCATATTATATATATAATTGTATTTCTGAACATGTTTTTGTAAACAGCTAAAATAACAAAACTTGTGTCACTGTCCAAATATTTCTGGACCTAACTGTATATATACTGTATATATATATATATATATATATATATATATATACAGTATATATATATATTTTTTTCCTTGGATACGTGGGCTTAAAAATTGGATGCCCCATGCATGGTCCATGTGCCGTTCAAATTTCCCTCGCTCTAATATACAAGGCCACTTGCAGCATGCTACATTTCTTTCCGCACAATAAATCTGGCTGATGAGAAATTTGCAGATCTGTTCTTCAAGATTTCCCTTCATTGCACTGATCCGATTTAAATGCTAGTGTGTGACGATTAACTGCAGTTCTGACTTGAATTTTAAGAGAAGCTTCATTAGGTCTGAAAAATCAATTTAAAGGGGCTGTCGGGACTTGGAGCACCCACAGTATTGGGTGCACACTGTCAATACTCTATTGACGGGAGTAGGATGATTCATAACTGCAAGTATAAAATTTGCATTCATGTGCTCCCATGCCAACTAGACATGTGTGACTTCACTCAAATCAAGTGAATTGAGGTAGACCAGACATGTCTAGTTGAAATGTGGTCAGAAGCATGCATATCGTATGCAGATTGCTTTGTGAAATGTGACGACGAATGCATTTTATAATGCTTATTGTCATACGGCATAGTTTACTGTGCATATTGAAAAGCAAAACACTTTTGTTCTGTTTGCATTAGGTATCAATTCAGTCTAGGTTTGATGCCAGTTGACACTATACAGCTGACATCAACCCCAGTTACCACTTCCTCAATTGCCACTGCACCAGGGCAATCGGAAAGAGCTGGAGAGAAGACCCAGAATTGGAGCATCTAATGTTCCACTTAAGGGCAGCTGATGGCTGGAATTTTTAGGCTGGGAAGGGCTCACTAAACATGGGCCTTTCCAGCCTGAGAATATCAACCTGCAGTTGTCTGCTTTACCTTTGCCAGTTATCAAAAATAGGGGGGGACCCACATAGTTTTTTTTAAATTATTTATTTTTTAGGTTAAACCAGGCTAAACACACTTTAGTGTCATATGAAAGGCCCCAAAGGATCCAGGTCTGCTCATTAACCTTCATACATATTCACTGCTTACCCCACCCACCGGCAGTTCCGGCGTCTGTGATTGCTTGCAATCAGACCATGTCCCCACCCTGTGTGACAGCATCTGTGATTGGTTGCAATCACAAATGCTGTCTGAGTACATATAGTGAAAAAATAATAGTGAAAAAATAAATTGGCGTAGTGTCCCTTCATATTGTAATACCCAGCACAGATAAACCAGATTGCTACAGGCTGCAGACCCCAGCCATGTGCTTATCTTGACTGTGTATCAAAATAAGAGGGGCCTTATATGCTGCTTTTCTATAATAATTTAAATAAATAATTTTAAAAAATGGCTTGCGGTCCCTTTCAATTTTGATACACAGCCATAATAATGGGGGCTGGTTTTCTTAGACCGGGGAAGCCCATGATTATTGGGCCCCCCAGCCTAAAAACAGTAGTATGCAGCCACCCAGACTTGTCGTATCCTTTAGATGTGACAATCTCGGCACTTTTCCTGGCTCATCCCAATCGCCCTGGTGTGGTGACAGGGTAATATAAGGGCTAATGATAAATCACAGCTGCCACTCAGCCCTTGATTACTAATGGAAGGCATCTATGTGACCCCCCCATTATTAATACTGTAAGTGAAAAGAAATAAGCACAAACACCGAAAAAATTCTTTATTTGAAATAAAATACACTCCCCCTTTGTCCAATTTATTAACCTCAAACACCCAGTTCCTACATAATCTACTTGAGGTTCCACGACGATCATGACTCTGCTACATACTGAAAATATATCACTGGGAAACAGAACATGACCACATGCTGTAGCTTCAGGCAGAGACTCACTGAGCCACAACTGTGAGCAGTGACATCACTCAGTTTATCTGCGGTCACAGCTTGAGGTTCTCATGGTACCCCACCTGTTACTGTGTTATGCTTGCTGGGTGAGCACTGTATAAGTAGGTGCACTGAACTGAAGGTACCGTGCCTAGAGGAGCAAACAGGACTGGCCACTGAGTCTTCATTACTGCCATGCATGGATACTTGCGGCAGATGGTATTGAAGCAGACAGCCAGTTTAGTTGGTCATAGCAGCAGCAGCAGTAGATAAGGAGGACATCGCAACAGAGGTACAAAGCAGCAGCAGAAAGAAACACAACATAAGCAGCAGTAGCAATGAGGACCTTAGAACTAGCTCGTAACTAACTCATTGCCCAGGCACCTCCCTTATGGGGGAGGTGCCTTAAATACCTGAAGCCTCTCAGCTAACCTTAGAGGCATTTCTGGGTCAGGGAGCGCTGGCCCATTAAGAAAGGGGGCAAAGCTACACGCACACCCCTCAGGCAGAACCAGGAAGCCTGTGAGATGTACACCAGCTCTGGGAGACAGCAGAATTGACTAGGGATTGGGTGACTACCGCAGGATGGCCAGGCAGGTGAGAGAACTAGCGTCCCCACCGGGGGAGTGGGGCAGGACAGCAAGAGGAAGTCGGTGTGGGCATTACAGACCGCAAGTAAACTGAGCTAAGGTGACCTCACCTAAATTATTTATTATAAGAAAGCATTTTTGTTTTGCGATAGCAGTAAAACAAAACAAAAAAATAAAAATATGGAATCATCATAATCACACCAACCCAAATCATATGCCATTATATCGCTTATACTGCACTGAATCGTGCAAAAATAAAATGAACTATGCTTTTACTAGTGACTATTTGTTTATTCTTCCTCCTGAAAATCAGAATAAGGCTCAATTCACATTTATCCTGCGCTCTCCGATGAGCACTTATGTTGATTCAAACAAAATGTTTGTTGGGGCCACTGACTATAATGAGGCAGGTGGAGTTACTTTTTCATTTCGTCTGGTCTCTGTTCCAGCGGTGTCCCATCATTTTAAGCGTATTTTGGCGGATAAATGTGGTCGATCATAGTTCTGTGCACATCTAAAAAGATGGTTCTCACCGGAGCAGAGTCCAGAAAGTCTTCATCTGACTCATTATAATGAGTATTTCTGTTGGGAATTTCATCTGAATTGCATTTTTGGGGGATTTACACGGAAACCCCAACATAAGTGCTGAGCATAGAACACAAGAATATGATCCCAGCCTTATACTAAAAGCGATCTAAAAATATTATGTACCCAAAAATGTTACAAAAAAAACCCCTAACTTATCCTGCACAAACCAGCCCAAAGGTGCAATTTCTACAATGGGATAATTTTTTGGGAGGGGGGTTCTGCTGTTCTGGCACCTTCGGAGCTCTGAAAATATTGTTCGCAAACTATTCTAGCAAAATCTGGGCTCCAAAAACCAAATAGTGCTCCTCCTTCTCAACCCTGCCGTGTGGCCAAACAGTAGTTTCTAACAACATCTGGGGCATCACTGTGTTCAGAAGAAATTACATAACAAATTATGATGTCTGTTTTTTCTATTATACATTGTAAAAATTACAAATTTGTGACTAAACCAACATTTTTGTGGAAATAACATCATTTTTGTTTTCACAACCACATTTTAAAAAGTTCTGTGAAGCATCTATGGATTCAACATGCTCAACACACCCCAATATTATTTCCATGATGGATCTAGTTTTCAAAATAAGGTCATTTAAGGAAGTTTCTGCTATTTTGGTACCTCAAAGGCTCTGCAAATGAGTCATGGTGTCTGCAATCTATTCCAGCACAATTTCCATTCCAAATGCCACTTTTTTCCATTCCAAGCCCTGCCATGTGTCCAGACAGAACTTTTAACTACATGTGGGGTATTGCCATGCTCAGAAGTAATAACAAACTGTAGGGCCCACTTTATTGTCCTACCTCTTGAAAAAGTGAAACATTTGGGCCTAAAGCAACATTTTTGTGAAAAAATTAAGATTTTCAATATGAGGACCTAATATTATCAAATTCTGTGACGTACCGAAGGGTTAAAAATGCTGGACACAATCCTTGACTGGTCTACTTTAAAACTTATAGGAGGTTTCTGCTGTTTAGGTACCTTAGGAGCCCTGCAGTTGTGACATGACTTTTTGACTATGGTATATGTGGGGTATTCCAATGCTCAAAAGAAAGTTGGTAACAAACTACTGTATGTGGTCCCTGTTTTAGTCTTACCACTTTCAAAAGTGAAATTTGGGGCTAAAGCAACATTTGTGTAAAAAAAAAAAAATGAAGAGTTTCAATATGACAATCTAATGTTATCAAATTTTGTGTACCCCTAAATAAAATCCTTGATGGGTGAAGTTTCCAAAATGGGATCAATTGTGGGGGATATCTGCTGTTTAGGCACCTTAGGGACCCTACATGTGACATGGTGCCGGCAATCTATTTCAGCCAAATCTGTGTTCCAAAATTCAAATGCTCCTTCCCTTTCGAACCCTGCCATTTGCACAGAGGTTTCTGACCACATGGAGTGTATCAACGCACAACAAGAAACTGTTTAACAAACTGTGTGGCCCAACTTGATGTGCTATTCCTTGTAAAAAGCAAGAAAATTGGGGCTAAAACATCATTTTAGTGGTGAAATTTATTTTTCTTTTTTTAATTCCATTTTGCATTAATTTTGGTGTAGTACCTCAAGGGATCAAAAATGCCCTGATAGTAGCTTTTAAGTATCTGAGGGGTGCAGTTTTTAAAAGGGTATCACATTTGGGGAATTTTAATAATATAGGCTCCAGTATATAGGCCATATAAATATGAATAGATCTATAAAGAAACAGGGTTTGTAAATTTCTTGAAAAAATGAAATATTGCTGCTAAACTTTTAACCCTTCTAACATCCTAAGAAAAAACAATGATGTGAAAGATGCAGATGTAGACATATGGAAAATGTTATTTATCAATTATTTTGAATGACTATGCTTTGGTTTATATCCTTAAACCAGCATGACTAAATGGTTTAAGGTTATAAAAATTATGTTTAAAAAAAAAATTAACCAAAATTCCAATATTTTCACAAATAAAAGAGACAAAATACCTAAATTTACCAATAACAAAGTACAATGCAATGTGTCTTGAAAAAAAACACAATCTTTTACTCACTAGGGCCCATTGAAGTGTTCCACAGTTATTATCACCTGATCTTTAAGTGCATGGTGAATGTGCCTGAAGACTTGAGAGAAGCTGTGCCAATGAGACAGTGCATGAAAAATTCAAGAAGGCCATAGATGCACAGAAAGTGTACTTTGTCCCAGGGGTTAGTCAATTGGTGATGTGGTCTGCAAGTGAAGCCACAGAAAGGCGAGTGGCTATCCTAAGTGACATGTGTGGTGCTCCTGATGCTTTGGTTGCCATAGGGTACTGCACCTCAGTTAAAGGTGTGGTATCCATCTCAGGTAAGGGGGGTTTAACCATTGGTGTCACGACATTTCACTTCACATACAGTTAGGTGCCTCCCACTGGGGAGCTGTCTTGGGGCAGACGGGGGTGACCATATAGAGTCATGGGACTTTCCAGTTGCTAAAGAAACCGCTAGGGGGCGGGCACCATTGGGGTTAGAGGTAGGCACAACACACTCATACACTCAGACAAGTCGGGACCATAGTTCTGACAAGACACTTCTGGAACTCTTGGACTTCACTAGGCCCGGGGCTTGGAGCGGGAGCTCAGCCCAGGTTCCTAACTGCTGAGGAGACATCCTAGGAAAAGGGACACACTCTCTCTTTCTCTCTCTCTTCAAACACCAGTGGTGGCTCCTCCCTTGGGATTGATCATAGCCACGATGACAGAGACCAGCACCTGGGTGCAGCTTTGAATCAGTGAGTAAAAGAACCTGGAACCGCAGTTGCTGCCTCAGACTCTGTTTAGCAATGCCGTTGCCCTGTGCTCCGGCGCTTCCAAGGGACTGCCACTCCTTGTCAGCCCACCCGGGGCCCGCTCTACCTATGGGGAGCAACACCACACTGACTGCTATAAAATCAGCCTCGGTTGAACAGGTGAAAAAAGGGATAATGAAGAAATTACACAACATAACTAACGAATATGAGGCAAATCAGATGGATGCGATCATATATTAAGGGACATCCATGCCACAAATATATCAAGTCTTTATGGAAATATGAGAGAAGTGTTAGTCCCTAACATATCAGGAAGAATGTTGGAAGGGTGGGCAAGGCAGTTGGGAGATCAAGAGGGGGAGGAGAAGATTTTGAATGGTTGGATGGTGATGAGGAAGAAGATTGTGAATGAGAACTTAAGAGATACCCAATTCAGGATCATACATAGAGCTATCTATGGATTTAATATATTGAATGCAAGACATCCAGATAAGATGATGAGTTGTCCAAATTGTGGTAAGGAAAAAACAGATCTATATCATGGGATATGGCAGTGCGAAAGGATTGATAGATTTTGGAAACAAGTCCAGGGGGTAGTGAGGAAATCTGGAATAGAACTGTGGAGTTGGATCCAATGATCTGGTTATTTCAACATCAGCATCGGGAGGAGGGACAGAAATCTTTTCCATGATATAGCAATGATAAGTAAAAGTAGATTTTGGGTACTCACCATAAAATCTCTTTCTTGGAGCCTTCATTGGGGGACACAGAGACTATGGGTTGTATGCTGCTGCCACTAGGAGGCGACACTAAGCAAAAAAAGGTAAACTCCTCCTATGTAGTATACACCCACCAACTGGCAATCATTCCTCAGTTAGTGAGAAAGCAATAGGAGACAACAAGAAAGAACGAACAATCTTATAGAAGTGAACATTAAAATCAACATTCAACAGTAACATGTATCCAACATAAGGGCGGGTGCTGTGTCCCCCAATGAAGGCTCCAAGAAAGAGATTTTACGGTGAGTACCGAAAATCTACTTTTCTTTATTGCTTCATTGGGGGACACAGAGACCATGGGACATCCTAAAGCAGTTCCACGGGTGGATCTATTGTTACTCTCAGGCCTGACCTCGGTCCACTGCAGCCTGCAGAACACGTCTACCGAGGCTCGCATCAGAGGATGCAAAAGTGTGAACCCTGTAGAACTTCGTGAAATTGTGGAGCGAAAACCAGGTGGCAGCCTTGCAAAGCTGCAACGCTGGAGCGTGGTGACGGACCGCCCAAGAGGCTCCCACCGCCCTAGTGGAATGGGGCGTAATCCTGAGTGGGCGCGCTCTGCCCCTTACCCGGTAGGCCTCTAGTACGGCAGAACGGATCCATCACGCAATGGAGGACTTGGAAGCGGGGAGGCCTCTGCGCGGACCGGATGGAAGCACGAATAGAGAATCCGACCGTCTGAAATGAGACGTCCTAGAAATGTACAGGCAGAGGGCTCTGACCAAGTCCAGCTTGTGGAGAAGAATCTCACAAGGGTGAGACGGGTTCGGGCAAAAGGAGGGAAGAACAATGTCTTCGTTAAGATGGAAAGAGGAGAACACCTTTGGGAAGAAAGGACGGTGCCGGCCGAAGGACTACCTTATCCTGGTGGAAGACGAGATAGGGGGAGCGGCAGGAAAGCGCCGCTAGTTCAGATACCCGCCTGATTGACGTGATGGCAACTAAGAAGGCGACCTTCCAAGAAAGGAACGTTAGAGACACCTCCTGAATAGGTTCGAAGGGAGGATGCTGAAGAACGGACAGAACTAAGTTGAGGTCCCAAGGCTCCACTGGAGGCTGGACGGGGGGAACAGAATGAGCGGCCCCTTGGATGAATGTGCGAACCTGTGAGCGAGAGGCAATCCTTTTCTGGAAGAGAATGGAAAGAGCAGACACCTGCCCCTTAAGAGAGCTGAGTGCCAACCCCGCATCCAGACCAGACTGCAGGAAAGACAGCAGAACTGGTAAGGAGAAGGTCATGGCTGCGACCTGGTTAGCTTCACACCAGCGGAAGTAGGCCTTCCACGTACGGTGGTAGATGCGGGAGGAGGAAGGTTTCCGTGCTCTAATCATTGTTTGGATGACCCTTTCTGAGAATCCCGAAAAAGTTAGTACTGCAGCTTCAACAGCCATGCCGTTAAATTGAGCGACTGTGAATTCTGGTGGAGGAATGGTCCCTGAGTGAGAAGGTCCGGGACGTCTGGTAGTCTCCACGGGACGTCGGAGAGAAGGTGCACGAGTTCTGCATATCATGGACGACGGGGCCAATCCGGGGCCATGAGAATCACTGGGACTCCTTCTGATTTGATCTTCTTGACTAATTTGGGGATGAGCGGAAGCAGAGGAAAGAGGTACGGCAGAGAGAACTGCGACCAGGGGATCGCTAGGGCGTCCGTTGCGAGCGCCAGTGGATCTCTTGCCCTGGACACGAACTGGGGCACCTTGTGGTTCCACCTGGAGGCCAGGAGATCCACGTCGGGGGTCCCCCAACTGGAACAGATCTGCTAGAAGATGCTGGGATTGAGGGACCACTCTCCCGCATCGAGGCCTTCTCGGCTGAGGAAGTCGGCGGCCCAATTGTCCACTCCCGGAATGTGGACCGTTGAGATCGCTGGAATGTTCTGTTCGGCCCAGTCGAGGATCTGAGACACCTCCTTCATTGTCGCTTGGCTGCGTGTTCCGCCCTAGTGGTTTATGTAGGCCACAGTTGTTGCATTGTCGGACTGTACCCGAATTGGGTGTCCTAGGAGCAGGGTCTCCCAGTGTAGGAGAGCCAAGCAAACTGACCTGAGCTCCAGAATGTTTATGGGAAGGTTCGTTTCCGGCTCGGTCCAGCGACCCTGAACTGTAAGGTCTTGGAATGTGGCTCCCCAGCCTAGTAGACTGGCGTCTGTCGTGATGACCTTCCATCGAGGGGGAAGAAATGATCTCCCTTGGAGGATGAGGGGAAAGCATTTCCACCATTCCAGTGACTCTCTGACTCGTGGAGGGAGCGCGACTGGGCGATCCAGGGAGTGAAGGGACTTGTCCCATCTTCATAGAAGGAGACCCTGAAGAGGACGTGTATGGAATTGACTGTAGGGCACCGCTTCCATTGACGCCACCATTTTCCCGAGAATGCTCATGCAATACCGAAGAGAGCAACGGGGAGCGCATTGGAGCTTCCAAGTTCCCCTGAGAATAGCCGAGAGCTTGTCCTCGGCCAGGAGAACCTTCGCCTGTGCGGTGTCGAAGACCATGCCAAGGAATGAGATGTGTTGTGCCGGGATCAGAGATGACTTTGGTCTGTTGATCAACCAGCCGAGACGGGCTAGAGTATCCAGGGTGATGCTGAGGCTTTCGCGGCACTCCGATGCCGAGGGAGCTTTGATTAAAATGTCATCCAGGTACGGGATGGCTAGAATTCCCCGGGTCCGAAGAATAGCCATGACGTTTGCCATCACCTTGGTGAAGACTCTGGGAGCCGTTGAGAGCCCGAATGGGAGAGCTGTGAATTGAAAGTGTTGATCCTGAACCACAAAACGAAGGAATCTCTGATGAGCTGGGAAGATCGGGATGTGAAGATAGGCATCCTGGATGTCCACCGCACAAAGGAACTCCCCGGGTTCCATGGATGCAATCACTGAGCGCAGAGACTCCATGTGGAAGTGAAGGAGACGGACACGCTTGTTGAGCCGCTTCAGGTCCAGAATGGGGCGGACAGTGCCATTCTTCTTTGGAACCACAAAAAGGTTTGAATAAAAACCCCGAAATCGGTCTTGAGGGGGGACGGGGGTGATGACCCCAGAATCTCGCATGGACTGGATGGCCGCGAAGAAACCCTTGGTGAGGGAGGGATCCTTGGGGGGTTTGGACTTGACGAAGCGTGAATGTGGGAGAGAAGAAAACTCTATCTTGTAGCCGTGACAGATGACGTCTCGGACCCAGGCGTCGTCAACCACGGAAAGCCACGCGCTCCTGAACAGCCGGAGGCGACCGCCGACCCTGGATGAGAATCCGGGAATGGCATCCCAGTCATGCGGAGGAGAATCTGTTGGATCTGGAGCTGGAGGTCTTGGACTGCTGGCCACGGGAATGCCAGGAACGCCAGTGGGGTGTTGCCTTAAAGGAGGGCTTCCGTCTCTCTTGACGTGCTGGCGACCGCTCCCGACGGGTGTTGCTCTTGGCAGTAAATTGACGAAAGGGAAAAACCCGTCGTTTGGGAGGGGCTCGGGGAACCCTTCGTTGGGGAAGGAAGGTACTTTTACCCACTGTTGCCTCAGAAATGATCTTGTCCAGCTTTTCTCCGAAGAGTCTGGCCCCGAAAAAGGGGAGACTGGTGAGAGACTTTTTGGATGCTGAGTCCGCGTTCCACGCCTTGAGCCACAAGGCTCTGCGGATTGCGGCAATGTTGCCGGCTGCCAGGGCTGCAGAAGCAGCGGAGTCGAGGGACGCAGTAACTAGATACTTTCCGGCATGGGCGATTTGATCTGCCAGATCTGCCAGTTCAGGACCTGGAGCTTCAGCCAGGATACCGCGCTGGAGTAGCTTTGCCCAGGCGGAGACAGCCTTGGAGATCCAGGTGGATGCAAAGGCTGTAGTTATGGCAGAACCGGAGGCTTCAAAGGCCGACTTGGCAAGGGATTCTATGGTCCTGTCACAGGGGTCTTTAAGGGAGGCACCATCAGAGAGCGGTAAGGTGGTACTAGATGAAAGTCGGGAGATTGGAGGATCCACTGAAGGAGACGCTGACCACTTCTGAAGAAGTTACGGTGTAAAGGGGTAAAGGACCTGTGCCCGCTTGCGCTTCTGGAAACGCTTGTCGGGATGTTCCCACTGTCTAGAGAAAATGTCCTCAAATTCCCTATGGTTGCCAAAGCTCCTTGGCGGTTTCTTGGCCCTTTTGAAAGGGACCGACTGACTGGTAGGGGTCAGATCTACATCCTTCACCTCTAGGGTCTGGTTGACGGCAATAACCAGACTGTCCATCATACTGGTCAGCTTGGAGATATGTTCAGAGTCCAGATCGGAGTCCGAATCAGGGTCCTGATCCGAATCCGGAGCTGCCGCAGTTGAGGTAGGAAATGGAGAGCGTACCACTCTGGAGGCCGTGGAGGGGTTAGGAGAGCTGGAGGACGATCCCGAGAAGGACCGCTTCCTAGACCTCTTGTGCGTCCTGCCCTGCCAGGCTAGTAGCGCTGCGGGCTGAGACTCGCTCTGGGCCACCGGAAGGGCTCCAGAGGTGGAGGCCGGCAGACGCTCTATGACTGAAACCAAGGTTTGAGATACCTTAGTTAAGTTGTCCACGAACTGTGAGAGAGCTGCAGCCCACTCAGGTGTGGGGGCCGAGTCCTCGTTACGGGCGGTGGGGGGCTCCGTAGTAGTCATGCTGGGAGTGCTGCAGGCTTGGCAGATGTGGAGGACTGCCCTGAGGGAAACTTCTTTAAACAAGAGGTGCAGGCGAAGTGTAGGACTATGGCCTGTGGCTGAGAGCGGGACGCTCTTGTGCTGGACATGGGATAGAAGAGAGAGAGAGCGAGGAGAGAGAGAACAAACCGGAGGATGCCAGGTGGATGGGGTACTGGAGAATGAGCTGCCTCCCAGTGGCAGGGCTTACCCACGTTCTGGCATCCTGTGTCTGCTGGCGCTGTGTCCCGCTGGTGTGTCAGACTGCAGGCTGAGGGAGCAGAGGTTGGGGCTCCGTGGAGCTGCAGGGGTATGAGGCCGGTGGCTGCACGTGGAACGCTGCCGCCGTACAGAGAAACCGCAGGGCTGTGATGACGCTGCTGAGAGCATCCGGACCGGGGGAGGAGCCGGAAAAGAGCACGCAAAACCGGCGAGCAGCAGAAGTAAACCTGCAGGGATTGGCTCAGGGACGGCTGGTAGAGAGAGCACCCGTGATTGGCTGGAAAGGGCGCACAGAGAGGCCTGCTGTGACTGGCTGCTGGAGCGGGCGGGCCTGCTGGGGAGCAAGGACTCGCGCGATAGGGGAGGGGGCGTGGGCCGGATGGGAGCTAGGCCGGAGAGAAGCCGGGGGCTAAATTAGGTGAGGCCGCAGGAGGAACCGGTGGACAGCACCGAGGACAGGGCCGGGACTGTGGAGGGAGGGCGAGCGCACAGCCTGCATGGAGGGGAGCTGACCCAGGGTAAAGGGGGTTAATCTATGGATCCTCTTTTTTTTTTTTTTTTAAACGGAGCCCCCCATGGCCCGGGGAACAGGAGGACACCTGTCCCGACGGCTGATAGTCCCTCCTTGATCCTGGAAAAGATATAGGGAGACGGGAATCGGTCGTCCTGTATGATTTTTCGTCTCCCCTCCCTGATCATGCCGGCTGTGGAAGGCGAGCGTGGAGGGGGGCAAGGACCATCCGCCTGTCCCTCTGTGCGGATGCCCCCCAAACAGTCTTGAGAGTGTTAGGGGGGTAGGGTCCTGCCAGACAGACACGGAGGACAACGGAAGTGGCGGACGGACCCCACTTCTGTGCGACCGGTCTCTAGGGGGCAGAGCAGGGTGAGCGATTACACCCTGTCGCCCGACGAGCTGTGTCTGTAAAAGAAAAAGTAAAATATTAAAAATACAAACCTGGGGGGCTGAGAGCAGCCCAAAGTGTGTCCACCTCCTATGGACACTAAGCTTAAACTGGGGAATGATTGCCAGTTGGTGGGTGTATACTGCATAGGAGGAGTTTACCTTTTTTTGCTTAGTGTCGCCTCCTAGTGGCAGCAGCATAGAACCCATGGTCTCTGTGTCCCCCAATGAAGCGATACAGAAAAGGGCTATTCTTCAGAAGTGGCTGGTGAAGGAAGTACAAACAAAAGAAGAACTGGTTAATCAACTGGAAAAAACGCTCATGTTGGAGAAGGTGATGGTGGAGAGATGTAAAGAAAGGATGACAGCAAAATATTTTAGTAAATGGAGAAAGTTCATAAGCGTTATATGTTCTAGAGAAGAAATAATACAAATAATGTCCACATTTATGTCTACGGAATGGACATGAAGGAAGACCTGTCAGGATCCCTGTGTGAGCTGAAAGTGTAGCTGGCTAGAGTCTGGGTCGTGTCGCATGGAGAGGGGATGGGGGGATGGGAGGGATAGTGTTTATAAGTAATGTTTGTAACAAGTTTTGAAGGAAGGCTGAAGGGGGGTAGCGGAGACTGAATAATGGAAATGTACACTGACGAAGAAGGGGAAGGAGCAAATTTGATGACAGTGACATATTTGGTTGATAAATTGTAGAGACTATGTTATTTGCTATTTTGATTTGTTGACCCTTATTTTCTTCATTCTGTACCCTATTTTTCCATTGCAAGAAAATAAATAAAAATTTGGTTTAACACTAGAACTACTGAGGTAGTTATTTTGACTACTTTGCACCATGTATTTCTATATAGGTGTCATGAGTCCAGTAGTTATAGTGTTAAAAAAAAAATCTGCCTCAACGAGGAATTCTGCAGCATCTCAGGCTAATCCCTGGCCGCATACCACAGGTGGCGTCACGACAAACTTTCCCAATCACCGGCTTTCCCTTCCTTTTACATCACGCCTCGGGGCAATGCCACCCGTGACACTACCGGACCCGACCCACAATGGCCCGGCAACAAGTAGGTTAACTACCTGCCCCGTGGGGCGCTGCACATGCACCTACTATGTGTTCGTATGAAATGGATGATCACTTTGAAGAAGGAAGAAGCCCAAAGGTAGTCAGAGAAGACTCGCTGATCTGTTAGTGAATGGTGCCAAGCCCCACGACTTTAGGCAGAGAGGGGAGATATGCACGATGGTGACCGGATACATGTTAAATGGCCAGTATGTATCCCAGATGTGGTATTCTTCTAGGATGTAAACCTGGAATCTCTATGCTGGTTCCTGTAGTGCCACAGGTTGCTGCGGAAAAGAACGCACCCGCTGGCAGACTGGACACTGTGTTTATAAAATAAAATGCATCCACAACACATGCATTTTGGATGCTTTTTCCATGCTTTTTGCATGCGTTTTTGCATGCGTTCCCCCGGCAATTCAGCTCTGCTACATGCCGGCTGACAGCCAACACAGACAGAGTCGCGTGATGAGAATGAACTCAGGTGAACTGCACCCGACTTCATTGTCATACCGCAGCTCTGTCCAGATTATAATCTTCACCGCACACATCCCGACATTACCGCCGACATCCCCGCACACATCCCGACATTACCGCGTACATCCTGACATTACCGCCGACATCCCCGCACACATCCCGACATTACCGCGTACATCCTGACATTACCGCCGACATCCTCACACACATCCCGACATTACCGCCTACATCCCGACATTACCGCCAACATCCCCGCGCACACATCCCGACATTACCGCCTACATCCCGACATTATCGCCAACATCCCCACGCACACATCCCGACATTACCGCCTGACGACCCTGCTGACAGCGCGATTCACTTCAGTTGCTGCGTGGAGCTCACAGGAGCGGCAGTGTTTTACTGCCGCTCCTGTCAGCTTCATGTATTAGAGCTGGATGCGTCGCGGGATCTCTGGATTATGCTGGACCTGGAGGGGTATTTGGGGATTTTAATAAAGTGGTGAAAGAGGGGTTTTTTTGGTCTTTTATTCCAAATAAAGGATTTTTTCGGGTGTATGTGTTTATTTACTTTCACTTACAGGTTAATTATGGAAGGTATCTCGGGGAGACGCCTGTCATGATTAACCTAGGACTTAGTGGCAGCTATGGGCTGCTGCCATTAACCCCTTATTACCCCGATTGCCACCGCACCAGGGCAATTCGGGATTAGCCGGTTAAAGTCCCGGAACTGTCGCATCTAATGGATGCGGCAATTCCGGACGGCTCCTGGCTGATATTGTTAGGCTGGGGGGCTTCCCATAATGTGGCGCTCCCCATCCTGAGAATACCAGCCTTCAGCTGTTTGGCTTTATCTTGGCTGGTATCAAAATTGGGGGGGACCGCACGTCGTTTTTTTAAGTAATTTATTTTACTGCACGATATACACCCGCCCACCTGCAGCTGTGATTGGTTGCAGAGAGATAGCTGTCACTCAGCGTGGGGGCGTGTCTGACTGCAACCATTCATAGGCGCCGGTGGGTGGGGAAAGCAGGGAATACGAGATTGAATAATGAGCGGCCGGCATTTTCAAAAGAGGAAAAGCCGCCGGAGCAGTGTGAACGCCGTGCAGCGTCGCGCCAGTGATCACGGATCAGTGAGTATGGGAGAGGGGGAGAGACTGACCGACGGACAGAGAGAGGGACAGACAGACAGAGAGACCGACCGACAGAGAGAGAGAGAGACAGACAGGGCGACCAACTGACAGAGAAAGAGACCGACCAACCTGCATTTTGCTTGTCAAAAAAGCATGCGGAATGCAACAAAAATGCAGTCCAAGTGCATTTTGGTTGCGTTCTGACCCACATCATTGATTTCAATGGGTGGAGAACGCAGCTACAACGCACAAAAGAAGTGACATGCTGCTTTTTTTTCCGCAGCGATTTTGGGCATCCAAAACGCTGCGTTTACAAACGCAGCGTGTGCATTGATTTTTCGACTTTCTCATAGACTTTAACTGGGGAAGCTGAACGCATGCAGTTATGCTGCAGTTCAAAACGCAGCGTTTCCGTGGAAAAAAACGCAACGTGCGCACATAGCCTTAGGTATTCAGAGTCTAATGTGCCTCTATCTGCATCATTATATTGAATATTTCTATCAGGGGTTTCATTTAAATTGCATTTTTGGGGGATTTAGACGAATGCTGAGTGCTCAGCAATAGAGCACATGATAAATATAAACCTAGCCTTATACTGATTTTTGGGAAGCTGAATGAATAGACAGCAGTTAAAAATAGTTTTTGATTTCTTTTTAACTTATGTGATATGTGACGAAACAACTTTATTCTTCAGGTCAGTGTGATTACATTAACAGCAGATTTATATAGGCTTTTCTCCTTTTTCAAACTAAACTATCAAAATGTTATCCTTTTTTTACTGCCATTTTCTGAGCCATAACTTTATTTTTTATTTTCACTGATAGAGCTGTATGAGAGCTTGCTTCTAAGAGGGATGAGTTGAAGTGTTTATTGGTACCATTTTCAAGTACAAAAATGTTATGTTTCCATTTTAATCATATTTTTTAAATGCAGAATGAACAAAACCCACCACTTATTACTATTATTTTTTTATTTATTTATTTTTTACACCATTCACTGTGTAGCAAATGTGATAAGACAGTGTTCATCATCTGGCAGTATGATTGAAGTGATACCAGATTTTTAATGATTTGCTACTTTTACACGCTAAAAACAATATACAGCAGGTGAAATAAGTAATGAATACGTCACCAATTTTCTAAGTCAATATATTTCTATAGCTGCCTTCGAAATGAAGTTCTCACCAGATGTTAGTAACAACCCATTCAATCAACACAAAGAAATCAAACCATAGATGTCCATAACTTAAGTGTAATAATGATACAGGAAATATATCTTTGTACCATGTTAGCCAGTAGATAAAAAAAAAATATTAAAATTTGAGAGTCCTACTAGAGGAAATACAGAGAATTATAGAATTTTAATATTTTTCTATGTGTAATAATGAGAAATGACACAAGAATAAAGTATCGAACACATGAAGAAAGAGAGGTGAAAGAACATGGAAAGTCATAACATCAGCTGAAATCTATCAGTAATTAGAAAGCAATCCTGCTACTTAGTGAAAATTAATATCAGCTGGGTCTACTGATGGTCTATAAAAAGGTGTCTCATTACAAAGGTGTCACACATGAAAAATCTCATGATGAGTAAAACTAGTGAGCTGTTTTAAAACTTTTGCAACCTTATTGCAGCAAAACAAAGTGATAGCATGATTACAGAACAATTTCTAATACTGAAGGTGCCAGTGAACAATGTTGGGGCCATAATCCGCAAGTGGAGAGAACATCATTTTACCATAAACTGTTCATGACCAGGTACTCCTTGCAAGATTTCAGACAGAGGAGTGAAAATAATTATCAGGAGTTATTTGTCCAAGAGCCAAGGACCACCTGTGGAGCGCTACAGAAAGACCTTAAATCAGCAGGAACACTTGTTTCAAAGATAAGAACAAGTAATGTTTGGTGTCTACAAACTCACACCGACCTCAGGCATCACATACCCACACATCAGTTTTACCATATAGTGAACACCGTGAATAAAACATCCCAAAAACTATTGTGCTATCACACTTTTTTTGCAATTTTTCCGCATTTGGAATTTGTTTGCTGCTTTCCAGTATACCATATGGTAAAACTTATGGTTTCATTTAAAATTACAACTTGTCCCGCAAAAAACAAGCCCTCATGTGGCAAGATTGACAGAAAAATAAAAACGTTATGGCTCTCAGAAGAAGGGGAGCAAAAAACAAAAACGCAAAAATGGAAAGTGCCCCGGGGCTGAAGGGGTTAAATCTTCACATGCGCTGCTTGATTGTACCAATGAGCTCTTTCGCTGGCCAGTGCCAGAGTGCTTTGGACTTACTTTGTGGGCGGGTTTAGCGCTCTGAGCTTCCGTCCCACAGCAGCTTCACCGTTTCCAGCAATGTGCCGCCCGCTCCCCGGCGCTGTGTGCCCCCTGCTCTCTGCCCCTTCTCCGATGCAGTGTGTCCCAATCAGTGCTATGTGCAGTCCGCTCCTCGGCGCTGTGTGCCGCCTGCTCTCTGCCCCTTCTCCGGTACAGCGTGTCCCAATCAGTGCTGTGTGCAGCCCGCTCCCCGGCGCTGTGTGCAGCCCGCTACCTGGAGCTGTGTGCAGCCTGCTCCCTGGCGCTGTGTGCTGCCCGCTATCCGGTGCAGCGTGTAGCTCCCAGTGCTGTGTACTGCCCGCTCCCCGGCGCTGTGCCCGCTCTCTGCACCTTCTCCGGTGCAGCGTGCCCCCTGAAATTCTGTGTGCAGCTTCCCCAGTGATGTGGATCACCCCCACTGTTGTGTTCTCTCCAGTGCTGCACACTACCCCAAGTGCTGTGTACCCCCTAGTGATGACTGTGCTCTGCAAGTGCTGTCTGTGCCCCCCAGTCTCCTCCTAGTGATGTCTGTGCCTCTTCTTAGTGATGTCTGTGTGCCCCCCCTTAGTGATGTCTGTGTGCCCCCCCTTAGTGATGTCTGTGTGCCCCCCCTTAGTGATGTCTGTGTGCCCCCCCTTAGTGATGTCTCTGTGCTCTCCCTTAGTGATGTCTCTGTGCTCCCCCTTAGTGATGTCTCTGTGCTCCCCCTTAGTGATGTCTCTGTGCTCCCCCTTAGTGATGTCTCTGTGCTCCCCCTTAGTGATGTCTCTGTGCTCCCCCTTAGTGATGTCTCTGTGCTCCCCCTTAGTGATGTCTCTGTGCTTCCCCTTAGTGATGTCTCTGTGCTCCCCCTTAGTGATGTCTCTGTGCTCCCCCTTAGTGATGTCTCTGTGCTCCCCCTTAGTGATGTCTCTGTGCTCCCCCTTAGTGATGTCTGTGTGCTTCCCCCTTAGTGATGTCTGTGTGCTTCCCCCTTAGTGATGTCTGTGTGCCTCCTCCTTAGTGATTTAAATAGATAATAAAACAAGCGCACTATGAGAAGCACCCGTGGAATCCTTTTAGCGTTTAAAAAATTAGAATTGCTCACCTTTGTTGGTTGTGCGCCCCCGCACAACTTCAGTGAAGGCTAATCAGTCTGGAGTTCCTCCGAACAGATCCTATGTCCAGGCTTCCAACATCCAGATTGTGGGTATCGTTGTCGGCTACTGATTTCCACCGGCACCATGGAAATCAGGTTCTTGTTCCTCTCTCCTCCAGCTAACCAGCTGGATTTTTTGATATGTCAGCAGGTCCTTTGCTGCTAATACCGATTCCCAACAGGGAGGGGGTAAATGGATAATTCTTTCGGTCTAATATAGCGCAAAAAGGATATTTGCTGATATTAATTATTTGAACTTTATTGAATAGGCACTCCTATTATTACAACGCGTTTCAGCAGAGTTGCTTTCATCAGGTACACCTGATGAAAGCAACTCTGCTGAAACGCGTTGTAATAATAGGAGTGCCTATTCAATAAAGTTCAAATAATTAATATCAGCAAATATCCTTTTTGCGCTATATTAGACCGAAAGAATTATCCATTTATCCTCCTTAGTGATGTCTGTGTGCCCTCCTAGTGATGCCTGTGCCCCCTTAATGATGCTTGTGCCCACCTAGTGATATCCGTGCCCCCCTAGTGCTCTCTGTGCCGCCCTAGTGATGTGTGTGCCCCCCCCAGTGCCGTCTGTACCCCACAGCAATGCTTATGCCTCCCTGTGACCTAGTAATGTGTGTTCCCCAGCCCCTCTTGTCATGTATATGCCCACAGCATCTCCTGTTATGTATATGCTCCCAGCCCCTCCTGTCATGGATATGCTCTAGCGTGTCATGTGATGTGTATGCCCCAACCCTTCCTGTGATATATACATCACACACTGAGATATAAACATCACATTTGAGATGCTGGGGCCGTACATATCCCAAGAGGGGCTGGGGGCATATACCTCACAGGAGGGGCTGGGTGCATATACCTCACAGTAGAGGCTGTGCGCATATACCTCACAGGAGGGGCTGGGCGCATATACCTCAAAGGAGAGGCTGAAAGCATATAAATCACAGGAGGAGGCTGGGGGCATATACATGTTCCCAGCCCCTCGTGTGATCTATATGCCCCCAGTGTCTCCTGTGATGTATATGCAGCAGTCCCAGCGTCTCCTATGTGATGTATATGCCAACAGCCCCTTCAGTGATGTATGTGTCTCCTGTGATTAATATACATCAGTCCCTGTGTCTGTTGTGTGAAGTATATGGTCTACCAATCTTATTATCACAAAGAGTTGCCTTCGCTCCAGACCGTGACAAACCTGTAAAAGAGAAGCAACATAAGTATCACCGAACATCACAGACGCACAAAAGAGAAGCCGCTCCGGCCACCACAATAGGGGTGAGTTAACTAACTGTTTGACCAAATTTAGTTGGTTCATTATTACATTGATAATTTTGTGCGGCCCCCGAAGGTTGGCAGAAATTTCCAAATGGCCCCCGGCAGTAAAAAGGTTCCCCACCCCTGATTTAAATGTTTATAGTTAAACCGAGTAACAAGTGCAATCATATTTACCGTATTTTTCGGACTATAAGACGCACCGGACCATAAGACGCACCCTGGTTTTAGAGAAGGAAAATAGGAAAATAACATTTTAAGCAAAAAATGTGGTCATGACACACTGTTATGGAGCGAGGATCTGCTGATGACACTGTTATGGGGGTAATATCCCCAAATTCTCTAAGGTACCCCATCCTGGTAAAGATCCTCCTGCCTTGTGTGTATATTTATGTCCCTCATCCTGGTATAGCCCCATCTTGCTATATACTGCATCCTGGTATGTGCTCCCATCCTGCTATATACGCCATCATCCTGCTCATATACGCCATCATCCTGCTCATATACCCCCATCATCCTGCTATATGCCATCATCCTGTTCATATACTCCAATCATCCTGGTATATGCCTTCATCCTGTTCATATACCCCCATCTTGCGGCACACACAAAAATATAAATAAACGTTTACACTCACCTCGTTCCACGCAGCGTCGCTCCTCGTCCTGTCTGTGCCGGCAGTGCTGTGTTGAGCCGGCCACGTTCCCTGCAGCACTGCGATGTATTGTCCTCCAGTCTGTCGCTGTGGCTGTGAAGACACACGTGCGCACAGCGATGATGTCATCGCTGTGATCACCGCTAATCTCCAGTCCACACAGCGCGGCAGGGAGACTGGAGGACATCTTGGTGCTGCAGGGGAACGGTGAGTACATTGATTCACTGCACCCCGCGCTGATGATGATGTGTGGGGGGCAGTGAATACAGCCGAGCATGATCACCCCGGCTTCAGCGCTGAGAGATGGGCGGGAGGATGGGCGTGCATATGTAATGAGCGGGCCCACGTGGTCACGGCAGGCGCTGCTGCTGCCTGCGCGTGCCCCCGATGACCCGCTCCACCGCAGCACCCTTATTCCCCGCAGTCATGCCCTACCTTCAGACCATTAGACGCACCCCCCACTTTCCCCCAACATTTGGGGGGAAAAAAGTGTGTCTTATGGTCCGAAAAATACGATATACATATTGACACCAGAGGGAGCACATCTTATTTTTTTAACGTAAGGATTGCATTGTAAAAATTGTTACATACAAATCTGTTCTCACATGAAATTATAAGCTTTCATGCACTAATCTGTGCAAATAATCTGCAATTAAAATTCACTAAACACGATGTACTGCTATGTAGTATATCTTTAACCCCTTCACAACATGGTTAATTGCTGTTTTTGTTTTTTCCTCCTTTTCTTCTCAGATCAAACACTTTTTATTTTGGTGTCCACATAGCTATATAAGGGCTTGATTTTGCAGAATGAGTGGTACTTTAGAATGTCACCATTCAGTTTACCACATATTGTACTAGAAAATGGGAAAAGAATTCCTTTGTGCAATGAAAATATGAAAAAAATGCAATTCTGACATTGTTTTTGGGAATTGTTTTTATGGTGTACACTATGTGGTAAAAATGACCAGGCAATATGATTCTTCTCATAACTATGATTATGGCGATACCAAACATGTCCAGACTTTTCATTTCAGTGGTGAAAAAAGATCACAATTTTGTTTAAAAAAAATTGTCGTTGTGTCGCTATTTTCCAAGACCCGTAGCATTTCCATTTTTTTCGGTTGATGGAGCTGTGTAATGGCTTATTTTTGGCGGGAGAGAAACATTGTTTTTGATTGATAGCATTTTGGGATATACAGTACATGTTGATCAATTGTTACAGAAGTTTTTGTGGTATTGGACTGAAGAATCAAAAACATAATTTTGGCATTGTTGAATTTTTTTCCCTTTCTCTTTAACGATAAAGGGTATTAGTTTTATACCTTGATAAATCAGACTTTTTTGAACACGGCAATACTTGTCACAGATGTTTCACAGGTAACAGACAGTCATGTTGTTTCTGGCAATAGAAGGTCAAGGCATTTGGCTGCACAAAATGCTCCCTTACTTGCTATTGTTCCTGCTGTTAGTATTTATTATACTAGGTAGCTTTCCTCCTAAGTTTTCATCTCTTCCCCTTTGGGATCCAAAGGAGCCCTCCTTCTATCCAGCTGCTGATTATCAGTATTCTTCATGTGGTTAAATACTCCCATCTTCCCTGGACTTGTGCTGGTGATATTAATCAGTTCATTCAAGCTCTGGATGCAAGCAAGTGGCTTGTACTCCTCTGTGGTATCATTGCTGAAACCTTGCTGAATTTCTACCAGAGTCATCTGTGGATAAGTAGTTTATGCATTTTTCCGTCGTGTGTCCTCCTTGTGACTTCTCTAGTGTTTAGTGGGGTTGACAAAGAGCTCATCCCACCTGTTCCCTATTTTGTGTCAAGCACCAGGGATACTAGGGTCAGGTATCCGACTCAGCGCATAGGTGCAGAACCTATCTAGGGTGGTGAGGGACCCCAGGGACCAGCGGTAGGTTTGGTCAGGGGTCACCATCTCCCCATTCCCTAGACACAGGGTTTCCCTTCCCTTTTGCCGTTCGCTCGGTCCTTCTCCGTACCTAGCGTGACAATACCACAGTGTATTTTTTAATATTTTTATTGCCTTTATTTTTACATGCACATGTAATTCAGATGTCGTAAAGGGGTTAGAACAACACTCCTTTAGAAGTAATTGTCTAGAAACATAATTGATTGCTCTCAGTGAGAGAAACTAAATTATAATCTTGTACTTGTAATAACTATTAATGGCTAACTAAAAAAAAATAAAATGATGTTACAAAGCAAGCTTTCGAGACTTCTCAGGTCTCTTCATCAGGCATGGTATGACAAAATATCTGAAGAAACACACACATATACACAAACAGAGCAGACAAAAAAAAACCATTTACCTGTGGCGAAACATTTCTGTGCTCCAGGACACAACATAAATTACCACATGAAAGTTGTCATATTAAAAGACAACTTCAGATCACAAAATCATCGAAGGGTCTGGGAACACAAATTCATTACTAGGTTTGATTCTGTCTACACAAGACTAAACCTGTCAGGAGGATTTATGACCCACTACAAAATCTGAGGGGTCTGCTCCAGAGACACTGATGGTACCAGGTCTCTGATCTTACAGGGATATTGGGACACAAAAACTTTCACACCACTATGCAAAGCTAATTAAGGATTTACTCTCTACATTTAGTGTATGTGTATGTAAATGTCCTTTTATTATACCATGCCTCTGCTCTGTTTGTGTATTTATTTGCGTTTCTTCAGATATTTTGTCATACCATGCCTGATGAAGAGACCTGAGAAGTCTCAAAATCTTGAGTTATAACACCATTTTATTTTAGTTAGGCATTAAAAGGTATCACAACTACAAGATTATAATTTTGTTTCTCTCACTGAAAGAAATCAATCCTTTTTCAACTGTCTTAGTCCCTGTGCGCACTTGCCGGTTTTGCCGCGGTTTCCTGCGGTTTTGCTGCATGTTTCGCTGCATGTTATGTTCATAACATCTCTGCAGTGATTCACCAGCAAAACCTATGGGAAAAAAAAATGCTGTGCGCACTATGCGGATTTTGACAACTGCATGTTTTGCTGCGGGATTCCCGCAGCAAAAACAATTGCATGTCACTTTGTTTCCGCACGTCGCTGCGGCATTTCACTCCATTGACTGCAATGTAATCGTGAAATCCTGCAGGGAATAACACAGATAGCAATTTCTGTGTGGTTCATTGCGTTTTCCTGCGTTATTCCCTCCGGTATTTCGTGGTTTCGGGACATAATGTTCATCACTGCCTGCAGTTTGCAAGGAAGTGATGTCATTATAACAGGAAGAGGAAGCGGAGCAGAGTAAACACACATATCAGACACAGACATAAAACACGCACACATCGCACTCACACACAGACATATAGAATACACATACAAATCAAACGGACATATAGAAAAAAAAACACGTGGGCTCCGCCGTATTTTTACCATCCAGCCGAGGTAAACACACAGCGGCGGCCCTGTATTCTCAGGCTGGGGAGGGCGAGGTACAGGGTTAATGTCCCTCCCTCCCGCAGCCGAGAATATCAGCCCGCAGCTGCCCCGGGACTGTTGCATCCATTATACGGCAGTGCCGGAGTGTCCCCGGCTCTTCCTGTTGCCGTGATGCGGTGCAATCAGGGTAATATAAGGAGTTAAAGGCGGCGGATCGCCGTCACTAAGTTTAGGCTTGATCATGGCAGCGTCTATGTGACAGCTAACATGATCAACACGTAAGTAAAGTGAAAAAAACACACACCAAAAAATCCTTTATTTTAAATAAAACACAAAAAAGCCCATGTTTCACCCCTTCATTAACCTCTCCCAAACACACAGCTCCGGCGTAATCCACGTCCTGCGATGCTTGTATCCAGCCGCGACTGACACACTACTGAATGCAGCCTTGCAACGAGACAGCAGAGGTAACCACAGGTCATTTCCCACGGCCGGTAATGTGAACAACACATTACCGCTCGGGAGAAATGCAACGTGTGCTCACAGGGACTCTATCTATCTATCTATCTATCTATCCTTCTATCTATTCTTCTGTCTATTTATCTATATACTATCTATCTCAGAAGGAAATTATTTATTTTTTTTTTCTCTTCAATGTGCTTTATTGCATTGAATGCATTGAAACACATGTACCAACCTGCAGGCGGCAAAACCGCGGCAATACCGCGAACAATACCGCGGTAAAACCGCGGCAAACCGCATGCGGTTTTCGGGTGTGGTTTGCCGCAGTTTTTTACCGCTGGTGAGGTAACCTTTCAGACCCTGCGGAATTTTCTTAAGAACTTTCTGTTTTCCAGTGTGCACAGGGCCTTACATGGTACCAAAACATTTTTCTTTTATCTAGAAACATAATGATATGCTTAAACACAAGATTTCCTCAAAGCCTAGATTCTTACAAAAATCATATCATTGATGTCACTGTTATTATTTCCAGTTATGTATGTACAGTTAGGTCCAGAAATATTTGGACAGTGACACAATTTTCGCGAGTTGGGCTCTGCATGCCACCACATTGGATTTGAAATGAAACCTCTACAACAGAATTCAAGTGCAGATTGTAACGTTTAATTTGAAGGTTTGAACAAAAATATCTGATAGAAATTGTAGGAATTGTACACATTTCTTTACAAACACTCCACATTTTAGGAGGTCAAAAGTAATTGGACAAATAAACCAAACCCAAACAAAATATTTTTATTTTCAATATTTTGTTGCGAATCCTTTGGAGGCAATCACTGCCTTAAGTCTGGAACCCATGGACATCACCAAACGCTGGGTTTCCTCCTTCTTAATGCTTTGCCAGGCCTTTACAGCCGCAGCCTTCAGGTCTTGCTTGTTTGTGGGTCTTTCCGTCTTAAGTCTGGATTTGAGCAAGTGAAATGCATGCTCAATTGGGTTAAGATCTGGTGATTGACTTGGCCATTGCAGAATGTTCCACTTTTTTGCACTCATGAACTCCTGGGTAGCTTTGGCTGTATGCTTGGGGTCATTGTCCATCTGTACTATGAAGCGCCGTCCGATCAACTTTGCAACTTTATATCCCGGTACACTTCAGAATCCGGCTACTCTTGTCTGCTGTTATGTCATCAATAAACACAAGTGACCCAGTGCCATTGAAAGCCATGCATGCCCATGCCATCACGTTGCCTCCACCATGTTTTACAGAGGATGTGGTGTGCCTTGGATCATGTGCCGTTCCCTTTCTTCTCCAAACTTTTTTCTTCCCATCATTCTGGTACAGGTTGATCTTTGTCTCATCTGTCCATAGAATACTTTTCCAGAACTGAGCTGGCTTCATGAGGTGTTTTTCAGCAAATTTAACTCTGGCCTGTCTATTTTTGGAATTGGTGAATGGTTTGCATCTAGATGTGAACCCTTTGTATTTACTTTCATGGAGTCTTCTCTTTACTGTTGACTTAAAGACAGATACACCTACTTCACTGAGAGTGTTCTGGACTTCAGTTGATGTTGTGAACGGGTTCTTCTTCACCAAAGAAAGTATGCGGCGATCATCCACCACTGTTGTCATCCGTGGACGCCCAGGCCTTTTTGAGTTCCCAAGCTCACCAGTCAATTCCTTTTTTCTCAGAATGTACCCGACTGTTGATTTTGCTACTCCAAGCATGTCTGCTATCTCTCTGATGGATTTTTTCTTTTTTTTCAGCCTCAGGATGTTCTGCTTCACCTCAATTGAGAGTTCCTTAGACCACATGTTGTCTGGTCACAGCAACAGCTTCCAAATGCAAAACCACACACCTGTAATCAATCCCAGACCTTTTAACTACTTCATTGATTACAGGTAAACGAGGGAGACGCCTTCAGAGTTAATTGCAGCCCTTAAGCTGGTGTCACACTAAACGACAGCGACAACGACGTCGCTGTTACGTCACCATTTTCGGTGACGTAACAGCGACCTTGTAAGTCGCTGTTATGATCGCTGCTTAGCTGTCAAACACAGCAGAAGCAGCGATCATAAGGTCGCTGTGCTACATGTTCAGAGAGCAGGGAGCCGCGCTTAGCGCTGGCTCCTTGCTCTCCTGCAGCACACATCGGGTTAATTAACCCGATGTGTGCTGCAGCTACATGTCACAGTTCAGAGAGCAGGGAGCCGCGCTTAGCGCTGGCTCCTTGCTCTCCTGCAGCACACATCGGGTTAATTAACCCGATGTGTGCTGCAGCTACATGTCACAGTTCAGAGAGCAGGGAGCCGCGCTTAGCGCTGGCTCCTTGCTCTCCTGCAGCACACATCGGGTTAATTAACCCGATGTGTGCTGCAGCTACATGTCACAGTTCAGAGAGCAGGGAGCCGCGCTTAGCGCTGGCTCCTTGCTCTCCTGCAGCACACATCGGGTTAATTAACCCGATGTGTGCTGCAGCTACATGTCACAGTGCAGAGAGCAGGGAGCCGCGCGCACTGCTTAGCGCTGGCTCCTTGCTCTCCTTGCTACAGTATGCATCGGGTTAATTACCGATGCGTACTGCAGCTACATGTGCACAGAGCAGGAACCGGCACTGGCAGCAAGAGCGGAGGCTGGTAACCAGCGTAAACATCGGGTAACCAGGGAAAGGTCTTCCCTTGGTTACCCGATGTTTACGCTGGTTACAGCTCACCGCAGCTGCCAGTGCCGGCTCCTGATCGCTTCATTTCGTCGCTCTCTCGCTGTCACACACAGCGATGTGTGTGTCACAGCGGGAGAGTGACGACCAAAAAATGAAGCTGGACATTCAGCAACGACCGGCGACCTCACAGCAGGGGCCAGGTCGTTGCTGGATGTCACACACAGCGACAGCGACGGGACGTCGCTGCAACGTCACAGAAAATGGTGACGTAGCAGCGACGTCGTTGTCGTCGTCGTTATGTGTGACACCAGCTTTAGAGTCCCTTGTCCAATTACTTTTGGTCCCTTGAAAAAGAGGAGGCTATACATTACAGAGCTATGATTCCTAAACCCTTTCTCCGATTTGGATGTGAAAACTCTCATATTGCAGCTGGGAGTGTGCACTTTCAGCCCATATTATATATATATAATTGTATTTCTGAACATGTTTTTGTAAACAGCTAAAATAACAAAACTTGTGTCACTGTCCAAATATTTCTGGACCTAACTGTATGACATGAATTGGTGTCATTAAGGTTTGCATTTTCAGCAAGTCCATACATTACACTTTTTTTCACTACTTGAGTTAATTATTATTTGACATGTCACTCTCGATGTGGTTCTCATATAATTTTACATATATTTGTCACAGGCAGACTAATCTGCTGAGATTGCTCTTATGAATTTATATCATTGCAATAAAATGGCAATCCATGTCAGTCATGTTGTCATTACGCCCTGTATACACCTATCACCCACACAATTTCCTCCCAAGTGATAGGGTCAGCCCTGCAAATAAAACAGAATGTTTTTAAAAGTAGTACATTTAAGAAATTAAATTCAAGGATATTTCTTATTATAATGGAAAAGTTCAAGCTAAGTCATAACTTAATAGATATTAGGCATTTTAGCCAAGAAATAATGAATTCCAATATCCTCTCAATATTATATATTAGCTACTTTAAGTTTATAAAGTAAAATCTTGTGTGTTGTTTGCCAGAGGAAATGTAATTGATCTGGCGAGTTTCATTCCCTATAATTTAGAGGGAGCATGTAAGCAGAATTGGTAGTTTCTTTTGTTATTTTTTTAACCCCTTCCACTGAAATATCTTAGTTTGTATCTCACTGCCCAGGCCAAATTCTTCATATCTGACATCTGTCACTTTATATGGTAAAAACTCTGGAATGTTTCTACACAGCCAAGTGATTGAGATTGTACTTTATGTTAGTGGTAAATATAAGTCAATAGTTGTATTCAATTATGAAACTACCTTAAATTTGATTAAGTATTTGAAAAATTAGCAATTTTCAAACTCAGAATTTTTAGTTAGTAAATAGTAATACTATACAAAATAGTTAAAGGGAAGGTGTCGCATTTTTTATTTTTGTATTAATAATAGTGATTATGAAATCAAGTAATTTTAATACAACATTAAATTTACTATTTAGTTGTTATTTAATTCTAGTTTTACTGAATCACTGGGGGCTGCCATCTTGGAATTGCTGTGTGTAACAACAGTTACTCACCTCCTATATGGGAAAAAAAAGGGGGAAAAAAGGGAACCAGCACGATCTGAAATTGGCATGCATCAAATAAAAAGTGAAAATTCACAAATTTATTCCAACTGTACTATGATAAAAAAATGAGATTTTTAGCAAATAATTGATCAATTTTTTGAGCCACCCCTGCCAACGTCACGGCAAATCTCAATAGGGGGGTCCTACTCTACATTCTGTATTTCATGTGCCATGCGGCCTCCTAGATAAAGTTAAAAGCAGAACCATAATAGAGCACACATACCTGTAACCTGTATATAACCGCTTCTATGTTGCAAAAAGGCACTTGTGGATAGAGACCAGCCCAGGTCCCAGCATGTGGAGCAAGCCCTACACATACCAGGACTATATCAGAACTGATCCTCCCAGTGTCAAACAGCAACCATTGATAAAGGCGGACCAGATCCAAGAATGGTGCTTAATTAGCATTGCCTGTGGAAAGGGGTGAGGTAACTGAGTCTGAACAGCTACCAACAGGAGGAATATATTGCAAACCAAAATCAGGCGTGCATGGTATGGTGTTGGTCAGACACCAGATTTGTAGCATAACTACGGTCAAAACAGAGAAAAAAGGGAACCAGCACGATCTGAAATTGGCATGCATCAAATAAAAAGTGAAAATTCACAAATTTATTCCAACTGTACTATGATAAAAAAATGAGATTTTTAGCAAATAATTGATCAATTTTTTGAGCCACCCCTGCCAACGTCACGGCAAATCTCAATAGGGGGGTCCTACTCTACATTCTGTATTTCATGTGCCATGCGGCCTCCTAGATAAAGTTAAAAGCAGAACCATAATAGAGCACACATACCTGTAACCTGTATATAACCGCTTCTATGTTGCAAAAAGGCACTTGTGGATAGAGACCAGCCCAGGTCCCAGCATGTGGAGCAAGCCCTACACATACCAGGACTATATCAGAACTGATCCTCCCAGTGTCAAACAGCAACCATTGATAAAGGCGGACCAGATCCAAGAATGGTGCTTAATTAGCATTGCCTGTGGAAAGGGGTGAGGTAACTGAGTCTGAACAGCTACCAACAGGAGGAATATATTGCAAACCAAAATCAGGCGTGCATGGTATGGTGTTGGTCAGACACCAGATTTGTAGCATAACTACGGTCAAAACAGAGAAAAAAGGGAACCAGCACGATCTGAAATTGGCATGCATCAAATAAAAAGTGAAAATTCACAAATTTATTCCAACTGTACTATGATAAAAAAATGAGATTTTTAGCAAATAATTGATCAATTTTTTGAGCCACCCCTGCCAACGTCACGGCAAATCTCAATAGGGGGGTCCTACTCTACATTCTGTATTTCATGTGCCATGCGGCCTCCTAGATAAAGTTAAAAGCATTTTTTTTATTGTAGTACAGTTGGAATAAATCTGTGAATTTTCACTTTTTATATGATGCATGCCAATTTCAGATCGTGCTGGCTCCCCTCTCTCTCTGTTTGGTCGTAGTTATGCTACAAATTCTGGTGGCCGGTCACCACCATGCCATGCACGCCTGATTTTGGTTTGCAATGTATTCCTTCTGTTGGTAGCTGTTCAGATTCAGTTACCTCACCCCTTTCCACAGGCAATGCTAATTAAGCACCATCTTGGATCTGGTCCGCCTTTATCAATGGTTGCTGTCTGGCACTGGGAGGATCAGTTCTGATATAGTCCTGGTAGGTGTAGGGCTTGCTCCACATGCTGGGACCTGGGCTGGTCTCTATCCACAAGTGCCTTTTTTGCAACATAGAAGCGGTTATATACAGGTTACAGGTATGTGTGCTCTATTATGGTTCTGCTTTTAACCTTATCTAGGAGGCCGCATGGCACATGAAATACAGAATGTAGAGTAGGACCCCCCTATTGAGATTTGCCGTGACGTTGGCAGGGGTGGCTCAAAAAATTGATCAATTATTTGCTAAAAATCTCATTTTTTTTATTGTAGTACAGTTGGAATAAATCTGTGAATTTTCACTTTTTATATGATGCATGCCAATTTCAGATCGTGCTGGCTCCCCTCTCTCTCTGTTTGGTCGTAGTTATGCTACAAATTCTGGTGGCCGGTCACCACCATGCCATGCACGCCTGATTTTGGTTTGCAATGTATTCCTTCTGTTGGTAGCTGTTCAGATTCAGTTACCTCACCCCTTTCCACAGGCAATGCTAATTAAGCACCATCTTGGATCTGGTCCGCCTTTATCAATGGTTGCTGTCTGGCACTGGGAGGATCAGTTCTGATATAGTCCTGGTAGGTGTAGGGCTTGCTCCACATGCTGGGACCTGGGCTGGTCTCTATCCACAAGTGCCTTTTTTGCAACATAGAAGCGGTTATATACAGGTTACAGGTATGTGTGCTCTATTATGGTTCTGCTTTTAACCTTATCTAGGAGGCCGCATGGCACATGAAATACAGAATGTAGAGTAGGACCCCCCTATTGAGATTTGCCGTGACGTTGGCAGGGGTGGCTCAAAAAATTGATCAATTATTTGCTAAAAATCTCATTTTTTTTATTGTAGTACAGTTGGAATAAATCTGTGAATTTTCACTTTTTATATGATGCATGCCAATTTCAGATCGTGCTGGCTCCCCTCTCTCTCTGTTTGGTCGTAGTTATGCTACAAATTCTGGTGGCCGGTCACCACCATGCCATGCACGCCTGATTTTGGTTTGCAATGTATTCCTTCTGTTGGTAGCTGTTCAGATTCAGTTACCTCACCCCTTTCCACAGGCAATGCTAATTAAGCACCATCTTGGATCTGGTCCGCCTTTATCAATGGTTGCTGTCTGGCACTGGGAGGATCAGTTCTGATATAGTCCTGGTAGGTGTAGGGCTTGCTCCACATGCTGGGACCTGGGCTGGTCTCTATCCACAAGTGCCTTTTTTGCAACATAGAAGCGGTTATATACAGGTTACAGGTATGTGTGCTCCATTATGGTTCTGCTTTTAACCTTATCTAGGAGGCCGCATGGCACATGAAATACAGAATGTAGAGTAGGACCCCCCTATTGAGATTTGCCGTGACGTTGGCAGGGGTGGCTCAAAAAATTGATCAATTATTTGCTAAAAATCTCATTTTTTTTATTGTAGTACAGTTGGAATAAATCTGTGAATTTTCACTTTTTATATGATGCATGCCAATTTCAGATCGTGCTGGCTCCCCTCTCTCACCTCCTATATGGCAGCCCCCTGTGCATAGAAGACCGTTGTCGGGCTCTGCCCCTATACTTAACACAGAAACAGCGTCTGCTGTCATCTGGACAAGCCCCCTGGGCTGTCCAGATCACAGCAGAGGGAGGAGATCAGCGCCATCTTTGTGGAGCTCACAGCGTATGCTGTGTGCTCCACTTCCCCCTGTCACCCGCCGGGCTGGATGGAGTGAGCACCGATGCTGGGCAGTGGTGATTACACCTTAACTGATCCTAGTGTGCTGCTCCCCACTCTGCCACTCAAATCCCCCCAAAATGTGCTGCTCACCCCCCTCCCACTCTGCTCACACACCGTCCGCTCACCCCCCTCTCCTCCGCCACTCACCCCCCCCTTCCTGCGTGTGCTCACCTCGGGCCTCCGCTCCTCGCTGCTATATACTGTGATCGCTGACAGGACAGGCTGCCAGGTGTGCAGATCTGAGGTGGGGGCATGCTGCTGGGAGCGGTGATCTGAAATCTGAGCGGCACTGCACTACAGATCACCCCTGCTCGCCGCATGTCACCTCAGACCTCTGATCCCGGCCAGCAGCACAGTATATGGGGTCGTAGGATACAGTGAGGCATTCGGATACAGTTAGTGGGGCATTGGGATACAGTTAGTTGGGCATTGGGATACAGTCAGTGGGGCATTGGGATACAGTCAGTGGGGCATTGGGAAACAGTCAGTGGGTGATTGAAAAACAGTCAGTGGGTCATTGGGATACAGTCAGTGGGGCATTAGGATACAGTCAGTGGGTCATTGGGAAACAGTGAATAGGGCATTGGGATACAGTCAGTGGGGAATTGGCATACAGTCAGTGGGTCATTGGGAAACAGTCAGTGGGTCATTGGGATACAGTCAGTGGGGCATTAGGATACAGTCAGTGGGGCATTGGGATACAGTCAAAGGGGCATTGGGAAACAGTCAGTGGGTGATTGGAAAACAGTCAGTGGGTCATTGGGAAACAGTCAGTGGGTCACTGGGATACAGTCAGTGGAGCATTGGGAAACAGTCAGTGGGGCATTGGGATACAGTCAATGGGGCATTGGGATACAGTTAAAGGGGCATTGGGAAACAGTCAGTGGGTGATTGGAAAACAGTCAGTGGGTCACTGGGATACAGTCAGTGGGGCATTCATCACGGAACCTTTATCTTGTAAGCTGGGGAGGACAAATAAAGATGTACCATACCCGGTCACATGACCGGGAAATGACGTGGCCTCAGTGTTGGAAACATGAGGAGGAGGAGAAGTAAGGAGCGTAACGTCACTTCCGGTTCTCCGGATTATGGCGCCAAACATGGCTTTAAATGGTGGATTCAGTGTAGCCAGGTGAGCGATCACTGAACATCAGACCTGGGACTCCCCATACAGACCAGAGAAGGTAGGACCCCTGAACATTATGCGGCAATGTGTATTTACATACTAAAATAGATTTATATACTTTATATTTTAGACACCTGTTGCGGTGGATTCCCTCACCGTTACCCCATTGTGGGACTTTAATCAGGTATAGGGCCGTTATTATATTTCTGTGGCCGCTATTTAAAATATCAGGTATTGCAATCCTGAAATATGTCACTTATATGCAGGACCATGGGTATGTTGGACACTGTCTGTTAACATAGAAGACAGTACTAAACCAGTACAGGACATCCTGGGGATCGCCCGCCTGGAGGTATTAATCTCCTTAAACTCAGGCAAGGTATTCCTTCTAATTTTTTCATTTTAAGCTTATGTACTGTACTGTAGATTATAGCGTCAGTACTTAGATCAAGCGTGTCTCCCCTCCTTTTCTTATAGGTTGTGTTTTACTGATGGTACGTTTATTGTGGTAACTACATGAGTCATACCTAACAGTCAAAGGCATTATGGAGTTATAGAATCGTATTAGACAAACATATACCAGAAAAGTGGAACAATCTGGCGCCTGAGACCAAGTATGCAATTATTATTATGATGCATGCCTATGCACAATTGATCTGTATTGATATTGTGAACAATAGGGTGTGTTCTGTCCCCTTGACAGAGTTTAGCTATGCCCTGGACACACCGGTGTTAAACCATGGATAAGAGAATCATCCACCAAGGAGGTATTGACCACAGTTCTTGATTACAGCATGATAGGGATATTAATCAATGATGGGTATTAACCCTTTCACGACCGGCCGATTTTTCGCTTTCCGTTTTTTTTTTTCGCCATTCTTTTTCTGAGAGACGTAACTTTTTTATTTTTCAGTCAATATGGTCATGTGAGGGCTCATTTTTTGCGGAACGAGCTGTACTTTTAAATGAAACCATCAGTTTTACCATATTATGTACTAGAAAATGGCAAAAAAATTCCAAATGCTGAAAAATTGCAAAAAAAGTGCGATAGCACTATGGTTTTTGAGATATTTTATTCACTGTGTTCACTATATGGTAAAACTGATGTGTGGGTGTGATGCCTCAGGTCAGTGCGAGTTCGTAGACACCAAACATGTATAGGTTTACTTTTATATAAGGGGTTAAAAAAAAATCAGAAGTTTGTCCGAAAAAAGTGGCGCACGTTTTACGCCATATTCCGTGACCCGTAGCGTTCTCATTTTTCGGGATCTTAGGCTCAATGACGGCTTATTTTTTCCGTCTCGAGCTGACGTTTTTAACGGTACCATTTTTGCGCAGATGCTACGTTTTGATCGCCTCTTATTGCATTTTGCGCAAAAGTTGTGGCGACAAAAAAACGTCGTTTTGGCGTTTGGAATTTTTTTGCCGCTACGCCGTTTACTGATCAGATTAATTGATTTTATATTTTGATAGATCGGGCGTTTCTGAATGCGGCGATACCAAATGTGTGTATATTTTTTATTTTTTTAACCCTTTAATTTTTAATGGGGCGAATGGGGGGTGATTTGAACTTTTAGGTTTTTTTGTTTTTTTTTAATTTTTTAAAACTTATTTTTTTACTTTTTTTTTTTATTTTACTAGTCCCCCTAGGGGGCTATTGCGATCAGCATTCCGATCGCTCTGCAGTATCTGCTGATCACAGCTGGAAGGCTGTAAACAGCAGATACGCTGTCTTTCTCTTTTGCTGTGCTCCGGGCACAGCGAAAGTGAAACCAATTCATGTGTAGTACAGGAGTCATCACATGACCCTGTACTACCATGGCAACTATCGGGAGTCACGTGATCGCGTCACGTGACTTCCGGTTTCGGCGGTAAGTAAAACTTTACCGCGATTGCGCTTATAATGGCGCTGTCATGTATTGACAGCGCCATTATAAGGGGTTAATCGGCACGAGCAGATAACGATTCTGCTCGTGCCTAGCAGGCACACATCTCAGCTGTGAAAATCAGCTGAGATGTGTGCCGATCGCGGCATGCTGCCGCCGGAGGACCGCGGGCAGTAAGATTATGTCATTTAGGACGTAATTTTACGGCCCGCGGTCGTTAAGGGGTTAATAAATCATTTATATCTATGTAGGTTATGTCCTTATTCTGACACATCTTGGGACATACCACCAGTGAGCCAATACTCCTATATATCATATACTTTTCAAAGTGACAGAAAGAAGTCTATCAGTACGGGGCAGTATGAGTGCTTTAACATACACTCACATTGTTGATGCAACTCTTGGAGTTTAATGAGGGTATTTATTCTGTGTTGTTTCAGAATTGCCAAAAGAATGTTTTCAAGACACAGTTACAAAGCCCCTGATGAGCCCTCAATTGTTTAAAGGGCGAAACGCGTCGGCAGTCTCTGATACGGCTAGAATTTTCAGTCGGGCATTTCTTAAATAGCTAATTACTAATTAATATCTAATTCTCTATATCTAATACTGAGCACACAGACTCACTGACAGCTTCTGACCCTAAGGCCCTAATCCCCACAGGTCATACTGGTGATACAGACAAATTAGCCATTATTGACTGAGCACCTCTTCCTCACTGTGGTGTTACTATTGTTGGGGTATTTCATTCTTAAGGGGGTTACACCCGAAAACCATTAGGGAGGGTACACTCAGGGTCAGTCGTCATGGAACGGGGGCGTCTTTTCAATTAGGATGCCGACCCCCGTCTTGAGGTAGGAAAAGAATAGGGTAAATTATCTTCCCTTTCTTTTCCTCCCTGATTTTAAAGAATTTATGTATGTATGTGCATTTGTTATAATAAAGTACATGGTTTTTATATAAAAAGTAGTGAAAAATATTTGGTTGAATACAATATCTACTTTTAGAAATTGATTTTGGTATACGAAACAGTGAATAGGGCATTGGGATACAGTCAGTGGGGAATTGGCATACAGTCAGTGGCTCATTGGGAAACAGTCACTGGGTCACTGGGATACAGTCAGTGGGGCATTGGGAAACAGTCAGTGGGGCATTGGGATACAGTCAATGGGGCATTGGGATACAGTCAGTGTGGCATTGGGATACAGTCAATGGGGCATTGGGAAACAGTCAGTGGGTGATTGAAAAACAGTCAGTGGGTCATTGGGATACAGTCAGTGGGGCATTAGGATACAGTCAGTGGGGCATTGGGATACAGTCAAAGGGGCATTGGAAAACAGTCAGTGGGTGATTGGAAAACAGTCAGTGGGTCATTGGGAAACAGTCAGTGGGTCACTGGGATACAGTCAGTGGAGCATTGGGATACAGTCAGTGGGGCATTGGGAAACAGTCAGTGGGGCATTGGGATACAGTCAATGGGGAATTGGGATACAGTCAAAGGGGCATTGGGAAACAGTCAGTGGGTGATTGGAAAACAGTCAGTGGGTCACTGGGATACAGTCAGTGGGGCATTGGGATACAGTCAATGGGGCATTGGGATACAGTCAGTGTGGCATTGGGATGCAGTCAATGGGGCATTGGGAAACAGTCAGTGGGTGATTGAAAAACAGTCAGTGGGTCATTGGGATACAGTCAGTGGGGCATTAGGATACAGTCAGTGGGGCATTGGGATACAGTCAAAGGGGCACTGGGAAACAGTCAGTGGGTGATTGGACAACAGTCAGTGGGTCATTGGGAAACAGTCAGTGGAGCATTGGGAAACAGTCAGTGGGGCATTGGGAAACAGTCAGTGGGGCATTGGGATACAGTCAATGGGTCATTGGGATACAGTCAAAGGGGCATTGGGAAACAGTCAGTGGGTCATTGGAAAACAGTCAGTGGGTCATTGGGAAACAGTCAGTGGGGCATTGGGATACAGTCAATGGGGCATTGGGATACAGTCCGTGGGGCATTGGGAAACAGTCAGTGTAAAATTGGGAAACAGTCAATGGGGCATTGGGAAACAGTCAGTGGGTCTTTGGGAAACAGTGAATAGGGCATTGGGATACAGACAGTGGGACATTGGCATACAGTCAGTGGGGAATTGGGAAACAGTCAGTGGGGCAGTGGGAAACAGTCAGTGGAGCTTTGGGATACAGTGCGGCGCGGGATACAGTGGAGCACTATGCAGCTGGCTTTAGTGACATTTTAGACATATTAGGATCACTTTGCGGTCACCATCACAATGACTCCGCACTGTGATCCTAAACTTCATTCTTTCTTATCCTTTTGGAAATACCCAGAACAGGAGGGGAAGCTGTGACGTCACACACATGAGAGCAGATTCTTCCCACTTTTACTGCAATTGTAATGTGAGCTAGTTCTACAGTATCTTTACAGTAGGATTTCAGCAGCTGCTCCCCCTAGTGTTTAAGAGTGGAAAACATCAAACTTTTATTTTTTTTTTATATTTCTTTCAATTAAAAACAAATAATATTATTTAAACATAACATTAAAACATTAATACCTTATATTTTTTCAGTTATTGAAAAAAAAAGTTAACAACACCTTTCCTTTAATAAAAAAATGTTTATCATGTCTTTTTTACATCATAATTAGAGGATTTAATCATATAAAATTTGACAGATTCATTTAGTTTTTTCTTTTTTACATTAGCAAGTTAATTTCTACAGATATTTTTTTCATTTTCATACATTTTGTAGAATGTTCTAATTGGTTACATAGTTACTAAGGTTGAAAAAAGACCTAGGTCCATCTAGTTCAACCTTCCTCCACCAATTCTACATTTTGTCACTAAAGGCCGATTTACACGCTATGACATCGCTTAAGCGATCTCGTTGGGGTCACGGAATTTGTGGCGCACAACCGGCCTCTTTAGCGATGTCGTTGTGTGTGACACCTATGAGTGATTTTGCATCGTTGCAAAAATGTGTAAAATCGCTAATCGGTGACATGCCCCCCATTCCCAATTATCGTTGCTGCTGCAGGTACGATGTAGTTCGTCGTTCCTGTGGCAGCACACATCACTACATGTGAAACCGCAGGAACGAGGAACCTCACCTTACCTGCGGCCGCCGGCAATGCGGAAAGAAGGAGGTGGGTGGGATGTTATGTCTGCTCATCTCCGCCCCTCCGTTTCTATTGGGCGTCCGCTTAGTGACGACGCTGTGATGCCGAACGAACCGCCCCCTTAGAAAGGATCACGGTCACAGCGATGTCGCTAGGCTGGTAAGTAGTGTGACGGGTCTGAGTGATGTTGTGCGCCACGGGCAGCGATTTGCCCATGTCGCACAACTGATAGGGAAGGGTAAGCACGCTAGCGATCTCGGTAACGATATCGCAGCATGTAAAGCGGCTTTAAGGCACTTATAACCGACAATGTTGTGTATAGTTAATTTTTGACAATCTATTCTACCCCAATTATTCAACCCTTACTAAAAAGATTGTAATGAAAATGTTAGGTACATACATGTACATAAGTCAAAATGCTGAGGCAGGCTGCAATATAGATGGGTTGTACAGTTAGGTCCAGAAATATTTGGACAGTGACACAATTTTCGCGAGTTGGGCTCTGCATGCCACCACATTGGATTTGAAATGAAACCTCTACAACAGAATTCAAGTACAGATTGTAACGTTTAATTTGAAGGTTTGAACAAAAATATCTGATAGAAATTGTAGGAATTGTACACATTTCTTTACAAACACTCCACATTTTAGGAGGTCAAAAGTAATTGGACAAATAAACCAAACCCAAACAAAATATTTTTATTTTCAATATTTTGTTGCAAATCCTTTGGAGGCAATCACTGCCTTAAGTCTGGAACCCATGGACATCACCAAACGCTGGGTTTCCTCCTTCTTAATGCTTTGCCAGGCCTTTACAGCCGCAGCCTTCAGGTCTTGCTTGTTTGTGGGTCTTTCCGTCTTAAGTCTGGATTTGAGCAAGTGAAATGCATGCTCAATTGGGTTAAGATCTGGTGATTGACTTGGCCATTGCAGAATGTTCCACTTTTTTGCACTCATGAACTCCTGGGTAGCTTTGGCTGTATGCTTGGGGTCATTGTCCATCTGTACTATGAAGCGCCGTCCGATCAACTTTGCGGCATTTGGCTGAATCTGGGCTGAAAGTATATCCCGGTACACTTCAGAATTCATCCGGCTACTCTTGTCTGCTGTTATGTCATCAATAAACACAAGTGACCCAGTGCCATTGAAAGCCATGCATGCCCATGCCATCACGTTGCCTCCACCATGTTTTACAGAGGATGTGGTGTGCCTTGGATCATGTGCCATTCCCTTTCTTCTCCAAACTTTTTTCTTCCCAACATTCTGGTACAGGTTGATCTTTGTCTCATCTGTCCATAGAATACTTTTCCAGAACTGAGCTGGCTTCATGAGGTGTTTTTCAGCAAATTTAACTCTGGCCTGTCTATTTTTGGAATTGATGAATGGTTTGCATCTAGATGTGAACCCTTTGTATTTACTTTCATGGAGTCTTCTCTCTACTGTTGACTTAGAGACAGATACACCTACTTCACTGAGAGTGTTCTGGACTTCAGTTGATGTTGTGAACGGGTTCTTCTTCACCAAAGAAAGTATGCGGCGATCATCCACCACTGTTGTCATCCGTGGACGCCCAGGCCTTTTTGAGTTCCCAAGCTCACCAGTCAATTCCTTTTTTCTCAGAATGTACCCGACTGTTGATTTTGCTACTCCAAGCATGTCTGCTATCTCTCTGATGGATTTTTTCTTTTTTTTCAGCCTCAGGATGTTCTGCTTCACCTCAATTGAGAGTTCCTTAGACCGCATGTTGTCTGGTCACAGCAACAGCTTACAAATGCAAAACCACACACCTGTAATCAACCCCAGACCTTTTAACTACTTCATTGATTACAGGTTAACGAGGGAGACGCCTTCAGAGTTAATTGCAGCCCTTAGAGTCACTTGTCCAATTACTTTTGGTCCCTTGAAAAAGAGGAGGCTATGCATTACAGAGCTATGATTCCTAAACCCTTTCTCCGATTTGGATGTGAAAACTCTCATATTGCAGCTGGGAGTGTGCACTTTCAGCCCATATTATATATATAATTGTATTTCTGAACATGTTTTTGTAAACAGCTAAAATAACAAAACTTGTGTCACTGTTCAAATATTTCTGGACCTAACTGTATATAAATGAACAAAAACAGACATGCAGTTAGACAATTTTCACATGTCCAGTAATCATCCGTTAGAACGCATCCAGCAGTAATCCGTTGAGCAGACATAACTTTTTTATCTATTTTTAAACAACTGATATTATCTCTATCCGTTTTTTCAACAATTCAACAAGTGTATGGAAAACGGATCTGTTAACAGATCATTATTTATCTTCCATTTGAAACAGATCCAGTAAGCAAAATTGTATTATTTACAAATGAAAGAAATACAGATGGCTAACTGACAGATCCTTTTTCCATAGTCTTCAATGTTAAAAAAACTGATCCCGCTTAAATCAGTTATGTACTTTTTTGACACAGGATTGCTGCTGGACCCGCTCTAATGGATGATTACTGGTCATGTGAAATTAGTCTTATATGTCTAAATTCTTTTCATTTTTTTATTAATAAAATTCAACCTCCTGTCCAAAATCGACAAATAAAAAAATGCGAGGTAGGTACACAACCGAAGAGCTAGAAACTGTAACAGGGCACTGTATTGGTTTGATTTTTACCAATTAAATATGTAAAAAAAAAAAAGGTGTCAAGAAAAAAAATTGTTTGTGACACCAAGTCTGTGTGATATAGATAGCTGCAGTTAAAAGTCTGGATTTTTTAGAATATTTTTGTATTTTTAAAATAATAATTATTATCCTTTTCACAAAATGGATTGCACAAGAAATAAAACAAACTCAGTACAGTCACTAATTATACATTTTTTTTATACTTTTGCGGCATTTTAATGGCTACAGAATGAAGAAATAATTGTGCCGTAATTCAAATGAAGCAGGACAAATGCCAGCTCCACCATATCCCTCACTGATGAAGCACACCAAGTCTGCCACCTCTGCTATCTATCTCTTACCCTATCAATTGAACATGCATTATTATCAAACTAGTCCAATCATCTTCAGTGCTGCCCTTGTGCAACATATCACTGTCTCAAGAATTTGTCCAATGTTTTACAGCTTTCTCTTCCTGTCCCTATTGTGGAACTGTGAACTCACTATCTTAACTAATCCTAAAATGGTTGTGGCATTCCCTCCCTCGGCTTTTAACCTCTTCTCCACCGCCAACAATAAGGCTATGTGTCCACGGTAGAATGTACCTGCGGATTTTTCTGCATGAAAATCCGCGACTTTCGCGGCAAATCCGCACCTTATTTTTGCCGCGGATTTACCGCGGATTACCGGGAATTTGCCGCGGATTTTGATGCGGATTTTTTTTTTTTTCCCCATTCTATACCCAAAATCCGCATTAAAATCCGCAACAATAATTGACATGCTGCAGATTTTTCCGGATCAAAATCCGCGGCAAATCCGCCGCGGAAAAATCCGCAGCATGGACACAGCATTTCCAAAATGCCATTGAAATGGCTTAGAAGTGCCGCTGCTGCAGATTTTCGGAAAATCCGCGGTAAATCCGCGGCAAATCCGCGGCAAAATCCGCACAAAATCCGCAGCGTGGACACATAGCCTAAATAAACATCAGTGCTTGCTGGTTTCTGTGCAGCGCTGACATTTTTAAACGGTCAGTAGTCAGAAGTCGGAGACATCATCGGGACCTGATTGGATCAGGTCGAAATGATGTTAACCCTTTGCGATCTTTCATATGCTCATATGATCAATAGCGAACGCAGCTCATAGAACTTTCTGAGAAGCAGTGCGCTCCTTCTCTTACTTCTCCGGCTCCCCATAACATGATCACGGGGGAACTGAGGGTTGTCATGTCAGCCAGATGTCCCATGATGACCTCCGGTTCTGCCATATACGGTGACCTGTCAAACCCAGACAGCAGCAGAGTCTGATAGGCGATGTACCAGTCTGATACTGACAGTAAGAGGCGGCACGGTGGCTCAGTGGTTAGCACTGCAGTCTTGCAGCGCTGGGGTCCTGGGTTCAATTCCCACCAAGGACACCATCTGCAAGGAGTTTGTATGTTCTCCCCGTGTTTGCGTGGGTTTCCTCTGGGTACTCCGATTTCCTCCAACAATCAAAAACATACAGCTAGGGACCTTAGATTGTGAGCCCCAATGGGGACAGTGTTGCCAATGTATGTAAAGTGCTATGGAATTAATAGCGCTATATAAATGAATAAATTATTATAATGTATTGCCAAGCTGGTGCATGGTAATGCATTAAACCAGCAATCAGATTAAGAAAAGTTAAAGTCCCATATAGGGACTGAGTAAAAAAGTAAAACAAAAATAAAAAAAACCCCTGCAAAATATGTAAAAAAAAAAACAAACAAACAAAAAAATGAGTTATTTTGCAAATAATATTGGCCAAATTTACTTGAGCCCAGTTGCCACGCCAAGGTATAACTCTCAGCTGGGTCTTAATCTAAATTTGTGCCTCTTTTCATGTCATTCCTGACCTCTTTATAAGGGCTAGAGAAGAACCTGCGTAAAAAAAAATTAAAACACCTGAGGTCATTGGGAAGAGTGCGCAGACAAAGGACATGACTCAATAATACAAAATAGAAGTATTGCCGGCACTTCCTAATCTTATAGTCTGAACTGGTGCAAACTAAACATAGCATAAATTATTATTATTATTATTTATTATTGTAGCACCATTAATTCCATGGCGCATTACAAGTGAAAAGGGGTATACATAAAAACTAGTACAACATTCATTAACAGTACAAAAGAGACTGGTACAGGAGGAGAGAGGACCCTGCCCGCAAGCTCACAGTCTACGGGGAATGGGTGAGGATACAGTAGGTGAGGGTAGAGCTGGTTGCGCGTAGTGTACTGGGCTGAGGGTTATTGTTGTAGGCTTGTCGGAAGAGGTGGGTCTTCAGGTTCCTCTTGAAGCTTTTCACGGTAGGGGAGAGTCTGATATGCTGGGGTAGAGCGTTCCAGAGTATGGGGGAGGCACGAGAGAAATCCTGTATGCGATTTTGCGAAGAGAAGATAAGAGAGGAGTAGAGAAGGAGATCTTGTGAGGATCTGAGGTTGCGTGCAGGTAGGTACCGGGAGACTAGGTAACAGATGTAAGGAGGAGACAGGTTGTGGATGGCTTTGTATGTCATGGTTAATGTTTTGAACTGGAGTCTTTGGGCAATGGGAAGCCAGTGAAGGGATTGGCAGAGTGGCGAGGCTGGGGAATAGCAAGGGGAGGTGGATTAAGCAGGCTGCAGAGTTCAGGATAGATTGGAGGAGTGCAAGAGTGTTGGAAGGGAGGCCAGAGAGCAGGAGGTTGCATTAGTCGAGGCAGGAGATGGTGAGGGCATGCACTAATGTTTTTGCTGATTCTTGGTTATGGAAAGCACGGATACGGGAGATATTTTTGAGTTGTAGTCTGCATGAGGTGAAGAGGGCTTGGATGTGCGGCTTGAAGGATAGAGCAGAGTCGAGGGTTACTCCAAGTCAACGAGCTTGTGAGACTGGGTAGAGTGAGCAGCCATCAACTTTGATGGATAGGCTTGGTGGAGGAGTTGAATGAGGAGGAGGAAAGACAATGAATTCTGCTTTGTCCATGTTAAGCTTTAGGAATCGCGCAGAGAAGAATGATGAAATAGCAGAGACTGAAAACGGAGATAAAAAGGGACAGGTTTTTCAGCCGCGCTATGAACCACACTGTTGAAGATTCCTTAGATATTTTTATTGAGTCAATTCCAATTGGAATTGACTCAATAAAAATATCTAAGGAATCTTCAACAGTGTGGTTCATAGCGCGGCTGAAAAACCCGTCCCTTTTTATCTCCGTTTTCAGTTACTATTTCTGACGGGGCCGCAGCTGGAACCAGCTCAGCACTCCCATACGCTATCATAGGGGTTGTGACTGTCACAACCAGACCAGGTGAGTGCCTCTCTCTTTCTTCTCATACCCTAAATATCGGGTAAGACCCTATTGCGCCCTTGTTTCTCCCACTTCAGATTGAAATAGCAGAGAGACATTGTGGGATTTTGGATAGTAAGGAGGTAATGTCAGGTCCAGAGAGGTAGATCTAAGTATCATCAGCATAGAGACGATACTGAAAGCCGTGGGACTCTATGAGCTGGCCCAGGCCAAAGGTGTAGATGGAGAACAGCAGGGGTCCAAGAACTGAACCTTGTGGGACACTAATGGATAAAGGGTGGGATGAGGAGGTGGTGTGAGAGTGCAAGACGCTGAAAGTTCGGTTGGTTAGGTATGAAGAGATCCAAGATAGGGCCAAGTCTGTGATGTCCAGAGAGGAGAGAATCTATAGGAGGGAGTGGTCTACTGTGTCGAAGGCAGAGGACAGGTCCAGGGGGAAGATGACAGAGTAATGTTGCTTGGCTTTGGCAGTTAGTAGGTCATTGGTGACTTTAGTTAGGGCAGTTTCAGTAGAGTGATGTGGTTGGAAGCCAGATTGTAGCTGGTCAAAGAGGGAGCAGGAGGAGAGGTATGAGGACAGTTCAAGATGTATATGCTGTTCCAGTAGTTTTGAAACATAGGGGAGAAGGGATATGGGGCGGTAGCTAGACACAGAGGATGGGTCAAGAGAGGGCTTTTTAAGGATGGGTGTGACAGGTGTGAAGCATGTTTAAAGCATGAAGGGAATACACCACTTGTTAGTGATAGGTTGAAGAGATGGGTTAGGGCTGGGATGAGGACTGCGGTGATGTTGGGTATGACGTGCAATGGGAGTGGGTCAAGTGCACAGGTGGTTAGATGTGATCTTGAGAGTAGAGTGAAAGATGATTTTCTGTCATGGGATAGAAGCTGGATTTGGAGGACGAGGACTGAGTAGCTATGATGACAGGCTGTGGGGATTGTGGGCCAAAGCTTGCTCTGATGTTGTCAATCTTCTGCTTAAAGAAAGAGGCAAAGTCTTCAGCTGAGATGAGAGGAGAGGGATGTGGTGCTGGGGGACGGAGGAGAGAATTGAAAGTGTTGAATAGCTGTTTAGGGGTCTGAGATAGAGAGGATATGAGGGATGAGAAGTAGGTTTGTTTTGCAGCAGTGAGTGCAGACTTGAAAGTAGTGAGGGACTCTTTATATGCAACAAAGTGCTCAGTGGAATGAGACCTCTTCCATCTGCGTTCAGCAATTCTGGAAGCCCGTCTCCGTTCTTTGGTCTGGCTCGTGTGCCAAGGTTGCCTGTTGATTGTGCGAGTTTTGGTATGTGTGAGTGGGGCTGCCAATTCAAAAGCTGCAGAGATTGTTGCAGTGATTCCCTATCTTGATTTGCATCTAACAGGTATCTATATCTGGAACACTTCGCTCTTTAACCTGTATTATTGCTACCTTTACTACTGTCCTTTGTATTTTGGTGTGAAATTTTAAGTATTTTTGTGTGCAATAAAGATTTTTGATATTTTACCAAAAATTGGACATTTTCAGGAGTTTTGTTATACGCTAATAGATTATATGGGTCATCAGTTCCCCATTTTGTTCTCATGTTTAAATAAAGTGGCTGCAGCATCTGCATCATGTAAGGAAACAATGTCTGCGAGAGGGAGAAGGGACTGAGAAAGGGAGTGTAAATCAAGGTGATTGAGATTTCTGCAAGGGTGCGAAAGTTTTTGAAGGGTCGGTTGTGTATTTGGAGGAGAGAGGGAAGATAATGTGAGTAGGTTGTCGTCAGACAAAGGGAGAAGTGAGTTAGAGAGGTTAGATAGGGAACAGAGGCGAGTGAAGATGAGGTCCAGCGTGTGGCCATCTTTGTGAGTAGCTGAAGAAGACCATTGAGTGAGGCCAAAGGAGGAAGTGAGTGTTAAAAGTTTAGAGACAGGTGAGTGAGAAGTGTCAGTGGGGATGTTGAACTCGCCCATGATGATAGTGGGGATGTCGGTGCAAAGGAAGTGTAGTAGCCAGGTGGTAAAATGGTGTAAAAAGGTGGTGGCTGGCCCTGGAGATAAATGACAGTCAATTGGAGGTTGGAGGTGGAGGTGGAGCAGATGTCGCCGGCGTGCACCTGAAAAGTAGCAGAGGGTGGCAGTTGAATTGGTGTATAGGAGCATTGGTCGGACAGAAGCAAACCAACTACTCCACCATGCTTGTTACTGGGGCGGGGAGTGTGGGACACATGGAGACCACCATAAGAAAGTGCAGCAGGAGAGGCTGTGTCAGAGGGGATGAGCCAGGTTTCAGTGAGGTCGAGGAAAGAAAGTTTATTAGTGATGAAAAGATCATGGATGTAGGAAAGTTTGTTGCAGATGGAGCGAGCGTTCCATAGAGCTCCTGTTAGTGGGACTGAAGGAGCGGGGGCTGGGTGAATGGGTATAAGGTTAGAAAGGTTGCGAAAATTTGACATAGATCGTGGATGAGGGTTCAAAGTGACAATGGAGATGTGGTAATTACCAGGATGGAGGAGATATCTCCAGCAGTGAGGAGAAGCAGAGAGAGTGTTAGTAGGTGGGAGCAGGAGAGGCCATGAGATGGTCGTGTGTGTCTGGAGACACAGGGTGTAATGTGAAGGAACAGATCTGAGGAGAGGTGAGATGGGTGGGGAGGATGGAGGGAGAGATTAATAGTTCATTACTGGGTTTAGGGATCAGGGTAGCAAGTATAAAGTGAAGTATTATAGGGGTGAAAGTGAAGAGAAACACAAACATTGATTAAAGTGACTATGTATGCAATTACCTTCCGGTCCCTTCCGGCCCAATTTGGCCTAATTCAATGCATCATACTTATATGGTGGGACATGTGGAAGAAATTGGGGATAAGTAAAAAAGCGATATTTTTTTTTTTTGTGTGTGTGTGATACTAGCCAAAGATAAAAAATATATATCAATCTGGTATCGCTGTAATCACACTGATCGAAAGAATAAAGCTGCCTAATCACTTAAACTGCATGGTGAACGGTGAAGAAAACAAAGAATTAAAAGTAATTCTTGACCTGCTGTTGATTTATTAATTTTTCCTCCCAATAATTGCAGTAAAACTTAGCTCACATTTATCCTGCACTCTATGCTGAGCGCTTATATCGGGGTTTATGTGTAAATCTCTGAAACAGATGATTCAGACGAAACCAATGAAGGAACATTCCCTATAATGAGGCAGAGGGAGTCACCTTGAACTCTCTTTGGCCTATCTATGATGCAGTGGTATCCATCTTTTCAGTGGTGCATAAAACTATGGTCAACCAGTTTTGTGCACCTCTGAAAAGGACAATGCTGAACAGAAGCCAGATGAAGTCCAAAGTAACTTTGCTACCTTATTATAGTGATTGGAAGCCTCATTGGTGTCATCTGAGTCACATCATGAATAGGTGCCTATCAGGTACCTTCATTATTAACCCGGCAAGTATAGAGTTAAAAAAGACACAGATACTGGGAATGAAAAGTTTATTTGAATAAAGACTTTACCAAACTCCCTCATTCACCAGTTTATTAACTCAAAATAAATACTGGAAGTTCTTATGTACTGCAAAGTGTAATGTCCCACGAGATGTGTTGATTCCTATGGAGCGTCATTTAGAGAAAGAGGCTCCATAGGCCACTGCCAGTCAACGGTAGATCCGGAAAATCCATACCTGACGCTGATCAGAAGTGACCCATGGAGCCTCATTCTGAGACCAAAGCTGCATAGGAATCGATGGACGTTGTGGGACATGACACTTTGGATTATGTTGAAACTTCCAGAATTTATTTTGAATTAATACATTGGTGACTGAGGGAGTGTGGTAGAGTCTTTGTTCAAATAAACTTTATTTTTTCCAGTATGTGTGATTTTTAACGCTATACTTGCCTGATTAATAATTGGGGTGCTCGATAGACACCAATCCATTACTAACCCCTGGACTTGATGCCAGCTGTCAATTCACAGCTGACATCAGCTCCAAAATCATTACTCCAATTGCCATTGCACCAGAGTAGTTGGGAAGAGCTGGTCAAAATGCCAGAAGTGGCTCATCTAATGGATGCACCACTTCTGGGGTGCCTGCAAGCTGATATTTTTAGGCTGGGAAGGGTCAAATAACCATGTACCTTCCCAGCCTGATAATACCAGCCCCCAGTTGCCTGCTTTACATTGGCTGGTTAGGAAAAATTGGGGGGGCTCAATGCCGTTTTTTTCAAAGTATTTAAATTAATAATTAAAAAAAAAAAGAAAAGTGGTGAGGGATTTTCTTTATTTTTTTTATAACCAGCCAAGGTAAAGCTGACAGCTGAGGATTGCAGCTCCCAGCTGTCTGCTTTACCAGCATTGGAGGACGAGAGTAAAGTGCAATTATAAATAATTTTTATTCAGTACACAACAAGAAAAATAGTTAAAAATGGTACACTACCAAAAATCTTAGGGATGCGTACATATAGGACCCAGTGAAATTCATAATAGCCCACCCAATTATATCCGGAATACTGAATATAGTAGTCTATATTAAATCAGGGCTAGCAGGTAAAGGGGTCTAATATGGACTATGTGAATAATTCTAAAGGGACTGCATTAAAGGTATAGTACAAAAATCAAACCATGATTCCCCACCATGTATTGGTAGGAAATCATGGTGATTATGCTGAAAGCACCATAGAGAAATAAGTGTTAGTACCAATCCAATACGGATAGCATCGGATAATGGTACAGTGCAAAAAAAAAAATGCCGGTGCAGCAAAAATCTCGATGAGGCCAGCAAAATGACGCAGTCCCAAATAGAATGGAAAGGTATCCCTATAGATTGCCAAAGGTCTCCATCCGACGCGGGTTTCGCGAGGATTCTATAGCTTTATCAAGGTGGGGAACCAAAGTCATTTTGTTGGCCTCATCGAGATTTTTGCTGCACCGGCATTGCACTTAAGCACTTTAGGTAAGAGAGTTTATCCTTTTACCCTGCATTTTCTGGATGTACCATTATCCGGTGCTATCCGTATTGGATTGGTACTAACACTTATTTCTCTATGGTGCCTTCAGCATAATCACCATGATTTCCTACCAATACATGGTGGGGAATCATGGTTTGATTTTTGTACTATACCTTTAATGCAGTCCCTTTAGAATTATTCACATCGTCCATATTAGACCCCTTTACCTGCTAGCCCTGATTTAATATAGACTACTATATTCAGTATTCCGGATATAATTGGGTGGGCTATTATGAATTTCACTGGGTCCTATATGTACGCATCCCTAAGATTTTTGGTAGTGTACCATTTTTAACTATTTTTCTTGTTGTGTACTCAATAAAAATTATTTATAATTGCACTTTACTCTCGTCCTCCAGTGCATTATTATTACTATGAGTAGTTCTGGCACTCTCCCTGCCTTATTTTGGTAGGCCTGGTGCTCACAATTAATGGCTCTTTTTGTGAGATATGTGTTGTTTACCAGCATTGGTGATCAAAAATAGGTAGGAACCCATGCCGGCTTTTTTTAAATTCCCTATCCACATGTTTACAGGGCCCTTAACCCCATTTTGCTTCCTTTTTCACCCCCTAGCACTAGCTATGACTATTTTGCAGCCATTTCACAGCACAAAAGTTTGCATCCCCATTGACATATATGGGGCTTGGGGGCCAGGGTCATCTCCAGGTCTAGAACCAAACTTTTAACTAGAGTCTGGCTGAACCTGAAACTTCCATGGGTCCACTCATCCCTACCTACACTGGAGATCAAAATTAGAGAACACACAATTTCCTAAATGTTAAGGTCATTGTGTAGTCCTATGTAAGTATATCCTAACATGAGTAAACTAGCAGTATTTAAGCTTATTTCATATATTGAATTTTTTCAAAAGGATATAATAAAAATGTAAATGAGATAAATGAAAAAAAAAACTGATCAAAATTAGAGAACAATTTCAGATACCTGCAAGTTATTGGTGGTAATCTGGCACCTGGTGCTAATTTCCTTAATTATCTGACAAACCCTATGTAACTGGCAGTCTAACTTTCCATTTTGCACTGACTTTGCAAAAATAGTGTGCCATTCCAAAGTGACTGAAACCCTCCGGCAGCAGGTTGTCCAGATGAAGGCCAAAGAAGTGACCCTATCAGCCATAGCAAGAGAATATGGTCGTTCCAAGTCTGTGATTTCGAGAATATTGTATCTTTACAAGATCACAAACTCTTTCAAGTCCTCCAAGAATGCTGGTCGCCCTAGAAAGACAAATGCAAGAGAGGACATGATAATGCGGAAAATCTCCATGGGTAATCGTTTCAACACTTTAGCTGGAATTGTTCACCAGTTCAGCACTGAACAGGGTAAGAATCTGTCTTGTCATACAGTGTCACGACGTTTAAGAGGATTTGGACTGAAAGCCCACTCTTTAGTAACCAAACCTCTCATTAGCAGAAAGAATCAAAAGGCTAGACTCACCTTTGGTGAGGAGCATGTTGTGTGGAAAGAGGAGAAGTGGTCCACAGTTCATTTTAGTGATGAAAGCAAGTTTAATTCAGTTGGATCTGCTGGGAAACATTATGTTTGTTAACAAATTTGGGAAAAGACTGAATTCAAAGTGCGTTAAGAAGTCATTGAAAGGTGGTGGAGGAAGGGTCATGGCTTGAGAAATTTTTTCAGCAGCAGGAGTTGGACCTCTCATACAACTACATGACAGAGTGATTGGAAGTATGTATCAGAGCTTTCCTCAACAACACGTGGTTCTTTACTTGCGTTCATCAAACAATCAGCTGTCAAATTTCATGCAGGACAATACCTCCTGTCACACAGCAAAATGGGTAAAGCAGTTCCGTGAAACAGAAAACATTGAAACAATGAAATGGCCAGCCCAGAATCCTGATCTAAACCTGATAGAAAACCTCTGGAAACTCCTTGATGACAAAGTTATGGCCAAGAAATCCACAAAAGTGAAGGAACTGTGCAAGAGACTGGAAGATGAGTAGACCAAAATCACATCAGAGCAGTGTGAGAGACTAGTGATGTCCTGTGGCTGCAGATATGCTGGAGCCATTCAAAGCAAAGGTCTGTACACGTCCTACTGATTGGTGACTGTTGTTACCTTCAGAAAACGTACTTATAATCTCTGTGCTACAGTCATTGCTGTTCTCTAATTCTGATTGTCACATTTTTGGCAAAATACAGGATTTATGTTGATAAACTTTGGATCTTTTGTAAAATACTGTTCTAGTGGCAGGGTGCACCCCTTACAGGAAACCTTCAAATGTTCATCAATGTAGATTACATTATTTCTGAAAAAAAGCAACGGATCATACATTGTTCTCTAATTTTTATCTCCAGTGTATATATATATATATATATATATATATATACAGTTAGGTCCAGAAATATTTGGACAGTGACACAATTTTCGCGAGTTGGGCTCTGCATGCCACCACATTGGATTTGAAATGAAACCTCTACAACAGAATTCAAGTATTAAGAAGAAGAAAAAAAGGAGCTTACAAGGCTATTGTTGTAAAAATATCCAAATTTTTATTATACAAAATTCATATTATTTTAAAATCGTTACGATCAGTATAGAAAAGGTACATATACGGTGCTTACATAGAGAAAAAGGTGAAATACCACACATAAATGGGAGAGCAAAGGTGAAAACACCCCAAATAAGCATAAAGGGACAAAGGGTCATAAGTGAATATAGATGGCTGGCTAGTGACTATGGCGTCTCTGTCTTGATAATAACCATAATTCTATGTAGCCCAATCAGCATAGATCTATAAGGCTGTGTCCCGCCCTCTGATTTCCGTGACCCGCGCGCGCCGCTCGCCTTCCTTGCCCGCCCCTTGGCTGTCCTCTGTGGATGGGGGTGGCTTTGGAGCACGTGTTCTTCTGCTCCGGGCTCCCTCTCCCATTGGGCGGCTGAGGGGCGTGTGATGTTGGGCGCGCGGTGCGCGTGCGCGTCGGCGGGGATCCGATTGGCTGGGACGCATTTTCCAGGTCATGGGCTGCCCAATGAAGTCTAGCGACTTCCGTTATAAGGTCCTTGAATGGCAATTGCCGTACACCTTCCCTGATGAAGCCAGCAGATGTAATCCGTGCGAAACGCGCGTAGGAAGGCTCGTGGCACTGTCCTGGGACGCTCTGGTGCTTGCCCCTCTTCTTAACCATGTGTAAGTTATGGGTTCTTAGGGTCTTTTTCATGTGACTGGCTTTTTTCCGGCGATCCCTATCCGGCATAAAACGGACATATGCCGATTTGGCTACACTACTTTATGTGTCCAGCCAGGGTGAGGGCGCCATACTTGTTGGTCACTCTGTGACTTTTTGTCATGTTTAGCTTGATATTTGGCAAATCTCTGTCCTGCCTTATAGATCTATGCTGATTGGGCTACATAGAATTATGGTTATTATCAAGACAGAGACGCCATAGTCACTAGCCAGCCATCTATATTCACTTATGACCCTTTGTCCCTTTATGCTTATTTGGGGTGTTTTCACCTTTGCTCTCCCATTTATGTGTGGTATTTCACCTTTTTCTCTATGTAAGCACCGTATATGTACCTTTTCTATACTGATCGTAACGATTTTAAAATAATATGAATTTTGTATAATAAAAATTTGGATATTTTTACAACAATAGCCTTGTAAGCTCCATTTCTTCTTCTTCTTAATATTATGTGCCATATGGAGTGGCGTTGATTTTTGATGCGAGATGTGCCTTGGTTCAATGTTCTTTTGTCTAACAGAATTCAAGTGCAGATTGTAACGTTTAATTTGAAGGTTTGAACAAAAATATCTGATAGAAATTGTAGGAATTGTACACATTTCTTTACAAACACTCCACATTTTAGGAGGTCAAAAGTAATTGGACAAATAAACCAAACCCAAACAAAATATTTTTATTTTCAATATTTTGTTGTGAATCCTTTGGAGGCAATCACTGCCTTAAGTCTGGAACCCATGGACATCACCAAACGCTGGGTTTCCTCCTTCTTAATGCTTTGCCAGGCCTTTACAGCCGCAGCCTTCAGGTCTTGCTTGTTTGTGGGTCTTTCCGTCTTAAGTCTGGATTTGAGCAAGTGAAATGCATGCTCAATTGGGTTAAGATCTGGTGATTGACTTGGCCATTGCAGAATGTTCCACTTTTTTGCACTCATGAACTCCTGGGTAGCTTTGGCTGTATGCTTGGGGTCATTGTCCATCTGTACTATGAAGCGCCGTCCGATCAACTTTGCGGCATTTGGCTGAATCTGGGCTGAAAGTATATCTCGGTACACTTCAGAATTCATCCGGCTACTCTTGTCTGCTGTTATGTCATCAATAAACACAAGTGACCCAGTGCCATTGAAAGCCATGCATGCCCATGCCATCACGTTGCCTCCACCATGTTTTACAGAGGATGTGGTGTGCCTTGGATCATGTGCCGTTCCCTTTCTTCTCCAAACTTTTTTCTTCCCATCATTCTGGTACAGGTTGATCTTGGTCTCATCTGTCCATAGAATACTTTTCCAGAACTGAGCTGGCTTCATGAGGTGTTTTTCAGCAAATTTAACTCTGGCCTGTCTATTTTTGGAATTGATGAATGGTTTGCATCTAGATGTGAACCCTTTGTATTTACTTTCATGGAGTCTTCTCTTTACTGTTGACTTAGAGACAGATACACCTACTTCACTGAGAGTGTTCTGGACTTCAGTTGATGTTGTGAACGGGTTCTTCTTCACCAAAGAAAGTATGCGGCGATCATCCACCACTGTTGTCATCCGTGGACGCCCAGGCCTTTTTGAGTTCCCAAGCTCACCAGTCAATTCCTTTTTTCTCAGAATGTACCCGACTGTTGATTTTCCTACTCCAAGCATGTCTGCTATCTCTCTGATGGATTTTTTCTTTTTTTTCAGCCTCAGGATGTTCTGCTTCACCTCAATTGAGAGTTCCTTAGACCGCATGTTGTCTGGTCACAGCAACAGCTTCCAAATGCAAAACCACACACCTGTAATCAACCCCAGACCTTTTAACTACTTCATTGATTACAGGTTAACGAGGGAGACGCCTTCAGAGTTAATTGCAGCCCTTAGAGTCCCTTGTCCAATTACTTTTGGTCCCTTGAAAAAGAGGAGGCTATGCATTACAGAGCTATGATTCCTAAACCCTTTCTCCGATTTGGATGTGAAAACTCTCATATTGCAGCTGGGAGTGTGCACTTTCAGCCCATATTATATATAGAATTGTATTTCTGAACATGTTTTTGTAAACAGCTAAAATAACAAAACTTGTGTCACTGTCCAAATATTTCTGGCCCTGACTGTAAATATATATACACCAGCATTGCTATACCTTATATATTCCCTATACCTCGCCCCATCTTACATTATATACCTTCTATTACTGTACAGAACCCAATGTTTAGAGAAGACGCAGGACATCATTCACATTACAAGTCCCTGATGCGGCGTCTTCAGGGCAGGACCACCGCAGCCATCCTCTGACACAATTAGGAGTAAACTGGTGTCACAACGAATCCTAGAAAGTTTCCTTGTGAAGCGCTGCAGTGTGCGCCCCCACTCCGGGTGCGGGGGGGCTGCGCGTGTTCCCGCCCTTTCCCACTCTCTCCCCTGCAGGAATGTGCACGTCACTCCCGTGTGCACCAATGAACCCGGGGCGCAGATTTTGGAGGGGGCTGGAGGCTTTTGATTCGACTTTCCCGGGACAGATGTGATGTGAGTGTCCGCTGCCGCCATTCACACGCTCCGGCTCTGCAGGGCGCATTGAGCGAGCCTCGCCAGTGACCGGCCGGCGCCCGTGCATTACCTGGCAGAGAGCGGCTGCACCAGGTCTGCGGCGCATCTCCAGCAGCCGCCACTAGGGGGAAGCACGTGTGAGGACAATTCCCTGCACTGGCTCCTGGAGAGCGATCAGTTTACAGCCCCGTCTTGGTTCTCGTTACTTCCTTCTCTTCCCGGTGACTTTTCTCTCATCAGGGAGGACAGGATCCAGGACCGGACACTTCACCGGCGGCTTTATCCGACCTCTTATCCCAGGACTTCTTCTCCTCTGGTCTGGATTGTAACTGAGCCCTGTGCTGGATACAAGGATGATCGTGGCATCATCACTGGTGGAGTGTGGAGTGTGCTGAGACCAGGCAACTTCTACATTGCTCCAGAAGGACCCTCGGAGGAGAAGCATGCTGCTGCCTGTCCAGCTCCGAGGAGGATACGGGCCCCTGCTCCTGGGGCTCTGGAGTTTCTTCACTTTCACCCTGGTTCATAGTTGTCCTGCCAAGTGTACCTGCTCCGGACTCAATGTGGATTGTCATGGCCTGGGACTAAAGACTGTACCTAAGGGGATCCCCAGGAATGCAGAGAGACTGTGAGTATCCCTATGTCCCTCTCAGTCCATCCCTATGTCCATCTATATGTCCATCCCTATGTCCCTCTCTGTCCATCCCTATGTCCCTCTCTGTCCATCCCTATGTCCACCTATATGTCCATCCCTATGTCCCTCTCTGTCCATCTTTATGTCCATCTATATGTCCATCCCTATGTCCCTCTCTGTCCATCTTTATGTCCATCTATATATCCATCCCTATGTCCATTTATATATCCATCCGTATGTCCCTCTTAGTCCATCCCTATGTCCATCTCTATCCCTCCTTATGTCCATCCTTATGTCTTTCCCTGTCCATCCCTATGTCCATCACTGTGACCACCCCTGTTTCCATCCCTACCGTATGTCCATCTCTATATCTATGCCCATCCTTATGTCCCTCCCTATGTCCATCTGTCCAGCTCTGTGACCATCCCTATGTCCACCTCTGTCCATTCTTATGTCCATCTCTATGTCCACCTCTGTCCATCCCTCTGTCCATTTCTGTGTATCTCTATGTCCACTCTTATGTCCATCCTTAGGTCCATCCCTCTGTCCATCCCACTTGGCCCCTGATTATATTCTTATAGGATTGCTCACATGACAGCTTCATCTGTGTCACCTCTGTAAGGTCACAGGTCCCAGCCACCTTACTGATAAGTAACTTTGTGCCCCTGTATTAAAGTTCATCAGTAGGACGTTGTCATTGGGCGCACGGTGTGGACAGTGTCCTGGACCTGTTGAGCTGCTTTTCATGTTTGTAGTTATGATTGGAATCCAGATCCAGATTTTGTTGTAAATCTTATCGAGGACCAGATCCCATTCTGACAACTAACATATTGCAATTATTATTTATTACTATTTTCCATTATAACAGAATATCCTCTGGCTCTGTGCTGTATCTATGGCCATGGTATGTAAAGCGCTGTGGGATTAACAGCACTATATAAATGAATAAATATTATTTTATTATTATTAATATTATTATTATTATTATTATCTGTATGAGTCTGTGCCCACATCTTATACATAAAACTTTGACACCTTTGTCCAAGCCCCCAGTCACGTAAGACAAGACTCAGCAGAGACCCCCGGACCCCATTAGTGACCCCAGGCTGCCCATTATACTTGATTATTTCTGTTTTTCTTTATTTGTTTGCACTAATAACTATATAAATTATGTATAAAACTATATGGGACCATTGGTGGGATCATTTGTAAAATATGTCCCTTTAACCCTTAGAAGAACATACACAATATATTACTACTACTATCCAGCCCTCTAAGGCTATGTTCACACACTGCGTTTTTTACCTGCGTTTTGGGTCCGTTTTTGCTGCAGAAATTTCTTGAGAAATTCTTGTGACCTTTCTGCAGACATTCCCCAGCAAAACCTATGGCAAAAAAAATTAGCTGTGCACACATTGCGTTTTTTTCTTAAGAAAATTCTTTCAGTAGATTTTCTTAAAAAAAAGAATGAGCATGTCACTTCTTTTCTGCAGCTAACTGCGTTTTTTGCCATAGATAATTGGCACAATAATGCAGGGAGCAACCAGCGGTAAAAACGCACCAAAAACGCACCGAAAACGCACCAAAAACGCACCGAAAACATCCTGGTCCCTATCTTGTAATATTGTCCCCTTCCTGCTCCCCTTTTTGTATTATTGCCCCATCCTGGTGCTCATCTTATAGTAATTCCCCATCCTGGTCCTCATCTTATAGTAATTCCCCATCCTGTTCCTCATCTTATAGTAAAGTCCCCATCCTGGTCCTCATCTTATTGTAATTCCCCATCCTGTTCCTCATCTTATAGTAAAGTCCCCATCCTGGTCCTCATCTTAAGTGCCCATCCTCCGCTGCTTGTAGTAATGTGCCCATCCTTGTCCACATCTTATAATAATTCCCCATCCTGGTTCTCATGTTATAGTAATGACCCCATCCTTGTGTCCATCTTATAGCAATGTTCCCATCCTGGTCCTCATCTTATAGTAATGTCCCCATCCTGGTCCCAATGTTGTAGTCATATACCACCTTTATTATTACTGATTCAAATACTATTCGGGAATACACTGAATAAAAATAATAACACTAAGTGCAGTGATTAATATCTCAAAGTAAACACATGCCTTAGTGTATAAGTCTGATCGCTCTGGGCATGCCAAAAATAGCTAATTTCTCAGCAGCAAGTTACATAGTTACATAGTTACTTAAGTTGAAAAAAGACCTAGTTCCATCTAGTACAGCCTTCCTTCACCAATTATATATTTTGTCATTTATAACCAACAATCTTGTGTGTACTGAGGAAATCATCCAGCCCTTTTTTAAAAGCTGTTATAGTATCTGCCATTACTACCTCTTGTGGTAGGGCATTCCACAGTCTGACTGCTCTAACTGTAAAGAACCCTTTCCTATTTAGCTGCCGGAATCTCTTTTCTTCCACTCGCAGTGAGTGCCCCCTGGTCCTTAGTATTGTCTTTGGAAGAAATAAGTCATGTGCCAGTCCTTTATATTGACCACACATGTATTTATACATATAAATGAGATCTCCTCTGAGACGTCTTTTTTTCTAAGGCTACTTTCCCACTTGCGTTGAACGGCATCTGTTGCATTGCGTTGTGTGACAGATGCAACGAATGCGTTGCATATAATGGCACAACGGATGCAACGGATCATACAAAACAACGGAAAGCTCTTTTTTTTCTTTTTCTTCTTTACAGTTTTACTGGCAGCAGACTATTGTGAACGATCAGCTGATCGCTCTCAAAAGCCGGCGGCCAGGTGCTCAGCTGAGCGCTCTCACATGCCGGCGGTGCTCCGCTGAGAGCTTTCACATGCCGGCGGTGCTCAGCTGAGCGCTCTCAATAGCCGGCGGCCGGGTGCTCAGCTGAGCACTCTCAATAGCTGGCTGCCGGGTGCTCAGCTGAGAGCTCTCACATGCCGGTGGCGCTCCGCTGAGAGCTTTCACATGCCGGCGGCCGGGGGTGCTCAGCTGAGCGCTCTCAATAGCTGGCGGCCAGGCGCTCAGCTGAGACCTCTCACATGCCGGGGGTGCTCAGCTGAGAGCTCTCATATGCCGGCGGCCGGGGGCGTTCAGCTGAGCGCTCTCAATAGCCGGCGGCCGGGCGCTCAGCTGAGAACTCTCACATGCCGGCTCAGCTGAACGTTCGGCCACCGAGAAACAAAATAAAGTTTCTGTGATTTAAAAAAACAAAAAAAAATGAGCATGCGCAGTGAAAAGTAAAGGTTTCCGCCGCTCAAAAAAATGCATGCTCTGTTCATTCCGCCCGACGCAGCGTCAAAATAACAACGATGTGTCGTCCAGCGGATGCAACGCTGGCACTTGCGTTACAGTGCGTCGTCCATACAAGTCTATGGAGAATAACACAGTGCGTTAACGGACTGCGCTATTCTCCATAGTGACGGACTGCGCTGAGCGCAAGTGTGAAAGTGCCCTAAGCTAAATATATCTAACTTTTTCAACCTGTCATCATATGGGAGGCCTTCCATTCCTTGTAGTAGTCTAGTTGCCCGCCTTTGAACTGACTCTAACTTCTGAATGTCCTTTTTAAAATGTGGAGCCCAAAACTGGATCCCATATTCCAGATGTGGCCTTACAAGTGATTTATAGAGGGGTACCAATACATTGGGATCACGGGATCTAATTTTTTTATACACCTTGAAATCTTGTTTGCTTTTGCAGCTGCTGCCTGACATTGAGTGCTGCTGCTCAGCTTATTTGTAACTTTGTAATTTGTCTTATATACACTGATACACCAAATAAATGTGTGAACTTGTCCTAGCGGTAGCTTAACATGTGAACAGGTCTGCTCTCCTATTAGCCAATATGTCACTAAAAATATATTGTACTGTTTGGCCTCGAGTGATCAGAGAATACAATGGATACATCATTTCTGAATGTGGTGTGTATAAGGTGGGCGTTCCACACTCCCCCACTGACTGACAGCTGCTTTTTGTATAATCACTGTGGGAAGGGCACCTTAGGGCTCATTCAGTCGTCACTTTCTCACATACGAGTACTATCAAGGTTTTTCATGGACAGCACCCGTACCTGTGATAGTCTATGGGACTGTCCACTGCGTGTGTTGTGTGGTTTTTTGATGACTGAGCAGTTCATAGTAAATCGCAGAGACATGTCCGATATTGATGCGAGTGTCGGATCAAACGTTGCAGTGAAAGTCTGTGGGTCAGTGAAAAAATCAGACCTCACTCGGATGCCAAGCAAGTACTGTCCGTTTTTTTACTGACTATTGGAATAAATGATGACAATCACTGATGAAACGACATCTGAATGAGGCCTAATATATAAGTTTATGACCCCTGGCCCCAAACTTTGCTTCCTCATGGACAGATCTGCTGTAAAGACTGATACTTTATTTTTCTTTCCAATTTAGTTTTGTGGTGACGCTTGTTGATGTTTTGCAGACATTTTCCTTTCTAGCCGTTGGGTAAACCTTGAGCTGACCACTGATGGTCCATACTTTCACCGATTTGTCTGGCTTTTGTGTTGGTGTGTATCTTGTGTAGTGATAGTACCGTATTTTTCGGACTATAAGACGCACCGGACCATAAGACGGTTTTAGAGGAGGAAAATAAGAAAATAAAATTTTAAGCAAAAAATGTGGTCATAACACACTGTTATGGGGCGAGGATCTGCTGCTGACACTGTTATGAGGGTAATGTCCCCAAATTCTCTACTAAGGTACCCCATCCTGGTAATGATGCTCCTGCCTTGTATATGATCCCCATTCTTGTATATATGTCCACCATCCTGGTATGTGCCCACATCCAGGTACAGTATATGCCCCCATCCAGGTATATGCCCACATCCTGTTATGTGCCCCCATCCCGCTATATACCTCATCCTGGTATGTGCCCATTTCCAGGTACCATATATGCCCCCATCCTACTATATACCCCCATCCTGGTATATGGCCCGCATCCTTGTATATATATGTCCCTCATCCTGGTATAGCCCCCATCCTGCTATAAACCCCCATCCTGCTATATGGCCTGCATCCTGTGGCACACAAAAAAATAAACGTTTATACTAACCTTTCCTCTCTCCACGCAGCATCGCTCGTCTTCCTCTCTGTGCCAGTAGCAGCGCCGCTGACCTGTGTGGAGCCATGCACACAACGATGATGTCATCGCTGTGCACACCGCTCTCCACACACATCAGCGGGCCGGCACAGACAGGAGGACATTGCGATGCTGCAGGGAAAGGTGGCCGATGAGTATACTTATTCACTGCGCCCCGTGCTGATGATGATGCACCGGGGGCAGTGAATACAGCCGCACATGATCACTCCAGGCTGTAGTTGCCAGGGATGATCACGTGAGCAGGCTGTTAATTATGCGCGCACCCCCCGCCCATCATCCCGCCCACCTGTCAGCGCCAGCTTCAGGGCTGAGAGATGATAGGCGGGAGGATGTATGCATATGAAAAGAGCGGGCCCAAGTGGTCACGGCAGGCTGCTACAGCCTGCGCATGACGCCGATGACCCACTCCACCACCGCACCCCCTACTTTCCCCCAACATTTGGGGGGAAAAAAGTGTGTCTTATAGTCCGAAAAATACGGTATATGGCATTTAGTTAAGCTATTTTCTGTGCCACATTTTCTAAACTATTTCTCATGCAGACGTGTCCTCATTCTATCTTTTACCAGTGCTGGCAGGGTGGAATACTTTTGCATCATTAATTTAACTAGTATTTTTCCTTGTGTCTGGCGGCATTCCTTGCTTATTTGTGTTTCCTCTTTGTGGAACATTTCTGGTGCATGAAAACCAGAACCAAAATGTTTACAAAAAAAAGTAGTAATCGGAAGTTTAAGCAGTTACAAGTAATGAGAAATGCCGAAATTCATCATGTATATTTGTTTGGTTTTTTAATAGCCATCCTTTATATTTAATTACACTGTGAATGTGAAGATAAATGATATGCCACTGTATTGTTTGGAGAAGTAGTATAGAATTAGCATGATACAGATGGCTGGAGCTAGAGCCAAAGTTTAACACTAATAAATAATACTGATTTATAGCGTTTAGAAGCTGTATCCTTTGCTCATGTCGAGGATTTTTCTAGTCGTATTTATATATTCTCTATTTATCCTGGGGGTTCAGAGGTTTTCTAATAGGACAGAGAAAATCTGAGAATAAAGGTAACAATAGACCACAAATTAAAATCTTACAAGTGATGACGACTTCATATATGCTGATCCCGGCTCTAGTTCAACAAAAAGAAAATTTACTCGTTCTAATTCTATCTACCTTTCTCTGTGTGTAAAGGGAAACTGTCAGCAGGTTTTTACTATGTAATCTGAGAGAAGCATGATGTAGAAGCAGAGACCCTCTCTGCCTTCTCTGTGTGGAGTCAGGCTGTGTTTGACAGTTGGCTGTCTTCATCTAGAGTTGCATGATTTTATCATTGCAGAGTACAATGCGGATTGCACAGATATAATCTATGGAAAGGACAAAATGATTTAACTGACCATTCCTATTGTGCACAATAGTGTTTTTGCCTTTTTAATGCATTTTTCACTTTACAAATCAATAGAGAGGAGCGAAGATATTTGAATTCTACTCAAATATTACAAAATTCAGAAATTCCCAAATTGCTGATTTTTTGTAATTTACTATCATGCTAATGCAGAAAAATAGTGGCATCTGGCTGCCATATTACTGAAGCGTACAGGGCCATTTAAAAACTAATAAAATAAAAAAAAAAATTATACTCACCTTACCGCTCATCCCTGCGGTCCCTCCATTCCTTGCTGTCATCCTTACGTCTTCTTACTGTCCCCGTGAGTGTAGAAACCCCGGGGCATGCACTCAGGGAATTCAGAGCTTGCAGCATTGATAAGGAGATGCATCTGGGACCAGATGGGTGACAGTGAGGAGCGGAGGGGCCTGGGACGTGAGTGGTGAGTATTAGTTCTCATTGTTTACATATTACCTTTTATCTCTCCAGACCCCAGAGCATAATAAGGGTCATTCAATTTGAGGGAAATAACTCCTCTTTGAATCAAATTTCCTGGGAAAATTTGAATTTTGCCTGATCTGAAGAAGCCATAAAAAATGTTTTTGTTTTTTTTTCATGGGGTTTGTAAAGCGGGTTTTACACGCTACAACAAATCTAACGATATGTCGGCGGGGTCACGTCGTAAGTGACGCACATAGGGCATCGTTAGTGTTGTTGTAGCATGTGACAGCTACATGCGATTGAACGCAAAACCGTTCATCGCATACACGTCGTTCATTTCCTTAAAATTGCACGCCGAATTGTTCAATGTTCCCAAGGTACCACACATCGCAGTGTGTGACACCCCGAGAACGGTGAACAGATCTTATCTGCGTCCTGCGGCTCCCGCCGGCAATGCGGAAGGAAGGAGGTGGGCGGGATGTTTACGTCCCGCTCATCTCCGCCCCTCTGCTTCTATTGGCCGACTGCCGCGTGATGTCGCTGTGATGCCGAACGTCCCTCCCACTCCAGGAAGTGGACGTTCGCCGCCCACATCGAGGTCGTATGTACTTGTACGTGTACGTGTGACGGCAAATAATCGTTTGTGCAACACGGTCAACAAATTGAACGTGCTGCACATACGATGGGGGCGGTTACGATCGCATACGATATCGTATGTGATATTGTAAGGTGTAAAGCAGCCTTTAGACAATAGATTCCTCTTAGGCTATGTGCCCACGGGAGTTTGTACCTGTGGATATATCCGCAGGTTTCCCGCAGCTGCTCACCGGAATCTGCAGCTTTTTATAGCTGCGGTAGTACAGCGAAATATCTGCGGTAAACCTGCGGGCATTCGTGCGACTTACCTGCGGAAGGCCCGGCCTCTATGTCCATAGTGGAGAGCCGTGATTTCTGCAGGTATTTCCTCAGGAGTAATTGACATGCAGCTACGTGCGGCTGTGGGACATCTGCAGCATGTTCCGCAGCCGCACGTATCCGCAGCATGGACACAGACACTCCTCATGTCCCATAGGATAACATGGTGAGTGTCTGTACATTCTTAAACCTGGAGATTTATCAAGAAAATCCGCAGATTTTCCGCAGATAAATCCGCAGGTTTAATCTCCCGTGGGTACATAGCCTTAAGAGTTGTTTAGGGGTGACATTTTTTTTAAAAGTATTTTCCATGTCTGGAAATAGATTTAAGGATCCTTAAAATGCAGCAAAACTGTAAAACAAATAGTAAAAAAATATTACTGTTGTTTTAGTGTTTAATCATGTTCAATTAATGCCAACATATAGCCTCAGGTTTTTTTTTCCATATAAAAGAACTCTGGCTGACCGTGTGTGGAGGAAGTCTAATCATTTATAATCTGCTATGTGACATATACATGGAATTGATAACTTGGAGTGAAGGTCTAAAGAGTACTTGAATTACTGTTATAAATGCTTCACTAAGTAGACCTAGGGTATGTGCACACGGTGAGTATTTGGATACAGAATTTTCTGCACCATTTCTGCATCTCTTACCGTAACAGGAAAAATGCACCTGCAAAATGGCGCATTTTCAAAGCTTTTTTGTGCATTTTTGGATGTTTTTTCTATTTTCGTTTTTTCTACCATTTTTGGACACCAATGAATGATATAGAGATATATTATAGCTATAGATAGAGATAGCTATATAGACATATAGACAGACATATAATTGCAGAACCACCAACATTTAATAAAAGTGCACCCTGCAGAGCTTATTGGACTGCTTTTTATGAATAAATAAAGTGAAAAAAAATCGATTCCCCTATTTTTGAGAACCAGCAAAGGTAAAGCAGACAGCTGCTGATATTGTCAGGCAAGAAAGGCCCATGGTTATTAGGCCCTTCTCCACCTAAAAATAACATAGATACACCAATTCTGGCACGGTACATGGCTCTTCCCAATTTCCCTGGTGCAGTGGCATTAATGGTTATGGTAGTTGAGGTTGATGTTAGCTATGTAGAGTCAGCTGCATCAAGCCCTGTTGTTAGTAATGGAGCGGTTTCTATCAAACACCCCCAGTACTAACCCAGTAAGTGGAAAAAACCACATACACAAAAATACTTAAAAAAAAAACCACTCCCCCACACTTTCCCTGGTTCACCATTCTATTTTAAAAAAAATCCAAGATGGTTTACTGTAGTGCAGGGATTCCACCATAGTCCACAAAGACATAAAAAGAGAGAAAGAAAAAAAAAGACACTGTCCCTCATTCACCAATTTATTAGAAAGTAAAGTTTCCACTTCCAATGTGGTCCAGAAGTTCCCATGACGTTCCCCGATTACCTGGATCAAAGGCTATGGAGCCTCAGAACGAGTCTCAGCTCATGCCACGCACCGCGAGACCCAGGACACTGATGTGCGGTGACATTGCTGATGAGGATGGTGTAATGCACAAGGTCACTAGGTAAACATGATGTATACATAGAAAGACAAAAGAAAGTAAACTGGGTGTGTTAATAATGGCTCCAAAGTGTCAAAGTATAGGAGTCTCAAAAATGGAGAACTAAGTCAGTGCAAACAAATGGGCTGACCAAGGAGCAAAATCAACCAGAGATTGGAGCCCCAGGAATTTTCATCTGCATATTTCCAGTGCATGCTGGAAAGAAAGAAGAGTTTCCTTAAGCTGAACGATTGCAGGGAGTAGCCGGGTCTCGCTTTTTTGAGGACCTAGGGATTGCAAATACATAGATAAAGCAAAAAACAAACAAACAAAAAACGAAAAAACAAAGAACACTGAATTATTCATCCAAATATAACAGCCTTATGTAAGAGGTGAAAACCCACATGGTGAGCTACTACACATGCTACATGTTTACGGATCAACTGGACAGAAATGTCAACTTCACCTGTTACAAATGCTGACTAGTAGCCCTTTTAGAGGAAAAAGTGCAGGGACTGGAAGAAAGAATAGCAATGCTGAAGCTCATTAAACAAGGGGAGGATTTCTTGGACGAAGCAGAAGCAATCCTTCAGGATACGGAAAGGGAGAAAAGCTTCAGAGTACCTGCAGAAGCAGAAAAATGGATACATATGATCAAAAGGAGCCAGCGGATCACAAGGCCATCACCATGCACACAACTTAAAAACTGTTATCAAGCCATCATGCAGGAGAATGAAAATGGCACCACTCAAGACGACACCATTCCAACCAAAGAAGAAACAAAATTTACCTAGAAATAGTCAGGAGCATTAAAAATAGTGTTCCCAGGAGGAAAAGAAGAGTCATATCCATAGGCACGGAGGTAGCTGTCTGCAGGCTGGACTAATCCGCAAAAGAAGTATGCTGCCTCCCAGGAGCAAAAATCAATGATGTGACCAACAGGATACCGAACCTCCTAAGTTCCAAGAATGACAACCCATTCCTACTGATACATGTAGGAGGCACAAATAACACCGCAAAAAAATACTTACCAACTATCTGCTAAGACTGAAAATCTGTGCAAGAAGTTGAAGGAACTGGATGTGCAGGTTGTTTTCTCATTAATCCTCCTAGTTGATGGTCATGGCATCAGGCGATGGAATAGGATACCAGAAGTGAACAACTGGCTATGACGATGGTGCAAACAGCAATGATTTGGATTTTTGGTTTTGGATCTTGGAGTGAATTCCCTTTACGATGGACTCCTCACTAGAGCTGGGTTACGCCTCACAAAACCTGGAAAACACACATTTGCCAGAAGACTTGCCACACTCATCAGGAGGGTTTTAAACTAGAAAAAGAAGGGTTGGGAAGAAAAATGCCAGGCAAGAACATGCAGCTAAAGGACATACTGATCAAGGATACTAGATGCGGTAAAGAGGACAGAGGACAGGGTACTCAGAAGGAATCTACGAAAAGGGGAGCAACACAGCAAAAACTATGTGTTTACACAAACGCTCAAAGCATGGGAAGCAAACAAAGAGAACTAGAGGTAGTAATGCAGAAGGAAAACTATGACGACATTGGCATCACTGAAATCTGGTGGAGTGACACGCACGATTGGAACATACAGATGATAGGATACAACTTATTCAAAAAGAATAGATCAAAAAAAGAGGAGTTGCATTGTAGGTTAAAAAAGCGCATATTTCCACTGAAAGTAAAGTTTCAGAGAATAAAAATCTATTAGAAGATATATGGATAAGACTCCACAGAGAAAACAATGGAAAATACATCATAATAGGCGTTTATTATAGATCACTAAGTCCATCAGAGGATATGGATTAGATTTTTTCACACCAAATGACCACATTTTCAAAAAAATATGAAATAGTAATCATGGGAGATTTCAACTACCCAGACATTCATTGGGAAACCCTCACAGGTAAGAGTAAAGGCTCCATCCAATTTCTGTCCTCCCTTATATTTAATCTCCCAGCTAGGGGAAGAAAATATGAGGAGATCAGCCATCTTGGACCTAGTCCTAACAAACAAAGAAGATATGATTAAGAGACTAAAGGTAGCAGGAACTCTGGGACTCAGCAATCATGCTATCCTTGAATTTGGGGTTGCAAGACGAGGAAGACCTGAGAAGACACAGACTTCAAGGCTAGACTTTAGCAGAGCGGACATCAAGGGCCTAAAGGCAAAGGTTGGTAGAATTCCATGGTATATAATTCTGAAGCAAAAAACTGCACATGAAGGATGGGGAATCTTCCGTAAGGAAATCCTTAATGCACAAGAACAAGCATAGATAAAAGGAAAAAAAATGGGAAAGCCCTAAATAAATTAGGTTGGATGACCAACAAATTACATCTGATAAAAACAAAAAAGGAAATGTACAAGTGTAAAATGGGGGTTATACCTAGGGAGGAATACATGGCAGTTTGCAGACTCTGCAAGAAAAGCGTCAAAAAAGCTAAGGCTGAACACAAATTGAGACTTGCAAAAGAGGCCAAGTGTAAGGTAAAAGGATTTTGGGGGTATGTTAAAAGCAAAAGAAAAGTGAAGGAGACCATAGGAGTCCTGCAGAATCAAAAAGGTGAAACAGTCAACAAGGTGGAACAGCAGGTGGAAATACTAAACTTGTATTTCTTATCTGTCTTCGCCCAAAAAACTAATACAAGCATCAACAATAATCATGATGGAAGTGATAGTCAAGAGGAATCCAATAAGCAAATGATTGATAGTAGAACACTTAGGAAACCAAGTCCCCAGGTCCTGATGATTTACACCCTAGAGTCCTGAAAGATATAGCTGATGAAATAATAGTACAACTTGCAATAATATTCAATAAGTCATGGGAAACAGGAGTGGTCCCTCTAGATTAGAAAAGAGCAATTGTGGTTCCTATCTACAAGAAGGGGAAAAAGGAGGATCCAGGGAATTACAGGCCAGTAAGCCTGACCTCTATTGCAGGAAAAATTGTCAAAGAACATTTACTTAGGTACCTGGATGTGAAGGCATTAATTATCCAAAACCATATGATCAATAAATCTTGTCAGACCAACCTGATATCCTTCTACAACAAAGTCACTGAATGGTTGGACCAGTGGAATGCTGTGGAAATAGTATATACCTTGACTTCAGTAAAGTAATTAATAAAGTATCACTTGACATCCTCATTGAAAAAATAATCAAGTACAGAAACAACAAAAAATCAATTAGATGGATTCACAACTGGCTTAATAATCGGGCACAATAAGTAATACTAATTGGCAAAACATCAACCTGGAGGAAAGTCAAAAGCGGGGGCCACAAGGCTCTCAGCAGGGCTCAGTGCTTTTTAACATTTTTCATAAATGATTTGGGCAACGGAATTATTGGGGAACTCATTCAAAATTCACAGATGATACTAAGATAGGAGGAATAGCCAACACTAGACAGGAAAGAGACCATATTCAAAAGGATCTAGACACACTCGAATGGGCTGATGTTACGGTTGCTGTGGCACTGGAGTCTATGTCCAGATTTCTTGCTACTGCACATGTGCAAGCGCTGGAGACTAAGTCCTATCTTGGAGCCATTGCATATGTGCGGGTGACATCATCGCTGACACGAGGTCACATGTCTCTGACACCTTCTATGCCGATTGGCCGCTGGTCATGTGCTTGTGACACGTGGTCACATGTCTCTGACACCTTCTATGCCGATTGGTCGCTGGTCATGTGCTTGTGACGCTTTGCTCGGTGATAGGCCAGCGTGACGTCATTCCTGTCCTTCTGGCAGCGGATTGGCTCTGGTGTCCTCCATCTTGGATGAGGCACAGAGTCTATATAAGACCCTGACGCACGCCGCACGGCGCTCAGTCCTCTTGGTTCATGCATTAGAGTAGACGCTCTGTGCACGTTCCTCTAGGCATCTCTCTGTCTATGCTAGGTGAGCGCTACCGGCAGGGTAGCGTTCTTATACCTTACAGTTTCGGCTTACCTTCCTTACCTTCAGCTTTCCTTACCTCTTAGGGGAGCGGACATAGGCAGGTGCCTGAGGCACATGGTCCGGCTGGGCCTTGTGATTCTACTCGTAGGTGGACGTTGCCGCTAGGGTAATGTTCCTTATACTCCGTCTGGCAGTTGTTCGTATCCTCGCACACTAGGGGAGCGAACAGAGGTAGGAGCTTTGTGCGGCTTATGCTGCTGTCCGTCTCTTTTGCACCACTAGAAGAGCGGACCTAGGCAGGTACCATATCTAGTGGTTCATGTCGTCGCACACTAGTGGAGCGAACGGAGGTAGGAGTTTTGTGCGGCTTACGCTGCTGTTCGTCTCTTTTGCACCACTAGAAGAGCGGACCTATGCAGGTGCCATATCTAGTGGTTCGTGTCCTCGCACACTAGTGGACCGAACGCAGGTAGGAGCTTTGTGCGTCTTATGCTGCTGTCTGTCTCTTTTGCACCACTAGTGGAGCGGACCTAGGTAGGTGCCATTTCACACTCACTGCCTTTGTCTCTGTGATTATTAACAGAGACCATTCCACACACCCTCCAAGTAAGGGATGAATTGCCTTATTTACTAATTATATTCCTCTGTGAGTTTAACAGACGTATTGCACTCTGCCATAGTCTTAAGCAGAGTCTTTGCACGGTGGACCCTGACTGTCTGATACTCCTTTAGGTTTTATTATCAGACAGCCCCCTGTAACATTAGGACTGAGCCAAGGGTCTGGCAGTTATGGCAGAATATCAGCAGTTAAACCGTTACATACAAGTACTTGAGTCACGGCTCAAGAGTATAGAGGATGAACCTCAGACCATGGTAACATCTGCACATGATCCTCGACTTGCTCTGCCAAACAGATATTCTGGCGATGCCAGATCATGTCGTGGTTTCATTAGTGTCAGATACACCTAGAGGTCAACTCTTCTTGCTTCTCTACGGAGAGGTCCAGAGTAGGCTTTATCATCTCCTTACTTCAGGACAAAGCCTTAGAATGGGCGACTCCCCTATGGGAGCGCTCTGATGTGGTTACTCTGAGACATTAAGACTTTCTTGATGCTCTTAAGGCGGTATTCATGGGTCCGCAGGTTACCCATGATGCGGCGCTGAGACTGTTAGATCTATCTCAGGGTTCGTTATCCACTAGTTCTTATGCCATTGCTTTTAGAACTCTGGTGGCAGAACTAGATTGGCCAGAGAAGGTGTTGATTCCTATCTTCTGGAGAGGGTTGGCAGGCTATGTCAAGGATGCTCTTGCTACTCGTGAGGTCCCTGCTTCTCTGGAGGACTTGATCACAGTAGCAACGAGGATCGACGTACGCCATAGGGAACGTAGACTCGAGGTCTCTTCCTCACGCCCTAAGCATCGGGCTATTCCAGTTGTTGAGGGTCCACTACCATCTTCCCCAGCATCTGAAACATCTCCCACTCCTATGGAGTTAGGTCATACGTCCTCCAGACTACGCAAGTCTGGTCCTCCTATATGTTACGTATGTCGTCAGGCTGGGCACTATGCCAACAAGTGTCCTAGCCGTCAGGGAAACTCCCAGGCCTAGTAACCATTAGAGGGGGGTTACTAGAGACGTCTTCTGCACCCTCTAAGTGTAGTATCCCAGGTCAGCTCTCATTCTCTGAGAATACATGGCCTATTATGGCTTTTGTGGATTCCGGAGCTGACGGGACTTTTGTGTCCTCAGGATTTGTAAAGAGACACAATATTCCCTCTATCATGTTAGAGGCACCTATTCCTGTCCGTGTTGTTAATGGAACTATGTTGTCTGACTCCATTACATTGAGGACAGTTCCCTTGTGCCTTTCCCTGTCTCAGGGTCACATAGAGGAGATTTCTTTTCTTGTTTTGCCTGAGGGTATAGACGACGTCCTTCTGGGTCTCCCATGGCTTCGGACTCATGCTCCTCACATTGACTGGGAGTCCGACAGCATTATTAGTTGGGGTTCGAAATGTCAGTCCTGATGTCTTCCCTTACCACCTAAGGTCGTGCGGTTGCATCAACTGCTCTCTCTCCCATACCTACACCCTATTTGGATTTCGCTGACGTGTTCTCCAAACAGGGTGCTGAGGTTCTTCCACCCCATAGGCCGTATGACTGTGCCATAGACCTTATCCCAGGTTTGGTTCCACCTAAGGGCAGGGTTTACCCCTTGTCGATACCTGAGTCGGATGCCATGTCGACCTATATAAGAGAGAGTTTAGAGAAGGGGTTCATTCGTAAGTCTGTCTCTCCCGCGGGAGCTGGGTTTTTCTTTGTTCGGAAGAAAGAGGGTGATTTGCGTCCCTGCATAGATTACAGGGGTCTCAATGCAATCACAATAAAGAACAAATACCCGTTACCTTTAATTTCGGAGCTCTTTGACAGACTGAGGGGAGCTCAAGTTTTTACGAAGTTGGATCTGCGGGGTGCGTATAACTTGGTACGAATTCGAGAGGGTGACGAATGGAAGACCGCTTTTAACACCCGAGACGGTCACTATGAATACCTCGTCATGCCTTTTGGTTTATGTAATGCACCCGCAGTATTTCAGGACTTCGTAAACGATGTGTTCAGGGATTTACTGTTATCCTCTGTAGTGGTGTATCTGGACGACATCCTGATTTTTTCTCCTGATCTGGAGACTCATCGTCAGGATGTCGTTCGTGTCCTTTCCCGTTTAAGGGAGCACTCATTGTTTGCTAAACTCAAAAAATGTGTATTCGAGCAGTCATCCTTGCCTTTTTTGGGCTACATTATCTCACAAGAGGGTCTGGCTATGGATCCTGCGAAGCTCTCTGCTGTCCTGGAATGGTCCGAACCTCATTCCTTGAAGGCGGTGCAACGCTTCTTAGGATTCATAAATTATTACAGGCAGTTCATACCCCATTTTTCTACTTTGGTGGCCCCTTTGGTGGCCTTGACTAAGAAAGGTGCTAATCCCAAAGTCTGGTCTACTGAGACATCTCAGGCTTTTGAGGCAGTAAAAAGACACTTTTCAACTGCTCCCGTTCTTCAAAGACCCGATGAGAATAAGCCCTTCCTCTTAGAGGTTGATGCCTCTTCAGTGGGTGCTGGTGCGGTCTTGTATCAAAAGAACGGTGCAGGTAGAAAAAGGCTGTGTTTCTTCTTTGCTAAAACCTTTTCACCGGCAAAGAGAAATTATACCATTGGGGATAGGGAACTGCTCGCCCTGAGATTAGCCTTGGAGGAGTGCCGTCACTTGCTGGAAGGAGCGAAACATCCTTTCCAGGTCTATACAGACCATAAGAATCTGACGTACTTACAAACCGCTCAGCGTCTGAATCCTCGCCAAGCCCGCTGGTCCTTGTTTTTCTCCCGCTTTCACTTCCCCATCAACTATCTGTCTGGGAGTAAGAATAACAAGGCAGACGCCCTGTCTCGCTCTATGGTTTCTACCCAGGAAGAGATTGACGCACCTCGTCTTATCCTTCCCTCCAGGGTTTTTCATACGCTCTCCCCTGTGACGTTAGACCAAATCCCACCGGGCAAGACCTTTGTTCCGCCTGATCGACAGATTGATATACTGTCGTGGGCCCACACCTCAAAGGTGGGTGGGCATTTTGGTATTAGGCGGACACGAGAGTTACTGGAGAGGGGGTATTGGTGGCCACACTTAGCCAGCCACGTCAAGAGATATGTCGGTTCCTGCTACTCGTGTGCTCGCAACCGTCCATTATGGCAGAGACCGGCTGGGCTCTTGCATCCTTTACCAGTGCCAGATAGACCATGGGAGGTGGTAGGCATGGACTTTGTGGGTGATCTTCCGTGTTCACAGGGACATAAATTTGTGTGGGTCATTACGGACCATTTCTCCCGGATGGTTCATCTCGTACCATTATCGAGAATCCCATCTTCCAGGGTACTAGCCAAACTATTCCTCAAGCATGTCTTTAGGCTTCACGGGATGCCAGATCGTATCATTTGTGATAGAGGCCCGCAATTTGCTTCCCGTTTCTGGCGAGATCTTTGTAGCCTTCTGCAAATTGAGTTGAATCTCTCTTCGGCATACCATCCGGAGACCAATGGTTTGGTTGAGCGTACCAATCAATCCATGATTATATACCTTCGACACTTTGTTGCTGAGAACCACGATAACTGGTCCTCCCTCCTACCCTGGGCAGAATTTGCCCTTAACAATTCGCTGGCTGAGGCCACTGGGCAGACACCGTTCGTACTCAATAATGGGCAACACCCTAGGGTACCGGTACCGTTTCCCGCTGTTGCACCTCCTCCTCTTGTGGCCGACTGGGCAACTAATGCCAGAGAGGTTTGGGATCGGACTCGAGTCGATCCAAGCAGCTAAGGACCGTATGAAGACGGTTTCCGATCGGTTTCGTCGCCCGGCTCCTGTCTTTTCTCCGGGGGACTTTGTGTGGCTCTCTGCAAAACACGTGAGACTTAGAGTGAGCTCTGTCAAATTTGCTCCTCGCTTCCTGGGTCCTTATGAGGTTCTTCGACAGGTAAATCCTTTAGTCTACCAATTGAAGTTACCCGTCCATCTTAGGATCCATGACAAATTCCATGTCTCACTGCTAAAGCCGGCTATTTTACCTCACACTCGTGAAGTGCACTCTCCTGCCTCTGATTCCTCTCGCTCTAGCTATGAGGTACGAGCCATAGTTGGTTCTAAGATGGTTAGAGGGCGCAGGTTCTTCTTGATAGATTGGGAGGGCTACGGCCCGGAACATCGCTCTTGGGAGCCTGAGGAGGCTGCCCATGCTCCCGACTTAGTTGCCGATTACCTGCGTCGCCGGGAGGGGGGCCCTTGAGGGGGAGGTACTGTTACGGTTGCTGTGGCACTGGAGTCTATGTCCAGATTTCTTGCTACTGCACATGTGCGAGCACTGGAGACTATGTCCAGATTTCTTGCTACTGCACATGTGCAAGCGCTGGAGACTAAGTCCTATCTTGGAGCCATTGCACATGTGCAGGTGACATCATCGCTGACACGAGGTCACATGTCTCTGACACCTTCTATGCCGATTGGTCGCTGGTCATGTGCTTGTGACGCTTTGCTCGGTGATAGGCCAGCGTGACGTCATTCCTGTCGTTCTGGCAGCGGATTGGCTCTGGTGTCCTCCATCTTGGATGAGGCACAGAGTCTATATAAGACCCTGACGCACGGCGCTCAGTCCTCTTGGTTCATGCATGAGAGTAGAAGCTCTGTGCACGTTCCTCTAGGCATCTCTCTGTCTATGCTAGGTGAGCGCTACCGGCAGGGTAGCGTTCTTATACCTTACAGCTTCGGCTGCAGTCCGTATCCTTACCTCTTAGGGGAGCAGACATAGGCAGGTGCCTGAGGCACATGGTCCGGCTGGGCCTTGTGATTCTACTCGTAGGTGGACGTTGCCACTATGGTAACGTTCTTTATACTCCGTCTGGCAGTTGTTCGTATCCTCGCACACTAGGGGAGCGAACAGAGGTAGGAGCTTTGTGCGGCTTATGTTGCTGTCCGTCTCTTTTGCACCACTAGAAGAGCGGACCTAGGCAGATGCCATATCTAGTGGTTCGTGTCCTCGCACACTAGTGGAGCGAACGCATGTAGGAGTTTTGTGCGGCTTACGCTGCTGTTCGTCTCTTTTGCACCACTAGAAGAGCGGACCTAGGCAGGTGCCATATCTAGTGGTTCGTGTCCTCGCACATTAGTGGAGCGAACGCAGATAGGAGCTTTGTGCGGCTTACGCTGCTGTCCGTCTCCTGGCACCACTAGAGGAACGGACCTAGGTAGGTGCCATTTCACACTTACTGCCTTTGTCTCTGTGATTATTAACAGAGACCATTCCACACACCCTCCAAGTAAGGGAGGAATTGCCTTATTTACTAATTATATTCCTCTGTGAGTTTAACAGAGGTATTGCACTCTGCCACAGTCTGCAGCAGAGTCTTTGCACGGTGGACCCTGACTGTCTGATACTCCTTTAGGTTTTATTATCAGACAGCCTCCTGTAACAGCTGAGGAGAACAGAATGGTTTTTTAACAGGGACAAATGCAAAGTCCTACATCTGGGTAAAATAAATGTAAAAAGCATATATAGTATGGGAGGAATAGAACTAGGTGATAGCACTGGGGAAAAGGATTTGGGCATAATAGTAAATCCCAGATTCAACATGAGCCAACAATGCAGATTCTGGGATGTATCAAGACAAGCATTGAATCTAGATCAACAGCGGTAATTATTCCCCTTATTCTCTGCCCTGCTCAGACCCCACTTGGAATACTGTGTACAGTTCTGGGCGCCCCAATTCAAGAAAGACATCTATATATTGGAGCAAGTCCAGAGAAAAGCAACCAAGATGGTAAAAGGTCTGCAAACCATGTCAAATGAAGACTGATTAATAGGAATGTTTAGTTTGCAAAACAGAAGGCTGAGAGGAGACTTAATAGTGGTCTATAAATACCTGAAGCCCCAAAAATGAATGGAAACAAAGAGCTGGAGAGTTTTGAAGTGGCCAGCAATGGGTCCACCTCTATATCCCATTGAACACCTGTGGAGAGTTCTTAAAATTTCTGTTTGGAAAAGTCATCCTTCAAATATGAGAGATCTGGAGCAATTTACAAAAGAAGAGTCCACACGTTCCAATATTCCAGTTGACAGGCATAAGATTCTTGTTGGTGGTTATAGGAAGTGATTGATTGCAGTTATTTATTCCAAAGGGTGTGCAAATATTAAGTTGAGGGTGCCAACAATTTTATCCAGCCTATTTTTGGAATTTTGTGTGAAATTATGTCCAATTTGGCTTACTTCTCTATTTTTTTTGTGTTGTACCAATACACACAAAGGAAATGAACATGTACGTGTATGACAAAACGTAATTGCAATAATTTTCTGGGGGAAATTCTTCATTTTCTGGAACATTTTCAAGGGTGCCAACACTTTCGGTCATAACTGTAATAGGGACAGGACTGCTGCAGAAATGCTGCAAAATGAAATACTCACCAAATACTTAACGTTAGAACATGGTTTTAAGAGGACCAGTCACTGGCTCAAAAAATTGTGTTAAATGTATTGTAAAAATTATTGAGCTCTGCTGGTTTCCATTTTACACTGCAGAGATCAAAGGGAAATAGGTGTGCTTGTTCTGCGCTGCTGTGAAAGATCAACGAACCATAGAAATCCAGGACAATGGATGGAGAACATGCGGTTTATTCTACACATTTGTATATTGTATATTGTAATGTGGTAGTTCAGAAGCAAAAGCTAGATAGCTTTGAAATGCGTAGAATAAACCGTATGCTCTCCATTCGTGTGTCCTGGACTTCTTCAGCTTGGTTGATCTTTTCACAGCAGCGCAGAACAAGCACATTTCAGCAAAAGTGATACCATTTAAAAAAGTGCACCCTGTAGCGCTAGAGCTTCCAATCTCTAATCAAGAGCTGTGGGATGCTATAACTTCTTCAAAGACAAGCAAGGCACCAGGCCCCGACGGGTTCCCACTCCTTTACTACAAAAGATTCAGGGATCACCCCACATCTCGTATCGGCATTTAATTCTAGAGCTCTGAATGACTTTACCCCGAATAGGGATTCCCTTGGAGCTCACATTACCGTAATTCATAAGGCAGGAAAGAAACCCAACCAAGTGCGCCAGTTTTCGCCCATATCTCTATTAAATGTAGACACCAAATTGTTCGCCAAAATTCTTGCAACAAGAATAGCTCCCCTTCTCTCGCGAATTGTCCATCCAGATCAGGCGGGTTTTGTTGCAGGTCGTGAGGCCCAAGACAATACCATTAAAGCCATCAATCTAATACACAAAGCCAAACTAGGGGGGATCCAGTCCATACTGCTCTCAACTGATGCCGAAAAGGTGTTTGACAGAGTAGATTGGACTTTTATGGAAACCACGCTCAGAAGTCTGGGGTTGGGCGACGGAATGATGAGATGGATGTTATCTCTTTACTCAGATCCCTCGGCAAGGGTCAGAGTGAATGGCATACTCTCAGATTCATTTTCTACTTCAAATGGCACTCGCCAGGGATGCCCGTTATCGCCTCTAATATTTATACTCACACTGGATTTTCTGGATTATACTCACACTTTTTTTCTGTTGTCATATTCTGAGAGCTGTCAGAATGAGGCTCTCATAGAGTTACATTGATATCTAATCTCTAGCATGCTCCATTAAACATTGGAGCTGCCAGCAGGTCACAGATTACAGGGGCAGGGGACTAAAGGCCCCTTTACACACTGCAACATTGCTAGCGACATCGCTGTAACGTCACCGTTTTTGTGACGTAATAGCGACCTCCCCAGCGACATTGCAGTGTGTGACATGCATCAGTGACCTGGCCCTTGCTCTGAGGTTGCTGATCACTACAAATCTTTCAGGAACATTTTTTGGTCCATTGTTTCCCGCTGCACAGCCTGCATTGGTGTGTTTGACACCGTTACAACGACATCGTTAGCGACTTCGAACCCAACCCTTAAGCATGCTATAGCATTCCCTTTCCCGCACCCTTACCTCCAATTGGTGGTTGCTGTTGCGTTCTGATTGGGGTCGCCAATAAGAACGCACTAGCGATCACCAATCGGAGCTGAGGGGGGCGTGTAAAAAGGACACCAAGGTGGCTTCAGTGCCAAACACTACGCCCCTAACATAGCTGTAAGTCGTCAAATAGCTGCTGTGTGACACGTCCCCAACGACCAGAGAGGTCGTTCTGCAGGTCCGTATCGCTGCTGCGTCGTTGACCAGATCTGCCTGTTTCACAGCTCACCAGAGACTCACCAGAGACTTTCCAGCGATCCCGGCCAGGTCGGGATCGCTGGTGGGATCGCTAGCAAGTCTCCGTGTGTAAAGGGGCCTTTACATTTAAAACACTACTCCAGCGAGGCAATAAAAACAAACGCTGGAATGGTGCTTTAAGATTTCCCACGGCATAATTTTATATGTCTGATTTTTTGAAAAATAGTGTATCAAAAAAGCATTGGTTCTGGGGTTGACCATCCAATATAGGCTTGTCCATATATATATGAAGCTTTAAAGTTTGTTGCCATAAAAAGGCTATAAAATTGGCCAACATCATGTTATAGAATAGGATGTAACATTGATAAAAGTCCCCCATCTTTCTGTTTTACTGTTGAATAAATGTTACTATTTTCTTATAGCATTAAAGATGATAGCCATTTTTCGTTAGTGGTATCATGACTTTGGACACTTCAAGAGTGAAGATAAATCTTTCAGTTCCAGTCTGCCCACCTCTTTATGATTATTATGTCTCTTTAGCTACAAGTTAAGCATATTTATTACAGCTAATATATCCCTGGGGATTTTGTACAGCTTCCCATCAATCCTTCTGGCCATGCCGGACACAGATTGTGGTGCCATAAAATAAATGGCTCTCACAAAAAAAGCAAAAAATTGAAATAGTACCTTTTTCATTTTTCTTTTTTTAAAATATTAGACTCAGACTGCTACTTCTATGTAATACCACTAATATTCAGTAGCACGTAAGAAGGAAAAGTAACAAATTAACTCTCTCATCCTTTCCATTTAGGACAATAAACCTGACTTTAGTACCACATTTTGTCAGACCACTTGCATTCTTAAAGGGTGGTCCGAAATACAATTTAATTGTCATCTTAAATCCCAATATATTTAATGCCACAATCTATTTTCTAATCTAAAAATACATCTCCTTTCATAACTACACTAACTGCTGTTTCTTTTCTAACTGCATTTTTTCCTTTAGTCACCGTCACAGCCTTTTCCCACTGATGATGCTTCGTTTGAGTATCCCAGCATGCATTACTATTCTGAAACAAAGCGTAATAAAAAAGGAAGTAGGAAAAAAAACAAAGCGGTTGAATAGTTTAGTTAGAGAAGGAGGGGGAATTTTTAATTCTAGTATATTGAACAAAAACATAAACGCAACACTTGTTTTTGCTCCCATTTTTCACAAGCAGAACTCAAAGATCTAAGACTTTTTTATGTACTTAAAAGCTCTTTTTCTATCAAATATTGTTCACAAATTTGTCTAAATCTATGTTAGTGAGCCCTTCTCCTTTCCTGAGATAATCCATCCACCTTACAGATGTGGCATATCAAGATGATGATTAGACAGCATGATTATTACTCATATATGTTCACCACAACCAAATATAAATGCCTTGAGTCTAGTTTCCAAAATGGGGTCAGTTGTGGGGGTTTCTATTGTTTTGGCACCTATAGGGCCACAATCTACATTAGCCAAAGTGCCAACATTTTTTAATAATACTCCTTCAGAGAACAGTCATGTGCCAAAAAGTACAGCAAATTGTACGGTCCACTTTCTTGTATTATTCTTGTTAAAATCAAAAATTTGGGGCCAAAGCAACATTTTTGTAGAAAATAGTTTTTCATTTTTTTGTATCAATTTTGATTTAATTCCTGTGAAATACCTGAAGAGTTAGCACATTTCCTAAATGTGTTTTTGAATATCTTGAAGGGTACAGGTTTTAACCCCTCTGCCACAAAGCCTGTTTTCACCTTCCTGCCAGGCCAATTTTTTCAATTCTTATCGGTGTGTCACTTCATGAAGAAATAACTCTGGAACACTTCAACAGATTCCAGTGATTCTTAGTTTTTTTTCTTGACATATTTTACTTCATGTTAGTAGTAAATTTAGGTCAAGCATTTTTACATTTATTTGTGAAAATATTGAAAATTTGGCAGGAAGTTTGAAAATGTCATAATTTTCTAAATTTCAATTTTAATTCCTTAATTTAGAGAGTTATGTCACACAAAATAAAATGAAAGCAATATGGGAAAAAAATGAAAAATGTGTTCTTTCGCCACAAAAATGTTACTTTATCCCCAAATGTTTCATTTTCATAAGGGTAACATGAGGAAATGCAGTATACAATTTGTTATGCAAATTTTCCTGAGTACAATGATAACCCATATGTGGTGGAGAACTACTGTTTGGGCGCTTGTCAGGACTCGGAAGCGAAGGAGCACTATTTGACTTTGCCATTCGCATTTGCAGATTCAATGATGTGCCAAAACAGTGGAAACCCTCCACAAGTAACTCCATTTTGGAAACTTCGCCTACTTTACATCAGCATCATTTTTTAAACTTTTTTGAGAAGTTAGAAGGGTTAAAAGTTTATCAGCAATTTCTCATTTTTTCAACAAGATTTAATTTTTTTAAAGACAACATCACATTTGAAGTGACTGTGAGGGGTCTAGGTGACAGAAAATACCCAAAAGTGACACAATTCTAAAACGTTCACCACCCAGAGGGCTCAAAACCACAAAAGATGTTTATTAATCCTTTAGGTGCTTCACAGAAATTAAAGCAATAGGGAAGGAAAAAATGAAAGATTTGCTCTTTCTCCACAAAAATGTTACTTTATTCCCAAATGTTTCATTTTCATAAGGGTAACATGAGAAAATGCAATATACAATTAGTTATGCAAATTCTCCTGTGTACAATGATACCCCATATGTGGTAGAAAACTACTGTTTTGGTGCTTGGAAGGGCTCAGAAGGGAAGGAACATCATTTGACTTTGCCATCTTGCATTTGCAGAATCAATTATGGTATGTGCCAAAATAGTGGAAACCCTCCATAAGTAACTATCGAGGAATTTATCAAGGAGATTGTTGAGCATTTTTAACCCTCAGGTGTTACATAGAAATGTATAACATTGGGCTGAGTAACTGAAAATGATCATTTTTTCCACTAATATGTTGCTTTGGCCCTAAGATTTTAATTTTTAAAAAGGGTAATGTTAAAAAATAACAAATTAGATAAATTGGTATGCAATTTTTCCTGAGTATGCCAATACCCTATATGTGGTTGAAATCTACTTTTGAGGCACAGTACAAAGCTCAGAAAGGGAGGAGGGCCATATTGGACTTCAGATTTTGCTGGAATTGGTGAGGGTGAGAGCTATGTAATCTGAGGATATCATGACATTGGAGTTACAACTCTGAATGTGGGTCTTATCACACTGAAGGTTTTATCACCAGGAGATCCATCACTGCCATCACTACAGCTCCAGTGGACCCTAGTCCGACAACACCCTCTCCTCTGATAATCAGCTCACTGTCAATATACAATGTACATAGAAAGCTGTGGTGTGGGTGGGGTTAGCTTTCTGAGCTCTACTGCATGCTATATCTAAGAACTCTGAGTGTTCATAACTGTCATTTTCATTTTTATTTCATAAATCAATCATCTATCTCGGTAATACGAAAGTCTTTTCTGAATACAGATTTTACCACAGAATTAAGAATTTTGATAATGACTGATCAATTCTGGCAGAGAAAGAAGCAGATTTGTCTAAGTAGCTTATTTTCATGTGTACTGTTGATCTATGAAATAAAAATTAAAACACTTAAGGGTACTTTACACGCTGCTATATCGGTACCGATATCGCTGGCGTGCGTACCCGCCTCTGTCGGTTGTCTGACACGGGCAAATCGCTGCCCGTGGCGCACAACATCACTTTCACGCGTCACACGGACTTACCTTTCCTGCGACGTCGCTGTTGCCGGCGAACCGCCTCCTTTCTAAGGAGGCGGTTCGTTCGGCGTCACAGCGACGTCACACGGCAGCCGTGCAATAGCAGAGGAGGGGCGGAGATTTCACGTTTTTGCACTCGTTGATCGTCGCTTCTTGGTGTCACACGCTGCGATGTCGCTAACGGCGCCGGATGTGCATCACTAACGACGTGACCCCGATGATATATCGTTAGCGATGTCGCAGCATGTAAAGCACCCTTTAAAAGAGACCCTGACAGGTAACTGTCACTATGAGACATGGTTATATCAGGAGAACTATACTACATTTCTAATTGGAGGTATTTCCTAATATTATTATTATTATTACACCTACTACATATTGGCATAGGATCTTGGAGATGCGAATACCCCTTTAAGCCTCAGTCTCTAAATTACTACAGTGATGTAAAGTTTATCATTTTGATGGTGCAAGACTTTGTGTCCATAGAGCTCCCTACGAGAAAGGTAGGCAATATGTTGTGCACCTGCATTGCCGATAGCGACTATGGAGCCTACTTAGGCTTCTTTTACACATCAGTATTTTGCATCAGTGTTTCATCTGTATTTCATTAGTATTTGGATACCAAAAATAGGAATGTCTCCAAAACACAGATTAGTTGTCAGTCTTTCAATTCTAGTTCTTCCGTAAGTTCCACTTCTGGGTTTGGAATCCAAATACTAATGAAACACTAATGAAACACTGCTGCAAAATATTGACATGTTAAAGAGGCCTAGAGATGAGCGGACCCGGGCTGTAAAAGTCCGGATTTGTGCAGTTTCAAAGATGCCCTGGTGCTGGACCCAGGCTCGGGATTCTAGGTGTTTGATCCAGATTTGGCTCTTGAGAAATTAAAAAAAAGAAAAAAACAAAGGAAAAATAAAGAAAATAAGAATAAAGCAAGCAATTCATACTTACTGAGGCTCCACCGTGGCTTTACGCTGCTCTCGCGGCCTCTCCTTTACTTCCTGGGCCGCTCCGACATTTGTGATTGGTTGCAGTCAGATATGCCCCCAACCGGTATGATTGCATCTGCCTGCAACTAATCACAGGGGCTGTCTGCGGGTCAGTATCATGGTATCAAAATAAATTACTAAAAAAAACAATTGGCGTAGGTTCCCCCCATATTCTGATACCCAGCACAGATAAAGCATATGGCTACAGGCTTCCGCCCCTAGCCATGCGCTTATCTAGGCTGTGTATCAAAATAATAGGAATCACATGCAGCTTTTTTTTTCAACTATTTAAATAAATAATAAAACAAAAACGGCGTGAGGTCCCCCCAATTTTGATACCCAGCCATGATGAAACCTGACAGCTTGGGCTGGTATTCTCAGACTTGGGAGGACCTTAGTTATTAGGCCACCCCAGACTAAAAGTAGCAACTGGTAGCTTCCCGACATTGTCGCATTCATTAGATGTGACAAGCGCTTTACCTGGTTCTTCACAGTTGGTGCGGTGGCAATCGGGGTAATGAATGGTTAATAACAGCGCACAACTGTCAACAAGCCCAAAACTAGTGATGGGAAGGGGTCTATGAGACCCCCCCATCAATAATTCTATAAGTGTAAAGAAATACACAAACACCGGGAAAAATCCCTTATATTGAATAAAATACATCACCCTCTTTCACCACTTTATTAACCCCCAAACACCTCTGCAGGTCCGACGTAATCCACACGATGTCCCACAACGGTCCTGGCTCTGCTACATCTGAGACTGGAGAGACTGAAAACATGTCTAATTTCTCCAGGCTCAGAGAAACACTGACAAGAAGAACCCAGCTGACAGCTGTGACGTCATTCAGTTCAATGAAGGTCATACCTGGATTCATACCTGTCCAGCACCCCACCAGCCTTTTAACAGTGACAGTGCTAGCCGGGGGGTCAGGGAAAGCAGCCAGTACCCCCCCTGCCGGCACTGTCAATGTTAAAGTGCAGGACCATGTCCCACATCCCGCCAGCACTTTAACAGTGACTGCCATAGTCAGCGGTGATGTCTCTCAGGGAAGAACCTTTCTGCTGTTACCGCAACTTACCTGAGTGACGTCACCGCTGATCACGGCTCCTTCTCTGCCGGCAGTTACAGTGTTCGGTCATGTTCCATGATTGCGCTCTGTGACTTCATATATGTAGCAGAACTGAATCGCCGCGAGACCTCATGTCGATTACGTTGGATCTGCAGGGGTGTTTTGGGGACTAATAAAGTGGTGAAAAAGGGAGGTTTTTGTATTTTATTCTAAATAAAGGATTTTTTTGATGTTTTTGGTTAGTTACTTTCACTTACAGATTAGTGATGGGGGATGTCTCATAGACCCCTTCCCATCACTAATCTATGGCTTAGTAGCAGCTGTGGGCTGTTATTAACCCCTGCTATTACCACCTCATCAGGGCAATCAGGAAGAGTCGAGTAAAGCACCGACAATCTTGGTCAGATACAGTTTGCTATTTTTAGAATGGGGGGGGGCAGCCTAATAACCATAGGCCTCCCCAGTCTGAGATACCAGCCCCAGATTTCTGGCTTTATTATGGCTGGGTATCAAAATTGCGGGGACCGCACGTCATTTTTTTAATTTATTTATTTAAATATTTTTTTTAAATAAAAAGTTGCATGTGGTTCCTCTTATTTTGATACACAACCAAGATGAGCGCATGGCTGCAGCTTGTAGCCAAGGGCTTTATCTGGGCTGGGCATCAGAATACGGGGGGACCCTACGCCAATTCTTTTATTCATTTTTATACCAAAATACTGATGGCAGATAGAGTGTACGGGCTCCCTCCAGGTATGATGTCATTTGAATAAAATGCAGTCCGACGTTTCCAGCAGAAACATTATTTTTTTAAGCCCATGTGGGCATGGAGTTGTTTATAAGAAGCGGGGGTATTACCCCATATAGGGTGGGTGCAGGGGGGGCTCCCCCTTTGCATGATTATGGTATACAAGAGGAAACATCACGACGCCCAACAAACCAAGTGAGTCATGCCCATTAACCTGGAAGGAGCCCGCATATTCTAGACTCACGGTAGATGCTAGAGAGTACGAGCTAGTTCCAACTACGAAATCATTTCAACATGCCCCTATCACGTGATACTGACTCGCAGACAGCTGCACTGCTTTCACCATCCACCGGCCGTACTGGCGCCTGTGATTGGTTGCAGTCAGCTTACACGTTGCCAATCAGGGTAGGGGTGCGCCTGACTGCAACAAATCACACGCGCCGGTGGTCAGGGAAAGCAGTGCATATGGAGGAGCAGTAATTAGCAGCCCAGTATTACGTTGGCTCTGCAGGGGTGTTTTGGGGACTAATAAAGTGGTGAAAAAGGGAGGTTTTTGTATTTTTTTTTCTAAATAAAGGATTTTTTTGATGTTTTTGGTTATTTACTTTCACATACAGATTAGTGATGGGGGATGTCTCATAGACCCCTTCCCATTACTAATCTATGGCTTAGTAACAGCTGTGGGCTGTTATTAACCCCTGCTATTACCACCTCATAAGGGCAATCAGGAAGAGCTGGGTAAAGCACCGACAATCTCGGTCAGATACAGGTTGCTATTTTTAGAATGGGGGGCAGCCTAATAACCATAGGCCTCCCTAGTCTGAGATACCAGCCCCAGCTTCCTGGCTTTATAATGGCTGGGTATCAAAATTGGGGGGACCGCATGTCGTTTTTTTAAATTATTTTTTTTTAAATTATATATTTATATATTTTTAAAAAAAAAAAAAAAAAAAATTGCATGTGGTTCCTCTTATCTTGATACACAACCAAGACGAGTGCATGGCTGCAGCTTGTAGCCAAGAGCTTTATCTGGGCTGGGTATCAGAATACAGGGGGAACCTACGCCAATTCTTTTATTTATTTTTATACCACTATACTGATGGTAGATAGAGTGTACGGGCTCCCTCCAGGTATGATGTCATTTGAATAAAATGCAGTCCGACGTTTCCAGCAGAAACATTATTTTTTTAAGCCCATGTGGGCATGGAGTTGTTTATAAGAAGCTGGGGTAATACCCCATATAGGGTGGGTGCAGGGGGGGGGCTCCCCCTTTGCATGATTATGGTAGACAAGAGGAAACATCACGACGCCCAACAAACCAAGTGAGTCATGCCCATTAACCTGGAAAGAGCCCGCACATTCTAGACTCACGGTAGATGCTAGAGAGTACGAGCTAGTTCCAACTACGACATCATTTCAACATGCCCCTATCACGTGATACTGACCCGCAGACAGCTGCACTGCTTTCCCCATCCACCGGCCGTACTGGCGCCTGTGATTGGTTGCAGTCAGCTTACACGTTGCCAATCAGGGTAGGGGTGCATCTGGCTGCAACAAATCACAGGCGCCGGTGGGCGGGGAAAGCAGTGCATATGGATGAGCAGTAATTAGCAGCCCAGGAAGTGAATGCAAGGCCTGGTAGCAGCATACAGCCATGCCTCGGTAAGTATAGTGCACTTGCTCGCATTCCTCTATACCTTCTACCACCATTTTTAATCTCCACATCCCCACCGACACCCACCAGTCAGCTGCTTCCAAACTCCTCTCCCTTGCTTCATCTTTTGGTTTAACTCAGTCCGCCTCTGCCACCCATAAAGATGGAGACACATTAGACCTTATCTTCACCCGTCTCTGCTCTCTATCTAACCTCACAACCTCCCCTCTCCCCTTATCTGACCACCATCTGCTGACCTTTTCAGCCCTGTCCTCCTCACCTGCCCCCCCCCCCCCCGTCCAGCAACTAACACCCCCCCGCAGAAACCTTGCACACATCAACATACACACCTTTTCTGACTCTGTCCTACCACTGTCCTCCATATCTTCACTCCACACACAGACAGTGCCACCATTTTCTACAACGCCACTCTCACATCAGCTATTGATTCAGTTGCTCCTCTTGTGCACGGCAGAGTGAGACGAATCAATAGACACTCCTGGCACAACAGCCTTACCAAAAAACTTCGGCAAGTGTCTAGAGCTGCTGAGCGACGGTGGAAGAAAACACACTTCCAGGAAGATTTCACCACATTCAAAAATGCAATTCACACATGTCATTCGGCCCTTACCTCTGCTAAGCAGGATTACTTCAGAACTCTCATATCCTCTTTAACACACAACCCCAAACAGCTATTAAATACTTTTACCTCAGTCATTCACCCACCACTGCCCCCTCCAACCTCCCTTATCTCCACAGAAGAATTTGCCAAATATTTCAAAGAAATGATCGACCAAACCAGGCAAGTCTTTTCTGCTCAACCACCACAACCCCTTCATATAACAGACCACTGCCCCTCCCCCATAAACTTCCTCCCCACCATCACTGAAGGAGAGCTTGCACATCTTCTCTCAAAAGCGCACCTCACCACCTGCGCACTTGACCCCATCCTATCCCACCTCCTCCCCAACCTCACCACTATCCTTATTCCTGCCTAACCCATCTCTTCAACCTATCTTTAACAACTGGTACCTTCTCTTCTGCCTTTAAACATGCAACAGTCACACCCATCCTAAAGAAACCTTCCCTCGATCCAACCTCTACTACCAGCTATCACCCCATATCACTACTCCCGTTTGCCTCAAAACTCCTGGAACAGCACGTCCATGCTGAACTTTCCTCCCACCTCTCCTTTAACTCTTACTTTGACAACCTACAGTCCGGCTTCCGTCCACATCATTCTATTGAAACTGCCCTGACTAAAATCACAAATGACTTACTGCCAAAGCTAACAACCACTTCTCTATACTCCTACTTCTAGACCTGTCCTCAGCCTTTGACACTGTCGACCACTCCCTCCTACTACAGATCCTCTTTTCCCTTGGTGTCAGAGACCTCGCCCTCTCTTGGATCTCTTCATACCTTTCCAACTGCACATTTAGTGTCTCCCAGTCCCGCACAACCTCTTCATCCTGCCCTCTCTCTGTTGGCGTCCCTCAAGGCTCTGTCCTGGGACACTTACTTTTTTCTATCTATACATTTGACCTGGGACAACTCATAAAGTCCCATGGCTTCCAGTACCACCTATATACTGATGACACTCAGATCTACCTCTCTGGTCCAGATGTCACATCTCTGCTGTCCAGAATCCCAGAGTGTATATTGACTATATATTCCTTCTTCTCCTCTCGCTTCCTAAAGCTCAATGTGGCCAAAACTGAACTGATCATCTTTCCTCTAACTCACCTGCACTCTCTACCTGATCTACCTATTACAATAAATAACATCACGCTCTCCCCAGTACCGAAAGTTCGCTGCCTCGGAGTGACCTTTGACTCTGCCTTGTCCTTCATACGACACATCCAATCCCTCACCACCTCCTGCCGTCTTCAGCTCAAAAATATTTCCAGAATCCGTCCTTTCCTCAATTCTCAATCTACAAAAATACTACTGCATGCCCTTATAATCTCCCGCCTCGATTACTGCAACATCCTCCTCTGTGGCCTACCTGCTAACATGCTCGCCCCTCTCCAGTCCATCCTTAATTCTGCTGCCCGAATGATCCACCTCTCTCCTCAATACCACCCCGCTTCTCCTCTCTGGAAATCCCTCTATTGGCTCCCACTCTTCTACAGTATCCAATTCAAACTACTAACACTGACCTACAAAGCCATCCATAATCTGTCTCCTCCATATATCTCTGAACTAATCTCTCACTACACTCCAAAACGTAACCGTGCGGAGCTGCCACCCAATCACCGTGCGGAGCTGCCGCCTCACCACCATGCGGAGCTGCCGCCCAACCTACGCCCCTCCTACTGTCTCCTCCCCAAAATCCTATAGAATGTAAGCCCGCAAGGGCAGGGTCCTCTTCCCTCTGTACTAGTCTGTCTATTGTAATTTGTATATGTATTCTGTATGTAACCCCCTTCTCATGTACAGCACCATGGAATCAATGGTGCTCTATAAATAAATATTAATAATAAATAATAACAATAATTCTGGTCCCCATAGACTTACATGGGGACTGGATTCCAGATTTTAAAAAAATTGAACAGGGACCCGCCGGTCTTGGCTATCTGCGAGTCCGCTCATCTCTACTAATAATGTAGACAAACTGATTGTAAACATTTCACAATCTACTTAATGCTGCATAACAATACAGAATCCTAACTTTTTGGACTTGTTGCGTAAGTGCTGAGCAGTTTTATGTGACGGATTCCATAGACAGCTCACTGCGGATGGTCAATCAAACAGCTGCTTCGTGTTATTAATCATTACCAGAGAAGTCTCTAATAAGTTAATGATTTGAAACTCCAGTTTTTACTAGCGTTTTCCTTTTAATTTTTTTTAAGCTGTCCCCAAAAGTTAGTAGAATTTTAATTCATAGTTGTTTCCTGGAATGTGCCTGATGCATTAAAGATTTATAAGAATTGCTAACCGATTTGTCAGGTCATTTATGAGCAAGCCCATATGGAATACAGCAGAATTCCTGGGGTGGCTTTTTTCTGCGGTTATGTAATACCTTTTCCTGTTCTTATCATTTACAGTCCTTTTGCAGTATTGTGTGTATGTCTCTAATTTCAATGCAAGTCATACTTCTGTACATTAAAGGATGCAACATGGGTACTTTTCTGTTTCAAGTTACAAAATCTCATGTGATGAATGCCATGTCTGTTTCTTGGGGTTTGCCTTTGAACCCTTTTCTGGTATCATGAAAAAAAAATCACTAGTGGTAAAAATCTACAAGGGGTCATATTGGCCCTATAGTAGCAGACAGTGGCAAAACTAGAATAGGTGCAGGAGTTGCAATTGCCTGGGAGCCTAAGGAGCCCTAAAAGTCCCTTTTGCTTATATAAAAAGAACAATACTATTAAAGACTTGCAACAATTGAGGGCCCCGTTGGAGATTTTGCACTTGGGCCCGTGAGCTTCAAGTTACGCCATTGGTACCGGACAAGGGTTAAACTGCCTGCATGCTCTGACTTATATTGTTATGCTAGGTACGGGGAAGCACTAAATGAAAGGAAGGGAAGGGAAGCTTTGTGTCTAAGGAAGGGGGAGATGGTGACCCCTGACCAAACTTACCTCTGGTCCCTGGGGTCCCTCACCACCCTAGAGAGATTCCACACCTATGCGCCAAGCCGGATACCTGACCCTAGGTATCCCTACTGCTGGACCCTATATAGGGAATGGGTGGGATGAGCTCTTCGTCAAACTCACTAAATACTAAAGACACAAGGAGGACACCACACAGGGGAAAAGCATGAACTACTTATCCACAGATGACTCAGGTAGACGTTCAGCATAGTAACAGCAACAATACCACAGATGAGATGAGTGCATGCTACCTGCTTGCATCCAGAGCTTGAAGGAACTTAAAAATATCACCAGCACAAGTCTAGGGAAGATGGGAGTATTTAAGTGTCGCGGGCGGAGGAGGGGACGCTGCGCTCTCCCACTGCTCGGGTCCGGCCGCTGCTGCTGCGGCTGCTGCTCGGTGGTGGCTCGAGCGGTGGGCCGGATCCCGGGGACTCGAGCGGCGCTCCTCGCCCGTGAGTGAAAAGGGTGGGGATTGGATTGTGGGGGATTTGGTTATTGTCCGTGACACCACCCACGGTTGTGGTGAAGTTGGTGACACCACCGCTGCTCTGGACGGGGATCCCGGGAGCGGTGACAGGGAGCAGCCTAGATGTTAGTTCTCCCCTCCGTGGGTAGGGGGTTGGTTGTCCCGGGGCCCGGTGATGGGGTAGGGATGGATAGCAGGCGGGTTACGGGGCCTGGTGAGGTGCAGGGTCGCGGGGGCAGCGCTGTGCCGCACGGCACGGTGGTACTCTCTCAGCCAATGATGAGGACACAGTTCTCGGTAAAACACACGGCTGGATGGACGGGTCCCACAGACGGCTGCGGTGTTGTTTCTCCCGGCAGGTTGATGGTGACTGCCTTTCCCTGCACCTATGTAGTGTAACGGTTCCAATGGGTTCCCACCGGTAACCCGCTCCCCAGCTTGGATGGTTGCTGAAGGAGCCCCTTTTGCCTGCAGGCTCTGGCCCTGGGAACTTTAGCCTTGGCGGTGACTGTGTTTCCCTCTTTCGGTTGGACGGTTGCCTTCTGTCGGGACTTGGCTGCTGGGAAACCCAGGAGGTTCCCTTCGCTAACGGATTTGGCAAATTCACGGCGACTCCTAGCCTTGCCGGGGTCCGTAAGCCCCTGCCGGATGGTGCTGGCTTCTCTTTGCGTACCGGTCCAGTACTGCCGGGCCACCGCCCGTCCATGGTCCTTACGGTTAGCTCCAATAGGCCACTCCTGCAGACGGTCACCACCGTCTGCCAACCTTGCTGATCTGTCCGGGCCACACACCCGGACAAACTTCTGTCTGCTTAACTGCAACTTTCCTCCTCTCACTTTCACTTCCCTCACTGAACTGCCTGCTTTTCCCGCCTCCAGGACTGTGAACTCCTCGGTGGGCGGGGCCAACCGCCTGGCCACGGCACGGTGGTACTCACTCAGCCAATGATGAGGACACAGTTCTCGGTAAAACACACGGCTGGATGGACGGGTCCCACAGACGGCTGCGGTGTTGTTTCTCCCGGCAGGTTGATGGTGACTGCCTTTCCCTGCACCTATGTAGTGTAACGGTTCCAATGGTTTCCCACCGGTAACCCGCTCCCCAGCTTGGATGGTTGCTGAAGGAGCCCCTTTTGCCCGCAGGCTCTGGCCCTGGGAACTTTAGCCTTGGCGGTGACTGTGTTTCCCTATCTCGGTTGGACGGTTGCCTTCTGTCGGGACTTGGCTGCTGGGAAACCCAGGAGGTTCCCTTCGCTAACGGATTTGGCAAATTCACGGCGACTCCTAGCCTTGCCGGGGTCCGTAAGCCCCTGCCGGATGGTGCTGGCTTCTCTTTGCGTACCGGTCCAGTACTGCCGGGCCACCGCCCGTCCACGGTCCTTACGGTTAGCCCAATAGGCCACTCCTGCAGACGGTCACCACCGTCTGCCAACCTTGCTGATCTGTCCGGGCCACACACCCGGACCAACTTCTGTCTGCTTAACTGGCACTTTCCTCCTCTCACTTTCACTTCCCTCACTGAACTGCCTGCTTTTCCCGCCTCCAGGACTGTGAACTCCTCGGTGGGCGGGGCCAACCGTCCTGGCCAACCCCTCTGGTGTGAACATCAGCCCCTGGAGGAAGGCAACAAGGGTTTTTGTCTGACTTTGGTGTGCCTGACCAGGAGTGTGGGGTGTGTAGGTGTTGTTCTCTGTGGCCCCTGGCTTGTCCAGGGCGCCACATTAGCGCAAGGGGAATATTGATAATCAGCAGCTGGACGGAAGTTTAGCTCCCCTGGGTCCTAAAGGGGAATAGATAAAAATCCAGCAGGAAAGCTTCCTAGCATAATGATGAACACTAACAACAGGAGCAACAGAAAGTCAGGGAGCATTTTACACTGCCAAGTGCTGTGACTTTCTATTGCCAGAAACCACATGACTGTCTGTCACCTGTGACATACACGCCCCAGACATATTCTACTGTATACGTTATGTAATGAAAAAAGTTTTCCTCCCAATTTATCCCGAAACAAATAGATTATTCTTAGCATTCTCAACTTCTTTCAGTGTTGTTGAGACAGCTTCTTCCTATATACACCAACCAAACACATACCAAAGGCCGACTCTTGAAATCTATGGGAATGTTCGAAATGTGGGAAGATTTTTCAGCTCAACATGTACTACTAGACCTTAGTTTCATGAAAAGGTAATGGTCACAGATGGAACTAGATGTCTCTAGTCTGGGGGAAACATTCACTGTGGTTAATGCTTCTTAGAATTGCTGAGTGTAAACAGATTACACGATCATTATATGTCTGAAGGTGAGCCATGTGTTTATTGTTCCAGCATCGGTGCCAGATGCTTCAAGTCATTTTATGGCTAAAGCCAGAAAGTTTCCTGTTCATCTATTTAGAATGTACCGTATGTAGCCAGTCTACTTAAGTTTTCAACTATCGAAAACCAATCTCAATTCGGTTCTTTAGTCTAAAACAAATGAATTAGACTGCTTTCACACTTGCGTTCAGCGCAATCCGCCGCTATGGAGAATAGCGCAGTCCGTTAACGCACTGCGCTATTCTCCATAGACTTGTATTGACGACGCACCGTAACGCAAGTGTCTGCGTTGCATCAGCTGGATGATGCTGCTTCGTTATTTTGACGCAGCGTCGGGCGAAGGGAATGCTGCATGTAGCGTTTTTTGGGTCGTTAAAATAACGCAATTTGACGGATTCTGTTAGAATTCGGCAAGGTGTCTAATGATTGTCTATGGGGGCGGATTCCGCCGCAATGCACTAAGCGGCGGAATCCGCTGACGGATTCTATCACGTTCTACTGCGCATGCTCAGCATGTCCAGCAGAACGATCTAAATCATTTAAAATCACTCCTGGTCTCTCTCCCCCCTCTCACCCCCTCTCTCATACTCACCAATCACCGTCACGGCGCTGCACAGCTGTCACACTCCTCTGGTGGCTTCTCCTGCTTTTGAAAATGCTGGCCACTCATTATTCCATCTCGTATTCACTGTTGGCGCTGCACAGCTGTCATACTCCTCTGGTGGCTTCTCCTGATTTTGAAAATGCTGGCCGCTAATTATTCCATCTCGTATTCACTGTTTTCCCCACCCACCAGCGCCTATGATTGGTTGCAGTTAGACACGCCCCCATGCTGAGTGACAGCTGTCTCACTGCAACCAATCACAGCCTCCAGTGGGCAGGTCTATATCGTGCAGTACAATAAATAAATAAATAAATAAAAAACACGGCGTGCAGTCCCCCCTAATTTTGTTATCAGCCAAGATAAAGCCACACAGCTGAAGGCTGGTATTCTCAGGATGGGGAGCCCCACGTTATGGGGAGCCCCCTAGCTTAAAAATATCAGCCAGCAGCCACCCGGAATTGCCACATCCATTAGATGCGACAGTCCCGGGTCTCTACCCGACTCATCCCGAATTGCCCTGGTGCGGTGGCAATCGAGGTAATAAGGAGTTAATGGCAGCCCATAGCTGCCACTAAGTCCTAGGTTAATCATGGCAGGCATCTATGAGACACATTCCATGATTAACCTGTAAGTGAAAGTAAATAAACACCTACACCCGAAAAACTACTTTATTTGGAATAAAAGACAAAAAAACACCCTTTCACCACTTTATTAAAATCCCCAAATACCCCTCCAGGTTTGGCGTAATCCACACGAGGTCCCGCGACGCATCCAGCTCTGCTACATGAAGCTGACAGAAGCGGCAGTAGAACACCGCCGCTCGCTGGTAGCTCCACGCAGAAACTGAAGGGAGTCGTGCTGTCAGCGGGAACGTCACTGCGGTAATGCCTGTGTGTGTGCGATAATGATGGGTGCAGTAGTGCTGGGGTGTGTGCGGTGATGATGGGTGCGGTAGTGCCGGGGTGTGTGCTGTGATGATGGGTGCGGTAGTGCCGGGGTGTGTGCTGTGATGATGGGTGCGGTAGTGCCTGCGTGTGCTGTGATGATGGTCTCTCTCACTCTCGCGCGGCTAAAAAACTTAACGCAACGCGTTATTTCCCAGGAATCCGTTGCCTTTATTATCACACTATTTGCAAGGTATCCGTCACATGCGTCACACAACGCAATGAAAGGGATGCCGTTCAACGCAAGTGTGAAAGTAGCCTAAGTATTCACACAGCACCATTTTGCCGATGCCATGCTCTCATTCTGTGGGTGTGATTTTCATAGATTGTTAACTGGTCACACGATTTTGATGGTGTTACCCCATTTTAAAGGGAATCTGTCAGCAGGGTTTTGCTGATGAAGGGACAGAGTCCATCCAGCGATCTATCTATCTATCTATCTATCTATCTATCTCTCACTTATCGGGCTGCATGTTGTATTTTTTATGGACAGAGTTTCATTGGTGTTTGGTCAGTGTGTCAGTTTTTACCATGAGTGTTATATCAGTGATTTTCACATATGAAAAAAATACAGAAATTCTCCTATCTATTGCAATGTTAATCAGACAGCACATGGACAGCGTACTGCCACCATCTGTGTATTGACCGTGATTTTCACGGACCCATAGACTTGAATGGGTAATTTTGATAAAAAAATTGATATGTCTCAATTATTTTGTTAGCGAAAACACGTCGAAAAAACACAGACATGTGAATAGCACAATAGACTTTAATCAGTACATGATAAACTAAGAAAAGTAAAAGTCAGCTCACCACCACTGTTCAGTCCAAAGCCAATTACGATGCTCACACGGAGACGGCCAGGCTAGGGCTGGTAAACCCAGAAAAAGGCAAAATCCAGCAAGTTTAGGCCGGAAGGTCTTTTGACCAAAACGTCTGTGCTAGTGTTGGTCCTACAAATTCTTAACATAAAAAATACTATTCACATTGATCTTGAGTGCCAAGTTTCTACACCTACGTGAGGCGCTTTTGGACCCTACTGGAGTACCACCCCAGAAGTGCCGTGTATATGAACCCACTTATTCATGGATTAGGCATAATTTACTTGCTGAAACGCGTTGGATTTCTTTTAAACGCATTGGCCTGTTGGTGCTAATGCAGATTATTTTAATATGTAAATAAACTAAAGTATTTATTCTTCCATCCCTGCCTAAGCTTGCTGGATTTTGTCTTTTTCTTAGGGTCTAAGGGGAAAATTTTTCTCCTTACGGAGACTGACAAACCAATCTGGCTACCAGTGAGGAGACGTCTAGCTGCAATACTCATCTGGGAAATATGGAAATTGTCTCTTCAAGGAGGAAGGAGGCAAACTCTAGCACCACCTATTGGAAGTAGAAATCCTAAAAGTCAAAAGTGGCCCTTTAACAAGCCTTGTCATATGACTTTAGGATTTATGCCAGATCAGAACCTCAATTTGCAAACACAGTGTTTCAGCGTGATTGCCCCTCGTCAGTGCAAAGTATGAGATCTGATCTGGCTGTATGTCTTTTCCTTAATCAGTCCATGTTCTGTGAAAATCAAGTACGTGATTCATGGAACGTCTGAATGAGGCCTTATTCTGTAAATAGTTTTTTCAGAAGTGTATCTGTGTGGAGCTAGTTTATCAGTCTGCTACAGTTAGGCTATGTTCACATATATTTTTACTGTGGTTTTTTTCAGCAGCCAACCCTTCTCTCTTGTTAGTAAAAAAGCTGCTTCAAAAAAGTAGGTGTTGCTGCGTTTTTGCTGTTTTTTTGTTGCATTTTTGGCTGTAGATTTGGTGAGACATTTGTCTACAGAACATGTTTAATGAAGTTAGTTTCATTCACCATAAAATAAGAAAAAACGCGGAAGTTGCATTCTTGCACTTTCTTATTGATTTCAATAGTGGAAAAACACTGCTAAAATGCTGACAAAATTGACATGCTGCTTGTTTCATAAAAATCATGAAAAATGCTGCAAAAAAAACACGGCAAAAACGCAATTTGTGAACATAGCCTACAAATGACTTAACGTATTTTTCGTTTTATAAGACGCACTGGATGATAAGACGCACCACAAATTTAAAGATCATAAAAGGTAAAAAAAAAAAAAAAATGGGTTCCGTCTTATACTCCGGTGTTGTCTTACCAGAGGGGGGCAGCATTGGTTTTGAAGCGGGTCACATGAGGCAGAGGTTGTGCTGGCAGGAGGTCCGTGGCGGCGGCAGCGGGTCCATGGCAGCAGCAGCTGTGGCGGTCAGTGGCAGCAGCAGCGGCGGCAGTCAGTGGCGGCAACAACGGCGAAGGTCAGTGGCGGCAGCAGCGGCGGCAGTCCGTGGTGTCAGTGGCGGCAGCAGCGGTGGGCCCGTGGTGTAGCAGGCTAGTGAGGTGAGTTTCCCAGTGTCCGCGGTCCCGGTTCAAATGATGGCGCCTGGAGCTGCACATGCGCAGATGGAGATTTCATGCAAGAGCTCCATGTGCACACGCGCTGACTCCCGGCGCCATCATTTGAACTGGGACACTCCCCGCACAGCCACCGCAGTCCGCACAGCCACCTGCCCTCATGCACGCACGCACACACGCACACACGCACAGAGTGGCAGCCAGCAGGCTGCCTGCCCACCCACCCGCATGGAGAGGCAGCCGGCCTCCAGGACAGAGAGAGAGACGCAACCTACAAGCACCCGGCCGCCCGCACGCAGCCACAGGCACCCGGCCGCACGCAGCCACAGGCACCCGCCGTACAGACAGCTCCCCCCCCCCTGTTAAGCTATATTCGGATTTTAAATGCACTCCTGATTTTCCTCCCAAATTTGTGGGAGGAAAAGTGCGTCTTATAATCCAAAAAATACGGTAATTATCTATGTTGTCTTCCATAGTGTAATAAAAAGGCGCTAAGCACGCGGGATTCTCTCATTCAAGTTTTTACGTTCTAATTTTTAGAGTTTATAAAGTGCGTAGAAGATGAAGTTCCTACACCTCCAGTGCGAGTGTCCAGACAGCGCACTATCTGTCCTCACCCCAGACAATGCACAATGCTGAGAACGCACTTTGTTCAGCCACATATTATTCTGCTTGCTAAATGTGGCTAGAGTTGTTGTTCCGGTATTGCCAGGAATTATGAATGAATTCAGTGAGAATAGACAAGCATTTGTTTGTGACAAGGCCAATTCATGTTTGCATTGTCTGTGCTGACAGTAAGTAATGCACGCACGGAGGTGCTGTGTACTATAGAATAAATAATGTCTTTTGTCAGCTGAAAGATAACAAATCATAAACTTCTGGGTTTGCTCATCTTTATATTATGGCTAGTAAAAATATACTGAAGCGTTCAAAAACAAAAAGAGAGACAGACAATTTACATTCTGTCTGATGAATAAATAAAGCTTTCATTAGAGCAGCATGGATCTTATTATTTGTAATGGGCAGCACACGCACTCCGCAGAATAGTTAGGGGTACTTTGCACGTGGCGACATCGCTACTGCGATCTCGTTGGGGTCAAATCGAAAGTGACGCACATCTGGCACCGGTAACGACGTCGCAACGTGTAAAACCTAGAAGCACCGATAAACAATCGCAAAAGTGTCGAAAATCGGTGATCTGTGTAGTGTCGGTCATTTCCATAATTTCGCTGCAGTGACAGGTACGATGTTGTTCCTCGTTCCTGCGGCAGCATACATAGCTGTGTATGAAGCCGCAGGAGCGAGGAACATCTCCTTACCTGCCTCCACCGGCAATGAGGAAGGAAGAAGGTGGGCGGGATGTTTACGTCCTGCTCATCTCCGCCCCTCCACTTTTATTGACCGCCTGCTGTGTGACGTCGCTTTGACACTGCACGACCCGCCCCCTTAGGAAGGAGGCGGGTCGCTGTCCAGAGCGACGTCGTAGGGCAAGTAAGTGCGTGTGAAGCTGCCGTAGCGATAATGTTCGCTACGGCATCTATCACAAGATATCGCATCTGCAACGGGGGCGGGGACTATCGCGCTCGGCATCGCTACAATCGGCTAGTGATGTCGCAGCGTGCAAAGTACCCCTTAGTGTTGTCCAACTCCACCCCACTCCATCTCATGGGGGAAATCTGACCATAGAGATGTATTGTACAGTCATGGCCAAAAGTGTTGGCAGCCTTGCAATTGTTCAAGAAAATTAAGTATTTCTCCCAGAAAATTACTGCAATTACACATATTTTTTATAAACTTGTTTATTTCCTTTGTGTATTGGAACAACACACAAAAAAACAGAGGAAAAAAGTCAAATTGGACATAATTTTATGCAAAACTCCAAAAATAGGCCATACAAAATTATTGGCACAGTCAATTTAATATTTCGAATAAATAACTGCAATTAATCGCTTCCTAAAACCATGAACAAGCTTCTTACACCCCTCAGCTAGAATATTGAGCCACTCTTCTTTTGGAAACTGCTCCAAGTCTCTCATATTTGAAGGATACCTTCTCCCAAAAGCAATTTTAGGATCTCTCCAAAGGTGTTTAATGAGATTTAGATCCTGACTCATTGCTGGCCACTTCAGAACTCTCCAATACTTTGTTTCCATCCATTTCTGAGGCTTCTGGAAGTATATTTGGGGTCATTGTCCTGCTGGAGGACCCATGATCCAAGACACAAACCTAGCTTTCAGGCACTGGGCACTACATTGTAACCCAGAATCCTTTAATAATCTTCAAATTTCATGATGCCTTGCACACAGACAAGACACCCAGTGCCAGAGGCAGCAAAACAACCCCAAAATATCTTTGACCCTCACCATATTTGACTGTAGGTACTGTGTTGTTTTCTCTGTAGGCTTCATTCCAGTTTTGGTAAACAGAAGAATGATGTGCTTTACCAAAAAGCTCTACAGTTGAAATCAGAAGTTTAAGCACACTGTCTAAAAAGACACGTATGCATGTTGTTCTGACTGTCTGACATGATATCAGAATAAAGCTTTCCTGATTTAGGTCAATTAGGAACCAAAATTATTTATATTTGCTAAATGCCAGAATAATGAGAGAGAGAATGTTTTAAGGCATTTTTTATTACTTTCTGCAAAGTCAAATGTTTAACATCACAAAAGACAGTTTAAGTTATGACTCCCATACCACACCCCAGAATACACTATATATACATATATATACACACATACATCGTATCCTATGTATTCATCTATGTGTATTTTTTATTTATTATTTTTACAAACGTTATTTTAGGGGTGCAGGGGTACAAGAGGACCATAAGACCACTTCGGAGATTACTAATAAGACCAAAAAAGAAAAAACCGAATACAAGGGTCTATAATACATACAAAATATTTTATTAATTAAAAACCATTTGATCTCAAGAGACACAGCCGGAGCTGGACAATAGGCATCACAATCCAAACAATCATATCATCCCTGTCTCAGAGTTCAATATAAATAGGAAGCATATGTATATATAAACATAAAAATGTATCACAGCATTATATATAATCAAGGATAGTAATTACAACCAAATAGAAATTCATCCAATTATATCTCAAACCAATAAATGTATAAATACAATACAATACATTAGTTAATCATAAAGTGATAAGTGTGTCGAAGAATTATGGTTACTGAACAATCATAAAGTGCAAAATAAATAGAAAAAAGAGGAGAAAAGAGAGGTCAGTGTGCATGCACACATATATATACATATACATACATTGGTATTTAAATAGTTAAAAGAAAAGCCAAGACTCCATAGATGGCTGGAAAGAGTTAATGGTATAACCAGTACTTAGAAAGGGGAGAGGGGGGGGGGGTGATAAGTTCCTAAAAGGATAAACTCTCAAGATGGAGGATATAGGTGTATATACATATACATATACATACACATACATATACATATACACATATATACATATATATATATACACACACATACACACAGAATTGTATTAATTCTCTGGGACAAGGGGTGAATCAGAGAGCAAAAAGAGCCCTTGTTAAATGATACCAGGGACAGTAGCTGTGACAGGGATAACGATATGCAAGTCTATTAAGCTGGGTTTACACACTGCAACATCGCAAAGGACATCGCTGTAACGTCACCGGTTTGGTGACGCAATAGCGACCTCCCTAAGTCTCTGCTAAGTCTCTGGTGAGCGTTCAAACAGGCAAACCTGGCCAACAACTCAACAGCGATCCGGACCTGCAGAGCGACCTAGCTAGTTGTTGGGGACGTTGATAAGCAGCCTTTTGAAAGGGAAGTTGCTAACAAAGTCGCTGCAAAGTCTTCACACACTGAAACTTCATGCTGCACAGCGGGAAACAAAGGACCTAGGAATGGTCCTGAACGATTTGTAACGATTACAACTTCACAACAGGGGCCGGGTCGCTGATAGGTTTCACACACTGCAACATCGCAAACAACATCGCTATTGCGTCACAAAACCGGTGACGTTACAGCGATGTCGTTTGAGATGTTGCAGTGTGTAAACCCAGCTTTAGTCATGTAATGAGATTAGAGTTAATGTAAACACTGCAGCCCTGTCAGGTGCTACTATGATAATTACTGCTGCATAGACTGAATGCCCTAATCAGAGGCACAGGCATAAAACAAAGCCTGTGATCTGTATACTGACATGGTATCAGGAGCGCTGGTGAGAGCAGAGAAGTACAAGCAGGCACATTACCTAATAGCTGCAAATGCCACCAGACGCTGATACAGGATTGTGACGCTCCCCGACGCTGGCATTTCGGCGCTTCCTTCTTCAAAGGGGGGTATAATTGGATGAAATTGGATGAAAGTCAAATGTTTGTATACACTAAAGCGGGCTTTACACGCTACGACATCGCTCAAGTGATCTCGTTGGGGTCACGGAATTTGTGACACACATCCGGTCTCTTTAGCGATGTCGTTGCGTGTGACACCTATGAGCGATTTTGCATCGTTGCAAAAACGTGCAAAATCGCTCATCGGTGACATGGGGGTCCATTCTCAAAAATCGTTACTGCAGCAGTAACGAAGTAAGCTCTCCTTACCTGCCTCCCAGCCACAATGCGGACGGAAGGAGGTGGGCGGGATGTTCGTCCCGCTCATCTCCGCCCCTCCAATTCTGTTGGGCGGCGGTTCAGTGACGCTGCTGTGACGTCGCTGTGACGCTGAACGAACCGCCCCCTTAGAAAGGACACGGTTCGCCGGTCACAGCGACGTCGCAGGAAAGGTAAGTCCGTGTGACGGGTCCGGGCGATGTTGCGCGACATGGGCATAGATTTGCCCATGTCGCACAACCGATGGGGGCGGGTACGCACGCTGGCGATATCGGTACCGATATCGCAGTGTGTAAAGCGGCCTTAAGAGTACTATGTCTTTAAGCAATATCAGACAGCCCATATAATGATGTGAAATGTTTGGAAGCTTTTGATTGGTTTATTGGCAACATCTCACTTAATTAGAGACACACCTGTTAATGTATTTTAATGCACACCTGTAACACACTGTTTCTTTGTGTAGCCTCATGGGAAAGTCAAAAGAAATCAGCCAAGATCTCAGGAAGAGAATTGTGAACTTGCACAAGTCTGGTTCATCTTTGGATGCAATTTTCAGATACTTAAATGTTCATCTGTACAAACAATTATACGGAAGTAATAACAAGATGGGAATGTCCAACCATCATACCGCTCAGGAAGGAGACGTGTTCTGTGTTCCAAAGAAGAATGTGCTTTGGTTGGACATGTGTATATCAACCTAAGAACAAAAGCAAAAGACCTTGTGAAGATGCTGGTGGAAACTAGTAAGATTGTCTCATTATCCACAGTGAAACGAGTACCGTATCAACATTGCCTGAAAGGCCACTTTGCATGGAAAAGGCTATTACTCCAAAAGAAACATAAAAAAAGCCATATTAATGTTTGCAAATGCACACAGAAACAAAAAGCTTAACTAACCTTTACATTTTTGAAGACAGGTCCTGCAGTCTAACGAAACTAAAATTGAACTGTTTGGCCATAATGACCATCATTATGTTTGGAATAAAAAGGGAGACATTTTGAAGCTTAAGAACACCATCCCAACTGTGAAACACGGGGGTGGCAACATCATGTTATGGGGTTATTTTGCTGCAGCAGGGACTGGTACACTTCACAAAATAGATGGCATCATGAAGAAAGAAGATTATGTGGCAATACTGAAGTAACATCTCAAGACATCAAACAGGAACTTAAAGCTTGGGCAGAAATGGGTGTTCCAAATGGACAATGGCCCAAAGCATACTGCCAAACTGGTTACAAAGTGGCTTAAGGATAACAAAGTCAATATTTTGGAGTGGCCATCACACAACCCTATTCTCAGTCCTATTGAAAATTAATGGGCAGAGCTGAAAAGGCAGGTGCAATCAAGGTGATCTAAAAACATGGCTCAGTTACACCAGTTCTGTCAGGAGGAATGGGCCCAAATTTATACCAAATGTTGTGAGAAGCTTGTGGAAGGAGATCCAGAATGTCTTAACTTAAGTCATACAGTTTAAGGGCAATGGTACCAAATATTATTGAAGTGCATGTAAACCTCTGACTTTGCAGAATATAATAAAAATGCCATAAAACATTTTCTCTCTCATTATTCTGGCATTTGACAAATATAAATAAATTTGGTTCCTAATTGACCTAAAACAGGAAAGATTTATTCTGATTTCATGTCATATAGTGGAAAAAACATGCAGATGTGTCTTTTTAGATAATATATTGTGATAACACGCTTGGGGATCACCTTTGCTGGGTTCAAAGGGCACGTAGGGTTTGTATTCACCGCAATCGGACAGCCGAGATCCAGGTGGAACTGACACTGGGTCAGATTTATTTCGGGGAAGCACAAACAGAAAAAAAACAGCAACAAAAGAAATCCTTGCCTGTCCTAGGCTAACTATATATGAGGATACCCTAACTACAGATTAGATGGCTTCTCCCTTCCAGCTAATCCATACAGACATCAAGCACTGCACCCACTCACAGGTGTCTCCTACACAGACAGGCTTTCTGTGTTCCCAGGTGGAGACGCTCACCCCACCTTCCAGCCTCCTTTTCAATCCATTAGTAGCCAGGTGATCCTGACCAGGCTAGGTCACATAGGCCAGATACCGGGGTGAGATGTATCTGCCCTCATCCACTAATCCCACATGTGCCTCACAATATGTAAACTTCTGGTTTCAACTGCATTTTGGTCTCATCCATCCACAAGACACTTTTCCAGAAGAATTTTGATTTACTCACGTTCATTTTGGCAAACTGCAGTCTAGTTTTTTATGTCTCGGTGTCAGCAGTGGGGTCCTCCTGGGTATCTTATGATAATGCTTAATTTCATTCAAATGTTGATAGTTTGCGCTTACACTGATGCACACTGAGCCAGCAAGACAGCTTGCATTTCTTTGAAACTTCATTGAAACTCCTTATCCACCATACAAACTATTCTGCAATGCAACCATTCATCTGTTTTTCTCTTCCGTCCAGGGAGATTAGCTACAGTGTCATGGGTTGTAAACTTCTTGACTATGTTGCCCACACCTGTTATTTGCCACAGGTGAGCTTGAACGAGCATCACATGCTTGAAACAAATTTTTTTACTTACAATTTATTTTCGAACGGTGCCAACAATTTTATCCTGCCCATTTTGGGGGTTTTGTGTTTATTGCCCTTTTTTCTGTTTTGTTTTTGTTTTGTGTTCTTCCTATATACACAAAGGAAATAAACTTGTATTGCAAAACATGTACTTGCAATAATTTTATAGGAAGAAATACTTCATTTTCTGGAATAATTTCAAGAGTGCAAAACATTATGAGTGTAGGACACATGCTAAATTCTTGTTATGTGGGAATCCAGTTATAAGGAAGCAGTTGTACAGGGCGAGACACTATGTGTGTGATGGGAGACTATGTCCACTGCTTCAAGGTTTTTAATGAATTTACTCAGGGCTTTCCAGTGTAATTTGATGAGACTGATGTATCTCAGCTTCATCACACTGAGATCTTACTCCCTTAGGCTAGGTTCACATTTCCGTTAAATTGTATCAGTCACAATCCGTGGCTCTGGTAAACAACGCAATCCGTTTAGCGGATTCCGTTGTGTCCCATAGACTTGTATTACTGGCGGATTGTGACTGATTACCTTGCGTTGCATCCGCTGCGCGTGGGCAGTCGTTTTTGGACTGACCACCGGGCGGAAACAACGCAGAATGTATTGTTTTTCGGGCCGTCAAAATTAACGCACCGCGCAGGAATCCGTCGTAATCTGTCAAGCTTGTAATGTTTGTCTATGGTGCTGGATTCCGTCGTAATCCGTCTTACGACGTAATACAGCGCTGGATTCTGTCATGCTCTACTGAGCATGCCCAGCGTGTTTGGCACACCCACCGATCCGTCAAAAACCGGACGCACAGCGGATGTAACGGATGCGACGGATGAAAGGAATCCTGTGAAAAACACATCCGTTGCTTCAGTTCACATCTAAAAAACGACTGATCCGTTGCTGACGGACCTGATGGATTTAAAACAATGGAAATGTGAACCTAGCCTTAGTTTACAGATGTTACAGCACTGGTAGAGGAGGAAAGCTGTTATGTCATTACATACAATGCTGTGGATCTATTCTAGCTATAAGGGAATAATGCCCGATACCTGGGATAGATCCAGAGCTTTGTATGTGATACACACTTTTCACACGATCATCTTCATCACTTCTCGCACGCTGCATTATCATTACATTATAAATTACAATATAGCATTAGCAAAGAAGCCTTCCAGCGAGAGTGAAAGTGAGGAAGATGATTGTGCAAATAGTGTGTGTCACGTACAAAGCTCTGGATCTAACCCAGGTGTACATAAATCCAGATCACAATGAAAAATCTGTTCTGACCTTCCCTAGGGGCATTTGCAGTTTTCCCCCCTCTGAATGAAGCTGCCTACTTATGATTGGGAAATACAATATAGGGGAAAAATGAAATGCCCCAGAGAACAATCACTGTTAACATCCCCTTGTTTAAAAAGGAAATTAACATATTAGTCTCCAGGCTTTAGAAGCCAATATCATTGCAATGGTGAGGAGAAATAAAACAAGGAAAAGTATGTTTAATTCAGCTCTTCTTCCATCTTATCATAAGGTACCCAGTTTAACATGCAAAAAAATGTGATAGTTCTTCTTTAAAAGAAATCTGTCAGCAGGTTTTTGCTATGTAATCTGAAGACAGCAGGAGATCGACGCTGACACACAGAGTTCAACAATGTGTCATTTATTTTTTATTGCCCCGCGTGGTGGTGGTGGTGGTAGTTACTTATAGTGAAGAGTTCATCACCTCGGATCAACATTGCTGGACTATACTAGTCTGACCATGCCCACTCCTCCATCTGATTAGCACCTCTCTGACCATAGTCCTTGTACATAGAGAGCCTGGTGTGGGTGTGTTTAGTTTTTTCAGCTCTGTTGCATTGCTAAATCTAAAAGCTTTGATTGTATCCCAACTGCTGCAACCAATAATCTAAGTGATACATAATTGGATTCAGGATCTCTTTGCCTACATCTTGCTGCTCTCAGATGAGGTAGTAAAAACCTGCTGACAGATTCCCTTAAGGGCGCAGTCAGACAGTGGTATGATTCGTCCAAGGAACGTTTTTTAATTAATTCATTTCTTTACTCCATTCACCTTTACTGCGATAGATAAAATAATGTAGGAAGTTGTTGCTTACCATCCCCAGTTTTGGCGCTATCTTTTCACTGCTACCTTGGTCTTTGTTTACTGGCTGCAGCAATTAAGGCACATGACTGCTGCAGCCAATCACCAAACATAGTGACATTGGTTATCTAGACACCTTAAGCCACTGAGCTTAGTGTTTAGCTACAGCGATGATGTCTGTGGTAGGCAGTAAGCACAGACCAGAACAGCAGCAATGAAGCACCACTACATCGGACAGGTTGAATGACAGCTCTTTGGTGCAGGCCAATGGAGTACAGAAAGTTATCCACTTACCATACATATACATATCTGTGTATATTTAAACAATATATATCTTGTTGTTAACCGCACAAATTAGCTGGTTCTCCACCAACAATTTTCTTCATTTTTGGGGCCAGTTATGGCAGTTACTATAGAGCAGACTAAGGCTATGTGCGCACGTTGCGTTCTGCCATCACAAATATTCTTCAGCGTTTTGTCACTGCATGTGCGTTTCAAAATGCAGCCGAAAAGCTGCGTTTTGGATGCATTGTGAATGCAGAATGGATGCAGAATTCATGCGTTCTGGATTCTTGCTGTGCCATAGACAGAGTGGGAAAAGCATCCAAAACGCACAAAAGACGTGACGTTGCTTTTTAGAATGCATTGATTTTGTCAAAAATTTGGCATCCAAAACACTGTGTTTTAAAACGCAAGGTGCGCATGGATTTTGCTAAATTCTCATAGACTTTGCTGGGGACGCAGAACGCATGCATTTACGCTGCAGTTTAAAACGCTGTGTAAACGTATGAAAAAACGCAACGTGCGCACATAGCCTTAAACTCTATATTTGAAGGATGTGTGTCTAGTAAGGGACAAAATAAAATGCTAATTGAAGTCCACTTTTATGTAGTGTTGCCTCTTCAGCACTAGCTCCCTATATGCCTATTTTCATAATCCTGTTTATAGGTCATTCACTTAATTGTGCATTCACATTCCAATGTGAAGTAGGAATTTCCAGCAGAAAGTACAGGATTAGAGCGTAATTAGGACTAATTGGCCAGAATTATCTGCACAGCAAACCTATATATCATGCTATGCATTAACATTATCTGCTAATCTCATAGTGAGGACATTTAGTGAGCAACTACTAGAATTAATGAAAAATAAAGAAGTATTCTTAAATCTGCAATGATTGGTCAAAGGTAGTTGAGAAAAACAACATTCTGGGCTCTACATATGTTAACATAGAAAAGCAGGTCCCGCGCCAGAATACTGGCACATCTGGGTAGGGTTTCTAAAGAGACACAAATATAACTGGCTATCAGAATATCCTTATATTGCTTTACTTGATATTGTCACTAGTAGGGATGAGCGAACCCGAACTGTAAAGTTTTGGATTCTTACCAGACTCTTAGGCGGGCTTTGCACGTTGCGACATCGCAAGCCGATGCTGCGATGTCGCACGCGATAGTCCCCGCCCCCGTCGCAGGTGCGATATCGTGTGATAGCTGGCGTAGCGACATTATCGCTACGCCAGCTTCACATGCACTCACCCGCCCTGTGACCGTTGCTCTGGCCGGCGACCCGCCTCCTTCCTAAGGGGGCGGGTCGTGCGGCGTCATAGCGACGTCACACGGCAGGCGGCCAATAGCGGCGGAGGGGCGGAAATGAGCAGGATGTAAACATCCTGCCCACCTCCTTCCTTCCGCATATCCTACGGAAGCCGCAGTGACGCCGGTAGGAGATGTTCCTCGCTCCTGCGGCTTCACACACAGTGATGTGTGCTGCCGCAGGAACGAGGAACAACATCGGACCGTCACGTCAGCGTAATTATGGATTACGCCGACGCTGCACCGATGATACGATTACGACGATTTTGTGCTCGTTAATCGTATCATCTAGGCTTCACACAGTACGATGTCGCATGCGATGCCGGATGTGCGTCACTTTCAATTTGACCCCACCGTCATCGCACCTGCGATGTCGTAGTGTGCAAAGCCCGCCTTAGTGTCGAACTCGAACATGGACTTTTCATGGAAGTTTCTGTCTCAGTTCACAATTTGGGTGTTATTCGGATACTGAATAAAGTTTGTTGAAAGGATACAGTGCAGCCAATCAACAAGATTTATTGGCCATTTTACAGGAAAACAAATTGTCTCTCCAGGGAGGAAGGAGACAAACTCTAGCGCCACCTATTGGAAGTAGCAATCCTAAAAGTCAAAAGTGGCTTTTTAACAAGCGTTTTCATATGACTAAGGATTTATGCCAGATCAGAACCCTAATTTTCAGACATGGTGTTTCGGGGAGATTGCCCCTTGTCAGTGCAAGGTATGGGGTATCTGATCTAGCTTATGAGAAGCTATAGTGGGGACCACGGGAAAGACTATTCTCCTTCTGGAGACCTGACAAACCAGTCTGGCTGTCAGTGAGGGGACTTATAGCTGCAATACCCCTCTAAATATTTCCCAGAGGGGCATTGCAGCTATAAGTCCCCTCACTGACAGCCAGACTGGTGTGTCAGGTCTCCGCAAGGAGAATAGTCTTCCCTGTGGTCCCCCCAAGAAAACAATATATGTTTTTGTTTCACATCCTAAAGTCATAAAATTCTGTAAAACACCAGCGGATTCAAACTGCTCATCACACCCTAAAGGAATACCTTGGGGATGTACTTTCCAAAATAGTGTCACTTGTGGGGGTTTCTGAAGTTGTGTAACTTTAGGGGCTCTGTAAATATGACATGGTGGCCACAATCTATTCCAGTCAAAATTATGCTCCAAAAGTCAATTAGTACTGCATCCATTCTCGGTAGTTTGCTTGATCAGTGCCTTCTGACCACATATTGGGTATTGGCATGCTCTGTATTAGTGGTTTTCCAAATGTGGGTCCATTGTCTCCTGTACTACATGTAAAATGAAATATTTGGGGCTAAAGCAACATTTCTGTGGGAAAAAATATAATTTAGAATATGTCATAATAGTTTGTAAAGCATATGTGGGTTCCAAATGATCAGTACACTCCTATATGAAATCCTTAAGGGGTTTCATTTTTTTAATGTATTTCAGTTTTTGAGGGTTTCTGTTTTCCTGGCACTTTAGGGACTCTGCAAATTCGACATGGCACCCACACACTATTTCAGAGAATATTTTTGCTCACGAAGTCAAATAGCGCTTTGTGTTGTTTTTTTGTTTTTTTATTTTGAGCTCTGCCATATGCTCAAGCAGTAGTTTCTGACAATATCTAAGGTACAGTATTTCACAAAAGTGAGTACACCCCTCACATTTTTTTTATTTTATTATACCTTTTCATGGGACCAAACTGAGGACATGACACTTTGAGAACAATGTAATGTAGTGAGTGTACAGTTTGTATTACAGCATAAATTTGGTGTGCCCTCTAAATAACTCAACATGGAGCCACAGGTTTGTCTAAACCGCTGCCAACAAAAGTGAGTACACCCCTAAGTGAAAATGGCCAATTTGTGCCCAACGTGCCAATATTTTGTGTGGCCACTATTATTTTCAAGCTCTGCTTTTACTATCTTGGGCATGAAGCTCACTAGAGCTTCACAGGAGCCGCTGGATCCTCTTCCCTCTTCCATGACGACATTACCAAATATAAGTTATTTGATTATGATGTTGCTTTGTTTCATTTCCACCATTTTCACCCTGGGACTGATATTATTTACCTAGTCGGCACTGCCTTTGTATAACATTGGCCCGAATGCTATCCGATAAAACATCATATAGCACTCAGTCGTGTTAGGGTACATTCCTACAATCAATATTACTTGCGTTCTTGATACAGCCGATTTTCTCTGCTTCCAAAATGCTGCGTTTTACGGTACAAGCAAATTGGATGGAATTAATAGTAATCTCATGTCCACTGTGCTTCTTTTTTACTTTGCGTAGTCAGACCTTCATTGTATTTTTCCAAGCCTCAGAATGTCAATTTCCCTAGGGAAAATGCTGAGTTTTCGGTACGAATTTTGCTCATAGACATGCAATAGATGCAGAAAATCCGCAGGTAAAAGACACACATGCGTTTTTGGTGCTTTTATGTGGTGGAAGCACACCAAAAATGCATGTAATTTGCACTTAATGTCAATGCCAGGAAGTTCGAAAACAAAACCGCTTTATTTAAATGATGACACAACAAAGACAAAAAAACGCAGTGTAAAAAACGCGATAAAAATGCAGCATCAAAAGCGCACACAAAAAAGCAATGAAAAAAACGCAAGTAAACTAAGGTATGGAGATCAACTGATCCTTAACCTCTCACTTTTAGGCTATGTTCACACTAGAAAAATGATTTTTCTTAAGAAATTTCTTAAGAAATTTCTTGAGTGAAGGATTAGTGCACCTGCGTTAAAAAACGGACCAAAAACGCACCTGCGTTTTTCCCCGCGTTTTTGGTGCGTTTTTGGTGCGTTTTCGGTGCGTTTTTGGTGCGTTTTTACCGCTGGTTGCTCCCTACGTTATTGTGCCAATTATCTATGGCAAATAACGCAGTTAGCTGCAGAAAAGAAGTGACATGCTCATTCTTTTTCTTAAGAAAATCTACTGAAAGAATTTTCTTAAGAAAAAAACGCAGTGTGCGCACAGCTAATTTTTTTTGCCATAGGTTTTGCTGGGGAATGTCTGCAGAAAGGTTACAAGAATTTCTTAAGAAATTTCTGCAGCAAAAACGGACCAAAAACGGACCAAAAACGCAGGGAAAAAACGCAGTGTGTGAACACAGCCTTAGGGTTCGCTCCCACTGGTGTATAAGGCTACGTTCTCACCACCAGGCTGGGGCCACACAGGGATTACTGCGATCCCATCGCATGACATTCAAACATTATTTGCCCAATGGGCAACAAGAGGTACCCTAACTAAAGACCTAATCAAATAAACTTTATTAAATTATATAAATGGACAAGGATTAAAAATGGCAGGTGGGAAGCCAATTCCCCATTAGATAAGTGCGGCCGCGGACCGACACTGCTCTGTATAAATTCCTAAACGTTATATGGCTGGCTATCACCAACACTGCCTGTTAAAAACTACCTAACAGCTAATAGCCTCCCCGACATGTTTCGCCATGACTGGCTTCATCAGGGGGCTGAGGCTATAGAACGCTGAAAACCGGTTACATCCCCTTTTAAAACCTCTGATGGTGACCTCACCATGGGGCTACCAATAGTGGTGGACTCCAGTGGCCAAATCAAGTTCAAGATAACTTCCATTCACACTTCAATTGGATGTAATTGAACACTGTTATGTGTTCTACGTTATGATTTGCCAATATATCAATCACTCATAAGTAAGCACCTATCAAGGTGACCGATATAACTCCAGGCATTTCCACAGTTTAATATGACTTTATGTCCCCCTCTGTAATAGGGTTGTTAATCAGTCAATCAACAAAGTCCACCAATGAATAGCTTCCCAGCAGGTGAAACAAACATCCGGGATCTAAGTTCGATCATGTGACATTCCTCCCGTTCACAATGAACTATTGGTATTCCCACAATGAACTATGGGTAATCTCACAGATGTACACAGAGCATGCTCATGGACTTAGAAAATATTAGATACAGAGAGCGAAACAACGCATACACTTAGAAAAAAATCTCACAGATGTACTCAGAGCATGCTCATGGTCTTAGAAAGAACAGATACAAAGAACGAAACAGAGCATGCTCATGGACTTAGAAAATATCTCACAGATGTAAACTGAGCATGCTCATGGACTTAGAAAGAACACACCACATAAGCAGAGAACGAAACAGCGCATGCTCATGGACTTAGAAAATATCTCACAGATGTAAACTGAGCATTCTCATGGACTTAGAAAGAACACACCACATATGCAGAGAACGAAACAGCGCATGCTCATGGACTTAGAAAATATCTCACAGATGTAAACTGAGCATTCTCATGGACTTAGAAAATATCTCACAGATGTAAACTGAGCATGCTCATGGACTTAGAAAATATCTCACAGATGTAAACTGAGCATGCTCATGGACTTAGAAAGAACACACCACATATGCAGAGAACGAAACAGCGCATGCTCATGGACTTAGAAAATATCTCACAGATGTGAGAGCTATTAGCTGTTAGGTAGTTTTTAACAGGCAGTGTAGGTGATAGAAAGCCATATAACGTTTAGGAATTTATCCAGAGCAGTGTCGGTCCGCGCCCGCACTTATCTAATACGGAATTGGCTTCCCACCTGCCATTTTTAAACCTTGTCCATTTATAAAATTTAATACAGTTTATTTGATTAGGTCTTTAATTACGGTACCTTTTGTTGCCCATTGGGCAAATAGTGTTTGTAAAATTACCCCTACGCTGACCGGGTGTGACAATCAGAGGTTAGTGTCATCGCATGACATTCGGCTCACGCTGGCAGCACAGCAGAGCCGAGTGTCATGCAAGTGTCCCTGCGACTGACGTCCGACTGTGCGAGCGGACCTCCGCTGCGGGTGGCGGGCCAGCACTGAGGACTGAGGAGGGGCGGACCGACACTGAGGAGGGCAGGAAGGGATTTATCTTCCTCTCTCCTCCATAGCCGGCTATTGCCATTCTCGTACTGCACTCGCGGTACACCGGTGTACCGCAAGTGCAGTGCGATTTTTCTCTCGCCCCATACACTTGAATGGCTGCGAGAGAAAGAGTCTCGCATTACAAACGCAGCATGCTGCGATTGTTTTCTCGGCTTGATTAGGGCTGAGAAAATAATCGCTCATGTGTGCTGACACACAGGGTAATATTGGTCCGAGTGGAATGCGATGTTTTATCGCACTCCACTCGCAACAATTTTCATGTTGTGTGGCTTAGGCCTAATTTGTTAAACAGTCTTAATTCCTGACGTCTTGCATTTACCATATGCTTCTAGAGCATTGCATTTGCTGCATCAACTATATCATATTATTTTATATTACAAGTTACCATTTACACTGAACAACATTGAAACTGCAACAACAAGAAGAAAAAGTTACTGAATCATGAAAATCACAAGATTTACAGAAATGTTAATGATTCTCACGTTATGAAGAAAGCTAGGGACAGGGACTCCTAGACTGGCCCTCAGGCTGGGGGAACCCTAGCTATTCCTGATCTGAGAGTTACCTCTGAAGGTGAGTATGTCAGAGCCACCTACCTGGTCCTGTTCCTGAAAAGCCATGATCTTATACCCCATCCCCCGCTACTCCATGTGAGGGCTGGGATAGGAGTGTGATTAAACCAACAGAGAAAGACAAAAGGGAAAACTCTATCTCACAGCACACTCACACAGAGGTAAAAGACAAGAGTCTTAGAGTTAAGAAGGAAAACAAGAGCCATGAGGAGACCACGGGAGAACTTCCACAAAAATTCCAAGCACCATGCAATATATTCACCAGAAGGACTGGGACACACCAGCACCCAGAACTACACAGCATAACTATGGTCACCATGGGAAGACAGATTCCACCATCTTAAAAATGCGGGGAGGAAATGTGATAGGTTTCCAACAAACTGTGATCCCAGAGGTAACCAGCAGGCTAGCAGAGGTTAACTCTTGCTAGCCTGGCCATGAATGAGCACACAGCTAGTTGACACCTGAGCCTGCCTGTGTAACTCAGAAATATCAGAGAAACCATAGGATGATGTGTCCGAATCTGTAGTAGGAACAGCATCTGATGCCACGATGAAAATAGGCAAGTTTTGAGTAAAACTCTATGTGACAGTGATATTCAAATGATGAAAAAATAGAAACTTTTTTTTTTAAACATTTATATACAGCATATAGTATGAGCATCACTCTCATAAATAAACACATTAAGGCATCAGTATGTTATCAATAAGGCTATTAATGGTTGTCTGAGGAATGTTATGCCACTTTAAATGCTCTTGGGCACACAAATCATCGAGATCTGCTTCTGGCAGCTATCTTTGCAATTGTTGACCAATGATGTACCAGATGTTCTCAATGGAAAATAAGGCATTGAAGAACATGAAGGCTGCTCATCATAGCATGAGTTCTGGCAGCATTGTATGGTTGACAAATGGTTCCCGGAACCCTTTGTAGAAATGGGTGTACCACTGGTTCCACGACAAAATCAATATATAGTGAAAACTAGATGGGTACTTCTACTATACTTATTCCGTCCCACATGATAATCCAAAGAGTAGGACTAGTGTAAAGTTTTTTCAAAGTCCTTTTCATGCCGTTGCATGTGTGGTCTACAGACTAACTTCCATCTACCATTGTGTATGAACAGTGTAGATGACTGACCTCCATTCAAGGCTCCATTGCCGTTTTACTTTGCATCATGATAGTGTTTGAAAGTGGTGGTGTGAAGTCAATAGAACATCTGTTGCTAGTCATCTGGTTGGATGTTAATGTTGTACAAACACCTTTCAATGTTTTTTGTAGGCACTGACATCTTAAGCCTGGTATTTGATGTCCAGAATGAATCAATTGTTGAACCAGAAGTATGGCCATTCCTTCAAAGTGTCTCGGGCCATTTTTCAGTACGATAATGCCAGGCCACATGTTGTAGGTGCTACTGTAATCAACCTATGTGACTTATGTGACGCCCTGGCTGGGCCAGGTAGTCACAGATAGGGCCCCACATTACACCTGTCCCTCATAGGTAACATACAGTGAAACACATAAAAACCTAGTCACCCCCCTCAGAGCTTGATGGACACACCAGGGGGCGGAACCAGGCGGTTGGAAGACTCTCACCGAGGAGTTCAGAGAGCCTGAGGCGGGAAAGTAAACAGAACAAGTCTAGAGTTCAAGTTGGAGAGGTGTGTGGGCTGGAGCTGTGTGCAGCTCCAGCAGAGAAGGAAACCCAATTTGAGCAGGTGCCAGGGTAGGAGCCCTGGTACCTTAGGCTAGGTGGCAGACGCAGGCCTCTGTCTGCAGGAGCCGGGAAGACGGCTCGGTGGAACCAAGGTGGATCGGCACAGGGTTGTATCCCGCCGGTACCGACCTGGGGAACCGACTCGGAAACCGGAGCACAAAGGAGGGTACTCAGACCCTGAAGCTAGGTCCAGAAGCTACTGGGGGCTAGGTAATTAACTGATTGCTGCCAGGACTAGAGGTCCTGTCCCACCCAAAGTCCTGACTGATTGCAACAGCCCAACGAGGGGGATAGAAATCCACCGCCATGGCTCAGAGATCCTATGGGCCAGCGTCTGCGGGCAAAGGGCTCCTCAGGCAACCAAAAGCCGGGAGCGGACTCCTGAAGTTGCAAGCGCAGGTAGTCCACCATCACAAACAGGTGCGGGAGAAAGACAGAGACCACCAACCGGGTGGGGGACCAGACTGCAGCCGGCTGCAGGCACCGACCACCATCACCTTGGTTTACCAGAGACTCGTGTGTTTACTAATAGTGAGTACATCAGTGCCCTCCAGCCGCCTATCTCCCTGCACCGCCAAACATCCCCCCAACGGGTCCCGGGGCCACCATCCCTGCCCACGGAGGGGTTAACAACTTGCTGCGCAACATCTCCCCTGGGTGCCCCGTATCTGTAGCGGTGGTGTCCATCTTCACCACATCTCGTGAGTGGCGTCACGAACTTAACACGGCTCCGGCCGTACAACTACGTCCCCAAACCACAAACCTCCTTTTGATTGGAGTGACCGCAGGACCCCCGGGTCCGGAGACCCTTGAGCCACCCACTGAAGGTCCGGATTCGAGTGGTCGGCTGCCGAGCACGGGGCGGTACACTTAAACATGCCAGCATGGTCTCCAGCATTTCTAGACTTGTCTCCAGAAATGATCAAACCCGTGGAAGTTTGGTTCGGCAGGTTTATCCAGACTTTAGATAAACTTCGGTTTGGCACCTGGACTTGACCTGAACCCCAATGGAAGTCACTAATTGGGCAGTTTGGGGCTCTTCCCACAAGCATCCAGCCATAAATAGAGTATTTCCCGGGGAAGGTAGGCAGGGGTTTTTTTTGTTGTTTTTTTTTCTTTTTTACACACGCACTACATCTGAACACGCTGTCACCCCCAGGGAGAGTCATTCAAACACTGCAAGTGGCTCGCACTGGGCCAAGCACCGAGCGTACCCAATCACAGTGATGCTCACACAAGTGGTTTGCATACATAAAGTCTGTGTTTGGTTCGAACACTGAACACCAAACCTCTTGTTTGCTAAACTCTACTTGTCTCCTGTTGAGCACCTCTGAGCTCTCATTAATCAAAAACTTCAAAAAGCTGCCAGCAGCGGATTTTGATGATTTCCATTCCAAAGATCACTCAGCATGGCAGAACACTTCTCAAGCAACAATTAATAACCCCATTAATATCATGTTAAGATGTGTAAGTGCTTGTATTTCTATGCATAGCTCTCATACTTTATACTGAATAAATCAGTCTGTTTAATCTGTTTAATCCGCTTTACCCCATTTTCCATTTTTTTGTTTTTTTCCTCCTTTTCTTCCAAGAGCCATAACTTTTTTATTTTTCCATCAATATAGTCATGTGAGTATTTGTTTTTTGCAAGACGAATTGTACTTTTAAATGGCATCATTCCCTCTGTCCCATATTGTACTGGAAAATGTGAAAACAATTTCAAGTGCAGTGAAATTACAAAGAAAAGTGCAATTGCATGATTTTTTTTATTGTTTTATTTACCATGTTCACTATATGATAAAACTGAGCTGGTAATATGATTCCCCGATAGGTAGATACCAGACATGTACAGTTTACTTTAATCTAAGTAGTGAACAAAAATCCAACATTTGTCAAAAAAAAAAAAAAAAGAATTGCGGCGATCCGCGCACATATAGCAGCTGTTTTTAACAGCTGACATGTGTGCCTGTATGTTCCGAGTAGAATCGCATTCCACCCGGAACATTTAACCCCTTACATCTTGCTGCCAAAGTCTGGCAGTGAGATGTATATGCGCGCGGCCATGATTTTCACTTACCGCCGCCCCCACCAGAAGTCACGTGCGCGATCACGTGACTTTCGGTGGTTGCCATGGTAGCACAGGGTCATGTGATGATGCCTGTAGCTAACATGACTCACTTCCTCTCAATGCCGGAATACAGCCGGCATTGAAAGTAAAGCACCGTATTTGCAGTTCTCAGCTCTGTAGCTGAGATCTGCAGATAGTGCAGAGCGATCAGAATGTTGATCACTATAGCTCCCTAGGGGGACTAGTAAAATAAAAAAGAAGTAAAAAAAAAAGTTTTAAAAAAACCTAAAAGTTCAAATCACCCCCCTTTCTCCCCATTGAAAATTAAAGGGTTAAAAAAATAGAAAATATACACATATTTGGTATCGCCGTGTTCAGAAATGCCCGATCTATCAAAATATAAAATCAATTAATATGATCAGTAAACGGCATAGCGACAAAAAAATTCCAAACGCCAAAATTACGTTTTTTGGTCGCCGCAAGTTTTGCGCAAAATGCAATAACAGGCGATCAAAACGTAGCATCTGCGCAAAAATGGTACCATTAGAAACGTCAGATCGAGACGCAAAAAATAAGTCGTCACTGAGCCATAGATCCCAAAAAATGAGAATGCTACGGGTTTCAGAAAATGGCGTAAAACGTGCGCCACTTTTATTGGACAAACTTGTGATTTTTTTTAACCCCTTAGATACAAGTAAATCTATACTTGTTTGGTGTCTACAAACTCGCACCGACCTCAGGCATCACAATGACACATCAGTTTTACCACATAGTGAACACGGTGAATAAAATATCCCAAAAACTATTGTGCGATCACACTTTTTTTGCAGTTTTGTCACACTTGGAATTTTTTTGCTGTTTTCCAGTACACTGTATGGTAAAAATTATGGTTTCATTTAAAATTACAACTCGTCCCACAAAAAACAAGCCCTTATATGGCAAGATTGATGGAAAAATAAAAATGTTACGGCTCTCGGAAGAAGGGGAGCAAAAAACAAAAACGGAAAGTGCCTGGGGGCTGAAGGGGTTAATTGATTTTATATTTTGATAGAGCGGGCATTTCAGAAAGCGACGAAACTAAATGATTTGAACTTTTAGGGGGGGGGGGTTTCATACTTTGAAACCTTTTTTTTTTTTACATATTTTTACTGATTTTATAGTCCCCATAAGCGACTTCCCTTTGAACAGCAGAAATGCTGCTCTCCTGTGAATGCCACCATTCACAGGAAGTGAGTCATGACAGTGGCGGGGGTCACCAGTTGACCTTTGGCTATCATGACAACCCATCGGCACCCTGTCATTGCGTTATTGGGCCGCCGATGGCAGTGGGAAATTTTAGATTGTGCTGTCAGAGTTTGACAGTGCAATAGTTAACAGGCACGGGTCTAGCAAAGATCCACCCACACCTGTTAGCTGCACATGTTGGGGACATGTCAGCCGACATCTGCGGGGAATAATAGGGGCTCACTGTGCGAGCCTACAATAAAGTGATGGCTATGGCCAATGACGTATTGGTACATCATTGGTCGTGAAGAGGTTAAGGTCTAGGAATACAGACAGAAAGTTGTTTGGATTGCTTATGAAAGAAGTATTGTACTTTGCATGTAAAGAGTTCTTCCTTGTTGTATAATTAATAAACCACATATGGGGTATTGTTGCATTTAGAAGAAATTCCGTAACAAATTTTAGGTCCATTTTTGTTCTATCACCCCTGTGAAAAATTTGAGTCTGAAGTCAAATTTTAGTGGATAGAATGAAATTCCACTTTGTATCAATTCCAGTGAAGCACCTGAAGGGTTAACAGACTTCTTGTGGTTTAATATACTGTGTGAAGTTCAGTTTTTAACCATGACCTGGCCACTTACCCCCCATTCCTGAACAGAGATATTTTTTAGGTCTATCGTACATGTGCTTTTAATGGCTCTATAATTTTTTTCTTTCAAATTTTAAAACTATTTTTGCCTTTCTTCATGACAAAAGGAATTTAACTAATTGTCATTTTTATATTTATTTTCTTTTTTTATTTCTGATATCATTTGAAACTGGAAAGGAAAACTAGAAAAGAAATGTCTTTATTTTTCACATTTGTTTTAATTTTTTTTTACGACCACAAAGGATTACAAATAAAAAATGTTAATTGTGTTATTCTTTTTTGTTAGAAATTATTTTTATACATTGGATATATTTTTTTATTGAGACGTCGCTAGAAACAGCAGTTTAGACTGGCAGTGTATTTATTTTCCTTATTCAATTTTTTTATATTTTATTTTAGCTATTTTTATCATTTTCTCCATTTATTGTATACATTATGACCCCTATAAGGTATTAAAGGATCTTTGAGGTAGGGGCATTATAACATATGAATACATTTTTTTTGATAATTTTCCCCTTTAGTTTGGACAGATATATTAGCCCCATCTACAGGGAAATTTCAGCCTCCTGGCTGCACAGCAGAGCTGGTGGCTGTTCCCTGCTCTACACCCAGTGATCACATATTCACTGGGTATAAAGGAGAAAGTAGGTACAGTGGTAGTGTGGCGCTGCTGTCTCTCACTGTTGAATATGATGGCACATTATAAGTAAAATAAAATCATAAAAACAATTGTAGTTTTATTAAACGAGATTCTAACCTTCAGAATGTTTTTGCAGCTTAAAGTCTCCTCACCAATAGAATGCTGGAATGGTGTGTAAGTCTCCACAAGGAGAATACCTTCTCCTTTAGACCCCGTCTTAGCCTATCATACAACAAGATCAGATCTCATACTTTGCACTGATGAGAGACAACGATCCCGAGACACCGTGTCTTCAAATCGTGATATGGCATAAATCCTAAGTCATATGACATGGCATGTTAAAAGGCCACTTTTGACTTTTCGGATTGTTACCTCCAATAGGTGGCACTAGAGTTTGTCAACTTCCTGACTGAAGAGACAATTTGCATATTTCCCAGAGGAGCATTGTTGCTTAAAGTCTCCTCACCTCTGCAGGATAAAGCAATGGTGAACTTCTCAGGCCAAAAAACTAGTGTACTACCAGGATGCAACCAGACCCCCAATAGATGGAGACATCACAGGTGCAAGAGGAGCAAATCACTCACACAACTTGGCCATAATATCGACTAATACCTCAGATATTTTGTATATATTTTTCTCCACATAACATTTTATATGGAGTGCAGCCAAACCCCTTTATGTTTGTTACTTGCATAATGGAGTCCCTTTCCCTATATGGTGCACATACGTACCGGGCAGCCTGCCTGGTTGAATAGTATGGGCGTGTAATAGGCTGCTGACTAGGGTACTATGCACCTGTAAGTGTACAAGCCACTAGTGTGCAATTTTATTATCTAGCGATCAACCCCTCCATGTTTGGGAGTTATGTGAGTGATTTGCTCCTTTTGCACCTGTGATGTCTCCATCTATTCGTGGTCTGGTTGCATCCTGGTAGTGCATTAGTTTTGTGGCCTGAGCAGTTCACCACTACTTTATCCTGTTATGAGTATGTTAAATTGTGGAGGATATTTAGTCCTCTTTTTGTTGTTTCTCCTCACCTCTGGCATGCTGTAATGGTGTGTCAGTCTCCGCAGGAAGAATAGCTTCCCCTGTAGAATTTTTTATCAAAATGTACAACATTTGTATTGCTAGTGTGATGCCCTGGTAAGCCAGGTAGTCACAGATAGGGCCCCGTATTACACCGTTCCCTAACAAGGTGACAACAGCCAAACATATAAAACCCTAGTCACCCCCCTCAGACCTTAATGGACACACCAGGGGGCGGAACCAGGTGGTTGGAAGATGCCCACCGAGGAGTCTGACAGCCTGTGGGCAGGAAAGTTGAGTCTAGTTGAAAAGTTCAAGGCTAGAGGTCAAGAGGAGAGGTGTGTGGGCTGGAGCTGTGTTCAGCTCCAGCAAAGGAAAGACCCAAACTGAACCAGTGCCAGGGTAAGAGCCCTGGTACTGCTGGCTAGGAGGCAGACGGTGGCCTCTGTCTGCAGGAGCTGGGAAGACGGCTCGGTGGAACCGTGGTGGACCGGGACAGGGTAGTGGCCCGCCGGTACCGACCTAGGGAACCGACCCGGGAACCGGAGCACAAAGGGGGATACTCAGACCCTGAAGCTAGGTCCAGAAGCTACTGGGGGCTAGCTAATTAACTGATTGTGGCCAGGACTAGAGGTTCTGTCCCACCCAAAGTCTTGACTGAAGGCAACAGCGCAACGAGGGGGATAGAAAGCCACCGCCACGGCACAGAGATCCCACGGGCCAGCGTCTGCGGGCAAAGGGCTCCTCAGGCAACCAAAAGCCGGGAGCGGACTCCTGAAGTTGCAAGCGCAGGTAGTCCACCATCACAAACAGGTGCAGGAGAAAGGCAGAGACCACCAACCGGGTGGGGGACGAGACTGCGGCCGGCTGTGGGCACTGACCACCATCACCTTGGTTTACCAGAGACTCGTGTGTTTATTAATCGTGAGTACATCAGTGCCCTCCGGCCGTCCACCTCCCTGCACCACCAAACACCCCCAACGGGTCCCGGGGCCACCATCCCTGCCCACGGAGGGGTTAACAACTTGCTGCGCAACATCTCCCCGGGTGCCCCGTAACTGCAGCGGTGGTGTCCACCTTCACCACATCCCGTGGGTGGCGTCACGAACTCCGGCCGTACACATACATCCCCAAACCGCAAACCCCTTTTTGATCGACGTGACCGCAGGACCCCCGAGTCCGGAGACCCTCGAGCCACCCACTGAAGGTCCGGATCCGAGCGGCTCGGCTGCCGAGCAACAGGCGGTACACTAGCAAAGAGATGCATAACCTCATATAATTACACTAATTTCACATCAATTGAAATACCATGTCCCAAGAAGGACAAAAGTATTTTAGGAGTGATACCTTTATAGGCTAACCAGGATACCTTTTCTGGCTAACACGGTACCACAATATTACCCTGTATTGCACATTGTTCTAATTTCACATAAAAGTTGAAGAATGTAATTTTTTGTTTCATAACTGCCACATAATACATTTTAGGGATAAAGTTCCACAGATATCACTCCCATCTAAACAGTCCTGGAGACACTGTAAAAATAGGTGTCCTAATGTCAGGTTGGAAAGCACAAAGCAAGTTCTGCAGGTTATTAAAGCCTTGTTTATCAGTGCACGGAACAATGACCCTATTTAAGAAGCATGTTATAAACATTGTTTTGTCACTCTTCACATTGCACTGAGTAGTTTATTGAATGTGCCCAGATTATAGTGATTTTCTTTGATGCATTGATTTGCCTGAAAACAAAAGTTGACTTTCTCGAGAATTTCTCTGGTTGACTTGTCAAGAGGCTTTTCTGGAGTACAAAGAGTTATTGAATAACACTTATTCATAAGCAATTGGTTAAAACAACATCCTCTGCCAAATGTGCATAAAGTTAGGAATTAGGATATAGTCTGTGCAGGAACAGCAGAGTTTATACAAAAGCTAGATACACGAGTGTATACTTTTCAATAATCATATTCAATCTGGTAGTAAAACCACAGCCTGATAACTCAATTTATTCTTGCTTTAACAAAATTGTCATCTTGTTCTGTTTCTAAAATGCTTAATTACTAGGTGACATCAAAGAAGGCTATCCAAAAAGAATCCATTGAATTAGAATATTAACCGATATTTAGACACCACAGTGTATTTATTGGTTATGCATTTCCAACCACTTCTAGCCCTCTATCATCCTAACTTATGTAACTAAAGGGGTACTTCAAAGGCTGAAGAAATTTCATTCTAAATCCCTATCTATTGTCACAATCTAAACAAATTTCTAATATGGCTGCACTAAAACTTCCCTATCATTCCCTGACTACACTAACTAATATTGATTTTTTTCCCCTACTTCCTCTCTGATGACACTTTGTTGGGATACTCAAACAAAGCATCATCAGGTGACAGAGGCTGTAGTTACTGACATAAACTCTGACCCCTCCCTGAAACAAAGCATCATCAGTGACACTCATTTCAGCAGCTGATCTGATCTCTGCATACTGTCATTGTGTGATTTGTACAGTGACAGCTTGCTCTGTGTTGCCGGCTCAGATCAGTAGAGCATGCAGTAGAGCAGAGTGCACCGTTAGTGCACGGTGTCACAGTACTTGGCGGCATGCAGAGACCTAAGTTGGACATGTCTGTGATTTTCTGCAGATCACTCGGTCCACAGAAATACACACACATATGAACAACCCCATAAACTATAATAGGTTAGCGTTCTGTTCGTGAAAAACAGAAATTTTATGTGAAAAAATAATTTCTGAATGTGGTTTGTATGCGAGTTGTAACCTTATGATCATCTTACTGGTGTCTTAATACATGCCTTGATATTTTGGAAGGAGTTCATTAAAGAGGTTATTCAAAACTAACCTCATGATAGGTCCACTTTCTTGTGAGGTGAGCTTCAGCACCCAAGATAGTCCACCACACAGTGTAAGGAGCAGTGCTGTTCTAATGATAGATATCCTCTGTGTAGGTCTAGCTGCCACGAGAGCTACAAATAGCTAAACAGTGGGGGTGCTGAGTGTTGGATCCTAGAAGTCCCAGAGAGGGGTCATTTAACATTTCTACCTTTGGAACCCAGAGACGGGTCGAATGACCTTAAGGATTTTAGCTAACTTCCTATAATAATTAATAATAATAATTGTATTCATTTATATAACGCTATTAATTCCACAGCGCTTTACATACATCAGCATCACTGTCCCCACTGGGGCTCACAATCTAAGGTCCCTATCAGTATATTTTTTGAATTGTGGGAGGAAACCGGAGAACCCGCAGGAAACCAACGCAAACACGGGGAGAACATACAAACTCCTTGCAGATAGTGTCCTTGGTGGGATTTGAACCGAGGACCCCAGCGCTGCAAGACTGCAGTGCTAACCACTGAGTCACCATGCTGCCCATCACCATCTTTTGTTCTGTAATTAAGGCCATTACTGTCGCACCACAGGAGGTTGTTGTTTTACATTGAGTTTAGTCATTTAGTTCCTAGTTAGTTCTATTCAGTTTATTGTATGTCATTTGACCCTCTTTCGGGACTTCAGGGGGAGCTCGAAATTTCTGGGACTTCTAGTGTTAAAGAGGTAAAGGAGACCTCTTTGATGGTACCTTGTAGTAAAGGTACATCCTTCTTTTAGGATAAAAAAAAATACTTTTCTATTTGAGAGACTTTTTTTATTGAAAACTTGTGTTTATATTGGGTTAAATAGTAGACTAAATCTTTTCCAACCTTTTAAACCACAAATATTCATATTATATATTTTTTTCATAAGTTATATTGATATGCATAGTCTATGTACTGTATTCTTTTGCCTATACTCAGTGACATTGTAATTTAATTTAGTTCTAAGGTTTAACTGTACATAAAACTATAGGGCAGACAAAATCAAAGCCCTAAGTTTATAAACACTTAGAATAAAGTCATTAAAACTGCCTTACCTCTGCATAATTTGGATATCACCAATATGAACCCCCAAAATATAAATGTGGGAATGCATGATTTTGGAAGCTAAATCTATCACCACTTTTATATCTGTTGTTGCACAGAGAAATCATCATTTTAATCCCCATGCAAATGGGGCATTAAGTGCTCTGGACGTGACTGAGCACTTCCCGAACCTCTGCCTCAAAAAGTTTTTTCCCATGCCAAAGACCAGCCACTTTAGCTTGATAGCTCAGTTTGTGTGTTACACCACACAAGGCATAAGCTACTGATAAAACTAAAGATTCTTGTGCTAGGTTTGGTAATAAGCTTAGGAAGCAGAGGCTTGTGAAGGCCTCTGCCCTGTTTAACCACTTAATGGCTCATTTGCATATGAAGTAAAGTGCAGATTACTCAGAAAAAACACAGCAACAGATAGAAGATATTTTGGCTGTAGTTAGACTTTCACGCCCGTATATTTAATTTTATTCAGTTCATCTTGCAGATCTATAACCCTTGATTTGCTTAGGATTTCTCCTTTGTACATGACACAAGCAACAAAAAGAAGATTTAATTTTTCACTATATTAAAATGCTAGGAAATGATAAGTTTACATACCCCAAGTTCAGTGGCATAATGCCAATGCTGTCAAACCACGTGGCCACTATGGGTCTCGTGAGACAAAGGAGCCCGGTGCCAGCGCTGGACTAGGCCACACCCTTGCCCAGTGTCACACTTTCAATTGTATCAGAGTCACGGATGCCGATAAAGTTGAAAGTGTCCTGGCCTATCAGGTCATCACAGGTTGTTGCACAATTTTCCTTTCCGTGCAGCATCCATCTCTCTCCCTTGGTTCCAGGTGCCACTCAGTGATGTGCTAAGACCAGCATGCAAATTCCACCCACACCAGGGGGCAGGTCCAGTGAGGAAAGGGCCGCCCACCAAAGGGTTTAGCAGACTGGGTGGGAGGTGGCTAGTGAGTCGTCAGCAGGGGAGCAAACAGAGCAGAGGGCGCTCAAGTAGCTCTCAGGGGTAGAGCAGGCTGGGGAGTTGGAGCTCCCAGACAGCGTGAAAGCTGCCTCAGAGAGTGAGGGGCTGTGGAAGTGGAGGCTCCCGGAGGGTCAGACTAGATCAGAGCACACTAGTAACATCACTGGGAACGGTCACCTGGACGTGCTCCCCCTCAGCGGCAGCGGTACTGAAGGACGTTTGGTTGAATCACTGCCTGTGTGTTTATTGACCTCACAAGTCAGCACAGCCTCATCCAGCACCACGACAACCACTGTACGTTTCTCTGTTCCCTGTGTCCCAGGCCTACAGCCCACGGCTCCCCTTCACCACCATCACCGGGCCCCGGGGCACAACCCCCTACCCACGGAGGTGTTAACATCACAAGCTGCCATCCCATCGCTCCCGGGCGCTCCCCCAAACGCAGCAGCGGTGGTATCCCACATTACCACGACCCGTGGGTGGCGTCACGAACTTTATTCTAAGCCCCCTGCACATATCCCCCCTTTATTGAGTGGCCGCACGACTACCGGGTCCGCGGACCCCTCGAGCCACCGCGTTTCCGGATCCAAGCAGCACAAAAGCAATGAAGAAAGAGGGAGCACTCCACTGCCTCCTCCATCATTTTCTCTCGGCATTTGGGATCTAACGTCTCAATGCAGCGGGTACGATGATGTCACTACTGCGTACCGGCTGTGCCAAGAGGTGCAGAGCTGCAAAACTCACACCACTGCAGAGACCAGAGCAGTAATAGACTAAACAGATTATTTAATAGACTACTAACAATGCAATAATGGTGATGAAATAACAAAATCACAATTTTTCTATAAGCCTGCATGAAAGGTGTCATAAGTAATTACATCCTCAACTGGATCTTGAAAACTAGAGACAATTGGCAAATGTAAGCATCTTTTTCAGCACTACAAAATTTGTTAAGTAGGCCTATATTCACAGAGGGCATTTCGCTGTATTTTTGGTAGTAAAACCTGATCTGTAAAAAAGCTGCGGGGTTTTTTATGAGTTTTTTTGTGACATTTTAACAGTGTTTTTGGTTTGTCATTCATCTACAGTACGTTTAAACAAAGTTAGTTTCATTCACCTTAACAGCAGCAAAAACGCACTAAAAAATGCTCTGCTGCGTTTTTCGCTCTCACAATTGCAATGGTAAAAAATAGCAGCAAAAAATGCTGAAAGAGCTGCTTCTTGCAAAAACGCCGCATTTTGCCATTTCAGTCAGGAAAAAAAGCAAGTGTATGTCTGTGTGCTTGAGATTTCTGGAATATCATAGGTTTTGTTATTATGGTAAAAAGCAGCTTTGTAATAGCATGTATTTGTATAAAACCATGCAAAAATTGCATTGGAAACATCCTGTGTGAACATAGCCTTAACCAGTTTCTGTTTCTGAACCAATTTGGATGTAGAACAATGTTGCCGGCTTATATGCCCATGACAGAGGGCCCTTCATCAGATCCTTTGCTACCATGACAACCCTTCAGCTAGCTGAAAATGGAGCGTTGTGCAAGTTGGTGAGCATGGTAAACAGCCTACAATGGCATCTTAGAGGATATACCGTTGCAATTGGAGCTACCACCGATTTCTACAGTTACTCGAGTGCTAATTGTATAACACAAGTGGTTCTTATGCTGTATGGATCAGACTCAGCTCCTGAGCCTGCTCGATATAGTAAGTACACAAATCTGACATCAATGTAAGGCTATGTGCGCACTAGAAAAGGGATTTTTCTCAAGAAAATGTCTTGAGGAACTTCTGGGAGTTGAAGATTACCGCACCTGTGGTAAAAAACCGCACCAAAAACGCGGGAAAAACGCATGCGATTTTTGCCGCAATTTTCCTGCGTTTTTGCCGCGGTTTTTCCGCAGGTTGGTCCCTCCGTTTTTTTATGCTGTAGCTGCAATAAATAGTATAGATAATAGATAGATAATCGATAGATAGACAGATAATGGATAGAGGGAAAGATGGATAGATGAATAGATAGATAGATAGATAGATAATAGATAAGAAAGACATATATAATGTCTCACCCCTGCATATTCTAAGCTGACACCCTTTAGCGACTTTCATGTGGCACTAAAGGGTGCTTAGCCTTGTATTTAGTCAAAAAATAAATAAATTATTAAAAAAAAAATGACGTGGGATCCCCCCAATCTTTTGTAGCCAGCTAGGGTAAAGCAGACGGCTGCAGCCTGCAGACCACAGCTGGCAGCTTCACCTTGGCTGGTAATCCAAAACAGAGGACACCCCACGCTGTTATTTTACATTAAATAAATATTTTAAACAAAAACCGTGGAGTCCCCCCCAAATTGGATCACCAGCCAAGGTAAAGCGGACAGCTGTGGTCTGGTATTCTCAGACTAGGGAGGTCCACTGTTAGTGGACACTCCCCAGCCTAAAAATAGCAGGCCACAGCCACCCCAGAAGTGGCGCATCCATTAGATGTGCCAATCCTGGTGCTTCACCCCAACTCATCCCGTTGCCCTGGTGCGGTGGCAAATGGGGTAATATATGGGGTTGATGCCAGATGTGTAATGTCACCTGGCATCAGGCCCTGGGATTACTGATGTCACGCGTCAATCAGATACCCGACATCACCAACCCAGTCAGTAAGAAATAAAAAATAGACAACAAAAAAAGTTTTATTTGAAAAAACACTCCCCAAAACATTCCCTCTTTCACCAATTTATTGAAAAGAACAATCAATTCCAGGTCCGGCATAATCCATACCATAGTCACTGTCCCAGTCAATGAAGGACAAAATGTTCCCCATTGGCTGGGAGAGCAATGCAGTGACCTGAGCTAACATCAATAGGTCAGCCCAGGTCACTGCAGGGGATGACGAGCACTGCCATCAGGAGGTTAGAAGAGGTCATTACCTGCTGTGATGATCTCCTGCATTGCTGACGTCAGCGCTGTCACTGACTTCTATGCCTGCCGCGTTCTCAGCAGTATCGCGAGAGCCCGTGACGTCACCGCTAGTGACAGTCTCGGGCCGCATGCGAGACGGGCATAGAAGGCAGTGACAGCGGTGACGTCAGCAGTGCAGGAGATCATCACAGCAGGTAATGACCTCTTCTAACCTCCTGATGGCAGTGCTCGTCATCCCCGTGGCTGCCAGCACTGCAGCATGAGAAGCTGCTGATACTGCGGTCAGACGCTGACACTTCAGTGCGGGCAGCCACGGGGCTGGCAGGGATCGGGACACAGACTGGACGGGCACCTGGAGGTCACACGGAAGTGCTTCCGTGCGACGTCCAGGGAGTGTGAAATGCAGAACGCAAAACGCAGGGTAGTGATGAACATTACCGCAAGTAAACCGCGGCTATACTGAGGGTATACTGCACATCATTTGCCACCTGCGGTATACCCGCGGTATTTCGCGATTACATTACAGTGAATGGAGTGAAATACCGCAAGTACCTGCGGAAAAGAAGTGACATGCACATTTTCTCAAGAAATTTTCTTGAGAAAAAAACGCAGTGTGCGCACAGCCATTTTTTTCCCCATAGGTTTTGTTGGGAAATGTCTGCAGAAAGATTACAAACATTTCTCAAGAAATTTCTGCAGCAAAACCGCAGGTAAAACCGCGGCTAAAAACGCAGTGTACGCACAGGGCCTAAAGCGGATTTTGCTAACGGATTAAAAAAAGTCTGTCACCTTGAAAAATCCAAGTAAACTAGTAGCACAATCATTTAGGGGACATAGACCCTATAAACATCATGTATATACTCTTGATTTTGCTGTCCAGAGAGAAAACAGGTGTATCAATGTGAGCGGCACTAACATTGTGTGAGTGGCACTGGGCTCCAGAAATGTCAGTGCACACGTGCAATACAGTTAAGGCAGTGTACGTTTTGCTTAAGTGAGAGACTGTCAATCATGCTATGGGGCGGGGCGCCCCGTGCTAATAGCAAGGGTGGAGAAGTGTCCGAAGCGCTTGGCCTTTCCAGGGGTGCATCAAAGAGCCCTGATATACATATTAAGTAAAAAAGCCTGGAGAGCAAAAGTGGTAAAATCTAAAGGTCAAGAATTTTATAGGGCACATGTCTCCTGTATAACCAGTTTAATTAGAGTTGGGGGCGACAGACAGTACCTTTCCAGGCAATGCAAGTAAACTCTAGCCCCATGTACTTCTGAGCCACTGGGAATGTGATGAAAGAAATAAAAGCTGAAATAAATCATTGTCTCCAGTATTTTTCTGACATTTCACATTCTTGAAATATAGCAGTGCTTCTTACTGACCAGAGAGCGGGAATGTGTACTTGGCTTAAATGTCAGGAATTGCGAAAAACTGTATGTTAATGAATGTGGCTACGGTGTAAACCCCTGACTTCAATTGTAACTTATGTAGCGTGGGACTGCTTCTTGCAAAATACTGTTGACGTCATATTTTTTGGGATCCTTGGAAGGAAGTAGACTCTTCCCTGTTTTATATCCAAAACCGATAGAGCGAAACAGGTCTATTTATTAATATCTGTGTGGAAAAAGTTGGAACTAGTTTAGGACGTTGTTGATCTCAGTTTGCTTAGTGCCGTTCGTCTGCTTTAATTGTGTTCAGGTTGCGGTAAATCCAAATATATTTTGTGAAATGTCCCAAAAGTTAAATTGTACATTTTGAAAATAAAATATGTTTAATTTGAGCTGAAGAATATGTGGTTATTGGTACTCACTAAGCCAAGAATAATCTCAGACTGGAGTTATAAAGTTACTTGGATGAAATTATTTATTCATCTGCATTTATGACTTGACATTTACCAGCATCCAACTTCTTCCAGTTTTATGCACACTTTAGTTCACTTTAATATAAGGGCTTTTCTCAAAGTAATTTTACAAAGAATTACACTAATGGAAACAGCTCGATTTGCTTCCTGAGTGACCTTACACTATGCTTTTAATATGAATGGTACTGATTTTCTTTATAAATATTTATTTATGTGAAATATTTGGATCCAGAAATTGTTCCACTGAATTTCTGGGTAAGCAATATCTTTAAAGTGAACCTGTCAGGTGCAATACAAGCAGTTCTTGGTACATATTTGTAATCACCACCTAAAGGCAGCTTTACACGCTGCGACATTGCTAGCAATGTCCCTAGCAATTGCACCCGCCCCCGTCGTTTGTGCGTCACGGGCAAATCGCTGCCCGTGGCGGACAAAATTGGTAGTGCGCGTCACACGTACTTACCTGCCTAACGACGTCTCTGTGGCCGGTGAACAACCTCTTTTCTAAGGGGGCGGTTCGTGCAGTGTCACAGCGACGTCACACAGCAGGCAACCAATACAAGCGGAGGGGCGGAGAGCAGCCGCATGAAGGTCACTCCCACCTCGTTGCCAGAAGACGCAGGTACGCTGTTGTTAGTCGTTCCCGGGGTGTCACACGTAGCGATGTGCGCTGCCTCAGGAACGACGAGCAACCTGCGTCCCAGAAGATCAATGACATTTTGAAAATGAACGATGTGTCAACGATCAATGATATGGTGAGTATTTTGTATCGTTAGTGGTCGCTCGTACGTGTCACATGCAACAACATTGCTAACAAGGCCAGATTTCCGTGACCCCGGCGACGTCTTGTTAGCGATGTCATTGCGTGTAAAGCGGCCTTAACTCTCCCAGCATCTAGTCGCATACATAAAGAGATCTTTAGAAAAAGTATTTCTAAAGATCACTAATGAGATGCTAATGAGCACAGGGCCTAGTCATAAGGGTGTTAGTGCCCCCCGACTAGTCCGGCAGGGGCGTACTAACATGCTATTCAATGCCCATTGCCCAGCATCATCAGTGGTAATGAGCATACATGTGTCTATTATCACCTCTTCAGAATGCCAGGTTTAGGGTCAGCACGCATGGTCAAAAGTCCCAGCACTTTTGGTCATGCGCACTAGACCTCTCTGAAGCCCAAGTGAGTACACCTGGCTTCATAGTGCGCATGACCAAAGGTGCCAGGAGGACTTCTGATCATGCACACTGACCCTAAATCCAGCGTTCTGAATCAGTGACAACAGACACAGGTACAGTATATGCTCACCACCACTGATGACACTGGGCAATGGGCATTGAATAGCATGTTAGCACGCCCCTGTGGGCAAGCTGCCATGCTAAGAAGGCGGACTAGTCAGTGTGTACTAACTCCCTTGTGACTAGTCCCTGTACTCATTAGCATATCATAAAGGATCTTTAGAAATACTTTTTCTAAAGATCTCTTTATCTATGCTAGTGTATACAGGGCGGTTAGGCAGGGATTAGCAATATACACGCAGAACTGCTCATGGCTCTAGGTGCATATTGGACCTGACTGGTTCCCTTTAATAGGAATTTTGCATTCCTAGAACAACCCTGATTTACGATAATGCTTGTATAGATGAAGAGACACATATTAATACACCATGTATAATTATTAGGCAATTTATATTTTTGATGATTAATTTCTTTATTGAACTATTACTGTACTGTCAGTCAATCCAAAAGGTGAATAAAGATGAAAACTGAATAAGGTTTTGTCTGTCTTAGGAGAGTATTTTTGTGTCCAGAATTATTATACAACTAAATGGAAAATGAAAATTTCCCATTTTTATTGTTTATTTTCATCTGAGAATAATAACCAAACAACTCAAAATGTTCAAAAATACATTTCAGACATTAAAAATGTATATCAGTGACCAATATAGCAAGCAATCTTTTCAGTAGAAGTCAAAAGCCTTCCCTTCATGGAGTTTGTCAGTTTCTTAATGTTTCCATCATCTTTTTGTGCAGCATCAACTACAGCCTCCCGACACTTTTCATAGAGGTATACAATTTTTGTCCATCTGTTTAAGAAGGGGTCACAAGTTCTCAATAGGGTTTAGCTTTAGGAAGGGGCCATGTCATTATTCTTTCATCTTTAAGGCCTATACTGGATAGTCATGCAGTGGAGACTTTGATGCATGTGATGGAACATTGTCCTGCATAAAAATCTTGGATTTCTTGAAAGATGCAGACTTTTTCCTGTACTGCTTGAAGAAACTGACTTCTAAAAACTGACAGTAGGTTTATGGGTTGATTTTTAGTGCATTTTCAAGCCAAAAAGATCCAACTAGCTCATCATTAATAATACCAGCCCATAGCAGTAACCCAACTCCATTGTGCTGGTGTTTGATTGGAAGTCAAGGTCTGTGCTCAATACTGTCCCAGCCACAGGCCCATCCATCTGGTCTGTCAAAAGTCACTCTCAGCTCATCGGTCAATAAAACCTTTAAAAAACCTGTCTTCAGATATTTCTTTACCCGGTCTGGACATTATCACTTCTTTGACTTGTCCATTGATGGTTGGATTTCAACCTTCTTAATCTTGGCCATGTCTCTGAGCACTGAATACCTTGTACTTCTACGCTCCTCGGGGAGGTTCCAGTTTGGGACCATGACAGCACTGGAGCATAATGGGGTTCATGGTCGCTTCAGGTTCAATTTTTTCTCAAATCTTTGGCAGTTAATGCGCGTATTTTTTTCTCAACACGTTTTTGCAACAATGTTGACAATTTGCAACAAAACGTTTGATGGTTCTCTGATTACATCCCAATATCTTAATTTATCCTTTTACTTTTCTCAGTCAGATATATCTTTTTTGACCCATTTTACCTTAAGAAAAAGGTGTTGCTTACCTCATCCTCCCTTATTACACAACATACATCACCTGATATGCTTAATCCAATAATCATTTAAGTGCATATATTTTGGAGTTGGCAAATCTGCATTAAAATGATGATACGGTTGAAACCAGAAGTTTACATACAGATATGTAAAGACACATATGCATGTTTTTCTCACTATCTGACATGAAATCAGAATAAACCTTTCCCGTTTTAGGTCATTTATGAACCAAAATTATTTATATTTGCCAAATGCCAGAATAATGAGAGAGAAAGAATATTTTAAGGAATTGTTATTGCTTTCTGTAAAGCCAGAAATTTACATAAATTTCATTAGTGTTTGGTACCATTGCTGTTAAACTGACTTGGATCAGACGTTTTGGATATTCTTCCACAAGCTTCTCACAACATTTGGTAGGAATGTGGGCCCATTCCTCCTGACAGAACTGGTATAACTGAGCCATGTTTGTAGGTCGCCTTGCTCGCACCTGCCTTTTCAGCTTTGCCCATAAATTTTCAATAGGATTGAGATCAGGGCTTTCTGATGGCCACTGCAAAATATTGATGTTGTTATCAGTTTTGCAGTATGCTTGGAGTCACTGTCCATTTTAAAGACTCATTTCCAAACAAGCTTTAAGTTCCTGGTTGTTGTCTTAAGATATTGCTTTACTATTACCACATAATCGTCTTTACTTTTTCCTATTTTGTGAAGTACACTGGCCCCTCTTGCAGCAAACAACCCCACAATATGATGCTACCAACCCATGTTTCACAGTTGGGATGGTGTTCTTTGGCTTCAAAGCTTCTCCCTTTTTCCTCCAAACATAACGATAGTCATAATGGCCAAATAGTTCAATTTTAGTTTTGTCAGATCACAGGACATGTCTCCAGAAATTAAGGTCTTTGTTCCTGTGTGCATTTACAAACATTACTCTGGCTTTTTATGTTTATTTTGGAGCAATGGCTTCTTCCTGGCAGAGTAGCCTTTCAGCTCATGTTCATACAGTATTCGTTTTACTGTGGATTATGACACAATATTACCAGCTTCCACCAGCATCTTCACAAGGTATTTTGCTTTGTTCTTGGGTTGATATGCACATTTCTGACTAAACAATGTTCATCTCTGGTACACAGAACCCGTCTTCTTCTTGAGCGGTAAGATTGCTGGACATTTCTATCTTGTTTGTACTTGCGTATAATTGTTTGCACAGATGAAAGAGGCAACTTCAGATATCTGGAAATTGCACCCAAGGATGAACCAGATTTGTGCAAGTCCACAATTCTCTTCCTGAGATATTGGCTGATTTCTTTTGAATTTAACATAATGCTACATAAAGAAGCACTGTGTTTCAGGTGTGCATTAAAATACACCCACAGGTGTGTCTCTAATTAACTCAGATGTTGGCAATAAACCAGAAGCTCCCAAACACATGATATAGTATAGGCTGTCCAATATTGTTTAAAGGCATAGTACTTTTAGTGTTTGTAAACTTTTGACTTTGGAGAAAGTACCGTATTTTTCGCTTTTTAAGACGCACCTGATTATAAGACGCACCCCCAATTTGGTGAAGGAAAAGAGAATTATTTTTTTTTAATGTTAAATGGGGTCCATCTTATAATGCCAGTGTCCCTCAACAAATCATATAGGATATATTTCCTTCATAGCCCCCCATCCTAAAATTAGCCCCCTTAATCTGGATATGGCCCCCTTATATTGAATATAGCCCCCTTGTGATGGCACACGTTCCTCTGTGCTGCCTATGGCCCCCTATGGATTGCATACATTCCCCTGTGCTGCCTATGCCCCCCTATGGATTGCATACATTCCCCTGTGCTGCCTATGGCCACCTATGGATTGCATACATTCCCCTGTGCTGCCTATGGCCCCCTATGGATTGCATACATTCCCCTGTGCTGCCTATGGCCCCCTATGGATTGCATACATTCCCCTGTGCTGCCTATGGTCCCCTATGGATTGCACACGTTCCCCTGTGTTAGATATCGCCCCCATAGTGCTGCCCATGGCCCCTATATAGATCGCACAAGTCCCCCTGTGTTAGATATCGCCCCCATAGTGCTGCCCATGGCCCCTATATAGATCGCACAAGTCCCCCTGTGTTAGATATCGCCCCCATAGTGCTGCCCATGGCCCCTATATAGATCGCACAAGTCCCCCTGTGTTAGATATCGCCCCCATAGTGCTGCCCATGGCCCCTATAGATCGCACAAGTCCCCCTGTGTTAGATAGCGCCCCCATAGTGCTGCCCATGGCCCCTATATAGATTGCACAAGTCCCCCTGTGTTAGATATCGCCCCCATAGTGCTGCCCATGGCCCCTATAGATCACACAAGTCCCCCTGTGTTAGATATCGCCCCCATAGTGCTGCCCATGGCCCCTATAGATCGCACAAGTCCCCCTGTGTTAGATATCGCCCCAGGCTGCTGCCCATAGTAAAATAAAACCCTCTTTCCTTACCTCTTCCAGCGTTTATCTCCCTCCTGTCTCCCTCCGTGTTTCTCTTCCTTACTTCATGGTTCTCGGACGGTCATGTGATCGGCACAGCAGACTGAGCTCTCTGCCTGCCTGATCACAGTGGAAGCAGGGACACGGGGAGAAACGCTGGGGGGGGTAAGTAAAGCTTTTTTATTTTAGAATGAGCAGCAGCCTGGGGGCCAAATCTAATACAGGGGGGGCATGTGCGATCACAGGGGGGCGCAGGCTCATATAATATGCACCGCTCCCCAGCCCGTCACTGCGGTGCGATTTCAGCACCATTGGAGATGGACAGCGGCTGTGCATATTATATGAGCGGGAGCAGGAGATCAAAGGCTGCAGCCCGCAGCGTTCCCCTGTACTCCAGAGCTGCTTCCCCCACCTCCCCTGGACCCTGCAGTGTACATATATATATACACCCCCCCGTATATTCGGCTTATAAGATGCACCCCCTACTGTCCCCCAAAATTTGGGGGAACAAAAGTGCGTCTTATAAAGCGAAAAATACGGTAATTAAAATGCCATAAAACATTCTCTCTCTCTCATTATTTTGGCATTTGGTAAATAGAAATAATTTTGTTTCCTAATTGACCTAAAACAGGAAAGGTTTATTTTGATTTTATGTCACTGAGAAAAACACGCATATGTGTCTTTTTAGATAGTGTATGTAAACTTCTCATTTCAATGGTATGTTCAAAATACTCACTTGTCCAATACTTGTACATACAGTTTACATTGTAATTACTATTTTTAATCCCACTTTCATACTTATGCAGTAAACGTGCAAACCTTCTGTACTTGGTTTGCAGATGAAGCATCTAGGATGCACTATGCTCATTCTCTCAGTTTAGGAGTGAGGAGGAATTCATCAACAATGCAAACTTACTGCAGGGAGTGGTATTAAGTTCAGAAATAATAATTACATTACTATTTTTCTCTTCAGTTATCCACTCATTATCATAGTTCAGGGCTATGTTTCATTGCGATAGATTATCTTTAGAAACCACTCCAGCGGTTTTTTTTTGGGGGGTTTCTTTGTTTTTTTTTTTGTTTTTTTTAAGTAATAGAGTAGTGGCAGGAAGTTACGTCACATGCTCCCAATACAACAACTCTATGAGAGCCAGAGTGAGGCTCTCTTAGACTTGCATTGAGTTATGTCCTCTGGTGCACTCCATAAAACAATGAAGCAGCTGGCAGGTCACAAACTGGAGAAGAGTGACCTGAGCAGTATCGATAACAGATGAAAACTTTGGAAGGCAATGTAGCTTTAACACTAGAACTACTGGACTCGTGACACCTATATAGAAATACATGGTGCAAAGTAGTCAAAATGACTACCTCAGTAGTTCTAGTGTTAAAGCACCACTCCAGTGAGAAAACACAGAAAAGACCTGGAGTGATGCTTTAAATGGTTATTCCCATTTCCATGATCATATCCTACTATGTAGTAGGTATAATAATAATAATATTAGCAAATACCTCCAATTAGAAATGTTGTATACCGTATTTTTCGGACTATAAGACGCACCGGACTATAAGACGCACCCTGGTTTTAGAGGAGGAAAATGGGAAAATAAAACTTTAAGCAAAAAATGTGGTCCTGACACACTGTTATAGGGCAAGGATCTGCTGCTGACACTGTTATGGGGGTAATGTCCCCAAATTCTCTACTAAGGTACCCCATCCTGGTAATGATCCTCCTGCCTTGTATATGATCCTGCTATAAACCCCCATCCATCCTGTTCACATACCCCCCCCCCATCCAGCCTGTTCACATGCCCCCCCCATCCAGCCTGTTCACATGCCCCCCCATCCAGCCTGTTCACATGCCCCCCCCATCCAGCCTGTTCACATGCCCCCCCATCCAGCCTGTTCACATGCCCCCCCATCCAGCCTGTTCACATGCCCCCCCATCCAGCCTGTTCACATGCCCCCCCATCCAGCCTGTTCACATGCCCCCCCATCCAGCCTGTTCACATGCCCCCCCATCCAGCCTGTTCACATGCCCCCCCATCCAGCCTGTTCACATGCCCCCCCATCCAGCCTGTTCACATGCCCCCCCATCCAGCCTGTTCACATGCCCCCCCATCCAGCCTGTTCACATGCCCCCCCATCCAGCCTGTTCACATGCCCCCCCATCCAGCCTGTTCACATGCCCTCCCATCCAGCCTGTTCACATGCCCTCCCATCCAGCCTGTTCACATGCCCCCCCATCCAGCCTGTTCACATGCCCCCCCATCCAGCCTGTTCACATACCCCCCCATCCAGCCTGTTCACATGCCCTCCCATCCTGCCTGCTCATATACTCCCATCCTGCCTGCTCATATACTCCCATCGTGCTCATATACCATCCTGGTATATGGCCTGTATCCTATAGCACAGAGAAAAAAATAAACGTTTATACTCACCTTTTCCTCACTCCCTGCAGCACCGATCATCTTCCTCTCTGGCACGCTGATCTGTGTGTGTGGAGCCGTTCCCCTGCAACATCGCGATGTCTTCCTGTCTGTGCCGATCAGCTGACCAGCTCGGCACAGATCAGCTGACCGGCACAGATCAGCTGACCGGCACAGACAGGAAGTCATCGCGTGCAGCAGGGGGGCGGCTCCACACACGGGGACGGGTGAGTGTACTGATTCACTGCACCCCGCGCTGGTAATGACGCGCGGAGAGCAGTGAATACAGCCGCACATGATCACTCCAGGCTGTAATTGCCAGGGGTGATCATGCCGGCTCTTTGCTATGCGCGCGTCCCCGCTCATCCTCCCGCCCACCTGTCAGTGCCGGCTTCAGCGCTGAGAGATGGGCGGGAGGATGGGCGTGCATATGTAATGAGCGGGCCCACGTGGTCACGAGCAGGCGCTGCTGCTGCCTGCTCGTGCCCCCGATGACCCGCAGCACCCTCATTCCCGGCCGCAGCCCTATAGTCAGACCATAAGACGCACCCCCAACTTTCCCCCAACATTTGGGGGAAAAAAAGTGCGTCTTATGGTCCGAAAAATACGGTAGTTTTCCTGATTCACTATGTCGCTTACCTCATGTGCAAGAGCTTAGGTATCCATAGTTATACCCACGCATACAGTCACAGTTAGCTAGTTGTTTGTGGTCATAACCCTGGATACCTAAGGTCCTGCAATGCCCTGAACATGAGGTAAGCAACAAAATAAATCAGAATAACTATACTACATTTCTAATTGGAGATATTTGCTAATATTATTATTATTACACCTGCTACATATTGGATAGGATCATTTGGTATCGCAACATCCAGAACAGCACAATCTATAAAACTGTCACACTAATTAACCCCTTCAGTGAACACCATAGAAAAAAAACCTTAGCAAAACGATGTAGTTTCACCATGAAGCTGACAAAAAAAGTGGAATAAAATGCAATCAAAAAGTCATATGTAAGTTAAAATAATATAGCTGACAATGTCATCCTGTACCGCAAAAAAACAAAACAAGCTGCCATACAGCTCCATCAGTGAAAAATTCAAAAAGCTACAGCTCTCAGAATACAGCAATGCAAAAACAATTTTATTTTTCTATAAAATTGTTTTTATGGTGTAAAAGTGCCAAAACATAAAAAAAACTAATATAAATGTGATACTGATCCGAAGAATAAAGCTGTTATATCACTTTTATGACACAGTGAACGGCGTAATAAAAAAACAATTTTTTCTGTTTCTGTTTCTTCTTGATTCTGCTTCACAAAAAGCAGAACAGAAAGCAATCAAAAATATTTTGTGGTACAAATGATACCAAAAAAACCTACAACTCATCCTGCAAAAAACAAGCCCTGACATGACTCTATCGGCAGATAAAATATATCTTTGTAACGTGTTAGCCAGTAGAGATAAAAAATTGTTTAAAAGAACTCAAGTCCTCAGGTAAAGGTATCCACCACTGAGGACTTCAGTTCTTTTAAACAATTTTTCTATTGGCTGAAATATTAAAAAAAAAACTATAGTCTTCAAAATTCAGTGATGCAAAAATACTTTATTTTGTAAAATAGCATTTTTTTAGTGTGATATTAGTAAAAGATAAAAAACAAACTATAGAAATCTGGTATCATTGTAATTGTACTGACCTGAGAAATAAAGCCACCCTATCACTTATATCGCAAGGTGAATGGCATTTAAAATAGTAATAAAGCCAATTTTTCAACTGCTGTTGATTTGGCTCCCACCCAAAAAGAAATCAAGTAAAATATGCATTTCCATATCCAAATTCCCCCTCATCCACAACGTGCCTAAACTACATTTAACGTCCACATCTTTAGTATTTCTGTAGTTAGGAGAGTCTGCTTAAATTACGTGGTGCTTCTTCAGAAGAATGAGCTGTGCACAATCTATGGGCACTACAAGGTACTGGGGACTACAGTGTACTGGGTACTACAATGACAGATTTGCAAGTTTCACTCAGCAACATCCATTGATACTTGTTTCTGGAAAACACCCATGGAGTCAAAATCAGCACTACACCTGTAGATAAATTCCTAGAGTGGTGTAATTTTTAAAATGGGGTCACTTGAGGGGGAGTCTGCTCTACTGGTACCTAGCGACTCTGTATATGAAGTTTGCAAACTATTGTAAGAATATTTATTATCCAATAGTCAAAATTCACTCCTTCCCTCCTTAATCTCACTGTGTAGCTAAGCAGTACTGTACAGCTACATATGGGGTATTGCTACGTTCGGTAGAAATTGTGTGACAAATTTTGATGCAATTTTTACCCATTTCCTTGTGTAAAAATATAAAATCTGGGGCTTAAGCAATTTTTTTGTTGTAAAAATGTAATTATTTTTTCTTGGTATAACATCCTTTGACCCATCTGCTGTGTCAACATGATCACTGCACCCCTAGATGATGTTCTGGCACCTCAGGGGAGGGGCTCTGCCAATGTTACATGGCACCAACAAACCATAATGGCAAAATTTGTATTACAATATGGCCGTCCTTCCCTTCTGAGCTTTACACTGTGCCTCAAAATTAGTTTCCAACCACATATGGGGTATTGGTGCACTCAGTAGAAATTGCATAACAAAGGTTTAATTTGTTTTCTCCAATTATCACTTTGAAAATTAAAAAGCTTTGGGCCAAAGCAACATTGTGGAAAAAATGGTAATTTTAATTTAATCAGGTCAATGTTATACAATTCTGTGAATCTTCTGAAGGTTAAAAATGCTCACTTATTCCATAGATGAATTAATTAAGAGTTGTATTTTACAAAATGGGGTTACTTGGGGGTTTCTGTTGTTTTGGCATGTCTATGTCACAGGTGTGTTCGACTGTAGGATGTCGCTGCATTTGGCTGCACAAACTGCTCTTTGATGTATGTTTTCCACTGTGGTGTGAAAGGAGTTTTGCCTGTCTTCTCTGTTAGGCCCCTTTCACATTGCGTTTCAGTGGCTTCATTGGGGCATACGTCCGAAATCCCGCCTCTGCCCCCACAAAACGTGTTTTGGATGCATGCGCCGACAGGACTCTGTCTTGCACCATTTTCGGGTCTATACACTTTCTACAGGCGGATGCCCAGACATAGCAGACTACAGCAATGACGGGGAAGGGGGGCCCAGTGCTGCCGCCACTGACACCGGGCAGGTGGGCCCGGTGTCAGCGGCGGCATTAGATCATATAGCGGCCGTGTGATCTGCGACAGAACAGCGCAGCTCCTCTCTCACAGAAAGGAGCTGGCTGCTGAAATGCAGGGCGGCCACCAGGCCCCTAACCTGCTGGGCCTAGTCGCAATGGCGACCTGTGCGACCGCTGGACAAGTCTTGTAACATGCTCCTCCACCACCAGCGATTTTTTTGGAAGATCTGCATTAACGATTGCAGGAGTTGACCCTGTAATGCTTATATTTTAGTGAATACCACAAAATCATGTAGCCAATACATCTGTTAAACTAAATATAAAGTGGCTAGTCCATTTAGTTGTAAGTGCTCTCATGTGACATATATATAGCCCTAAGTTAAGGAGCAAATCACAGAGTCTTTGTCAATTATCCAAAAAGTGCTCTATGTCATCATTGTTAGGCCACTGGGGACTCCTGTGGTGAAAAAAAAAGAGGACAAAGTGGCTTTGACAGGCATATAACTATAAGTGACAATGAGAGGAAGAGATAATATGATACTCCAAGCACATACACAAATGTATTATCTATCCAGGACATCGGAGTAATCTGACCAGTTTCATATCACGTTAGGCTTCTCCTCCCATTATGTAGAAAGCTAAGCATGTCAGGTTACTAGAAATTACCGAGACATATTTGCATCTTGAAAGCTTAAACCTACCTGGTCTCCAAAAATTGCAACATGAATTTCTCAGTTGAAATCCTTCATTTCATTCTGCTGTCTTATGATTCATCATGATCTTTCATAGTAGTCAAATGAGTTTACTCTAGTGTATTGCTGTAATTGGCATCTTGTTCCTGACACTGACATTTCGATTGAATCCAACCTTTACTTGTCTGTGTGTGACATCTCCTTGGTGAACAATTAGATTGGTATTTGTGTTAACATGGCCAGACATATTAAACATTAACAGCGCATTATTATATCAAAGATGTGTCAGATGTGAACCTTCATTTTAGTCGCTCATGGAAACTGTCCTTGAAGGACACTTGTATCAGAGAGGGATTTTATTAAAAGTACATATTCATAGAAAACATTTATTTTTATTACTGATATGTTTGTAACTATTTTAGCAATATGATTTCAAATGAGGTGCAAAATATTGTTGTTCTCTAGTAGCGATCACAGAGAGATATCCTGAAAGTCTACATTCCTGCAAGTAACCTCTCTATAATGGTAGGTGAATGGATGATAGAATGACAGCTCTATTTTTCTGTTCATTCACACATTTAATTTTATTGGTTACCTCTCATTTGCCCAAAACGTAACTAAAGAAGCAAGCCCAGTTCTGGAAAAGCATTCATTGGACAAATTAAACTAAGATTGATCTGTGCCAGAATGATGGAAATAAGAAAGTATGGAGAAGGCTTGGAAGAGCTCATGATCCAAAGAATACCAAATCCTCTGTAAAGCATGGTGTAAGCAGGATGATGGCCGAGCATGCATGGCTTCAAAATGGCACTAGGTCACTAGTGTTTATTGATGCTGTGACTGAATACAGAAGCTGGCGGATAAATTCTGAAGTGTAATCTAGGGCTTAGTGGCAGTTGTTAGCTGCTATTAATCCCTTATTACTCCAATTGCCACCTCACCAGGGCAATCGGGATGAGCCAGGTAAAGTTCCAAGATTGTCGCATTTAGGACGTAACAATCCTGGGCAGCTGCAGGCTGCTATTTTAATGCTGGGGGGCCCAATAAGCATGGGTCTTCTCAGCCTGAGAATAGCAGCCCCCAGCTGTCGGCTTTATTATGGCTGGTTATCAAATTTGGGGGGACTGCATGCTGTTTTTTTTAAATTATTTAAATAATTTTTAAAAAGCCGTATGCAGTCCCTCTTATTTTGATACACAGTCAAGATAAGTGCATGGCTGGGGACCACAAACTGTATCCATGGGATTCATCTGTGCTGGGTATTGTATTGTGGGTGACCCTACCTCAATTTTTTATTTAATTATTTTTACACCAGTAGAGACACACACACAGTGCCTCTGATTGGTTTCAGTCAGACTCGCTGTCACACAGGGTGGGTGGGGGCGTGTGTGACTGCAACCAATCAGAGTCTCAGAAACTGCTGGTGGGCAGGAGTAGCACTGAATATGTATGAGGTTAATGAGTGGGCACAAAAGCAGCGTGACAGCTGCGAGGGAGACTCGGTAAGTATAACACGCTTGCTCCAATCCCTCTATCCCTTCTACCACCATATTAAAGCACCGGCTTCTGATCCCCATAACTTATATGGGGACCGGCCAGATATCTGGGATCAATTCTGGGCCTGAACCGTGTTTCTTTTAAAAACCCGGTTGGACCCACCAATCCTGGGTATCTGCGAGTCCACCCATCACTACTAAACAATCATTGGATTTTAAGACATGCACCACTCAGCCTATTTTAGATTCTCTGTGATTCCTTAGCAACAACTTGCTTAGCTATAAGAATTGCTTTATTGAAGAGGTTGTCCACTACTTTAACATTGATAGCCTGTACTTTGGATAGATCAACAATGTCTGATCATTTGGTGTCTGACTCTCGGTACCCCCATTGATCAGTCGTATTCAGTGCCGGCAGCAGGCGCCTGGAAATGCTTAGTTTCAGAGCTGCCCCATCTTCTGATTGCGGCCGCATCTAGGAACTGCACATCCATATCCTATTCAAATGAATAGGATGTGTAGTACCCAGCCACTGTCACTATTACTTGATGGGGCAGCTCAGCAACTGAGCATTTCTGGCCACCTTCTATCGCCTCCGGCACTGAAAACAGCTGATAGGCGAGGGTGCTGGGTGTCGGATTACAGCTGATCAAACAATAATGAGCTATTCTAAGGATAGGCTATCAATGTTAAAATAGTGGACAACCTCTTTAAAAGTCAAGCCAGTCCTCTTTAGCTTAAGTGACTGACAAAAAATCCCACACATTTTGCGTTTCTACAAGGGGTGAGGTCACAGTATGCACTGCATCCAATATTCAAAGGCCACCATTTTTGGCAGTCTGTCTCTGAGGAAGGTTATATCTTGGCTAAAACATCTCTTTCATTTTGTACCGCCTCACTTGTAAAGAAATGTTGAACTTTGAAAACTTTACTAATTGAAGTTATTTTGAATTTCCCCTTTTGGTAAAGTCGGGGCTTTTGCTGGGCATCAAGCAACAGAGACTTCTGTAGAATGTGTTGTAGGCTACTGCAATGGCGACACATTCTGATCTTCCAACAGTCACTCCGGATTCATTTCAGGTTATGTTGCACCAGGTTGTTGAGTAACTAAGAATTATATTATCAAAATAATTTTGTATAAAGCTTATTTGGAGTGTATCACTTTATTTGCTACCAAATAAATAAAAGGGCAACAGTTACAGATAATGACAGTACAATCACTTCAGTTATTATTATTGTTATTATCTACTGCAACATCAGAATATCACTATTATTTGTTCCCATTAACGACAAAAATACCAATTACTATTTATGTGTCATATGAATCTAACATCAATAGTTTTAACAACTGAATAAACCATCATAATAAAAACATTTTCAGCTTATTTTATAAAGATGATGTAGCTGTACAGTTTACTGCAGAAGATTACTTGTTTCTTTTATACTTTTATACTTCTAGTATTTATTTATTGGTTTTATTTATTTCTTTTAGAGACTTGGATAAAAATAACATTACCAGGATCACCAAGACGGATTTCGCTAGTCTGAAAAATCTTCGAGTGCTGTAAGTTGCAAAAAATAAACAAGAAAATAAACAGAAAACAATCTTCACTTCTTTGAGATGGTGATTTCCTAAAATATAACAACAAATGCTCTGGTGCGATACTATGAGACAAGCTCATTATTAATAGAGACTGACCTCTCTTGTTTGTTCTTTTCATGTAATATGTTATCTTATTTCTAGAATATAAAAATCTAAGTAAATCCTGAGTGCACTGATTGTTCTGATAAACTCTCCCTTAGGCCCCGTCACAGGTCCCTGTTTCCAGTATGTGAGGTGTCCGTTTTCACACATACTGGAGACATGTTTACAGGGATCCTCATTATAATCTATAGTGATCATCACACCTCCATGTTTTTACCCAGACCATGTGTCTGTGTGAACCATACATGTGTATCCATATGATCCACACAGGGACGTGTCCCTTTTTAACCAGCACCATGAACCCATGTAAGGCAATTGGTCCATGAAAAACACTTACCACACATGGATGGCATCCATGTGTTGTACATGTTTAAAATTGCAAAATATAGGAGAAGTTTTATAATTTCATCCTTTCTTTAACCATAGTGGAAAAAACATGGTTGGCACATCGATGACACATAGGTCACACACATAGATGGAACACACGACACACAGATGATACACATGTACACAGGTATCACACACACATGTACACATGAATGACATATGGATGACCCACACATACACATGGATGGCCACGCGGATGGACAAAACCAACCTTGCAATACGTGCATTTTTTAAACAGATGTGTGAAGAGGGCCTTATACAGTGATTGAAAGTCTTTTGTGTACACACATCAGCTTGTGTGGGTCTGGTAAGCAGGGCTCGCTGAAGTCCTATAACAGTTTTCCCTGCTTTTTACTTAAAAGTTCTGTCTCACATCATACAAACTTCGGAGTGAGCTTGGCATCTCTCTCAGTTGTGTACTGCCTTTACAAAGGCAAGTCTAAATCACATGACCAGTTGGCTTTAAAGGACGTTTGTCACCCCCCAAAAAATAAATTTTTTTATACGGGATCTAGCCCCTGTAAAAATGATACCAGTAGTCTACTTGTCATTGTATAAGTACCTGAGAAATAGACTCTTAATCCATATGCAAATGAGAGAGCTTCGGTACACCCTTGACCATGTAGGGCACCATTATGCCTCTAATTTCCATTTGTAGCACCCCCTGTAATCTTGATTGACAGTGTGAGCCCTGCCTGAATGCAATCTGTATCATTGCAGAAGTGCACTGACACTACTGGAGCCCAACAGTATTTTGTAGTGCTAAGATGTTAGTGGCCATCACAAATCCACATTGGTAGTCTGTCTTAAAGAAACCCTTTAAGATATCAGACTGTAAAAGTTTAGCTTATATTAGCTTGTTTTTCTGTAATTTTCCCAGATTCCTAGAGTTCTAGTTCTAGTGAGAAAATACATGTTTATAGTATCACTCAGTACCACATAGTTCTCTTATCAATGTTTACTGAGAATGCGTGTGTTTGTAGTATGGTAAAATATCTGAAACCAGGAGCTTTTGGCATGTCTCATCTGGTGACGTATTTGTCCGGTGTAGATTGACATCAAAAGAGTTGGCCACTCAGAAAAGGTATACTATATTGGACAAATGGAACCTATTAGAGTTTTTGTAACATTTAGTTACACAAGCAATTTGTTTTCAAGTGAGATATAGACTGGTGAAGATTACAGCGAAGTCAGAAGCCTGTTTGCCTGTGGAGGGGACGCCCATTTCACCACAGTGTGGATCCCAGGAGTTTCTCTGTCTTCGCTGTTTTTGCTTATCACAGCTGATGTTTCCGGGCAAATGATGTGTTGCTCCTGGGGAAGTTTTGTTTTCCTTTGTAGTGTGTAATGTAAGTACTTTACCTCTGTGATTTATATTATGCAAAAGTGTACGTAATATCACACTATTTCCTATTTTCTGTAATTATTTAATTATAATAAAATTAATCACCTTCTTTAAAGCCATATCCGATCATTTTAAATACTTGGTAAAACATATTCACACACAGTGTCAGTGTGGGCACACTCAGATCCATCGCTCGTGCCTAGGCCACTGCTGGCTTCACACATAGAAGTTCAGTGAGTGAGCAGCTTCAGAGAGGAGGAGAGGGTGGAGAAAAGCTCTTATATGCAGCTCCTGATATCATTACATTTACTTGCCCGGAAGCAGATTGAGTTGAAGCAATGCTTGTTCCAGCTAACCGGAGCTCTGTAAATCAAGATCTACTTAGAAAACTCAGTAGACCCTCCCAACCATAAAAAGCCATATTCACTGAGATCTGTGGTTTAGCAATTCCTAGACAGCTTCTCTAATGTTCTTCCCAAAGATGTAGCTCATATCATAATGTAAAAAATACATCCCCTCCTCGATTCTATTGTTGAGTTATTTTTAGCTAACCAACTGCTTTCGTCATTATGTATAACAGAAAAAAGCGTATGCCTGGTGTAGCATGGAAATGCAAAAGGTACATCAGAGTGTGTGTTGGGTACATTTTTATTATATTCAATGATATCTGTGAATGATAAGGCTATAGAAAATTCATATAAAGTAGACTGAAGCTAAACTTTGTACTGTTCAGCATTCAGGTGTGCGCTCTCTTAGTACATAGTCTAGCGTCACCATCACTTAATCTTTTCTATAAGTCAGTAGTGCAAGTGAAGATAAGAAATGTCATGTATTTTGTGTTCAGTTGTAAAAAAGAAAAACTATTAGAAAGTATTGTATTTCTTGCATAACTGAAATGCTTTGTGTTGTAGGCACTTGGAGGATAACCAAATCAGTATCATTGAGCGTGGAGCATTTCAAGACTTGAAGCAATTAGAACGGATGTAAGTACTTACTAATGAAAAGTCGCACAGGAATTAAGGATTTCAACTTTAAATGTTGAAAAGTAACAGTCATAAAGAAGTATAGGTGACCGAAATGGGAAATGAAAGATAACAGGTTAAGTGTCATAGAATAAACAACTCATTTTTATACCTACTAAATGGAATACTATGTGATTGCTCAATGACTTTGCTTAACGAACATCAAATACCGCCACTGTGCTAAAACCTATTTAATTAAATTGACTAAAGGCTGAAATCAATAAATCTATCATGTGTAAAGGTACCCGTCAAGGCTATGTCCAATTAGTTTCTTGGGAAATTTAAAGCATCACTCCAGCTTTTTTTATTCCACTGCAATACTGGTGCTTTAAATCTAAGTCTTATATTCATCCGCTGGTGTCTTTGTGACCTGTCACCTGCTCCATTGTTTCACGGAGCGTGCCGGAAGTTACAGCTCAGTGCAATTCTATGAGAGCCTCATTCTGTCTCTGATAGAGTTGTATTGAGCACTTGTGTCTTAACTTCTGACTTCTGGCAAGTCAGAAGTTATGGGTACAAGAGGACATCGGGGGACTGGAGGGGACTCTGATTTAAAGCACCACTATTGTGGTGAAAAAGAACAAAAGCTGGAGTGTTGCTTTGAAGGAGCAGTAGAAAATGTAATAGACTAGAAGCTGTTAAATACCTAGCTGCTCTGGAAGTCTCAAATCAGTGATTGTTTACTTTCTTGTAGCAATGTCATGTTGTACAGCAGATCTTCTGGGGTCATCTTGGGAGTAGGTTATGTAATGACCGATATTGGTGTATGGGGCTCAACAGTGCATTAAAGTTATGATCATTCTGTTGGCAAGTTCTATGTGTAGGTATCTGCTATTTTAAAATAAGCCATGTGCAACCTGGCAATCATAGACTTGGAACGTCCTCTTTCTGTAAGCATATGAAGCCGCATCACCTACTCGTGGGGAAAGCAAACTATTGTCACGATAGTAATGTAGTGACTGGGAGTCGGGACACCTAAACTGGCCCGCATGCTAGGGGAGGGAATATTACATAGGATGATTCCTAGTCAACTTCAACCAGGAAACCTAGTAAATGACAATGCCAAAAACATTGTGGCTGATTTGAGCAGCACACATTCTCGGTTTGACAACATTACTTTTGTTTTTTTAAATCTACCTTGTGCTTGTTGCCTGAAGAGCTTGTGGGCACTTTAACCATATTTATGTGACAAAGGACAGCTGCCCATATTTGTTGTGACGCTTACTTAAGCATTTGAAAGAAGGCACACATTTTTTGTCTTCCATGATTGAAAGTCTCAATACTTCTCATTCTCCTCCTCATTTTTACTAAAATTATTTTTTTGAGAAAAGTAAAAAAAAAAAAAAAAATATGCACAAAAAATGTGGTCATCATCAGAATAATATTACATTACTAAATATCGCAAACCAGGTGAAACAGAGAGCATTAACACTAGAAGTCCCAGAGAGGGGTCATTTAACATGTCTACCTTTGGAACCCAGAGATGGGTCGAATGACCTGAAGGATTTTAGCTAACATCCTATAATCACCGTCTTTTGTTCTGTAATTAAGGCCATTACTGTCGCACCACAGGAGGTTGTTGTTTTCCATTGAGTTTAGCCATTTAGTTTCTAGTTAGTTCTATTCAGTTTGGACTAAGGGTCATTTGACCCTCTTTCGGGACTTCAGGGGGGAGCTCGAAATTTCTAGGACTTCTAGTGTTAAAACAGAAAACTATTATGGCTGAATAGTACAGACTAGCCCACATTTAGGCTACAGTCATTTCTCTTTGATAAAAATACAAGTGCATCTCAATAAATTAGAATATTTTAAAAAAAATAGTTTATTTCAGTAATTCAATACAAAAAGGGAAGCACATGTATGATATAGAGTCATTACATACAGAGTGATAAATTTCAAGTGTTTATTTCTGTTAATGTTCATAATTATGGCTTACAGCCAATGAAAACCCAAAAGTCATTTTCTCAGAAAATTAGAATATTATATAAGACCAACTGAAAAAATGATTTTAAACTCAGAAATGTTGGCGCCTACTGAAAAGTCTGTATAGTAAATGCACTCAATACTTGGTCGGGGCTACTTTTGTAGGAGTTACTGCTTCAATGCGGCGTGGCATGGAGGCAATCAGCCTGTGGCACTGCTGAGGTGTTATGGAAGCCCAGGTTGCTTTGATAGCAGCCTTCAGCTCATCTGCATTGTTGGGTCTGGTGTCTCTCATCTTCCTCTTGACAATTCCCCATAGATTTTTTATGGGGATTAGGTCGGGCGAGTTTGCTGGCCAATCAAGCACAGTGGTACTGTGTTAGTAAACCAGGTATTGGTACTTTTGGCAGTGTTGCCAGGTGCCAAGTCCTGCTGGAAAATTAAATTTCCATCTCCAATAAGCTTATCGACAGAGGGCTGCATGAAGTGCTCTAAAATTTCCTGTTAGATGGCTGCGCTGACTTTGGTCTTGATGAAACACAGTGGACCTACACCAGCAGATGACATGGCTCACAAAACCAATAACAAGGATGACAGCGCTCCTCGAGGTGAAAAAACATGCAATTCTTTATTCCATCAGTTATGTAACAACAACGTTTTGACCTGGTGGTCTTTATCAAGCATGCTTGATAAAGACTACCAGGTCGAAATGTTGCTGTTACAAAACTGGTGGAATAAAGAATTGCATGTTTTTTCACCTGGAGGAGCGCTGTCATCCTTGTTATTGGTATGTTATTTCAAGTGATCCCTTCATCATGGACGTGCGCTCCTGAGGTGCTGATTGTGCTGTTGCACAGGCACATAAGTTTTTTAACCAAGGTGCTGTGGACTTTTCTTTTTTGGATATGGCACCCAAAACCATCACTGATTGTGGAAACTTCACACTAGACTTCAAGCAGCTTGGATTGTGGCCTCCCCACTCTTCCTCCAGACTCTGGGACCTTAATGTCCAAATGAAATGCTTAATTTACTTTCATCTGAAAACAACACCTTGGACCACTGAGAAACAGTCCAGTTCTTTTTCTCCTTGGTCTAAGTAAGACGCCCCTGGCACTAATATTGGTCAGGAGTGGCTTTACACAAGGAATGCGGCAGTTGTAGCCCATATCGTGGATACGTCTGTGTGTGGTGGCTATAGAAGCACTGACTCCAGCAGCAGTCCACTCCTGGTGAACCTCCCCCAAATTTTTGAAGGGCCTTTTCTTAATAATCCTATCAAGGCTGCAGTTAACCCGGTTGGTTATGCACCTTTTTCTGCCACATTTTTTCCTTCCACTCAACATTTCATTAATATGCTTGGGTACAGCACTCTGTGAAGAGTCAGCTTCTTTAGCAAAGACCTTTTGTGGCTTACCTCCTTTTTGGAGTAAGTCAATGACTGCCTTCTGAACATCTGTCAAGTCAGCAGTGTTCCCCATGATTGTGTAGCCTACTGAACCAGACTAAGGGACCATTTTAAATGCTTCGGAAGCCTTTGCAGGTGTTTTGTGGTAATTATTCTAATTTTCTGCGATAATGACTTTTGGGTTTTCATTGACTGTAAGCCATAATCATCAACATTAACAGAAATAAAAACTTGAAATAGATCCCTCTGTGTGTAATGACTATATAAAAGTGTTTTCCTTTTTATATTGAATTACTGAAATAAATTAACTTTTTGAGGATATTCTAATTTATTGAGATGCACTTGTACATAGAGGTAAAATGATTGAACTACAAACTCCAATAAAAGTTAGTGAGACCAAAAATGAGACCTGTAAATGTCAATATGTAAACACTAATATGGCTGAGAGAGCACTGGAAAAAACCTATAAAGGTCACAAATGCTAAAACAGGGTATTAACCAGCACAAAAGAGTAGAACACAATTATAACAACCTGTTATGAAAAAGATGAGTACTAGAAGGTATGCGACAGTAGTACCAGAGTGGAATCACCATAAACAAGAGTACAAACTAATGTAACACCCTCAATGGAGCTATTACTCAATCTTCATAGGGACAAGAGCAAAAAATTGGAGACCATGTTGAAATAAAAAACAGGCTGAAAGGTTGAGAGTATGGAATGCAACAATACATGGTGCTAGAAAATAAGATATTTAACTCAAAGAACCTTTGGACTAGTACTATGTCCAAACATAAAGATCATTTATGCTGGAAGACCTGGAATAAGAAGAATCAAAGTAGGATGAGGACACCCCACTCATATTGTCACAACATAAGTGACTTCTTCAGGGGTGAAGCAGTTGAAAGATGGCACAAAACATTTTGGTTGACATGCAGTTATTTGAGTAGCACAAATCTTCAGGTCGACAACATTATTTTTTGGAACAAAGTTGTGCTCGTTGCCAGAAGAGAGTGTGGGCCCTTTAGCGATATTTATGTGGCAAAGAACAGCTGCCCAGATTTGTAGTGAAGCTTACTTAAGCATTTGAATGAGGACAGAAAATTGTTTGTCTTCCATGACTGAAATTCTCAGTACTTCTCATTCTCCTCCTCATTTTTGCTAAAAATAATTTTTTTGTAATTTAGAAAATAAAAATTCTTGGCATTCCACGGATGCAATTTTTATTTACAAAATTTTCAATTTTTACATAGGTGTTTAATGATTTATTTGGGTTGGGTAAAGTTGATTGGTGGAATCCTATTCAGGAATGAACCCCTGTGCATAGCTGTTCACAAAGAGAAAAAAATTGTTATTGGAAAAAAAAATTGCAGGGCTTAGATGACTACCAATTTTCATTTTTGGGGCGGGGGCTCCTTTTTTTCTTATTTTTAGTGAAATTAATTTTGTTGGGAGGCACAAAATATGGGGAATTTGTCCATTAGGACTGTGCGCAAGATTTGGCCTTTGCATAAAGCGAGGTACAAAGAGAAAAATTATTGTAACTTAGCCAACAAAAATTCTTGAAATTCCGCGAGTGCAATTTTCTTTAGCAAAATTTTCAGTTATTGTATAAATAATGATATTTTGGGGGTTGGGGGAAGTTCCCCTATGGAACTCTGTGTGAGATAAGGCCTATACTCTGGATTAAGAACATAAAAAGCTTTGGTGGTGTTTATTTATTATCCATGTGTCCTGTATAAAACAAATACAGTGAAGGAAATAATTATTTGATCCCTTGCTTATTTTGTAAGTTTGCCCACTGACAAATACATGAGCAGACTATAATTTTAAGGGTAAATTTATTTTAACAGTGAGAGGTAGAATATCCAACATAAAATCTAGAAAATCACATTGTATAAATTATATTAATTTATTACAATTTTGCGAGAGAGAAATAAGTATTTGATCCCTCTGGCAAAGAAGACTTAATACTTGGTGGCAAAACCCTTGTTGGCAAGCCCAGCAGTCAGACGCTTTTTGTAGTTGATGATGAGGTTTGCGCACATGTCAGGAGGAGTTTTGGTCTACTCCTTTTTGCAGATCATCTCTAAATCATTAAGAATTTGAGGCTGTTGCTTGGCAACTCGACGCTTTAGCTCCCTCCATAAGTTTTCTATGGGATTATGGTCTGGAGACTGACTAGGCCACTCCATGACCTTAATGTGCTTCTTTTTGAGACACTCCTTTCTTGCTTTGGCTGTATGTTTTAGGTAATTGTCGTGCTCCCATGACCCATTTTTAATGTCCTGGTGTAGGGAAGGAAGTTGTCACTCAGGATTTTATGGTACATTTTTCCATCCATTGTCCCATTGATGCGGTAAAGTAGTCCTGTGCCCTTAGCAGAGAAGCATCCCTAAAACATAATGTTTCCACCTCCCATGTTTGATACTGGGGACAGTGGTTCTTTGGGTCATATGCAGCATTTCTCTTCCTCCAAACATGGTGAGTTGAGTTAAGGCCAAAGAGCTCAATTTTTGTCTCATCTGACCACACACCTTCTCTCAATCACTCTCAGAATCATCCAGGTGTTCATTGGCAAACTTCAGATGGACATGCACAAGTGCCTTCTTGAGCAGTGGGACTTTGCGAGTACTGCAAGATTTTAAGCCATTACGGCATTATGTGTTACCAATGGTTTTCTTAGTGACAGTGGTCCCAGCTGCCTTGAGATCATTAACAAGTTCCCCCCTGTGTAATTTTCGGTTGATTTCTCACCTTCCTCATGATCCTGGATACCCCACGTGGTGAGATTTTGCATAGTGCAGCAGATCAATGCAGGAGAAAAAACAGAAGGTATCCAGCTCACCTGTTCCTTTTTTTGGAGACCAGCATAAATGACCGTGCACGGACCGGAGAGGAGGAAGCCAAGCTCCAAATTCAAAGGAAAAAGAGGAATATGGTCTAGCAAACAAGTCGATTGAATTTCTTCTTTAACAAAGTATAAATTTATTTGATCATGAATAAAACTTTATTATATCTGGCAGAAGTAGAGAGCTATACTTCTGTACTTCTGACAGACATAATGAAGTTTTATTCATGATCAAATAAATTTATACTTTTTTAAAGAAGAAATTCAATCGACTTGTTTGCTAGACCATATTCCTCTTTTTGCAGCAGATCAATGTCTATTGACAGTCATTTTGTATTTCTTCCATTTTCTTACTATTGCACCAACAGTTGTCTCCTTCTCATCAGTGTCTTACTTATTGTTTTGTCGCCCATTCCAGCCTTGTGCAGGTCTATAATCTTGTCCCTGACATCTTTAGAAAGCTCTTTGGTCTTGCCCATGTTGTAGAGGTTAGAGTCTGACTGATTAATTGAGTCTGTGGATAGGAGTCTTTTCTACAGGTGACAATGTAAGACAGCTGTCTTTAATGCAGGTAAGGAGTTGATTCCTCCAGCCCATCTCCTCATTAAGACCGGTGTGAACAAAGATTTACAGTTTACCTTTACAATATTCCTTCATTCACATTTTGTCCTCTGCTATGATTGAACTTGATGGACAAAAGTCTATGTTTAGTCTTTCTTTGTCGTGTATAATAATTTATTTATACAGCACATACACATAGAAATTCAGGGTTTTTTCCAGTTTTAGAAGATACAGCAACTATTATTCCTGGTATGTTTATAGAAAATACTTGTATGTCTAGTCTGTTTTATTCTTGGAATTTTGCTTCACTTTTGTCTTTGGGACAAAAGACTCTTTTGTCTGTATATTAGTAATATTCTAAACTTGTTTTATATGTATTTCTTTCACTCACTGGTTGCATTCCAGATAAAATATCGTAATGTTCATTATCATTATGGAAAAAGTCAGTATTGTCGTTAAACCCTGTTGTCTATGCAGCCAAGTTTTGCATTTACGTTTGTATATTTCTTTCTTGGTCTTCCAAGAGCCATAACTTTTTACATTTCTCTGTCCACATAGCTGTATGACAGCTTGTTATTTGTAGGACAAGTTGTAGTCTTGAATTACACCATCCAGTTTACTATACAATGTACCGAAAAATATGCAAAAAAACCACCCTAGTGTAATGAAATGTTAAAAAAGTGAAATTTCACTATTGTTTGAGTTTTGCTTTATTCTATGGCAAAACTGAAAAACAAAAGTGATGGATTCTCCAGGTCAGTACAATTATTATTATTATTATTATTATTTATTATTATAGCGCCATTTATTCCATGGCGCTTTACAAGTGAAAGAGGGTATACGTACAACAATCATTAACAGTACAAGACAGACTGGTATAGGAGGAGAGAGGACCCTGCCCGCGAGGGCTCACAGTCTACAGGGAATGGGTGATGGTACAATAGGTGAGGACAGAGCTGGTTGCGCAGTGGTCTACTGGGCTGAGGGCTATTGTAGGTTGTAGGCTTGTTGGAAGAGGTGGGTCTTGAGGTTCCTCTTGAAGCTTTCCACGGTAGTGGAGAGTCTGATGTGCTGAGGTAGAGCGTTCCAGAGTATGGGGGATGCACGGGAGAAATCTTGTACACGATTGTGGGAAGAGGAGATAAGAGAGGAGCAGAGAAGGAGATCTTGTGAGGATCTAAGGTTGCGTGCAGGTAGGTACTGGGAGACTAGGTCACAGATGTAGGGAGGAGACAGGTTGTGCATGGCTTTGTATGTCATAGTTAATGTTTTGAACTGGAGTCGTTGGGCGATGGGAAGCCAGTGAAGGGATTGGCAGAGTGGCGAGGCTGGGGAGTAGCGAGGGGAGAGGTGGATTAAGCGGGCCGCAGAGTTTAGGATAGATTGGAGGGGTGCAAGAGTGTTGGAAGGGAGGCCAGAGAGCAGGAGGTTGCAGTAGTCGAGGCGGGAGATGATGAGGGAATGCACTAATGTTTTTGCAGATTCTTGGTTAAGAAAAGCACGGATCCGGGAGATATTTTTGAGTTGTAGTCTGGATGAGGTGAAGAGGGCTTGGATGTGTGGCTTGAAGGATAGAGCAGAGTCGAGGGTCACTCCAAGGCAACGAGCTTGTGAGACTGGGGTGAGTGAGCAACCATCAAGTTTGATGGAAAGGCTTGTTGGAGGAGATGAGTGAGGAGGAGGAAAGACAATAAACTCTGTTTTGTCCATGTTAAGTTTTAGGAATCGTGCAGAGAAGAAGGATGAAATAGCAGACAAACATTGTGGTATTTTGGTTAGTAGAGAGGTAATGTCAGGTCCAGAGAGGTAGATCTGTGTGTCATCGGCATAGAGATGGTACTGGAAGCCGTAGGACTCTATGAGCTGTCCCAAGCCGAAGGTATAGATGGAGAACAGCAGGGGTCCAAGAACTGAGCCTTGCGGGACACCACCAGATAGGGGGCGAGATGAGGAAGTGGTGTGAGAATGGGAGACGCTGAAAGTTCGGTCGGTTAGGTATGAGGAGATCCAAGATAGGGCCAAGTCTGTGATGCCCAGAGATGAGAGAATCTGTAGTAGGAGGGAATGGTCTACTGTGTCGAAGGCAGAGGACAGGTCCAGGAGGAGGAGGATAGAGTAGTGTCGCTTGGCTTTGGCGGTTAGTAGATCATTGGTGACTTTGGTTAGGGCAGTTTCGGTAGAATGATGTGGTCGGAAGCCAGATTGAAGCCGGTCAAAGAGGCAGCAGGAGGAGAGGTATGAGGACAATTCAAGATGGACATGCTGTTCCAGTAGTTTTGAGGCGTAGGGGAGAAGGGATATGGGGCGATAGTTTGACACAGAGGATGGGTCAAGGGAGGGCTTTTTGAGGATGGGTGTAATAGAGGCATGTTTAAAGCATGAAGGGAATACACCACTTGCTAGTGATAGGTTGAAGAGATGGGTTAGGGCTGGGATGAGGACTGCGGTGATGTTGGGGATGAGGTGCGATGGGAGCAGGTCCAGGGCACAGGTGGTTAGATGTGATCTTGAGAGTAGAGTGAAGAGATTGTTTTCTGTCATGGTGGAGAAGCTGGATTTGGAGGAAGAGGGATGAGTAGCTATGATGAGGGGCTGTGGTGATTGTGGGCCAAAGCTTGCTCTGATGTTGTCAATCTTCCGCTTGAAGAAAGAGGCAAAGTCTTCAGCTGAGATGACAATTATGAGAATACCAAAATTGCATACATATTTTTTTTTAAGTGGTTAAAAATATTGGATAATTTTGAGTTGGTTTGTAAGGAGGTGTACTGACTGAAAAAAATAAATTTTTCGTTATGGCGTTTACCTAAAGGTCGGTAAATTAAATTTTTTTATAAATTATTTTATTTAAGGATTTAAGAAATAAAATATAACAAGTTCACCAAAGTATGGCCACATGATACATTATTCAGAGAAGACATTAAATGCCCCCATACATATTAGACTAATGTCGGCCAAACCCGCTGATATTGACGGGTTCACACGATACATGGTGTATATGGGAATCAGTAGACTAATGTCAGGGGAACTGTTGATCGCACATGTTCAAATTCAGTCTGCCGATCACATTGTTCTTGTTGATAGCAGGAGAGCTTGGACAAGTGAATGCTCCTGTGTATGAAAGTTGACTGGGATGACTGTCAGCCAAACAATCAGCCAAAGCATAATTAACCTGTCATGGTTCCACCTCCCTGTCCACATGGCTAGGGGGTGGAGCCTTCTTTCGGGCCTCACTTCCGGAGCTTGGATGCTTTAAATTCTGTCATCTCTGGTGAACCAGCATCAGCTATAAGCTTAGCACTGCTTTGCCTGTGATTGCTGGTCCCTGTAAGTGTTTCCTGATCTGTCCTTCCCCTGTGCTCTGTTTGTGTTTCGTCCCACCTCCTTACTTCCCACAATAGCCCCAGTCGTTCCCCCTTCTCCTACCTCCCCACTCGGTTGCTTCCTCTGGTACTGACCTTGGCCTGACCTCGACCCCACTTTTGCTCGTTCCTAAAGTCTTCTTTCTTATCGTACTGTGTATGACCTAGCCTGCCTGACCATCCCCTGCACGCCCCATGGCCTCTGTATTCTGGCTGACTCTGCAGGGCAGTGCTCCAGCACATACGATGTGTCCACCTCCATGCTGATTCAGCTCTGTGTAGTGTCTTTTCCTGCAGGGCTCCAGCTCCCCCTGGTGGTAGCCTGACATAAGCCGTTTAATATTTTTGGTCAGCTTACGAATGGTAACAGATGACTGAGAAAACCATGAATTCCACAATGAGGCTCTGAAGAATAATTAATACTTTTATAAGATGCATAGAAGTGCCACAGTCGCAATAACATATGAAAAAAACCAACATTCTCTTTTCCCACTCTTGACACACTGAGAGAAATACCGCAGAAGAAATGCTACCACAGGCCTTCTGTATCTGTTGTTTCAGGTGCTCCACATGCCAGATCCTGAATCTGCGGTATTGCTCTCGGTGTGTCAAGAGTGGAAGAAGAGAATCGCGGTGACAATTCAACACAATGGGCGCACTTTGAGCACATCATTTAGTGGGTTACTGTCGTTTTACCATGTCACAAACGTGTTAATAACTCGATAATAAATACAGCTACATTAAAAATGAGCACACCATTGTTTTTCTTGTGCAATTCTCTATGTGTTTGATGTGTCACCTGACCCTTTCCCATTGAAAAAATGAAAGTTGAATTCAAAATGGCGGCTTTGCAGATGGCTTTAAATGTTTGGCCCCTCCCATGTACTAATATGCCACAAATGGTAAGGTGATATCAGCAACCACTTCCATTTTATGGCCCACCCTGTACTTATCTGTATATTTACATAATTATAACTATATGAAAGAAAAATTATAGACTACATATATGCATGTATATATCATTACAAATACAATATACTTATTATATACACATGGTGTATGTATAAATATCTACTATAGACTTTCATTAGGTGCTGTATACACTTTGTGCAGAATTATTAGGCAAATGAGTATTTTGATTACATGATAATTTTTATACATGTTGTCCTACTCCAAGCTGTATAGGCTTGAGAGCCAACTACCAATTAAGTAAATCAGGTGATGTGCATCTCTGTAATGAGGAGGGGTGTGGTGTAATGACATCAACACCCTATATAAGGTGTGCATAATTATTAGGCAACTTCCTTTCCTTTGGCAAAATGGGTCAGAAGAGAGATTTCACGGGCTCCGAAAAGTCCAAAATTGTGAGATGTCTGACAGAGGGATGCAGCAGTCCTGAAATTGCCAAACTTTTGAAGCGTGATCACCAAACAATCAAGCGTTTCATGGTAAATAGCCAACAGGGTTGCAAGAAGCATGTTGGGCAAAAAAGGTGGAAATTAACTGCCCATAAATTGAAGAAAATCAAGCGTATAGCTGACTAGATGCCATTTGCCACCAGTGTGGCCATATTTCAGAGCTGCAACGTTACTGGAGTATCAAAAAGCACAAGGTGTGTCCTTCTCAGGGACATGGACAAGGTAAGGAAGGCTGAAAGATGATCACCTTTGAACAAGAAACATAAGATAAAACGTCAAGACTGGGCCAAGAAATATCTTAAGACTGATTTTTCAAAGGTTTTATGGACTGATGAAATGAAAGTGACTCTTGATGGGCCAGATGGATGGGCCAGAGGCTGGATCAGTAAAGGGCAGAGAGCTTCACTCCGACTCAGACACCAGTAAGGTGGAGGTGGGGTACTGGTATGGGCTGGTATCATCAAAGATGAACTTGTGGGACATTTTCGGGTTTAGGATGGAGTGAAGCTCAACTCCCAGACCTACTGCCAGTTTCTGGAAGACAACTTCTTCAAACAGTGGTACAGGAAGAAGTCGGTATCAGTCAAGAAAAACATGACTTTCATGCTAGACAATGCTCCATCACATGCATCCAACTACTCCACAGCGTGGCTGGCCAGTAAAGGTCTAAAAGATGAAAAAATAGTGACATGGCCCCCTTGTTCACCTGATCTGAACCCCATAGAGAACCTGCGGTCCCTCATAAAATGTAAGATCTACAGGGAGGGAAAACAGTACACCTCTCGGAACAGTGTCTGGGAGGCTGTGGCGGCTGCTGCACGCAATGCTGATCGTAAACAGATCAAGCAACTGACAGAATCTATGGATGGTAGGCTGTTGAGTGTCATCAGAAAGAATGGTGGCTATATTGGTCACTAATTTTTTGGGGTTTTGTTTTTGCATGTCAGAAATATTTATTTCTAAATTTTGTGCAGTTATATTGATTTACCTGGTTAAAATAAAGTGAGATGGGAATATATTTGGTTTTTATTACGTTGCCTAATAATTCTGCACGGTAATAGTTACCTGCACAAACAGAAATCTTCCTAAGATAGCCAAATCTAAAAAAAACCACTCCAACTTCCAAAAATATTAAGCTTTGATATTTATGAGTCTTTTGGGGTGATTGAGAACATAGTTGTTGATCAATAATAAAAAAAATCCTCTAAAATTCAACTTGCCTAATAATTCTTCACACGGTGTATAGTTTTCATTACACACTATTCATATGTAAGGGATAATGATGGGACATGTGACAGCCCTATCACTCCTGTGGATGTGGTGTGGAGTGTAGCGATGCTGCTGCTTTCCACAGATGAGTGTACAGATGGAAGAAGGAAAAGAGTTAACCTGCGGTGCCATGTGGGTTAAGAAGATGATCAATTGAAGATAAATTTTGATTTATTGTTCTACGCGGTTTGGAGTTTCGAAACGTCTTCTTCAGGAAGCAAAATCACTGAATTGTCACTGTGCATCAGTGTTTTCTTTCCTGAAGAAGTTCCAAAACACGTAGAACAATAAATCACAATTTATCTCAATTGGTTGTCTTGTTATATCAAACACAGCAGCGTGGGTTAACCTTTTTGCTTCTTCATTCCGTACACTGGTCCATCTACAGGGTCTGCAGCAACCATTGGGTTTTCCTTGCCCTTATAACAGTTGTGACTTACACAACTACCGCAGGTGAGTGATTCCCTGTAATCAGTTTATTCTGGTACCACCGGGATAAAACACTATTTGTGCTTTGTTGTCTTTTCTAACAATTTTAACTGCTTTCTACAGATGAGAGGAGCAGGGTCACTGCTATGTTATTTCCATTGCTGGAATGGAGGCTAGAAGTCAGCGCGAAGGCAGATAACTAACAGCCAATTAGTGTGCAGTGGGCGGTGCTGGGGCAAATTAGTGATAGCCAATGAATATGCAGTGGGTGGGCAGAGGGTGGGGCTGGGCAGATAACTGACAGCTAATTAGTGTGCAGTGGGCGGTGCTGGGGCAGATTAGTGACAGCCAATGAATATGCAGAGGGTGGGGCTAGGCAGATAACTGACTGCTAATTAGTGTGCAGGGGGCGGTGCGGGGGCAGATTACTTACAGCTAATGAATATTCAGTGGGTGGTGCTGGAGCCGATTAGTGACAGCCAATGAATATGCAGTGGGCGGGCAAAGGGTGGGGTTAGGCAGATTACTGACTGACAATGAGTGTGTAGTGGATGGCAGAGGGCCATGCTGGATACTGAGATTGGGCGGGGCCAGCTATGGCTGTGAGGTTAGATAAACAAGCACAGGAATCAAATTTGGTAAAGCTGCAGGTAGGCAAACTCTATTTTAATTCTCTATACACCAACCATTTTGCTTTATAGGGGAACAGCACACAAATACATACTCACACCACTATTTCCTCAAGGAAAAAACAATGTAAATAGTCCCATAGATATATATACATTATTTCAAAATTTAAAAAAAAACTATTGACAGTGTAATTTTTCAAGGGATCCACAGATAGGCCCCAATTATATCCACTTAGTAACGATGGAAAAAATTGATGACAAAGTATATTTTGGCAGGGATTCACAGTTATATCAGACTAACAACTTTATATTCCTTAAGTGCCAGTTATTTATGAAATATAAGTTTAATTCTACATAGTCAATAGTCTATATATTAGGCAGCATTCACTTGGGACACATAAAAATTACCACCCATGGGAGGCCATCAAAAATTGATAACAATCTCACAATACAATATTATTTACAAGTTGCCTATTCAGGCTAAACATTGCAGGTAAAATTGTTAATTTGAATACAAAAGCTTGTTTGCTGTTTAACAAACACCATGTGGTAATGCTGCCGATATAGTTATAAATGAAAAGACATTTGTGAGGATTTACCGTACTTCCTATGAATATGTGATGGTTTGATATAGAAGATTTTTAAAACATGATTATACCTAGGAAGAAGTAGCAGTTGGAATGTTCATAGTGAATAACGCGCATTTCCATCTTCTTCTTCAGGGGTGTTGTTTTGTATTCAATTTAACAATTTTACCTGAAATGTTTAGCCTGATTAGGCAACTTGTAAATAATATTGTATTCTGAGATTGTTATCAATTTTTAATGGCCTCCCATGCGTGGTTATATATATTATATGTGTCCCCAGTGAATGCTGCCTAATATATAGATTATTGACTATGTAGCCATTAAACTTATATTTCATAAATAATTGGCACTTCAGGAATATAAAGTTCTTAGTCTGATATAACTGTGAATCCCTGCCAAAATTTACTTTGTCATCAATTTTTTTCATTGTTACTAAGTGGATATAATTGGGTCCTATCTACGGATCCCTTGTTTGGAAAATTACACTATCAATACAGGGTTTGGTTTTTTTTAATTTTAAAATAAAGTATATATTCTGTGGGAATATTTAGCGCTTGTTTTTTCCTTGAGGAGATAGTGGTGTGAGTGGGTAAGCAAACTGGCTGCAAACAATAAAGTGAAATACAGAAGGAACAAAAGGTATAAACATTTTTTTTCTCTATAGCGTTGTTGTATATCACAATACAGCACCACCGATTGGCTTAAAACATTTCTTTATATAAAGGTTTGGTAAATATCTACATATAGTAGGAATTATAAATTTCATATTTCCCCCTTAATTCTATTATATCAGTACTGTAAGGTATAATGCTTCTGTATTTGCAAACTGTATTAATGTCAGTTCACTAGGGAAAAAAATGAAAAGAATTTAGCAATTGGAGATAAACGTTGTTGTTCAGTGCATTCTCTGAGCTTAAGTTCTGTTATTAGCAGGATCACGCATCATTACCATAGGATTCAGCACTCTTGTGTGAGAAAATGAGCCAAGCTTGAAAAACTGTATTTCACATTTGCTGTAATACATCTGATATGTCTTGGTTGAAAATATGTAAAGAATGCAGTTAGACTTATCTAGGATGAAGATACAGAATGAATAATTTGGGAAGTGACAAAAGCCTCACGTTTGTGTCACTTAGCCAGACGTTTTATTTTATTTAAATGGAACCTGTCACCTGTCAAAATGCTATAACCTGAAGATATGGAGTCAGCCTGCAGCTTAATAGTATATTAATCCTGTCTGTCGCCTGCACATTGAACCCCGCTGCCGGGAGGAAACTAACTTTACTCCTCCCAGCAGCATTCGGGTTTCGATTACATGGGAGGTACCGGCATGGGGTCAGTCACCGCTCTGTGTATAGAGAGCGGCAGCTGTAACCACACCCCCAGTATTGACTCAGAGGCACTGATCATTAGTGAAGGCTGTCAGTCAGTGCGGAGGGGCTTGGTTACAGTCATCGCTCTCCACGCCAACCCACGTCACCACCCTGATAACTGAAACCGGAACGCTGGTTTATTTCCTCCTGGAAGAAAGAAAAAACTGGCCACTTTTAATTTGGTGAAAGATCCTCTTTAAGGAGTTGTTCAAAGTTGCAAAGTTTCTTTAATCAAATGTTAGAAATGCTACAAAAATTTTGTTGTAAATTAGGTCAGCACAAAACAATGAGTTAATTCATGCAACATAAAGCACTGATAAAATTACAGCTAATAATAGTCAAATTGTCTCTCTAGGAAAGGACACAAACTCTAGCGCCACCTATTGGAAGTAGCAATCCTAAAAGTCAAAAGTGGCCTTTTAACAAGCCTTTTCATATGACCTAGGATATATGCCACATCAGAATCCCAATTTGCAGACACGGTGTTTCGGGGTTATTGCCCCTCGTCAGTGCAAAGTGTGGGTAACTGATCTGGCGTTTGAGAAGCTTTGTGGGGACCATGGGGGAAGACTATTCTCCTTAGGGAGACCTGACAAACCAGTCTGGCTGTCAGTGGTGAGGGGACTTATAGCTGCAATGCCCCTCTGGGAATTACTCAAATTGTCTCTCCAGGAAAGGAGACAAACTCTAGCGCAGCGCCACCTATTGGAAGTAGCAATCCTAAAAGTCAAAAGTGGCCTTTTAACAAGCCTTTTCATATGACCTAGGATATATGCCACATCAGAATCCCAATTTGCAGACACGGTGTTTCGGGGTTATTGCCCCTCGTCAGTGCAAAGTGTGGGTAACTGATCTGGCGTTTGAGAAGCTTTGTGGGGACCATGGGGGAAGACTATTCTCCTTAGGGAGACCTGACAAACCAGTCTGGCTGTCAGTGGTGAGGGGACTTATAGCTGCAATGCCCCTCTGGGAATTACTCAAATTGTCTCTCCAGGAAAGGAGACAAACTCTAGCGCAGCGCCACCTATTGGAAGTAGCAATCCTAAAAGTCAAAAGTGGCCTTTTAACAAGCCTTTTCATATGACCTAGGATATATGCCAGATCAGAATCCCAATTTGCAGACATGGTGATTCAGGGTGATTGCCCCTCATCAGTGCAAAGTATGGGTAACTGATCTGGCTCATGAGAAGCTTTGTGGGGACCACGAGGGAAGACTATTCTAATAATAGTGAAAGTAGTCACATTGAACCCCGACCCCAGCACATTTAGAATGAAGATGACTGTTCTGTTGTAGTACCTTGTGGGACGCTACATGACTATTTTCACAGTACTTAGTTGCGATGAAGCATGAATTGCAGTCTTCACCCTTTCACCACCCGACAATTTTCCATTTTCAATTTTTGTTTTTCCTCCCCTTCTTCAAGGAGTCATAACTTTTTTTATTTTTCCATTTACAATGATAGTTTATTTGCGGAACAAATTGTTCTTTTGAATGAAATCATTATTTTTACCACATAGTGTACTAGAAAAGAGGAAAAAGAAATGTTTTCTCATTTTGTCTCTCATAGTTGGGGTTTACCTATGATGTCAATTACAAGCATCTAATTGACAATAAGAAATACTAGTGGGGATGTTTAAAGTAGGTTTTACAACGTGCAATACAAATCCCTTTAAAATTCAGTTTATTAGATAATATTAAAATCGCCCAGGTGATTAACCCAAAAACTCAAACAATAAATTGATATAAAATAGAAAGCTCATATAGATCAGGGGTAGCCAAAGATCGTAATATATGTAGGCAGATATGACAATAATATAATAATACCAATACAGTACACACATCTATACTGTAGTGACCCTAATATGTCACTGTGTCTGGCTCTGCTTATCAACGGAGGGTATGACACCCTAACGTAGCTGGGCACCCCCGTTCCTCGACAGCTGACCCTCACTCTCCCTAAAACAAGCCCTACCAATTAATGATAAATACTGTACCTAATAATTTTCACAACTAACAGGAGTTATGGTGCTCCATAGTTAGTCACACTAGAGGATCAATACCTCAATATCAATAAACAAGGTACAGAAAACAAACACCTGTTGCCACAATATGCTCACTGTATAGTGCATTACAATAGAAACTACATTTTTCTCAGTTTTGCAAAGGAAAAAATGGCAAAAACTGTGGTATAAATAATGCTCTTTCTTCTCATCCTAACCTCTTCTATTTGCTTTGCCCCTTTCTCCTAAGTTGCCTTACACTGTCCTGTCCATGTCTTCTTGGTTTTATTGAAATGTATAAAATAATATTTTTATTTTCCAAAGTGTAAAATTAAAATAGTAAATTAAATAAGAGAATGATGAAAAAAATTACTTTTTTAATTTATTTCCTTCCTCTTGTCGAAGAAACTAGTTTATAATTTGATGTCTGATGAAGGTTGGCAGTGTACAAATATTCCAACTCACCTTCTAAAATGTTCTGAACGAAAACGTGTGATTGTCTTCTATACCCACTAAGTCATCTACTGTACTCTGTTTCTCGAAAACAATTTGATACAAATGACCCTTTAACTTTTAGACAATAGGATGTATCATGGATGGACCCGATTCCTCCATTGTGAAATACATGTATGTGAGAAATGATGGCAAGGTCTCAATGTGGATGTCTACGTATGTCTAACTTTCTCTTTGCTTGAGTGCCTAAATTCGGATCAGACTAACAGCTGTTTCTGTTTCGGAAAACTCAAAAAAGGCGCTCTGTAGAAGACTTCTTAGTTGAGAGCTGAAGTGGGTATGAAATTATTACAGAAGTCATGAGATTTCAGTTCATTCATGATAATCCCGTTAATTCAATTTGCCAAAGTTCAGCATCAAGCAGACGTTCTCACAATGTGATCGTTTTAAGTTGATTGAGTCAAGCCCTCACAGTACAATGTTAATTGAGCTCTTTTTAGATTTTCTTTGCAATTTTTCTAAATTATGACCCAAACATTAGTTTGATGACAATTGTTCATGGTGTGTAAATATAATTGGTACGCGTGAAGCTCAAGTAGTGTGTGTAGAAGTTTAATTGTTTGTGGTGGTGTTGGTACGTGTCCTGCTGCCTGCTGTTGTGAATGGCCTCTGTTTCCATACATTTTATAATCACTAGCTAAATATAGACTTCTGACTTCAATTTGAGCTAAGTGGTCGTTACTGTTGGCAGTATTGAACAGTGCGGCATTGTGTTCCTCTACTTCCAAACACTAATGCTAGTTTAATAGAACAGGTTGCCTAACTTACAGTGAATTATGAAACTTGTATAATCAAACTTTTATCCTTGTTGATAGTGGCACCATTATTACAATTTCTTTATTGTCAGAGCACACCACTGTATATAGAAGTTATTGTATGTAAATACACAGGTCATATAATCTCTGGAAATCTCTACAGGTCTGTCCAGATCTCTAGATCAGAGGTCCATTCCTCTGTATGTATAAATATAGAGTAAATATTGTATATACAGGATCAGGATCCCTCAGCTATTGCTTAGCTGAGATGTTTCTGTTGCACATTTTTTTTTGTATTTTTAGGGCACAACTAATCAAGACCAGTGTTGCGCAGGCCAGTCTTGATGGGGCACGTGCTGGAGTCAGATGCTTCTGATTCATGAAGACGTGCATGCCTCTTCATGATTCTAGACTTTCTGTGGCATGCGCCTCCATTATCTACATCAGAGTTTAACGCTCCAGTCAGGTACTGGAATTAGATTTCTAGCATATGGAATTCCAAAGCTCATCATGAATTAGACGATCTGTGACTTTTCCACTTCAGTCCTACCCCAGGTTTACCCATTTTGTCAGAGCTGGGAGAAAAAAAGCCAAAAAAAAAAAATCGCAAAATTTAGAAGCAATTCCAATTTGCACATACTGCATTCTCCAGCAGGAATACAGAGCCTCAGAATTCGGAGCCTAATCCTGTCATGATGCCTCCGATGGCACTGACAATCCACAGATTCGTAGTCAAATGTTAAAGGCAATATATAGTAGTAGGGGAAGGGAAGTAGGTGGTTGCAGGAGCTGATTCTCTAGTCCAGCTATATGTACTGGCTAAGCTCCCTGGTCTTGTGTGACAGACATTCATGTGGTTCCTGCCATGCACAAACACCCAGATCATATGGAGGAAAGTAGTAGCAGCGGTGAATGCAATCCCACAACAAACAGAAACACCATAGGTTCCATGAATAGTGATGGGTGAACTCACCGATGTTTGCTTTCGGGAGCCTCGCCTGAATGTTTTGTAAAGATTCGAGTTCAGGTTCTGAGATAACGTGAACTTGCGTCCGAACACCGAACTTGGACTTTACAGTTATGTGATGGGGCGGAGGGTCTATAAAATAAAGAATACAGTTAATAATAAACATTGTCGTTATACTTACTGCTCCCACGATGTGTCCTGCAGACCCACTCAGCCGCTGTGTCCTGGACCTTCCATGAGGCCATAGCCATGTGACCAGTCTGGTGTAATGTTGTACAGACATTGGGTTACAAACTGGTCACATGGCTATGACGTAACGGAATGTCTTGTAACCCACGAGATATCAACATTCACACCAGACTGGTCACATGGCTATGACATCATGGAAGTCCTGTAAGTTAGATGTAGCAGAGCTGAAGATGCTCGCCCACCTTTGGACTACCTCAGAGGTTTTTTTTTGAGTAATAAAGATGGAGTCCTAAATGTCTTATGTTTTATTTCTATTAAAATATTTTTCTCTGTGTTGTTGTTTTATTTTTTTGTTAAAACAACAAACAATCACAGACGCTGTCACTGAGTGGGCGTTTGTGATTGAATGCTGGAGTAACCTGAAACCAGTCCATACATTCTAGCACCTAGAATGTATGGGCAGATTCCAGGTTACTCCAATTGCCATTCACAGACACCCATTCTGCATGACAGCGTCTGTGATTGGCTGTTGGGTCCCTCTCACTTATAGTAGTGTAAAAATAAATAAATAATTTTAAAAAATGACGTCGTGCTCTACGGTATTTTTGATTCTCAGCGCAGATAAAGCGGATGGCTATGGGCTACCAGCCCAATCTGCCTGGCTTTACCTTGGCTGGCAATCAATTTACAGGAAGCCCATTAATTTTTTTTAGTTATTTTAAAAAATAATATTTTGATCGCCAGTCGGGTAAAGCCAGGCAGCTGGAGGCTGGGATTCTCAGTGTGGTAAGGCCCAAGCATTCTGGGCTCCTGACACTAAAAAACGCAGCCCGCAGCTGCCCCTAGAAATGGCGCATTGTTTCTTAGCGCCATTTCCTGGCTCTTTACCCGGCTCATCCACTGGCCCTGATGGTGGTGGCACGCTGGATAATAAAGTGTTTAATACCAGCTTTGTGTTCTCAACTGGTACTAAGCCCAAAATTCATGGTGTCACGCCAAATTAGACATGGCCATCATGAATTTTTAGTAAACAGTAAAAAAACACAACACGTAGAAAAACATTTTTTATTAGAAATAAAACAAACAAACATTTAGAGACTCCATCTTTATTATAAAAAAATCCTTAGTCCAACATAGTCCACAGGTAGACAATGTCAGCTCTACATCATTGCTCTGTAGAGACAAATGTCTCTACAGAGCGAGAAGCAGAGAGAGCAATGTCAGCTCTGCTTCTTCACTCTACACAGACAAGTGTCTCTACAGAGCGAGAAGCAGGGAGAGCCATGTCAGCTCTGCTTCATCACTCTGTAAAGACGTATACAGAGTGAGAAGCAGGGAGAAGAATGTCAGCTCTGCTTCATTGCTCTGTACAGAGCGAGAAGCAGGCTCACACTGAGGGTATGATTCCACTTGCGTATGACTCGTGCATTTTTGTGTTGCATCACCCACATGGCCTGATGACACTCTCCGGACAGGGGCGGCTCAGCTGCATGGAAATAAATGCAGCCGACCTGCTCCTGTCGGGAGAGTGTGTGCCGTGCCGGGTGATGCGATGTGACACTCGCACAGTGACAAAGTTCACCTGAGTCCATGAGCCATGGACTCAGGTGAAACCTGACGTCACCGAGAACATGGCCAAAAACAGCTGAAGACTGCCGAGTCGCAGCAGTGCAGTGAATACCCCCGGAAGTTAACAGGATCTTCGATGACGTCATAGCCATGTGACCAGTCTGTAAGTTAATGTCTGTACAACATTCACATCAGGCTGGTCACATGGCTATGATGTCATGTAAGGTCCTGTAGTCAGTGGTAGTTACCCGGGGGCACAGCAATGATCGGACGTGAAAGCAGAAGTGGCCGGGAGACAGAGTCTGCAGGACGCGTCGCGGGACCTGTAAGTATAATCAGAATGTTTTTTAATAATGTGCTTTTTTTTTACAGCCCCTGGACCTGAACTGAACACGAACTGTAACTCGATCTTCCCAGGAAAGCTCGTATTCGGGATCGTGTGCACGAACACTATGTGTTCGGTACAGACCCCAAACTTTACAGATCGGCTTCGCCCATCACTATTCATGAACAAAGATATGAAACTTTTACTCCACATAAACTGCAGTAATGACAATGCACACTTTAAGTCTGTTCATATAACAGATTCTACAGTCTATATTACAGTTCTTTCCTTATCAACAGGATTAACTCTCCCTCATCCAAGCTCTGAGAGGATCTTAGCATCAGCCATCTACCTCCTGAGTCCTCAGCCACAGACCTATTTTTCCTGTCAGAAAGGAAAAGGAAATTTCCTCACTGATGCTTCACTTCCTTTTACCATATAAGGCAAAGGTAGTTTTGAGAAAGGCCAGCAGAGGTCAGTGTAGGATTAGAAATGCTACAACTCTCAGACCGAGGCTTCAGAAGGCATAGATAATGTCCAACATTATAGAAAAACACATGGCCCATCAGGGGACATTCTAGTAGCATCTACTCTGGGTCACCACACACATAAAGCGTTTATGCCAAAATTCTGGCAAGAAAGCTGTGATGGATTAGGCCCTTAGTTTATATAAAACACATTTTCTGGATGCAACTTTTTGTATTCTTAGATACATGATTTAATATAGTTTGTTTATGTATTAAGCACAGGTAATGACAACTTCTGCTGTTAGCCATGGTCCTCATTACAATAACAATAAACTTGATTGATAATGAAATAAAATATTAGGAAAATATTTTTAGCAGTAATAAAAGCAATATTTTTACTCGAGTGATGGCGAATTGAAATTGAGTTTCTTACATTTTAGATTGTTGCTTTCAATTCTAAAGCTTTCCTGATTTACCCTCTGTCCTTTGCTTCCACCTCTGGAAAGGAAACTATTAGCTCCTCCATCAACAGTTCAGCTTTGAAGGATTTCAATGAATGGAGAAAAGCTTTAGGCAACCAAGGCAAAACATTTTGTGTAATTTAGCCATGAGAAATGAATATATGATTACAGATATATGTATGTATACACATATAGTAATTCACACACACACACACATATATATATATATATATATATACATTCGTGTATATATATACATATATATATTTATGTGTATATATATATATATATACATATATATATATATATATATATATATATATATAAAATGTATATATATATATATTTATTTATATGTGCATATATGCTGTAAGTGATGTGAAGTATACAAGTTATATTGAAAATTTTATACTTTTAAATAAAGAGCCAAACTGTTATACGTCATGTCATTGGAGGGATGTGGTGTTATTATTTGTAACCAGGGACTAAACCAATGTTTTGGACTATGTCCTTTTAGGGTTCATCTGGTACCACTACAAAAAATTGTCATCTTTCTGCCCTTTCTTTTTGCACTTTTCGAACAGTTTACACAAGACATTTCTTTCTCTCACAGTCACTTTTTGAAACTTAATGTTAGATCTAAACAAATGCAAGCCCCACAAGTCTTATCCAAACTGACATTGTCCCCACGGAATTACATACAGATGTTGTTTTTACCCAACAAATGGTTACATTTATCATCTTTTTCCTTCAAATGCACAGCTCCGCATATGACATATGGCCAATTATACTTAAAGGAGAGTTTATAAAACCCTATTTTGCCTCTTACTTCCACTGAAATCATGAAAACTAGAGCGAATACAAATGTTAAGTCCTTAACCATTTTTCTCTTTAAAATATTTAATTGTTTTATTAGTATGACCAAGTTTAAGATCAGCATACAGCTTCACAAATTGTGTTACAGCAAAAACAAAGAAAAGAATGACATTTTACAGCAACCCAGTAATATTAAAGCAAGAACAATTTCAAAAAATACAATATGAGGAGGGAATAAATGGAATAAATTATTTAGAACCAGTATTTGATACAGCTATGATGTTACATAATTAGCCAAAGAACAGACTAACACTTGACAATTGCGGATGAGCATGTTATCCCCAAGTCCCAGATTTTGTAAAATTTAGCTTGAATCATTCAAGACACCTGTAAATTGCACCTTAATCAAAAAGTTTCCTATCCAAGTAAAAAATCCTGAGAATGGGATGTATGTTTTTTCCTGGCCTTGAGCTATTGTTTGCTTCAGTACTAAAAAGAAAAGAATATTGAAACTAAGTAAGCATGGATGATTTGTAATGCAAGAAGGCTTTCCAGTAATCTCTAGTAAGGAGAAATGGAAGATGGTTTGGAACAAATTGTATACATGAAACTATTAGCAAGGTAATCTTGGACAGGTCCAACACACTTGCTGCATATCACCTTTGAAGGAATACCTTCTGAAACAGTTGGCAGGATAACCTGGCACCTTGTGTGTTACCTATGCAGGAACATTGTACAATCAAATGATGACTTTTTATGCAGATTACATTGCATTAAGGTTAATTGAGCAAAAACAAACTATGGCCAATACCTTATTTCAGGAATGCCCTCAAATCTGTCTTCTATCTACATACATACATAGATGTGTATAATGTGGCAGGAAACACTCTTCTACAGTGAATAAGCAATGGTGATATGACCTCTGGAGTGTAGAGATGGTTGGCAAAGGCATTGTTCTTCCAAATACAGATACATATTTCAAAGCATGTCTCTTCAAAGTGAGAAACTGATCACTGCTGACATAACATTTATAGAACAGGGAGGACTGCTGTATACATCACATAGGATGCACAGATTCTCTGCTATATAGATCACATAGGATACACTCAGATTTTGTATATATCACATAGGATATACTGAGGCACATGCTGCATACATCTCATAGGATGCATTGAGATTGCTGCATATACATCACATGGGATGCACTGAGACTGCTGTATAGAAATCACATAGGATATACTGAAACTGCTGTATAGAAATCACATAGGATATACTGAAACTGCTGTATAGAAATCACATAGGATACAATGAGACTGCTGTATAGAAATCACATAGGATACACTGAGACTGCTGTATAGATATCACTTAGGATTAGAGTTGAGCGCGGTTCGTGGTTCGTGGTTCTCCAGTTCTAGGCTCGAGTGATTTTGGGGCATGTTCTAGATCGAACTAGAACTCGAGCTTTTTGCAAAAGCTCGATAGTTCTAGAAACGTTCGAGAACGGTTCTAGCAGCCAAAAAACAGCTAAATCTTAGCTTGGTTTCTGCTGTAATAGTGTAAGTCACTCTGTGAATCAAACTATTATCACATTTCAGTGTATAGTGTGCGTGAACAGCGCCTTCAGATCACTGCTGTTTCTATAATGGCGATCGCCATTTTTTTTTTTTTTTTTCTTGTCTTCCTTCCCTAAGCGCGCGCGTCTTGTGGGGCTGGCCAGCATGTCAGCCAATCACAGACACACACACACCTAAGTGGACTTTGAGGCAGAGAAGCAACGGCATGTGTGATAGGATCTGCATGTCACATGTCCCTGCATTATAAAACCGGACATTTTCTTCACGATCGCCATTATCTGCCTTCTGCGTCTTTGGTGTCAGACATCACTGTCGCAGTTCCGTCCTTTGTCCTATCGCCGATACAGCTGTATGCGCTGCATACACAGCGTTAGACAGCTTAGGGAGAGCACATTCTAGCAGTCCTTTTAAGGGCTCGTACCGGCAGGGTCAGAGAGCCATAGGTGACAGGTCCTGCAAACAGCAACAGCGTCTGTGTAGCCCAGGTCAGGGATTTCCTCCCTGCATTTCACCATTAGGAGGGAATAGAAAGGCAGGCTTCCATTCCTCTACCCAGAGCACCACAATCCTGCCACTGTACCCTCTTGTCCTCTGCACACTCCAACTCATTCTAAGTAAGCCATTATACTAGCAAACACTCAGTGTACCTAGTGGCATCCTATCTGTGGCTATTGGACTTTGCTATAGTCCCACTAGTGCAAAGACATTAGCAGAGCACATCTGCCTGCATTGCACACTCCAAGTTTTTTAAACTCAGCCATTATACTAGCAAACACTCAGTGTACCTAGTGGCATCCTATACGTGGCTATTGTACTTTGCTATAGTCCCACTAGGGCCAAGACATTTGCAGAGCGCATCTGCCTGCGTTGCACACTCCAACAAATTATAACGAAGCCATTATACTAGCAAACACTCAGTGTACCTAGTGGCATCCTATACGTGGCTATTGGACTTTGCTATAGTCCCACTAGTGCCAAGACATTTGCAGCACGTCTGCCTGCGTTGCACACTCCAACGAATTATAACTAAGCCATTATACTAGCACACACTCAGTGTACCTAGTGGCATCCTATACGTGGCTATTGGACTTTGCTATAGTCCCACTAGTGCAAAGACATTAGCAGAGCACATCTGCCTGCATTGCACACTCCAAGTTTTTTAAACTCAGCCATTATACTAGCAAACACTCAGTGTACCTAGTGGCATCCTATACGTGGCTATTGGACTTTGCTATAGTCCCACTAGTGCCAAGACATTTGCAGAGCGCATCTGCCTGCGTTGCACACTCCAACTCATTATAACTAAGCCATTATACTAGCAAACACTCAGTGTACCTAGTGGCATCCTATACGTGGCTATTGGACTTTGCTATAGTCCCACTAGGGCCAAGACATTTGCAGAGCGCATCTGCCTGCGTTGCACACTCCAACTAATTATAACGAAGCCATTATACTAGCAAACACTCAGTGTACCTAGTGGCATCCTATACGTGGCTATTGGACTTTGCTATAGTCCCACTAGTGCCAAGACATTTGCAGAGCGCATCTGCCTGCGTTGCACACTCCAACTCATTATAACTAAGCCATTATACTAGCAAACACTCAGTGTACCTAGTGGCATCCTATACGTGGCTATTGGACTTTGCTATAGTCCCACTAGGGCCAAGACATTTGCAGAGCGCATCTGCCTGCGTTGCACACTCCAACTAATTATAACGAAGCCATTATACTAGCAAACACTCAGTGTACCTAGTGGCATCCTATACGTGGCTATTGGACTTTGCTATAGTCCCACTAGTGCCAAGACATTTGCAGAGCGCATCTGCCTGCGTTGCACACTCCAACTAATTATAACGAAGCCATTATACTAGCAAACACTCAGTGTACCTAGTGGCATCCTATACGTGGCTATTGGACTTTGCTATAGTCCCACTAGTGCCAAGACATTTGCAGAGCGCATCTGCCTGCGTTGCACACTCCAACAAATTATAACGAAGCCATTATACTAGCAAACACTCAGTGTACCTAGTGGCATCCTATACGTGGCTATTGGACTTTGCTATAGTCCCACTAGTGCCAAGACATTTGCAGAGCGCATCTGCCTGCGTTGCACACTCCAACAAATTATAACGAAGCCATTATACTAGCAAACACTCAGTGTACCTAGTGGCATCCTATACGTGGCTATTGGACTTTGCTATAGTCCCACTAGTGCCAAGACATTTGCAGAGCACATCTGCCTGCATTGCACACTCCAAGTTTTTTAAACTCAGCCATTATACTAGCAAACAGTCAGTGTAGCTAGTGGCATCCTAAACGTGGCTATTGTACTTTTGTCAATTCACAGTATTGGAACGTTATTTGCAGCACGTCTGCCTGCATTGCACACTCTAACTTTTTTAAACTCAGCCATTATACTAGCAAACAGTCAGTGTACCTAGTGGCATCCTAAACGTGGCTATTGTACTTTTGTCAATTCACAGTATTGGAACGTTATTTGCAGCACGTCTGCCTGCATTGCACACTCTAACTTTTTTAAACTCAGCCATTATACTAGCAAACACTCACTGTACCTAGTTGTATCCTAAACGTGGCTATTGTACTTTTGTCAATTCACAGTATTGGAACGTTATTTGCAGCACGTCTGCCTGCATTGCACACTCTAACTTTTTTAAACTCAGCCATTATACTAGCAAACACTCACTGTACCTAGTTGTATCCTAAACGTGGCTATTGTACTTTTGTCAATTCACAGTATTGGAACGTTATTTGCAGCACGTCTGCCTGCATTGCACACTCTACCTTTTTTAACTCAGCCATTATACTACCAAACAGTCAGTGTACCTAGTGGCATCCTAAACGTGGCTATTGTACTTTTGTCAATTCACAGTATTGGAACGTTATTTGCAGCACGTCTGCCTGCATTGCACACTCTAACTTTTTTAAACTCAGCCATTATACTAGCAAACAGTCAGTGTACCTAGTGGCATCCTAAACGTGGCTATTGTACTTTTGTCAATTCACAGTATTGGAACGTTATTTGCAGCACGTCTGCCTGCATTGCACACTCTAACTTTTTTAAACTCAGCCATTATACTAGCAAACAGTCAGTGTACCTAGTGGCATCCTAAACGTGGCTATTGTACTTTTGTCAATTCACAGTATTGGAACGTTATTTGCAGCACGTCTGCCTGCATTGCACACTCTAACTTTTTTAAACTCAGCCATTATACTACCAAACAGTCAGTGTACCTAGTGGCATCCTATACGTGGCTATTGGACTTTGCTATAGTCCCACTAGTGCCAAGACATTTGCAGAGCGCATCTGCCTGCGTTGCACACTCCAACTAATTATAACGAAGCCATTATACTAGCAAACACTCACTGTACCTAGTTGTATCCTAAACGTGGCTATTGTACTTTTGTCAATTCACAGTATTGGAACGTTATTTGCAGCACGTCTGCCTGCATTGCACACTCTATCTTTTTTAAACTCATCCATTATACTAGCAAACACACAGTGTACCTAGTGGCATCCTATACGTGGCTATTGGACTTTGCTATAGTCCCACTAGTGCCAAGACATTTGCAGAGCGCATCTGCCTGCGTTGCACACTCCAACAAATTATAACGAAGCCATTATACTAGCACACACTCAGTGTACCTAGTGGCATCCTATACGTGGCTATTGGACTTTGCTATAGTCCCACTAGTGCAAAGACATTTGCATAGCACGTCTGCCTGCATTGCACACTACAACTTTTTTAAACTAAGCAATTTTACTAGCAAACACTCACTGTACCTAGTTGTATCCTAAACGTGGCTATTGTACTTTTGTCAATTCACACTACTGCAAATCTATGTGCAGCACCTCTGCATGACAACCTCGTGCTCTGTTTTTAATAAGCTATAATGATAGCACAAAATACTGCCATTTTGTGGCATCATAGAACTGGCTGTTGTATTCCATTAGTGCCCCACTGGTGACAAGCTATTTCTAGCACCTCTACATCACACCCTCATGCACATTTTGCTACGCTAATGTTATAGCAAACTCATGGAATTCATTGCTGCATTTCATAATTCGGAGGGATAGAAAGTCAGGCTTCCTTTAGCTTTTCCTTCTGTTCATAGACAGCATCTCCAAGACAAATTTCCCCTCCACGTCTAAGTGTGGAGAGGCAGCTAGTGCGCATGCGTGTGCCGATGTACCCCAGCTGCAGCATAATTACAGTGTTTCGCCTAGTGAGTATGCTCAGCCTGACTGTGCCATTCCTGACGCTAAGTTTTCATTTCGGGATACAGCGCATGCTCCCACACTAAGTGTGAAAAGCCTCTTTGCACAGGTGCTTGCATTCCGTGCCGGGTCTAAGTCCTGTTTTGGGCATAGACACCATGCTAAAGCTGATAGTCTTTTTTCAGAGACTGTATTTCATGCTACTGAGCATGCTCAGGCACTTCCTGCATCAGAGACTAGGTCCGGTAATGAACTCTTTGGCCCTGGCCCTGATGTGGGGGTCCCATATAGACCACAGGGCATCAGGTGTCCTCCCAAATGGCTTGCAGAGGCCCACACCTATGACTTGTCACCGCATTATTGATGCTCAGACGATGACTGGTGAGGTGTTTGGGTCATGGCAGCCATGAGGTCATCATTGAAGTTGCGTTTCCAAATAGGACGCTAGTTATGCCACTCATGACGTGTCACTCTACTTTTGTCTCCAGGAGGTGCATTGTGGTTCACCCTGGTTTGGGGCGGACCCAGGTTATAAAAGGGGCTGGAGCCAACAAGGAGGTGCGCAGTCTTCTATTATGCTCCGAAAGAGCACACCTCCATGTGTTGAACCCATTGCGGCTTTAGGCCAGAGGTAGGCAGGGATCGGGTGGTGGATGCAGGCCACCACCACAGTTGGTAACGCAGAACGGTTAAGACCAGCTCCTGTCCTAACAGTCCTGCTTGTGCAGCCCAGTGGCATTAACAGGCCTGCTGCTGCTGATGCGCCTGCTGTCCACAGGTGTGGCCCCTACGCACACGGTCAGCGTACTCAATGGCCCCTGTGTTGTTAACAGGGAGTTCCTGGGCTGGGTGGGCATGTGGACCCTGTGACGCTAACAGGGCTCCCAGTCTCCAGATCCGAATGGCGTCTAACTCGGTTCAGGCTACTATTAGTTTCATAGCCACACAGCTCTGTATCCTCCACCAAACCTTCAAGTTGCCAACCTCTCCTTTTCCAACTGGGAGCACGGTGGACACTGACTGCTGATGGGGATATATACCTTTCTCTTTCTTTTCTTATTAATTTTCGTTATATAGCGGTCACAGATTATATACCACTTTATCCAAATCTGCCAGTCCCACTGTAACAGATGTTGTTTCTTCAGCAAATGTTACAGTTGCTTAACCACCAAATCCACGGACCAAAACTTTTTTCCCCTTTCCAACACACCTGTTCCCCTTTCCAACAGCATCTGTCCTTTTTCAACTCATTTTGGGATATGACCAAAAGTGCAACTGTGCAGGGACACCGTACTCAACGCCATCTCAGCACAGCAGCCATCCCTCGGTCCCTCCGATGTGGACAAGTAAAAGACCATTTCCTCCTATCCATGACAAAGCGTTGAGATTCACTCTGTGCAGCACTGGTGTTTAGTGGACAAGTAGATCTAAGATTGCGTACCACATTCTGCAGATACTCCTGTATACGTGCGTCTATTTCTATGGCAGGAATTAGTTCGCCAAATTTTGTCTTGTACCGGGGATCTAACAGTGTGGCAACCCAGTATTCAGGATTAGTTCAAATTCATACAATCCGAGGGTCATGTAGGTAGTGCAGCAAGAAGGCGCTCATGTGTCTTGTGCATCCAGGAGGACCAAGTCCTTGGTGTGTTGGTGGCAGAGAGGTGAGAATCGTGCATCCTTCCTCTGCCCTCTACCCACAACCTCGCACAACCGAAATGTGAGCAAGCTCTCACTCATCTGCTGAGTCTTCCATGCCCATCGCCAGTTCGTCCTCCATTTCTTCATGGGCTCCTGCACTTTCATCAACACTTTTTGCTGATACTATGCGCCCTTGTTAATCCCTCTCCCTCACCATGAATGCCGCATAGGTGCCGCTGACCATCTGGACCTCGTAGATCTTGTTATCCCTTCCGCATATGACTCCTCCTGTACTTCCTCCCCTTCCTCTTGTCCCAACACCTGACTCAGAATAATAATTACAGTGTGCTCCATCATGTAGATGACCAGAATTGTCACGCTGAGAATGACATTGCCAGTGCTAAACATCTTCGTCGACATTTCAAAACTGTGTAGCAGGGTGCATAGGTCCTTGATCTGACACCACTCCAGCAGCGTGATCTGCACCACCTCTGGATCAAGTTATCCCAGGCTATATGTCTTACCGTATTTCAGCAGGGCTCTGCGGTGCTGCCACACACGCTGCAACATGTGCAGATTCCAATTCCTGCGTGTCGAAACATCGCATTTACGGCGTTTAACTGCCAGACCCTAAGACTTCCGGAGTGATAAAAGTTGTTGAGCTGCTGTGTGCGCACGATGGAAGTGAGCACATAGCGAGCGTGCCCACTGCACAAGGCCATGTAGGCCGTGATGGTGTTTTAAAAATTGCTGGCGAATTCGGTTCAACACGTGAGCCCTAAAAGGCACGTGTGTCACATTGCCCTGAGGATGGCCCACAGCCAGGTTTGCATCATTGCCGCACACGGCTGTTAAGTCACCAACGTAGTCCGCTCCGTCAATTTGTACTCCGGTTGCCAGGTGACAACGTGTTCCTTTCATGAATAGTGCTGATGATGTGAGAGTAGTCGATGCCAGCGGCGCAGGTGGACGCAGGTTATGCTCACCCACTGGGCTGCATTACCTTGACAGATGCAGAATCTCTGGCTGAATGTAGCTGGTGGGTATCTCACAGATGAAATACCATCATTCAGCTACAACCAATGGGAAGACACCACACCCTTTTTTATGCCCATCCTGTCTGCAGACCACTGCCAGACATAGCTATGAACCTCTGGTTAATTTTACCCCCAGTTCAGTTTTATGATTTTGTGTGCTTGTTACCTGACTACTTTTCCTGCTTGCTGTTTATGTACCTTGTTGGCCGATACGCATTTCAACTCTGCTTGTTTTCTGATTCTTTCCTGGCCGTCCCATTCTGTTCCTGTTCCTCAATTAATGTTTTGACCCTGCCTGACTACTATTCTCTGTAATAGCGGTGTGACTCACATTTCCCATACATTTCAAAGTAAAGCTTTGACCGCCTGATGGCATTGAGCTCTGCTGCCAGCATAGTAAGGAGGTGTGTGGTAGTCCTTGTGCGCAGTTGCAAGGAAGGGTGGCCTGACCACACAGGGTTTGCGCCAAGGTAGAGGACCCACACGAGGTTGAAGAGGCAGAAGCAGTGTATTAACTTCTACATACAGAACAAGGATTGAAACAACTCGTGGGGACGGCAAGACTTGTACAGCAGACCCTTCTCCATCTCTCACCATAGTTTGCCAGTGCCCAGTCAGTGACATGTAATGACCCTGTCTATGCTTACTGGTCCAAGTATCTGTGTTGAAATGCACCCTGTCGCACACAGATTTTCTCAAGGAAGTGGTGATGTTGTGTGCGACATGCTGGTGTAGCGCGGGCATGCTTTTCTTGGAGAAGCAGTGGTGATTGGGCATGTGGTACTGGGGCACAGCGACAGACATAAGGTCTGTAAAATCCTGTGTGTCCACTACGCGTAAAGGCAGCATTTCGGTAGCCAACAGCTTACAGAGGGATAGAGTCAACCACTTAGCTTTGTCATGGGTCGCAGTAAGTGGCCTTTTATTTGACCACATCTGAGGGAAAGAGATCTGGCTGCTGTCTGTAGACGGTGTTGAGTAGGGTGTCCCTGGAAAAATGCAGGTTTGTGAGAAAAGTGCAGGCGGAGACATGATGTTGCCTTCATCTTGCCTTCAGATCTGTTCATCTTGTATCATTTTTAAAAAACACATCAAGCAAGGGTTACTCCAAGCGGAGTCTACCTTTTTTCCCAACATTGGGCACACAGACACCCCATCAGTGGCAGCACTTGTGCCCTAGTTGCAAACAGGATGTTTTGATTTGCATCAAGCACATTCCAAATCCACAAGCATTTACTCTCCCCAGGATGACACAGGGGTAGTAAATTCCTTCTGGATCCATGACTTGTTCATTTTGATGAACGTCAGTGTGTCCACATTGTCACTGGACAGACGCGTGCGCTTATCTGTCAGCACACACCCAGCAGCACTGAAGAAGACACGTTCAGAGACAACGCTGGCAGCTGCACACGACAAAATCTCCAAGGCGTAACTGGAGAGCTCTGTCAATTTTTCTAGATTTGAAGCCCAAAAGGACCAAGGCTCCATTTGCAAAGTCATTGCATCGATGTTCATTTGGAGATACTCCTGTATCATCCTCTCCATCCGTTGACTATGTGTCAGACTTGTTGTCTCTGGTGGCCTTGCAAAGGAGGGTCTAAAAAAATTATGAAAATATTCCATAAAATTGCTGTTACCAGCACCAGATACGGTCCTACTGGTACGGGTAGACTGTTGAAGATGACGATGCCGTCCCATGTTTGTCAAGTTACAACTGGGAGAATCACTCCCTTCACCTGCACGGTTGTTTGGTGTAAAAGCCGAGCTAAGATCGAGTAACAGCTTATGCTGATACTCCAGCATACGTGCGTCCCTTTCTATGGGTGGAATTATGTCACAAAATTTGGACTTGTCCCGGGGATCTAATAGTGTGGCAAGCCAGTAGTCATCATCACTTCTAATTTTGACAATCCGAGGGTCATGTTGGAGGTAGTGCAACAAGAAGGCACTCATGTGTCTTGCGCAGCCATGCGGACCAAGTCCACGCTGTGTTTGTGGCATAGAGGTGCTAACCGTTCTTTCTTCCTCTGACATCTCCCCCCAACCTCTTTCAACTGAATTTTGACCAAGGTCTCCCTCATCCGCTGAGTCTTCCATGTCCATGGACAGTTCGTCCTCCATATCTTCATGTCCTCCTGCACCTTCCTCAACATCTCGCCTGCTACCATGCGCCCTTGTTGATCCCTGTCCCCCATGGTCCCATGCCTGCCGCGTTGGTGATGATGAACGTCTGGACCTTGGTGATGTTGTTGTGTCTTGCGCATATGAATCCTCCTGTAGTTCCTCCCCTTCCTGTTGTCCCACCCCCTGACTCCGAATAGTGTTTAGCGTGTGCTCCAGCATGTAAATGACTGTAATCGTCATGCTGATAATGGCATTGTCAGCGCTAAACATATTCGTCGCCATGTCGAAACTGTGCAGAACGGTGCATAGGTCCTTGATCTGAGATCACTCCATCAGGGTGATCTGCCCCACTTCTGCATCTCGTTGGCCCAGGCTATACATCATGACGTATTGCACCAGGGCTCGCCGGTGCTGCCACAGTCGCTGTAACATGTGGAGAGTTGAATTCCAGCGTGTCGCCACATCGCATTTCAGGCGATGAACCGGCAGGCCGAAAGACTTCTGGAGCGATGCAAGTCGCTCAGCTGCGGCGGTTGAACGGCGGAAGTGAGCACTGCAGACAGTTTACGTGCCCTGGTCAGAAGGCCATCTAGGCCGGGATAGTGTGTTAAAAATTGCTGGACAACAAGGTTCAACACGTGAGCCATACAAGGCACGTGTGTCACCTTGCCCAGGCGAAGGGCCGCACCCAGGTTTGTAGCATTGTCGCACACGGCCTTACCAGGCTGCAGGTTGAGTGGAGACAACCATTTATTAAACTCGGACCGCAGAGCTGACCACAACTCCTCAGCTGTGTGACTCTTATTCCCAAGACATGTCAAGCTAAAGACCGCCTGATGCCGTTGCGCTCTGCTGCCAGCATAGTAATGAGGGGTGCGTGATTCCTTCTGCGCAGTGAGAACGCTGGTGGCCTGACCAGGCAGGCTTGGGGCGGAGGTGGAGGACCCAGATGAGGTGGAGGATGCAGAAGCAGTGGCGGAACTTGGACAGACAGAGGATTGACACACAAGTCGTGGGGACGGCAAGACTTGTGCAGCAGACCCTTCACCATCTATCAACATAGTTACCCAGTGCCCAGTCAGCGACATGTAACGTCCCTGTCCATGCTTACTGGTCCAAGTATCGGTGGTGAAATGCACCCGTTCACACACAGAGTTTCTCAAGGAAGCGGTGATGTTGTGTGCGACATGCTGGTGTAGCGCGGGCACACCTTTCTTAGAGAAGTAGTGGCGACTAGGCATCTGGTACTGGGGCACAGCGACAGACATAAGGTCTCTAAAATCCTGTGTGTCCACTAGGCGGAAAGGCAGCATTTCGGTAGCCAACAGCTTACAGAGGGATAGAGTCAACCTCTTAGCTTTGTCATGGGTCGGAGGAAGTGGCCTTTTATTTGACCACATCTGAGGGACAGAGATCTGGCTGCTGTGTGTAGACGGTGTTGAGTAGGGTGTCCCTGGAAAAATGCAGGTTTGTGAGGAAAGTGCAGGCGGAGACATGATGTTGCCTTCATCCAACGTAGGTGCTATCGATGTCTGAGAGAGCTGTACACACTCACTTGTTTCCCCTTCCAAACCAACTGACGACCTACCAAGCAAACTGCCTGTTGCGGTTACAGTGGTGGAAGTTTTGCGTGGAAAAACAGGTGTGACAGCTGTCCCCACAGTCCTAGAAGATGAAGAGCGCGCGGATGCACTGGAAGGGGCGGGCGGTGGATGGTTCGCTCCGCTAGGCCGCATTGCAGCACAGTGAGCTTCCCACCGGGACCTATGATATTTATTCATGTGACGATTCATGGAAGAAGTTGTCAAACTGCTGAGGTTTTGACCTCTACTAAGAGAATCATGACAAATTTTACATATCACATGATTTGGGCGATCTTTTTCTATGTCAAAAAAGGAACAGGCTAGGCAAGGCTTAGAGGCCATGCGACCTGTTGATGCACCCCGAATAATGCTCATAGGCAGAGTGGTGGCTGAGGATGCAGTTGTAGACGTGCTACCAGTGCTCCGACTCTGTCCAGGAAGGCGCAAGGTAATTTCGTCGTCGGTTGCATCCTCCTCCACCGCCTCTGTTGACCTCCTCGAGTGCCTGACTGGGGGTTGACAGTAGGTGGGATCTAGAACTTCATCATCAATTGTTGTGTTTGCACTCCCCTCCCCCTCAGACCGAGCCTCTTCTTGCCCTGACCGAATATTTAAGTTGTCATCCCAATCGGGTATCTGCGTCTCATCTTCATCAGTATGTTCCTCATTGCCTATAACCACAGTTGTTGGAAAGGCAGCATTTTGGTAGCCAACAGTTTGCATTTTATGAAAGTCAACCTCCAAGCCATGTCATGCCCTTCTAAAAGCATGTATAACACAGCGAGGGGACTCCAACCACAGTCTCCCTCGTTTCCACTCACTGGGCCACACACACCCCACTTGACTGGCATCGGTTGAGCTCCCTTTTGAAAAAGAAAAAGATGCTTTGCATGAAGCACTCTCAAAAATACGCGTGCCTTTCCCGTCCCCTGGCTGACCCAGGGGAAGAAAAGTCCTCTGAGAGCCATGACTTGTTCATCTTGGTTCTTTTAGAGACACAGCGAGGGGACTCCAACCACAGTCTCCCTCGTTTCCACTAACTGGGCCACACACACCCCACTTGACTGGCATCGGTTGAGCCCCCTTTTGAAAAAGAAAAAGATGCTTTGCATGAAGCACTCTCAAAAATACGCGTGCCTTTCCCGTCCCCTGGCTGACCCAGGGGAAGAAAAGTCCTCTGAGAGCCATGACTTGTTCATCTTGGTTCTTTTAGAGACACAGCGAGGGGACTCCAACCACAGTCTCCCTCGTTTCCACTCACTGGGCCACACACACCCCACTTGACTGGCATCGGTTGAGCTCCCTTTTGAAAAAGAAAAAGATGCTTTGCATGAAGCACTCTCAAAAATACGCGTGCCTTTCCCGTCCCCTGGCTGACCCAGGGGAAGAAAAGTCCTCTGAGAGCCATGACTTGTTCATCTTGGTTCTTTTAGAGACACAGCGAGGGGACTCCAACCACAGTCTCCCTCGTTGCCACTCACTGGGCCACACACACCCCACTTGACTGGCATCGGTTGAGCTCCCTTTTGAAAAAGAAAAAGATGCTTTGCATGAAGCACTCTCAAAAATACGCGTGCCTTTCCCGTCCCCTGGCTGACCCAGGGGAAGAAAAGTCCTCTGAGAGCCATGACTTGTTCATCTTGGTTCTTTTAGAGACACAGCGAGGGGACTCCAACCACAGTCTCCCTCGTTTCCACTCACTGGGCCACACACACCCCACTTGACTGGCATCGGTTGAGCTCCCTTTTGAAAAAGAAAAAGATGCTTTGCATGAAGCACTCTCAAAAATACGCGTGCCTTTCCCGTCCCCTGGCTGACCCAGGGGAAGAAAAGTCCTCTGAGAGCCATGACTTGTTCATCTTGGTTCTTTTAGAGACACAGCGAGGGGACTCCAACCACAGTCTCCCTCGTTTCCACTCACTGGGCCACACACACCCCACTTGACTGGCATCGGTTGAGCTCCCTTTTGAAAAAGAAAAAGATGCTTTGCATGAAGCACTCTCAAAAATACGCGTGCCTTTCCCGTCCCCTGGCTGACCCAGGGGAAGAAAAGTCCTCTGAGAGCCATGACTTGTTCATCTTGGTTCTTTTAGAGACACAGCGAGGGGACTCCAACCACAGTCTCCCTCGTTGCCACTCACTGGGCCACACACACCCCACTTGACTGGCATCGGTTGAGCTCCCTTTTGAAAAAGAAAAAGATGCTTTGCATGAAGCACTCTCAAAAATACGCGTGCCTTTCCCGTCCCCTGGCTGACCCAGGGGAAGAAAAGTCCTCTGAGAGCCATGACTTGTTCATCTTGGTTCTTTTAGAGACACAGCGAGGGGACTCCAACCACAGTCTCCCTGGTTGCCACTCACTGGGCCACACACACCCCACTTGACTGGCATCGGTTGAGCTCCCTTTTGAAAAAGAAAAAGATGCTTTGCATGAAGCACTCTCAAAAATACGCGTGCCTTTCCCGTCCCCTGGCTGACCCAGGGGAAGAAAAGTCCTCTGAGAGCCATGATTTGTTCATTTTGGGTCTTTTAGAAACACAGCGAGGGGACTCCAACCACAGTCTCCTTCGTTGCCACTAACTGGGCCACACACACCCCACTTGACTGGCATCGGTTGAGCCCCCTTTTGAAAAAGAAAAAGATGCTTTGCATGAAGCACTCTCAAAAATACGTGTTACGGTTGCTGCGAGCACTGGAGACTATGTCCAGATTTCTTGCTACTGCACATGTGCGAGCGCTGGAGACTAAGTCCAGATTTCTTGCTACTGCACATGTGCGAGCGCTGGAGACTAAGTCCAGATTTCTTGCTACTGCACATGTGCGAGCGCTGGAGACTAAGTCCAGATTTCTTGCTACTGCACATGTGCGAGCGCCAGAGACTAAGTCCAATCTTGGAGCCATTGCACATGTGCGGGTGACATCATCGCTGACACGAGGTCACATGTCTCTGACACCTTCTATGCCGATTGGTCGCTGGTCATGTGCTTGTGACGTCTTGCTCGGTGATAGGCCAGCATGACGTCACTCCTGTCGTTCTGGAAGCGGATTGGCTCTGGTGTCCTCCATCTTGGATGAGGCACAGAGTCTATATAAGACCCTGACACACGCCGCATGGTGCTCAGTCCTCTTGGTTCATGCATATGAGTAGACGCTCTGTGCGCGTTCCTCTAGGCATTCCTCTGTCTATGCTAGGTGAGCGCTACCGGCAGGGTAGCGTTCTTATACCTTACAGCTTCGGCTGCTGTCCGTATCCTTACCTCTTAGGGGAGCGGACATAGGCAGGTGCCTGAGGCACATGGTCTGGCTGGGCCTTGTGATTGTACTCGTAGGTGGACGTTGCCGCTAGGGTAACGTTCCTTATACTGCGTCTGGCAGTTGTTCGTATCCTCGCACACTAGGGGAGCGAACAGAGGTAGGAGCTTTGTGCGGCTTACGCTGCTGTTCGTCTCTTTTGCACCACTAGAAGAGCGGACCTAGGCAGGTGCCATATCTAGTGGTTCGTGTCCTCGCACACTAGTGGAGCGAACGCAGGTAGGAGCTTTGTGCGGCTTACGCTGCTGTTCGTCTCTTTTGCACCACTAGAAGAGCGGACCTAGGTAGGTGCCATTTCGCACACATTGCCTTTGTCTCTGTGATTATTAACAGAGATCATTCCACACACCCTCCAAGTAAGGGAGGAATTGCTTTACTTTCTTATTATATCCTTCTGTGAGTTAACAGAGGTATTGCACTCTGCCATAGTCTGCAGCAAAGTCTTTGCACGGTGGACCCTGACTGTCTGATACTCCTTTCGGTTATTATCAGACAGCCCCCCGTAACATTAGGACTGAGCCAAGGGTCTGGCAGTTATGGCAGAATATCAGCAGTTACACCGTTACATACAAGTACTTGAGTCACGGCTCAAGAGTATAGAGGATAAACCTCAGACCATGGTGACATCTGCACATGATCCTCGACTTGCTCTACCAAACAGATATTCTGGCGATGCCAGATCATGTCGTGGTTTCATTAGTCAGTGTCAGATACACCTAGAGGTTAACTCTTCTCGCTTCTCTACGGAGAGGTCCAGAGTAGGCTTTATCATCTCCTTACTTCAGGACAAAGCCTTAGAATGGGCGACTCCCCTATGGGAGCGCTCTGATGTGGTTACTCTGAGACATCAAGACTTTCTTGATGCTCTTAAGGCGGTATTCATGGGTCCGCAGGTTACCCATGATGCGGCCCTGAGACTGTTAGATCTATCTCAGGGTTCGTTATCCACTAGTTCTTATGCCATTGCTTTTAGAACTCTGGTGGCAGAACTAGATTGGCCAGAGAAGGTGTTGATTCCTATCTTCTGGAGAGGGTTGGCTGGCTATGTCAAGGATGCCCTTGCTACTCGTGAAGTCCCTGCTTCTCTGGAGGACTTGATCACAGTAGCAACGAGGATCGATGTACGCCATAAGGAACGTAGACTCGAGGTCTCTTCCTCACGCCCTAAGCATCGGGCTATTCCAGTTGTTGAGGGTCCACTACCATCTTCCTCAGCATCTGAAACATCTCCCACTCCTATGGAGTTAGGTCATACGTTCTCCAGACTACGCAAGTCTGGTCCTCCTATATGTTACGTATGTCGTCAGGCTGGGCACTATGCCAACAAGTGTCCTAGTCGTCAGGGAAACTCCCTGGCCTAGTAACCATTAGAGGGGGGTTACTAGAGACGTCTTCTGCACCCTCTAAATGTTGTATCCCAGGTCAGCTCTCGCTATCTGAGAATACATGGCCTATTATGGCTTTTGTGGATTCCGGAGCTGACGGGATTTTTGTGTCCTCAGGATTTGTAAAGGGACACAATATTCCCTCTATCATGTTAGAGGCGCCTATTCCTGTCCGTGTTGTTAATGGAACTATGTTGTCTGACTCCATTACATTGAGGACAGTTCCCTTGCGCCTTTCCCTGTCTCAGGGTCACATAGAGGAGATTTCTTTTCTTGTTTTGCCTGAGGGTATAGACGACGTCCTTCTGGGTCTTCCATGGCTTCGGACTCATGCTCCTCACATTGACTGGGAGTCTGACAGCATTATTAGTTGGGGTTCGAAATGTCAGTCCCGATGTCTTCCCTTACCACCTAAGGTCGTTGCAGTTGCATCAACTGATCTCTCTCCCATACCTACACCCTATTTGGATTTCGCTGACGTGTTCTCCAAACAGGGTGCTGAGGTTCTTCCACCCCATAGGCCGTATGACTGTGCCATAGACCTTATCCCAGGTTCGGTTCCACCTAAAGGCAGGGTTTACCCCCTGTCGATACCTGAGTCGGAGGCCATGTCGACCTATATAAGAGAGAGCTTAGAGAAGGGGTTCATTCGTAAGTCTGTCTCTCCCGCGGGAGCTGGGTTTTTCTTTGTTCGGAAGAAAGAGGGTGATTTGCGTCCCTGCATAGATTACAGGGGTCTCAACGCAATCACAATAAAGAACAAATACCCATTACCTTTAATTTCGGAGCTCTTTGACAGACTGAGAGGAGCTCAAGTTTTTACGAAGTTGGATCTGCGGGGTGCGTATAACTTGGTACGAATTCGAAAGGGTGACGAATGGAAGACCGCTTTTAACACCCGAGACGGTCACTATGAATACCTCGTCATGCCTTTTGGGTTATGTAATGCACCCGCAGTATTTCAGGACTTCGTAAATGATGTGTTCAGGGATTTACTGTTATCCTCAGTAGTGGTGTATCTGGACGACATCCTGATTTTTTCTCCTGATCTGGAGACTCATCGTCAGGATGTCGTTCGTGTCCTTTCCCGTTTAAGGGAGCACTCATTGTTTGCTAAACTCGAGAAATGTGTATTCGAGCAGTCCTCATTGCCTTTTTTGGGTTACATTATCTCACAAGAGGGTCTGGCTATGGATCCTGCGAAGCTCTCTGCTGTCCTGCAATGGTCCGAACCTCATTCCTTGAAGGCGGTGCAACGCTTCTTAGGATTCATAAATTATTACAGGCAGTTCATACCCCATTTTTCTACTTTGGTGGCCCCTTTGGTGGCCTTGACTAAGAAAGGTGCTAATCCCAAAGCCTGGTCTACTGAGACATCTCAGGCTTTTGAGGCAGTAAAAAGACACTTTTCAACTGCTCCCGTTCTTCAAAGACCCGATGAGAGTAAGCCCTTCCTCTTAGAGGTTGATGCCTCTTCAGTGGGTGCTGGTGCGGTCTTGTATCAAAAGAACGGTGCAGGTAGAAAAAGGCCGTGTTTCTTCTTTGCTAAAACCTTTTCACCGGCAGAGAGAAACTATACCATTGGGGATAGGGAACTGCTCGCCTTGAGATTAGCCTTGGAGGAGTGGCGTCACTTGCTGGAAGGAGCGAAACATCCTTTCCAGGTCTATACAGACCATAAGAATCTGACGTACTTACAAACCGCTCAGCGTCTGAATCCTCGCCAAGCCCGCTGGTCCTTGTTTTTCTCCCGCTTTCACTTCTCCATCAACTATTTGTCTGGGAGTAAGAATAACAAGGCAGACGCCCTGTCTCGCTCTATGCTTTCTACCCAGGAAGAGATTGACGAACCTCGTCTTATCCTTCCCTCCAGGGTTTTTCATACGCTCTCCCCTGTGACGTTAGACCAAATCCCACCGGGCAAGACATTTGTTCCGCCTGATCGACAGAATGATATACTGTCATGGGCCCACACCTCAAAGGTGGGTGGGCATTTTGGTATTAGGCGGACACGAGAGTTACTGGAGAGGTGGTATTGGTGGCCACACTTAGCCAGCCACGTCAAGAGATATGTCGGTTCCTGCTACTCGTGTGCTCGCAACCGTCCATTACGGCAGAGACCGGCTGGGCTCTTGCATCCTTTACCAGTGCCAGATAGACCATGGGAGGTGGTAGGCATGGACTTTGTGGGTGATCTTCCATGTTCACAGGGACATAGATTTGTGTGGGTCATTACGGACCATTTCTCCCGGATGGTTCATCTCGTACCGTTATCGAGAATCCCATCTTCCAGGGTACTAGCCAAACTATTCCTCAAGCATGTCTTTAGGCTTCATGGGATGCCAGATCGTATCATTTGTGATAGAGGCCCGCAATTTACTTCCCGTTTCTGGCGAGATCTTTGTAGCCTTCTGCAAATTGAGTTGAATCTCTCTTCGGCATACCATCCGGAGACTAATGGTTTGGTTGAACGTACCAATCAATCTATGATTATATACCTTCGACACTTTGTTGCTGAGAACCACGATAACTGGTCCTCCCTCCTACCCTGGGCAGAATTTGCCCTTAACAATTCGCTGGCTGAGGCCACTGGGCAGACACCGTTCGTACTCAATAATGGGCAACACCCTAGGGTACCGGTACCGTTTCCCGCTGCTGCACCTCCTCCTCTTGTGGCCGACTGGGCAACTAATGCCAGAGAGGTTTGGGATCGGACTCAAGAGTCGATCCAAGCAGCTAAGGACCGTATGAAGACGGTGTCCGATCGGTTTCGTCGCCCGGCTCCTGTCTTTTCTCCAGGGGACTTTGTGTGGCTCTCTGCAAAACACGTGAGACTTAGAGTGAGCACTGTCAAATTTGCTCCTCGCTTCCTGGGTCCTTATGAGGTTCTTCGACAGGTAAATCCTGTAGTCTATCAATTGAAGTTACCTGTCCATCTTAGGATTCATGACAAATTCCATGTCTCACTGCTAAAGCCGGCTATTTTACCTCACGCTCGTGAAGTGCACTCTCCTGCCTCTGATTCCTCTCGCTCTAGCTATGAGGTACGAGCCATAGTTGGTTCTAAGATGGTTAGAGGGCGCAGGTTCTTCTTGATAGATTGGGAGGGCTATGGCCCGGAACATCGCTCTTGGGAGCCTGAGGAGGCTGTCCATGCTCCCGACTTAGTTGCCGATTATCTGCGTCGCCGGGAGGGGGGCCCTTGAGGGGGAGGTACTGTTACGGTTGCTGCGAGCACTGGAGACTATGTCCAGATTTCTTGCTACTGCACATGTGCGAGCGCTGGAGACTAAGTCCAGATTTCTTGCTACTGCACATGTGCGAGCGCTGGAGACTAAGTCCAGATTTCTTGCTACTGCACATGTGCGAGCGCTGGAGACTAAGTCCAGATTTCTTGCTACTGCACATGTGCGAGCGGCAGAGACTAAGTCCAATCTTGGAGCCATTGCACATGTGCGGGTGACATCATCGCTGACACGAGGTCACATGTCTCTGACACCTTCTATGCCGATTGGTCGCTGGTCATGTGCTTGTGACGTCTTGCTCGGTGATAGGCCAGCATGACGTCACTCCTGTCGTTCTGGAAGCGGATTGGCTCTGGTGTCCTCCATCTTGGATGAGGCACAGAGTCTATATAAGACCCTGACACACGCCGCATGGTGCTCAGTCCTCTTGGTTCATGCATATGAGTAGACGCTCTGTGCGCGTTCCTCTAGGCATTCCTCTGTCTATGCTAGGTGAGCGCTACCGGCAGGGTAGCGTTCTTATACCTTACAGCTTCGGCTGCTGTCCGTATCCTTACCTCTTAGGGGAGCGGACATAGGCAGGTGCCTGAGGCACATGGTCTGGCTGGGCCTTGTGATTGTACTCGTAGGTGGACGTTGCCGCTAGGGTAACGTTCCTTATACTGCGTCTGGCAGTTGTTCGTATCCTCGCACACTAGGGGAGCGAACAGAGGTAGGAGCTTTGTGCGGCTTACGCTGCTGTTCGTCTCTTTTGCACCACTAGAAGAGCGGACCTAGGCAGGTGCCATATCTAGTGGTTCGTGTCCTCGCACACTAGTGGAGCGAACGCAGGTAGGAGCTTTGTGCGGCTTACGCTGCTGTTCGTCTCTTTTGCACCACTAGAAGAGCGGACCTAGGTAGGTGCCATTTCGCACACATTGCCTTTGTCTCTGTGATTATTAACAGAGATCATTCCACACACCCTCCAAGTAAGGGAGGAATTGCTTTACTTTCTTATTATATCCTTCTGTGAGTTAACAGAGGTATTGCACTCTGCCATAGTCTGCAGCAAAGTCTTTGCACGGTGGACCCTGACTGTCTGATACTCCTTTCGGTTATTATCAGACAGCCCCCCGTAACAATACGCGTGCCTTTCCCGTCCCCTGGCTGACCCAGGGGAAGAAAAGTCCTCTGAGAGCCATGATTTGTTCATTTTGGGTCTTTTAGAAACACAGCGAGGGGACTCCAACCACAGTCTCCTTCGTTGCCACTCACTGGGCCACACACACCCCACTTGACTGGCATCGGTTGAGTTCCCTTTTGAAAAAGAAAAAGATGCTTTGCATGAAGCACTCTCAAAAATACGCGTGCCTTTCCCGTCCCCTGGCTGACCCAGGGGAAGAAAAGTCCTCTGAGAGCCATGACTTGTTCATCTTGGTTCTTTTAGAGACACAGCGAGGGGACTCCAACCACAGTCTCCCTGGTTGCCACTCACTGGGCCACACACACCCCACTTGACTGGCATCGGTTGAGCTCCCTTTTGAAAAAGAAAAAGATGCTTTGCATGAAGCACTCTCAAAAATACGCGTGCCTTTCCCGTCCCCTGGCTGACCCAGGGGAAGAAAAGTCCTCTGAGAGCCATGACTTGTTCATCTTGGTTCTTTTAGAGACACAGCGAGGGGACTCCAACCACAGTCTCCCTCGTTTCCACTCACTGGGCCACACACACCCCACTTGACTGGCATCGGTTGAGCTCCCTTTTGAAAAAGAAAAAGATGCTTTGCATGAAGCACTCTCAAAAATACGCGTGCCTTTCCCGTCCCCTGGCTGACCCAGGGGAAGAAAAGTCCTCTGAGAGCCATGACTTGTTCATCTTGGTTCTTTTAGAGACACAGCGAGGGGACTCCAACCACAGTCTCCCTCGTTTCCACTCACTGGGCCACACACACCCCACTTGACTGGCATCGGTTGAGCTCCCTTTTGAAAAAGAAAAAGATGCTTTGCATGAAGCACTCTCAAAAATACGCGTGCCTTTCCCGTCCCCTGGCTGACCCAGGGGAAGAAAAGTCCTCTGAGAGCCATGACTTGTTCATCTTGGTTCTTTTAGAGACACAGCGAGGGGACTCCAACCACAGTCTCCCTCGTTGCCACTCACTGGGCCACACACACCCCACTTGACTGGCATCGGTTGAGCTCCCTTTTGAAAAAGAAAAAGATGCTTTGCATGAAGCACTCTCAAAAATACGCGTGCCTTTCCCGTCCCCTGGCTGACCCAGGGGAAGAAAAGTCCTCTGAGAGCCATGACTTGTTCATCTTGGTTCTTTTAGAGACACAGCGAGGGGACTCCAACCACAGTCTCCCTGGTTGCCACTCACTGGGCCACACACACCCCACTTGACTGGCATCGGTTGAGCTCCCTTTTGAAAAAGAAAAAGATGCTTTGCATGAAGCACTCTCAAAAATACGCGTGCCTTTCCCGTCCCCTGGCTGACCCAGGGGAAGAAAAGTCCTCTGAGAGCCATGATTTGTTCATTTTGGGTCTTTTAGAAACACAGCGAGGGGACTCCAACCACAGTCTCCTTCGTTGCCACTAACTGGGCCACACACACCCCACTTGACTGGCATCGGTTGAGCCCCCTTTTGAAAAAGAAAAAGATGCTTTGCATGAAGCACTCTCAAAAATACGCGTGCCTTTCCCGTCCCCTGGCTGACCCAGGGGAAGAAAAGTCCTCTGAGAGCCATGACTTGTTCATCTTGGTTCTTTTAGAGACACAGCGAGGGGACTCCAACCACAGTCTCCCTCGTTTCCACTCACTGGGCCACACACACCCCACTTGACTGGCATCGGTTGAGCTCCCTTTTGAAAAAGAAAAAGATGCTTTGCATGAAGCACTCTCAAAAATACGCGTGCCTTTCCCGTCCCCTGGCTGACCCAGGGGAAGAAAAGTCCTCTGAGAGCCATGACTTGTTCATCTTGGTTCTTTTAGAGACACAGCGAGGGGACTCCAACCACAGTCTCCCTCGTTGCCACTCACTGGGCCACACACACCCCACTTGACTGGCATCGGTTGAGCTCCCTTTTGAAAAAGAAAAAGATGCTTTGCATGAAGCACTCTCAAAAATACGCGTGCCTTTCCCGTCCCCTGGCTGACCCAGGGGAAGAAAAGTCCTCTGAGAGCCATGACTTGTTCATCTTGGTTCTTTTAGAGACACAGCGAGGGGACTCCAACCACAGTCTCCCTCGTTGCCACTCACTGGGCCACACACACCCCACTTGACTGGCATCGGTTGAGCTCCCTTTTGAAAAAGAAAAAGATGCTTTGCATTAAGCACTCTCAAAAATACGCGTGCCTTTCCCGTCCCCTGGCTGACCCAGGGGAAGAAAAGTCCTCTGAGAGCCATGACTTGTTCATCTTGGTTCTTTTAGAGACACAGCGAGGGGACTCCAACCACAGTCTCCCTGGTTGCCACTCACTGGGCCACACACACCCCACTTGACTGGCATCGGTTGAGCTCTCTTTTGAAAAAGAAAAAGATGCTTTGCATGAAGCACTCTCAAAAATACGCGTGCCTTTCCCGTCCCCTGGCTGACCCAGGGGAAGAAAAGTCCTCTGAGAGCCATGATTTGTTCATTTTGGGTCTTTTAGAAACACAGCGAGGGGACTCCAACCACAGTCTCCTTCGTTGCCACTAACTGGGCCACACACACCCCACTTGACTGGCATCGGTTGAGCCCCCTTTTGAAAAAGAAAAAGATGCTTTGCATGAAGCACTCTCAAAAATACGCGTGCCTTTCCCGTCCCCTGGCTGACCCAGGGGAAGAAAAGTCCTCTGAGAGCCATGACTTGTTCATCTTGGTTCTTTTAGAGACACAGCGAGGGGACTCCAACCACAGTCTCCCTCGTTTCCACTCACTGGGCCACACACACCCCACTTGACTGGCATCGGTTGAGCTCCCTTTTGAAAAAGAAAAAGATGCTTTGCATGAAGCACTCTCAAAAATACGCGTGCCTTTCCCGTCCCCTGGCTGACCCAGGGGAAGAAAAGTCCTCTGAGAGCCATGACTTGTTCATCTTGGTTCTTTTAGAGACACAGCGAGGGGACTCCAACCACAGTCTCCCTCGTTGCCACTCACTGGGCCACACACACCCCACTTGACTGGCATCGGTTGAGCTCCCTTTTGAAAAAGAAAAAGATGCTTTGCATGAAGCACTCTCAAAAATACGCGTGCCTTTCCCGTCCCCTGGCTGACCCAGGGGAAGAAAAGTCCTCTGAGAGCCATGACTTGTTCATCTTGGTTCTTTTAGAGACACAGCGAGGGGACTCCAACCACAGTCTCCCTCGTTTCCACTCACTGGGCCACACACACCCCACTTGACTGGCATCGGTTGAGCTCCCTTTTGAAAAAGAAAAAGATGCTTTGCATGAAGCACTCTCAAAAATACGCGTGCCTTTCCCGTCCCCTGGCTGACCCAGGGGAAGAAAAGTCCTCTGAGAGCCATGACTTGTTCATCTTGGTTCTTTTAGAGACACAGCGAGGGGACTCCAACCACAGTCTCCCTCGTTTCCACTCACTGGGCCACACACACCCCACTTGACTGGCATCGGTTGAGCTCCCTTTTGAAAAAGAAAAAGATGCTTTGCATGAAGCACTCTCAAAAATACGCGTGCCTTTCCCGTCCCCTGGCTGACCCAGGGGAAGAAAAGTCCTCTGAGAGCCATGACTTGTTCATCTTGGTTCTTTTAGAGACACAGCGAGGGGACTCCAACCACAGTCTCCCTGGTTGCCACTCACTGGGCCACACACACCCCACTTGACTGGCATCGGTTGAGCTCCCTTTTGAAAAAGAAAAAGATGCTTTGCATGAAGCACTCTCAAAAATACGCGTGCCTTTCCCGTCCCCTGGCTGACCCAGGGGAAGAAAAGTCCTCTGAGAGCCATGTCCACATTGTCAGTGGACAGACACGTGTGCTTATCTGCCAGCAGACCCACAGCAGCACTGAAGACAGGTTCCGAGAGAACGCTGGCTGCAGGACACGACAAGATCCCCAAGACGTACGTGGCGAGCTCAGGCAATTTATCAAGATTGGAAGCCAAGAATGAGCAGGGCTCAAGTTGCACATTAATGGAATCGATGTTTCCTTGCATATACTCATATATCTGTGTGTCCTCCTCTTTTTTCCTTGTCCAGCTCTTTTGTTTTCGCATGAGTATATGTCCTTGTCACTTTCCCATGTGTTGTGAGTTGTTTGTGACCTTTTGGACACCTTTGAGGGTGTTTTCTAGGTGTTTTTCTGTGTTTGTGATTGCCTGCCATTGTTTCCTATGCAGTTCGAGTTCGGTTCGTCGAACGTTCGACGAACCGAACTCGAACGGGAGGTCCGTTCGGCGAACCAACCTCGAGCCGAACCGCGACCGGTTCGCTCATCTCTACTTAGGATACGCTGAGACTGCTGTATAGAAATCACATAGGATACACTAAGACTGCTTTATAGAAATCACATAGGATATATTGAAACTGCTGTATAGATATCACATAGGATACACTGACACTGCGGGGGGGTTTTCAGTACTGGATGGGTGCTTTTAATCTATGATCTGAGACTTAGACTCGTCTTCTGGCGTTTTGCATTTCTATCCTGTGAATGCGATTTCTGACTGTCTGGAAGTCAGAAGTTACATCACAAGCTCTCATTGCAAGTCTTTAAGTGTCAGAACGAGGCTCTAATAGATTTGTATTGAGTGACCATTCAATGAATGAATGTGAATTCAATTCATTCAAAAGTACGAGTTGTCGTGCGAAAAACAAACCCTCATATGGCAAAGTGCTTGAAAAATAAAATAGTTATAGCTCACGGAAGAAGGGGGAGAAAAAACGAAAACAAAAAACAGAAAATCACCCTGGGGTGAAGGGTTTAAATATTTAGAAAATCATGTATCATTTCCTTTACACTTCACAAATATTTTATCTTGATATATCACATAAAATCCACTAAAAAAATATATAAAAAAATATATATAAATGGTCTGCGGTTGTGAGACCGGTTGGATCAACTGCCAAATTCTCTTAAACATCTTTGTAGACAACTTATGGTAGAGAAATGAACATTCAATTCACGGGCAACAGCTCTGGTAGACATTCCTGCAGTCAGCATTCTAACTGCAAGCTCCATCAAAACTTGCGACATCTGTGGCATTGTGCTGTGTGATAAAACTGCACATTTTAGAATGGCCTTTTATCATGGCCAGCCTAAAGCTGGGTTCACACTAAACGACAGCGACAACGACGTCGCTGTTACGTCACCATTTTCGGTGACGTAACAGCGACCTTGTAAGTCGCTGTTATGATCGCTGCTTAGCTGTCAAACACAGCAGAAGCAGCGATCATAAGGTCGCTGTGCTACATGTTCAGAGAGCAGGGAGCCGCGCTTAGCGCTGGCTCCTTGCTCTCCTGCAGCACACATCGGGTTAATTAACCCGATGTGTGCTGCAGCTACATGTCACAGTTCAGAGAGCAGGGAGCCGCGCTTAGCGCTGGCTCCTTGCTCTCCTGCAGCACACATCGGGTTAATTAACCCGATGTGTGCTGCAGCTACATGTCACAGTTCAGAGAGCAGGGAGCCGCGCGCACTGCTTAGCGCTGGCTCCTTGCTCTCTTTGCTACAGTATACATTGGGTTAATTACCCGATGCGTACTGCAGCCACATGTCACAGTGCAGGAGCCGGCGCTGGCAGCAAGAGCGGAGGCCGGTAACCAGCATAAACATCGGGTAACCAGGGAAAGGTCTTCCCTTGGTTACCCGATGTTTACGCTGGTTACAGCTTACCGCAGCTGCCAGTGCCGGCTCCTGCTCGCTTCATTTCGTCGCTCTCTCGCTGTCACACACAGCGATGTGTGTGTCACAGCGGGAGAGTGACGACCAAAAAATGAAGCTGGACATTCAGCAACGACCGGCGACCTCACAGCAGGGGCCAGGTCGTTGCTGGATGTCACACACAGCGACAGCGACGGGACGTCGCTGCAACGTCACAGAAAATGGTGACGTAGCAGCGACGTCGTTGTCGTTGTCGCTGTGTGTGACACCAGCTTTAGGCATACATGTGCAATGATCATGCTGTCTAATCATCATCTTGCTATGCCACACCTGTGGGGGGGTGGGGTGGATTATCTCAGCAAAAGAGAAGTGCTCACTAAACAAAATTAGGCCCCATTTCAAACATCCGTATCTCCGGTACGTGTGACGTCCGTTTTCACAAGTACCAGAGACATGGCCACACGTAGACCCATTAAAATCAATGGGTTTGCGCACACATGCGTGTTTTCCCATGGACCGTGATCCAATGTGCAGCATACGTGTGTCCGTGTGCTCCACACATAGACATGTCTGTTTTTCTTCAGCAGCATGTGTGTCACGCGGACCGCATGGATGTGATCAGTGTGACATCATTGTGACACATACCAGAGAAAACCATCTTTCTCTGAAAAAAAATGTATTTCTACACTCACCTTCTCCAGCACTGCTCTCTTTGCCACTGCTGTAACTTGCTTATGACCCCGTTCATTATACTCATCGCATATTCACTGCAACGAGGACCAGAAGCAGCAACGGAGAGTCAGCCGGGGTAGAGACCGCAAAGCGAAAGACTTGTGATAGACAAACCCAAACTGTAAAGTTCGGGGGCCGTACCAAACACATAGTGTTCGGGCACATGGTCCTGAACACGAGTTTTCCTGTTACAGTTCAGGTCAAGTTTGGGTCCAGGGCTGTAAAAAAAAAGTAAATTATTAAAAAAATTATGATTATATTTACCGGTACCACGACGCGTCCTACAGACTCTGTCTCCTGGCCACTTCTGCTTCCAGGTCTGCTCATTAACTTCCGGCGGTATTCACTGCACTGCTCGTCACTCGGCAGTCTTTGGCTGTTTTCGGCCGTGTTCGCAGTGACGTCAGGGTTCACCTGAGTTCGTGAGCCATGGACTCAATTGAACTTTGACTATCACTGTGCGAGTCACGCATCGGTATCACCCAGCACGGCGCACACTCTCCTGACAGGAGCAGGTGAGCTGCATGTATTTCCATGCAGCTGATGCACTCCTGTCAGGAGAGTGTGTGCCATGCTGGGTGATACTGATGCAAGACTCGCAGGAGTCATGCGCAAGTGGAGTCATACCCTCAATGTCAGCCTGCTTCCCGCTCTGTAGAGACGCTTGGAGTCCTAAATGTCTTTTGTTTTATTTCTAATAAAAAATGTTTTTCTCTGTTTTGTTGTTTTATTTTACTGTTAAAATAACAGACAATCACAGACGCTGTCACAGAATGGACGTCTGTGATTGGATACTGGACTAACCTGAAACCAGCCCATACATTCTAGCATCTAGAATGTACGGGCATAATCCAGGTTACTCCAACAGCCAATCACAGATGCCCATTCTGTGTGACAGCGTTTGAGATTGGCTGTTGGGTCCTTCACACATATAGTAGTGTAAGAATAAATAATTAAAAAAAATGACGTAGCGCTCCGTGGTACTTTTGATTCTCAGCACAGATAAAGCGGACGGCTACACGCTGCCACCACATCTGCCTGGCTTTACCTTGGCTGGCAATCAAAATACAGGGAAGCCCATTAATTTTCTTTTTAAGTATTTTAAAAAATAACTTAAAAAAAATGCATGGGCTCCCGTCATATTTTGATCTCCAGTCAGGTAAAACCAAGCAGCTGGGGACTGGGATTCTCAGCGTGGTAAGGCCCAAGCATTGTGGGCCCCCCATGCTAAAAACCACAGCTCGCAGCCACCCCTGGAAATGGCGCATTGTTTCTTAAGGCCCTGTTACATGCGTCGATTTATCGTGCGATCGCATGTGCGATCGCACCCGCCCCCATCGTTTGTGCGTCACGGGCAATTTGTTGCCCGTGTCGCACAAAGTCGGTCATCCCTGTCACACGTACTTACCTCCTGAACGACCTCGTTGTGAGCAGCGAACATCTTCTTCCTGAAGGGGAAGGGACGTTCGGCGTCACAGCGACGTCACACATCGGCCGCCCAATAGAAGCGGAGGGGCGGAGATGAGTGGGACGTAACATCCCGCCCACCTCCTTCCTTCCTCATTGCCAGCGGCCGCAGGTAAGCTGTGTTCATCGTTCCCGAGGTGTCACACAGAGCGATGTGTGCTGCCTCAGGAACGACGAACAACCTGAATCCAGGAATGTGACCGATATTTTGAAAATGAATGACATGTCAACGAGCAACGATAAGGTGAATATTTTTTCTCATTAACAGTCGCTCGTAGCTGTCATACGCTACGATACGTCAAACGATGCCGGATGTGCGTCACGGAATCCGTGAACCCGACAACATATCGCCCGTTAAAGCGTAGCGTGTAACGGGGCCTTTAGCGCCATTTCTGGGCACTTTACCCGGCTCATCCAGCGGCCTTGATTTCGGTGGTACGTTGGGTAAGAAAAGGGTTAATACCAGCTTTGTATTCTCAGCTGGTACTAATTTTGAAATTCTTGGTTCCACGCCAAATCAGACATGGCAATCATGAATTTCTAGTAAACAGTAAAAAGAAACACAACCCAAATTTTTTTTTTTTGTTAGAAATAAAAGAAAAAAAAATTAGAGACTCCATGTGTATTATACAAAAATCCTTAGTCCGACGTACTCCACAGGGAGAGCAATGCCAGCTCTGCTTCATTACTCTGTACAGACAAGTGTCTCCACAGAGCGAGAAGCAGGCTTACATTGACAGCTCGGGTGAACCCTGATGTCACCGCAAACATAGCCAAAAATAGCCGAAGACTGCCGAGTGACGAGCAGTGCAGTGAATACCCCCGGAAGTTAATGATCGGACCCGGAAGCAGAAGCAGCCAGGAAACAGGGGCTGAGTGGGTCTGCAGGATGTGTCACAGGACCTGTAAGTATAATGACAATGTTTATTATTAACTATATTCTTTATTTTACAGCCTACCCCCCATGACCCATCCCATAACTGTAAAGTCCAAGCTCGGGGTTCGGATGCAAGTTTGCGTTATCTCTGACCCCAAACACGGACTTTGCAAAATGTTCGGGTTTATCTCCCGATCCCGAACATCGAAGGGGGGGGGAACCCATCACTAGAGAAGACATCAGCACCATGGAAAGCAGCCCCAGGGACAGGTGAGCAGAAAGTTCCTGTTCTCTGTGTGTTATCACAGATAGCACATGGAGAACATTGTGTGCCAATAACACGGCACACGGAGGGCCATATGCACCTTTTACATGTCCGTGCAAAATGTGCGTGTTTTTCACGGAAGTGTGAAAGAGGCAAATTTGTGAACAATATTTGAGAGAATAAGGCCTTTTGTGTACATAGAAAAGTCTTAGATCTTAAGAGTTCAGCTCATGAAAAATGGGAGTAGAAGTGTTGTGTTTATGTTTTTGATCAGTATACTTTTAAGGTACAATGTGAAGCCATGTGGAAAAGTTCATGAGATATGAAGAATTTTTCAGAGTACATGAAACTATACAGCTATACCTTCACTTCGAGTTGAAGTGTGACTTTTGAGAATAATAGCTATTACTCAAATGTTCACCATGTGTTCTAGTACAAGGAATTTTCCTTTCTCTGTGGTTCCTTAATACATAGATTAACCCAAATGGAGACAACACTCTTGTAATCATATATTAATGCTCACACAAGGATAAATGCAGAAAATGATTTCAGGATGCTGGATTCTTTGAGTGGACATTTGGCCATCCACTCCATGCTGTGAAGGAATGATGGAAAACAGATATGTTGTGGAAAGAATTTTTTAACGCACAGAAGACAAGTCAATGGAAACCATATGCAATCGTCTGTTTATGTGTATGTTTCTTGTGGTCTCACATGTATTTCTGTATATTTTACAATGGAGCTATTTCCCCTCCTCGATAAAGACACTGCAAGAATTAAAGGGCTAAATGCTTTTTATATTAGTGACCTGATATAAAACTTATTTCTCACTAAATATCTCTCAGTATTAGAGCAGCTTTTGTCTTCAGTGTTTATTGAAAACATAAATGATATCACAGGACAGAAACTTTACCCTCGAAACTAATTTTGACTCCAAGTGAGTCAATGGATTAGTCATTGTGGTCGACTTGTATATAAAATATGATATGTGTTATTTTATATTTTATTCTCAGATTTATAGAATCTCACTTGTTAGTAATTGGAGAAAAAGTTCCTGTAGCTTCTATGAACCTTCAATAAATTCAATTTAATATGTACATTTTCTATAAAATAGTAAAGAATAAGTAACTTGGAAAATCATGACTGCATCTAGGAGAAGTCACCATGGATGGCCTGTTTTTACCTTTGGAAAAAATAATCTTGCATGATCGTATTATCTAGAAAGACAGGGCTTTGTGGAGAATAATGTTATCACATATCTAAGATCCTCACTGACATGTGCAGCAGAAATTGGCATATGACAGATTTCAAATCCACAGAGCTAGTCAGTAGTAGGTTTTCTCCACAGCATGTGGATGAGGTTTGGTGAAATCTTATTAAAGAAGTAGTCCACTACAAAGCATAGTGGCCACATTGACATAAAGTTAAGACAGAAGTCTTTTTCTAAATACCTTCTGTTGTCCATTCTGCTTGTGAGCGGCGCTATCGCAGTTTGCTCATCCCCAATCATGTGATGCAGGCTGCAGTGACATCTAATGTCCAGATATGTTATGTCAACTTCCGGAATTGGAAGTTGACCCAGCATCATCGAGGCGGGACCCAGTGTCCATGAGTGACTGGGCTGTGTGCAGAGTTTCATCACATGTCATAGCACAGCATTGCTCATGCTTGTGGCGCTCTGTAGTGAAGGAGAGAACGCGTGAGATGATGCGCTGTGATGTGCAATGGAACTCCTACCACAGTTCAGTCACTGACAGAGACAGGGTCCCGCGTCGGTAATGCTAAGTCAACTTCCAATTCCAAAAGCTGACGTGCCACCACAAGACATCAGAGGTCACTGCAGCCTAGGTCACGTGCTGGGGTATGAGCAGACAGCAATATCGCCGGACAGGCAGAATGGACAACAGAAGGTATTTAAAAAAAGCCTTCTGTCTGAGCTTTACATCAATGTGGCCACATTGTTTTGTAGTGGGCCACCTCTTTAAGGACTTGTTTGGATGACAAGTTCTATCTGACAAAAAAATTGGATCAAACACGGACCAACTATGAGGTCGTGCATGTCTGATTTTTTTCCTTTTATCCAATGGTCAAAAGAAAAAAATTAAAGCATGCAAGATTTGCCTCCGAGAATCTAATGGCAATCAGCTATTCAAGTCTATGGGCCCATGAAAAGAAATCAGATCGCATTTGGATGACATGCCAGTGTGGTCTCATTATCACAGACTGACAGAATGAAGAAGATGGAGAAACTTTTTTTACTTTTCTTTACATTGGAAAAAAAACAGATCCCACTATGATCAAACTCTGATTAGAGTCTGTTTGGCTTAATAGAGCCATTTTTTTATGAACCCAACCTAAGGTATCTCAGGGGACAGGGACTCCTAGACTGTCACTCAGGCTATGGGATCCTAGCTATCCCTAATGCTAGAGTTATCTCTGATGGTGAGGATATCTGGGCCACCTTCGTTGCCCTGCTCCTGACCAGCCCTGATCTTATACCCCCTTCCCCCAACCCCTGTTGAGGGCCAGAGCAGGAGTAATAAAGCCAAAAGAAATAAACAAATAGGGGAAACCAAATCTCTATCTCACGGCACAAACACAGAGGTATAAGACAATAAGAGCTTAGGAGGTAAATAAGAGCAGGGAGGAAACAACAATACAATGAACTCACCACAACTTCATGCACAAAGTAATATAGTCACTAGCACAATTGTGATACAACAGTACCCATTTAGGAAAAGCTATAGCCAGCATATAAGACAGGCTCCACCATCTTAAAGGAGTGGGGAGTGACTGTGATAGGTCTCCCATAACACGTGATCCAAGAGGTAACCAGCATGCTAGCAGAGATTAACTCCTGCAAGCCCGATCACTAATGAGAACACAGCTGGTTGATGCCCGAGCTTGTCCGTAACTCAGAAGCACTAAAGGAGTCATAGTGTGGCATAAGAGCCAGCATATAAGACAGGCTCCACCATCTTAACGCTAGAACTACTGGACTCGTGACACCTATATAGAAATACATGGTGCAAAGTAGTCAAAATGACTACCTCAGTAGTTCTAGTGTTAAAGGAGCGGAGAGTAAGAGTGATTGGTCTCCCATAACACGTGATCCAAGTGGTAACCAGCAGGCTAGTAGAGATTAGCTCATGCAAGTCCGATCACTAATGAGAACACAGCTGGTCGACATCCAAGCCTGTCTGTGTAACTCAGAAGCACTAAAGGAAGCATAGTGTGGTGTGTCAAATTCTGCAGTGTGAAAAGCATCAGATGCCGTCATGACACTCGGTCAGTTTAGAGCCAAACATTGAGTGACAGCAGCATCAGGTAGATGCAGCTATGTTTGAATTACTGGTCTGATGTTGTCTTTTTGATAAACCTCTCTGCTGCAGATCATGATGTTCACAGATTAAATAACAAATTAAATAAAAACCTACTGACAGATTTCCTTCAAATGGAACCTGTCATTTGGAAAAATGCTATGACCCTGCAGATATGAGGTTAATCTGCAGGTTAATACTCATAGCATTTTGAACCTGCATGTCACCTGCACACTAAACCCTGATACTGGGAGGAAATTAACATTCCCCTTGTAGCGTTCCGGTTTCAGTTACGGGGAGTGGTGCCGACGCAAGTTCGGTCACCGCACTGTGTATGTGTGGCGCCTCTGCGGCTTCAGTCGCCACAGAGTACTGCACCTCACTTAGGGTACAATATTCATCTTGGGTAAGGATGTGGGTTAATCACCGGTGTTTCCACATTTCACCTCACATACAGCTTAGGTACTTTCTCACTGGGAACTGGACTAAGGTAGGCTGGGGGGTGGCCATCACGATGGATGGGACTTTCCCGGTCACTAGGACAACCACCTAGGGAGCAAGGCACCGCTTGGTGTAGAAGTAGGAGCAACTCTTACACAATCTTCAGTCAAGTCGGGATTACAGTTCTGGCAACACAACGCCAATTTCTTCCTTCTTTCTTCTTCACGGGGCTTGTGGCTTGGAGTGAGAAGCTCAGCCCGGGTTCCTCACTTCCACAGGGACAACCCTTAGGAAAGGACATTTCCAAATACTGGTTGCTATCTCCAACTCATTCGGGATCATAAAAAGACCTGAAACCGCAGCAGCTAACTCAGCCTCTTATTGCCGGCGCCCCGCTCTTCGGTGCCTTCTTCCCTGGGGCCCGCCACCTGTGTGGAGCAGAGCCATCCTTGCTGCGACACTACTAGCCCCAGAGGACATCACCCGCAGCAGCAGCTAATCCCTGGTTGTGTACTAAAGGTGGCATCACGAGACAAACTACTACCCCCACCATCCTTCATCCCTTTTACTGTACACCTCGGAGCCACGGATCCAGGCAGGGCCACCCGTGACATCCCCCTGACCCGACATCACTGGCTTGGCGACAAGTAAGTTTTACTCCCTGCCTCGTGGGTGCTACACATGGAGATTGGCGGCTGTAACCACGCTCCCCATTAGACTGGGTTGTCAGTCAGTGCAGGAGTGTATGGTTACAGCCACTGCTCTCCATACAGAGTGGTGACTGAATCCACACAGGCGTCGCCCCTATGACTGATATGACATAAATCTACCGTACATGTTAATAGCATTCTGAACCTGCCTTGGGCCAAGGACCAACTAGTCTGGGGAAGCATTGCCCCATTGACAAGTCAAGGCCCTAATTTGTGTATGAAAAACAGAAGTAATAAATGCTTTTATTTACACATTGATTTTAGAGAATGATGTTATACAGGGCTGGTTAGGAAGGGACTTTTGACATGCAAATGTGAATGCTGCTGGCCTCGATGGCATCAGGGACCTGACAGGTTCCCTTTAAGTTCTCTCTATATTGGCCCCATGATTTTCAGGTTTCCATTAATATTAAAGGAAAAAAAATATGGAAACTTATCCTAAAAATACCAGAACCTATTATATAATGTCATCTAGTGCTGTGTAAATTGCACTAACATATATTTTTTTCTTTATCTTATTCCAGGCGCCTCAACAAAAATAAGTTGCAAGTCCTTCCTGAGCTGTTGTTCCAAAACACAGTGAAACTCACCAGACTGTAAGTAGCTTAACCCCTTTTTGTCTATATACCATTTCTATTATGGTTTTCTATGTTGTATGCCATGGCCTGTGCTCAATGAAGAATAATTGGTGCTGCTTTGGTTTTCTTCTTAAAGGTATTTGCAAGATTTTATGTTTTAACTTAGCGAGAAAACAGGAATTCAATGAAATAAAATATTTCTGTAATAATCCCCTGCAGCTCCAGCACACTGCTTTGGTGGTCTTTGTTATTATCCTGCAGAAATGGCATTTGTACTGTTTTCAGGTGACCGCTGCAACCAATCACTAGCCACATTGGTCACTTTCCAACAATGGTCAAAGTGCATGTAGAGAGAGCTGTCAGTCAATGAGTGGATCTACGCTCTGTACTCCTCTCTCTATGAGCAGAGGGTTCAGTTTATTACTACTTGGACTGAAACTTTTCTTGTATAATGAATATTTTTCTACGCAGCTAATTTTGCTTTCATTCCTGGTGGTTTCTAATTTTTTTTAAATTGCAATCTATCAGGCATTTTTTACATATTACCACCTCCTGCCATCCACTTTTAACCGATATAGTGCTGTTTAATAATTCACCTCTGCATACAAATAATTGTATAGTATTTTTATTCAATGTGTGTTAGCTAAAGCCGAAATTGAGTTATGAACACGGATAATGTCTTAATGGATTATTCTCAACATGTGTTTTGAATAGCATATGGCTTTCAAGTCTTTTCAATTCCTTGTTGAGCGTGGCAGCAGGCAGTCCATCCTGAGCTTCATTTCACTACTGAGCTACATCTGACTCATTCACAATCTCTGAGTGCTTGTTCTGAAGTCTTCATTATTCTCACTTTATTTGCATATAGAGATAACAGTGCTTTTGGACAAGCACAGGGTTCAAGCATGCAATGAATAGGAGAACTGCACTTTAAGCTGCCCATGGTGAGGGCTAGGTGCTTGTGATTTTGCAGGACTGATAACAGCAGTTTGGTCAGTATCTGCTGTATAGAGATTAATGGGGAGAAGAGAAGTGGCTGATATTTCAAGAATTACCTCCTCTTTTGGAATGTACTGCATATACTTTGGGAGTCTCTGATTGCCAATCACCTTGGAAATTAGCTGTATACTATGTGAGATAAAAGCTCTCACAGCAGGAAGATGACAGAAGAGAGAAAAAAGTAAAGGGCAAACTTGCTTATTTTTGTGATGCTATATGACTACACCATTTTTATGATATTAGAATAACCCTTTAATGTTACTGTTATAGTTTTTTCTCTGTTCCACTCCTGGGTTTGACTTTTTAATATTGATGCTTAAAGGGATATTCACATCTAAAAGATCATATCCCTATATGTAGTAGGTATAATAATAATGATGATGATAACAAATTTCTCCAATTATAAATATAGTGTTGTTCTTCTGATTATCTATGTTGCTTACCTCATGTGCAGGGCATTGCAGCAGCTTAGATATCCATGGTTTTGACCACTAGTAACTAACTAACTGTAACTATATATGAATGGTCATAACCATAAATACCCAGGTGACTGCAATGTCCTGCACATGAGGTAAGAGACATAGCTAATCAGGAGAACTATCCTACATTTCTGATTGGAGGTATTTGCTATTATTATTATTATTATTATTACACCTACTTTATATTGAGATAAGAGAAATTGGAATATCCCTTTAATATTAACATGCTAAAGTGGTTGAAAGTATTGGAACCCTTGGCAAACAATACTTGATCTATCAAAAATTGTCATAGTTTCAGTTAGAGCCAAGTTCCCACAGTTGTAATGTCTTTTTGTGAAAAAAAAATGTTGAATTGGACAACTTTAATTCTTCTTTTATTTCATTCATTCATTCATTCATTCATTCATTCAATATAAGACGTTTCATCTTTGTCTTTTTTATTTTTGAAGTCATTTAAATTGTTCACTTACTTTACATCTTTGCCTCGTGTGATGATATTTTGCCTCCATATTCATCTTATAACTGTATTATAATTGTATCCTAATCATTATACAAAGCCTAGCTTTACTTGTTGAATCCATAACTTGCTTTTCTATTATGGTTAAAGAGTTTTTTCAGTTGAAAATCTTTTATTGTCCGTAAACTAGAATTCTCCCTCCCCAGGTCCAGAAACGCCTCTTCACCACTGCTGCAGTGCTTGTTTATGGGCTGCAGCAGTGATGTCATGACTACACCACTGCAGCCAACTAAGGAGATCGGCGGCTCTGTTAATATATAATCCACTGTGTCTAGTGATTGGCTGCAGTGTTGCTGCAGATATGAGTCAATCACTGGAGCAGCAGTTGAAAGGCAGTGCTCATTTTATAGATTATTGAATCTGATATAACATGGTGTTTCAATTGAATTCTATTGATCATAAGTTTACTTGAGCCATTGGTCTCATTTTTAGCTTTCCTTACTGGGTCTTAGTCTGGAAAACTGTTTCAGGAACTAGGTCTTCTTAATAAACAATTTTGGCATTAAAAGTTTGAGAACTTAAGCAGCCAGTACCACATGTGTGGGGCACGATAAGCTATACAACATGACTTGGAACATTTCATCCAACAGAATGGTGACTGAGCTTTAGCTGGAAACTATTTGAAAGATTTCTTTGAATATATTTTCATTATAAGAAAACCAGCTTGTGTTAAAGTTAAGCCCTTCCCTGCCTCATGGTTGGCTCAGCTTAGTTTTACTGTGTGAGATCCAGACCACCTTGCATCTGACTCGGGGCGTTCTGGCTTCATTGCAGACCGTTTTATTCTGAAATCAGTGAGTTTTTAATCATGTTTCCACAGACCCAAGCCAACACTTGTTATATGCTCTGAAATCAATGTCCCGCGCTGATGTGAGAATCAGTCTATGCATTGACTAGCCATAGATGGCCACCAGCCTTCTCAGTACCAAGAAGGGGTCTTCTCAATCTTTGTATACTTCTCTTGCATATTTTGTTTTTTCCATGCCTGTCGCCATTTCCTTTTTAAAACACTTAAAGTGTAACCGTCATTTTAATTTTTATTTCATAAATCAATAGTACACATAAAAATTTAGCAATATTTTATTAGACAGATTTGCTTCTTTCTCTGCCAGAATTGATCAGTCATTATCAAAAGGATGAATTCTGAGATAAAATATGTATTCAATGAAGACTTTCCCATTACTGAGATAAGAGATGGCGGTTATTACTGATGTGATTCTATGATTATGGAAGGAGGGAGGAGCTAGAGACAGAGGGAGGAGCTAGAACCAAAGGGAGGAGCTAAAGACAGAGGAGGTGCTAGACGCAGAGAAATGAGCTAAAAACAGAGGAGGAGCTAGAGGCAGAGGGAAGTGCTAGAGGCAGAAAAAGGAGCTAGAGACAGAGGAGGAGCTAGAGGCATAGAGAGGAGCTAGAGGAAGGGGCTAGAGACAGAGGAGGAGCTAGAGGCAGAAAGAGGAGCTAGAGGCAGGGGAAGGGTCTAGGGACAGAGGAGGAGCTAGAATCAGAGGGAGGAGTTAGAGGCATAGGGAGGCGCTAGAGGCAGAAGAAGGAGCTATAAGCAGAGAAAGGAGCTAGAGACAAAGGAGGAGCTATAGGCAGAGGGAGGTGCTAGAGGCAGAGAAAGGAGCTAGAGACAGAAGAGGAGCTAGAGGCAGAGGAAGGGGCTAGAGGCAGAGGGAGGAGCTAGAGGAAGAGGGTGGTGCTACAGGCAGAGGGAGGAGCTAGAGGCAGAGCAAGGGGCTAGAGGCAGAGGAAGGAACTAAAGACAGAAGAGGAGCTAGAGGCAGAGAAAGGAGCTAGAGGAATAGGGAGGGGCTAGAGGCAGAGCGAGGGGCTAGAGGCAGAGGGAGGGGCTAGAGGCAGAGGGAGGAGCTGTAATTTGAAGGTGACATCCCTCTGCAATGGCCATAATTGAATCCACACCCTTGGTTATTTAACCCTTTTAAATATATTAGAAAATATACAGTGTATCTACAATGTGCGTGCATACACTTAGGATGTATTTACAGGTAGCAATGGAAACCTGTCTTTGTTCCAGGCATAGATTGTGTTCATTAAACCTGCACATCAGTGACAAATCTTGATATAACTGCAACATGGTACTCTGCAAGAAAGACTGCACAACCACTATGTCTAACACATCTTAAATGAAGATGTAATAAATTATTACAAAGAAAAATATAGTTGTTGTTGTATCCTTATTCCATAACCTGTTTTTTAACCTATTTTATATTTAAATATTAAAGACCTGTCACTTGCTCAAAAAAAATTGAGTTAAATACTTTATAAAAATGTTACCCTTATTTTTCATTTTTTTCTGTTTTGCAATATGCACTATTTCACCCTGTGTTATACATATTCACATTTTATGCATTTAGAGAGCAATAGATTAAAACTCTGCTTCCAGTCTAAATGGGAGAAACTAAGGCACAAAACAAGCGCAATAGGGTCTCAACTGGTTAAAATTGGGGTAAGGGCGAGAGTATTATCTCCTCACCTGGGTTACTGATGCATATGTAGCAGGCTACTGCAGATCTGGGGGTAACACACACCAAAATAGGAGACGATAACGATAAAATGCGGTTCTTTTGAGCTGTCTCAATGGACAAAAAGGAATCCAAATGGCTTAAGTGTAAATATGATTTATTAGTCTACGTGTTTCAAGGCAATCTGTCCTTTTCCTCAGGACAAACCATAAGTACAGTGAAACTTTGGTTTACGAGAACAATCCGTTCTGGGGGTGTGCTTGTCAACCAAGTTACTCGTCTAGCAAAGCAAAATTTCCCATAGGAAATAATGCAAGCTCAGACAATTTGTTCCACAACTTGTGCAATGTCCCATCCTTGGTCCCTTATTGTGCCATTTCACACATGCACAAACACACACAAACACGCACGCACACACACATATTATGCTCATCTTACCTTCCGTTCCATCACCGGCCTTCCGGTTCTTGTAGTTCGCCGGTACAGGATATGTATCGAGTAACCATCGCAATGATGGAGGAACTTCCGCTGCCAGAGCACTGTCGTCAAAGGCAGGAGCTGCTGGCCTCTGATTGGCCAGCTCGCTGCCTTTGAGTAGCGGCTGACAGCGGAAGTTCCTCCATCGTCGCGATGGTTACCCGATACACACCGGACTACACGAACCATGATTAACTAAAGAATGTATGTCTGGAACACCAATGGTGTGAACAGGGTGCAAGACTCAAAAATATACAACTAAACAATAGGATAAAGAGTTGCACACCAGTCACAATGTATAGGGGAATAATGAAAAGCATAACTGCTATAGGAATACTAGACTGAAAAATACAATGGACTATCTGAAATAAGTGAAAAACATGAAAATGGTATCTGCATAACTGCTATGAAAAATAGAAATGAGAGATATTTAGCCATTGTATTGATCAATGCAAAGGAGCCCCAAAGGAGGCGTTTGGTTTTGGGGCTCCTTTGCATTGATCAATACAATGGCTAAATATCTCTCATTTCTATTTTTCATAGCAGTTATGCAGATACCATTTTCATGTTTTTCACTTATTTCAGATAGTCCATTGTATTTTTCAGTCTAGTATTCCTATAGCAGTTATGCTTTTCATTATTCCCCTATACATTGTGACTGGTGTGCAACTCTTTATCCTATTGTTTACACGAACCATGAGGCTGGCAAGGGAACGGAAGGTAAGGTGAGCACAATATGTGTGTGTGCAAGCATGCTTGTGTGTGTTTGTGCGTGTTTGTGCGGACTGCAAGAGCGGGTTAGAGCGCGGTTAAAGTACGAAACCGGAAGTGTGTGCGGTATTTGCTCATACAGCAAAGCTAGCTTGTAAACTGAGTGACAAATTTACTGCAACTTTGCTCGTATAGCAAAATACTCGCAAACCGAGTTACTCGTAAACTGAATTTCCACTGTATATTTGAAAAGCCAGAATTGCTTTTTTTATGGTTGCGGCATGCTCCAATAAAATGCCAAGTGTACTCCAAAATTATATCACTAAAAATGTCAGCTCAGTGCACAAACTATGTTTATTCTTGTTTTATAAGGTTTTTAATTTAAATTAAACACTATAAATGTAAGAAAAAACTTTATTATTAAAGTTTATTATTGTCATAATCATACAGATCAGGAGAATCATATTGACAAGTCATTGTTACAGTCTAATGAGCGCCATCCGCATCCATTTAGATGTTTTTTTACAGTACTAACAGATACATCAAGAACACCACAAATGTGTGAAATAGGACTAAGTTTACAACAATAATGCTGATGATGAGGATGATGATGATAAAACCAGTATACATGTCTACCCTGGAGCTCTTGTGTAAGATGTCCTCTGCTGGTGTTTGCCCACCCATTCTCCTGTGATAAAATGGAGTTAGAATAAGGCCAGAGTTACACCTTGCGAGAGACTTCTGCGAGTATCGCATCGGCATCACCCGACACAGCCGCACACTCTCCTGACAGCAGGTCGGCTGCATGTATTTCTATGCAGCTGAAACGCTCCTGTCCGGAGAGTGTGTGGCCGTGTCAGGTGAAGCTGATGCGAGACTTGCGCGAGTCACTTGCAAGGTGTAACTTTGGCCTTACTGGTGTACAGAGAGCATTGGTAGGCCAGGTAGAGGCTGTTGTAGAGCCACCAGTAGAGGATGACATAGTGTTTTTTATATTTATTTAGCCTCTTAGTGACTAAGCAAAGTTTTTTCAAATCTGATATTTTTTTTTAATGTGGCAATAACTGACATTTTTTCAACATATCCCAAGGCTTTATAGCTTGTTTTTTGGGTCCCATTGTACTTGATAATAGTGGTATTTTTTCAAGAAAACGTACAAAGCTTTTATTTTACTGACCTATTCAGTTTTAAAGTGACTTTGTGGGACTTATATATTGGAAAACACCCAAAAGTGATACCATTTTAAAAACAGCAACCCTCAACATATTCACAACTGCTGTCAGGTAATTTATTAACCCTACAGCTGCTTTTCGTGAATTAACGCAAAGTGTAATTACAGGAATGAAAAATTATATTTTTAACACTAAAACATTGCTAATTTCTGTAATGGCCCCTATGGCTGGCAGACCTAAGACAATTACCCCCATGATCTGTTAGGCATGTGGACGACACTGCCTGTAAGGGGTTAAACGGCCATGGCCGGTGCCAAAACCAATTGTGGCTGACGCAGCAGGGTGTCCGTTCTAGTGTACAGCCAACAGCTGCTGCGTTTTCACCCGTCCGGGGATACTTTTTTCTTGTTAGGTGAATAGAGAGGTGCATAGGTGGTCTTTAAAGGGTTATGAATCAGGGCTCTAATTCAAAAAATGCATCGTAATCCACCTTATTCTGCAACTTTCTTAAGATTTACAGTACATATATACTGTCATACTACAAAACAATAACAAACAGTCAATCTATATAGTATTAAAAAGTATCATACTCTAAGCAGGTTATATTTATTCATTGTATAATGAATAGTTAAATCATTTTCTAATACACTTTCTCCATCAACTCTCCATGGTTGTCCCACAGTTGCAGGACTGATTATACAGGGAGTGAATCATTGCTTTAGATTAGATGCTCAAAAGGATTTATAAAGTTCTGTAACTTTTCATTACATGAATAAATAACATTTGCTTAAACTTGAAAACCCCATTAAGTTATAACATTGTGTGTGCGTGTCTGATCCGTATGTATCCAGATACAGTGCTTCTTTGGATTGTATACTTTGCTGACATTAGATCTTATTTTTTACTCTGCAAAGATATATTTAACTTCTGTTGTGAACTTAAAGTTCTCCAATTCATGGAGATTTTGTTTTCCATGTAGATCTCCATACTGTACATATAATTATTGCTACGCTTGGTTCAGTTTGTGCTCAGTCTTATCACCAACAATGTAAATTCTCATCTGGAGTAAAACCTTGTCACGCTGTTTGATGCTGAATAAAATAAAATTCACATTCCACATCCTACTTCAATTATCAGGATAATAAAAAATAGATGACATTTCGACACCTTTGAAGCACATTCTTTACCTATGACATCATGTGAATGTGTGAAAGAATATTACATCTTATTTGTCTGGTTATTGTATGTATAAATAGCATTTTTGTAATAATATCACTTATGGCATTTTATGCATTTTACAGAGTTACCATCTTAGAGAAGCTTTCTCACTCTAAGCATTAAAGATATTGTCTACTACTTTTACATTGATGGCCTATCCTTAGGAGAAGTCATCACTGTCTGAGTAGCTGGGGTTCAAAACCCCGCACCCCCGCCTATCAGCTGTTTTTGGTGTCATGTCGGTAAGAGCAGCCATAAATGCTCAGCACTAGAGCTGCCGCGTCAACTGATAGCAGCTGCGGCTGGTTACTTCACATCCGCCTCCCATTCAAATCAATAGGAGGCAGATGTGCTATACCCGACCGCAGCCAGTATCAGATGGTAGGGCTGCTCCGGATCTGAGCATTTATGGCCACCTACTTCTTGCAGCTGACACTAAAGACAGCTCATTGGCTGGGGATGACAGGTGTCTGACCCCAGCCGATCAGACATCAATGATCTATCTTAAGGATAGGCTATCAATGTAAAAGTAGTGGATGATCTGCTTAATATGAGGTGTCAGTAGAAGAACCCTGTAAATCTCATGGTTTTAATGTACAAATGTATTTATGATTCTCACAACATAGACTAGGGGAAGGTCCAGCGTGAGCCAAAACACACAACAGAGCTTACACCACGACAAACAAGGGGTACATCGGGGACACCTTAACAATGGATGGCCCTAGGACTAGTGAGAGGGAAATTAGACACCTCCTCCACTTTCCTGGCCCTGTGCTCTACACTGCCAGCCAGTCCCTATACAGGTTCCTCACCTGTCACCGAGCAGGAACCTAAAGACCTGAATGACCCTACAATAGTCCTGGCTAGTGAGTGGGCAGGTAAGGGATGCTAGTACTAGAGCAACACACCAGGGAAGGAAGACAGACAGAGGGAAACAGTACAACAGACCAAGACTGCAGCCACCACAGAGTTTCAGCAGCTCCTTCCACCTCCATGTCCATCATCAAAATTGCAAAGAGAATAACCAGCACCCTCTGCTGGTAGCAGAGGGTATATAAATGAACTGGGAGTGGTCCCAAACTGGAAACACCTGAGAAAGGTAAAGACTGCTTGCTGGCAAGGAATACTGACATTAACCCTACGACTGCCAAAGGAAAGGAAAGGAAACATGTTTAATATTGAGAGTCAAGAAAGGAAATGACTCTCAAGTCCTGAATCTGTCACTATTCTCATAATGCTGACAATAATATAGAACTAGAACATTTCCAAAATTTCTCATTCCGGTTAGAACAGTAATATTAAAGGGAATGCATCAAGAGAAAATAAACTATTGTTCAAGTGGACTGCAGGTAACTTCAGCATGCTGTCCGCATGAGTTATGTTCCATGACCATCTGTTATGTTATCAAATAAATAAAATAAATAAAATAAAAACCTCTACCAGTGTCACAACTAAAGAATATAACATAAAACACTTAGCTGAAGGTATAAAATGAAAAGCTAAAAAAAAAATGAATGGAAATCCATAGTGTTCAGAGACTACGAAATTGAATGGTCTGCATTCACGCTAATGTCTGTTTTTCATTTTTATTTTTTATGTGTCCTGATGGTGCGGATTTTAATATTTTGTGTTGAGATTTTAGAGACATTGAAATGAATCTTTTCCATGGGCAAGGTGCAGAATGATTTAGATGTTGATGAGATTATCAGGGTCTGCACCTAACATTGCAGAACAAGATTCCCTCTCCACGTGAACTGGAAAACTGCTTAATGTCGCTGCTCATATTTTGAACATAACAGTCAATTAAATGAAGTCATATAATTATTAAAACAGTAATTCAGTAAAGCCAGTTTATGGGAGAAATATCAGCTCATAAATATTTTCTTTTTCTGGTGTTTATAAAATAATAAAATCATGCGGCGCACTCTGGAGAATTCGGGTTTCCTTGTACAATTAATAGGCATGATTTTCTCTCTTGTATTTAGATTAATGTTTAATATTGCATGTGGTTACTATTAGGAATATTGCTTTTTGTGACAGCTTTAGTTAAGACATCATTTAATAATAGGTAATTATGGTCTGTTACTTCATAGCAGAAGCGTAACTTGAAGCTCCTGGGCCCCAATGTAAAAGCTCTATCAAGGCCCCCACCTTTATTTAACGAGTATCTGTCACCACCTCTGACATGCCTGTTTTAGTAAATACTTGTATTCCCATGAAATGATAAACCTCTATATTGTACTGCTCCATTGTTATTTCTATTGAAAATGTTGGAATGAATGGCCAATGAGTGTGTCCCTACATATTGGGAAACTACTTGTGTATACACTATATCAGACATAATAATGCCCTGCACGTTTGTTTGTTTGTTTGTTTGATACGGGACAAAACATTTTTTTAAAGTAAAAACTTGCCAGGAAATAGAGAAAATTGAAAGCAATGACAAAACATAGGAACCTTACTAGAGAGTCATCTTGGATGACTAATGTAACAGACTGGTCAAAGCCAATAGGTATCCATGCATCTTGGAAGACTTGTCGAAGAGGCGATTCCTCGTCAGTGTCTCCTTTCTCTGCTCCCAATGTGTGAGTCTAAACCTGAGGGTAGGATTTTACTTGCAAGAGACTCAAGTGTATCTCGCATCGCATCACCCGGGATGGCCTGTCTCTTTCCCAACAGGAATGTCTCAGCTGCATAGGAATAGATGAAGCTGAAACGCTCCTGTCGGGAAAGAGGCAGGCTGTCCCGGGTGATGCGATGCGAGATACGCTTGAGTCTCTCGCAAGTAAAATCCTACCCTAAGGGTACGGTTCCACTTGCACACAGCTTCCGATGCGAGAGCATCAGAAGCGATATGCTAATGACCCTAAGTATGCATATAGGGAGAGTCCCATATATCTGGGGGAGTGAAGCTGGCAAAAAACACTGGGCATTTCATGATGCTGGACAGTTTTTCAAAGTACAGTATATTTCTCTGATTTGCTATAGCAGTTCCTAGTCAGACACACACAGATGGAAAAACGCAGCCAGTCTTTGTTTCATGCTGCCCATGGTTCAAACATCATTAATCTTCTGTTAACAAAGGGTGTCATTAGGGAAAGTAACAGCTTGCCAAACTATGTGCTGCATGAATCAGAGTCCTAATATGTTACTTTGAAATGCCATTGCGATTTAGAGAAAACATACTTTGGAATGGTGACTGTGCGTCTCGGATGACTAGTCCAAGAGACCAGCCATCAGAGGTTTCTCACTGCCTCACTTTTCTAGACCTCAAAGTCTCTACCTCTACCCACATTTTGGGGGAGAAACTAACAAGGACTTACTTTTTCTGCTAGTCATCCCAGACACATGGACCCTGGCTGGCTTTTCAAAAGCATGTTTTCTCAGAAACATTTCAGATTTTCATAGTGAAATTTGCTTGGCTGTAATGGCATATGTGGTGTTTGATTCCGCTGCTTGTATTTTGGACAGCATGAATGTCCTGTTACTTTCCTCTTACTGGCGCCCCCAGTTTTAGTTTGAACTAGAAATTAAATTCACCTGATCCCACCTTCTCAGTACTCAAACGACTTTAACCCCTTCATGATCTATGACTAGAGGACCTGTGGACGTTTTGGTTCTCCGGGTTCAGTCGGACTTTAAATAAAGTTTTATTCTGGATTCAAACTTGAGCCGAACCTCACTGGTAGTCACTGATTGGGCAGTTTGGCTCTCTACCCACATACAGCCAGCCATTAACAGAGCACTTTCGAGGGAGGGAAGGCGGTGTATTTTTGTACATCCGACAATGTCATTGTTACCCCCCAATGTGAGCCATTCAGACACTAAAAGCGGTTCACACTGGGCTGAGCACCAAGCGTACCCGAGCAATGCTCGCTTGAGTTGTCAACATGCGAACACTAAACTTTAAAGTTCAATTTCACTCATCTCTACATTTGATGTATTTTTACTTCATATGTTGGGTCACCTTAATTGATGCAAGCTCAAAAGCTGATCTTGCTTCATTGCCGGCAGATGTCATGTGATACCCATCCAGGATCTGCCTCTAACAGTAGCGTGAAGGTGACTGTGGAAAGAGAAGGCGCAAAATAGGGTCTTACCCGGTATAACACATGGGGGCAAGTGTGGATTAAAAAACTCACCTGGTGGGGTTGTGCAAGTCACAACCCCTATGAAGGCACGTAATAAAGGTGGAACGCAGCGGTCCCGCAGTGTAGATATATTCCAAGAGGTAGAGCAGAAAGCAGGTTTCAAAATCCGCGCCCAACCACAGAAAATCCAGATGCTTGTTAGTGAATCCTTTCTTTCTTTATTTTTTACAGGTCTACGCGTTTCGAGGACATATCCGTCCTCATCATCAGGACAAGGTGCAAAGAAAGACTATATCATGATATAGTCTTTCTTTGCACCTTGTCCTGATGATGAGGACGGATATGTCCTCGAAACGCGTAGACCTGTAAAAAATAAAGAAAGAAAGGATTCACTAACAAGCATCTGGATTTTCTGTGGTTGGGCGCGGATTTTGAAACCTGCTTTCTGCTCTACCTCTTGGAATATATCTAACAGTAGCGGGTAGAGCCAAAGTCAGCTCGGTGCTGGGGGGCACTGGAGGTTGACATTATAGCCAGCAGTTTGCTGAAATCACCCATGCCTGTCTACATGAGACTGTGATTTTTGCTATACACTGGAAAACTATGAGATTGCAGTATATAGTATAAGCGATCTGACAAACACATGTTCTAGTCCCCTAGAAAGGCTAAAAAATAAAGTAAAAAAAGTTTAAAAAATATAGAAATAAAATGTAAAAAAAAAATTTAATCTCTTCTTTTCCCCTTTAAAAATAAATAAATTAAATAAAATAACAATATGTGGTATCACTGGTTCCTTAAAAGTTTGCTGCATCAAAATATGAATCTAGTTATCCCAAATGACAAATGCTGTAAAGAGGAAAAATTGAAATGCCTGAATTGTGGTTTTTTTTCTGCAATTCCATAAAAAATGCAATTAAGAAACAATATGTCTTATCTACCCCAAAATGTTATCAATAAAATTCTCAACTCGACAAGCAAGAAACAAGACATCATGCAGCTCCGTCAACGGAAAAATTAAAGTTTTACGGGTCTCATAAAATAATATTTTTTTTCACCTTTTAAATATAATAAACTCCACATTTGGACACTTTTACATTACAATGACTGCTGTAAAAACAAAACCCCAACAACAATTGTAGAATTTCCGGTATATTAAATGGTAAAATAAATAGTGTTTTTCGAAACTGGAATAAAATTGGTTAATTGGTTAACCTGGAAAGAAGGCAAACTAAAGACATTTTATAACATTTTCGTTTGAGCTCAAAATAATGTCTCCTGTACTGAAGTATATTATTTTTTGTTTTATCCAAACATGCAAACAACTACTGGACATGTGAACAGATCCTTACTGAGCTGAGCGTTGCAGATTTGCTACAAATATGTCATGGTTGCTCCTTCTCTTACACACTTTTCTCAGTGTTAGGCCGGTTTCAGACATCCATTTTTAATCAGGTACAAGCCACATGCATGTTTATGGTCATACATGTGTAATACGTGTGTCACGCGTATGTCACACGTGTGACTTCTGTGTTTCCATATGTGTGACACGTACCAGAGTAAACAAGGGTCCTTGAAATAAAAAGATTTTCTATAGTCACCTGTATCCAGTGTTGTTTTCATCGGCTTTGCTGCCTCCCACTTCTGACCGCCGCTCATTATATTCATTGATTATTCACTGCACTGAGGAGCTGTAAGCCGGAGCATTGCGGTGATAGCATCGGGGACAGCACCACTGAGGACAGCATGGGCGCGTCACCAGTGACAGGTGAATATCCATCAAGCAGTGTGTGTGCAGTGATGTCTAGGAGGTCATCAGAGTTCCCAATGAACTCTGATGACATGCTGATGACACCCCTGCGACACCCGCACTACAGCGGGTGTCACGATGGTGACTTCATGGGTTCATCAGAGTTCATTGGGAACTCTGATGACCTCCTGGACATCACTGCACACACACTGCTTGATGGATATTCACCTGTCCCCACGATGCTGTCCTCGGCGATGCTGTACTCGGTGCTGTCCCCAGCGATGAAGCGGCTTCCAGCTCCTGTTATTGTTCTCAGACCTATGTTACTCAGTGAGGCAATGCTGATCCTTGATTTTTTTCTCAGCTGTATTTGCCATGAGGATGAAACGGTAGAATGCTGCGAGTGGATGTATAAATTCGACAAAACTTATCTATTCAAGTCTATAGGTGTGAAGAAAAAATGGAGTGCCACACTGACCATTCAACTGTCATCCATTTTTTACGGATTCATTACCATTCTGTGGCATAGGACACTTTAAATGATTGTAAATGAATAATAGATGCTGAGAAAGAAAACAGATTGCAAATGGATTGAATAAGGATGACAAGGGAGAAAAAAAATCATCCAACTTTTCTGATTGAACATCAGACCGATTTTTTTAATACACTCGTGTGACCCCCAGCCATAGCTAGAGATCTCTCCTGTACCAGTCTGTGCCTTGTATTGGTCATTGTATTGATTGTACTTGTTTTTATTATGTATACCTATTTTCTCATGTAAAGTGCCATATATTAAATGGTGCTATAATAATAATAATCTACAGTGGACGGGGAGAGAGTACCATGAAGGGCACAGGAACAGGCTATAGTCAAGAATGCCAGAATATGTAGAGAAAAGTACAGTATTAGGGCTGTGCTAATACATGGAAGAAAGTCAACCTGAATGCACAATGATCCCCCATCCAGGCTACACACAGAGGCTCTCCCACAAGAGGATTTCTGAAATTTTGAATGAACCTTTGATCGGCTACAAGCCACATTTCAAGGAATGTGAAAATTAATGAAGGAATGAAAATAGTAGGGTGAAACTCCAATTTTATTGTTGACAGTAAACACTATAAACACTAATACATGTATAAATTAGGATATAACCTTTAAGGACCAGTGCCCATGATCATTGTTAGCAGGCTTTTGGATACAGTCCAAAACGCTGCGTAGTACAGTACAAGCACAGTGGATGGAATTTATAGAAATCTCCCGCCCATTGTCCTTTTTTTTATCAGTGCGTAAACTGACCGCGGCGCAGGTTTCCTATCCACAGCTCTCAAATTTTCGTGCGGAGATGCTTGTGTCTCCTGCGCTGGAGAACACAGTGGACGCACACAAAATACGTTATGTCCAGAACACCTACTAATCCTGATCGTGGGCACATACCCTGAAGGTTTGCTGATTGTCATGAGCTCTCAGCTTGAAGTTTTATCAGTAGTTACTAACTTTAATCTGTTTCATTTGCTATGGTAATATGTTAGTATCATTCTTGTTTTGTACATACCGACACCATTCAGGTGCTTACTAATGTATATTGCAAGAATATTTTTTATTTTTCATTAGTGGAGAGTATTTCCCTGTCCATGAATCCTAAAATAAAATAGGTCACTAAAAGATAGCTATAAGAATGTTCTCTCTGAACTTTGTGTAATACAATGTTATGCTGCATAGAGTTTGGGAAATAATGTATTGAGGCAGTTAAGTTTGTGTTTTATCTATTTGAAACATATTTTATTAATAAAAGCTTATTATTTTTTTTTTACAATATTACTTAATGAAATAATAAGCTACAGAATATCTTTATACATTGCTTTAAAGTCGCCGTGTTGTGAAGCTAGTTTCTGCCATTCTACATAAAATAAAAATCTTCACAATCTCTGATGGGCATTTAAGTGGCGTCATCCATTATGGATGTATATTCCAATGCTCATTTACTTCCCCATGACACAAGTAGAAGGGACTAAGGGATGGTTTTACATGGCAGGTAAGGATCTACTGAAGGCCCCGTTTCTGCCAAGTTTCTCACCAAAACTGGCCTTAACAGGAGATTGGTAATCCACCACCCCAAAAAATGCAAAAGAAAGTGATCAATATATGATAAATGTCATAAAGTTGTAACGCACGGACTAGAAGTCCATATGCACCATGTGTCTGACGGGCATCTGATGCGCTACAAAAAACACCACAAACAAAGGGGTACACCGTTTGGCTCTACTGCTGGGATCGGGATGAAGTGGACAACTCATGAACCCATCTCAAGCTGTACCTGAGCTCACTAGCGTTCCTATACGGAATGGTTCAACCCAGCCAGATACCTAATCCCTCACTAGCCCTGTAACCACCCTGGCTAGTGAGAGCCAATGACAGACACTAGTCCCACCGCTACATCAATAAACATGGAAGGGAAGGAAAGATAGACAGGAGGATTAACAGAAGGATACAAACACCAAAATCCATGGCTGCAGGCAGACTCCAACACAGCAGATAAAAGGGCAGAGGACCGTGCCCTCGAAGCTACTTAGACGAGGATTGCCAGAGTAGAATGAGTTCTATCAATAGCTGTAACGTCCTGGAGGTGGATTCACGGGACCGTGCACGGGACTCCCCCAGAGAGGCAACCAAGAGCTAACCCCTATACGGGGACTGTCCGGTCACCCCACCAGAGGGCCTAAATGCACGGCAGCCGGAACACAGGGAGTACGGGGTATGGGTCCTTCAGAGATTGGCACAGGAGATGACTAATAGTCCAACGGGAACTGGAGGCAGGACAGATGACGGGAACCGGCTACAGGTGCCGAGTAGTCCCAGCCGATGGGGTCCGGATCCAGCGGGACGTGCAGGCTGGAGCTTCCAGGTAAAGTCCAGGTGATGGGTTCAGGCTGATGGGAGATGGCAGGATCCTCAGCAAACAGTCACCGGGGCACCTCCTAGGTAATCGGCACTCTGGGACCAGGTCAGGACAGCAGACAGGCCCTGCGGAAGAGACAGGATTAATCTGGATACCAGACACAGAGGGACCTGAACACCTAACTATGGGAACACGTTGATCAGGCACCGCCCACATGGAAAGGAAGTCCTAATATACCCTGTACCTGTAATTGACCATATCCTGTTTCCGGGACGCTGGCCCTTTAAGAAGAGGTGAGTGAACGCACGCGCGCCCTAATGCGCATGCGCGAGGCTCGTGTGCCGGAGACCAGAGCAGGAAGCGGTGCAGGAGATGCAGGGGGACCAGACAGAGTATCCTGGGTCGCAGGGAGACACCGGGACCGGCGGGCAGGAGGCACGGAGGACGCAGAGAAGGGAGAGTGAGGGGGGGGCAGCCGCGGGCAGAAGGACCAGGAACCGGAGCGGTGAGTGACAGATGGCGCCGGGACCCGGGGAGCGGGACAATAGCACAGGTAGCTGGAAAAAAGCACTACTTAAAGGAGAGGGGTGTGGTAACTAAGCAGCTGCACCTGAACTGGACTGATTTTGTACTGATGTGAGAAATTATAGTGCGACTTGAGATTCCAGAAATGTTAATGAAATAGATACTATGAAGTGGGCTGTAAACGTTTTCCATCTAGACCTGATGCTCATATTTGCCCACACTGTTATTACCAGGTACTCACTTAATATACTATGTGCTTTTAATATGGGAAATAGGTAAGTAGGATTGTAAATCTTAAACAGCTGTATTCCCATTATATTATTTACATGTAAGTGACACCTTCTCTGAAATGTCTGTTTTAGTAAAATACTTTTTAAATACTTTTTTTAAATTCCCTATTAAATACCAGTTCTGGATCCTGTTTCTATCACCCTGTGTTATGCTGTTCATGTGTTTCTCCCTAGTCATGTATAAATAGATTGATAGCTGGATATTTATATTCCCGTACGTACCTGTGCCATCTAACATGGTTAGCACTGATTGGACTCTGGGTAACATCCAGAGTCAGAACAGAGACACGACATAAGAACTGACAAGACCTAGATCAATGGAGGCAATAGAGCGTAAATTTGGTCTTGTTTTCAAAGGGTCAGTTATGAACTGCTGTCTCGGGGGTTTAGTGTCCCAACCTACCTTCACTGTATTCTTCCTGAAGTCAATCCTATAATTTGGAGGTGTAGAGATGAGAAGTGAAATGGGTAATACCTAAGATCACAGATCTAGCTTCTGACGTGAATCCTGCCCTTGTCCTTTTCAATCAATGTGACATCCCTCTAAAAATATATAGACATTCTATATTGAGGCATTTAATTGTGATGACTCAAGCATGTATCCCTTATTTTTTAGAAAAAATAATCCATTCTGAAAATCTCTTTCAGATTCACTAAAATTAATGATGTAAGGTTGATAAAGGTACTCACCGCCTACACTCAATAATTCCTATGACCACTTTTGTAAAACTTGGTTCTATCAGTGGGAATTTAGATCTTCTCATGAATATCAGGCCCATATATAGGAAAACTAAATATAGGAGTGCGATTGCTGACCAGAATTAATAACTCCTTCTTTTCCCCGCTATTCCTTCCCTTTTTATCTTTCTTTCGTTTTTACTTTCTTTCTTTCTCTCTTTCTTTATTTGTTTTTTATTTCTTTCTTTCTCTTTCTTTCTCTCTTTCTTTCTTTCTCTCTTTCTTTCTCTCTTTCTTTCTCTTTCTTTCTTTCTTCTTTTCTTTCTTTCTCTTTCTTTCTTTCTCTCTCTTTCTTTCTTCTTTTCTTTCTTTCTCTTTCTTTCTCTCTCTTTCTTTCTTTCTCTATCTTTCTTTCTTTTTTCTTTTCTTTCTTTCTCTTTCTTTCTCTCTCTTTCTTTCTTCTTTTCTTTCTCTCTTTCTTTCTTTCTCTCTCTTTCTTTCTTTTTTCTTTTCTTTCTTTCTCTTTCTTTCTTTCTCTCTCTTTCTTTCTTTCTCTATCTTTCTTTCTTTCTTCTTTTCTTTCTTTCTCTTTCTTTCTTTCTCTTTCTTTCTTTCTTTCTTTCTTTCTCTATCTTTCTTCTATGTTGTTTTATTGGAGTATAATTGGTGCTTTTGTTTGGAATAGATACTGACTTTTTATATCAATATAGCATTTCCTATTTCTCTTGGCAGCTTATATTGATGTTGTCATGTTACTCTGTAAATTATTTCAATTTTTTTACAATTAGTGCCTTAAGTCTGTGTTACTCTTTTTGCAATATAATAAACAAAGAAAAAGAAAAAAAAACCTTACAAGACCTCCATAAGCCGAGTAATCACTAAGAGTTGATGGATTTAACCGTATTTTGTGGTTCATGTTTGGACCACAATCCATAGCTGACCAATATCTCCTGACTTGAACTCATTCTCATACAGTAGTAAAAAACAGGTAAGTCCAGCAACATGTCTCCGATGAGAAAAAATCCAATTTATTACAAAAACATTAAAACATGTAAAAAAATGGGGAACAATTGCCCCTGAGCTGCTGTTACATGTTTCTAACAAAGTTCTTAGTCATACAATCGTGAGAACTTTGTTCTAATAAATTAGGTTTTATCTCATCAGAGACGTGTTGCTGAACTTACCTGATTTTTATTCTTCGATCTGGATAGCCGACCTGCTCGCCCGGTATCGCCCAGTATACCACCTTTTCCTAAATTCCACCTGGTGAGCTGGATTACCTTTTCAATTTTCTATCAGCTTCATATAGATATATTACAAATTTAAAGGGAACCTGTCACCAGATTTGGCACCTATAAGCTGTGGCCACCACCAGTGAGCTCTTATACAGCATTCTAACATGCTGTATATAAGAGCCCAGTCCACTGTGTAGAGCGTCAAAATTACTTTATAATACTCACCTAAACGGTTGGTGCAGTGCAGACTGGTTGGATGGGTGTCTCCATTTTCTGGGTCCGGCGCCTCTTCTTTCGGCCATCTGTGTCCTCATTCTGCTGAAGCCTGGGTACATGACGCTTCCTACGTCATGCACTCAGGCCGGTATTGAGGTCCTGCGCAGGCGCACTTTGATCTGCCTTGAGCAGGGCAGATCAAAGTATTGTAGTGTGCCTGCGCAGGACCTCAATGCCGGCCTGTGTGGATGATGTAGGATGCGTCATGCACCCAGGCTTCAGAAGAATGAGGACACAGATGGCCGAAAGAAGAGGCGCCGGACCCAGAGAATGGAGACCCCCATCCAACCAGTCGTTATACCTGGTGCCTCTGATGAGTGGTGACATCAGGAACGTTACCGCTCATCAGAGTCAGTGAGTCACGCACAGCGCATCGTGCCCCGGAGTGACCTGGCAACCCTGAACAGCGGTAATGTTACTGATGTCACCGTACTTCAGAGTCTTATGCATGTTTGAATATCAGGATTATAGAGCTGTACATGGATTTTCAAAGCAACTACATCAGCTTCAGCAAGTCTTATGGATCTATATGTAAGTCAATGGAGCTTGTTTGGGAAACCTGATGACAGACATTCTTCTTATCTGTCAAAATGCTGCTCTATATTCTAGGTAAATATTTGGGACAAATTACATTGGAAGAAATATGACATTATCTTTCCCCCTGTTCTTCTGTTTAGATAGGTGCAGGAACTTGTGATTTTTAAAGGTTTTAGGCATCTGAGGTTTTTGACTGTAAAACCTCCAATACATGTAACTCCAAAAACATATGTTGAGGAACACCATTTTCAATTCTACACTTTGAAAAGGAAAACAAACAATACGACAAATGTAGTCTTTCATTTATGCCACAAAGCATATTGTTGTAGTCCCTGCTGCATATTTTGTGCCATCTAAATGTTTAATAAAATATGTGCAGAACTTCAGATTTCAGCACAGTGCAACCATTGTAGCAAATATTTTCAACAGTTTTTCATCTCCGACACAATGGCAGGTCCACACAGTAGGCTCCCGGGGGGGGGGGGAGGGGGTGACACGCAGGGGCACATTTTATATGTATGTCCCCAATGTTTTCATTAAGGCCATGTCATCACTTGCAGATATGCAGTTTTTTTTCCCACTGCATTTTTCTGCAAGTGTCCATTCCAAAATTTCACCCTTTAGCCAGTTTTCATCTTCCTGATTAGGCCAAATGTTACAATTCTGACCGGTGTCACTTTATATGATAATAACTCTGAAACACTTCAGCGGATCCCAGTGATTCTCTGTTTTGTTTTTTTGTAACACATTTTACTTCATATTAGTCGTACATTTTAGTTGATATGATGTGTGTTTATGTATAAAAATATTGAATATTTGATTAAACAGTCTTGGCGCTGCCCAGAGCAAGAAAGTTAATTTCCTCCCGGTATCCAGGCTTTCAGTGCATCAGCCGGACAGTTTTAGAACGCTATTAACCTGCGGGTTAACCTCATATCTGCAGGTTAATGGCATTTTTTGACAAGACAGATTTCCTTTAAATTCACTATATAGAGAGAAGGGATGCACACCAGTGACAGTGTAAGGGGAATAAATGGAAAGCAGAAACTGCTGTGTGAATACTGACATGAAAAATCCAATAGCTATATGTAAAAATGAAAATATGACAATGGTATCTGCATAACTGCCATGAACTTTAAGAATAAAGAGAAATTTAGCTATTAAATTGATCAATACAACAGAGCCCCAACCCCAATTTCTCTTTATTCTTAAGTTCATGGCAGTAATGCAGATTCCATTGTCATATTTTCATTCTCACATATAGCTATAGTATTTTTCATGTCAGTATTCACACAGCAGTTTCTGCTATTACATGTATTCCCTTGCACTGTCGCTGGTGTACATACCTTCTCTCTATATAGTGACGTTTTTTAGGGTTTTGTACCCAGTTCAGACTTAGAATGGTGTTCCAGACGTTATTTCTTAATTCCTTTAAATTCAGTGATGCCTTCCTGCTCTAAAAAACCGTACTGTATGTCACAAGTATCTCAGATGACTGACAGTTGTGTTTTCTGCCAATATAAGGTCACAGAGTTTGGTTGCACAAAATGCTCCTTGACTTTCTATTATTCTTGCTATTAGTATTCATTGGCATAGGTCCGGCTGGATTTTCATCTCTCCCCCTCTTGGACCCAGCAAGAGCTTCCACCCAACTGCTTATCATTAGTATTCTCTTGGTACTTAAATACTTCCTTCTTCCTTAGACTGTTGCTGGTGATATTTTTCAGTTCATTCTAGCTTTGGTTGCAAGCAGGTGACTTGCTCTCATCTGTGGTATCGTTGCTGAAGCTTGCTGAACTCCTGCCTGAGCCATCTGTAGATATGTAATTCATGCTTTTTCCCCGTGTGTCCTCCTTGTATCTTCCTTTAGTGTTTAGTTGAGTTGATGAAGAGCTCATCCCATTCATTTCCTATTTAGGGTCTAGCACTAAGGATATCTAGAGTAAGGTATGCGGCATGGCGCATAGGTGCAGAACCTATCTAGGGAGATGAGGGACCCCAGGGACCAGTAGTAGGTTCAGTCAATGGTCACCATCTTCCCTTTTCCTAGAACAGAGGTTCCCTTCCCTTTCACTGCTCGCTTGGTACTTCCCCATACGTAACGTGACACCTACTCATAAAGCATGTATTTCCTGATGATTCAAGTTTCTTAGTGTGTAACATACTGTACAGTAAATGTTAAACTTCCATTTTTACTATATATTTTAGACACTAGAATATAAGAAATTGTCATATATGAAGTTTTGCTGAAAAAAAAGACCACCCCTAGGAGATGCCGGTACATTCCTTGGGCATCTTTTCTCCTGAATAGTTCCTTTGTCAGATTTCTCGTGCAGCTCACGTTATGAAATCTGTTTATTATATTTTGATTGTTGTTTTGCTTTTGTATCTTCTTACCTTAACGCTTGTGCCAAATATATTGTTTGATAAGAGATGAACAGATGTTTGACTTCAAGAGCTTTGCTTGAATGAGGTTGCTCCAGACATTTCAGTGAAATGTATCATCAATATTAGACTTATCTCCATGGCAAGATAACTTAAATGTACTTTAACTTCTAAAGTACAGCTGAAACTTATTTAGGATTGCCTCATAGTCTATAAAGCTTGGAACTTCCTGTATAATAAATGTCATCACATAACACCAAAATGCTAATATGTTCAATATGGAAAAACATGTTCTTCCTACATCTCTGACTGTATCATATATTGTTTTTCCTTATTGGGGATGTAAATAATTGTGTCTTTTTGTAGAAGTGTTATTCAGTTAATCAAAAATTCTTAGAGGCGTCTAGGAAAACTGGAATATAAATTGTGAGAAACAATGATACCTTTATATGTAAAGTACAAAATAATTGCCTTTTTTAAAAAGAATAGAAGTATCCAGCGCTGATGTCAGAATAGGTATAAAAACTCTACATAAAATGGATTTCCATTAGAAGTAGCATTTTGCTATACTAATTTTTACCATTTAAAGGGAATCTGTCAGCAGGTTTTTGCTATGTAACGGTTAACACAGATAGTTCAGGCATGCCTATCTTTTCACAGTCCAATCTTTTGTTTATTTGCTATGTTTGTTTAAACAACAAGACCATTATCATTACAGGACTAGAAACTCACATGCATGGCAGTCCAACATGCCTCCTGCTGTGATTGACACCTCACTGTTAACCCTAGAACGCATACCTGGGGCCTCGCAGGCCTGATAGGTTACTTGTTTTCTATTGTAGATTTCTATGTTTACGTGTTCTAGGGTTAAAGTACAATCTCTACTGAGAGCTTGGTTTGGCTGTGGACTCTCCTCTGGACTCTCCAAGACTAAAACTAAAAATTCTGATTGTGCCAGAACAGCAGCACCCAGTTATCTAAGTGATACATTGCTGGATTCAGGATCTCTTTACCTAATCATGCTGCTCTCAGATGAGGTAGAAATAACCTGCAGACATATTTCCTTGAATTGGTTATTACAATACAGTGAGGGCTTCAAATAACCACCTCTGATGTGGGCCAGATAATCCTTGTATATTGGTTATATTCTTTAAGAGGAACTCTGCTCTTAAGCTGAGTATTTCTTACTTACATTTTGTTTGAACTTAAAGGGACTGTATATGACTCACTAAATCTCATAGATTTTTTTTTTTAAATTATTGCTAAAGGGTGATTATTACTTTTATGGGTTCGGTTCCACTTGCGTTTTGCATGGATGAGTGCAATCCGATGAAACATCGGACTGCTCTCACTCTAGTGTAAAACTATGGGGCAGCGTCCATCTGCGATTGATTTCTCATGCAATATCGGCATGAGATAAGAATCATAGCATGCTGCGTTTGGCAGCGAGTCTCGGCTCATGCACCCCCATACAAGTCTATGGGAGTGTGTGAAACATCACACTGCACTCACATGTAATCCAAGTACAGTGTGATGTACAAAGACACAGGTAGCGGAGGAGAGGGAGAAAGTGCTCCCTCCTCTTCTCCGCACCTGTGATACGATCACAAGATCGCATCACAGTTGGCATGACCCTCGTCTGACGCTCGCAGCAGAGGGTCATTAGCATATCTCTTTTGATTCCCTCGCATCGGAAGCTATACACTAGTGGAACCGTACCCTTATTATCAGTACTTCATGGGCTTGAGGAGGATAAAATCTTAAAAAGTAGCTATATTTGTTGCTCTAATGATGAATCCCTGCCACCAACTACTGAAGCAAATCACAGCGTTTAGTTGTCATCTTGATTTAGATGACACAAGATCACTGAGCCAAGTGATTGTCTGCATAGGTCCCTGCAGTGTATTTGTGACATCACGACTATAGTCTGTTAACCAAGACTGGAGAGCAGCAGTGGAGAGGCCTTACGATAATTTGTGAATGTCGCCACTTGTGTTAAAGGGAACTAATCAGCTTGATTTTCATACATAATGTATATCCAGTGCTATACTGTCCCTAGGATGCTGAATGTAAGCATAGCTCTTGTTCTGAGATTGGAAGTTTTATTTCAGAAATATGTGCAAGTAAAGTTTGAGCAATTCACTGCTATGTGATTGACAGGTGCAACAGGAAAAGAATGTGTGTGTCGGATTTTGCTATCTATTACCACACCTGTCTGCCTGCCTGGCCTTCCTCCTCTTTTCGTCATCATAGTCGTGAATTCCAGCGCAGGCAGACAGGGGCGGGAATAGATAACAAAACCCAACCCACATATTCTTGCTCCTGTTGCACCTGTCAATCAAATAGCAGTGCATTACTGGAACTTTACTTGTACATATTTCTGAAATAAAACCTCCAGTCTCAGAACAAAAGCTATGCTTACATTCAGCATCCTAGGGACAGTATAGCACTAGCTTTACTTTATATTTGAAAATCCTGCTGGTTGGTTCCCTTTAAGTTTAAAGGTCCAGTCACACTAAGCAACTTACCAGCGATCCCAACAACGATAGGGATCGCTGGTAAGTTGCTAGGAGGTTGCTGGTGAGATGTCACACTGCGACGCTCCAGCGATCCCACCAGCAACCTGCCCTGACAGGGATCGCTGGAGCGTGGCTACACGAGTTGCTGGTGAGCTCACCAGCAACCAGTGACCAGCCACACGTGCAGAGAGCAGGGAGCAGCGCACACTGAGCGCTGGCTCCTTGCTCTCCTTAGTTACAGCACACATCGGGTTAATTACCCGATGTGTGCTGCAGCTACATGTGCACAGAGCAGGGAGCCGCGCACACTGCTTAGCGCTGGCTCCTTGCTCTCCTAGCTACAGCACACATCGGGTTAATTAACCCGATGTGTCCTGCAGCTACATGTGCACAGAGCAGGAGCCGGCACTGACAGTGAGAGCGGCTGAGGCTGGTAAGAAAGGTAAATATCGGGTAACCAAGGACAGGGCTTCTTGGTTACCCGATGTTTACATTGGTTACCAGCCTCCGCAGAAGCTGGCTCCTGCTCCCTGCACATTAGTTGTTGCTGTCTCGCTGTCACACACAGCGATCTGTGCTTCACAGCAGGACAGCAACAACTAAAAAATGGCCCAGGACATTCAGCAACAACCAACGACCTCACAGCAGGGGCCAGGTTGTTGCTGGATGTCACACACAGCAACATCGCTAGCAATGTCACAAAAGTTGTTCGTTAGCAGCGATGTTGCTTAGTGTGATGGGGCCTTTAGCTTCCAAAGCCCATAGAATACAAACACTATAATCACAATAAAAACCTTTAAACTTTTAGATAAGAAAATAGCTGATATTTTTCTGGCCTTTTTTTCATCTCTTTACGTTTGTCCAATAATGTCCATTAAAAAACACCAGGGTGTAAATTTTCGGTCAGCCTTAATTTACTATGAGAACATTATGATGGATTTTAAACTTATTCTGAATGCAGTAAAGGTTTTCATGTGGATGTTGCTATCTACTTTTCGAAGTCTAGCCTCTACATGGCAATGTCATAAAAACAAGGATCATGCAATATTTTATAATCCTTCTGGCCAAAATCCCAGAAAACAGGACAAGTGAGAGCTGGGTGAGAAAATAAAACCAGTCCACTTTATTTTAAGAGAACTCAGTTAATAAATGTATGGTGCTCTCAGTTTGCAGGCTTACTGTACACCACTGGCTTAAATGTTCATAAAATGAGGAAATTGTTTTGTTAGAAGTATGGAGCCTCTTCTCCAGTGGCTCAGTTGGCAAGTACTTGAGCACTGCAGGAACAGCCGCACTGTGCTTAATAGGGTCAGTGCAAGAGTACACATGATAACATATGCACTCATTCATCTAGCTGCCGAGAAAGTGAAATGTCCTATGGAGAGGCCTTTATATGTGTTAAGAAATTACTCCACTGATTCTTATAACCATTTTAAATGAACTGGAAAGTATTTCTCACCTTTATGGTACACGTTAGACCGCGTTTTAATTTTTAAATACATTTGTTAAAGAGAATTTGTCAGTAAAATCAACTATCTTAACCCCTTCATGATTTAGGACATTAATATTTATGTCATAGGTCGCCTCCCTATGGATCTGATCAGCAGACGTGTGCAGCTAGTAGGCGCGGGTGGATCTCCGATCCACCTGCGTCTGTAAACCCCTTTGATTGCACTGGTAAACTCTGACATGACAATCTAACGTGCTCCAGCAGGGATCACGCTGTTCCTCGCCACCATCATGGCGATGATGGGGTGCCTATGGGTTGTCATGACAGCGTGGGGATCATATTGTTTCCTGACACCATTAGGATGATCACTGGGTGCCAGTGGGTTGTCATGACAGCACAGAGTTAGATGATGACCCCTGACACTGTCATGATTGCACAGAACAATGATGGGAACAAGCATTCAAACAATTATAGGCCTGTGTACAGGGGCCTTAAAGGGCTTCTCCTCTACCTTCACCTACTGTATCCTCACCCATCCCTTGTTCACTATGACCCCTTGCGGGCAGGGTCCTCTCCCCTCTTGTCCTTGTATTAATTATGATTATTGTACTTGTCTCTATTACGTATACCCCTTTTCTCATGTAAAGCACCACGGAATAAATAGCACTACAGTAATAAATAAACAATAATAATACTTGAACAACCTTTTCTCATTCCCCATATTTGGCCCCATTAAAATGAAAAAGCCTATACTCACCTCCTTTGTCAGCACAGTTCCAGCAGTGTTGGCGCTCACCTTACCAGGGCTCACGTGAGTTTGTGATATTATCAGAGGCCTGCTCCCAATCACCACCACCGGCTATTATCTCCCTGCCTTCAGACGTATGAGTAATCAACAGTAAGTGAGAGCTGTGGCTGGCCACTCACTTCTTGAAGATTATGCACATGTCCGAAGGTAGGGAGAGAAAAGCCGGTGTGGTGATTGGGTGCAGGTATCACGTGATGTTACAACTTCATTTGAGCCTGGAAACGTGAGCAGTGGCACCGCTAGAACTGTACTGACAGTAGGTAAGCATAAACTTTGTTTATTTTAATGGGGCGAAACATGTGGAATGAGAATGGGTTGTCCTTCTACTGGACAACCCCCTTTAAGGCTTTACAATTAGGATATGTTCAGTCCACTAAACAATGATCAGCTCTTATATACATAAAATTCAAACTGTTTGGGCAGATTTGATTAATCAGATGTGGTCCTCCTAATCAGGGTACTCCAACTCCCTAATAAAGGGCACAAAAGATCAAGGAATTAGATAGCTAATCATTACTCTTGCTAATCCTAGTTTGGCAGTTAGTTTTTTACTCTCCTCAATGCATTAAAGTTGAGGTCTGCTGAAAATCCGTGAATGATAGCAGTTTGGGATTTAGGTCACCCAATTTGTTTCTCAGGGTAATGTGTTCCCATATGTTTTTTGATGTGTAGTAGAGCTACTTCTACATATTTATCTTTCTTAATCTCTACAAAATCTCCAGATAATACATTGCTTATGTTCTTTTGTTACCTTCTTGTTCCCAGACATTGTACCTGATGTATTCCTGGCTAAGAGTGAAGTCTAAAGTTTATTTGTAAACTTTCACTGAGGCTGACTTCAGATGTTCTTGTATCATTCTGCCATGGCATGGACTATGGGAAGGTTCGGCATGAGGCCAAACAGAGAACTAAACAGGGGTAACGACACGACATACAAGCTCTCACTTACTGTTGATTACTCATACGTCTGAAGGCAGGGAGATAATAGCCGGTGGTGGTGATTGGGAGCAGGCCTGGTAGCAGAGGGTATACAAAGGGACTGGGACTGGTCCAAACCAGAAACACCGGATCAGGAGTCTGAGACTCCTGGAAAGCAAACTGACATTAACCCTTTGTTTCCAAAGGGAAAAAAACATATTTAAATAGTAGAGTCTCACCAGGTAAAGTGAGACTCAGACACAAAACCTGTCACTAATCGCTTACAGCAGAGAGACGACCGTGACACATTCTTCGAGTACACACTGCAGTGCACGGACTGGCCACGGATCTCCTGACCCAAACCTGGCAGCCTGATAGGCATAAATGAGGCTTTCATGAAAGCCTAATTACAGGAGAAACGGCCGTCGTCCCCTGTGAGGAGCCGGCATGCAGGTCTCCTCCCGCTAATGATTTTATCCTGCACTGAAATTTTGAAATAAAGAACTTCGGACACAGCAACGGTAATTGCGGTCAATTTCTTCTGCTACATACATAATAAATGAGGCTGTCAAGTTCAGATCTGGAGGCCTTTCACCTGTTCGTTAATCGCTGTCCACACTTGGGCCATGATACACAGACGATTGATCGATACCTAAAAAGTATTGGGAATTAAAAGACTATTATAATAAGTTTTAATTTTGTAATTGTTGATGTATAAGCAAATAGTTCTTCATATTATTCATATTCCATCTCTTCCAAGAAGCCTATAACCTACAATAACCCTCAGACCAGTACTTCACTGCGCAACCAGCTCTACCGTCACCCACTGTATCCTCACCCATTCCCTGTAGATTGTGAGCCCTCGCGGGCAGGGTCCTCTCTCCTCCTGTACCAGTCTGTGCCTTGTATTGTTCATGATTATTGTACTTGATTTTATGTATACCCTTTTCACTTGTAAAGCGCCATGGCATAAACGGCACTATAAAAATAAATAATAATAATCATACTATTCAGTAGATAAAACTGTTTTAGTTTAATTTCCCCTAAAAATTCTTGATTCCACATAATGATCCTTATTTTTTAAGGTTTTTTTTAAGTTACCATTTTGATCTGAGAAGTTCAAGCAGTAATCTTTTAGTTTTTCGGAGTTTTCACTGCAGGCCATGGGTCAACAATAAAAGCATGCAAGGACAATGGGCCCCCAGAGTGGCATTTATGAGTGCAATGGACTGCAGGGGAGGGTCTCCATAAAAGATACAGTGATTGACAGTTTAGAGACAGAGCAAATAGCTTCAGTATGGTTTGGTAACTAAAGCCAAGAGGGTGAGCAGTAGGAGAATTCCAGCTATGTCATGGGAATGGTTATATCCAAGGATTTGATTAACAGCAAAGTGCAAATCCTGAGTAAGTGCCAGGGTTCAGGAGAGCAAACCTTTGGTTCTTAGCCAAATTGTTGCCATATTTTATTGTTCTTTAAAGCAATTGTTTACTCCTGTTCTATTGACCTTCAACTAACTGTTTAACTTAATAATTGCTGGAGAACTGCACAATGTAACTTTACTTTACTGAGCGATAAATACCTGACGCTTTCTTCTCCGTTGACACATTCCGTGATAAATCAATCGCTTGTTATTCTTGCTTTTAGTTTTCTTCTCATTGCTTAAATGCAAAATACAATTGATATAGAAGATTTCTTGTAGACTAAGATTCCATCATGTCATTTGAGCTCCTGTAGTCTCAGCCGGTAATTTGATGCTTTATTTATTTAATGTGTTTTGATATGGACGAATCAATTAGCATGTGTTTTGCAGTCATCTTGAGAAATTATGTTGTGTTTAAAATGATGGATAACACTGGAATGGTGTTATTTGATATTCTGCAACATCTTTGAGGGATTTGTACCTGAAACAAAACATTTATAATCTATGGTTAAGAAAGATCATTATATGTGATAAAGTTGAAATTGCCCGGTAAATTGGAAGCCACATTTTGTCATATGGGATAATAGTTTGATTTTTTAAACCTACCTTAACTCTAATAAAACATACTTGATCGAATTCACATGCTTTCCCATGGATGCAGAACAGACTTCTTCATTTTACAATGATAGAAAGACAGTTTTCTATTTATAATAGGAAAAATAATGTTACTTGCAGTTGTTTCTCATTTTTTGTACTTCCGTGTAGCAAGCGTGACCGAAAATCAAAGCTGGTTTTGTATTAGTATTAGTCGCAGCAAGATAATACTTAAGAATGTCCCTAAGTGGCAAACTATTCATGTTAGCAAGATGTACTCATATAACAGCTTGTAATTTTTAGTACACAGGAAGAAAAAAGATTTTTCCACCACTAGGATCAAAACAGTAACAATATAGTGACATGACAAGAATCTGCATAACTATTCATATGCTAAATATGAAGGACTGAAAGAACTGAGAGGGAATAAATGACCACTATCAAAGGTTTGAAAGAATTAATTCAAACAGGTCTGGTCGCAGTCCCCTGAGGAAGACCACGAAACGCGTTGGGGTGCGGTGGCTGTTGGTCTGACTGAGCTTCACCATGGGTAAGTAGCTATGCTCCTCTTATTACCTGACATGTACAATCCCACTAGGACTTTAACTTTAACTACCACATGCCGGGGCTGGCTTTACTTTTATCCCCCATGGTGACGGTGCAGACCTGACTGCCTTTTGCTCTGGACTTTTTATCTACTTACCTGTCTTTACCTAAACCTGTAATCTTGGATTATGCTCTATATGTATTTTAAATTTATATCTTTTGTACTGAATAAAGATCATACTATTGTATTTGAGCTGACCCTGTTTGAATTAATTCTTTCAAACCTATGATAGTGGTCATTTATTCCCTCTCAGTTCTCTCAGTCTTTCATATTGCTTATTGAGGGTTGACCATATGTTGTCTCATGATGTATAAGGGGGTCCTCTGTGTCCCATCTTGTTTCTTCTTATGCTAAATAGTAGCAAGTCAAATGTATGTATGAGATAGCCAAGATGATTGTCTATCAAATGAAGGTGGTCTCATGATCAAAGCTGTAGTAATTGGTAAGATATAGAGCCTGAAAGTCAAAAGTTCAAAACATTGTTACCCTTTTGCTTATCAGTGTAACTGCTTTTTTTAACTACTTCCTTTTTTGAGAACACCTTGAGGATCCCAGTGCATGTTGGGATACTCAAAGAAATCATCATCAGGGGGCAGAGGCTGTGGTCACTGCTGTAACCTCTGCTCCCTTCCTGAAATGAAGCATCATCAGGGGGCAGAGGCTGCAGTGTCTGCTGTAACCTCTGCTCCCTTCCTGAAATGAAGCATCATCAGGGGCAGAGGCTGCAGTCACTGCTGTAGCCTCTGCTCCCTCCCTCAAACAAAGTGCCATCAGGGGCAGAGGCTGCAGTCACTGCTGTAACCTCTGCTCCCTTCCTGAAATGAAGCATCATCAGGGGGCAGAAGCTGCAGTGTCTGCTTTAACCTCTGCTCCCTTCCTGAAATGAAGCATCATCAGGGGCAGAGGCTGCAGTCACTGCTGTAACCTGTGCTCCCTTCCTGAAATGAAGCATCATCAGGGGCAGAGGCTGCAGTCACTGCTGTAACCTCTGCTCCCTTCCTGAAATGAAGCATCATCAGGGGAGAGGCTGCAGTCACTGCTGTAACCTCTGCTCCCTTCCTGAAATGAAGCATCATCAGGGAGCAGAGGCTGCGGTCACTGCTGTAACCTCTGCTCCCTTCCTGAAATTAAGCATCATCAGGGGGCAGAGGCTGCAGTCACTGCTGTAGTCTTTGCCCCCTTCTTGAAGTTAAGCATCATCAGAGGCAGAGGTTATGGTCCATAGCTGTAGGGAAAGCCATTGATCACACATCCAAAACTTAAACGTACATGTATTGCGGCTAAGAAAAAATTTACAAAGTTCACCTCCGTGACTTAATTTAACATTGTGATCAGACTGTGTGAAGTCCACTGCCATTTCACAGTAAACCTCTCAGTGGATCCTGCCGACTACATTACTCCAGTGCCGTGGGGTGGTAGTTGTGGACTAGGGATTGACTCTGGACACCCCAGCATGCTACATGAAAAAGCTGGTCCTGGCTGGGTGTGTGGACTTATGTCGTGTGGGCTGTGAACCCATGTAGGTTGCATGTTGCCACTAACATCAGTTGGCCAGGACTGGATGATGACTTGTACTCACAAAGAGACCACCTATTAATTTCAAACAACAGTACAACAACTCTCAGCAACAACTTTACACTTAGGATAGTGGATACATATATTCCAGGCCGCTACAATTCTACAAGGCATATTTAGATACAGATTTACAGAGTCGTGTGAGTTTGAGCACAACCCAGCCAAAATGCTGCAGTTCAACTCGTCACAGACACTTTCCCTTGCAGTAGCTGCCTGTCTAGTCTCCTTAAAAGGGTGAGGGTTAGAGGTTCCATCAGAACGGCCAGAGCAGAGCCTTATACTCTCAGGCGCTTGGAAATAATCTGCTAGCATAAGCCAAATCCATTCACACGCCAGTTAGCAGTAATCTGTTACCTTGATAGTTAGAGGCCTTGCCACGAGAGTCTCATATTATCTGGAGTTGCTCCATTTGAGGGTCATCCTCTAGTATTCCCATTCTTCTCACTCCATGTCTTGGTCAACACTCAAGGATCACGCTATCTCGTCTCCAGTCTCCCTTGTTTCCTTTGCTACCACAAGTCACCCACTGTATATGACCTTCACAACCTACAGACTATCCGTCTGTAACTTTTGCTCAGTTGGTCTTCACTGACTCATCTAAAATGTACCATCTCATAGTCCCAACACTGACCCAATACTTACCCTATAGTTTGGTTACTTCCAATAAAAGTGCGATGCAACACATTACTTACTGTACTTTACATTACATATCACATAATCAACACTACATATCACAGGAACACATTACAATACATAACATTACATTACAATGCACAGGACACAATATTTACAAAAGACGCAAGACATTACACTACACAACATGATTGGTGTCTTCAGGGACGCGACTGCAACAGTCCACTAAGGGCGAGTGACCTGGTGGCTCACAGCAGCTATGCTGCAAGGCTGAGCTCCCATTACTCCCGGTCACACCACTCCAGCACCACAGCCGTTATACATATAATGTATTTAAATTAGAATGGAAGCAGCACTGGAAAAATGCAAATAACAAAATGGACTTTATTCACCAACATACATGAAATGTTTCAGCTTCTCATTTGAAGCATTTCCATTTTTTTCACTCATCTCCATTGGACTGCTGCTTACATTCTGTTTTTCTATATTTGTAGGTTTTTGCCTGGTTACTTATCAAAGTATTACACCCCGAACAATAAGACTGCAATGCCATTTTTCCATTTTTATGTATGTGTGTTTGTGTGTGTGTGTATATGTATATACATATAGAGAGAGATGTATGTAGTGTATGTTTTGTTTGTGCCTATTTCTAGCTCTGTATATACTGTACTTCTATATAGTTTTTCTCCAGTTTCACTTGTGCATTGTTGATATCTGTTTCTGGCATATGTGAAGTAAACTAATAAAGTGTTTTTTCCTTGCTTGCACATTGTACCAGTGAAGCCAGAGCAAGTGCTTTCTCCTTCACTGAACATACGCAGGAAATAGAGAGTACATGTGCAGGAATTTTAGAAAGGTTTGGGATAATGTGTGCTAGACTCAGGGAGTACTGTAATTCCTGCCGGAGACATTGATTAAAGGGTTACCCCAAACCAACAAGTTATTCCTTATCCATACAGGATAAGTTGGTGATTGTGGGGGTCTGACTACTGAGACCACCATTGATCCCGAGACCAGAGCCCCAAGAACTGGTCAGCAGCCCTGTCATGAATGGAGAGGAGGTGTCTAAGCTCCATTGATACGAGTTTAGAACTTGGTTTTCTCAAGTAGACCCATAGGCAATGAATGGAGCTAAGGCCAAGCATGCCCACCTCCTCACCATTGAAAACTGGATTGTAAAGGTGCATTTTGTAGGATTCCAAAGTCCTGATCACAAAATCATTGGAGTTCCCAGCGATTGGACCCCTAACGATCGGCGAGTTGTTTCCAATTTCCTAGGGAATATGGGACTACCTCTTTAAGCTGTGTTGGGAAGAGTTAGGGGCATGGCAAACTTGATCACTTGAAACAATTGACTTTTATACTTGACTTTTTAGGCCACTTTTGAGTTGAGAAACAATGGTAAAGAAAGTACTAAAGCAACACTGAATGTCAGTGGTGGTGGTTTGAGAAGCAAAACAATAACTGACTGGCTCCTTTAAAGAAAAATATGCAGAAAAGTAGTTCATATAAATAAAGTTCTTACACATAAAAAAACAAAAAAAGCTGCTGTAAGCTGTATTTCACTTTTTATTGAGAGAAGGAATTTCCATATACTTTATGTCAAACTCATTGTACTGTACTATAAAACAGACTCCCACCTGTATCCAAATGAGTAGCTCATCCTGGGACAGGCATCCAATAATAAGGAACATATAGTACTGTATAAATGCTACTAGACAGTCAGTGCAGGGGCTAAGTGTTTTAACAGTGAAATGGATATTTCAGCCAATAGTATGTGTGAGGCAAATCCCGGGATATGAAGATGAATTATGACTCCAGTCATAATCCCTCATCACTCCCTGGCAGTGCCCCCTCCCTTCTTGTTCTCAGTGTTCCACTTACACCTCCATGGCCATGTCCTGTGATATGGAGATGAGGTGGTGTGGGAACAATGGACACAGGATGACTCCCTGCCGTCACCCTGTAACAAGAGTTGTATCTCATTAGCAAGGCTATGGAACTAGCTAGACAGAACGACTCCAGTAAAAAATGGTTCATATCTCGCAAGCCATATTTCCGATAAATATGGCAACCATAAAAATGGTGTCTCCGCATGCGGACGATGCCGTCACACCCTTTTTATGGGAGCAGGACATTGGGAAATGCCCCAGGCGTGATATCAGCCAATGGGGAACTGGCAGACAGGTCATGAGTCCCCTCGTTCTGTAGCTAAATTCATAACTGTCACAATGAGAGCATTGGCGTCCGCCTACGACGCTCCCAGGCAAAGTTATGGCCCATATTCCATGTTGTGGATTGTCCATAACTCAAGCCAGGGGTGGAGCAGTGCTCCCTCTGAGGTCACTAAGGTAGGAGGGGACCTGGATTTGCCCAGGTTGATAACCCTACTTCGGCCATTTTCCGGTGTTCTTTTCGCTGGGGGCACGTGTAGGAAACATCTGTGGGAAGGATCCTAGAAACCTGGGTACAGCGCCCCCCTGTGGCCAGACGCAACAAGGTAACTGCTGGAACTGTGTATGCCTGTTTGTAACCCATGCTTTGATTGTAACTGTACTCTGACATAACTGTATATTCTGTAGATTCCCTATTGTATATATTGTAGTTCTAGTGTGCTTTAGGCTGATTAAATTATATAATTAATCTTGGGCTGTTCTGTTATCTCGATCTTGAATCCCACGTCTGTGTGTTCGGCTAATAGTTACCGTAAATCGGTTGGTGGCAGCGAATTGTGCCAAGGATTATTGTGGGGAGGCCAGTGAGATTCGGGGAGATTTTATATATTCCGCCCGCGGAGGTCGGGGGAATATATACCTTACTCTCACCGGGGACCCTTCAATAATCGGCATAAGTAGTATAGCGGCCTCCTTGCTTATGGTCGGGCAATTCCATAATTGGCCTGACTATAAGAGGGGCGCTAGAGAGCGCGTCACGTGCTCTGTCTGTCGGTCGGGAGGTATAAAGGAGGGGTGACCCCCACTTGTTACCCCCCGATTGTGACGTACTGGTAGCCAGCGCGGGGGATTTCTGAGTGACCCCCCCCGGTGGTTTGTGACATATTGGTGGCATAGCGGTGGGATCGAGATAATAGTGTGTGTGAGTGTGAGACCCATACTCCCAGACACTAAAGACTGCCTGCAGCAGCTGTGGCTGCTGGGGTCTTCAGACTAGCTCAACACTAGAGTGTCAGAGTGCAGATACTGTAAGGTGTGTGGAGGCATCAGGTGTCAGTTCTGTGTCAGTGACCAAAAGTCTGCAAGAATGGCTGATGGCACCAGGAGCAGAGCTATGCAACTGGCCAATGCTAAGGCAGGAGCCGAAGAGAGGGAGGACGGTGCTGTGGACAGCAATGAGGAGGTTGCCCACGAGTCCTCCAGGAGCTCGACGCCAGAAAACCGTTCTGCCAAGGACATTGCGCAACCTGGCACTGCTGGACAAGAGGAGGAGGAGCTCACCCAAGGTTCCTCAACGAGCCAGATGCCAGCCCTCCGCTCTGAAAGGGACAGTGAATCGCCTAGCTCTGCAGCGTGCCGCAGATCACCACGTGCCATTCCACCGAGCCTGGGAGGCTCGGATAGCCTTCTTCAAATGGCTATGGCCCTTCTCCAGGCTGGAGACCAGAAGGGCTACAAGGAACTCCTGGCAGAGCGCAGGGCAGAGCGGCAGGCAGCGCGTGACGCTGAGGCTGCGGAGCGGCACGCAGAGCGTGAGGCTGCGGAGCGAGAGCGGCAGGCAGCGCGTGAAGAGCGAGAGCGACAGGCAGACCGTGACTACCAGCTGCAGCTAGCTCAGCTCCGGCCCTCATCAGCCACATGTGACCTTCGAGACACCAAACTTCCAAAGGTCCGTGTTGAGGACTTCCCAGTGCTGGAGAAGGATGGAGACTTGGACTCTTTCTTGACTGCTTTTGAACGGACTTGCTTGCAGCACCATCTGGACAAGGACCAGTGGGCCAAATACCTGACCCCCCGTTTAAGGGGTAAGGCCCTGGATATCCTTGGGGACTTGCCTGCTGAGGCAGATCAGGGCTACGACACCATCAAGCGGGCCCTGATCCAACAGTACAACCTCACTCCAGAGTCCTACCGCAAGAAGTTCCGGAGCCTACAGAAGGGACCAAAGGACTCCTGGGCTGACCACCGGCGGGCACTTGCCCGAGCTGCCGACCACTGGACCCAAGGCCTGCAGCTTTCCACCGGACCGGAGATCCTGGACTTGTTCATCACGGAGCAACTCTTGTGGAACTGCCCTGAGGATCTCCGCCAGTTCATCCGAGACCAGAAGCCAAAGGGGTCCACGGCTACAGCTGCCCTTGCCGATGACTACACCAACAACCGGGCCCCTGAGGCCAGGAGAGCGGCCACCAGCAGCACCTGGAGAGGGGGTAAGATGAATTCTGCGACTGCCCCACCTGCCCCTAGACTGCAGGGGGTGTCCCCCTCAACTCCCCTCTCCAGGCCCGTGGCGGAACCAAGACGGTGCCACCAGTGCAACCTACCTGGACACTTCAAGGCCATGTGCCCTCAGCGTCCCAAGGCCCCGGCTCCGTCCCCGTCCCAAGGGCCGCCCAAGGTGTATTGTGTGGGTGGGGGTGGTGGTAGGTCCCTGGACAGCTTCCAACCTGTCACCGTCGGCCGGTCTGTGACCATAGGACTGCGAGACAGCGCCTCGGAGGTGACTCTGGTGCGGCCTGAGATGGTGTCCCCCCAAGACTTGATCCCTGGAAAAACCCTCGCTGTCTCCGGGATTGGAGGCACTGACCCGGCGCTGCCTGTTGCTGACATTTATGTGGACTGGGGCGCAGGGCGGGGGGTGAGGGAGGTGGGGGTAACTGATCGGATCCCTGCAAACGTGCTACTTGGGACAGATTTGGGGCAGATAACCTCCCAGTTTGGGCCCCCCCCAAGGGCTGAACCTTCAGCCAGTACTGACATGACTCCTGACAATGTTAATGTGTTATCTATGAATGATGTAAGGGAGGAGGGAGTGAACTCTGATATTTCTGCTTGCACAGACACCATAGACACACACGCAGCTGCAGCTGTGACAGGAGGGGAGGGGGTCAGAGAAAGGTGTGACAATGCCTCTACAAGTAACCAGCCTGTGAGCTGGGATCTGTTGCCCTCTGCAGGGATAAGCAGAGAGCAGGGTGCTGCAGGGGGAGGACCAGTGTGTGGGGTGGGGGCTACCACAGCAAATGTGGGGTCCCCAGAGATTTCACAGCGGGGTTCTGTTGCTGCAGGAGGGGAACAGGCAGGTGAGATTGGGGCCGGTCCAGGAGCGGAAGTGCTCCCAGGTAAGATCTCGGTGCATGGTTCCCCCACAACCGGGGTGTCAGGAAGCCAGGTAGGTCTGCCTGAACCGGCGACTTGGTCAGGAACGGAGGAGGAGCAGGCACGACCCACGGTCGCAGCGGCTGTGGCCGCTGTCACCCGCAGTGGGAGTGCTGGAAGCCAAGGGGCCTCCCGGAGGTCCGATAGCTCTTCCCCTTCTGACCAAGTGGCAGCCGAGTCAGGTGGAGGCCAGGACACAGGTCCCGGGGTACTGACTGAAGATGTGACAGTCTCGTCGATTCTGGCCACATCTAGTCAGGGGTTTCAGGCAGCGTTAGAAGCTGACGACAGCCTGAAAGCTCTTAAGGAGCAGGCGGCACAGCCTCCCTCGGACTCGGACCCGGAGCGAGTGGTCTGGGACCAAGGACGGCTGTACCGGGCCACGGTCCAGCAGGGTTCACCGGAGGCGTGGCCCAGGGACCGACAGTTGGTGGTACCCTATCCGTTCCGGACGGAGTTGTTGCGGATCGCACATGAGATTCCGATGACCGGACACCTAGGGATCGCTAAGACCAAGGCCAGGTTAAACCAGCATTTCTACTGGCCAAAAATGGGGGCCGATGTGGCTGCCTACTGCCGTTCGTGTGAAACCTGTCAGAGAGTGGGGAAGGCGGGGCCACGCCCCAAAGCCCCACTAGTATCTCTGCCAATCATCGATGAGCCTTTCAGGAGGGTGGCTGTGGATCTGGTCGGCCCGCTGGCCATCCCCAGCAGCTCCGGGAAACGCTTCCTACTGACGGTAGTGGACTATGCCACCCGGTACCCAGAAGCAGTGGCCTTGTCGTCCATTCGGGCTGACAAGGTGGCCACCGCATTGCTGGAGATTTTCTCCCGAGTGGGTTTTCCCCAGGAAATGCTCACTGACCGGGGGACCCAATTCATGTCCCAGCTGATGGAGGCCCTCTGTAAGCAAGTCCAGGTGCGACATCTGGTGGCCAGCCCGTACCATCCACAGACTAATGGCCTGTGCGAGCGGTTCAATGGCACCTTAAAGCAGATGCTTAAGATGTTGGTCGACTCCCATGGGCGTGACTGGGAGCGGTATCTCCCACACCTGTTATTTGCTTACCGGGAGGTTCCACAGGCCTCAACAGGATTCTCACCGTTTGAGCTCCTGTACGGGCGACGTGTGCGGGGCCCCCTGGCTCTGGTGAAAGAGGCTTGGGAAGGGGATTTGGCCACCCCTGGAGTGTCGGTTATCGAGTATGTCATGCGCTTCCGGGACAAAATGCAGGCCTTGACGCAACTGGTACACGACAATATGGCTCAAGCCCAGGCCGATCAGAAGCGTTGGTACGACCAGAACGCTTGTGAGAGGACCTACCAAGTGGGTCAAAAGGTGTAAGTACTGGTCCCCGTCCCACAGGACAAGCTTCAGGCAGCCTGGGAAGGCCCATACCTCGTGTACCAGCAGCTCAACCCTGTAACGTACCTGGTCACCCTGGACCCTGCCCGTGGAAGGCGGAAGCCCTTCCATGTGAACATGATGAAGGCACATCATGAGCGGGAGGCATGTGCGCTCCCCGTGTGCAACCTGCCCGAGGAGGGAGAAGCGGAAACCCTCTTGGATATGCTAGCCCAGGTTAGGGCAGGCGGATCCATTGAGGATGTGGAGGTTGGCCACCAGCTCTTGGAAGACCAACGGTCCCAGCTGTGGGCCACCCTCCTCCCCTTCCGGGGGTTGTTTACCAACCAGCCCGGAAGGACTGACTTGGCTGTCCATCACGTGGACACTGGGGATCATCCCCCGATCCGGCGTTCAGCATATCGGGTCTCCCTGGAGGTGCAGCAACACATGCGCCAGGAGATTGACGAGATGCTGAAGCTGGGGGTGATCCAGGCATCCAACAGCGCTTGGGCCTCGCCTGTAGTCCTCGTCCCTAAGAAGGACCGAACCACTCGGTTCTGCGTGGACTACAGGGGGCTCAATGCGGTCACGGTCGCCGATGCGTACCCAATGCCACGCATCGATGACCTGCTCGATCAGTTGGCCGGGGCTCAGTACCTGACCATCATGGATCTGAGCCGGGGATATTGGCAGATCCCCCTGACTCGCAAGGCCAGGGAACGCTCTGCCTTTATTACCCCATTTGGACTGTACGAGTCCACGGTGATGCCATTCGGGATGAGGAATGCCCCTGCCACTTTCCAGCGGATGGTCAACACCCTGCTCAAGGGACTTGAAGGGTACGCGGCCGCGTACCTGGATGACATTGCCGTCTTCAGTCCCACCTGGGAGGACCACCTAGAGCATCTAGCACAGGTGCTCAGGCGGATCCACCGGGAAGGTTTGACCATCAAGCCGGGAAAGTGTCAGCTGGCCATGAGCGAGGTCCAGTACCTCGGTCACCGGGTAGGTGGGAGAACACTGAAGCCCGAGCCTGAGAAAGTGGAAGCCATCGCATCCTGGCCCACCCCCAGGACCAAGAAGCAGGTGATGTCCTTCTTGGGGACCGCTGGGTACTATAGGAGGTTTGTTCCATGCTATAGTAGCCTGGCAAAGCCCTTGACGGACCTCACCAAGAAGAAGCTGCCCTCTGCAGTCGATTGGACAATGGACTGCGAGACAGCCTTCCGGGCCCTAAAGGACGCCCTGTCCAGCCCGCCCGTGCTACAGGCAGCCGACTTCACGCGGCCGTTTGTAGTACAGACCGACGCCAGTGACTTCGGCCTCGGTGCGGTGCTCAGCCAGGTGGACTCTGCGAGCCAAGAGCACCCAGTCTTGTACCTGAGCAGGAAGCTGTTACCAAGGGAAGTTGCCTATTCCACGATGGAGAAGGAGTGCCTGGCCATAGTGTGGGCCCTGCAGCGTCTGCAACCCTATCTATACGGGCGCCACTTCATCGTGGAGATGGACCACAATCCCCTCAGCTGGTTGCACACCGTCTCTGGGACGAATGGGCGATTGTTGCGATGGAGCCTTGCGCTCCAGCAATACAACTTCACCATTCGCCACAAAAGGGGCCGTGACCACGGTAACGCAGACGGGCTGTCCCGACAAGGAGAGGTCGCGGACGGGCGCACGGGGGAACACCGGAGTGTGCTGCCCCCTAGCGCCCTCAAAAGGGGGGAGGTGTGAGGCAAATCCCGGGATATGAAGATGAATTATGACTCCAGTCATAATCCCTCATCACTCCCTGGCAGTGCCCCCTCCCTTCTTGTTCTCAGTGTTCCACTTACACCTCCATGGCCATGTCCTGTGATATGGAGATGAGGTGGTGTGGGAACAATGGACACAGGATGACTCCCTGCCGTCACCCTGTAACAAGAGTTGTATCTCATTAGCAAGGCTATGGAACTAGCTAGACAGAACGACTCCAGTAAAAAATGGTTCATATCTCGCAAGCCATATTTCCGATAAATATGGCAACCATAAAAATGGTGTCTCCGCATGCGGACGATGCCGGCACACCCTTTTTATGGGAGCAGGACATTGGGAAATGCCCCAGGCGTGATATCAGCCAATGGGGAACTGGCAGACAGGTCATGAGTCCCCTCGTTCTGTAGCTAAATTCATAACTGTCACAATGAGAGCATTGGCGTCCGCCTACGACGCTCCCAGGCAAAGTTATGGCCCATATTCCATGTTGTGGATTGTCCATAACTCAAGCCAGGGGTGGAGCAGTGCTCCCTCTGAGGTCACTAAGGTAGGAGGGGACCTGGATTTGCCCAGGTTGATAACCCTACTTCGGCCATTTTCCGGTGTTCTTTTCGCTGGGGGCACGTGTAGGAAACATCTGTGGGAAGGATCCTAGAAACCTGGGTACAGCGCCCCCCTGTGGCCAGACGCAACAAGGTAACTGCTGGAACTGTGTATGCCTGTTTGTAACCCATGCTTTGATTGTAACTGTACTCTGACATAACTGTATATTCTGTAGATTCCCTATTGTATATATTGTAGTTCTAGTGTGCTTTAGGCTGATTAAATTATATAATTAATCTTGGGCTGTTCTGTTATCTCGATCTTGAATCCCACGTCTGTGTGTTCGGCTAATAGTTACCGTAAATCGGTTGGTGGCAGCGAATTGTGCCAAGGATTATTGTGGGGAGGCCAGTGAGATTCGGGGAGATTTTATATATTCCGCCCGCGGAGGTCGGGGGAATATATACCTTACTCTCACCGGGGACCCTTCAATAATCGGCATAAGTAGTATAGCGGCCTCCTTGCTTATGGTCGGGCAATTCCATAATTGGCCTGACTATAAGAGGGGCGCTAGAGAGCGCGTCACGTGCTCTGTCTGTCGGTCGGGAGGTATAAAGGAGGGGTGACCCCCACTTGTTACCCCCCGATTGTGACGTACTGGTAGCCAGCGCGGGGGATTTCTGAGTGACCCCCCCCGGTGGTTTGTGACAGTATGTGACACAGATCATCAAAGTTTTCAAGGTACTGAGACCAAAAAGCATTGTATGTTGCAAACATTGTAACCTTGTAGCTTCTGGCATTTGTTTACTAATGCAGCTTAAAGGGTTATTCTGCGAAAAATATTTTTTGACCTGTACACTACAGCAATGTAGAGTAGCAGTGTGATCCTTAACGACTGCTCCATTCCTACTTGGAATGATGGACATAGCCCCCCTCCTAACAATCTTGGAGGTTCCAGAAGTCTGAGCCAATCCACTCTAATATTTAACACCTTTCCAATGGATAGTTCTTACATTGTTTTGGCTGGAATACCTCTTTAAAGGGAACCTGTCACCAGATTTGACGACTATAAACTGCAGCCACCACAACTGAGCTCTTATATACAGCATTCTAGAATACTGTATATAAGAGCCCAGGCTGCTTTTTTTAACGTAAAAATCACTTTTATAATACTCATCTAAGGGACGGTCTGGTCCGATGGGTGTCACTGTTCTCCGGTCTGGTGCCTCCTCTCTGCAACGAACGCTGTCCTCCTTCTACCCAGCCCAGTGTGGATGACACATCTACGTCATCCATGCACACTGACATTGTGGTCCTGCACAGGTGCACTTTGATCTGCCCTGCCTGATCAAAATATTGTAATGCACAGGCGCGAGGAAAGGTTAAAGGCTGCCTACGCATCTGCACTACAATACTTCAATCTACACTGAGCGGGGCAGATCAAAGTGCTCTAGTGTAGGACCTCAATGCCAGCCAGTGTGAATTAAGTAGGATGCGTCATGCACACAGACCTCAGAAGAAGGAGGACGGCAATCGTCGCAGAGAGGAGGTGCCAAACTGAAGAGCAGTGTCACCCATTGGACCAGACCGCCCCCTAGGTGACTATTATAAGTGTTTTTTACATTATACACAGTGCCCTTGGCTCTTATATACAGTATTTTGGAGTGCTGTGTATAAGAGCTCAGCAGTGGTGGTGACAGGTTCCCTTTAACTATACTTATGTATTCCATTGTCCTCTGCTGCTGTGCCTTCTAGGAGATTCCCTGAAGTATAGGCAGAGAATGATGAAAAGTTATGGAGAATGGGAGTTTATATAGGAAATGATATGTAAAGCAACATAATGCACGTTACCAGAAATGGTAAAAATACAAATGATCTTACTGTGTGTTACATACAATGTGATTGTATCAAGCGGATGCAATCACCAGCAATATGAAACATTGGTTAAGACTGAGAATATTCATAATACATGGATCAATTAGTTTAATTGCTGCTATGTTATTCCATAAACTGTATTATTATTAGGTTACATACCATGCTCCTGCTCTTCTGCAATACTATGAAAGCATATGAAAGGCTCCGGTTTCAAGTGTTTCCCAAGGTTAAATCTGGTAATAATTTAAAATCACTTAAGTGATGGTGATTTTGTCCAGTAGAAACAGGCTTCTGAGCTTGATCCTTTTAATCTTCAGACCACTTCATGGCCGTGCTGCTCTGGTTGTGAAATTGTACAGAAATGGTATGGTTTCATTCCAGACTCTCATCCCTCTGAAGCCTCACATATCAATACTAATACTACGTGTCATTAAAGGCTTCCCTGGAGACTAAGGCTGTCAGGACTTGGAGTAATTGTTGTGGCAGTATGAACATGGTTTTGTGTAAAAGACTGATATGTGCACAGTTGTCAGGTGCGGCATAAAAAAATGAGCCTCAATTTTTGGAACCGTTGTGGTTGTCTCTAAATTTCGTCCATTGTCTTTTAACATAACAGACGGTACCGGTGGATCCTTCATTCCCACTGTTTCCAGTTTTACATTAGCCTGTGGTAAACTTTGACTCTTGGCTTATGCGACCGTTCAAAGGTTGGGTTTCTGTTTTGCTTTTCTTTCTCTGTCTGCACCTTGTGCGTGGTGTGTGCGCTGCCGGTCCCCGAGCTAATTGCCGATTCAGACCTCAGTGTCCTTGAATTGCTTTTTCAGCTTGTCTCTGACCTCAATTCTAAATGTACTGTGTAAATTGTGCAATGTCCTTTTATTGTATATGCAAGATGATTCTGTGATAACCACACAAATTCATTGATTTTTCACCAGAGTTTGTCATTAGATTTCTTCCACAGCACATTTTTAGCACAATAGCTGTCATATCAAGCTTCAGACTTAGCAAGTCATCTATATATGCCGAAACGACTTTTTAAGACTTTGCTTCTACCTCCGTAGATATAGAATGAATATTGGTTAAAATGCACAGATGATGCAGTATAATTTAACAATGTAAAATATTATCCCCCAACTATAGCATGTATTACAAAATTGCTTGTGTGGCCACTATGGTACTAGAAGATTAAAGGGAACCAACCAACAGATTTTTGCCCTGTAAACTAGAGGGAATGCCATAATGGTGCTAGGATGCTGATTAGTTACCTAATTAGTAATTTGAGTCCACAAGTGTGTAATTTATTCTCAGTATAACTACAGCTAGTCTGTGAAGCACTCAGAGGTTTGAGAATATTGGGGTTTGAACCGCATCATGAAAACCAAGAAACACACCAGACAGGTCCAGGATAAAGGTGTGGAGAAGAGTAAAGCAGGGTTAGGTTATTAACAAAAATATTGCCCAAACTCTGAAAATCTCATGGAGCATTGTTCAATCCATCATCCAAAAATGGAAGGAGTATGGCACAACCGCAAACCTATTAAGACATGGCTGTCCACCTAAACCGAGATCACAAGCAGGTAAAGTACTAATTAGAGAAGTAGTCAAGAAACCCATGGTCACTCTGGGCGAACTACAGAGATCCACAGCTTAGGTGGGAGTATCAGTCCACAGGACAACTATTAATATTATTTATTATTTGTCATTTATTCCACAAATCTGGCTGTTATGGAAGAGTGGCAAGAGAAAGACATTTTTGAATGCAAGCCATAAGAAATCTCATTTGTATTTTGGAAAAGAAACATCTAATTGAGATAGCATTTTGAATTTAGCCCCAAAATTATTATATACTTTATCTGTGGCGGAAAACTAACACTGTGCATCACCCTAAAAAAAACATCGCCATCGTCAAATATGGTGGCAGTATCATGCTGTAGGGAGACTTTTCTTCAGCATGGACAGCGAAGCTGGTCAGAGTTGATGGGGAAGACAGATGGCGCTAAATACATGGCAATCCTGGAGGAAAACCTGTAAGAGGCTGCAAAAGACTTGAGACTGGGGTGTAGGTTCACCTTCCAGCAGGATAATGACCCTTAACATACTGCCAGAGCTACAGTGGAATGGTTTAGATCACAGCATATTCATTTGTGTGAACGGCCCAGTCACAGTCCAGATCTAAATCCTATTGAGACTCTGCAGCAAGATTTGAAAACTGCTGTTCACAGATGCCTTCATCCAATCTCCTGGAGCTACAGCTATTTTGCAAAGAAGAATGAGTAAAAATTTCAGCCTTTAGATGTGCAAAGCTGGTAGCGACATACCCCAGAAGACTTGCAGCAGTATTTGCAGCCAAAGGTGGTCCTACAAAGTATTGACTCAGGAAGACTGAATACAAATGCTCATAGCAATTTTCAAATTTATATTTTTAAAATATTTAAAAAAAATGATGCATCATTTCCTATACTCTTCACAAATACTTGCTACTTTGTGTTGATATATCACTTAAAATCTCAATAAAATACATTTAAGTTTGTTGGTGTAACATGAAAAAAATGTAGAAAAGTTCACAAGGTTTGAATACTTTTTCACTGTACACTGTAAATGTTTTTAGGGTACATAATTGCTGGGAACAAATCTATACACACTAACGTGACAGTTTTACTTTCATCTTTACAGGTCCAACCATTCTCTGTAATTATAGGGCACTTTCATTACAAGTAATTAAATTGCCCCCGTGGATAAGTGATAATTATATTCTGCTGACAAGAGACTGTAATTTAAAAATTTATCAAAGTGTGCTATTTTTAACTAATGTCAGGGACTCCACTAGTGAGGTGTACAAGCACAAGTGCATCACCCTATTTATTATCTTCACTCCTTGATGAATTCTGCTGTCCTGCATGAAAGTGTGTGTATTTATAATGTAATAATGTGATGTATAGATGGATATTTGATGGACTAAATATTTGGACAGATAATCAAGCATGTAGTCGTGCAGTCTGCTCTTTTACAAATAGTATTGTTTTTAAATCTCAGTACAATATTACCAATTTTATTTAGAAAATGGATCATAGAGGAGCAGTACATTTTATTGAGTAAAAGAAAAAAAATTCCCACACACAATTTAAACCCCAATATACTTTACACCAGGGGTCCCACATGTGGCTTGTGGGCCCATGCCAAGTAGCTCGCGATTGTCTGCCAAGTAGGTGCATTAGCACAGGGTCTAGCAAACAGGTATAAAGAGAAGATCCTCGAAAGTTTGATTTTTTTGAGTTACCCTACACACAAGAGCATTTTTGAAAGTTCACATACTGGTTGAAGAGGGGATAAATAGGGTAAGCTTGGGATAGACTCATCCCATTAGTTAAAGGTGTGTTAAACGTGGATGTGATAGTTTGGTGGGAGTGCTTCATGCAAAAATTGTGGATGTAGGTCAAGTGGATACTCCTGGATGTAAGTCTAAAGGCTGCTTTAAACGCAGCGACATCGCTTGCGATGTCGCTGGTGAAAGCACCCGCCCCCATCGGTTGTGCGTCACGGGCAAATCGCTGCCCGTGGCGCACAACATCTCTAGCACCCATCACACGTACTTACCTGCCTAACAACGCCGCTGTGGCCGGTGAACCGCCTCCTTTCTAAGGGGGCGGTTCTGCGGCGTCACAGCAACGTCACACAGCAACCGTCCAATAGAAGCGGAGGGGCGGAGAGCACCCGAAAGAAAGTGACGCCTACCTAGTTGCCTTACGCATGTAAGGTGTTGTTCCTTGTTCCTGGGGTGTCACACGTAGCGATGTTTGCTGCTTTAGGAACAACGAACAACCTGCGTCCTGCAACAGCAACGATATTTGGGATTAGACGTGTCAACGATCAACGATTAGGTGAGTCATTTTGATCGTTAGCGGTCGTTCGTACGTTTCATACGCAACAACGTCGCTAACGAGGCCGGATGTGCGTCACGAATTCTGTGACCCCAACGACATCTCGTTAGCGATGTCGTTGCGTGTAAAGCCCCCTTAAGAATGGTGGACAATGGTTGTCCTGTTCCTCCTCCTTAAGACACTAATGGCATCATTGTGTTGTGTTGTTGTGTAATGTGAATTATGTATTCCATCTCTTGTAAATACTGGGATGTGATGTATTTTATTATAAAATGATATGTTCTTGTGTAATGTATGTTGACGAGGCATAGTAAAGAGTAATATATAAGTGTTATAAGATGTGATAATGCAGAGTATTATAATGTACAGTGAAGTTTGTATATAGACATGTAGGCAAAAGTTTAAATATGCCCAGAAATAGAGAGCAGGTACAGAAACAGTTAAGTGTTTGGATAGCCCACTTTGGGAGGGGTTAACTGACAGGGAAGGAATGGCTCATTCTGGAAGGAGTCAGTGAAAGCCTAGTAAATGAACATAACAGACATATAGTTGGTCATGAAGATTGCATACAGTGGGTGGTTTGTGGCAATGGCGCAAAGGAGACAGAAGGAAAGATAGCGTGAATCTAAAGACAGGCCAGAGATATGGCGGGTGAACACCATTGTAACTAGAGACCGATCCTGAAGTGGCTCCATGCTATAGGAGCTGAAGGACGCAATCCTTACATCCAGGCCCCTTAACCATCAAGGTACCAGACGTCTTTTGCTGGTGCAGGACTCTAGTAGCCAAGCCCATTTACCATCAAGGTACCAGATTAACTTATACTAGTCAACCAACCTGCTTGTGTTCTGCTAGATGTCTTAGTTTGCTAAGCTTTACTTCATTCATTATAGGACCCCTGAGAAAACAGGACATGGGACTGCAGAAAGGGAAGTTAACTGTGACGATGTGTATTGTAACACTGGATTGGGTTGCACTGGGACTCACTGGCCCAGTTACGTTGGACGCAAACCAACAGGAATTTGAACTGTATCTGTTAATTCCAAGTGAATATGTAATGTTCCGGAAGATATGTGCCTGCTAGCTGGAGTGTAAAGTTGTGTGTGACAACGAATCATCCAGTAAAGAGTTGTGGTTTAAAGTAAACAGTTAGTTTCCTTGTGCATGTGAGTTATCATCCGGTCATGGACAGCCGACACCAGTGGCAGTATGCAGCCTGCCGGGGTTCCCAGCCCACACTGCTAAAGTCTACACAACCAGCTAGGACCAGGTATTTCACAAAGCATGTCAGGACATCCAGGGTTAGTCCATCTCCCTTGACTACCGCCTCGTGCTACTTTATAAACGTTTGCTGCCTACAAGAGAGGAAAGCACAAACTTTCTTTGAGGAAACTTTATTATCCATTATCCTAGTAATCAGGGCTCTGTGTGACACTATAATGGGAAAGGGTGGGCAACCTGGATTTCATTCATGACCATCTTTCAAAACTGAATGTGACTTAAAATAAGGAAGTTTGGGGACCACTGCTTTAGACTAAAGTCTGATAGTAACAAGATGAGCTGACAGAGAGTTGATGCTAAGGGAGAGAAGCATATGGTACATTGGAATTCCAATCCTTTTATTCTCCATATAAGTAAGCCATTGCCAGTGGAGTCTGACAGTCGGCTCTCACCTTGGGAACACAGGAACATTCATGTCTATGGGGAAGTTCGGAAAGATAGATGTCGACTGAATCATTGATAGTAAATAGGTCTCTAATGTATATGGGGGCCTTAAGTGCAAATGTTTTAATTTAACTAACTTTTCTCAACAGACTATCTTGACAATTACACTATTAGACGTAAGACAGGTGTCTCCCATGCACTACTCCAATTACACAGCGATCTCGTTGGGGTCACGGAATTTGTGACGCACATCCGGCCGCTGTAGCGATCTCGTTGTGTGTGACTCCTAGGAGCGAATTTGGATCATTACAAAAACGTCCAAAATCGCTCCTCCTTGACATGGGGGTCCATTCTCAAATATCGCTGCTGTCGCGTGGGCGAAGTTGATCCTCGTCCCTGCGGCAGCACACATCGCTACGTGTGATGCCACAGGAACGAGGAACCTCTCCTTACCTGCCACAAGCCAGCAATGAGGAAGGAAGGAGGTGGACGGGATGTTCGTCCCGCTCATCTCCACCCCTCCGCTTTGATTTGCCGGCCGCTTAGTGACGTCGCGGTGACGTCGCTGTGATGCCGAACGTCCCTCCCCCTTGAGGGAGGGATTTTTCGGCAGTCACAGCGACGCCGCTGACCAGGTAAGTGCGTGTGACGCTGCCGTAGCTATAATGTTCGCTGCGGCAGCGATCACCAAATATCGGCATAACGATCGGGACGGGTGCTATCACGCTCGCCATCGCTAGCATCAGCTAGCGATGTCTCAGCGTGTAAAGCCCGCTTAACTCCAGACTTTTCCTCTGAGACCAGACAACTCTTTCAGGTTAGATTCATGTATGCAGTTTATCGTTCCTTTTTTATACAGATTTTTGTATTATAAGTTAGGAATTAGATATAAATTGGTTAAAATACAAGATACAGCTGACAGTTATCATTGATAGAAAATTTATTACACTCAGAGCGGCCATTGGAGCATTACAACTGATAATGCTGATCAATTTCTTAGCATGTTAAAAAGCCTTTTTGCGGAAATATCAGGCTTCATAGAGCCATAGAAGAGAAGTTTGAGCAGTATGTTCTGTCTGTAGGTAACAGTATTAGATGTCACTAGCACAGCCAGCTAATGATCAGCTGAGATGCAGACATCCCTGCATTCAGGTATAGTAAAGAATGATGCACGGTACAAGACACTAACAAGAGCCTACTCACTCAGGTCACTAGCTCTTCATTCAGTGCAGACCTTTTGCATTCTGAATAAAAAATGGGATGGGAAGGAGGGGTGAAACTGGAGACGTACTGCTAGGCCGAGAGCAGGGTAGTGCAAGAGCCTGAATCCTCTGCACATCCATCTGACTGCAGTGTTGTTTTTTTTTACAGTTTAAGGTTTTCATTCAGTCCTATTGCCACATGTCTATAAAATGAAGCACCTAGCCATGTAGTCTTCTTATACAATTATTTGTGAAAGAATGGGTCATGCTAAAGAGCTCAATGAATTCAAGTGTGGTACTGTAACAGGATGCCACTGCTTCAACAAGTCAGTCTGTAAAATTGAATTTTTCGCAAATATGCTACATTCAACTGGTATTGAAAAGTGGAAGAATTTTGGAATCAAAGCAACTTAGACATGAAGTGGTAGACTATGCAATCACATGACTGTCCACCCACCCTCACCGGCAATGTCAAATGATCTTGACAGTGTTGGAAGGTTTCAGATGTCTACAGTCATACAGAATGACTCCAGAACTCCAAATCTTCCCTGGCATTAACATCAGCACAAAAGCCATGTACCGGGACTTTAATAATAAGTTTTGGGGGTTTTTCGGGCTGAGCATCAGCATGCAAGTAGAGTTGAGCGAACCCATGGAAGTTTGATTCGGTGACTGCAGCCAAACCATACTTCCACTGGTGCGAACTTGGTCTGAACTCCAATGGAAGTCACTGATTGGCAGTTTGAGTCTCTGCCCACATACAGCCATCCATAACCAGAATACTTCAGGGAGATGATGGGCAGGGTTTTTCCATTTTTTTCGAGGGGGTGCACACTACATCTGATCATGCTGTTCATACCCCCAGTGCAAGCCGTTCAAAAACTACAAGTAGCTTGTAGCGGTCTGAGCACTCAGCATACTTGGACACAGCAATGCTCGTGCGAGTGGTCAGCATACGTAAAACATCCGAACTCTGAACCCGAACTCTGAGGGTTTTTTTTAATGTCGGTGTTTGGCCCAAAAGCTGAACACCAAACATTGGGTTGGCTCATCTCTACATGCAAGTCTTAACTCACACTCACTGAACAGTGAAAAGTGGTCTTTGGAGTGACGACTGATGCTTCTATATCTGACAGAGTCTGACAGAGAAGTTTGGGTTTGGCAAATACCAGAAGAACATTACCTGATTGACTGCATTGTACCAACTGTAAAGGGAAATCTTAATGCTTAATCATATCAAGACATTTTGCACAATTGTATGCTTCCAACTCTAGTAACAGTTTGGGTCCCTTCACTGCTCCAGGATAATTGTGACCCAGTTCACAAAGCAAAGTTAGTCCTACGACGACCAAAATTAATATCTTTGGGATCAACTAGAATGGAGATTATGACCAGGCCCTCTCATCCACCATCAAATTTGACCTCACAAATGTTCTTCTGGATGAATGGGCAAAAGTTCCCAAAGACGCATTCAAAAGTCTTGCAGCTGTAATGCAGCCTTAAAATGCACCTACCTTTATTACCAGTGTGTGAAGCTAGCCTAATGGTTAAAAGTTCTGTTATTATTTTTACCCATATATTTATTACCCATGTACACACACAACTTCATTATTAAATGTCACCTGATAACCTGTTCAAGCCTGGGGCATTTATGCTAGTTCAGACACACTTTCAGGTTTTTTTCATACTTATGGTGTTAAGAGCTCTAAAGTGTTTTATCATTCTGATATTCAAATAGTTTGTCTATTTTTTATATATATAATTATAATGTAATTTTAATGTTAATTGACTAGTGTTGTCACCCTACATCTGCTGCAATGAAAGCATGGCGCTGGCCCAGATGACAGAAACAGGAAGAGCAGGCACCAACACACGTCAAATCATTGTGTTCTTAACTATTCTGCTGAAAAGAATTTAACATATGTGTTTTTAAATTAAATTTATACATTTTGAAGGGATCTTGACAGCTGATACAACCTACCCGATCCATGGCCAGCATGTATCAGACCGTGGCTGCATGATTACAGCAACATACACTGATGAGCAAAAGGGTAACAATGTTTTGAACTTTTGACTTTAAGGCTCCATTTCTCACCATCCACTACAGCTTTGAGCTATCTTGGCTATCTAAAACACAAATATGACTTACAGCTACTAAAGTTATGTACTTTTTTGTCATGTCACTGCTTTATATCAAGGAGCAGCCATGAAAAAGATTTCCCAAGAAAGAAAAACTCCATCATGCAGCTCATCAATAACCATCTCTTTGCCAAGAAAATTGTAAAACTGAATCATATGTGCGCCATGACAGTCAGAAGATTACAAAACGAAGTCCGTTTATCCATTCAAAAGCCAATCAGTGGACAACCAGGCAAATTATTGGAGTCAACAAATTGGCTCTTTACAAGGTCTATCAGTTTTTGCGTGACAAACACAGCAGTGGAGGTGGTTCAAATACTTCATAATAGTGAGATCACAGACATCCATGCAAGCATCGTGCACTGCACATTACACAAGTCTGAAATGGCTGCAAGAAAAAAGGTGAAGAAGCCTTAACTTTACTATCATAGACTCGAGTTTGCAAAAAAGAACAAAGAGTAGACAGTAAAAGTTTAGAAATGGGTGATTGGAGCAATGAGATGAAAGTCAGTAGACTAGGCAATGATTGATATAAATGGGTCTGAAAGAAACAATGAAAAAGGGAGCTAATGGACTGAGAAATTGAAAAAACTGTCAAGTTCGGTGGAAGAAGCCTAATATTATGGGTTTTTTTCACAGCCAAAGATGTTGGATACTTGACCAAGATCAATGGTGGTCTCAATGCTGAGCTACGGGTTAGTATCCTACAAGATGAGTTACTTTCTACACTTGAGTACTATGGATATGAAAAGGATGACATAGTGTTCCAGCAGGGCAACGACTTGAAGCATACGTTGAGATTGGCAAAGAAATGGTTAATTGACACTCAAGCAGGGGTGCTAGATTGCCCCCCACAGTCTCCAAATCTCAACACAATCAATACTTGTGGGTAGAGTTGAAGAATTTCAGACCTAAAACATAACTTTTACTAATCCATATAATAAAATGAACAATAGTTCATAAAAGGTTAAAACCACGGTTCACAATCGTCTCAAAAATTGGACGACCAACCGGACCAAAGTATAGAACTACTGAGATCCTACGCAGCACATTCAGCCTCAGCTGGTTTGCACATCCGTGTACCAGTCTATCAGCACAGATTAGACACAGATATATATTAGTGCTGGCATGCGTGCTAAAACCACCTGAGGTATAAACACAGATAAGTTGTCATATTGGAACCCCCATCAGGGGAACTCTCACTGTGTATATTAGTCGGCAGATATTTATAGAGGAATTTAAAAGTAAATATATATATTCCTCTCTAAACAGGAATGGTCTTACCAAGTTCCAGATTTAAAGGCAGGCATTAGTTGTCGGATTACCAACTCATAACGGGGGGCTGTTTCTCAGCACATCAAGTCCCATATAGTTGGATAGCCGCTGTCAGGCAATTTAAACGGTTCCCACTCCCAACGTTTCAAAGTGGATCATCAGGGGAGTCCAGGTGGGATATCAGCAGTGGACGTCACTGAAACAACGCTTCTTTCGTGACCCTCCACAATGCCCGATTCACGCATCCAGGCGCGTGTATAACCTAATTCAAGCTTACCGCCGTTGAGTTGAGTTGAAGAAAAATCTGTATACATACCCAAGTGAGTCAAGCAGTATGCACCAACATTGGAAACACGCAGAAGGGATCTGGAATCAGATCTCAGTGTAAACATGCTTGAATTTTATTGACAGCATGTGCAGAAGGATTACAGCAGTGTTGAAGCCAAATCTAGATTTACAAAGTACCAGCTAAATAATAATTTAAATTTTAAGGAGCAAAACAGTAACTATGAAGTGACATGACAAGAATCTGTATAACTAATCATATGCTAAATAGTTGCAAGTCAAATTTATTTATGAGATAGGCAAAATGATTGTATATAAAATGAAGGCAGTATCATGCTCAAAGCTGTAGTGAATGGTGAGATATGAAGCCTGAAAGGGAAAAATTCAAAATATTTTTACCTTTTTGCTCATCAGTAAAAATTTAACTCTGAAACATTGCAATGTTTCAGAGAAAACATGGTTTAATAGTTGCCGGAACACCAACTGCATGGAAGACTAGTTGGACAGGTAGGATCTTGGCGGCTTCTCGACACCATGGTCACAGGTCTGGGTAGCATGTGTGCAATGATTGAGTAGCATGTATCAGATGTCAGGTTCCCTTTAACTTGAAGTAGAATATTGTTCTGTCTATGGGGTGTGGACATTTATTTTTCAAACAATGTAAATTAGCTGAATGACATTTGACTGACAATACTGGGAATATTCAATATTGATGTGGTAGACACATTGTCATCAGAACAAGTCAAGCATTGGTATCGCTGTCTTTCAAACACAAATGTAATTTTCCTGATGTGGACTGTAGGGATGAGTGAAGCCAAACAGTAATGTTCAGGGTTTGAACCAGACCAGTCTGCGGGGCTCAAACTTGAAAATGATTTTTTTAAAAACGTCTATATCCGAGTTCAGAGTTTGGGTGCTGTTTGTATACTAAGAAAGTTTGCTGAAAGGCTCCAGAACAGCCAATCAACACGTTTTATTGCATAGGGAAGATGCCTGTATGCTGCTGTGAATAAAATAAAATAAATAAAAATAATACATAGGGTCCCATCTATTTTTGATATCCCGCGCAGGTAAGGGCAATTGGGCCAAGTTCTCCTCTTCCACTTATCAGATAAGGAATTGCCATAGCAAGAGTTTTCTATATATGGAGCAATGAGTTTGCTGTTTTGACCACTAGGTCACCAAGTTGTCTAGCAATAGAATGATTGTTCCAAATAGTTGTATATTTTCTTGGTTTCTCAATTGTTGAAACCCTGTGGTTATTTATGGTAATTTCAACTTAGTATTTGCCATCTTTAGGAAGAGTCTGACATGAATTGGGTCTCATATATTGTGTTTGGTGTTTTTTATATATATATATATATATATATATATATATATATATATATATATATATGCACTTTATTGTATTCTGTATGTGTCTTTTAAATTTTTGATACACAAATAAAATTGATATTATATATTTTTATTCTTGGAGTGAGTGCCTTTTCTGGTCAGGCGCTTTTTCTCTCTATTAACCCGCGCAGGTAAAGCAGACAGCTGGATGTTGCAGCCCTCAATTGTCTGCTTTATCTTGGATAGTTATCAAAAATAGTGGAGATCCCACTACATTTTTTTTTAATTATTTAAATAAAAAATGTTAAAAAGCAACGTGCGGTTCCCCCTATTCTTGATTGCCAGCGCAGGTAAAGCAGACAGCTGTGGGCTGGTATTATCAGGCTGGGAAGACCTATGATTATTTGGCCCTTCCCAGCCTAAAAATAAATGTGCCAGTTCTGGTGCTTTGCCCTTATCTTCTCAATTGCCCTGGTGGGTGGTAATCAAGGTTATACTTTTGGGATTGATGTCAGGTGTGAATTATTATTATTATTTATTATTATAGAGCCATTTATTCCATGGCGCTTTACAAGTGAAAGAGGGTATACGCACAACAATCATTAACAGTACAAAACAGACTGGAATGGGAGGAGAGAGGACCCTGCCCGCGAGGGCTCACTGTTACGGGGGGCTGTCTGATAATAAAACCTAAAGGAATATCAGACAGTCAGGGTCCACCGTGCAGACTCTGCTGCAGACTATGGCAGAGTGCAATACCTCTGTTAAACTCAAAGAGGAATATAATTAGTAAATAAGGCAATTCCTCCCTTACTTGGAGGGTGTGTGGAATGATCTCTGTTAAAGATCACAGAGACAAAAGCAGTGAGTGTGAAATGGCACCTACCTAGGTCCGTTCCTCTAGTGGTGCCAGGAGACGGACAGCAGCGTAAGCCGCACAAAGCTCCTACCTGCGTTCGCTCCACTAGTGTGCGAGGACACGAACCACCAGATATGGCACCTGCCTAGGTCCGCTCTTCTAGTGGTGCAAAAGAGACGGACAGCAGCGTAAGCTGCACAAAGCTCCTACCTGCGTTCGCTCCACTAGTGTGCGAGGACACGAACCACTAGATATGGCACCTGCCTAGGTCCGCTCTTCTAGTGGTGCAAAAGAGACGGACAGCAGCATAAGCCGCACAAAGCTCCTACCTCTGTTCGCTTCCCTAGTGTGCGAGGATACGAACAACTGCCAGACGCAGTATAAGGAACGTTACCCTAGCGGCAACGTCCACCTACGAGTAGAATCACAAGGCCCAGCCGGACCATGTGCCTCAGGCACCTGCCTATGTCCGCTCCACTAAGAGGTAAGGATACGGACTCCAGCCGAAGCTGTAAGGTATAAGAACACTACCCTGCCGGTAGCGCTCACCTAACATAGACAGAGAGATGCCTAGAGGAACGTGCACAGGGCGTCTACCCTCATGCATGAACCAAGAGGACTGAGCACCGGGCGGCGTGCGTCAGGGTCTTATATAGACTCTGTGCCTCATCCAAGATGGAGGACACCAGAGCCAATCCGCTGCCAGAACGACAGGAATGACGTCACGCTGGCCTATCACCGAGCAAAGCGTCACAAGCACATGACCAGCGGCCAATCAGCTTAGAAGGTGTCAGAGACAAGTGACCTCGTGTCAGCGATGATGTCACCCGCACATGTGCAATGGCTCCAAGATAGGACTTAGTCTCCAGCGCTTGCACATGTGCAGTAGCAAGAAATCCGAACATAGTCTCCAGAGCCACAGCAACCGTAACAGTACCTCCCCCACAAGGGCCCCCCTCCCGGCGACGCAGGTAATCGGCAACTAAGTCGGGAGCATGGACAGCCTCCTCAGGCTCCCAAGAGCGATGTTCCGGGCCGTAGCCCTCCCAATCTATCAAGAAGAACCTGCGCCCTCTAACCATCTTAGAACCAACTATGGCTCGTACCTCATAGCTAGAGCGAGAGGAATCAGAGGCAGGAGAGTGCACTTCACGAGCGTGAGGTAAAATAGCCGGCTTTAGCAGTGAAACATGGAATTTGCCATGGATCCTAAGACGGACGGGTAACTTCAATTGGTAGACTACAGGATTTACCTGTCGAAGAACCTCATAAGGGCCCAGGAAGCGAGGAGCAAATTTGACAGAGCTCACTCTAAGTTTCACGTGTTTTGCAGAAAGCCACACAAAGTCCCCTGGAGAAAAGACAGGAGCCGGGCGACGAAACCGATCGGACACCGTCTTCATTCGGTCCTTAGCTGCTTGGATCGACTCTTGAGTCCGATCCTAAACCTCTCTGACATTAGTTGCCCAGTCGGACACAAGAGGAGGAGGTGCAGCAGCGGGAAACGGTACCGGTACCCTAGGGTGTTGCCCATTATTGAGTACGAACGGTGTCTGTCCAGTGGCCTCAGCCAGCGAATTGTTAAGGGCAAATTCTGCCCAGGGTAGGAGGGAGGACCGGTTATTGTGGTTCTCAGGAACAAAGTGTCGAAGGTATATAATCATGGATTGATTGGTACGCTCAACCAAACCATTGGTCTCCGGATGGTATGCCGAAGAGAGATTCAACTCAATTTGCATAAGGCTACAAAGGTCTCGCCAGAAACGGGAAGCAAATTGCGGGCCTCTATCACAAATGATACGATCTGGCATCCCGTGAAGCCTAAAGACATGCTTGAAGAATAGTTTGGCTAGTACCCTGGAAGATGGGATTCTCGATAACGGTACGAGATGAACCATCCGGGAGAAATGGTCCGTAATGACCCACACAAATCTATGTCCCTGTGAACACGGAAGATCACCCACAAAGTCCATGCCTACCACCTCCCATGGTCTATCTGGCACTGGTAAAGGATGCAAGAGCCCAGCCGGTCTCTGCCGTAACGGGCGGTTGCGAGCACACGAGTAGCAGGAACTGACATATCTCTTGACGTGGCTGGCTAAGTGTGGCCACCAATACCACCTCTCCAGTAACTTTCGTGTCCGTCTAATACCAAAATGCCCACCCACCTTTGAGGTGTGGGCCCACGACAGTATATCATTCTGTCGATCCGGCGGAACAAAGGTCTTCCCCGGTGGGATTTGGTCTAACGTCACAGGGGAGAGCGTATGAAAAACCCTGGAGGAAAGAATAAGACGAGGTTCGTCAATCTCTTCCTGGGTAGAAACCATAGAGCGAGACAGGGCGTCTGCCTTGTTATTCTTACTCCCAGACAGATAGTTGATGGAGAAGTGAAAGCGGGAGAAAAACAAGGACCAGCAGGCTTGGCGAGGATTCAGATGCTGAGCGGTTTGTAAGTACGTCAGATTCTTATGGTCTGTATAGACCTGGAAAGGATGTTTCGCTCCTTCCAGCAAGTGACACCACTCCTCCAAGGCTAGTCACAGGGCGAGCAGTTCCCTATCCCCAATAGTATAGTTTCTCTCTGCCGGTGAAAAGGTTTTAGCAAAGAAGAAACACAGCCTTTTTCTACCTGCACCGTTCTTTTGATACAAGACCGCACCAGCACCCACTGAAGAGGCATCCACCTCCAAGAGGAAGGGCTTATTCTCATCGGGTCTTTGAAGAACGGGAGCAGTTGAAAAGTGTCTTTTTACTCCCTCAAAAGCCTGGGATGTTTCAGTAGACCAGACTTTTGGATTAGCACCTTTCTTAGTCAAGGCCACCAAAGGGCCACCAAAGTAGAGAAATGGGGTATGAACTGCCTGTAATAATTTATGAATCCTAAGAAGCGTTGCACCGCCTTCAAGGAATGAGGTTCGGACCATTCCAGGACAGCAGAGAGCTTCGCAGGATCCATAGCCAGACCCTCTTGTGAGATAATGTAACCCAAAAAAGGCAAGGATGACTGCTCGAATACACATTTTTCGAGTTTAGCAAACAATGCGTGCTCCCTTAAACGGGAAAGGACACGAACGATATCCTGACGATGAGTCTCCAGATCAGGAGAAAAAATCAGGATGTCGTCCAGATACACCACGACGGAGGATAACAGTAAATCCCTGAACACATCGTTTACGAAGTCCTGAAATACTGCAGGTGCATTACATAAACCAAAAGGCATGACGAGGTATTCATAGTGACCGTCTCGGGTGTTAAAAGCGGTCTTCCATTCGTCATCCTCTCGAATTCGTACCAAGTTATACGCACCCCGCAGATCTAACTTCGTAAAAACCTGAGCTCCCCTCAGTCTGTCAAAGAGCTCCGAAATTAAAGGTAACGGGTATTTGTTCTTTATTGTGATTGCGTTGGGACCCCTGTAATATATGCAGGGACGTAAATCACCCTCTTTCTTCCGAACAAAGAAAAACCCAGCTCCCGCGGGAGAGACAGACTTCCGAATGAACCCCTTCTCTAAACTCTCTCTTATATAGGTCGACATGGCCTCTGACTCAGGTATTGACGGGGTAAACCCTGCCCTTCAGTGGAACTGAACCTGGGATAAGGTCTATGGCGCAGTCATATGGCCTATGGGGTGGAAGAACCTCAGCACCCTGTTTGGAGAACACGTCAGCGAAATCCAAATAGGGTGTAGGTATGGGAGAGAGATCAGTTGATGCAACCGCAACGACCTTATGTGGTAAGGGAAGACATCGGGATTGACATTTCGAACCCCAACTAATAATGCTGTCGGACTCCCAGTCAATTAGAGGAGCATGAGTCCGAAGCCATGGGAGACCCAGAAGAACGTCGTCTTTACCCTCAGGCAAAACAAGAAAAGAAATCTCCTCTGTGTGACCCTGAGACAGGGAAAGGCGCAAGGGAACTGTCCTCAATGTAATAGAGTCAGACAACATAGTCCCATTAACAACACGGACAGGAATAGGCGCCTCTAACATGATAGAGGGAATATTGTGTCTCTTTACAAATCCTGAAGACACAAAAGTCCCGTCAGCTCCGGAATCCACAAAAGCCATAATAGGCCATGTATTCTCAGAGAATGAGAGCTGACCTGGGATACTACACTTAGAGGGTGCGGAAAGCGTCTCTAGTAACCCCCCTCTAATGGTTACTAGGCCTGGGAGTTTCCCTGACGGCTAGGACACTTGTTGGCATAGTGCCCAGCCTGACGACATACGTAACATGTAGGAGGACCAGACTTGCGCAGTCTGGACTACGTATGACCTAACTCCATAGGAGTGGGATATGTTTCCGATGCTGAGGAAGATGGTAGTGGAGCCTCAACAACTGGAATAGCTCGATGCTTAGGACGTGAGGAAGAGACCTCGAGTCTAGGTTCCCTATGGCGTACGTCGATCCTCGTTGCTACTGTGATCAAGTCCTCCAGAGAAGCAGGGACCTCACGAGTAGCAAAAGCATCCTTGACATAGCCTGCCGACCCTCTCCAGAAGATAGGAATCAACACCTTCTCTGGCCAATCTAATTCTGCCACCAGAGTTCTAAAATCAATGGCATAAGAACTAGTGGATAACGAACCCTGAGATAGATCTAACAGTCTCAGGGCCGCATCATGGCTAACCTGCGGACCCATGAATACCGCCTTAAGAGCATCAAGAAAGTCTTGATGTCTCAGAGTAACCACATCAGAGCGCTCCCATAGGGGAGTCGCCCATTCTAAGGCTTTGTCCTGAAGTAAGGAGATGATAAAGCCTACTCTGGACCTCTCCGTAGAGAAGCGAGAAGAGTTGACCTCTAGGTGTATCTGACACTGACTAATGAAACCACGACATGATCTGGCATCGCCAGAATATCTGTTTGGCAGAGCAAGTCGAGGATCATGTGCAGATGTCACCATGGTCTGAGGTTTATCCTCTATACTCTTGAGCCGCGACTCAAGTACTTGTATGTAACGGTGTAACTGCTGATATTCTGCCATAACTGCCAGACCCTTGGCTCAGTCCTAATGTTACGGGGGGCTGTCTGATAATAAAACCTAAAGGAATATCAGACAGTCAGGGTCCACCGTGCAGACTCTGCTGCAGACTATGGCAGACTCTGCTGCAGACTATGGCAGAGTGCAATACCTCTGTTAAACTCACAGAGGAATATAATTAGTAAATAAGGCAATTCCTCCCTTACTTGGAGGGTGTGTGGAATGATCTCTGTTAATGATCACAGAGACAAAAGCAGTGAGTGTGAAATGGCACCTACCTAGGTCCGTTCCTCTAGTGGTGCCAGGAGACGGACAGCAGCGTAAGCCGCACAAAGCTCCTACCTGCGTTCGCTCCACTAGTGTGCGAGGACACGAACCACTAGATATGGCACCTGCCTAGGTCCACTCTTCTAGTGGTGCAAAAGAGACGGACAGCAGCGTAAGCCGCACAAAGCTCCTACCTGCGTTCGCTCCACTAGTGTGCGAGGACACGAACCACTAGATATGGCACCTGCCTAGGTCCGCTCTTCTAGTGGTGCAAAATAGACGGACAGCAGCATAAGCCGCACAAAGCTCCTACCTCTATTCGCTTCCCTAGTGTGCGAGGATACGAACAACTGCCAGACGCAGTATAAGGAACGTTACCCTAGCGGCAACGTCCACCTACGAGTAGAATCACAAGGCCCAGCTGGACCATGTGCCTCAGGCACCTGCCTATGTCCGCTCCACTAAGAGGTAAGGATACGGACTCCAGCTGAAGCTGTAAGGTGTAAGAACGCTACCCTGCCGGTAGCGCTCACCTAACATAGACAGAGAGATGCCTAGAGGAACGTGCACAGGGCGTCTACCCTCATGCATGAACCAAGAGGACTGAGCGCCGGGCGGCGTGCGTCAGGGTCTTATATAGACTCTGTGCCACATCCAAGATGGAGGACACCAGAGCCAATCCGCTGCCAGAACGACAGGAATGACGTCACGCTGGCCTATCACCGAGCAAAACGTCACAAGCACATGACCAGCGGCCAATCAGCTTAGAAGGTGTCAGAGACATGTGACCTCGTGTCAGCGATGATGTCACCCGCACATGTGCAATGGCTCCAAGATAGGACTTAGTCTCCAGCGCTTGCACATGTGCAGTAGCAAGAAATCCGAACATAGTCTCCAGAGCCACAGCAACCGTAACACTCACAGTCTACAGGGAATGGGTGATGGTACAATAGGTGAGGACAGAGCTGGTTGCGCAGTGGTGTACTGGACTGAGGGCTATTAACAGCTTGCATCAAGCCCAGGGATTAGTTATGGATAGGCTTCTACCAGACACCCCCATTGCTAAACTGGCAAGTGTACAGTTAAAAGACACACTCACAAAAAAAATAGTTTAGGTGAATAAAGACTCCACCACACTCCCTGACTCACCAATTTATTTATTAAAAAGAAATTCTCTAAGTTTTGAAGTATTAATACATCCCCTGACACAGGCCCCAGCTGAAAGGCATGTCGGGTTGGAGGCTATCTGATCTTATGGACTGTTACACTATTTTAAGGTATATCCTGCCTCTATTTATCCATGTAGTGAAGTTTCTGCATATACGCTGTTTCTCACTTTTTACTTATGACCTTGCTTATATGCTATTGTTAATCCCTCTGTGCCTGCTCTGGCTCTTTACATTAACTTAACTACCAACAGGCTAAATTTCAAGCTCACCTTGCCATCTGATAGGCCCTTATTTACAAAATATTGATATTGTATAGACAATATATGCCTACGATAAGACATTGCTATGCAGGACGTCCTGCTTCCTGGCTGCCTACATAATATGTGGTATCTTTATCAATTTTTAACTTATATCAATAGCACTTGCACTTTTCTGGATACATTTTTACTATATCAGTGCAGTCATGGTTTTGGCTGCCTAGGACAGTCTGTTTTTTGTTGCCCATATGATTTCTATAAATTTTATCATAATTCAAGCATTTGCATCGTTTTATTCATTTTGGAATGTTATGGGTATATTGTCATGTAACATGTATTTAGAATATATAACAGTCCACAATAGATTGGCACTTCCCTTTTTGTGTATGGGATTTTATCTCCTATCCTGATCATCTGTTTTATATACAGTTGAAACCAGAAGTTTACATACACTATATAAAAAACCACATCTGCATGTTTTTCTCACTATCTGACATGAAATAACCTTTCCCATTTTAAGTCAATTAGGAACCAAAGTTATTTATATTTGCCAAATGCCAGAATAATGAGAGAGAGAGATAGAGAATGTTTTAAGGCATTTTTATTACTTTCTGCAAAGTCAAAAGTTTACATACATTTCATTAGTATTTGGTACCATTGCCCTTAAACTGTATGACTTCGGTCAAATATTTTGGATATCCTTCCACAAGCTTCTCACAATAGTTTGTAGGAATTTGGGCCCATTCCTCCTGACAGAACTTGTGTAGCAGCCATATTTGTAGGTTGTCTTTTCAGCTTTGCCCATAAATTTTATTTTCAATCGGATTGAGATCAGGGCTTTTTGATGGCCACTCCAAAACATAAACTTTGTTGTCCTTAAGCCTTTTTGTAACTAGTTTGGCAATTTTCTTTGGGTCATTGTTCGTTTGGAAGACCCATTTCCGGCAAGCTTTAAGTTCCTGGCTAATGTCTTGAGATGTTGCTTCAGTATTGCCACATAATCTTCTTTTCTCATGATGTCATCTATTTTGTGAAGTGCACCAGTCACTCCTGCAGCAAAACAACCTCACAACATGAACCTGCCACCCCCGTGTTTCACAGTTGGGTTCGTGTTCTTAGACTTCAATGTTTCTCTCTTTTCCTGCAAATGTAACGATGGTCAATATGGCCAAACAGTTCAATGTTAGTTTAATCGGACCATAGGACGTGGTGCACTATGCATTGGGACATCTTTCTATCATAGCCAGATATAAAGTGTTTATCCTTGTTTTTAAAATTGATGTCTTTTCCTTAGGATATTACATTAATATTAGAGTGGGTGAAGACCTTCGTCATGATAGAAATAATGTCATTTATGTCACCTACCAGTGGATTTAATCTTATGTATGCTCGTTGTACACATCTCTTAGCTTCTTCACAATAAAATCATTTAGGCTATGTGCGCACAGTGCGTTTTTCGCGGCGTTTTTGCGCGTTTTTCGGGTGCGTTTTTGGCCTCAAAACTGCATGACTTTGCTTCCCCAGCAAAGTCTATGAGTTTTCATTTTTGCTGTCACACAACTGTTTTTTTAAGCTGCGTTTTTGAGCTTGAAAAAAAAAATGGACATGTCAATTCTTTCCTGCGTTTTTCTGCGTTTTCCACCCATGCAATGCATTCCAATGATGTATATTCTTAATACCCGGGATGTCCTTGTTGAAAAATATTCCTCTTTCCCATGCTCCCATAAACAAATTTGCATAGGATGGGGCACATGATGCCCCCATAGCTGTCCCTTGAATTTGTTTGTAGATATTTTGATCAAAAGTGAAAACATTATGTGTCAATATGAATTCCAAAAGGGTCAAAATTAATCCAACCATTGGTTTCTCTAACGTACTATGATTGAGAAAGAGTTCCGCTGCTTTGATGCCATCCTGATGTCTGATAGAAGTATATAGAGACTCCACATCGGCCGTCACTAATATCATATTCTTATCTAGTTGTAGATCATCTAACTGACAAAGGACCGATGTGGTGTCTCTGATATACGATGGTAATTCAACTACCAATGGTTTTAAGAAGAAGTCAATTACGGAACAGATAATTTCACAAAGTCCACCCTTGCCTGATACAATTGGTCTCCCTGGAGGGTCATTGATGTTTTTATGTATTTTAGGTATCAGGTACAGGGTGGGTAATCTTGGATGTAATTCCGTAATGACATCCACCATTTTCTTAGGAATTGTCCCCTCTTCATATGCCTGAGTTAAAATGTGGAGGAGTTCATTTTTGAATTCAGCCAGGGGGTTGTATCTCAATTTGGTATAACATTTTCTATCATTTAGTTGTTTATGTGCCTGCTTCATATATAATTCATTAGGCCATAAAACGACATTTCCCCCTTTATCAGCGGGCTTGAATTGTATATCATGCCATGTCTGAAGTTCTAAAAGAGCAGTCCTCTCTTTTTTGCTGAGATTAGACACTCCTCTATTTTCAAATTGTTTTTCCAATTCCCCTGAAACAACTTTAATAAATACATCTATAGCAGGTACTGAACTAAGAGATGGAAATTTTTTAGATTTATTAATCAGGGACATTGGAAATTTACTTACTGAGGGTTCTACGCTTTCATCAGCGAGTTGTTGTAGTATTTCTACTGCTTCAATTTCCTCTTTGGTGTCAAATGGTATCGTATCATCAGATTTTGCAAAGATTCTTTTGAATAAAAGCTTTCGTCCAAAGAGGTGCAGATCTTTTATTGTTGTAAAGAGGTCTGGTGAGGAAGAAGGAGAGAATGAAAAACCTTTTTCTAGCAATGTAATATGTGTTTGAGAAAGCACATATGAAGAAAGGTTAATTACCTTAGGTCGATCTCTCAAATTCATTCCAACCTCTCTGTCAAAAATGTTGTATTGCCTCTTGTTCATTGGTTGTTTTCCTTGCATTTTCCGTTTTTTAGGGATCTCAGAGGTAAGGGATGCTGTTTCATTGTCAGAGATGGAGGATGCGGATGTAACAGAACCTCTCTTAGTTCCTTCTTTATTTTTACGAGTTTGCCAATGAAAAATATTATTTTTCTCAAAATCCGAGATATCTCTCTGGTATTTAGATGCTTTACTAGCACTGATGTTTTTCTCCCATTTTTCAGAATCCTTAGTCATAGAGACTGAAAATTCCTTAAAAGCATCCTCATCCATTTCTCCTTTAATGCTCTCCTGCAGATTCTTTATTTCCTCCTCAAGCTTTTGGAGAGTAGCAGAGTTTTTGTCAATTATGATCTTAATAAATTCTAGTGAACACGTATTTGCTGCTTCCATCCATCGTTTAATCAATACGTCATCCTCTAAATCGAATGTGGGATAAATCTGTATCCTCAAGCCTCGTGGTACAATTTTTTGGTCCCAATAATTTTCCATGGATGTTTTCGTCCACCATATTTTGGTTTGTTTGAACATTAAATTCCTGTATTTCTTTGTAAGCTCCTTTGATGAGAGAGACGGGTTAGTAGTTGTATAAGTAGAACTCCTACTGAAAATATTTGTAGCTTTGGATTGCCAAGAGGTAAGTTTGGCTTGTAAATCCATTTCAAAAGCGGGCTGTCATAAACAGAATTAACAATTATTTCATTTACCATGTGCCCATATACATTTTATTTCCCCACAAAGTGGTTCAGCTTCAAAACATCAATACAAAACACTATGGTTTGGTTTGATTAACCCCTTAACGACCCATGACGTACTAGATACGTCATGGATCGTTTTCCGGTAAGCCCCGCCCCCTGCCGCCGGCGGGCGGCGGCGATCGGCGCACATATCAGCTGTTATCAACAGCTGATATGTGTGCCTGCTAGCCGCGGGTGGAATCGCTTCCACCCGCGGCCATTAACCCCTTACATTTCGCTGCCAAAGTCTTGGCAGCGATATGTATATGGGTGCCGCCATTACAGTGACTTACCCCGCCCCCGCCGGAAGTCACGTGACATGATCACGTGACTTTCGGCGGTTGCCATGGTAGCACAGGGTCATGTGATGACGCCTGTGGCTAACATGAGTCACTTCCTCTCAATGCCGGAATACAGCCGGCATTGAAAGTGAAGCAGCAAATCTGCAGTTCTCAGCTCTGTAGCTGAGATCTGCAGATAGTGCAGAGCGATCAGATTGCTGATCGCTATAGCCCCCTAGGGGGACTAGTAAAATAAAAAAAAAAAGTAAAAAAAAAAGTTTTAAAAAATTAAAAAAAAATAAAAAAACCTAAAAGTTCAAATCACCCCCCTTTCACCCCATTGAAAATTAAAGGGTTAAAAAAATAAAAAATACACACATATTTGATATCGCCGCGTTCAGAAATGCCCGATCTATCAAAATATAAAATCAATGAATCTGATCAGTAAACGGCGTAGCGGCAAAAAAATTCCAAACGCCAAAATTACATTTTTTGGTCGCCGCAAATTTTGCGCAAAATGCAATAACAGGCGATCAAAACGTAGCATCTGCGCAAAAATGGTACCGTTAAGAACGTCAGGTCAAGACGCAAAAAATAAGCCATCACTGAGCCTCAGATCCTGAAAAATGAGAACGCTACGGGTTTTGGAAAATGGCGCAAAACGTGCGCCACGTTTTTCGGACAAGCTTGTGAATTTTTTTTAACCCCTTAGATACAAGTAAACCTATACATGTTTGGTGTCTACAAACTCGCACCGACCTGAGGCATCATACCCACACATCAGTTTTACTATATAGTGAACACGGTGAATAAAATATCCCAAAAACTATTGTACAATCCCAGTTTTTTTGCAATTTTTCCGCACTTGGAATTTTTTTGCCATTTTCCAGTACACTATATGGTAAAACTTATGGTTTCATTTAAAAGTACAACTCGTCCCGCAAAAAACAAGCCCTCATATGGCAAGATTGATGGAAAAATAAAAAAGTTACGCCTCTCGGAAGAAGGGGAGCAAAAAATAAAAACGCAAAAACGGAAAGTGCCCGGGGGCTGAAGGGGTTAATATCCCAAACCAGAATGAAGCTATAGAAATCAATATCTCATTAAAATAATTTTTATTTCAAATATCAAAATTTAATACATACAATAATAAAATTTCCAAAAGGAGTTCCACTTAAATACAGCAAGGGACATGAGGGGTTAATGAGGAATATATATTAATTATACATATACATAGATTTTAATAGATTGTTTAATAATACATATCCCTGGTGAGTGATCAGTCTGTTCTATAAATATAATTAAATATGCATATAGTTAGTATATATATAGATACGCATAAATACCTCTGGTTAAATTCATTTCAACCACGTGAACCATCAATTCAAACAATTAATAAATAGCCATATAATAAGGTGTGTAAAATAAATAATAAACTTCACTATGTATAAAGTGCTTATTTTTGTATAATTATTCACCAAATTGTATGAAACAAGTGCTTATAATTTATTTAATATGGTTCACATTGCTGAAGTTTCCCCAGAGATACTCAGGCTCCACAATTCCCTGTAGTCACTCATCATGCATATATTCAAACAGACTAGTAACCTATAGTGTTTAGATCACCCAAGGTTGACAGCTTTATTGCTACTTAAGTGCAAAGTGCAGGATACACGCTACTTCCTGATATAAGTGACGGACCAGCCGTATTCACCGTGAACACATGGAAGGCATAAAAACCTGCACAGTACTTACTTAAATCCCTCCACGTCCCGTCACCCCAACATGTTTCGCCTTTTCTTCTTCGGGGGGCGTGTGTGTTTGGGTGAGACTATGGTCTTTTTATAGTGTGTCTCCTATATGTCGGCATTGCCTACAGCTGTGCATTGCGGCGCATAGTTCAGGTCACGGGGCTAGATGGATAAATCACCTCCAGTCAGTGAAGTGAGACGCACGCTGCGTTCCATTAGTCAGCAGACAACGGAGGCCCCGTAGTGTCATATTATATCACTGATCAGAGGTAATAGCACCGCAGCCAAAAACACGCGCTCAGCACAGGAGGCAATGTCGGCATCATGAGACTAAGTGTGGATATTCAAACATTTAGAAAAAAGTGCTCCCATCTGGATTTCGTACAATCTACATATGATTACCCTATCCACGCTAATTTATTTACATAATAGGATACATGTTAATAGAGAGTCTGTCATTTATATCCGTACTAGATCATAGGCATATTAGGGCATCATTATAGAAAGTGTATACAATAAAGTATATATCCCATCATCGGCACGAATACAATATGAAGCATATAAAATCCACATAAGAAACTTCATATATAATTATAGAATTATACAACCAATATATTATATACATATTAAAACAGTGATTGTTGGGAGTCAGTCACAGATAGTGAATATTATTAGTGAAAAATTGTGTATTAAAGTGACAGTAAAATAAATTCTTTCACTGAAGATATACATATAAAAAATCATTCATTATTATAATCTATTGTGAGAAAAAATATATATATGAATAAATATCCGCATACATCATCCATACATGCCACATTATGTAAATTATGGCGCATATGGATACCAAGTTACAGATGAATCACCATATACATATAAAAAAAATCCTTCATTATTATAATCTATTGTGAGAAAAATATATATATGAATAAATATCCGTATACATCATCCATACATGCCACATAAAATAAATTATGGCACATATGGATACCAAGTTACAGATGAATCATTCAAAAACCAATAAATATATATGTAAAAATCACAGTATATTATTGTGACGTGAATATTGATAAAAATTAATATAATACTTATAAAAATATTATAAAATTATTACTGTGCATAACGTGTACATGTAATTCATGCGAATTGTCCGTTATGACAATCCTAGGACTGTCACAAGGGGCAATGCGCATGATTAAATCTGTAACAATGTAATTAATCTGTCCCTTGCTGTATTTAAGTGGAACTCCTTTTGGAAATTTTATTATTGTATGTATTAAATTTTGATATTTGAAATAAAAATTATTTTAATGAGATATTGATTTCTATAGCTTCATTCTGGTTTGGGATATTAATCAAACCAAACCATAGTTGCTAACTCCTGTAGTTCCCATTGCTACTCTAGTTAGACAGCGGGAAGCCAGCTGTCAATTATGAAGGACCGGACGAGGCTAGGGTAGTAGTCGTGTCCTCGACCGCCTCTCTTCATAAAACAGGGGATGTGGGGATGTTGATGCCGGTGTGGGACCTGCTGCCACAGGCTGTATTTCTGTTACCTTTGTGGCAGCCTCCCATCCCACCAAATTAGAGGCAGACTCCAGTTGTTCTTTCAACAGTCGTAATTTAATGGCTTTATAAACACCTTCTTTTCCAGAGGAAAGACACAATTTCTTCACCAGGCACGACATACATTTCCACGCCATTCTCATCACCTCAGATGTCAGAGAATTACACCGGTCTTCTGGATTACCAGCCCTTCTCCCTGTGGATACGGGTGCTCTTGCCATACTAATTTCCCACTTCCCGTGGTTTTTCAGCATTCCTACACAGTGGTCATCCCTAGGACTCAGCCCAATGCCTGCTGCATCCCTGTCTTTATCCGCCAGTCCTCAAGTCAACAAGGTGGCCTTCTCTGCATCAGGATCCAATTGCCCTCTACTCCAGTCTCTCTGCAGCCGCCTTCTTCCTTGTCAGCTTCACTACTTTGCTGCTTTCCTCTCACCTCTCACTTGTGCCCCTTCCCTATCTCCTCTGAGCTAATCCCTTCCCCCCTGAACTCAAATATGTGCCCTCTAGTGGTGAACTATGGAACTCCACCCCAACCCACCTTCCCACCAGAAAATGAAGCTAGGTCGTCAGGTAGGTTTTCTGGCCACTGTCACCCCTTTACAATTGCACAGTATCCTCAATGATGCCCTCTCGACAGAGCAGAGCAAAAGAGAAGGATCTACTCTATGTGACATTACAAGAAACAGGAAAAGTCTCTGGAGTTGCCAGGAGTGTGGTCTCTGATTCGGGACAAATCCTTATAAGGCAGAACAGGCAGGAAAATGCTCCGCCCCATGAAAAAAAAGAGAACTTTCAGATAATCCATTTAACACCTTCACTAAAGAGCCTGTTTTCACCTTCCTTACCAGACCAATTTTTTTCAATTCTGACCAGTGTCACTTTATGAGATTATAACTGTGGAACACTACAATGAATTCCAACGAGTCTGAGGCTCTATGCCCACGTAGCGTATTTTCATGCAGTTACGCTGCGATCTGCACTGCAGCGTAACTGCATGTGTCCTGCGTCCCCAGCACAATCTATGAAGATTGTGCCTAACCCATGCCCACGTGGCGTATTAGAACGCAGCGATTCGGCTGCTGCCAAATCGCTGTGTTCTAAGAAGTGACATTCTTTTTGCATGCTGTCTATAGGGAGATGCAGCATTCAGAGCGCACTAATTCTGCAGGCACCAGGCGCTTCAGAACGGAGCTTTTCAGCTGCGCTCTGAAGCGGACCTTGTACACTACGGTGCAGAGCGCACACGTGGGCACATAGCCTGAGATTGTTTTTTTTATATCTGATATTAAACTTCATGTCACTTGTAAATTTAGGATGATATTTTTTGCATTTATGTGTGAAAATATTGGAAATTTTAAAAATTTTACAATTTTCAAACTTTAAATTTTTATACCCTTAAATCAGAGAGTTCTCACACAAACATGTTAATAAATAACATCAGTACAATTTTTTTAAACATATTTTTTTCATTAGGAAGTGGAAGAGTTAAGTATTTATCAGCAATGTCTCATTTTTTACGACAAGGTTTACAAAACCATTTTTTTAGGGACCGCATCACATTTGAAGTGACTTTGTGAGGCCTAGGTGACAGAAAATACCCAAAAGTGAGACCATTCTAAAAACTGCACACCTCACACGGCTCAAAACCACATCCAAGAAGTTTATTAACCCTTCAGGTGCCTCACATGAACTAAAACTATGTGGAAGAGAGAAATGAAAATGTTATTTTTTCCCACAAAAATGTTACTTTAGTCCTGATTTTTGTAGTTTTACAAAGGGTAACATGAGAAAATACACTATAAAGTTTGTTGTGCAATTTTTTTTTAGTACATCAAAACCTCATATGTGGTAGAGAACTACTGTTTGGGCACATGACAGGTCTTGGAACAGAAGGAGCGCTATCTGGCTTTTGGAGCACAAAAGTGCCTGGAATAGATAACGGATACCATGTCGCATTTGAAGATCCGCTAATAGGCCTAATAGTGGAAATCCCCCACAAGTCTCCCCATTTTGGAAACTATACCTTCCAAGGATTTTATCTAGAGGTTTATTGATCAGCTTAACCCACAAGTGCTTCACAGCATTTTATAACAATGAGCCCTGAAAATGAAAAAAATACATTTTTACCACATAAATGTTGATTTAACCCCAATTTTTTTCATTTTCACAAGGGTAACAAGAGAATCTGGCCATAATTTGTTGTGCAATGTCTGCTGAGTAGGCAGATACCCCATATGTGGTGGAAAACTACTGTTTGGGTGCACCGCAGGGCTTGGAAGTGGAGGAGCACTATTTGAATTTTTCAAAGCACAATTGTCTTGAACCTCCAGGTGCTTCACATAATTTTATAATGTTGTATTGAGAATATAAAAAATCATATTTGTCCCACAAAAATGTTGTTTAGCCCCAGATTTTGCATTTTCACAAGGGTAACAGGAGAAAACGCACCATACAATTTGTTGTGCAAGTTTTCCTGAGTACACTAATACCCCATATGTGGTAGAAAACTACTGTTTGGGCACACAACACATCTTGGAAGGAAAGAAGCACCATTAGACTTTTGGAGCACAAGATTGGCTGGAATTTTATCATGTTGATTTGGGAAAATAAAAATATATTTTTTCCCACAGAAATGTTGTTTTAGCTCCAATTTTTTTTTTACAAGGGTATAAGAAGAAAATTCACCATATAATTTGATATGCAATTTCTTGATACCCCATACATGGTGGAAAACTATTGTTTGGGCGAACAGCAGATCTCTGAAGGGAAGCAGTGAAAATAAAAAATTACATTTATGTTCTATTGGCTCCAAATTTTTTATTTTCACAAGGGTAACAGGAATAAATTCACTATACCCCATGTCACTGGCAGACACAGACCGAGAAGAGCCCCTGTATAATAATACTAATATATGGGCCCTTTGTATCCTAAAACTTCATCAAAAAGCTCAATTCCACCTACTTTGGATGTAGACATGGGCTCCCCAACCTCTTGGACCCGTGTGCAACTGCATCGGCTGCACTAATTATATGTCCGCCCATGCCCCATTTTTAATGGAAAACAACTTTTTGGGTGCACTGCAGGGCTCGAAAGAGAAGGGGTGCCATTTTGGCTGGAATAGATTTCTGACACCATGTCATATTTGAAGGTCCCCTGACATTCCAAAGCAACAGAAACCCCTCACAAATCACAAACAAACCTGTTAAATTGCCATTTTTTCCACTGAAATGTTGATTGGGCCCTAAAGTTTTAATTTTCAAAAGGGTAATAGGAGAAAATGGACCATACAATTTGATACACAATTTCTTCTAAGTTCGTTTTGAGAAACATTTCAAAACTTGAAGGGAAGGAGTACCATACTGGAGCTCAGATTTTGCGGGAATGATTTGAGAGGGGCCAATGTCATATTGGCAGAGCCCAAAAAGTAGACCCCCAATAAGTGACCCCATTTTACAAAGTACATTCTTGAATAAATTGAAATAGGGGTGAATTGACCATCTTGACACCTCAGGTGTGTCTCAAAATTTATACTATTTGGTGGGGAAGAAAAAAATATTACATTTTTAACACTATAATGTCATTTTAAGCCCAGATTTCTAATGTTCACAAGGGGAATATGTAAAAAAAAGGCTCAGTAATGTATTAGACAATTTCTTCTGAACATGGCAATACCCCACATGTTGCTGTACAGTACTGTTTGGCTACACGGTGAGGCTCAAAAGGGAAGGAGCACTATTTGACTTTTTGAGCAGTTTTTCCCAGTATAGCTTGTGGACTTCATTTGCAGAGCCTCTATGTTCCAAAACAGCACAAAACCCCTCAATTGACCACATTTTGAAAATTACACCCCTCAGGTAATACACCTATGGGTGCAGTGACAATTTAGTTTCTGGAAAACACCCTTCTAGTCAAACGCAGTGAAAGTTGAAGAATTAAATATTTCATATAAGCCTTTGTAGTGCCCAGCACATTGCAGTACCAACTCGTGATTTTAGAGACACATTCCGTGTATTAAGCGAGCTTTTTCTTTTTCTGCAAAAAAGTGGAACATTCTGCAATGGCCAAGTCAATCACCAGATCTTAACCCAATTGAGCATGCATTTCACTTGCTCAAATCCAGACTTAAGACGGAAAGACCCACAAACAAGCAAGACCTGAAGGCTGCGGCTGTAAAGGCCTGGCAAAGCATTAAGAAGGAGGAAACCCAGCGTTTGGTGATGTCCATGGGTTCCAGACTTAAGGCAGTGATTGCCTCCAAAGGATTTGCAACAAAATATTGAAAATAAAAATATTTTGTTTGGGTTTGGTTTATTTGTCCAATTACTTTTGACCTCCTAAAATGTGGAGTGTTTGTAAAGAAATGTGTACAATTCCTACAATTTCTATCAGATATTTTTGTTCAAACCTTCAAATTAAACGTTACAATCTGCACTTGAATTCTGTTGTAGAGGTTTCATTTCAAATCCAATGTGGTGGCATGCAGAGCCCAACTCGCGAAAATTGTGTCACTGTCCAAATATTTCTGGACCTAACTATATGCAGGTTAATAGCATTTTTACATATGACAGGTTCCCTTTAAGCAGAACCCAAAATGTATACTGTAATGTATGATTCATTGCTTAGATATTCTATAGGATTTACATTAAATGATAATTTCCTTTTTAATTAAAATTAGTGCGATTTACTTTGGAAAAGAAATGAGACTGAATGTTGCTAGTTCTTCAGAAAAATCCACGTAATGAGCATAGTATAATAACACTGCACTTCTTCAAAATACACAGACATCATGACAGACGTTCAGCATGGGGCTAAATTGACTGTATCATTAGTGAAACATTATGCTTCAACTCTGGAAATCAAAAGGCAAGTTCTAACAGCTTGCTCCACACTTTGTCCAATTTAGTTGGCATTTGCCAAGTTCCATCTGGATTATAAATTATAACTTTTGCATAAATTAAATGTCATTGTTCTTTTTTTTCCATATGTCATATTGAATTTGTCTTTTTTTTTCAATTTGGAAAAAAAATTCTTCTGCATCTCGTTGCAGTTAGACATTCTATCCTTTTATGGGTTTTCACCAATTTCTGGTCTTCACACGTTTCAATTGAAATTTATGCCCTATTTATCAAAACCGGTGATGTTCACGCTTGTCTTGATGAGAGGACGTGTTGAAGTTAGACACTCTTGCTTCACTAAGAAGTTCATGCCTCTTAATGAATCAGGCTCCTCTGAAAGTTCATGGACTGGAGTAAAATTTCTTGTGTAAGGAACATCTCAGCTTCATATGATTTAGGCAAGCTGTGACATTGCTCCCGATCACACTCCAACTCCATCCATTTTGGTGGAACTAGGCAAAACTGGCATGAAAATGCCAAAAGTTGCAAAATATTTGCGCAACTCCACTTTGCCTAAAAATGTGACAACTTTTCAAATCGATTTACACTAGAATTCCGGCATATTTGCTTTGATGAATAACGGCCTTGCTATTTACTAAGTGTAACAAACCCTTCTAACAATGAACTACAGTTTCACCATTTTGGTCACTGAATATTTGCTTCTTTTCCTTAAAAAAGGTTTAAAGTCTTTAAATTGCTTGGACAACATGAAAATAAGCAAGTCTGCAATTGGCTTGCTTTTATCTGCTGTCATTCTAATGCAATGACAGCTTTTATCTTTCATAGTATTCTCAAGTGTATAAATTACCTAATTAGTTGGACAACATGAAAATAAACAAGTTTGTTATGGACTTGCTTTTTTTGTCTGCTGTCATTCTCCTGCTATGACAGCTGTTATCTTTCATAGTGTACAGCTGGTTTCCATTGTGCTCAGTCACTATTATCTGCTAGGACCCCGGTCCAGTGTGTTCAGTAATTTCGTACCAGGAGAGGATATAGAGCCTAATATCCCACTCTGCTCTCTCCAGTCCATTCATTTGTATACAGCAGTTACCTGCTTACCTTCATCACCCTCCCTCTCAGCTCCTGAAGAGCTGTTATTATCAATTATGCAAAATCACCAACCGCCCTCTACCTCCATCCATCATCATATTTTCTGTCCCAAGCTGTGTTCTTATTTAAAGGTCCTGTTAACTTTATATGCAAATACAGTGATAATTTGAGTAACCCTTTAACTACTGGATAATATTTTCAATGTAAGTACTAGATTTACAATTAACCCTCATTTTCCATTGCATATCTGTAGTGATGTATCCGTTGTGAAAGGTAGTGTGATACAATAACATGGTGCTTTTATTTGTTATATCTGCGCACATTTATAAGCAGATATTTTAATCACTACGACATTTCATTCTAAATTAATAACCAATCATATTCAATATATTAATTATCTATCAAACCATATTTATCAAAGCATCCTTCGTTTGCAAAATTAACAACAATGAAGACATTTAGAATTATAAATATCTAACAAAAACCTATAAAGAACTGCAACATGCTATTTTGAAAAATCTTTATTGATAAGTATAAAAATACACAAGATTAAAATGTATGCACAGTAAGAACATGACTTGAAAAGGAACAATTTCATGTAAGGTATAATTATAAAGAATCAGTGGCTAACAATAGTAAACAAAAATTATTCTCACATAGGGCATAAGCAGAATATATAATATCTGTCAAAAATTGACACATGAAATAGATATACAGAATATCTAAAATAGTCACATGCTGCATCTTACCACAGAACACCCTGACACCCTTGGATAAAGCCTCGGCGAAACGCTGCATGCAGCATGTGACTCTTTTGGATATTGTGTATATCTGCATGTGACTTATTATATGTATGTAATGCGGTGTGTCGAGACTCTCATTTATGATAATTCTTGTCCATGCCTTTCTTGAAGGTTAGTTATGGCATTACCTACTAGTATTTATCTTTGATTCCTGACACCCCCTATTACATCATTGAATGTCCATGCTTTTTTACAGTCAATTCAGTGTTACATCTGTTATCATTATTATAGACATGCTGTCCTGTTTCCATCTACCATCCACCTGCTTTGCAGAGTGTTCATTCACATGGATCAACTTTATTAATATTTTGTAAACTCATACGTGGCATGTAATATTTGTGCATTAGGGCTGATCAGAAGATACTTTATGGATCTATTTGATGTGTCAATTTTAGACAGATATTATATATTCTGTTTATGCCCTATGTGAGAATAATTTTTGTTTACTATTGTTAGCCACTTAGAGATTCTTTGTAATTATACCTTATATGAAGTTGTTCCTCTTCAAGTCATCTTCTTACTGTGCATAAATTTTAATCTTGTGTATTTTTATACTTATCAATAAAATTTTTTCAAAATAGCATGTTGTAGTTCTTTATAGGTTTTTGTTTGGTTCACTGTGAACTACATTTCTATGGTGATTACATAGCTCTTTTTGAGTGGTGATCAATTTTTCAGGTTTGTTAATTATAAATATCTCTGAAACATTTCACCCCTTGTCTCCAGACTTCGAGGTCTGAACGTAGGTGTGGCTAGCTTGTAGGGCAACTCTGAATGTACGTATAGTGAATCTTGTGATGTGATTTGTCCTGTAAAAGGCAATGGTTCACGCTGAAACGTGTTGATTAATAAATCAATTGGAAATTAATCCGGTTGGTCTCTCCATGCGACAGTGTAGCATAATCCCCATTCCTCTCCTACTTCCATATAGTGAAGCTGAACTGACGAGACCTCAGTTGAGAGTTGCCAGTTGCAGAGGCCATTAGAGACAGTACTCCAGTTTCAGACAATTACTCTAGCAAATGCTTATTATAAAGTATGGTGTGACTCAAAACAGTGGTTACCTTGCTAGATCATTGTTCCATGGGTTCTGTCTAAGCTCATTTGTTGGCAGATTTACAACACAGCTAATATATTTAAATGTGATTTTTAAAATGTGCAGATTTGAACGTATACCTTCAAACTCAGCACCATAATACAAATATATTGTAAAGGCAGAACTATGTGACAATCTCTTTCTGTTGCTTTTGGATTTACAGATGATATCCTACGTTGTCCGGTCTTCTGGTGATATTGTTGTAATAATTCATCAAATGTGTAAAAATACATGAACAAATAAATGAATATAGATGTCCTTTGAAACATGAGTGGTATATTGTAATCCAATGGAGGTTGTGGTTTGTGCCAATTCTGGTTTTTAAATGGTTTTATGGTGTGTTTGTCTATGGATCTAATAAAGATCTGTACATTCTTATTTGTATCTACTGGTGTGTGCATCTAAATTGTGTGAAGCTTTTCTTCTTTTCTTGTCCTTTGAAACCTGGAACTAGGTTCCCGGAGGTAATATGTAGTTCTGTCACTGTTATTCATATGTTTGATGCAGTCGCTACATGGTTCTTTTGATTTTTCTTTTTTTTCTTTTTCATTTCTTGGTGTCAGTACATTTTTATTTTATTTTTTACTTTTTTCTCAAACTACCTTTTGGTGGCGGCGTTTGGGCTGTATTAGGGGATTAGGGCTACCTATCAGCAAGACCCTGATGAAGAGAGACTGTTAGTCCTCTAAACGCGTAGGTCTGTTGGTCTATACAGAATACTGTAGCAGCTTAAGTTACATCACACGCTGCACTTTCATGCCCAGGCATGGCTATCGGGGACGCCATTGTCCAGAATCCATTACCCCGTTAAAGATCTGGACACTGGAAGAGTTTTTTTCTCTGTACTTTACGCTCAGGTTATTCTACCTTGGCACCGATTGTATAAATAGCAGTAGCATCAGTAAATATTACCTACAGACCTGAACTACCTATAGTTTTTGCCTTAAAGTGGGTCCAGCACAATGAGCACACCATGTTTTTATATGAAAATCAGTGTAACAAGAACCTAGCACCAGATTTCAAAAGGACATCTATATTGTAAATGTACTTTTATCTTTTTAACTACTAAAAGAATGAACAATAACAAAGTGACAGTTATTGGAAGAAGGTGAGCCAAAAAAACAAAAGTGAAAAAAATCATTAGAGAGCGATGAAGTGAAACATCTTATATGTATTGTTGTTACGGGGGCTGTCGGATAATAAGGAAATGGAAGGCTATCCGACAGTCAGGGTCCACCGTGCAGAGCTCTGCTGCAGAGTATGGCAGAGGATAGGGGAAACCTGTACCACCAAAGCGGTACTGACACGGTTGCATCACAGTGTCACCAAGACCAATAGCGGCGTATACTGTTCAAGTCACAGCGACTACCTTATTAGAATAACATAGGAGTGGAAATGCAAAAGAGTGAGGAATACAACATAAAAGTGCATAGAAGTCTCACAGTCTGTGAGCGTGAAAGCACCTGTCTCAGTTAACAGTCACAGAGACTACGTGTAGTGTGTGCAATATGGCACCTACCTATGTCCGCTCCACTTGTGGTGCAAGGATGCAGACAGCAGCAAGGCTGCTAGCTTGAAACTCCTGCCTATTACCGCTCCCCTAGTGTGCGAGGATACGGACTGCTGCAGGAGGCAGCGTAGTGGAGCGTTACCCTAGAAGGCAACGACCACCTAACCTACCTATGTCCGCTCCACTAAGGTGCGAGGACACGGACAACAGTATGGCTGAAAGGTACAGGAGCGCTACCCTACCGATAGCGCTCACCTCAGAGTAGAACCACAGGGCCCAGTCAGACCATGTGCAGCAAGCACCTGCCTATGTCCGCTCCACTAAGGTGCGAGGATACGGACCACAGCATAAGCTGCAAGGTACAAGAGCGTTACCCTAACGATAACGCTCACCTAGATAGAATACGTGCCGCAAGGGACATGCACAGAGCGTCTACTCCTATGCAGGAACCAAGAGGACTGAGCGCCGGGCGGCGTGCGTCAGGGTCTTATATAGACTCTGTGCCTCATCCAAGATGGAGGACACCAGAGCCAATCCGCTGCCAGAACGACAGCAATGACGTCACGCTGGCCTATCACCGATTTAAGCGTCATAAGCACATGACCTGCGACCAATCGGCATAGAAGGTGTCAGAGACATGTGACCACGTGTCACAAGCACATGACCAGCGGCCAATCAGCTTAGAAGGTGTCAGAGACATGTGACCTCGTGTCAGCGATGATGTCACCCGCACATGTGCAATGGCTCCAAGATAGGACTTAGTCTCCAGCTCTTGCACATGTGCAGTAGCAAGAAATCCGAACATAGTCTCCAGTGCTCGCACATGTGCAGTAGCAAGAAATCCGAACATAGTCTCCAGTGCCACAGCAACCGTAACAATTGTCCTCATTCCGTCCATGAGGAAATACTGTATTATGGCTCAGTTTTGTAATGCGCCATGACTGGGCTGCCATGACAGGCTGCCATGCAGGTACATGAGGCCTCTTACCGTACTGTCATATGTGCCTTATTTCATATGTAAGATTTTTTTGTTTTGATTCTGATAAAAACAAAAGAATGTTATTCTGCATTGGATGATTTTCGTGCAAATGTATTTCCCACTAGTTAAATTCTCCATATCTGTATGTTTGATGGAGCATGAATAGCAGTGCATGGAGATTGTGCGCCTCCTTCCATATAAGGTGCTCTCAGAAAGAAAAAACAAAATTGTGTGCCAGTGTTACCGAAGGGAGCGATGGAGTAAAATGCATCAAATTTATTGATGCATGTGCCACGAAATGAATTTGGCATATTTTAAAACTGGTTTGGGTTGGCGTACATTGCCGGCATCACCACTTTTTTGGAGTAAATTATGACAGTGAATTGTCGGGTGTCTTTGCCACACCCTATCCCATTTCAGCTCCATATCTTTACTAAAAGTGGCCAAAAGTGCAAGGTAAAAGGTATAAAAACACCAAAAGTCGAAAAAAAGTACAACTTCTAGTTGCACAAAAATGTTGTAACTTTTAAAGAAGTTTTATATCAGAACCTTGTCAAACCTCATTGATGAATTAAGATCATACAATCTAATATATACCAGTCCTTTTGTAGGGTTTATGGTGTTTTAAGATACAATACTTTTTAAGTAAGAGAAACATGTTTTTGAAAAATGTCATGAGATAAGGATTGTTGCAAAATACGTAGTGAATCATTTTTAAGACATTCAGTGGCTTAATAAATGTAAAGTATTACAGCAGCTGGGAGAGTTCTGGTAAATATGTAGAATGAGAAGCCTGTTGGCTGGAGTTCACACTTTGACAATGCTGCCTTCTGTCATTTTTGGAATGTTGTCTGCATTATGTGGGAGAAGGCATGCTGGCTCATAGGAAGTATAGCATTAAACTGGATATTGCTAGGAATGGCTGCTGCATCACACATCAATAGATCACACAAAGAATACTACATATATATATATATATATGTATGTATATATATATATATATATATATATATATATATATATATATATATATATATAAAATGTGTGTGTGTGTGTGTGTGTGTGTGTGTGTCTTCAAAGAAGATAAAGCTGACTAAATGGCACAGTTAATCTCCTGACCTACCTCCAATATAAAATGTATGGATGGAACTACAGCTTAGAGTTCACAGAAGGAGCTCACTGAAATTTCAGGATATGAATAGTGTTTGTGTGGAAGAGTGGGCCAAAATCACACCTGAGCAATGCTTTCAACTAGTTTCTCCATACAAAAAGCTGTTTGAGTCTTCCATCACGAAAAAGTGTTCTTATACAAAGTATTAAATATATTCCAGTAAGCGTTCTTAATACTTGTTGCCTGTGTCATTTCCCTGTGTCCTTAGTAAAGAGACAACATTTTATAGGCCATAAATTGAACCAGTTGATATTATTTTTAACTAAGTGGTAGGATTTCTTTCTAATTACTGATTTATTTCAGCTGGTTTCATGACTTTCCATATTTTTGTACCTCTCTTTCTTCATGCATTTAATATTTTTACCCTGTCTCATTTTTCATGACAAAATTCATGGATATCTACGGTTCAATTGTACACTCTACAAGAGAGAGAGGTCCCCGCTGACCATAAAAAAATACACTTTACAGGCTAAAAAGAAGACACCAGTGGCCATAAAAATTTACACTCTACAGGAGAGAGACAGAGAGAACCCCGCTGGAGATAAGAGCTTACACTCTACATGACAGAGCGAGAGGACTCCACTGACCATAAATGGCAAGAAAATCCTGGCTCAACCACTTAATCGAGGTGCTTAGGGGAAAAAAAGGGCCGTAATGAGTATAACATATCCCCAGCACTCAAATGAAAGCGAGAAAGGTTTTTATGAATGCAAGTGAATTTATTAGAGACAGACTGCAAAAGGACCTAAACCAGAGCAACACCGACGTTTCGGCATAGAGCCTTTCTCAAGGTGGTTGCATCGATGGTTAATACAGGAGGGCAAGGCTGCCGCTCACCCAGCCACTGCTGTCTTCCACGGGCTCTCCCTGCAGGCGCCCACTTACCTCCCATAGTGACCCTGTCACCCCTCTACTTACGAGCACATTCTGAAAAAGTGAGGAACTTTATCTCTATGTACGCAACCTGGTTGTCCACTGTGACCCGCGCCCTCCTGTATTAACCATCGATGCAACCACCTTGAGAAAGGCTCTATGCCGAAACGTCGGTGTTACTCTGGTTTAGGTCCTTTTGCAGTGTGTCTCTAATAAATTCACTTGCATTCATAAAAACCTTTCTTGCTTCCACTGACCATAAGACCAAAGGCTAATCTGCCCAATTCAAGCCTTGCTGAAGCATCCCCAGATCATCACCAATCCTCCACCAAATTTCACAGTGGGTGCAAAACACTGTGGCTTGTATGCCTCTCCAGGTCTCCGTCTAACTATTAGACGACCAGTTGTTGGGCAAAGCTGAACATTAAATTCATCAGAGAAGATAACCTTTCTCCAGTCCTCTATGGTCCTATTGGGCAGATTAAAGTTTGTGAAGGATGTATGAATCAAGCTGCATACAAGGTTATCCTGGAAAAATAGTTGCTTCCTTCTGCTCAGGCAATGTTCCCCAACTCTGAGGACAATGCGCCATGCCACACAGCTTGGTCAGTCAATGTGTGGATGAAGGACCACCACATCAAAACCCGGTCATGGCCAGCCCAATCTCCAGACCAAAACCTCATTAAAAACCTCTGGAATGTAATCAAAAGGAAGATGGATAGTCACAAGCCATCAAACAATGAAGAACTGCTTACATTTTTGCGCCAGGAGTGGCATAAGGTTACCCAAGAGCAGTGTGGAAGACGGGTGGAAAGCAGCCAAGACACATGAAAGCTGTGATTAAAAATCATGGTTATTACACAAAATATTGATATCTGAACTCTTCCTGAGTTAAAACATTAGTATTGTTTCTGTCCTGCAGTGCGTGTTTTATTGTCCATTTCTCATGCAGTTCTGCTAAGTTTTATGTGCAGATTTTCCATGTTGATTGAATTTGATACAGAAAACCCACAAGTAAAAAACGCAAATAAATGTTTAGTGTGTTTCCGTTGCAGAAATGCACCAAAAGTGCATGTAATCTGCACATTACTGTATCAATAAAGTTTTGTCAAAATCAAATACCAAAAAGCATAAAAAACAAAGCAGCTTTAAATGAAAACAAAACATATCATAAAAGCGTAAAAAAGGAACTACATATGCCTGTATAAAAAGATACATAAAAACGGTGCTGTGCTGTCTCCATGGGCTTTGCTGGCTGGGGTAAGTGTGCTGGCTGCACAGGCTTTGCTGGATGTGGGTGCTTTGCTGGCTGTGGGGTCTGTCCTGGCTACGGGTGCTGTGCTGGCTGTGTGGAGTAGGCCAATGCTGCAGGCGGTGTGGTGGGTGTCCCAGATGCTCTGTCAACAGTGCAGGTTTTAAATAATGGCGCCCAGAGTGGGCACGTGTGCAGATGGAGCTCTCAGCTCAAGATCTCATCTGCGCACGCGCCGCCTCCAGCCCATTGATCTCCCAGCAGCGGACTTAAGGAAAATGGCGCCCGGAGGTGGCACGTGCGCAGATGAGAACTCGGCTTATTATTGAACTAATAGCTCAATCTGTGCATTTCTTTGAAGCCCGCACTGCCGACAGCATCTGGGACACCCACCGCACCGCCTGCAGCATTGCCTTACTTCACCACCGCCCCTGCATCCTATGACCCCACTCCACCACTGCTGCCACTCCCCTCCCCATAAGACACCACGACACCACCAGATTATAAAATGGATCCCCCTTTTTTTTTACTTATTTTTTCCACTAAATTTGGGGTGGTCTTATAATCCCGTGCGTCTTATGAAACGAAACATACAGTAACTAATTTACGTAAATGGTTCAGAAAATCTGAAACATCAAAAACTCACCAAAGGCACATCATGGGAATGTAGAGTGTAACTTATATTTTAAGAATGCTTTTTTTAAGATTTAAACATTTTCCTCCCTTTTATTTTTTTTACATTTTCTGTGTAGTTCTGGTTGTTGTGATTTGTTGCTGCAAAAACTCATTTTGATGTTTATATTCTTATTTCTTCTGTAATAAAATGTAACTGTTAGAAAGGAAGTCATATGTAGATACAAATAAGTTCACTTCTATGTTTTGTTTCTCAGAATTTCCCATTTAAGGGTTAATTTTGACTTTCCAATGTCTACAAATTATGGTCCCTCTTTTGTCACAAAAGGATTAGGGGGATCTTACATGACACAAGTTTCTTGATGCTGTCATCTGAGACTGCTAAGTAATTACATTTCCAGGAGATGCTGTCTATCCTTGTAAGAAAGCGGCCCTGAATGGTTGGCAGGATTCGTGCCTAATGATGACAAATGGATTGGGTTTCTGTTGATCTTTTTTAATATTAGCACAAATTAAAATGTCACTGAAGAATTAGGTGAACCTAAAATTGGTCAAAATTGTTGGTACCCCTCGTTTAATGATAGAAAAACCCACAATGGTCAAAGAAATAACTTGAATCTGACAAAAGCAATAAATAAAAAAATCTATGAAAATGAACAGAGAGTCCTCAGTGGTTGATACCTTTTAATGGCTAACTGAAAAGATGGTAATAATTGCAAGCGAAAGCTTGCAATTATTACCATCTTTTCAGTTAGCCATTAAAAGGTATCAACCACTGAGGACTCTCTGTTCTTTTAAACAATTTTTTTATCTCTACTGGCTAACACGGTACAAAGATATATTTTACTTGTATGAAAATGAACAAATGAAAGTCAGACATTGCTGCTTTTCTGCTTTCACAGAATTTTTTAAAAAATAAAACTGATGAAATAGGCCTGGACAGAAATGATGTTTCCCTCATAAACTGAATATTTTGTTGCACAACCTTTTGAGGCAATCACTGCAATGAAACGATTCCTGCACCTCTCGACAGGTATTTTGGCCACTCCTCAAGAGCAAACTGCTCCAGTTGTCTCGTGTTTGAAGGTTGCCTTTTCCATTCGGCATGTTTCAGCTCTATCCAAAGATGCTCAATAGGATTTAGGTCAGAGCTCATAGAAGGCCACTTCAGAATAGTCCAATGTTTTCCATTTAGGCATTCTTGTTTGTTTTTAGCTCTGTGTTTTGGTCATTATCCTGTTGCAAGACCCATGACTTACGACTGGGACCAAGCTTTCTGACACTGGGCAGCACATTTCTCTCTAGAATCTCTTGATAGTCTTGAAATTTCATTGTATCCTGCAGAGATTCAAGACCCCCAGTGCCAGATGCAGCAAAGCAGCCCCAGAACATAACAGAGCCTCAGCCATGTTTCACAGTAGAGACAGTGTTCTTTTCTTGATATGCTTCATTTTTCCATTTGTGAACATAGAGCTTATGTGCCTTGCCAAAAAGTTAAATTTTTGTCTCATCTGTCCATAGGACATTCTCCCAGAAGCTTTGTGGCTTGTCAACATGTAGTTTGGAAACTTCCAGTCTGGCTCTTTTATGATTTTTTTCAACAATGGTGTCCTCCTTGGTCATCTCCCATGAAGTCAACTTTGGCTCAAACAACGACAGATGGTGCGATCTGACACTGATGTTCCTTGAGCTTGAAGTTCACCTTTAATCTCTTTTAGAAGATTTTCTGGACTCTTTTGTTACCATTTGTATTATCCGTCTCTTTGATTTGTCATCAATTTTCTTCCTGTGGCCACATCCACGGAGGTTGGCTACAGTCCCATGGATCTTAAGTTTCTGAAAAGCATGTGCGCCTGTAGTCACAGGAACATCAAGTGGCTTGGAGATGGTCTTATAACCTTTACCTTTAACGTGCTTGTCTATAATTTTCTTTCTAATCTCCTGAGACAACTCTTTCCTTTGCTTCCTATGGTCTATGTTGAATGTGGTACACACCATGTCACCAAATAGCACAGTGAGTATCTGTAGCCCTATATACAGGCCCACTGATTGATTACAAGATTGTAGACACCTATGATGCTAATTAGTAGACACAACTTGATTTAACATGTCCCTGTTGTCACATTATTTTCAGCGGTACCATCATTTCTGTCCAAGCCTATTTTATCAGTTTTATTTTTTAAAAAATTCTGTGGAAGCATGGTTGAAAAGCAATGTCTGACTTTCATTTGTTCATTTTCATAGATTTTTTATTTATAATTACTTTTGTTAGTTTCAAGTTCTGTGACCATTGTGGGTTTTTCTTTCGTTAAATTAGGGGTACCAACAATTTTAACCACGTGTGCATTAGCAAAACTGTTGATTTCATTACCACTTCCAAAATGAATGAACAAAAATGCAGTGCACAGTTCTAAATAGGCTTGGAATTTAATGGGAGCGAGTTATCAGATTCAGGCAGCATAAATCAAACACTTGCTGTGTTATTGCTGTTTGTTGTTTTATTCTACATAACTTTAGAGAGAACATACAATCAACGCCAGCTGGAGACTATGCTACTCAACTGACTAGTCTGAAATGGATGCCCTGTTGGCTTCTCCCTGCACCGCTCCCTTGGATAGACATGTCTTTCCCTATGTACACATTTAGGATAAGATCTGACAGTTGAGGAGCATGGGGGGAGCCCACCTTAAACTAGTCAGCCGAATGGTCCCTAGACAGCTTTTAAACTTATGGGTGTTATTTCTAAGTTCCCATCTCCCTAGCGTCTCTGGTTTATGTGTTCTACTTTGTGTTTCTGTTGCATGAGTGAAGATGGTGTTTCCAATTTTTAGAAAGTAGGAATCACGATTCTAGCTGCTGCATGCAAGTGTCTAAGAAGCACAAGCTTGTTCTTGTGAATATTTTTTGAAAATAGGTGTAGGAAAAACATTGGCAGGATTAGTGCTAGAAGTATTTTCACTGTTTTATGGTATTGAGAATATCAGCCCTAAAGCTTTTTGTTATGGTGCATCACCGCCATATGTGTAAGTAAAATCCTGGAACTTTCTCTACAATATTTTAGGTTGTATTTAGAATTATATTCAAGAAGCTTCATCGAGGTGATATGCCATCTTGTAGGGATCTTGTAACCACTTTTTTGAATCCTAACACACTTAGATGCCAGTTTAGACACAAGTCAATAATATCCTACTGGTTTTCTCAGAAAAAAAAATGTTTTTGTCCTTGTCCTAAGCTGATAGGAAAGGAAGTCTTTGGGGCCCTCATATTGATAGGATGTGTTTATCAGATAATCAGATTTATGTCTGTGGTTTGACCTATTATAGATCCAAATCAGATCAAAGCATGTTTATTGTAGAGCTTTGATAATGGGTATAAATTGTAAAGGAGTTTATTCATTGGTTAACAACTGTGTATGTTTTTCAACTCTAACATAGTAGGATTTGTGCCTGACTTAGGTAAGGTGGACAATAATATAGAATGTTTCTGAATTGCCTTCGAAATTGTATTATTTTTTTGCAGTAGTGTATTGTCAGAGGTTCCTACCTTGACACAATGGGTAAAGGTTTGGGAAGCATAACTCTCTGAGGCGCAGCTAGTACCATATTTTGTGTAAGATGGTTTGGGATCTTCGGATTTCCAAGGTTCTTTGCATCTGTGCATATTAGTTGCCTCAGGGGGAATAATAGAGTTTTTCCGAACATCTCCTGTGTTTTGTGAGCCAGAGGTTTTGTCCAATCCATAATCTGTTGGGGGTGTATTGACTGCTGAATTGTTGTGGAGGCGGCAGACAAATTCCCTCTCTGTTGTGTGGTTGACTTAGTGATATGCATTGTTATGGTAAGATGAACACCATAGAAACTTTGAGAGATATCTATCCATCCAACTATCTATTCATCTATCTATATACTGTGTATATATATATACATATATATATATATATATATGTATATATATATGTATATATATATACTGTATATATATATATATATATATATATATATATATATATATATATATATAAAAACTAAGGAGGTGGATCAGGAGGGCCTGTAACAAGTAGAACATTTTTATACCAAATAGCTAAGAGGGCCAAAGAATCTAGAGTATATATTATGAAGATATCAAGTTTTTTATATTCTCTAAGAAATTATATGCATAAGGAAGATAAGTCATAGTGTTAAAAGTTAACCTTTCACCAAGTGTCCAACGTATAAAGAACAACCACCAGCAATAACGCTTATTTCACACATACTAGAATCCTGCAAAAAAAGTCCCCAATACCCTCTCTAGATCCCAAAGACTTTTTATTATACCAACAGACGGCAAGGTCTGGTTCAATGGGCGTCTCTGGTCTTGATCTAGCGCCTCATGTCTTCCTACAATGACCATTCTCCAACTTGCTTCATGTGGTTAACATGTCCTACATCATCCACACAGTTTCCCCCAATTCCGCTTCTGTGCAATTCTCTTTAAGGGGCAAAGCAAAGTACTGTAGTGTGCATGCACCAGGAAAGGCCAAAGTGCAACAATGATGTGAAAGTCGAGCAGGCATATGGGCACTATATTATTTTGCCCTGTTAGTCAGTGCCAGGAGCACGGATACAGCTGTCACTCACTATAAACTGAGCAGTGATTGAAACCACATCAGCACCAACCCTATGACTGAAAGCCAAACACTTTTGGGAGGTTATAAAGTTCATTTCCTCCTGACATCGTGGCCCTTGGTGCGAGCGACAGTAAGGTTCAGAACATTATTAACCTGCAGATTAAGCCCATATCTGCAGGATAATAGTATTTTTTCACATGACAGGTTCCCTTTAGGCCACATTCACGTTCAATATTTGGTCAGTATTTACATCATTTTGTAAAATTAGAAGTGGAACAATCAGAGGTAAAGGGTAATAGAAAAATGAGCATCACTGGTGCATTTTTCACCCACTACTGATTTAGGCTAACAAACACAGAGGTAAAAAACTGCCGACTTTGGAACAGCTGATCGCTGAGGGTGCCGGGTCTCATTCCCTACAAATCTGATATTATTGACGTATCCTAAGTATAGGTCATCAATATGTAAGTACTGGATAAGTCCATTAAGAACAGAATAGGGCATAGTTCATGAATATCACTAGAAATTATACCTTACTACATGAGAAAATGTTTTTTCAAAGTTTTTTTGGTTATAGTGAATTAAAAACTCATGAAAATACACATTTTATTTATTCACATTTTTGTTATCGGTGAAGTTATTTATGATAAAAAAAACCCTAAACCTTTACAAATGCTCTACAAAAAAAAAAATTCCCCACCCCCAGTGTACAAGTTTTATTCATTAATATGTGAAATATTTTCTTTGCGGCTCATTTGCATGAAATAGTGTGGAGAAACTGTGTGAACATTCCCCGTGTCTATGACTGCCAATCAAATTGCGTATCCTTTTTTGTATTTCCCAGGTTTGAAAATCAATTTAGTTTGATAATTGTGAAAATCACTTAGTAATGGACAATTTTCAGAAGATTTTGCATGTTTTCTGTAATGAGTGATATCACTCTTATTGGGGAATGGTTCCAAACTCTAGGATGCAGGATTATGGGTAATTGCTGCAGATGACAGAGTGGTATGGGTGGAATGTTTGTAGTGTCCTATCTGTGTAAATACAAACCATATACTCAGAAAGCAGAAAGGTATTATTGGCTTAAGGAAAAGTTCATAAAAGCATTTACAAAATCATCATGATTGTTATCCATAAAAATTGCTGATTTTTCATCTGTATTGCATTCGTATGGAAGCCATTTGACATCTGTATGACATTCATTTATATATATCAGCAATGAATACAATGTACCGGACCAAATACAGTTTTCTATGTTGAAAGGAACCTCTCACCAGGTTTTCCCCATGTAAAGTACAACCAGCACCTGTAAGCCCTCTGTTACAGCATCCTAGAATGCTGCATACATCTCCCTAATCTGGCCTGCAAGGCACAAAATGTAGCTTTTCTTATACTTATAGATAGGGCAGGCGGTCCCATGAGCGTCTCTAGTCTGAATCCAGCTCCAACTCTCTTCTTTCAATCACCATCCTGCTTACCTTCTTCATGTGGATGACCTCCATTGCTCTCTTGCGCAGGCGCACTTCTATGTCCTGCTGTTGAGGGCAGAGCAATAGTATTGAAGTCTGCATTCGCCGATGCTGTTTGGCTTTTCCTCGCACATGCACATTACAGTACTTTGCTCCGCCTTCAGCAGGACATAGATGTGCACCTGTGCAGGAGCATGATTTAGGATACTGTGTGGATAACCTAGGCCACATCATCCACATGAAGTAGAGAAACAGGATGGTGATCAGATAAAGACCGAAGACACCCATTGGACGAGTCCACCCCATCTGTAAATATAATAATAGCTATTTTTTGTGCCTTGCAGGGCATTTTACCGACATATATAAAGCATTCTAGAATGCTGTAACAGAGGTCATACAGGTGGCAGTTTTACCACCAGTGTCATCAGTGATTTCCACGTATGAAAGAAAAAATTTAGGAATTAGAGATGAGGGGACCCGTGGAAATTCGAGTTTGCTGTGTTTAGACGAACGTTAAAAAACAGTTCAATTCGGGACCAGGACTTGACCTGAACTTGATCCTAGAGCCTGAACCCCATTGGAAGTCAATGATTTGGCAGTTCAGCTCTTCGACCACATACAGACAGCCCAGTCTTAAACAGAGCATCTCAGGGGAGGTGGGGTTTTCTTCTTTTATTTTGACACAGCATACGAAAACAATTTTTTTTTGCTCCCAGTGAGAGCCATTCAGAGACTGCAAAGCGGCTCTCACTATGCGAACGGTTAGCATATGAGCCACACCCGAACCTAGACACTGAGATTTTTAAAAGTCCGTGTTCGGTAGAAACCCCAAACTTCACATTACGGGATTGCTCATCTCTATTAGGGATGAGTGGACCTGTGTATGTTGGATTCACCAGGTTCTGCCGAACGTTAGTTAAGAGTTCACTTCAGTGTCTGGACTTGACCTGAACTTGATCCCAAACCCCACAGAAGTGCTGTAAAATGGTCGTAGTAATGGCTAGGAGGTTACTAAAAGGATACAAATGTGATAGGGAATAAATAAATAATTAAAACAAAATGTGGGTTCCTTTCTACTTTTGATAATCAACCAAGGTAAAGCAGACAGCTGGGGGCTGGTATTATCAGGGTTGGAAGGCCCATGGCTATTTGGCCCTTCCCAGTCTAAAGATAGCTGCCTGCAAATGCCCCAGAAGTGCTGCATCCATTAAATGCTCCAATTCTGGCACTTTGCCCAGTTCTTCCCGATTGTCCTGGTGTGGTGGTAAGCGGGGTAATATTTTTAGGGTTGGTGTCAGCTGTGAAATGACAGCTGGCACAAAGACCAGGGATTAGTAATGGAGATGCATCTATCAGACACCCTCAATACTAACCCAATAAGTGTAAAGTAAAAAAAAACACACACACAGGAAAAAAATTGTTTATTTGAATATTGACTCACCCAAACTCCCTCATTCACAAAAAAGTTGCATGACGTCCACTTTATTTTTGATAACCAGCCCACGTCTGTTTTTTTTACCTGTGCTGGTTATCAAAAAAGGGGAGAGCCATTATACTGCTTAGAATGCTAGTGGGGCAATTATACTGTCTGCTGGCCATTATATAATGTAGAAGGTTCACATACTATGTGGAGGGTTATATAAAGGCTATCCTACTTTGTGGAGCAGTGTATAGCCATTATACTGTATGGAGGGCTATGTCAGGGCTATCATAATGTTATGGGTCACTTTCTAGGTGGGGAGTAATTTACAGTCATTATACTCTGCCTGTGGAGAGTACTCTATAGAAATTCACTGTAGGGCTATCATACTATGTTATGGAGGCATATTTGTTGGTATTATACCTTATGGGGGCCATGAAAGTGGAATCTTAATGTGCGGCAACTTTTAGGGGCGTCAATAAGAGGAAAATTACTTTGTAAGGGCTGCAAAGTTATGACATATGCTCTTTTTTGTGGGGAGGAATGGGGTAGGCCCAATTAGGATTTCTGCTTTGGGGCCCGATTAAGTGGACAGCACATGGACTGCACACAGATGACAATGTTTAGTGTAGGCGCTTATTCACTGACCTATAGACGTGTTTTGGTAATTTTGATCAATGACTGAGATCTAAAACTGACATTTTTCCATTTTTTTTTGTCGACTCTTGAACTGCAAATAAACATTGATATGTAAATAGCACGATGACAATAGAAAGAGTATGTGTTCTATCCTTGAAATCATACATAGAGCATGTACGTGATTCATGGACGTCTGAATGAGGCCTTAAACTGTTAGAGAGGACATACAGAAAAGAAGGGTGGAGGGGGGAGTAGACTAAGACATGCCAGGAAGGGTCGATGTCATCCTATAATTCATAGAAAGTCAGGGATTGCCTTCCTGTCTACACAGAAGAGACAGGACTGGTAGACAGACGTGAGATATGAAGTGACACATCTGCCCAAAATGAAAGCGTTCAAAGTGTAAAGACACTGGGATAAGAAAAATTATATTTCTAAATTATTGCCTGCTAAATAGAATTATACCTGAAAAAAAATGCTGAAGTGCCATATTGAGTTTTTTTTCTTAACTGGGATATGGATAATTCCATGTCCTGCACTGACCGGGCATGACTTATGGAGCTGCGTTCTGAGAACGTTCTCCGGACGAAGCTCCAGATGAATCGATACACTTTGGATTATGTCGGAACTTCCAGGATTTCTTTTTAATTAAATTGGTGAACGGTTAATGTGGGGTAATCTTTAGTCAAACTTTTTTTTTCCCACTGTGTGTTTTTTAATTTTATACTTGCCGGACTAGTATTGGGGGTGTCTGATAGGTGGCTTATCATTACTATCTCCTGGGCTTCATGTGAGCTGTCAATTCCCAGCTGACATCAACTCAAACAGTATTACCCCAATTGCAACCACACCAGGGCAATTGGGAAGAGCCAGTCAAAGCTCCAAAATCGGCGCATCTGATGGATGCGGCAATTCTGGGGCTTCTGCAGGATGTTATTTTAAGGCTGGCAAGGGCAAAATAAATATTGACCTTCCCAGCCTGATAACACCAGCCTGCAGTTGTCTGCTTAACATTGGCAAGTTCAGAAACATAGGGGGGACCACTAAGTGGTCATAAAATTGTAAATAACTAATGAACGAATAAAGTTATGTTAAAAGCAATCACACCTTTGTTTTTCTTGTAAAATGCTCAATATGTTTGATGTGTTACATGACCCTCATCCCATTGGAAAAAATAAAGTTGGATCCAAAATGGCCAACTTCAAAATGGCCGCCATGGTCACCACCAATCTTGAAAAGTTTCCCCCCTCCCGTATACTTATATAATTAGCCACAAACAGGAAGTTGATATCACCAACCATTCCCATTTTATTTAGGTGTATCCATATAAATGGCCCACCTTGTATTTTAATTATCTGTAACTTACTGGGCACTGCAATACTTTAGATGTTTGTTTCAAAATTGTGGTAAAGAAACCAAATGTGATTCACTCTGACTGCCTACATACATTTAAATATAGTGAAATATATTATGTGACTTTGCCTGTCTTGTTTTAGTTTCAGAGGTTGGAATAATAATAGCTTGAAGGCCAGGAAAATAGGCACAGTAAGTTCAGCCTGCAGTCTTGTGGTCAAGAGAGTGGTCATGTAACAAGATATGATGGTGGACAAAATAACATTATACTTCTGAAAGCTTTTATTTCTAGTCTCCAAGCTGTTTTGCTTGCAGGAGAAAAAAGTTTTAGTCAGGTGTGGAAAAAATGCTGCAAACTAAGAATTTTTTTTTTAAAAAAAAGAAGTGTTAATAGTTTATTTTTTATCAAATAAAAAATGCAAAGTAACTAGAGAAAAGAAAAATCTAAATTAAATCAGTATTGAAAACATCATCAATTCTCTTAGATACACTCGCACACTAATGAAGGAACTAAGCAGAGATGGTTTATTTAATTACCGTATTTTTCGTTATATAAGACGCACCGGATTATAAGATGCACCCCAAATTTGGAGAAAAAAAAAAGGTAAAAATATATATATATATATATATATATATATATATATATATATATATATAAAGTCCGTTTTATAATCCGGTGGTGTTTTATCAGAGAGAGGGGGCAGCAGCGGAGCGGGAAGTCACAGGAGGCAGGGGCGATAGTGGAGTACTGTAATGCTGCCAGTGCTACAGAGGGGGGCCCAGATACTCACTGCGGGTGCTTCTCTGTGCAGGGCTGGTGACGCGGCTCTGCTCTGTGCGGGCTGGTGACGCAGCTCTGCTCTGTGCGGGGATAGTGACGCGGCTCTGCTCTGTGCAGGGATAGTGACGCGGCTCTACCCTGTGCGGGGCTGAGGATATGGCTCTGCTCTGCTTTGTGCAGGAGGAGGTGAGTCACCAGCCCTTCTGAAGATGTCAGCGGTGAGGGCTCCAACTATTGGCGGCTGGAGTCAGCGTGTGTGGCGATGAGAGCTTGAGCTGAGAGCTCCATCTTCGCACGCGCTACTCTAGGCGCCATTATTTGAAGTCCTGACTACCGACCACCGACATCCTCAGAGTGACCACTTGCCACACAGACCAGCTCCGTGCAGAGCAGAACAGAGCAGAGCAGCCCTGCACAGAGCAGAGCCATGTCTCCAGCCACGCACGGAGCAGAGCCCCACCGCACAGAGCAGAGCCGCGCTGCCCAATGCACAGAACAACACTGCACAGACCAACGTGGGCAGCACACCACATAGCATTCCAACTGCCTCTTTTGACCCCTCTTCACCATCCCTCGGTAAACTACATTCAGATTTTAAGACACACCTCTCATTTTCAGTGTGCGTCTTATAATCCAAAGAATACGGTATCTTAAAGAACTAACTTCCAATCGTCTGTGGATTGAGACTTGTGCAATTCCTTGTCTCTTTCAGTAATCACAGATCAATAAGACTCCTTCTTGTTTATGTTCTGATTTTAATGTTGAGCGGCTGTCAGTCAATGCGGGGGACGCAGTCGCTCTTGATACATAGAGCAGTAACTGAACCCGCGCCGGTGGTGCCCCGATGACTGGAACCCAAAGAATGCCGGGGGGATTAAAGTTAATTTCCTCCTGGCAGCGGTGTTCAATATGCAGGCACTGGAAAGGTTCCAAATGCTATTAATCTACGGATTAACTGCATATCGACACTCGTGCTGTCGGAGAAGAACGGACATCTCTCAGTGTGGACACGCGTGTGCTCCACATGGGCACAAATCTGTGCGAAAACACAGAAGTGCGCGCAGAACCATTGATTTTAATGGATCTACGTGTGTCTTTATCTCCGGTATATGTGAAAATGGACACCACATGTAATGAAGACACTGATGTGTGAAGGTAGTTTTCAATCTTCTTTTTGTAAATAGAGGTAGTATTTCACTTTTTCCTGTTGGTACTCTTAGGCTATATTTGTACGCTGCAGATTTACAGCGGATTTGCCGTGGATTTGCTGCAGAAAATGCGTCTAACATTTCTGCAGTCATTCCCCAGCAAAACCTATGGGTAAAAAAAAATTGCGTTTTTTTTATATCTGCGGATTTACCCGTGGATTTTCCGCTACGGAATTAATGTGCATGTCACTTCTTTTCCGCAGGTACCTGCGTTTTTTGACATAGATAATGGTAGAAATCCGCAGGGACCAACGTGCGGAAAAACCGTGACAAATCCGTGGCAAATCCGCGGCAAAACCGCATGCTAATTTTGTTGCAGTTTTGGTGTGTTTTTTTTACCGCAGGTGCCAGAATCTTAAGGGTGCTTTACACGCTGCGACATCAGTAGCGATTGCTAGCGGTGTCGAGCACGATAGCACCCACCCCCGTCGTTCGTGTGACATTTGGTGATCACTGCCATAGCGAACATTATCGCTACGGCAGCGTCACATGCACATACCTTGTCAGCGACGTCGCTGTGACCGCTGAACAATCCCTGCCTCAAGGGGGAGGTGCGTTTGGCAACATAGCGACGTCACTGCGGCGTCACTAAGTGGCCGGCCAATAGAAGCGGAGGGGTGGAGATGAGCGGGACGTAACATCCTGCCCACCTCCTTCCTTCCGCATTGCTGGTGGACGCAGGTAAGGAGATGTTCGTCGTTCATGCGGTGTCACACATAGTGATGTGTGCTGCCGCAGGAACGAGGAACAACATCGTACCTGTGGCAGCAACAATATTAAGGAAAGGAGCGACGATTCAACGATCACCGTTTTTGAACGATTTTGTGATTGTTGATCGTCGCTCCTTGCTGTCACAAGCTGCGATGTTGTTACCGGCGCCGGATGTGCGTCACTAACGACATGACCCCAACGATTTATCGGTAGCGATGTCGCAGCGTGTAAAGCACCCTTTAAAGAGGGTCCGGATTTTCCTTAAGAAAAAGTCACTTTCTAGTGCGCACATGGCCTTATAAATACCTATCCAACAGCTCCATGTATGCCCTGGGCTTATTTTGATACATTTGTGTTTTTCTGTATATCTTAAGCATTTGACTACAAATAATTTCTGTTACCTTTGGGCAACTAAAGTGATCGATGGTGTGGTTAGCGTCAAGTATATTTTTAGACATTATTTTGTCACTTCCACTTTATTTGGGCTCCATATCAGTGAGAACATTTAACAGCAATCAAGATAGAAAATGACTGATGCCAAAAGCCTGACCTATATAATAAAGAATATATCATGGACAAGTTTGAAAAACAGAGCTAGAAAGCATCTGATCATAAAACATGTGCTAGCTGTCCTGTCACAGGTGGCTTTACCACAGAGGTATTTATTATCACGGGGGCTTATGGTCTTCAGTTGTTCTTGGCAAGGCTTTTAAAGACATCTGTAAAGATGACAGCCTGTGCCTTTTTGTCAGATAACACAGCAATTTATTAAGACACATTTTAACATGGCAAAATAAACACCTGAATAATGTGCGGATTATTCTTCAAGTGTTAGTGTAACGTAAAAAACAATAAAGATAGGTACAAATCGTTCAAAATAAATCTAATCTTTGTATTAGAATAAAATATATTTGAAAACTTGGATGGATTTGACATTGAGGGAATCGTAGCTTCTTTGGATCACAATCTGCATGGAAGGTGGCCAGTTGGCAGTTTTCAAACAATGTAGACGTAAAGAAAACTTGTCTCTAATCTAGCCTAGTGTTAGATGATATGTTCCATGTAAACAACGACGCAGGATCAATTTGTTAAGATCACTAAACTGTCAGATGTCCAAAGGTACAGAAATCTCCACTTCATTCTGTGAGCTGCTTGGAACGTATTACAGGAACGACTGTCACTTGGTAATCCCACCACAGTTCAGACTAATGATGAGCGAGTTTCGAAATACTCGGATTCGCGATACTCGTAACGAGTACTGTCTAATACTCGTGTATGTATTCCGAATAGCGTGTGCAATGCAAGTCAATGGGGAATACTCTCAGCGTAACGAGTAACCTGAATGCCGCACTATTCATGCGAGTATCGAATAGTACGGCATTCGGGATACTCATTATATTGCAAGTATTCCCCATTGACTTGCTTTACACACACTATTCGGAATGCATACACGAGTATTAGACAGTACTCGTTACGAGTATCGCGAATCCGAGTATTTCGATACTCACTCATCATTAGTTTAGACCCACTAGGCCTCTGGACAATGCAGACAAGTAGATGTTACGTCCTGTCCTATTTGATCCTTTGTCAATGCATGTGAAAAAAACATTTCTTCATAATTATTTATGTGCTTTCCTTACAATTCCATTAAAGGTGTCAATAGCTTGGAATAGACAAACGTCCTGAGTCATCAAGGGGTTTTCTGATGTTTTTAAACCAGTCTTGTCCAGTTCCGGCAAAGTGTTCAGAGCCTCGGTGGTACATGGCACGGTGAGGCCCACTTCACAAATTACTCAAAATGTATGAATTATGCCAGAAAGGTACTCCAGTCACTGACTGGTGTAACATTTCTTGGTGAAAGTACATGGCAATTGTAAGATGCTCCTAAATGATGAAAGTTATACCCTGCCTCATGAATTAAGAGCAGAGGTGACTTCATTGAGGCTGTATTTGGCTTTTCAGAGAGGAAGAGGACTTGAGCTCTATTGCTACCTATTGGATCTAGCAATCATAAAAGTCAATATTGACCCTTTACCAAGCCTTGCCATATGGCTTAGGATAAAAGCCAAAGCAGAACCTCAAGTAACAGACATGGTGTTTCGGTGTGTTGCCCCTACTCGGTGCAAATCATGAGATCTGATTTCACTGTATGAAAGGTTTAAGCCTCTTTACAGTGGCACGCCATGTCATTCTCCACCAGGAGAAATGTTATCCCTTAGACCTTCATTAAGACTGGCCTTCAAAACACCAGTCTTAATGAATCAGGCCCATAAAGTGTCATTGGTCAACAGATGTAAGTGGCAGTTGTGATGTTCATTCTTAAAGAGGACCACAATGAATTTCATATATAAACTAAAGCCAGTGCTATACTGGCACTATCATGCTAATTCTAAACATATCTTTAGTTGTAAGATCGGATTTATACTTTCTGAAATACCAGCAAGTAAAGTTTGTGAAATGCACTGTTATTTTGTGAGATGCAACAGAATATCTAATAGGTTGGTCGGGTTTTGCTAGTTATTCCCGCCCCTATCTGCCTGCTTGTCCTTCCTCCCCTGTCTCTGTTATTACAGGGGGAGAGAGAAAGGACAGGCAGACAGAAAGGGGCAGAAATAACTAGAAAAACCTGACCCACCTACCGTATTAGATATTCTGTAGCTGCTATCAATCAAATAACAGTGCAACTCACAAACTTTACTTGCCTGTATTTTTAGAAATTATACATCCGATCTCACAACTAAAGGTATGTATAGAATCAGCATGATAGTGCCAGTATAGAACTGGCTTTACTTTATATAGGAAAATCCTGTTGTTTGGTCCTCTTTAACTTCGCCCCCCACCCTTGTGTATCTTGTAACATAGTAAATATATATTTAGGGAGCACATGAATGTATAAATTTGTCTAGATTTTCTCCGCTGCATGTGAATGCCATTTAGAAAACCCCTTCTCATAGAGTACATCCTCACATTATGTTGAATAATAACCAGTACAATAAACCATCTTTTTTAGCACATTCTAGATGTCCACTAATATAAAGCTGTGAAAGTGATTCCCGTTTCCTTGTTTATTTTCAGCTTTATATTTCATTCTTTGCTTATATTTACTGCTTCCATTAAAGGGATTTTCAGAAGAGTAGGGATTGTTCTAGAAAGAAAATTGCTGCTTTCCAATTCAATCGCTTTGGCAGACTTTTCTGACCGGCTCAGCACAGAGCGTTCAGCTGGTATGTAATGCTTGTTTCTTTATTTTAGTGCAAGCTTTAAAATATCCGAAAACCCCTGTAAAGAATATGACTTTCATCTGTTGACTGGACGGGTAAATACTGCTGTCCTGTATTAATAAACTGAATGTTCTCTGTTAGCAAAATAAAAAAAAAATGATTGATCTCTATTAAGCCTCTTCTTATGATGTCTGCAGTCCTGCTTTGTCTGAATGCCCTATATTTTATATATTGCACACAAGGAATGTCATAGTATTTGCATATGTTAGGCCAAATTATTTATTTTAAGCCTAGCCATTGACGTAGGAAGGTGTCCATGTTTTGACTTTTGACACAAAGTGGTTCTTGTCCAACTGTAGATCCTCCACATGTGTCCATAGGAATGAAGGCCGGCTTGTGTTTTATGATCTTATTACCCATTTAACAATTTCAAGCTCACAAAACATTTGGGAAGAATTAAGGCTTCCAAATAAATGCCTGCTCACGTATTGTCAAACTGAATTACAGTTTTTCCTCTGTGTAGAAATAGCGACAAGTAAACAATTATTCACCAGCTTCTGAATTAAGTATCTTGTGTAGAGCCTCGGGCATTATTTATAAGGTATAGCCACGACTGGAGATTATGTCAACACACTTTGTTTCTAAAATGAAGCCATTTACAAATATATTGTGTACCTGTCACCAAAGATGCAGATGACAAGAAAAGCTCTTACGAAAGAATGAACTAAAGACGTTCTATGTTCTAAGCATCGTACCCCAATAATACACATTCCCACTCCTTACTATGAAAATGGTGTATTGCTGTGGACGAAACAACAAATGCTCCTTTTACACCGGCAGACATAGCCAATTTATTGGAGGTTGTGTAGATGAAAAACTACTAGTTAAAGAGTTTGGTTCTCTTACCTTAAAAATGACTTAAAGCCCCACTCTGGTGAATTTCGATCTTTGTCCGTTTATTAGGGATTGTGTGTGTAAATGGTAGTGATATACTCACCAGTCACGGTCTTCTGCTGGTCTTCGGTGGAGCTCTGGCATTACATGGCCTGGTGAATGGTTGCTCTATGCTACTTTTTGAATTTTCTCGATGCAAGTCTTTGAGACTCAAAAATGAGACAAGAGATCCTTGTCCTTAGTCTTGGAGGCTTAGAGTTGGCTCACAAGCTCTTGTAAAAAGAATTGGTCTGATTTTCATCCAAATAAGTTGGATGATTTTTTTCAGGGAAAAAAATCAGTAATCTGGACTGCCCCATTGAATAACATGGATCAATATACTGTCCATTTTTTCATGGATAGCACTAGGACCAAAAATATAGTGAAGGAGCCTCTACATTGAGAAAGTGATCTCTACTCTTCATTGCATAGTGAGCCGATAAGTTATACGGTGACTTGACTCTGGAAGGGTGCCGAAACAGAGTGAAGATGGCTAATGGTGAATATATTACTACCATCATTACATTTACACAGATGATCAGTATGGCCACCTTCACACGTCCGTGTTTCCATGTCATGCGTCATCCTAGTTTTTTCACAGATCCCATACGTACCAATTATAACCTATGGGGCTACTCACATCTGTGTTTTTACAATGACTGTGTGTGTGTGTGTGTGTGTGTGTGTGTGCAAACTACATGGATATACAGTATGTCCATTTTTTACAGCTGTAAAAATAACAAGGGCAAATACAACTCTATTGATCCGTGAAAACACAGCACATGGATGGCATCTGTGTACCATCCGTGTGCCGCCAATAGAGAACATTGCAGAGTATAGGAAAAGCTTTATAATTTTTTCCTTTTTTATCGAAACCTGAGAAACACAAATGACAAACTGATACAAAACACACATGACACTAGTACAGTTTTATCATGTATGTGTTTAAACACGGATGTGTCAAGGAGGTCTAATAAACGGGCAAATTCAAAGTATATAAATTATATACAAATTAAAATAAAATGAAAATTAAATTAAAAGTATATCAATTATATTCAAATTCAAGTATATAAAGTTACTAGCTGTACTACCCAGCTGCGCCCAGGTTAATAACTGTTGTTAACAAAATAGAATGTATTAACAAAAATTTATTCTGCACACAAAAACCACAAAACAAATAGATAGAAATGTAATTATTAAAAGGCAAAAACTAACCTAAGCATTTCATAACATATATTTCAACACCACAGATATTCCACACAGATTTAACTAAATTGGCCAAGTAATGTTCTCCGTCTGTCTCTTTCCAGGTCTGTCTCTTTCCCCGTCTGTCTTTTTCCCCGTCTGCCTGTCTCTGTTTGTCTCTTTTTTGTCTGTTTCTATCTCTCGGTTTCTTTCCCCATCTGTCTCTTTCTAGGTCTGTCTCTTTCTAGGTCTGTCTCTTTCCCAGGTCTGTCTCTTTCCCCGTCTGTCTCCCCGTCTCTTTGTGTCTTTTCCTGTCTGTCTCTTTCCCTGTCTGCCTGTCTCTGTCTGTCTCTTTCCTTGTCTGTCTCTATTTCTCTGTCTCTTTCCCCATCTGTCTCTATCAAGGTCTGTGTCTTTCCCCAGCTATCTTTGTCTGTCTCTCTGGCTGTCTCCTCCTTCCCTGTCTGCCTGTCTCTGTGTGCATGTCTGTCTGTCTCTTTTCCCCTCTGTCTCTTTCCAGGTCAGTCTCTTTCCAGGTCAGTCTCTTTCCAGGTCTGTCTCTTTCCAGGTCAGTCTCTTTCCAGGTCTGTCTCTTTCCAGGTCTGTCTCTTTCCAGGTCAGTCTCTTTCAAGGGTTGTCTCTTTCCAGGTCTGTCTCTTTCCCCGTCTGTCTCTGTCTGTCTTTTTCCTCGTCTGTCTCTGTCTGTCTCTTTCACCATCTGTTTCTGTCTGTCTCTTTCACTGTTTGTCTCTGTCTGTCTCTTTCCCTGTCTGTCTCTATCTCTCTGTCTCTTTCCCTGTGTGTCTCTCTGTCTGTCTCTGTCTGTCTCTCTGTCTGTCTCTCTCTATCTGTCTCCCCACCGACATCTTATTACCTCACATATAAGCTTCTTATACTATGAATGTCTTTTGTTCCTATAGCAATCAATCACAGCTCCTACTAATAACCTGTAGTTCCAGGCTCCATTTACTTTAATGGAGGCATGTTTTTTGGCGAGTAACTGTAAAGCGCGGGGTTAAATTTTCCTGTCAAAACATAGTTTACGATGTTCCCTAGGTCACATGAGGTGTCTGTGCAAAATTTCCTGATTGTAAATGCGACGGTGCGGATACACTTTTCATTTCCCTTTTTCCCCATTATGCAGATAGGGGCAAAATTGATTGGTAAATTGGAACGTGCGGGGTTAAAATTTTGCCTCACAACATAGCCTATGACGCTCTCAAAGTCCAGACGTGTGAGTGTGCAAACTTTTGTGGCTGTAGCTGCGATGGTGCAGATGCCAATCCCGGACACACACACACACACACACACACACACACACACACACATACATACACACACACACACACACACATACACACACACATACATACACACACATACACACATTCAGCTTTATATATTAGATGTAACTTACTGATATATAGGTATCCCATGTTTTTCTCCTTAATTTGTGCAGCCATCCACTAAGACTGCACATCACTCATCTTCTGGCAATGCCAGTTGATAAAGGAACATGTGAGCAAACCTGTTCACGAGCTCCTTCAAATTGTAAGTGATGAATACATTGATGTTATGTGCATGTCCCTCTACAATCTGGGGCCGACTCAACATTTGCATTTTGTTTTAGTAATTTTTTATTTTTATTTTTTCTTAATTTATATTTTTGCCCCAAATTCTTCATAATGGTCTACGTGGGTCATGAATTTTGCTCAAAATCAAAACTGCATTTTAGTTTTGTTTTTCCTTTTTGTTTAAACTCTTTTAAGAGCAAAAAGTCCCGTTTCACTAAAATGTCAAACATTTTGCAAATGGCAATAAAATGATGCAACCTTTTAAAAAGTTGCAATTTAGGAATTGGCCACAAAATCTTGAGGGAAAAAAAACATGCCCAAATTAGAGAGCATAAAACAGTGAAATTAACTTAAAAAAGGTGCAAATTAAAAGAAGAATTTAACACAAATGAACAAACAAAAAACACGCAAAAAAGGCACAAACGCAATAGTGAATTAGCTCGAATGTCTCTACTCTGTCCAATCGGCCTATGCGTGGACGCACCTGCACAAGGCAGATTTTTCAGAATAGATGCTCTGGAATTGTCATTACATGGGGAATACAAGTATTTACTAAGACAGACATGTCAGAAGTGATGACAGCTCCTCTTCGAGGACACACAAGGTGCGTGTAGTGAGTGGTAAGAATGTACCTTGAAGCATGTTCAACATACATCATAAAAAGTTCAAGTATTGTAACCTATATTCTTGTTAAGGAGCAACACCTGGCCGACCCTATCATGTTATATTACTGACCATACTTTATTATTTGCTTTTATACCTCCTTTGCCTTGTGGCAATTGACAAGTCAACACTCATCTACAGATCAGTACCCTTGTGCCTTAAAGTAAGCAAAAAAGTGCTTAAAATTAAGCCTGAGGCCCTTTTTAAGGTCAGCTATATTCACAAGATTTACAGGTTTGGTTTGTGACATTTGGCAGACCAGACAAGCAATATATGCAGAAAATATAGCACTTGCCTGGTATAGAAAATGGCTGCACACTAGCACATAGGCAGTCTTGTATGACAAACCATACGGAAATGTTTACAATAGTGTGAGCATTATATAATGTGGATACTATTAGCAAGATTTTATGTAAGTGATGAGCAACACAATTTAAACAGTCTTAACATTGAGGCTGTATCTCTCATTGAGGTTAGTCTGTGTTCACTTCTGCATTTTGCAATTCCATTTTCTTCTTATATTCCAGGAATAGATAAACATTTTTCTTATATTCTAGGAATAGATAAACAGTTGGGTACCTATTAAATATTAGATACAAACTGCACCAGAACTTGTGAACAGAGTTCTAATGTGTGAGCATGTAACACTAGCCTAATAATTCTACCAAACCATATTTCCTTAACCTGTTCCTTTAGGACATGAACTAATGCACTAGGTAGGGGTGCCCATATGTGGAGTATGTGGAGTGGGCTCAGAAACTGAACTCCTTCCACACACAATAAATAGAAGCTACACTGACAAGCAAAAGGGTAACAATGTTTTGAACTTTTGACTTTCAGGCTTCATATTTCACCATTCACTACAGCTTTGAGCGTGAGACAACCTTCATTTTATAGACAATCATCTTGGCTATCTCATACATAAATTTGGCTTGCAACTATTTAGCATATGATTAGTTATGCAAATTCTTGTCATGTCAAATGAATTGTTACTGTTTTGCTCCTAGTGGTAGAAAAATCTTTTTCTTCCTATATACTACAAATTACAACCTTGATGAACCACATTATTCAGCTCATTGATAGCAGTATTTTGCCCAAGAAAATTGCCAAACTGCATCATGTGAGAGCTATGACAGTTGGAAGGATATGAAATTAAAGGGTGCTTTACACGCTGGGACATCGCTAGCAGAGGAGGGGCGGAGATGAGCGGCTGGAACATCCCGCCCACCTCCTTCCTTCCTCATTGCCAGTGGACGCAGGTAAGGAGATGTTCGTCGTTCCTACGGCGTCACACATAGCGATGTGTGACGCCACAGGAACGACGAACAACCAGCGGCATGCACCACCAACGATATTATGAAAAGGAGCGACGTGTCAACGATCAACGATTTTTGACGTTTTTGTAATTGTTGATCGTCGCTCCTTGGTGTCACACGCTGCGATGTCGCGGCACCGGATGTGCGTCACTAACAACGTGACCCCGACGATATATCGTTAGCGATTTCGCAGCGTGTAAAGCACCCTTTAGTCTGTGCATACATTCAAAAGCCAAGATAGGGATGTCCAGGCAAAATATAGGAGTCAACAAGTTGGTTCATCACAAGGGCTTTGAGTTCTGGTGCGACAAACATGGGGGTGGAGGTGGTTTCTATACTTCATAATATTAATAGTAAGATCACAAACATCAATGCCAGCACCGTGTGATGCGTGTTACACAAGTCTGGAATGTTGGTCTAAAAATGGTGAAGAAGCCTCAACTTCAATATCATCATAAAAAGTGTTGGCTTGAGTTTACAACAAAGTAGGAAAAGCGGACAATGAAAGATTGGAAACGAGTGGTTTAGAGAGATTAGACAAAAGTCAATAGAGTAGGCTCTGATGGGTACAAATGGGTCTGGAAGAAACATGCATATGTATGAGGTTAATGAGCAGCCCTGTAAGTAGTGTGAGTGGCCTGGAAGCAGTGTTACAGCCGCGCAATAGCCTCAGTAAGTATAACGTGCCTGTTTTCCCCATTTTTTCTTTATTTTAGTTGGCGGATCCAGGTTGTTACCTGGAGTTCCCTTAGAGCTCTAGGCCCGGTGTCGGTACGTTTGAACCGCCACGGATCTGGTGTTTTAAGTCTAGGTCTTTCCATCATTAATTACAATCAGAACAGGATGATTACAGGCTTCAGGTATACAGTGACTACTTAGATATTATTTGGATTACAGTAAATTTGTGACCAAAAGTTTTGAGACTAACACAAATGTTGTTTTTCACATAGTTTGTTGCTTCAGTCTCTTTAGAACTTTTAGTCAGATTTTTCTATAGTTAGCGAAGTACAATTATCAGCATTTCATAAGTTTTTACAGTGTTACTGACAAATACATCAAGTTTATCCAAAGATTCAATATTTACAATATGTTGAAACTTAAATTTCAAAACTTCTTTAATTCCTCTGGCAGCTGAATATCAGCTTCTGTGCCAAATCCTGACTGATGACATCCCATTCTTGATTAATCAGTTATTGGATTTTATCATAATTTCTGTGTTTTTGTTTGTCCACCCAAATTTTTGAGGATTGATTGCAGGTTCTCATTAGGATTGAGAACTGGGGAGTTTCCTGGCCTTGGACTCAAAAGTTCAATGTTTTGTTCAATGAGCTACTTAGTTATCACTTCTGTCTTGTCATTTGGTCTCCATCATTTTGGAAAATGCAGTGTTCTTAGGCTATGTGCGCACTAGAAAAGTGATTTTTCTCAAGAAAATTTCTTGAGAAACTTCTGGGAGTTGAAGATTACCGCAGCTGCGGTAAAAAAATGCACCAAATCCGCGGGAAAAACGCATGCGTTTTTGCCGCAATTTTGCCGCGGTTTTTCCACAGGTTGGTCCCTGCGTTTTTTTTATGCTGAACTGCAATAAATAATATAGATAATAGATAGATAATCGATAGATAGATAGATAATGGATAGAGGGAAAGATGGATAGATGAATTGATAGAGAGATAGAAAGATGAGAAAGACCTATTCTAATGTCCCACCCCCCTGCATATTCTAAGCTGGCACCCTTTAGTGACTTTCATGTGGCACTAAAGGGTGCTTAGCCTTGTATTTAGCCAAAAAAAAAATAATTAAAAAAATATGACGTGGGGTTCCCCCTATTTTTGTAGCCAGCTAGGGTAAAGCAGACGGCTGCAGCCTGCAGACCACAGCTGGCAGCTTCACCTTGGCTGGTAATCCAAAACAGAGGACACCCCACGCTGTTATTTTACATTAAATAAATAATTTAAAACTAAAAACGTGGGGTCCCGCCCAAATTGAATCACCAGCCAAGGTAAAGCGGACAGCTGGGGTCTGATATTCTCAGACTAGGGAGGTCCACTGTTATTGGACATTCCCCAGCCTAAAAATAGCAGGCTGCAGCCGCCCCAGAAGTGGCGCATCCATTATACGTGCCAATCCTGCCGCTTCGCCCCAACTCATCCCGTTGCCCTGGTGCGTTGGCAAACGAGGTAATATATGGGGTTGATGCCAGATGTGTAATGTCACCTGGCATCAAGCCCTGGGGTTAGTGATGTCACGTGTCTATCAGATACCCGACATCAGCAACCCAGTCAGTAAGAAATAAAAAATAGACAACAAAAAAGTTTTATTTGAAAAAAAACACTCCCCAGATTCCCTCTTTCACCAATTTATTGACAAGAACAATCAAATCCTGGTCCGGCATAATCCAATAAGGTGGGGGGGGGGCCCACGGCGATCCATACCATAGTCACTGTCCCAGTCCATGAAGAACAGAATGTTCCCCATTGGCTGGGAGAGCAATGCAGTGACCTGAACTAACATCAATAGGTCAGCCCAGGTCACTGCAGGGCATGACAAGTGCTGCTGTCAGGAGGTTAGATGAGATCATTACCTGCTGTGATGATCTCCTGCAGTCCTGTCATCAGCGCTATCACTGACTTCTATGCCCGCCGTGTTGTCAGCAGTATTGCGAGAGCCCGTGACGTCACCGCTAGTGACAGTCTCGGGCTCCCGTGAGATGGGCATAGAAGGCAGTGACCGCGGTGATGTCAGGAGGCAGGAGATTGTCACAGCAGGTAATGATCTCATCTCACTTCCTGACAGCAGCGCTCGGCATCCCCGCGGCTGCACGCATTGCTGTGTGTCAGTGTCTGCCTGCGCTGCAGCATGACAAGCTGCTGATACTGTGTGCAGACACTGACACACAGCAGTGCAGGCAGCGGCGGGGCTGGAGCGGGACACACAATGCACGGGCACCCACCGGAGGTCACACGGAAGTGCTTCTGTGCGGCGTCCAGGGAGTGTGACGTGTGTGTTTACTCTACTCCGCTTCCTCTTCTGTCATAATGTCATCACTCCCTGCAAAACCGCAGGCAGCGATGAACATTACCGCAGGTAAATCGCGGCTATACCGGGGGTATACCGCACCGCACATCATTTGCTACCTGCGGTATACCCCCGGAATTTCGCGATTACATTACAGTGAATGGAGTGAAATACCGGGGGTATTCCGCAGCTACCTGCGGAAAAGAAGTGACATGCACATTTCTTAAGAAATTTTCTCAAGAAAATCTTCAGAAAGAATTTTCTTGAGAAAAAAACGCAGTGTGCGCACAGCTATTTTTTTTTCCCATAGGTTTTGCTGGGAAATGTCTGCAGATGATTTCAAAGATTTCTCAAGAAATTTCCGCTGCAAAACCGCGGGTAAAACGGCCTAGTGCGCACATAGCCTTAGGCAGAATTGTGAGTGAGCCCACTCCCGTGATGAAACACAACCCCTCATGTGAATGGTCCAGGGTACTTTACTGTTGACTTGACATAGGTCTCATGTTAGCACTCATGTTTTCTTCTTTGGACAACCATTCTTCTAAGTGTCCCAAACAGTTTGAAGGAGTCTTAATCAGAGAAAACAATTTTACCTCAGTCTTCTGTCATTCAATCCATGTTCTTTCTGCTTTGTTATTTTCTCTGATGCAGCTGGAAGAATGATTGAAAGGCAAATCAAAGGTGACTATCAGTCCTGTGTCATGCCAACAGTAAAGCATCCTGAGACCATTCATGTGCCATTGTATTTCATCCATTAAAGTGGGTTCATTGAAATATTGGGATCATGGCCGGGAAACTTCTCACATCTCGGTCCTATTGAGAACCTGTGATTAGTTCTCGGAAAGAAGGTGGATAAATAAATTGTGATTAATTTCAAGCGCCAATTACATCAGAATAGGTTGTCATCAGTCAGGATTTGTCTCAGAAGTATTGATGGGTGAATCCGAACTTTAAAGTTCGGGGTCAGTACTTGACACCTAGTGTTTGTGCACGGACCCCGAACTCAGACTTCTCAGGGAAGTCCATGTTACTGTTTGGGTTCTGCTACCTGGACAAAAAATTAAAAAATATCAGAAAGTCAAATGACTGATTAATGCAGGAGACTTATACTTACAGACTCTCCCGAGCAGCTGTCACACTGCTTCTGAGTCCGATCATTAACCTCTTACCAACATTTGACATACTGGGTACATCCTAGATCATGATTGTGTAATCACCGCCGGCTGCTGCGGTGAGCCGGCAGTGATCCCTGCACATACCTGCTGCTTTTAACAGCAGACGTGTGGCTTACAAGCGCAGGTGGATCCGCGATCCACCCCCGCCTGTTACTTCCTTAGATGTCAAAATGTGACAGCTCGATTTAAATGGCAGAGAGGGGAAATCGGCTTTCCCTGCCTCCATCAGAAGTCCTGTGACATGATCACAGGGAGCCGATGATTGCCATGGTAGCGACAGGTCATGTGATGACTCCTATCGCTATCATGACGTACTTCCAGTTAGAGCCAGCAGAGCAGTGGCTGTAACAAAAATGCTGCATTTCTGCTGATCAGAGCTTTGCAGCTCTGATCAACAGAAATTAATAATCAATCAGACTGCTGATCTCTAGGGGGACTAGCAAAATAAACTAAAAAAGTAACAAAAAGTTTTAAAAAATTAAAAAAAAAAAAAATTTAAAGTTCAAATCACCCCCCATTTGCCCCATTGAAAATTAAACGGTTAAAGATTATACACATATTTGGTAGCGCCACGTTCAGAATGCCCAGTCTATCAAAATATAAAATCAATTAACCTGATCGTTAAATGGCTTAGCAGTGAAAAAATTCCAAAAGCCAAAATTATGTTTTTTGGTCGACCTGAGGCATCACACTAACACATCCGTTTTACCATATAGTGAACACGGTTTATAGAATACCCCCAAAACAATCATGCAATCACACTTTTTTTTGCAATTTTTCCATTTTGAATTCTTTGATTCTTTCCAATATACTATATGGTAAAACTCATGGTTTCATCTAAAAGTACAACTCGTCCCATAAAAAACAAGCCCTCATATGGCAAGATTGACAAAAAAATAAAAATGCTCCGGCTCTCGGAAGAAGGAGATAAAAAACTAAAATGAAAAAAAAATGGAAAATCACCTGGGGGTGAAGGGGTTAACTCGTATGCATATTCACTGCTTCCCCCACTCATCCTCTGTGACAGCGTGTGTTATTGGTTACAGTTAGACTTCTGGCGTGCCGGCGTATGTAATTAGTTGTGGAGTGTAAAAAAAAATAATTGAAAAAAAAAATGACGTAGGGTCCCCCATATATTAATACCCAGGGCAGATAAAGGAAATGGCTACAAGCTATAGCTCTCAACTGTGTGCATTATCTTGGCTGTGTATCAAAATACGAGGGACCCAATGTAGCTTTTTTTAAATTATTTAAATAAATAATTATTAAATCCATTTGATGCAACAAATACGGCACTTTACCCAGCTTGCCCTGGCACTGTGGTAATCGGGGTAATATAGGGTGTGAATGACGAAAAACAAAAATCACAGTTCTCATCAAGCCAGAGGTTAATAATGGGGAGGGGTCTATGAGATCCCTTGATTACTAATCCTGCTAGTAAAAAGAAATCAACACAGAGAATAATTATTTAATTTATTTATTTATTTTTTTTAAAAAAAAGCACCCTCTTCTCCAATTGATTAACCCCCAAGACACCCCTGCAGGTCCAATGACGTTCCCGGCTCTGCTACAGTCTGAAGTTGCAGTGAGTGGTCGCATTAGAAAACATGACCGCTCACTGTGGCTTTAGAGGGAAACTGATGAAGCTGCAGCTGTGAGCAATGACATCACTGAGTTCATCTAACGTCACAGCTGTGGTTCCACTGTACCCCAGCTGTGACCTCAGATGAACTGACCTGAGGTAAACTCATTGAACTCATCTCAGTTGAAGTCATTGAACTCAATACCTGATTGCCAGATTAGCCATTGTGTGCACATTGAGTATTTGGTTGCAGACATTTCTGTACCAAAACTGCATTTCCTGGCAAAATTGCATTTGTTTTGATGTGGTTTTGGTGGGTTTTTTTTGCCAGGAGATGCAGTTTTGGTGCAGCAATATCTGCACCCAAATACTCAATGTACACACATTGCCTAATCCGGTAATCTGGCATTTGAGTTCAATTACTTCAACCAATCACAGACGCTGTCACAGAGAGTGGGCGGGCGAAGCAGTGAATATGCATGAAAGTTAATGAGTGAACCCGAAAGCAGTGTGACAGCTGCACAGGAGACTTGGTAAGTATAACTGTCCTGCTTTGTAGCCCTTTCTACACCATTTTGCAGCACAATGTTTGGGTCCCCATAGATTTATACAGGGTTTCGCGTCCAGGAAGATGTTCGTGTTCAAGTCCAGTCACAAAATGACATTTTTTTTAAGTCCAGGTGGACCTGTCAAACCCGAACAGGTTCGCTCATCTCTACCCAGAAGCTGATCTCCAGCTGCCAAGGTGAATTGCTGAAGTCTTAAAAAATAATGGTCAATACTAAAAATTAGGATTCTTTCCATAAACCTAGTGTATTTGTCATTACAAGTTAAAAAAAACTATGAAATGCTGATAATTGTACCTTAGTAACCATAGAAACATCTGACTAAAAGCTCTAAAAGCACTGAAGCAGCAATTTTTGTGAAAAGCAAAATTTGTGCCAGTTTCAAAACTTTTGGCCATTACTGTAGGTGTAACTTATACAGTAGGTGGCTAAATAGTCAATTGCAATCTATTTGTTTATTAAATAGTAGACACTAATCTCCTATGCAAACCCTAAGGGTAACTGCTGGCTGATTGAGTTGTAGCATTTAATTCAACGGTTATGTACAGGAACAGAGAGACCAGTATAACAATGAATTAAATTAAACAGCACAGAAGTTAAAAAAAACCCTCATTGACAATACATGATAAATATACATTGCAGAAAAAAGGCATCATTGTGTATTTAATTTTGACCATCCTGTTGACACTGTTGTGTATACTGATGTCAGACCTTTAATCCTAAATAATGATGAGCGCGCATGCTCTCCACTGCTTGATACTTGATCCACAATGCTCATTACTAGATCCAGTATCAGGGTGCTGAAAAAGCTTGTTACTCGATCTAATATCAGAGTGCTCGGCACTGCTTAATGCTCGATACTGTATCAGTGTGCTCGGCACTGCTCGATACTCAATTTAGTATCAGGATGCTCATGATGCTTGTTAGTAGATCCAGTATCAGGGTACTCGAAACACTCGTTACTCGATCCAATATCAGAGTGCTCAGTACTGCTTAGTGCTCTATCCTGTATCAGTGTGCTCGTCTCTGCTTGATACTTGATCTAGTATGAGGGTGCTCTAGACTCTCGTTACTAGATCCCGTATCAAAGTGCTTGAAATGGTCATTACTCGATCCAGCATCAGGGTGCTCGAAATGCTCATTACTTGAACCAGCATTAGGGTGCTCGAAACGCTCATTACTCGATCCAGTATCAGGGTGCTCAAAACACTCATTACTTGATCCAACTTCAGGGTGCTTGAAACTCTCATTACTCGATCCAACATCAGGGTGCTTGAAACGGTCATTACTCGATCCAACATCAGGGTGTTCGAAACGCTCATTACTCGATCAAGTGTCAGGGTGCTTGAAACACTCATTACTCGATCCAGCATCAGGGTGCTTGAGACTCTCGTTACTCAATCCAACATCAGGGTGCTTGAAATGGTCATTACTCGATCCAGCATCAGGGTGTTCGAAACGCTCATTACTCGACCAAGTGTCAGGGTGCTTGAAACACTCATTACTCAATCCAGCATCAGGGTGCTTGAGACTCTCGTTACTCAATCCAGTATCGTGCAGGTGCTCTATATCAAAATGAGGGAGCCAGCACAATTTCTAAACTGTACTTTTTAATAAATGGAGATTTTTGGCAAAACATTGCAATATTTTGAGCTACCCCACCACTTCACGGCAAATCTCAAGGGGCAGTCCTACACTAATATTTTATTTTTTCTGAAGGGTGCCATACGGCCTCACACATTTAAAAGCAGAACTATTTAAAACAGCACTTACCTGATGCTTTTCATTCCCGTACCTGTGACTAAATCACAGCTGTGGGTGGGACAGGCCCAGGCAAGTTCTGTTTATATTAAATAGCCTGTGGAAAGGGCTGATGGCTGAGTGTGAACAGTCACCACTTGCCAAAATCAGACAGCTAGAACGACCAAAATAGGGTGCACGGCTTGGTGGAGGCTAACCACCTGTCAGTAGGAAAATCAAAATGAGGGAGCCAGCACAATTTCTAAACTGTACTTATTAATAAATGGAGATTTTTGGCAAAACATTGCAATATTTGAAGCTACCCCACCACTTCATGGCAAATCTCAAGGGGCAGTCCTACACTAAAATTTTATTTTATCTGAAGGGTGCCCGCCCACAGCTGTGATTTAGTCACAGGTACGTGAATGAAAAGCATCAGGTAAGTGCTGTTTTAAATAGTTCTGCTTTTAAATGTGTGAGACCGTATGGCACCCTTCAGAAAAAATAAAATATTAGTGTAGGACTGCCCCTTGAGATTTGCCGTGAAGTGGCGGGGTAGCTGAAAATATTGCAATGTTTTGCCAAAAATCTCTATTTATTAATAAGTACTGTTTAGAAATTGTGCTGGCGCCCTCAATTTGACAGGTGCTCTATATGCTCAATTTCCTGGGCATCATATTCTCTGTCTCCCATTTTTCTGAAAGCCCTGGACTGGAGGGAGGGGAGGAGAGAGAGAATATATGTCATCACTGGCCTTCCTGTTAGGGTCTTTCGTAATAATGCTCAAATTTCCCATTGACTTCCATTATGCTCGTCATAATAATGGATGAAGAATAGGCAAATGTGTTTGTGTTGTATGGTCCAGTCATCTCTATAATCTGTAAGACTTGTGTGTACAGCAGCATGAAGCGGTCACTGACCTGTATCTCTGTATGAAGTGCTGCTGTAAGTAATAGAATATGTTTACCAATTAAAATGGTTCTAAAAACCTTGTACCGGCAGGGTTGCCAACTTAACTTTTTAGTTTTTTTCAAAGAAGGTAATATTTTTGAAGGACACATTGGAAAACATAATATCATTATGACTATAATACAGCGAGGCAATTCATGAATACAGCTCATTATGGTAATAAAAAGGCATTAGCTGCATTCACAGCAAATTGTAAAAGCATGATAATTACAGTCAAAACAATCTATTAAAGTTTCTTAAAACAATCACAAACGACTTAATTTTTTTTTTTTACACACATGGTAAACATTTTTATTGACTGTCCTGGAAATTTTGGAGAGTTGGCAACCCTGGTGGCTGGATGTCACCGTAGTCACTCTTCTTTGGCTCGTGTAACTTGTTGTCGGGAGGGGTTACATCCCCACATTGCTTGACATATCATTACTTTGAAGTGGTAGAGAAAGTGATCAAAAGGGTGAAGTGAACAAGGTCAAAGAAGGAAATGAGGAGGCGGCAAATTACATTTTTTTTTAAAGAATGATGCCAGCTCTGCTTCTGTGTGGGCTGAATGAATTCCAAGGGCAAACCATTGTAACAACAATAAAGAATTTATAGTCTAAAGACTCTGTACAAGAGACTGTTGGCTCCAATATGACTGCATATTTCTCATTGCTCCCCCCATCTTTATTCCTGTCATTGACTGCATGTAGACATTAATTTAAAACATTGCGTAAAGTGGACGTATTTAAAGATCAGCTGGAACATTGCCATAAGTATCAGCACACTTGACATTCTGAAGTAATGTATGAACCAAGGGGACTTTGTCTCTTTGTTTTTCACCATTTGGTTAAACCGGAATCTCTTGATTCTGGGTTAATGAATATAAATCCTGAATTATGACCTGCTATGGTAGTAAAGCAAAAAATAAAAAGTGTTTTCAGCAAATTGGAAATGGTTTATTTTGTGTTTGCTTTAAAGTCTTTCATTGCATTTTTTACCTTTATATTACTACTAGCTGTAGTACCCGGCGTTGCCCAGGATAGTAACTGTCTCTCTGTCTCTCTCCCAGTCTCTGTCTGTCTGCCTCTGTCTGTCTATATCAGTCTCTCTGTCTGTCTCAGTATCAGTCTCTGTCTGTTTCTGTATTAGTCTCTCTGTCTCTCTATCTCTGTGTCTGTCTCTCTCTCTCTGTGTCTCTCTCTGTGTCTGTCTGTCTCTCTCTATCTCTGTCTGTCTCTCTCTGTCTGTCAGTCTCTTTCTCCGTCTGTCTCGTTCCAGGTCTGTCTCTTTGCAGGTCTGTCTCTGTCTCTTTCCCTGTCTCTTTACTTGTCTCTGTCTCTTTCCCTGTCTCTTTACTCGTCTCTGTCTCTTTCCCTGTCTCTTTCCCCGTCTGTCTCTTTCCCCGTCTGTCTCTTTCCCTGTTTCTTTACTTGTCTCTGTCTCTTTTCCTTTCTCTTTACTTATCTCTGTCTCTTTCTCTGTCTCTTTCTCTTTCCCTGGTTGCCTGTCTCTTTCCCTGTCTGTCTCTGTTTGCCTCTGTCTGTCTCTTTGACTGTCTGTCTCTCTCTCTCTGTCTCTATCAGTCTCCCCACCGACATCTTATTACCTCACGCATAAGGCTACTTTCACACATCCGGTTTGAGCCGTGCGGCTCAATCCGGCTGTGAAACCTATGCAACGGATGCAGCGAAAACACCGCATCCTTTGCATAAGTTTTTACATGCGGCCGGTCCGATTTTTTCCGGTTGCAACACGCTACTGAGCATGCGCAGTGGAAAAAACCGCATGCGGCAGCCGGATGCGTTTTTTTTTCCGCATCGCGCTGCATTTGGCATCCATAGGCATGCATTGAAAATGCGCCGCAGCGGCCGGATGCGGCACGATGCGTTTTTTTTTGCCGGAGCAAAAAACGTTGCAGGAAACGTTCTATCCGGCCGCCGCATCGGCTAAATCTGCCGCATGCGGCAAAAACCGGACCGAACGCAAGCCCCTGCGGCACAATACGGCACTAATGTAAGTCTATGCAAAAAAAAACCGCAACCGGCGTTACAAAAGCCGGTTGCGGTTTTTCTGCAGAACGCCGTATTGTGCCGCAGAGCAAAATCCGGATGTGTGAAAGTAGCCTAAGCTTCTTATAATAACAATTTCCTTTGTTCCTATAGCAACCAATCACAGCTGTTTTTAATAGCCTATAGCTCACAGTTCCATTGATTTTAATGGAGGTAGGTTTTTTGGAGAGTAACTAAAGTGTGGGGTTAAATTTTCCCATCAAAACAAAGTCTATGATGTTCCCTGAGTCACATGGGGTGTCTGTGCAAAATGTTGTGATTGTAAATGCGACTGTGCGGATTCCTTTAGTGGACACACACACACACGCATACATACATACATACACTCAGCTTTATATATTAGATAGTTTGTTCCCCCAGGTCACTTTTTTTGTTGTTTGTCCTCATTCCATATACAGTTAGGTCCAGAAATATTTGGACAGTGACACAATTTTCGCGAGTTGGGCTCTGCATGCCACCAACATTGGATTTGAAATGAAACCTCTACAACAGAATTCAAGTGCAGATTGTAACGTTTAATTTGAGGGTTTGAACAAAAATATCTGATAGAAATTGTAGGAATTGTACACATTTCTTTACAAACACTCCACATTTTAGGAGGTCAAAAGTAATTGGACAAATAAACCAAACCCAAACAAAATATTTTTATTTTCAATATTTTGTTGCGAATCCTTTGGAGGCAATCACTGCCTTAAGTCTGGAACCCATGGACATCACCAAACGCTGGGTTTCCTCCTTCTTAATGCTTTGCCAGGCCTTTACAGCCGCAGCCTTCAGGTCTTGCTTGTTTGTGGGTCTTTCCGTCTTAAGTCTGGATTTGAGCAAGTGAAATGCATGCTCAATTGGGTTAAGATCTGGTGATTGACTTGGCCATTGCAGAATGTTCCACTTTTTTGCACTCATGAACTCCTGGGTAGCTTTGGCTGTATGCTTGGGGTCATTGTCCATCTGTACTATGAAGCGCCGTTCGATCAACTTTGCGGCATTTGGCTGAATCTGGGCTGAAAGTATATCCCGGTACACTTCAGAATTCATCCGGCTACTCTTGTCTGCTGTTATGTCATCAATAAACACAAGTGACCCAGTGCCATTGAAAGCCATGCATGCCCATGCCATCACGTTGCCTCTACCATGTTTTACAGAGGATGTGGTGTGCCTTGGATCATGTGCCGTTCCCTTTCTTCTCCAAACTTTTTTCTTCCCATCATTCTGGTACAGGTTGATCTTTGTCTCATCTGTTCACAGAATACTTTTCCAGAACTGAGCTGGCTTCATGAGGTGTTTTTCAGCAAATTTAACTCTGGCCTGTCTATTTTTGGAATTGATGAATGGTTTGCATCTAGATGAGAAGCCTTTGTATTTACTTTCATGGAGTCTTCACTTTACTGTTGACTTAGAGAGAGATACACCTACGTCACTGAGAGTGTTCTGGACTTTAGTTGATGTTGTGAACGGGTTCTTCTTCACCAAAGAAAGTATGCGGCGATCATCCACCACTGTTGTCATCCGTGGACGCCCAGGCCTTTTTGAGTTCCCAAGCTCACCAGTCAATTCCTTTTTTCTCAGAATGTACCCGACTGTTGATTTTGCTACTCCAAGCATGTCTGCTATCTCTCTGATGGATTTTTTCTTTTTTTCAGCCTCAGGATGTTTTGCTTCACCTCAATTGAGAGTTCCTTAGACCGCATGTTGTTTGGTCACAGCAACAGCTTCCAAATGCAAAACCACACACCTGTAATCAACCCCAGACCTTTTAACTACTTCATTGATTACAGGTTAACGAGGGAGACGCCTTCAGAGTTAATTGCAGCCCTTAGAGTCCCTTGTCCAATTACTTTTGGTCCCTTGAAAAAGAGGAGGCTATGCATTACAGAGCTATGATTCCTAAACCCTTTCTCCGATTTGGATGTGAAAACTCTCATATTGCAGCTGGGAGTGTGCACTTTCAGCCCATATTATATATATAATTGTATTTCTGAACATGTTTTTGTAAACAGCTAAAATAACAAAACTTGTGTCACTGTCCAAATATTTCTGGACCTAACTGTATCTATAGCTTGGTTTTTAATCTTTCCATTCTAAGTAGATGCATAACTTGTCCATAAGATAGGTGATAAATGTATAATAGCTGTGAATAGCGTTGTTAGGCTAGGTTCACACACTGCATTTTTTTGACGCTACGTTTTTGTGCGTTTTTTTCCGCAAAAAACGCACAAAAACGCACCCGTGTCAAAAAAACGAGGCAAAAACGCACACGTTTTTGCCGCGATTTGGTGCGTTTTATGCTGCGTTTTGCTGCGTTTTTGCTTACTGCGTCTTTATACGTTTTTTATCAGTGAACAAAAAAATAGGTCTGATGTAATTTCCTTCTTCAATATGTTCTTCATTCTCCACTAGTGTATGCAGGAGAGCAGACAGCTGCAGAACTACAAGGCTCAGCATACTCCATCCAGGAGTGTATGCTGGAGGGAGAGTCAGGGGGAGCAGACCTACAAGGCTCAGCATCTTCCATCCAATAGTGTATGCAGGAGAGCAGACAGCAGCTGTCGAACTACAAGGCTCAGCATCCTCCATCCAATAGTGTATGCAGGAGAGCAGACAGCAGCTGTCGAACTACAAGGCTCAGCATCCTCCTTCCAGGACTGTATGCAGGATTTCTTTGCCCCCCCAAACAAAAAAAATGACGTGGGCTTCGCCATATTTTTGTAAGCTAGCCGGGTACAGCAGGCAGGTACGGGCTGCCCCCAAGCCCCAGCTGCCTATTTGTACCCGGCTGGGAACCAAAAATATAGAGAAGCCCTTTTTTTCTAATTATTTCATGAATTTCATGAAATAATTAAAAAAAAAATGACGTGAGCTTCGCCTAATTTTTGTGTCCAGCCGGGTACAACTAGGCAGCTGGGGATTGGAATCCACAGTGTAGGGTACCCATGCTTTCTGGGCACCCCCGCTGCGAATTGCAGTCCCCAGCCACCCCAGAAAATGGCGCTTTTATAGAAGCGCCATCTTCTGGCGCTGTATCCAACTCTTCCAGCTGTCCTGATGCCGGGGTGGCTCACTGGGTAATATTGGGGGTAGGGCTAGCTGTATATTATCAGCTGGCCCTAAGCCCGAAATTCATGGTGTCATGCCAATATTAGACATGGCCACCATGAATTTCTAGTAAAGATAAAAAAAACCACAACACAGAAAAATATTTTTATTAGAAATAAAACACAACACAATTAGTGACTCCATCTTTATTGAAATAAAGAACCTTCCCTCCGCAGTAATCCTGGGTCAAGGGTCCCGCGCCGTCCAATTTGGATCCAATATCATCTGATCAGTTTGCTGGAAGGCAAAGCGATCAGATGATGTGTCAGGATCAAGTGCCTGAATCACATCACACATCAGCTGATTGTATAAAAGCCGTTTATACAATCAGCAGATGCATCGGTGCAAGAAAAAAAAAAATACTCATGTGCTGATTACCGGCAGCTCCTAGAGCGAGTCTGATCCCGTCCGATCGCTGCAGGATCTGCCGGTAATCAGGGATGAAGTCTCCTGACGCATCCGCTGATAGGTTAAACCGACCGGGCGCTGGCGTCAGCCCGAAACTAACGATCAGCTGACGCGTCAGGTGACTGCATCAGGTCATCCATCGCCAGGTCCTGCATCCTGCAGGCATACGTACCCGGGGAGACTGCACACACCCGGAGCAGCGGTATCGGGAGGAGATGGGAGCGGGCATGGCACCGGGAGTCTACAGACAGGTGAGTATGACTTTTTTTTTTTTATACTGTTCACTTTTGATTTCGCAGCCACTTCCACCTCCTGCCCGTACATGACGCCGCACGGCAGCATACATGCACAGGACTGGAGGTGGAAGCGGTGGTGACGGTACCGGGAGGATTCACGCTTCTGTGTTTACTGACAGAAGGAATCCTCTTCCTGTACACGTCACTTTACTACCCACCCCTTCCGTTTATAGCTGCGTTTTTGGTCTTAGAAACGCACTAAAACGCACCAAAACGCACCTATTTGCGTTTCTCATTGCGTCTTTCAACATCCCATTGCACTCAATGGATGAAAAGCGCAGTGAAAAACGCGGGAATAATTGACATGCTGCGTTTTTGTGGCACCACAAAAACGCAGCTGAAAAAAAACGCTGTGTGCAGACAGCAAAAATGAAAACTCATAGACTTTGCTGGGGAAGCAAAGTCATGCAGTTTTCTGAGCAAAAACGCACCCGAAAACTGCGCAAAAACGCCGCTAAAAACGCACTGTATGAACTTACCCTTATCCTGCCTGTGACAATAAAACTGATGAAAGTCTTCCTGAAAGGACAGGAAGTATGAGTCTATAATACCCCAGTGTGTCATGTGAAAATTGCTAAATTTTATTTTGATTTTTAAATACAAATTTAGAAAAAAAAATGTCATTTTATTAAACAGTAAATTTAATATAAAAGAACAGTTTTAATGACTAGGTAATTTTCAGATGATACATTCCGTTTCAGAGGCTAAAGCTTAGTCCAGGGTTGATTAATCAAATCAAATCCATTGCCTTTCCCAGTATTTTAGCTTTTCGTCTCCAAACACTCTACACTTTAGGCCCAATTCATCAGACTTTGTACAATTATTGAAGAACAAATGGTTATGACATCACCATTTTTTTGCACAACTCATGTGCTTTCACGACACCTTGGGCCAACTCTGCCAACTATTTGAAAGGAAAGAAGGGGTGAAAAATTCAGTAATGATATGGCTCCAATAGAGCCCTGATCGCAACATCATCGAGCCTGTCTATTTTACATGAAGAGAGAGAATGGTTTACCCAAGTCTACATCCACTGAAGATCTGTGGTTAGTTCTCCAAGATGTTTGGAACAACCTCCCCACTGAGTTCCTTCAAAAACTGTGTGCAAATGTATCTAGAAGAATTGATGGTTTGAATGCTGTTTTAAAGACAGAAGGTGATCACACCAAATATTAGTTTGATTTAGATTTCTCTTTTGATCATGCACTTTGCATTTTGTTAATTGATAAAATGTAATGATTAACCGCTTTACAACCAAGGATGTAATGGTACATCCTTTGATGCCTCCATCGGTAATCGCGGGCTCTGGCTGCAAGCCCGCAGTAATCCCGCACATCTCTGTTGATCTCATCAGCAGAGATGTGTGGCTAACAGGAGATTTACTTTTTGCGCCATATTCTGCGACCTGTAGCAGTCTCATTTTTCAAGAGGCTCATTGATGGCTTATTTTTTATGACTTCTTGAGATGGCATTTTTAATGGTACAATTTTTGTGCAGATAAGTGGTTTTGATCGCCTCTTAGGCGGGCTTTGCACGTTGCGACATCGCAAGCCGATGCTGCGATGTCGCACGCGATAGTCCCCGCCCCCGTCGCAGGTACGATATCTTGTGATAGCTGGCGTAGCGAAAATTATCGCTACGCCAGCTTCACATGCACTCACCTGCCCTGCGACCGTCGCTCTGGTCGGCGACCCGCCTCCTTCCTAAGGGGGCGGGTCGTGTGGCGTCATAGCGACGTCACACGGCAGGCGGTCAATAGCGGCGGAGGGGCAGAGATGAGCGGGGCGTAAACATCCCGCCCACCTCCTTCCTTCCGTATAGCCGCCGGCGGCAGGTAAGGAGATGTTCCTCGCTCCTGCGGTTTTAAACACAGCGATGTGTGCTGCCGCAGGAACGAGGAACAGCATCGTACCTGTCACGGCAGCGTAATTATGAAAAAGTCAGAGCCTGCTCTGATGATACGATAATCACGCTTTTGCGTATCATCTAGGATTTACACACAACGATGTCGAAAGTGACGCCGGATGTGCGTCACTTTCGATTTGATCCCACCGACATCGCATGTGCGATGTTGCAACGTGCAAAGCCGCTCTTAGTGTATTTTGAGCAAAAATTGCGACAACCAAAAAACGTAATTTTGGCGTTTGGAATTTTTTTCTGCTATGCTGTTTACTGATCAGATTAATTGATTCTATATTTTGATAGATCACACATTTCTGAACGCAGCAATACCAAATATGTGTATATATTTTTTAAAACATTTTCAATGGCATGAATGGGGGGTGATTTGAACTTTTAGATTTTTTCATATAAGGATCAGCAGTCTGATCACTCATTTATTTCTGGTGACCAGAGCAGCTCCACCCTGATCAGCTGTGCTCTTGTTACAGACAGGACTCTATCGGCTACAACAGGAACCATGTCACGATAGCGACACGAGTCATCAAATGACCCTGTGCTACCATGGCATCCATCAGCTCACCATGATTGGCCACCTTGATCATGGGGCCTCTAATGGGGATCCATCCGCGCCTGTGAGGCACACATGTCTGCTGTTCAAATTAGCAGACATGTGCGGGTATTGCCACTGGCTCACCGATGCAGCTGGCGGTGATCACCACTTCATGATTTAGGACGTTTCATGATTTAGGATGTACCGATACATCCTAGATTGTGAAGGGGTTAAGTAGCTAGTATTTGTGAAGTGTAAGGAAATAATAAATGGTTATCTTAATATTTAAAAAATATAAATCTGAAAATTGTGATGTGCATTTGTATTCAGCTTCCCGGAGTCAATACTTTATAGGACCACCATTTGCTGCAGTTACTGCTGCAAGTCTTTTAGGTATGTCTCTTCCAGCTTTGCACATCTAGAGGCTGAATTTTTGTCCATTCTTCTCTGTAAATCAGCGCAGTAAAATTGGATGGAGGTATCTGATCAACAATTTTCAAGTCTTGCCACAGATGCCACTGCAGACTGGTGATATTCGTCCTAAGGATTTATCGGTGAGAATTATACTGGTAAAAAAAAATCTGTTTTGATTAGCATGGAGTGTGTTTAAATCTAGTTTGTTTTCATAAAACCAATACGTATGCATTTGAACATTTGGCCGTCTGTTTTCATTGTTCAGCGAAGAGGATGTTTATGGTTCCTCAATGTTTCCATTTTCCTGTTCATGGAAAAGGGTTTTCTATTAAGACATTTTACAAGAGTATGGATAACTACGCTAATAATTCAGTCTTGCTATAAATTCACACAGTTTTAGAAATGTTATTATTTGATATTGAGAAAGAGAAATATTATGTTTTTTGTTTTCAGCTAAAGTAAAAAAAAATAAAAATATATATATATATATATATATATATATATATATATATATATTTATATATATATATATTTATATATATATACAGAATATATGTATATACTGAATATATATATATATATATATATATATTGCAACCATGGTATGAAATAGTGGCTCTGTTATATGCCATCTTCACAGTTCACTTGTTTATATTGCTTAATAGAAAGATAAATAAGCCTTGACTCTTCTTCAGGGCTGCATTTTAATTAGAATTTTAATGTATTCCCATTCTCTTCCACTCGTTTAAGTACTTCAGCGTTAGTTCATTATAGTGATTAAATGCGGCTAGCAATGATTATAACTAAATAATTATCCCACTTAAATATTTCAGCACAGTTTACTGACTGATGATGGGAATAGCTGCCGGCATTTCACAGCACAAGGGGAATGGAACTGTTATTTTAGGACTGAATCGACAAGAAGGATATAGTGTATTTGTTTGCAGGTGCCATGTATTTAAAGTTGAAAATACATAGCACCTGCAAAGCTTTCCTGTCATTGCAACACCTGTCCTTAGAGTTCTAAATTGGTTTTCTATTTCTACAAAAAGAGATTTTTTTTTTTCATCTTTAGCCATTGCACATACAGCTTAAAAGGGTGATTCACCCATATTTTTTATTGTCTAGTTCGATATTATATTGAGAAACTATGTTTCTCTCAAATACCTTATGTTGGCAATAGTGCCTGTGAGAGGCGCTATTGCAGACTGCTGTTCCCTGCTCCGGTGATGTCACCGTCAAGTGCCGCACACGTCACATCAGTGCAGCCTACTGCAAGTCTTCCAGACTCATTGAGCTGTGGGCGGTGTTTCACCGCTGTCACAGAACATCTGCTCCCCCCTCCCTCATCGCACAGAGCGTCTCCTGCTCCCCCCTCCCTCCTCTCTCACAGCACAGAGCGTCTCCTGCTCCCCCCTCCCTCCTCCCTCACAGCACAGAGCGTCTCCTGCACCTACCCCCTAGAAACCCAGAAGACCAGTGCCGGTAACACCAAACACTCCAGAAAATCCCAGTTGTCATCAACAATCCCCCATAGAATGGTACAAGGCTAGAGTCAGACCATTGGATGGCCGCCTAGAGGTGGAGCCAGTCCAGTCCACTAGTTGACCAGGTAGGAGGGGCAGACTGTGGACAGTAGGACAGTCGGTCAGAGTGAAGGAGACAGTGAAGGAGACACAGTAGTGGTGGAGGAGAGAAAGAAAGTGACTGTGAACGGGAGCAAACGCCCTGACTAGGAGTGAACAGTACCTGGTGCCCAGGAGGTTAGTTGGTGGAGTACTCCCAGAACTGTGCCCCAATGGTGTACAGGACCCTAGGACAGGCAGAAGCTCCAGGCAGGCCTGATAACACCTGCACAACAAGGGGACCATCAAAGACCTCGCTGACCTTGAAGTCCGGGCCTCAGTAGCAAAGGGAAAACGGGACAGGACCAGAGAGTCCAACCCCACAGGGTTCACGCTACCGTCGTACGGACTGCAGTGGAAGACCACCAGACGGAGACCCCCAGTTGCTCAACGCCACGGGGACCCACCAACCAGAGACAGGTGCAGGGGAAGAAGGCATTAGATTACTAAACTGGCACTGGGACAAAGGGGACCTGAAGGTGAAACCAGCCGGCCTCGGGTAACCAGTTACCACCAGAAAGTGAGTAAAGAACCAGTTGCACTGAACCCCTTGTGTGGACTACCTTCTTCCGACACCCGTCACATCACCTACCCTCTGGAGCCCAGCCCTGCTTGCGGAGGGCCTTATATCCAGCACCAGTAGTGGTGAACATTGGGCAGCAGCGCTTCATCCACATAGCCGCAACACTGCAAATGGCGTCACGTGTGAACACTATTCTAATCCCCTGTAAATATTCCCCTTTTCAAACAGGGCAACAGCCACCAAAGTGACATTCCTCAGTTAATTACCGCCCGGGACCGAGTACCTCATAACCCTGGGCGACACATTCACTCATATAGGGACAGTGAGTCTCATGTGGTTGTAATCAGTCACACCTAAGCTACTGCAATGCTCTGCATATAAGGTAAGCAACATGGATATATTAGGAGAACTATACTACATTTCTAATTGGAGGTATTTGCTAATAATATTATTATTATTATTATTATTATTATTATTGTTACGCCTACTACATATTGGGATAGGATCCCAGAGATAGGACCACCACTTTAATGGATCATTTTATATGCCGTTTAAACACTGGAGCTTTGACAATTAAAGTCGATATGTAAGACTGTAACCAACAGATGCATAAACATAATCAATAGGAGATGCTGCATTTTTTTTAATTAAAAAACTGCATTAGACCCTGAAAATGAGTAATTTTACTGATGATGCATTGCAAAAGAGAATGTGTGTATTCACATGTTTCAGTCACGTTGCAGACATGACCCAATTTGTGATTATACCATGAGGCTGGAATAACACATGGCAATTTTTTTGAGTTAAAGCCAGAAGGGAATGCAAAAAATCCTAGCAAAAGAGAAAAACTGATATTTCTCTTAAATTTTGTATCCATTACAATGTTAAGTAAAAGAAGCATTGGAGCTGCCACCAAAGCAGGAATTGTTATTCTGGACTATGGCTATGTTCACACACAGCGTGTTTGCTGCATTTTGTTTTCTGCTTTCTTGGCAGTAAAAATACTGCATTTAAAACATCCATTTTCTAACATTTATACAACATTATTGCCTTATTTTTGCACCATTTTTTGGCAGTGGATTACTTGTGTGCTTTGCCTATAGTGCATATTAATTAAAATTTCTTTTATTTACCAAAAATGGTTCAAAATGCAGCAAATAAAGCTGTAGTCTTCTTTGCAGCATTTTCTTTCGCTTGGTCTGACCATGTGCCTCTCTCTCAGGGGCTTACACCTCACTATGACTTTTTTATTATCACTATATTTAGTTTACCAAATGACTATATCCCAATTAAAACTCCAGATTTATTAGATGTGCTATGAAAATGGTTTATAACCAAAAGGCAAATATTACAAAAATACTACTCCATATAGTACAAAGGAAGGGGTGTAGGGCTATTCACATAATGCCACTAAGCAGGACCCAGAGGTACCTCGAAACCCTTTAACCCCTATACAGGGATCTGGAATTACTGCAGGGTCCAGGGGTTCACTTCCTAAGGCAGGCTGCAGTCGAGAGACGGGGATAGTCGCCAGGCAGGGTCTAAACCAGAACATTAGCAAGGTACAAAATGGGAAGGCAGAGGGAATGTCCAGAAAAACAAGCCGAGGTCAAACTGAGATGTCAGGCGAGGTACAAATGAGCAGGCAGGAGGAATGTCCGGAAAACAGGCCGAGGTCAAAACCGGGATGTCAGGTGAGATACAAAACAGCAGGCAGGAGGGACGTCAATAAACAAAGCCGAGTTCCTACGAGACATAAAGCAAGGTGCACAGTACGAGGAAGGATGTGGCTCACAGCAACACAAGACTATATCTGGCAAAGATCCAAAAACACTGAAGGATATAAAAAGGGTGTGATGCCTTCCTATAGGCTGGAGTGGGAACTGATACTAGCTGGAAGGCACACACCTCTACAGTCAGTCAGCAGTACTGCAAGTTCCAGCCAGACCAAGACTGGTGAATGTGTGGTGACTCCACCCAACAGAGCCACTGGAACTGACCTCTCCCCCATCATCAGCACTGCCTGTAGTGTGAGCAGAGAAGCGCCTGGTGACTGGGGCAGACATCACTGTAGCAGGCCCTGGTGGAGACGTAACAATAGAGCAGAGCCTGGTGACTAGGGAAGACGTCACTGGAGCAGGGCCTGGTGGAGATGTGACAATAGAGCAGCGCCTGGTGACCAGGGTAGATGTCACCAGAGCAATCCCTGGTGGAGACATGAGAGTAGAGCAGCACTTGCTGACCAGGGCAGACGTCACCGGAGCAGGCCCTGGTGGAGAGGTGACACATATGCACTTAAGGAAAGTAAGAATAGGACAAAGAACCACCCACGGAGGTTGGCACCCAGAAAGATGATGCAATATGGCACCCCCACTCACTGTAGGCTAAACCTATAGATACACTTAATATCACTAAAATACCCAGTGGGGGTCACTATACTACCAAATAATACAAAAAATGATATACAAAAATATATCCAAAAATTGGTGCAGTTGATTCAGGCTCACAGCTTAAAGCAACAAACTCTGGTTTCCATAAACAATTTTAAAGGTGCCCAATCGAGGCGTTCCCTTATTTAGAAACTGGAGGCACACAGAAAACGAAGAAGATATTACAGTACAGGACTCAGTAAACTATAAATCAAAGCATGCAAAAGTTATGGCAGTCCTAAGTGGTAAAAATAGCACAAAAAGTCCAAACAGGGCACTGTTAAATACAAAATAGGTGGAAAAATGAATACCATGGAGGATGATAATGTCATTCAATAGATAAAGCACATACTGAGTCCTATAAAGTCTAATTACAGATGAAAACCAGAAAAAGGAAGAGGATAAAGTTTATTTCCTTTTTTAGCAATCATAACATGGTCTCAACACATTTCACCTCCCATGTCAGGTCCATCAGGAGACTTGGGAAGCAGCTATTTTAGGAGACTGATACAGCACGGAGCTGCACAATGATGAGTGACGTCGCAGACAGGAGAATGAGGGGATAGGAGCAGCTACTGTGTAACTGAATTACAAGTGTTCTAAAAACAATAGAAGTGTACTAGGCATCTCAGCTTTATAGTATATCAGTGCAGGGAAAGCACAAAAATGTTTATATCCCCAGAGTAACCTTTAAAGAACCACTCCAATGGTGCAATAAAAAAAATGTTAGAGTAGTGCTTTAAAGAGGTGGTTCACTAACTATTTTTCCAAACCACAGTAATATAATGTTGAGAAACAAGGCTTCTCTCAAATACCTTGTGTTGCCAATAGTGCCTGTGAGTGGTGCTATTGCGGTCCAGTCATCCCCTTCTCATGACGCCTGGAGCTCTGTGACCTCTGATGTCTGGTGATGTCAAGTCAATTTTCAGTTGACTTGACATCACTGTGGCCGGCCCCAGTCTCCCTCAGTGACTGGGCTCTGGGCAGTGTTTCACCACTCATCATAGTCCAGCCTCACAGCCCAGCATCTCCCTGCACTCTCCCTCACTGCAGAACGCAGCAAGCAGGAGCAGATAAATAGTAAAACGCAACCCACAGCCCAGTCACTCAGGTAGACTGGGGCCAGCCACAGTGATGTCAGGTCAACTTGAAGTTGACATCACCAGACATCAGAGCTCATGAAGCCCTAGGGGTCACAAGAAGGGGATGAGTGGACTGCAATAGCACCACTCACAGGCACTGTTGTCAACACAAGGTATTTGAGCGAAGCCTTTTTTTCTCAACATTATATTGATGTGGCTTGAACAAAAAAGTAGTGAACCGCCCCTTTAAGGAAGCCGATGGAGTCACTTTGTGCTCTGCCTGATCTCTTTTCATCAGTGTCTGCCTTTTTGTGATGGGCACAAACACGTGGCTTACTACATTTTTGTGCCCACTTCAAAAAGGCGGACACTGCCAAAAATTAGGTTTGTGCACAAAGTGACTCAATCTGCTTCATTAAAGTCAATTTTCCCATCAGCGGATATACACAACCCTCGTTTTTCAGGGCTTCAGACAAGAGTTTCAACGAAGCCACTGTCATGGCCATTCCGCAGTGTGAACAGTCACTAGACGGCGAACCTAAAGTAGAAGAGATTAGTAGATCATTAGATAAATGTTGGTAGAATCTGATAACGGAGTTTGATTAGTACCAATAACTGTACATGTCATTTCTAGTCATTACTCTACAAGAGGCTAGCCTCTGAGTGGAGTCCACTCACAATTAATGAAAGGATATATTGCTTTAAAAATTATCTAATTTAGAGAATGACCCAGACCTGTTTGACTAAAACTAGGTAAAGTTATTTCCTCTACATTTGTGATAGTTACAATTAAACTAAGCAGCGTAAGTAGGAAATACAGTAAATGGCATTTGGGAAAAAATTGTAGCAGTTGTTAACACCTTTTCCTCCTGCCCCAAATTCCTGGCCGTTCCTGTAATACATGTGCAAGCTGTTAACAGCAGGATGAAGGTCTGCAGTGCTGTGACCACCTGTGTCTACCACCGGATCTGTGTATGAAATCCCTCTACATTTCACAGGTTTACGCAGTGACATGAATTCAGATTTACAGCGCAGACATCTCACAAGAAAGCTTTGACTTTGCGTTCACAAGATTTTTCAGTGAATCAATGGCTGGTAATGTAAGTCGAGGCGCACATCAGTTGTCAGATGTGCCTGATACATTAAGAAGCATAAGAATCAGGCGCCCCGACTCCAGCACGTGACCAACACCCGTCTTGAGGAATTGGAGCCAAGGTCTGTGGCCTGTTTTAAGTATGTAAACTCTAAAATGTTGTGTTTTAGAGAAAAACTTGCAATCATGCACCCAATGCCTGATTTTGGCAGCCCAGGGTTGGAGCAGCATGACTCTAATTATGAGTTCCCTTTGGCTACATTCACACATCCATATGAGTGTAAGAAAATTAGAGAAACAAACCATTTTTTCCTCAGGGGTCATTTTCTTTGCTTCAGTTTTCTCTCATCCATTTTTCATAGAATCAGAGAGACTGGACTTTTTTATTCATTGACTCTTTACAGTGCATCAGTTCCAAACGACTGAAACTAGGATGCAACTCTGACGTAGAAAGTGTCTTCAGTGTGTCATCTAGTTTACACGAATCCCCATAGGCCTTAAAGGCTGAATAGGAAATAAAGGAGAATAGGAAATGCTTTGTGCCTCATGAACCGGAGACACAGACCCATTGTTAAAACCAATGTGTGTATCTTTCAACTAAATTCTATGGGTCAGTGTGGTGTCCGAGAATAGAATGGACAGCACTAGGATGTCTGAAGGTATCCTTAGGGGGGGCTTTGCACACTACGACATCGCAGGTGCAATGTCGGTGGGGTCAAATCAAAAGTGACGCACATCCGGCATCGCAGTCGATATCGTAGTGTGCAAATCCTTTTTGATACGATTAATGAGCACAAAAGCGTCGTTATCGTATCATCGGTGTAGGGTCCGACATTTCCATAATGCCGGTGCAGCGACAGGTACGATGTTGTTTCTTGTTCCTGCAGCAGCACACATCGCTGTGTATGAAGCCGCAGGAGCGAGGAACATCTCCTACCTGCGTCCCGGCTGCAATGCGGAAGGAAGGAGGTGGGTGGGATGTTTACATACTGCTCATCTCCGCCCCTCCGCTTCTATTGGCCGCCTGCCGTGTGACGTCGCCGTTACGCCGCACGACCCACCCCCTTAGGAAGGAGGCGGATCGCCGGCCAGAGCGACGTCGCAGGGCAGGCAAGTGCGTGTGAAGCTGCCGTAGCGATAATGTTCGCTACCGCAGCACTCACAAGATATCGCAGCTGCGACGGGGGCGGGGACTATCGTGCTCGACATCGCAGCATCGGCTTGCGATGTCGCAGCGTGCAAAGTACCCCTTAGGCTCGATTACATGTGATGTTATTATCCCAGAGAAACAGAATGATTTTTTTTTTTTGGATGTCATCCTAGTTCTATGTTTTTTTCTCTTCCTTTTTCTGTTCACTGAAGAAGTGTTCTTGATTCCAAGCCAATAAGAAAACCTTGTAAGGTCACATATTTGTATTAAAGTTCTTCACTAAAGAGATCTGTGAGACATGGATGCAAGTCAGAAATCTTCCGATTTACTTCCGTTTGGCATCTTGTATCTCATGGATCCTCAGAATTTAATCGCCGAGTCTGATCCAAAATCAGCTCAGAACAGATCATGCTCTGAGTCCCACAGATCTCATACTCAGATCAGATTAGACATTAGGAAAAACTTTTCTGACAGTAAAGTCAGTCAGAGAGTGGAATAGGCTACTACGGGAGGCGGTGAGCTCTCCATCAATGAAAATCTTCAAGCGGAAACTGGATAAACATATAGTTCGGATGATTTAGGAAAGCCTGCACTCGCAGGGGGTTGAACCCGATAGCCCTTGAGGCCCTTGAGGTCTCTATCATTCTATTATTCTATATAGATCTTAATCATCTTTATAGTGTCCATTACGTTATTACTAGGGATGATCGAATATCTCAAATATTCGGCTTCACGAATATCTGACGAATAGGTCACCACTATGCGAATATTCGATGCACAATGTAAGTCTATGGGAAGTCTGAATAGTTGTTATTCTGGTTTCCCATAGACTTACATTGCGCATCGCGAATAGTCGAATAGCGGCGACCTATTCGGCAAATATTCGTGAAGCCGAATATTTGAGGTATTCGATCATCCCTAGTTATTACGTTTTATACAAGGCATTAATGATGGCAAAGATGGCATATTTCTACATGGGCAGGAGACCGATGGTGCTCTATGGGTGTATAGAGTACGTGCACATGGTGTTCTACAGATGCCGGCATAACTGCAGAGTCTTGCTGGATAAATACACCTGAGAAAAACACAAGCTGTGTTTATTCTGCAGCATCTTCTTTGGTGCCATTTTGGATGTTTTTGCTCTGGCTTTGCTGTCAGTGGTTTTTTTCCCTTTTTTTAAATGACACATAAAAGAAGTGATGGCTTCCAAGTGGAAATTGTAGACGAACAGTGAGGCCACTTGTTATAGCCGCTTCATAATTTTTAAAATTTGAAGCTGTTCAAGGAAGCTCAAAAAGACAGAACATATACAGAGCAAATTGTATGGAAATTGCAGAGTATTTGTTAATTCTCTGGTGGGGTTTTTAGCGTTTTTCAGGCACAATCTACTTGAGACGTTGTGCGCACATACCCTAGGTGTGCAAGAAAGTGGCTGCTAGTGTAGAATAGTGTCCTGAGCAGACGAAAGATGTTGTAGCTGTCAGTCACAGATGAGTAATATGCTCAAGGTAAATTGAAGGTCTCCTCCAGGTATACACACCCTGCTCTATTAGAATAACGCTACGTCAAAGACGCCCATCATTGTGACAGGTCCTAGTAATCTATGTCTGAAGGTGTGCCACTATATAACTTATACAATACATATCAATGTGCAACCAGACTCGTACAAAGTTACTAACTTGTGGTCCTCTCCTCCAGACCTCCATGTTTCACATATATGTTCTTTCCATGGCGTTTTTCTACCACCATCACAGTTGAAAAGTATCAATACAAGTCTATGGGTCCATGAAAATCACGTACAACACGCGGAAGGCATCAGTGTACAGTCTGAGTGTTGTTCATGATTAACACTGTAATGAATAGGAGAAGCTTTGTAATGTATTTATTTGTCCATATGTGAAAATCACTGATGGTAAAAGCTGACACTGACCTAACACTGACGAAACTCAGATACAAAACACTGTTGACTGTTTTTTATATTTCATCAACAGACGGCTAAATGAGGTCTTAGACTAAAAAAGGATATCAATGTAACAGTAGGTTAACACTTTCTCTCTGGCCCTTTTATCCCTCCTTCATGGGTTAATGGACTGACCAGACAAGGGATATAAATAATTTGACTGGACAGTGGTCACATACCAAATTTAAAAGCTTCGACTTTTTGTCGTGCACTAGCCTAGTCTGTATTATTATTATTATTATTATTATTATTATTATTATTATTATCTGTTAGAGCATCATTGATTCCATAGTGCTGTCCATGTGAAAAAGGGGTTACATACAAAACACAAATATATTACAATGCACAAACTAACAGTGACAAACTGGTACAGAGGAGGAGAGGACCTTGCCCTCACGGGCTTACATTTTACAGGGTAATGGGGAAAGAAACAATAATGCACTAATGTTTGACAGTACACAGAGACTGTATTGTATTGCACCAGTGTAGCCAGTGTACAGAACTGTATGGCACTGCACCAGTGTTGTCAGTTCACCTGTGTTGTCAGTCAATATACAGAGACCATATGGAACTGCACCAGTGTTGTCAGGTCAGAGACTGTAGAGCTGCGCAATAATTTTTTTTCAGTAAAACTGCATTCAGGTGCATCTGTGTTGTAAGTGCACAGGGACTGTTTGGCCTTGAACTAGAATTGTTTGTTCACATAGACTATATGCCAGTGTACCAGTGTTTTCATTGCATAGTTGGTATAGCTTGTACTGGTGTCAGTGCATAGAGACTTTATGGCACTGCATCACACTCATTAGTGCGCAGAGACTGTATGGCAGTGCACCATTTTTTAATGGCCTAATGTTGTCAGTGCAAAAACTGTATAACAGTGCACCTGTGGTGTCAGTGCACAAAGATAGTGCAGTGCACCAGTATTAGTGCACAGAGATTGTATGACAACGTATTAGTGTGGTTCATGCACAGAGACTGTATGGTAGTATAACAGGGTAGTCAGGGCAAAAAGCATAATAGTGCACCAGTGTAGTTAGTGCACAGAGACAGTACAGTCCCTGACAGAAGTTCTGTCGCTTATCCATGTTATGTAAATAAAAGCTTAGAACCTGACTTTAAATTCATCCATTGGTTTCATAAATTACTCTTTTGAAAGCTGAAACCCTCCCACATTTGGTTTAGGTTATGAAAATAAAGTTGCTGCAAAGCTGAATATTGATCATTTAATGAACACAGAAAAGTCAGATTTTGGCAAAACAAAAGTTTTGTCGCCCACAGAAAATAATGTGAAATTCAAACAAACAATTAGCTTCTAATACAAAGATATGTTGCATAACATTGGTGAATGAAGTTGTGGTGCTATTAGAGCCATATTTAATGTTTTGTGTGACTTCCATGATCTTAAAGGACTGCATCCATGCGGTTCAACAATGATTCTTACAATGTATTTATGAAGTCATCAGGAATAGCAAAGAATGCAGTCTTACATGCCTCCCAGAGTTCATCTAGATTCTTTGATTTTGTCTTCCAAGCTTCCTCTTTCATCCTACCCCAAACATGCTCAATGATGTTTATGTCTGGTGACTGGGCTGGCCAGTCCTTGAGCACCTTGATCTTCTTTGCCAGGAGAAACTTTGTTGTAGAGATGGATGTATGAGATGGAGCACCATCCTGCTGCAGAATTTGACCCCTTCTATGATTGAGAATGTAAGAGGTAGCTAATACTTCTTGATATTTTAGGCTATTGATATTGCCTTCCAACTTGCAAATGTTTTGCACACCCCCATACTGAATGTAACCCCAGACCATGATCTTTGCACCACTAAACTTAACTGTTTTCTGGATCCATACGGGCTCCAGTAGGTCTCCTGCAGTATTTGCGGTGGCTGTGGTGTAATTCAACTGAAGATTCATCAGAGAAATCCACCTTCTGCCACTTTTCCAGCGTCCATCTGTTTAGCAGGCTGTGGGACTTGGCAAATGCCACACGTTTTTTTAATTGCCTTTTGTTTAGTGCTGGCTTCTGTGCACTGATTCAACCATGGAGGCCATTTCGAGACAGAATCCTACAAACTGTTCTAGTTGACACAGGGACTTGAGGTGACCAGGCCTTTTGGAGCTCTGCTGCAGTGGAAGAGGAGCTGGCTTTGGATTTTCTAACCAACAAACGTTCCTCCTGAGCAGTTGTCTTGCGGGGTCTGCTGGACCTGGGCTTGTCAAACATATCTCCAGTCTCTTCAAATCTTTTTTTAAATTTTTGTATTTGACGCTGAGACACATTAAAGATGCCAGCCACCTCTGCGGTGGATCTGTTCTTCAGCCTCTTGATAATCAAGGCTTTGGTCGCAGGGTGGATTTTTGGCATGTTGTCAGAGGTCAAGTTGCAGTTCAAGTGAAGGTCTGGGGTGCTGGGTTTCTTTTTATACACACCCACTAATTAACCGATCATTTAGTGAGCACAGTTGAGGATGTAAACTAGGATTGGTTGCATTATATGACAAGGCGACAAAACTTTTGTCTTGCCAAAATCTGACCTTTCTGTGTTATTTAAATGATCAATATTTCAGCTTTGCAGCAACTTTATTTTCATAACCTAAACCAAATTTGGAGGGTTTCAGCTTTCAAAAGAGTAAATTCATCCATCGGTTTTATAAATTAAAGTCAGGTTATAAGCTTTTATTTACATAAAATGGATAAGCGACAGAACTTCTGTCAGGGACTGTATGGCAGAGCACCAGTTTTTTTCTGTGTACAGAGGCATTATGGTAGTGTACCAGTGTTGTCAGGGTAGAGATAGTATGGCAGTACACCAGTATTGTCAGTGTACAGAGACAGTATGGCAGTATACCAGTATTGGCAGTGTAACAGTGTAGTCAGTGCATATATGCAGTATTATTATTATTATTATTTATTATTATAGCGCCATTTATTCCATGGCGCTTTACTGTGAAAGAGGGTATACATACAATCATTAACAGCACAAGACAGACTGGTATAGGAGGAGAGAGGACCCTGCCCGCGAGGGCTCACAGTCTATAGGGAATGGGTGATGGTACAATAGGTAAGGACAGAGCTGGTTGCACAGTGGTGTACTGGACTGAGGGTTATTGTAGGTTGTAGGCTTGTTAGAAGAGATGGGTCTTGAGGTTCCTCTTGAAGCTTTCCACGGTAGGGGAGAGTCTGATATGTTGAGGTAGAGCGTTCCAGAGTATGGGCGAGCCACGGGAGAAATCTTGTACGATTGTGGGAAGAGGAGATAAGAGAGGAGTAGAGAAGGAGATCTTGTGAGGATCTGAGGTTGCGTGCTGGTAGGTACCGGGAGACTAGGTCACAGATGTAAGGAGGAGACAGGTTGTGGATGGCTTTGTATGTCATGGTTAATGTTTTGAACTGGAGTCGTTGTGCGATGGGAAGCCAGTGAAGGGATTGGCAGAGTGGCGAGGCTGGGGAATAGCGAGGGGAGAGGTGGATTAAGCGGGCCGCAGAGTTTAGGATAGATTGGAGGGGTGCAAGAGTGTTGGAAGGGAGGCCAAAGAGCAGGAGGTTGCAGTAGTCGAGGCGGGAGATGATGAGGGCATGCACTAATGTATAGCAGTTCACCCATGTAGTCCGTGTACACAGGCTGTATTGCAGTACTCCAGTGTTGTTAGTGTAGCATATGGGCAGTGAGCCAATTTTTTGACTGCACACAAACTCCAAGGCAGTACACCAGTGCCGTCAATGCAGAGAGGCTAGAATGCAGTTGACTGATGTTGTCACTGCACAGAGACTGTAGGGTAGTGAAGCAATGTTGTGTGCACACATGCACTCACTATATGGCAGTGCACCAGTTTTGTCAGTGCATAGATACTATAAGACAGTGAGTGCACCTGTCTTGTCAGTTTACAGAGGCAGTAGGGCAGTGCACTAGTGTAGTCAGTATAAATAGGCAGGGAAGCAGTGAACCAGTGTCAGCAGTGCACAGAGACTATATGGCAGTGCACCAGTGGGGACAGTGCTGAGAGATAGTATGGCAGTGCACTATTGTAATCATTGTACAGAGGCTGTATGGCAATATACCAGTGTTGTCAGTGCACAGAGATAGTAGGGCAAAAAAGGTTAGAACCAGCTCACCTGTTAGCTGCTGCTCAAGGCATGCAGGAGCAAGGAAAAGCTGTGTGACCACACATGTATCAACAATCAAAAAAGGGGTATCCATCTCCTTAAAATTCCAGTTTGATTCAAAAAATAATTTTTAAAATAATGAATCCATGAAGGGATCTAGGGCAGCATGTTTCAAATGCTCGCAGTCGTTGTTTGTAAAAGTTCTAACAAAGAACACCTGCGAGCATATGAAACATGCTGCCCTAGATCCCTCCATGGATTCATTATTTTAAAAGTGAATTTTATTTTTAAATAATATTGGAATTTTAAGGAGCTGGATCCCCCTCTTTTTGACAAACAGTATGGTGGTGCACCAGTGTAGTCAGTGCACATAGGCTTTATGGCAGTGCGCCAGTGTTGTCAGTGCATAGAGACTATAGAACAGTACACCTGTGTAGTTAGTGCACACAGACTGTAGAGTAGTACACCAGTGATGTCAGTTCACATAGACTGCATGGCAGAGTATCAGTTTTTTCTATTTAAGTTAAAGAAGAACTTTAGGTTAAAAATACAGATTGAAAAATCTTAATTATGCTATATATATATATATATATATATATATATATATATATATATATATATATATATATATATATATATATAAATAATAGATATTTAATTATTTCTGTCCTGCAACTGAACAGACAAATACAATTGTTAGAACAGATTGTTAAATTAGTAGAGTTCTGCAATGTCACTTTATGCTCTATATCAATTATCTATTTCCTTCTCAAAACATTCTTTAGGTGAGAATGTAGCAACACATACGGCATCTGTTGGAACTTGACACAATGAGTCTGATACATTAAGACTGGTGTATTGCATGCCAGTATTAAAAAATACTGCTCTGAAGTAATATGTTTTAACAGATTTTTGGGGAGTATACTTTATCCCCTCTATGACCTTGCCCAATAAAAGAAAGGCAGTGTCATTGAGGGGAAAAGAAGCAAATAGAAAATGTTAGATCATACATTTTCAGTGTTATGTCCCTGACTTCTGTTGTTTCTTGTCATTAAAGCATTGGGAGAAAATGAGAGCTGTAATGTCACTAGAATGCCACGTGAGAAGGAACGCTGCACAGTGGGAGGCAGTATCAAACTGGGACAGCAGGGGCTCACCAGTAACATTGACTCTGGGGGCCCTGATCAACTACATGCAAATATTACATTCACAAATTTACTTATGCTGTTATGTAATAATATACTGGGTAGTTTGTAAATTGCATAAAGAGATATACCCTTTCTCTATACTTAGTGAAACAAATGTACTGCGCCATCTACTGTTGGGGGGTAAGTGACATTCTACTAAAAAGGGGCCCAGCGGAGAATCTCCTATGGGCCAGTCTAAGCCTGGTGGGTGTGTATGGAACAGTGAAGGATTATCATGGGAGCAGCATTTATCACATAAACAACAGTTGTTAGTGAAGGAGATTGACAGTATGCACTGATATTTGTAGTAGATCCTCAAGGCTGCTTGTGACAAATACTGCTTCCATGAAGATTTTCACTGCTCCACACTATCTGTCCTCTTCTCCCACCACTGCAATCACACGAAGCAAAGGGAGTGAGGACGGAGTTTGCAAAGTGATCATATTAGATACATTAACCCCTTAACGACCGCGGGCAGTAAAATTACATCCTAGCGCTCATAACGTTACTGCCCGCGGTCTGCCGGCAGCAGCATGCCGCAATCGGCGCACATCTCAGCTGATTTTCACAGCTGAGATGTGTGCCTGCTAGGCACGAGCAGAATCATTATCTGCTCGTGCCGTTTAACCCCTGAAATGGCGCTGTCAATATGTGACAGTGCCATTATAAACGTGATTGCGGTAAAGTTTTACTTACCGCCCGATACCGGAAGTCACGTGACTTGATCAAGTGACTTCCGGTGGTTGTCATGGTAGCACAGGGTCATGTGATGACTCCTGTGTTAGACATGAACCACTTTTACTTTCGCTTTGTACGGAGGCCAGGGAAGAAGGAAGTGCACGTATCTGCTGTTTACAGCTGTGTAGCTGTGATCAGCAGATTGTGCAGAGTGATCGGATTGCTGATCACAATAGCCCCCTAGGGGGACTAGTAAAATAAAAAAAAAAAGTTAAAAAAAAGTTTTAAACTTTCGCCCCATTGAAAATTAAAGGGTTAAAAAAATAAAAAAATATATACACATTTGGTATCGCCACGTTCAGAAATTCCCGATCTATCAAAATATAAAATCAGTTAATCTGATCAGTAAACGGCGTAGCGGCAAAAAAATTCCAAACGCCAATATTACTTTTTTTGTCGCCACAACTTTTGCGCAAAATGCAATAACAGGCAATCAAAACGTAGCATCTGCGCAAAAATGGTACAGTTAAAAACGTCAGCTCGAGTCGCAAAAAATAAGCCATCACTGAGCCATAGATCCCGAAAAATGAGAACGCTACGGGTCACGGAATATGGCGTAAAAAGTGCGCCACTTTTTTCAGACAAACTTCCGATTTTTTTTAACCCCTTATATAAAAGTAAACCTATACATGTTTGATGTCTACGAACTCACACTGACCTGAGACATCACACCCACACATCAGTTTTACCATACAGGGAACACAATGAATAAAATATCTCAAAAACAATAGTGCTATCGCACTTTTTTTGCAATTTTTCTGCATTTGGATTTTTTTTGCCGTTTTCCAGTACACTATATGGTAAAACCTATGGTTTCATTTAAAAGTACAGCTCGTTACGCAAAAAATGAGCCCTCACATGACCATATTGACTGAAAAATAAAAAAGTTACGTCTCTCAGAAAAAGAATGGCGAAAAAAAAAAAACGGAAAGCGAAAAAGCGGCCGGTCATGTAGGGGTAGGGAACCTGTCACCAGATTTGGAGCCTATAAGCTGCGGCCACCACCAATGGGCTCTTATATACAGCATTCTAACAGGCTGCTGTGTAGAACGTAAAAAAACACTTTATAATAAACGAAGCAGATGGGTCAGATGGCTGTCTCTGTTCTCCGAGTGCGGCGCCACTTCTTTTGGCCAACTTTGCCGTTTTTCTTCTGAAGCTAATGTGGATGACGCGTCCGATGTCATCCATTGAGGTTCCGCACATGCGCACTACAATAATTTGATGTGCCCTGCTCAAGACAGATCAAAGTGCGACTGCGCATGACCCCAGTGTCGGCTTCTGTGGATGACATAGGATGCGTCATGCACACAGGCTTCAGAAGACAGAGGACAAAGATGGCCGAAAGAGGAGGCGCTGGTACCGGAGAACGGATACGCCCATCCAACCCATCTGCTCCACACCGACCATTTAGGTAAATATTCTAAAGTGATTTTTACGTTCTACACAGCAGCCTGGGCTCTTATATACAGCATGTTGGAATGCTGTATATAAGAGCCCACTGGTGGTGGCCGCAGCTTATAGGCCCCAAATCTGGTGACAGGTTCCCTTTAAGTCTCACTATATTATACTGCTATGATATATATCGATGGGATTTTTTTTCCTGAAGAAGGAGAAAGTGTTCTCGGAAACGCGTTGAAAAAGAAATCACTTGAACTTCATCCGGATTTGTCTATATGTGAGTGCGGCATTAAACCAATTCTCTGCTGATACACTTATCTTATATTACACTGAAAATTGCCATTTCAGACCTTCCCTGGTGGTGTTTGTATTTTTTTTACCTGACTATGATGTTGCTTTCTTATCATCGGGCAGTGTCATAAAGGGGGAAAGTAAAGAACCCTAGAAACGTCCATCATAAATTTATATATTGGGTTCCTTAAACTTCCAATGCCCACCTTTGGCGATATTGGGAGGGGAAAAAACTAAACGAAAAAGTGTTAATGAGCTCTTTAACCTCCTTTTAGTGATATATACAATTTAAAATGAAAAAATATTGTGAAAGTTTCTCTTTATTTATTCCTGACAAGGAAAATGCTAGTGTTATATTGGATGGTTTTACTTGTCTGCTTCACATAAAGAAAGATATATTTTCCCAAAAAGCTAAATCAGATTCCTCAAATTCTGTTGTACTTGTAAAATGAAATGAAAAAGATTTGGACTGAAGCCTTTGAAATGTATTCATCCTGCGCTGGGAGAAAGCATGACATTTTTTAAATTTCCTGTTTTTATAGCATAATTTTCTCATAAGCAGGGAGTTTCCTCTGGTTGAAACTGTTCAGAAGTGACATGAATAAGTAATCATTTCCTCTCTGGGCCAGTGCTTCATTGTTGTAAAATGCTCAAATTATCTCGATGTAGCTGCAGAAAGCAGATGTTAACCTACCTTCTCTTAATTTGAAGCTGGATCTTTACTTTCCATCTACTTCCCAGGATCTGTTAGAATTGCTGTCTAAAGGGTTAAGGGGTCCAGTCTAAATCCACAAGTCTGGTCACTATATGATCCTCACATCACACGCAATATGCAGACTCCTGACCACATTCCGACACTTGCATTGAGCAAGGCCGCGCACCTCTAGTCAGATGTTGCTGGGAATCTGCATATTGCATACTCGCGGCCATATGACTGCTGTTCCCAGCGCTGACACCAAAGAATCCTCACTGCATACAGTGCACACAATGTGAGGATTCTCAAACCGGCATATCTGATACTAGCGGCCATATGACCACTGTTCCCAGCTCTGACAATGGACAATTCTCGCAGCACACAATGCACACAATGTCACGATTCATAACCGGGAGGAGTGCCAACCGGACAGCCCCACACTCTCCTCCCCCGGCCATCACTGTCAGTGTTAAAGGGCTGGCAGGGTGCAGGGCATGGCCAAGCAGTTCAACAGTGACGAGTACAGCCCTGCACTTTAACAGTGATAGTACCAGTCGGGGAGGGGGGTGTGGGGCATTCCTGCATTTACCGCCCCGGTAGACGCTGTCAGTGTTAAAGACCTGGCAGCGTGCAGCCAAAGTGCTTCAGGTCACCAGAAGTCATATTGTGGGAACCCTGGTATGAACTCCGGTGAACTGAGTGACATCACTGCTGCCAGCTGGGTCCCCCTTGTCAGTGTTTCCTGGAGCCTGGAGAGATCGGACATGTTTTCGGTCTATCCAGGCTCGGATGTAGCAGAGCGAGGACCATCGTTGGATGTCGTGTGGATTAGCAGGAATTTCAAGGTTCTTTTGGGGGTTAATATAGAGGGGAAAGAGGGTGCTGTATTTGATTTCAAATAAAAGATTTTTCTATGTGTTTGTGTTTATTTCTTTTTACTTATAGGATTAGTGATGGCGAGGTCTCATAGACATATACCCATCACTAATTCTGGGGTTGATAACAGTTGTGCACTGTCATTAATCCATCGCACCAGGGCAAACGGGAAGAGCCGTGTAAAGCACTGGGATTGTCACATTTAATGGATGTGACTATTCTGGGGCAGCTGTAGGCTGCTATTCTTAGCCTGGGAGTCCCAATAACTATGGGACTCCCCAGACTGAGAATACCAGCCCCCAGCTGTTGGTCTTTAGCTGGGTATCAAAATTGGGGGGGGGGGGGGGAACCGCATGACCTTTTCTAAATTATTTATTTAAAAAATTAAAAAAAAAAAAAAAGCCGCATGTGCTTTCTCTTATTTTGATACACAGCCAAGATAAGTGATGGCTGAGGGCTGCAGGCTGTAACCGCAGGCTTTATCTGTGCTGGGTATCATAATATGGGGGGAGTCTATGGCAAATGTTTTTTTATTTATTTATTTTTACACCGTGATACTGACCCATAGACAGCGCCTGTGATTGGTTGCAGTCAGATGCTGTTACACAGACTGGGGGCGAGTCTAACTGCAACCAATCAAAGAAGACACTAGGACGGCCGGTGGGCGGGTAAAGAAATGCATATGGTGAGCAAATATGAGTGGCCCAGAAAGTGAAGGCGATGCCGCAGGAGCAGTGTACAGCCACGCCAGAGCCTTCACAAGTATGTAGTGCTTGCTTCACTCTTATTTTCCTAATTTTTGTTTATTTTTTTTATTTCATGAGTGCCAGATCTGGATCAATATCTGGAATCCCAGGCCCGGGTCTGGCACTCGGGTACCTTTGAAACCATGTGGAAATTACAGTCTGGGTACGCCCATCACTAATTGCAATATATCAGTGGTGATCTAGGATTGCAACAGTGAGTGTCAAGAATTTTTACTGAGCTTAGTTGTGCTCACTTTGAAGTATGCAAATAGGGCTGCACCACATTTGGATATTTATGTCCTAATTCACACATCTGATTTTCATGTGCATGTTCTATCCATTTGGTATTTTTTTAAGGATGAGACATAAACAAAAAACTTGTCTTGATCTTGCTGTTCCATACCTGTTATGGTGACTCCTGATATTACCTTTATTTACGCTCAAAACATCCACTACAGTGATGAGTGCTGGTGAGAAATTGTAGTTTCTAGTATGCTAAGTCATATGTACCTCCCAATTATACAATAATAATTATTGTGCAAGTTTTTACAAAGAAGTGGTCCCCGTTATTTCTTTTTAATACAGACTTTTAAGACCTGGGCCCTTAGGCCTAGGGGGCCCATGAAGTCCTTTTGGTCTACATAAAAAGACGAATTCTGTTAAAGAACTTCAATAATTGGGGCATATGAACTTCAAGTTACGCCATTGTTTACACCCTTTTGTACAAAGGGATATGTTGCCACAAAGTCCTGTCCTCTGACTTTACAGATGTTAACCATTCCAGCCTGGATCTTTTCAAGGCTTGAACTTCTACTAATGGATCTATTGCCTAAAATGTGATTTACAGTAACCCTTGGAAAGACTCCTTGTTTCTTAAGGAAACCATATTTCTCCCGCTGTTTTCAGTGTTTGCTTGATGTTAAACACTGATATTTACCCAAAGCTATAAAATAAACACAGTGAGACAGCCCGACCTGCTGCTGCTAAATTGCACACAAGCCTGCACTCTGATCATAAACGTATCTGTCTGTCCCAACTCCTCCCATTTCTTGATAATTTCATTTCCTGAATCCTGGAAGGAAGAGAGATAAATATTAAGTGGTCCACATGATTGTGATTAAGCTCTGTAATGCATTCTTCATCTGGATCCCAGCTGGTGCCGCATCTCAATTACTCCTCCAGCTCCATCCCTAAAGATACCGGCTTATTGATGTATTAAGTAATACAGGATGATTCAGCTTTAAAAATCTCCAAATGTTTTCTCAAATCTGTGCTGACCTCAATCAATTATTATGCCTCAATTAGGGCAGAAGGTGGTCTTGGGGCTTTTCCAAATGAACTTCATTTAAGTCTACCAAACAACATGTGCTCATTTCTTGAATCATTGTATAAGTAATGTTAGGACATGTACCCAGAACAGAATATTCTTAAAAACCATGTGTCTTTAAGTGACAAATTGCTTGACCGGAATGGACCCTGTGTATTTAAGACTACAAATATTTATTTTTACATGGCAGTGAGCATGGTGGTGTCCAGTATATACAGATATTGATGTTAAGATTAAATCAACCAAGGTGGCAGAGGTTAATTCCACCGGGGAATTATAAAATGTTTTCACGTGATGTGAACAGAATTCCTATCCTGTAATAAAGCATTTAGCCGGAGTCCCTGACCTGACTAGGTGGGCTAAGTGCATGGTATGGGCCATGAAATTTTAGGTTTCTATCTTAAACATAATTAACATTGCTGAACTACAGCATCAAAGCGCTGAGGTTCTGTTGAGACTTTGAGGTCACTATTGTTAGAAAGGGAAGTAGACATTTTTAAAGTTTTGCTCATTTATTTTAGGGATGAATACTAAGGGTTTGTGCGATCTGCGTCTTTTCCAGGCGTATTCTGCTTAAAACCAGCCTGAAAAAAGTGCAAAAAAAGTTCCACAAAGTATGAACGTGAGCACAGCAATGTGAAAACAGCCTGACATAGGTTTTATCATTTTTCACTTCTTATAACCACTTCAGGCTTTAAAGGGAACATGCGCGCTTCTCATTCGCGCAGCCTTCTTAGCCGGATGCACCTTACAAATATGTCCTCTCCGTTTGGTCTTTGATTCTGCAGTGTACTTGAGCCAGGTTAGAGGTTCCGGTCATGCGCTGTGTCGGGTGTTTGCTTACCGGCTTTAGATGGGCTCTGCGTATGACCGGAACCTCTAACCGGGCTCAAGTACACTGCAAAATCAAAGACCAAACGAAGAGGACATATTTGTAAATTTCTAGGTGGTAATGATGACGTTGCTCATGTAAATCCATAGTATCACGACCACGGGGCGAGGCAACGCCCAGGGGACTAGACACTCTGTCACTTACATAGGGAACATGTAAGTTATAAAACGGTTTTTTGTATTATACATTCATTTTACCCAATATGACAACACAGGGATGGGTAGGAAGGGGTTTCTAGGCCACACATCACCCTGCTTGTAGGTTAGAGCGCATATGGGACCTGATAGGTTCCCTTTAAAAGAAGCAAAATGAAGTGACCAGTCCATTCTTCAGACGGTTTCTGAAATAGACAAAAAAGAAAAAATGGCACAAAGGAAAATGAAAGACGACACTTCAGGAAAAACACCGTCATCATTTTCCTGAAGCATCCTCCTAGAGATCCAGGTATGCCGGCATCTAAGACACTGTGTGCACATTCCTTACAGCCAAGCAGTCATTTGTTAAGAAATATTCAGCTTTGATGTGATAGTATTGCCTGTATCATATGCAAATACTTGTTAGGTTGTGTTCACTCACATTGTATGTGCCGAATGTGGACCTGCTGTAAATTTTTCAAAGAATTTGCAACAGAAATGCAAAGTTTATAGAGTTGTCTGGTTTTATACAATAAGAGGAGTGCTGCTTAAGCTATAAAATAAGGTCTTTGATAGGTAATGACCAGTGGCGTACTGCCAATGGCGGCAGATCACTCTACCGATACAGTGGGGAAAAAAGTATTTCGTCAGCCACCAATTGTGCAAGTTCTCCCACTTAAAAAGATGAGAGAGGCCTGTAATTGACATCATAGGTAGACCACAACTATGAGAGACAAAATGAGAAAACAAATCCAGAAAATCCCCTTCTCTGATTTGGCAAGATATTTTTTGCAAATTATGGTGGAAAATAAGTATTTGGTCAATAACAAAAGTTCATCTCAATATTTTGTTATATATCCTTTGTTGGCAATGACAGAGGTCAAACGTTTTCTGTAAGTCTTCACAAGGTTGGCACACACTGTTGGTGGTATGTTGGCCCATTCCTCCATGCAGATCTACTCTAGAGCAGTGATGTTTTGGGCCTGTCGCTGGGCAACACAGACTTCAACTCCCTCCAAAGATTTTCTATGGGTCTCCTACAAACACGACGAGTTGTGTTTCTACCAAACAGTTCTACTTTGGTTTCATCAGACCATATGACATTCTCCCAATACTCTTCTGGATAATCCAAATAATCTCTAGCAAACTTCAGATGACCCGGACATGCATTGGCTTAAGCAGGGGAACACATCTGGCACTGCAGGATCTGAGTCCCTGGTGGCGTGGTGTATTACTGATAGTAGCCTTTGTTACGGTGGTCCCAGCTCTATTCAGGTCATTCACTAGGTCTCCCCATGTGGTTATGGGATTTTCACTTACCGTTCTTGTGATCATTCTGATCCCACGGGGTGAGATCTTACGTGGAGCCCTAGATAGAGGGAGATTATCAGTGGTCTTGTATGTCTTCCATTTTCTTATTATTCTTCCCACAGTTGATTTCATCACACCAAGCTGCTTGCCTATTGTAGATTCAGTCTTCCCAGCCTGGTGCAGGGCTACAATTTTGTTTCTGGTGTCCTTCGACAGCTCTTTGGTTTTCACCAAAGTGGAGTTTGGAGTGTGACTGTTTGAGGTTGTGGACAGGTGTCTTTAATACTGTTAAACTCAAACAGGTGCCATTACTACAGGTAATGAGTGGAGGCCAGAGGAGCCTCTTAAAGAAAAAGTTACACTTCTGTGAGAGCCAGAAATTTTGCATGTTTTTAGGTGACTATATACTTATTTTCCACCATGATTTAAAAAAAAAAAAAAAAAAAAAAAAAAAAATCTTGCCAAATCAGACAAGGTGATTTTCTGGATTTGTCTTCTCATTGTGTCTCTCATAGTTGTGGTCTACCTATGATGTCAATTACAGGCCTCTCTCATCTTTTTAACTGGGAGAACTTGCACAATTGGTGGCTGACTAAATACTTTTTTCCCCACTGTATGGGTCCCGGTCACCGCCTAGCATCGCAGTTTCAACTGTATTGTCATTGTAAATAACAATACACTTGAAAATGATGAAAGAGGGAACTGTCCGCTGATGCTCATTCCTCAGGTGTGATGACATCACTATATCACACCCACTGTACTGAGATGTGCAGCTCTTCAAGACGCTCACTGCAGAGACCAGGGCAGCGGGGAACGAAAAGATATGAGTATTTTATCTTTTTTTAAATTTTTCTTCAATGAAAGAGGACACTGTGGTGGCCATCATACTGTTTGGGGGTGGGTGTGCATTATGCTACGTGCAAAGCAATATGGGGCCCATTATACTATATGGATGGCAATGTGGGGGGCATGTAACTATATGGAGATCTATGTGGGCCCATTATAGTGTATGGAGGGCAATGTGGAGTACATAATACTATATGAATTAATATGGGACATGCATTATACTATATAGAAGGTAATGTACAGCCTTTATAATATATGGAGGACTATGTGGTGTGCATTATGTTATATGGAAGGCAATGTAGGGCCATTATACTGTATGGAAGACTATTGTGGGGCGCATTATAGTGTCTGGAGAGCTATGTGTGACCCATTATAATATTTGGAGGACTATGTGGGGGCATTATGCTGTTTTCAGGGCTGTGATGAAAGCCATTGTACTGTATGGAGGGCTGTGTGTGTCACAATTGGGGATCATACTGTGTTGAAGTTACCATAGCTTGCCAGGAAGCTACAATAGGGTCATCATACTGTGTGTGTATAGAGTACTGTGAAAGTATTTGTGAAGCCCCGCTAGTATGTGTCGGTGCAGTACCTTCAGGGACTCCACGTGGATGGAACAGTCTGGTCACAGGTAGGGAACCTTCTTCTTTTATTGTCGTGACGCCACTCTCAGTATTGCGGTCAGCGGGGACCGCCACTGCAGATTAAGGGGATGCCTGGGGCTGATGGTGGGTGCAGTCAGTATGTTAGCCCCCTGAGAGTGAGGCAAGCCCCAGGCCCCGGTGTATGGGTGTGGGACCACAGGTCGCAGAATGACTCAAACACAGTCCAAGAAGTCTTTCAACGTGTTTACTCACTGTTTGGAGGTCACGGTGAGATGCCCGGGCGACACTGTGATAACCAGGTTGAACCAGGAATTCCAGGAGGCCGTTCTGAGGGTAGCTGTCCACTCGCCTTCCTTGCACTCTTTCTGTTTTAGGAGGATCCTTTGCTTGAAGCGTGGTAGGACCCCTCCAGGGAAGCTGTTACCACCCTGCTCCCCTCTCTCTGGCTCGTCTGCCGGCAGCGTGGCCTTGGTGGGATGGCTTCTGGCCCTGTCCCCTTATGGGCCTGGTGATTGCTGCTAGGCTCAAGCTCTGTGTAGTCGTGGTGAGGGCATGAAGTACCCCCCCCACCTGTAGGTTAAGCAGCTCTGGATGATCTGCTGCCTGTACTGGGGACCTAGTTCCCCTTGTGTGCTCGGATACCGGGATCTCCGTACTCAGCCACCCTTCTCTCTGGATGATTTTCAGGCCGACCCACGGTACTCCTTTCTCCCCCGCTTTCAGCTACTGCACTCCTCAGGACCTGTCTGACACGAGAGCTCCTCTGCTCCCTTCCACACACTTCAACTTCTTCCTCTAGACTCCCCTCTTCCTCTCTCTCTCTGCCCTGCTTCCTAGCAACCAGCCCCTGAACACACCCCCAGCTGGGAATTGAAAGTTAACCCCTTCTGGCTACCCAAGGGTCCCCTCTGGTGATGTGGGAAGCCTGATCACTATATGTTTGTGTGTGCACCTCATCCTGGCCTTTGGAGATTACCTGGAAGCATTGCTCCCGCATGGGTGCAATACTCTGTGGTGCCTGACCAAGTCAGGGGCGCCACATTCCCCCTTAGTTATCATCAGCACGTCCTCGGGCTGCAAAGACAAGAGAAAGAAAAAAGGTAATTACAAACTTTTTCCACACAGGGGCAATTATTTACATTTAAACATACCAGGTACCATTCCACCACCAACCACCCACATGTCCGAACCCCACCCAAAAACCTCCAGGAGGTAGGTCGCCGGTCCTTTTGGTGACCAGGGCTGGGCCATCACATTCCCCAGACCTTTCCTCCAATCTTCCTCTCCTGAGGAGAGTGGTGTAAGGTAGGCCCCATAAACAGGCGTACCCGCTTCCGAGTGTTGGAGGGCAGGCCCCATAAACAGGCGTGCCCCCTTGTTGGTGCAGAGCCATGCCCCTCAACAGGCAGACTCTGGGGTTGATACCAAGGAGGTAACTTTTTACAATGCAAAAGTTTGTGGTTAAATCCAGTTCATAACCAGTGGTCTAACATTTTAAGAAGGTCTCACAATAGTCCTTGTGGGCACATTTCACTTAAACGTTACCTAACTGTAAACAGGTTAAACATTACATTTCATACAGTCACTTTGAACTAAACTGTACTTTCTCTATAGCGTAATGGGAGCTGACCAAAGTTGCTGCGGGTTGACCTACGCAGTACTATACTGTCATCTGTCTGAGGTTGTGTCCTCCCACCCGATGTATGTGTCTCAATGTGAATAATAGGTGTGCTAGGTATTGATACCAGTGCATGGTCTTCTGCTTCAGCTACATTTGGCTCTTCCAGGTTCTGAACAGGTTCTTCTGGGTCTCTTACTTCTCCAGATTGAGGGAATGTAATAACCGGAATAACTACTGCTCCATTGTATTGAGGCCAACTTGCTGGAAAATCTCCAAGTACAGTATGAATCATCTTTTCTTTTGGTTCTTGAACTGGCAAAGGGTTGGGAATTTCTTCAGGGATTCTTAGTTGTTCAGGACATTTCTTTAAGCGATCTCTAGAAACGACAGCTGTTGTTTTTCCTCCATCTTTGCTGATAAGGCATGTCTTTTCATTGCTAAGCGTCGATGGTAACACAGTATAGGGTTCTTCTTCCCAGTGATTGTCAAGTTTATGACGTCTTCTCTTTCTTTTGAGAACTATATCTCCTGGCATCAAAGGAACAGCAGGTGCTTTTCGATTGTAGGCCTTTTCTTGTTTCTCACGCTGCTGAGTCAGGCTTCGCTCCACACACTCTTGTACTTTCTTGTATTGGGCTTGGCGGTTGGAATCCCAATCAGCACCTTGTAGATGGTCTTCAGGGGTCTCAACTCCCATTTCCAGATCTACTGGCAATCTCCCTGGTCTGGCCCTCATCAGGTATGCCGGTGTGCAGTTCGTGGAACTCACAGGGATGTTGTTATACATGTCCACTAGATCGGGCAGTTTTTCCGGCCACTGACTTCGTTCTTCTAGTGGGAGCGTCTTCAAAAGGTCGAGAATGATGTGGTTCATCTTCTCACACATGCCATTGGTCTGAGGATGGTAAGGCGTAGTACGGATCTTCTGGCAGCCGTATAGGTTACAAAACTCCTTAAACACTTCAGCTTCAAAGGCTGGTCCTTGGTCAGTGAGCACTTGATCTGGATAGCCATGTGGTCGACAGAAGTGTGTCTGGAAAGCTTTGGCTGCAGTTTGACCTGTCAAGTCCTTGACTGGTACTACCACCAGGAATCTGGAGTAGTGGTCAACCATAGTGAGAGCGTAGTTGTAGCCTTGTCTGCTGGGTGCCAACTTTACATGGTCCAGGGCCACGATCTCCAGGGGCCGTTTAGTTTGGATTGGCTGGAGTGGTGCTCTCTGGCTGTGCTGGTCTTTTCTTCTAAGATTGCAGGGCCCGCAGTTTCGACACCACTTCTCTAGGGCAGATCTCATGCCCACCCAGTAGAATCTTACTTTAAGTAGGGCCTCCAGTTTCTTCCAACCAAAGTGGCCTGCACCATTGTGATAGGCTTCTAGCACCATCCTCGTATCCTTCTGTGGTACAATCACTTGCCACACCTTCTCATGCGTCCTCGGGTCAATGATGCTCCTGTAAAGTTTGTCTTGATAGATGAATAATCGACCCCTCTCCTTCCATAGGTACTGTGCCTCAGGTGGGGCTCCTTTGTCAAGGCTGGCGCCCGGCTGGCTGATCAGTTTCTTTACCAAGCCTACCGCTGGATCATTTTCCTGGGTCTCCTTCCAGTTGTAGTGAGGTAGTGGGTTCAGGGTCACCTCTTGGCGGTTGGCACGCGACTGCCGACACTGTTTTGCTCCATGGCGATGGAACGCTGGCAGCTCAATCTCTTCAAGATCATCTACATCTTCACCCTCGTCTGCTAGGTGAGGCATCCTGGACAGAGCATCTGCGTTGCCGTTCTTGCGGCCAGCTCGATACTTGACAGTAAAGTCATAATTCGCCAGTCGGGCTACCCAACGCTGCTCCATGGCACCCAATTTAGCAGTATCCAAGTGGGTCAGGGGGTTGTTGTCCGTGAAGACAGTGAATTTGGTGGCTGCCAAGTAGTGCTTGAACCGCTCTGTGATAGCCCATACCATGGCCAGGAACTCTAGCTTGAATGAGCTATAATTCTCTGGGTTTCTTTCAGTAGGCCTGAGCTTCCTGCTGGCGTAAGCAATCACACGCTCTTTGCCTCCCTGCACCTGTGAAAGCACTGCTCCCAGTCCCACATTACTGGCATCGGTGTACAGTACGAATGGCAGACCGTAGTCAGGGTAGGCTAGGATCTCTTCACCCGTCAAGGCCCCTTTCATTTGTCTGAAGGAGTGTTCTTCTGCTTCTCCCCAGTGAAATGGCGGGCCGGAGATCTTTCCTTTCTTCTTTGGGTGGCCTACCAGGAGCTCTTGCAAAGGCGCTGCCATTTTCGTGTAGCCCTTGATGAACCTTCTGTAGTAGCCTACCAAGCCAAGGAACTGACGTACCTCCCGGACGGTAGTAGGTGTGGGCCATTCCTGGATGACTGTGACCTTCTCTGGGTCCGGTGCTACTCCTTCTGCACTGACCACGTGACCTAGGTACTGGACCTTTGGCTTCAGTAGATGGCACTTGGATGGTTTCAGCTTCATTCCATATCGGGATAGCGCTTCAAAGACTTCAGCCAGGTGTTTCAGGTGGTCCTCGTAGGTCTTGGAGTACACGATGACATCATCCAGGTATAGCAGGACGGTTTCAAAGTTGAGGTGCCCTAGGCAGCATTCCATAAGCCTCTGGAAGGTCCCGGGGGCATTGCAGAGTCCAAATGGCATGCTGTTGAACTCACAGAGGCCCATTGGGGTGGTGAAGGCCGTCTTCTCCCGATCTTCTTCTGCTACAGATACTTGCCAGTAGCCACTAGTAAGATCTAGGGTAGAAAAGTAGTTAGAGGCTTTCAAGGCAGCGAGGGATTCCTCTATCCTTGGCAAAGGGTATTCAAATTGTCTCTCCAGTAAAGGAGACAAACTCTAGCACAGCGCCACCTATTTGAAGTAGCGATCCTAAAAGTCACAAGTGGATTTTTGACAATCCTTTGCAATATGACTCAGGATATATAAGCCAGATCAGAATCCCAATTTGCAGACACGGTGTTTCGGGGTGCTTGCCCCTCGTCAGTGCAAAGTATGGGGGTGTCTGATCTGGCTCATGAGAAAGCTATGTGGGGACCACGGGGGAACACTATTCTCTTTAAGGAGACTTTGCAAGCCAGTCTGGCTGCCAGGTAAGGGGACTTATAGCTGCAATGCCCCTAAAATTCCACGGGGGAACACTATTCTCCTTAAGGAGACTTTGCAAGCCAGTCTGGCTGCCAGGTAAGGGGACTTATAGCTGCAATGCCCCTCTGGGAAATATTCAAATTGTCTCTCCAGTAAAGGAGACAAACTCTAGCACAGCGCCACCTATTTGAAGTAGCGATCCTAAAAGTCACAAGTGGATTTTTGACAATCCTTTGCAATATGACTCAGGATATATAAGCCAGATCAGAATCCCAATTTGCAGACACGGTGTTTCGGGGTGCTTGCCCCTCGTCAGTGCAAAGTATGGGGGTGTCTGATCTGGCTCATGAGAAAGCTATGTGGGGACCACGGGGGAACACTATTCTCTTTAAGGAGACTTTGCAAGCCAGTCTGGCTGCCAGGTAAGGGGACTTATAGCTGCAATGCCCCTAAAATTCCACGGGGGAACACTATTCTCCTTAAGGAGACTTTGCAAGCCAGTCTGGCTGCCAGGTAAGGGGACTTATAGCTGCAATGCCCCTCTGGGAAATATTCAAATTGTCTCTCCAGTAAAGGAGACAAACTCTAGCACAGCGCCACCTATTTGAAGTAGCGATCCTAAAAGTCACAAGTGGATTTTTGACAATCCTTTGCAATATGACTCAGGATATATAAGCCAGATCAGAATCCCAATTTGCAGACACGGTGTTTCGGGGTGCTTGCCCCTCGTCAGTGCAAAGTATGGGGGTGTCTGATCTGGCTCATGAGAAAGCTATGTGGGGACCACGGGGGAACACTATTCTCTTTAAGGAGACTTTGCAAGCCAGTCTGGCTGCCAGGTAAGGGGACTTATAGCTGCAATGCCCCTAAAATTCCACGGGGGAACACTATTCTCCTTAAGGAGACTTTGCAAGCCAGTCTGGCTGCCAGGTAAGGGGACTTATAGCTGCAATGCCCCTCTGGGAAATATTCAAATTGTCTCTCCAGTAAAGGAGACAAACTCTAGCACAGCGCCACCTATTTGAAGTAGCGATCCTAAAAGTCACAAGTGGATTTTTGACAATCCTTTGCAATATGACTCAGGATATATAAGCCAGATCAGAATCCCAATTTGCAGACACGGTGTTTCGGGGTGCTTGCCCCTCGTCAGTGCAAAGTATGGGGGTGTCTGATCTGGCTCATGAGAAAGCTATGTGGGGACCACGGGGGAACACTATTCTCTTTAAGGAGACTTTGCAAGCCAGTCTGGCTGCCAGGTAAGGGGACTTATAGCTGCAATGCCCCTAAAATTCCACGGGGGAACACTATTCTCCTTAAGGAGACTTTGCAAGCCAGTCTGGCTGCCAGGTAAGGGGACTTATAGCTGCAATGCCCCTCTGGGAAATATTCAAATTGTCTCTCCAGTAAAGGAGACAAACTCTAGCACAGCGCCACCTATTTGAAGTAGCGATCCTAAAAGTCACAAGTGGATTTTTGACAATCCTTTGCAATATGACTCAGGATATATAAGCCAGATCAGAATCCCAATTTGCAGACACGGTGTTTCGGGGTGCTTGCCCCTCGTCAGTGCAAAGTATGGGGGTGTCTGATCTGGCTCATGAGAAAGCTATGTGGGGACCACGGGGGAACACTATTCTCTTTAAGGAGACTTTGCAAGCCAGTCTGGCTGCCAGGTAAGGGGACTTATAGCTGCAATGCCCCTAAAATTCCACGGGGGAACACTATTCTCCTTAAGGAGACTTTGCAAGCCAGTCTGGCTGCCAGGTAAGGGGACTTATAGCTGCAATGCCCCTCTGGGAAATATTCAAATTGTCTCTCCAGTAAAGGAGACAAACTCTAGCACAGCGCCACCTATTTGAAGTAGCGATCCTAAAAGTCACAAGTGGATTTTTGACAATCCTTTGCAATATGACTCAGGATATATAAGCCAGATCAGAATCCCAATTTGCAGACACGGTGTTTCGGGGTGCTTGCCCCTCGTCAGTGCAAAGTATGGGGGTGTCTGATCTGGCTCATGAGAAAGCTATGTGGGGACCACGGGGGAACACTATTCTCTTTAAGGAGACTTTGCAAGCCAGTCTGGCTGCCAGGTAAGGGGACTTATAGCTGCAATGCCCCTAAAATTCCACGGGGGAACACTATTCTCCTTAAGGAGACTTTGCAAGCCAGTCTGGCTGCCAGGTAAGGGGACTTATAGCTGCAATGCCCCTCTGGGAAATATTCAAATTGTCTCTCCAGTAAAGGAGACAAACTCTAGCACAGCGCCACCTATTTGAAGTAGCGATCCTAAAAGTCACAAGTGGATTTTTGACAATCCTTTGCAATATGACTCAGGATATATAAGCCAGATCAGAATCCCAATTTGCAGACACGGTGTTTCGGGGTGCTTGCCCCTCGTCAGTGCAAAGTATGGGGGTGTCTGATCTGGCTCATGAGAAAGCTATGTGGGGACCACGGGGGAACACTATTCTCTTTAAGGAGACTTTGCAAGCCAGTCTGGCTGCCAGGTAAGGGGACTTATAGCTGCAATGCCCCTAAAATTCCACGGGGGAACACTATTCTCCTTAAGGAGACTTTGCAAGCCAGTCTGGCTGCCAGGTAAGGGGACTTATAGCTGCAATGCCCCTCTGGGAAATATTCAAATTGTCTCTCCAGTAAAGGAGACAAACTCTAGCACAGCGCCACCTATTTGAAGTAGCGATCCTAAAAGTCACAAGTGGATTTTTGACAATCCTTTGCAATATGACTCAGGATATATAAGCCAGATCAGAATCCCAATTTGCAGACACGGTGTTTCGGGGTGCTTGCCCCTCGTCAGTGCAAAGTATGGGGGTGTCTGATCTGGCTCATGAGAAAGCTATGTGGGGACCACGGGGGAACACTATTCTCTTTAAGGAGACTTTGCAAGCCAGTCTGGCTGCCAGGTAAGGGGACTTATAGCTGCAATGCCCCTAAAATTCCACGGGGGAACACTATTCTCCTTAAGGAGACTTTGCAAGCCAGTCTGGCTGCCAGGTAAGGGGACTTATAGCTGCAATGCCCCTCTGGGAAATATTCAAATTGTCTCTCCAGTAAAGGAGACAAACTCTAGCACAGCGCCACCTATTTGAAGTAGCGATCCTAAAAGTCACAAGTGGATTTTTGACAATCCTTTGCAATATGACTCAGGATATATAAGCCAGATCAGAATCCCAATTTGCAGACACGGTGTTTCGGGGTGCTTGCCCCTCGTCAGTGCAAAGTATGGGGGTGTCTGATCTGGCTCATGAGAAAGCTATGTGGGGACCACGGGGGAACACTATTCTCTTTAAGGAGACTTTGCAAGCCAGTCTGGCTGCCAGGTAAGGGGACTTATAGCTGCAATGCCCCTAAAATTCCACGGGGGAACACTATTCTCCTTAAGGAGACTTTGCAAGCCAGTCTGGCTGCCAGGTAAGGGGACTTATAGCTGCAATGCCCCTCTGGGAAATATTCAAATTGTCTCTCCAGTAAAGGAGACAAACTCTAGCACAGCGCCACCTATTTGAAGTAGCGATCCTAAAAGTCACAAGTGGATTTTTGACAATCCTTTGCAATATGACTCAGGATATATAAGCCAGATCAGAATCCCAATTTGCAGACACGGTGTTTCGGGGTGCTTGCCCCTCGTCAGTGCAAAGTATGGGGGTGTCTGATCTGGCTCATGAGAAAGCTATGTGGGGACCACGGGGGAACACTATTCTCTTTAAGGAGACTTTGCAAGCCAGTCTGGCTGCCAGGTAAGGGGACTTATAGCTGCAATGCCCCTAAAATTCCACGGGGGAACACTATTCTCCTTAAGGAGACTTTGCAAGCCAGTCTGGCTGCCAGGTAAGGGGACTTATAGCTGCAATGCCCCTCTGGGAAATATTCAAATTGTCTCTCCAGTAAAGGAGACAAACTCTAGCACAGCGCCACCTATTTGAAGTAGCGATCCTAAAAGTCACAAGTGGATTTTTGACAATCCTTTGCAATATGACTCAGGATATATAAGCCAGATCAGAATCCCAATTTGCAGACACGGTGTTTCGGGGTGCTTGCCCCTCGTCAGTGCAAAGTATGGGGGTGTCTGATCTGGCTCATGAGAAAGCTATGTGGGGACCACGGGGGAACACTATTCTCTTTAAGGAGACTTTGCAAGCCAGTCTGGCTGCCAGGTAAGGGGACTTATAGCTGCAATGCCCCTAAAATTCCACGGGGGAACACTATTCTCCTTAAGGAGACTTTGCAAGCCAGTCTGGCTGCCAGGTAAGGGGACTTATAGCTGCAATGCCCCTCTGGGAAATATTCAAATTGTCTCTCCAGTAAAGGAGACAAACTCTAGCACAGCGCCACCTATTTGAAGTAGCGATCCTAAAAGTCACAAGTGGATTTTTGACAATCCTTTGCAATATGACTCAGGATATATAAGCCAGATCAGAATCCCAATTTGCAGACACGGTGTTTCGGGGTGCTTGCCCCTCGTCAGTGCAAAGTATGGGGGTGTCTGATCTGGCTCATGAGAAAGCTATGTGGGGACCACGGGGGAACACTATTCTCTTTAAGGAGACTTTGCAAGCCAGTCTGGCTGCCAGGTAAGGGGACTTATAGCTGCAATGCCCCTAAAATTCCACGGGGGAACACTATTCTCCTTAAGGAGACTTTGCAAGCCAGTCTGGCTGCCAGGTAAGGGGACTTATAGCTGCAATGCCCCTCTGGGAAATATTCAAATTGTCTCTCCAGTAAAGGAGACAAACTCTAGCACAGCGCCACCTATTTGAAGTAGCGATCCTAAAAGTCACAAGTGGATTTTTGACAATCCTTTGCAATATGACTCAGGATATATAAGCCAGATCAGAATCCCAATTTGCAGACACGGTGTTTCGGGGTGCTTGCCCCTCGTCAGTGCAAAGTATGGGGGTGTCTGATCTGGCTCATGAGAAAGCTATGTGGGGACCACGGGGGAACACTATTCTCTTTAAGGAGACTTTGCAAGCCAGTCTGGCTGCCAGGTAAGGGGACTTATAGCTGCAATGCCCCTAAAATTCCACGGGGGAACACTATTCTCCTTAAGGAGACTTTGCAAGCCAGTCTGGCTGCCAGGTAAGGGGACTTATAGCTGCAATGCCCCTCTGGGAAATATTCAAATTGTCTCTCCAGTAAAGGAGACAAACTCTAGCACAGCGCCACCTATTTGAAGTAGCGATCCTAAAAGTCACAAGTGGATTTTTGACAATCCTTTGCAATATGACTCAGGATATATAAGCCAGATCAGAATCCCAATTTGCAGACACGGTGTTTCGGGGTGCTTGCCCCTCGTCAGTGCAAAGTATGGGGGTGTCTGATCTGGCTCATGAGAAAGCTATGTGGGGACCACGGGGGAACACTATTCTCTTTAAGGAGACTTTGCAAGCCAGTCTGGTTGCCAGGTAAGGGGACTTATAGCTGCAATGCCCCTAAAATTCCACGGGGAAACACTATTCTCCTTAAGGAGACTTTGCAAGCCAGTCTGGCTGCCAGGTAAGGGGACTTATAGCTGCAATGCCCCTCTGGGAAATATTCAAATTGTCTCTCCAGTAAAGGAGACAAACTCTAGCACAGCGCCACCTATTTGAAGTAGCGATCCTAAAAGTCACAAGTGGATTTTTGACAATCCTTTGCAATATGACTCAGGATATATAAGCCAGATCAGAATCCCAATTTGCAGACACGGTGTTTCGGGGTGCTTGCCCCTCGTCAGTGCAAAGTATGGGGGTGTCTGATCTGGCTCATGAGAAAGCTATGTGGGGACCACGGGGGAACACTATTCTCTTTAAGGAGACTTTGCAAGCCAGTCTGGCTGCCAGGTAAGGGGACTTATAGCTGCAATGCCCCTAAAATTCCACGGGGGAACACTATTCTCCTTAAGGAGACTTTGCAAGCCAGTCTGGCTGCCAGGTAAGGGGACTTATAGCTGCAATGCCCCTCTGGGAAATATTCAAATTGTCTCTCCAGTAAAGGAGACAAACTCTAGCACAGCGCCACCTATTTGAAGTAGCGATCCTAAAAGTCACAAGTGGATTTTTGACAATCCTTTGCAATATGACTCAGGATATATAAGCCAGATCAGAATCCCAATTTGCAGACACGGTGTTTCGGGGTGCTTGCCCCTCGTCAGTGCAAAGTATGGGGGTGTCTGATCTGGCTCATGAGAAAGCTATGTGGGGACCACGGGGGAACACTATTCTCTTTAAGGAGACTTTGCAAGCCAGTCTGGCTGCCAGGTAAGGGGACTTATAGCTGCAATGCCCCTAAAATTCCACGGGGGAACACTATTCTCCTTAAGGAGACTTTGCAAGCCAGTCTGGCTGCCAGGTAAGGGGACTTATAGCTGCAATGCCCCTCTGGGAAATATTCAAATTGTCTCTCCAGTAAAGGAGACAAACTCTAGCACAGCGCCACCTATTTGAAGTAGCGATCCTAAAAGTCACAAGTGGATTTTTGACAATCCTTTGCAATATGACTCAGGATATATAAGCCAGATCAGAATCCCAATTTGCAGACACGGTGTTTCGGGGTGCTTGCCCCTCGTCAGTGCAAAGTATGGGGGTGTCTGATCTGGCTCATGAGAAAGCTATGTGGGGACCACGGGGGAACACTATTCTCTTTAAGGAGACTTTGCAAGCCAGTCTGGCTGCCAGGTAAGGGGACTTATAGCTGCAATGCCCCTAAAATTCCACGGGGGAACACTATTCTCCTTAAGGAGACTTTGCAAGCCAGTCTGGCTGCCAGGTAAGGGGACTTATAGCTGCAATGCCCCTCTGGGAAATATTCAAATTGTCTCTCCAGTAAAGGAGACAAACTCTAGCACAGCGCCACCTATTTGAAGTAGCGATCCTAAAAGTCACAAGTGGATTTTTGACAATCCTTTGCAATATGACTCAGGATATATAAGCCAGATCAGAATCCCAATTTGCAGACACGGTGTTTCGGGGTGCTTGCCCCTCGTCAGTGCAAAGTATGGGGGTGTCTGATCTGGCTCATGAGAAAGCTATGTGGGGACCACGGGGGAACACTATTCTCTTTAAGGAGACTTTGCAAGCCAGTCTGGCTGCCAGGTAAGGGGACTTATAGCTGCAATGCCCCTAAAATTCCACGGGGGAACACTATTCTCCTTAAGGAGACTTTGCAAGCCAGTCTGGCTGCCAGGTAAGGGGACTTATAGCTGCAATGCCCCTCTGGGAAATATTCAAATTGTCTCTCCAGTAAAGGAGACAAACTCTAGCACAGCGCCACCTATTTGAAGTAGCGATCCTAAAAGTCACAAGTGGATTTTTGACAATCCTTTGCAATATGACTCAGGATATATAAGCCAGATCAGAATCCCAATTTGCAGACACGGTGTTTCGGGGTGCTTGCCCCTCGTCAGTGCAAAGTATGGGGGTGTCTGATCTGGCTCATGAGAAAGCTATGTGGGGACCACGGGGGAACACTATTCTCTTTAAGGAGACTTTGCAAGCCAGTCTGGCTGCCAGGTAAGGGGACTTATAGCTGCAATGCCCCTAAAATTCCACGGGGGAACACTATTCTCCTTAAGGAGACTTTGCAAGCCAGTCTGGCTGCCAGGTAAGGGGACTTATAGCTGCAATGCCCCTCTGGGAAATATTCAAATTGTCTCTCCAGTAAAGGAGACAAACTCTAGCACAGCGCCACCTATTTGAAGTAGCGATCCTAAAAGTCACAAGTGGATTTTTGACAATCCTTTGCAATATGACTCAGGATATATAAGCCAGATCAGAATCCCAATTTGCAGACACGGTGTTTCGGGGTGCTTGCCCCTCGTCAGTGCAAAGTATGGGGGTGTCTGATCTGGCTCATGAGAAAGCTATGTGGGGACCACGGGGGAACACTATTCTCTTTAAGGAGACTTTGCAAGCCAGTCTGGCTGCCAGGTAAGGGGACTTATAGCTGCAATGCCCCTAAAATTCCACGGGGGAACACTATTCTCCTTAAGGAGACTTTGCAAGCCAGTCTGGCTGCCAGGTAAGGGGACTTATAGCTGCAATGCCCCTCTGGGAAATATTCAAATTGTCTCTCCAGTAAAGGAGACAAACTCTAGCACAGCGCCACCTATTTGAAGTAGCGATCCTAAAAGTCACAAGTGGATTTTTGACAATCCTTTGCAATATGACTCAGGATATATAAGCCAGATCAGAATCCCAATTTGCAGACACGGTGTTTCGGGGTGCTTGCCCCTCGTCAGTGCAAAGTATGGGGGTGTCTGATCTGGCTCATGAGAAAGCTATGTGGGGACCACGGGGGAACACTATTCTCTTTAAGGAGACTTTGCAAGCCAGTCTGGCTGCCAGGTAAGGGGACTTATAGCTGCAATGCCCCTAAAATTCCACGGGGGAACACTATTCTCCTTAAGGAGACTTTGCAAGCCAGTCTGGCTGCCAGGTAAGGGGACTTATAGCTGCAATGCCCCTCTGGGAAATATTCAAATTGTCTCTCCAGTAAAGGAGACAAACTCTAGCACAGCGCCACCTATTTGAAGTAGCGATCCTAAAAGTCACAAGTGGATTTTTGACAATCCTTTGCAATATGACTCAGGATATATAAGCCAGATCAGAATCCCAATTTGCAGACACGGTGTTTCGGGGTGCTTGCCCCTCGTCAGTGCAAAGTATGGGGGTGTCTGATCTGGCTCATGAGAAAGCTATGTGGGGACCACGGGGGAACACTATTCTCTTTAAGGAGACTTTGCAAGCCAGTCTGGCTGCCAGGTAAGGGGACTTATAGCTGCAATGCCCCTAAAATTCCACGGGGGAACACTATTCTCCTTAAGGAGACTTTGCAAGCCAGTCTGGCTGCCAGGTAAGGGGACTTATAGCTGCAATGCCCCTCTGGGAAATATTCAAATTGTCTCTCCAGTAAAGGAGACAAACTCTAGCACAGCGCCACCTATTTGAAGTAGCGATCCTAAAAGTCACAAGTGGATTTTTGACAATCCTTTGCAATATGACTCAGGATATATAAGCCAGATCAGAATCCCAATTTGCAGACACGGTGTTTCGGGGTGCTTGCCCCTCGTCAGTGCAAAGTATGGGGGTGTCTGATCTGGCTCATGAGAAAGCTATGTGGGGACCACGGGGGAACACTATTCTCTTTAAGGAGACTTTGCAAGCCAGTCTGGCTGCCAGGTAAGGGGACTTATAGCTGCAATGCCCCTAAAATTCCACGGGGGAACACTATTCTCCTTAAGGAGACTTTGCAAGCCAGTCTGGCTGCCAGGTAAGGGGACTTATAGCTGCAATGCCCCTCTGGGAAATATTCAAATTGTCTCTCCAGTAAAGGAGACAAACTCTAGCACAGCGCCACCTATTTGAAGTAGCGATCCTAAAAGTCACAAGTGGATTTTTGACAATCCTTTGCAATATGACTCAGGATATATAAGCCAGATCAGAATCCCAATTTGCAGACACGGTGTTTCGGGGTGCTTGCCCCTCGTCAGTGCAAAGTATGGGGGTGTCTGATCTGGCTCATGAGAAAGCTATGTGGGGACCACGGGGGAACACTATTCTCTTTAAGGAGACTTTGCAAGCCAGTCTGGCTGCCAGGTAAGGGGACTTATAGCTGCAATGCCCCTAAAATTCCACGGGGGAACACTATTCTCCTTAAGGAGACTTTGCAAGCCAGTCTGGCTGCCAGGTAAGGGGACTTATAGCTGCAATGCCCCTCTGGGAAATATTCAAATTGTCTCTCCAGTAAAGGAGACAAACTCTAGCACAGCGCCACCTATTTGAAGTAGCGATCCTAAAAGTCACAAGTGGATTTTTGACAATCCTTTGCAATATGACTCAGGATATATAAGCCAGATCAGAATCCCAATTTGCAGACACGGTGTTTCGGGGTGCTTGCCCCTCGTCAGTGCAAAGTATGGGGGTGTCTGATCTGGCTCATGAGAAAGCTATGTGGGGACCACGGGGGAACACTATTCTCTTTAAGGAGACTTTGCAAGCCAGTCTGGCTGCCAGGTAAGGGGACTTATAGCTGCAATGCCCCTAAAATTCCACGGGGGAACACTATTCTCCTTAAGGAGACTTTGCAAGCCAGTCTGGCTGCCAGGTAAGGGGACTTATAGCTGCAATGCCCCTCTGGGAAATATTCAAATTGTCTCTCCAGTAAAGGAGACAAACTCTAGCACAGCGCCACCTATTTGAAGTAGCGATCCTAAAAGTCACAAGTGGATTTTTGACAATCCTTTGCAATATGACTCAGGATATATAAGCCAGATCAGAATCCCAATTTGCAGACACGGTGTTTCGGGGTGCTTGCCCCTCGTCAGTGCAAAGTATGGGGGTGTCTGATCTGGCTCATGAGAAAGCTATGTGGGGACCACGGGGGAACACTATTCTCTTTAAGGAGACTTTGCAAGCCAGTCTGGCTGCCAGGTAAGGGGACTTATAGCTGCAATGCCCCTAAAATTCCACGGGGGAACACTATTCTCCTTAAGGAGACTTTGCAAGCCAGTCTGGCTGCCAGGTAAGGGGACTTATAGCTGCAATGCCCCTCTGGGAAATATTCAAATTGTCTCTCCAGTAAAGGAGACAAACTCTAGCACAGCGCCACCTATTTGAAGTAGCGATCCTAAAAGTCACAAGTGGATTTTTGACAATCCTTTGCAATATGACTCAGGATATATAAGCCAGATCAGAATCCCAATTTGCAGACACGGTGTTTCGGGGTGCTTGCCCCTCGTCAGTGCAAAGTATGGGGGTGTCTGATCTGGCTCATGAGAAAGCTATGTGGGGACCACGGGGGAACACTATTCTCTTTAAGGAGACTTTGCAAGCCAGTCTGGCTGCCAGGTAAGGGGACTTATAGCTGCAATGCCCCTAAAATTCCACGGGGGAACACTATTCTCCTTAAGGAGACTTTGCAAGCCAGTCTGGCTGCCAGGTAAGGGGACTTATAGCTGCAATGCCCCTCTGGGAAATATTCAAATTGTCTCTCCAGTAAAGGAGACAAACTCTAGCACAGCGCCACCTATTTGAAGTAGCGATCCTAAAAGTCACAAGTGGATTTTTGACAATCCTTTGCAATATGACTCAGGATATATAAGCCAGATCAGAATCCCAATTTGCAGACACGGTGTTTCGGGGTGCTTGCCCCTCGTCAGTGCAAAGTATGGGGGTGTCTGATCTGGCTCATGAGAAAGCTATGTGGGGACCACGGGGGAACACTATTCTCTTTAAGGAGACTTTGCAAGCCAGTCTGGCTGCCAGGTAAGGGGACTTATAGCTGCAATGCCCCTAAAATTCCACGGGGGAACACTATTCTCCTTAAGGAGACTTTGCAAGCCAGTCTGGCTGCCAGGTAAGGGGACTTATAGCTGCAATGCCCCTCTGGGAAATATTCAAATTGTCTCTCCAGTAAAGGAGACAAACTCTAGCACAGCGCCACCTATTTGAAGTAGCGATCCTAAAAGTCACAAGTGGATTTTTGACAATCCTTTGCAATATGACTCAGGATATATAAGCCAGATCAGAATCCCAATTTGCAGACACGGTGTTTCGGGGTGCTTGCCCCTCGTCAGTGCAAAGTATGGGGGTGTCTGATCTGGCTCATGAGAAAGCTATGTGGGGACCACGGGGGAACACTATTCTCTTTAAGGAGACTTTGCAAGCCAGTCTGGCTGCCAGGTAAGGGGACTTATAGCTGCAATGCCCCTAAAATTCCACGGGGGAACACTATTCTCCTTAAGGAGACTTTGCAAGCCAGTCTGGCTGCCAGGTAAGGGGACTTATAGCTGCAATGCCCCTCTGGGAAATATTCAAATTGTCTCTCCAGTAAAGGAGACAAACTCTAGCACAGCGCCACCTATTTGAAGTAGCGATCCTAAAAGTCACAAGTGGATTTTTGACAATCCTTTGCAATATGACTCAGGATATATAAGCCAGATCAGAATCCCAATTTGCAGACACGGTGTTTCGGGGTGCTTGCCCCTCGTCAGTGCAAAGTATGGGGGTGTCTGATCTGGCTCATGAGAAAGCTATGTGGGGACCACGGGGGAACACTATTCTCTTTAAGGAGACTTTGCAAGCCAGTCTGGCTGCCAGGTAAGGGGACTTATAGCTGCAATGCCCCTAAAATTCCACGGGGGAACACTATTCTCCTTAAGGAGACTTTGCAAGCCAGTCTGGCTGCCAGGTAAGGGGACTTATAGCTGCAATGCCCCTCTGGGAAATATTCAAATTGTCTCTCCAGTAAAGGAGACAAACTCTAGCACAGCGCCACCTATTTGAAGTAGCGATCCTAAAAGTCACAAGTGGATTTTTGACAATCCTTTGCAATATGACTCAGGATATATAAGCCAGATCAGAATCCCAATTTGCAGACACGGTGTTTCGGGGTGCTTGCCCCTCGTCAGTGCAAAGTATGGGGGTGTCTGATCTGGCTCATGAGAAAGCTATGTGGGGACCACGGGGGAACACTATTCTCTTTAAGGAGACTTTGCAAGCCAGTCTGGCTGCCAGGTAAGGGGACTTATAGCTGCAATGCCCCTAAAATTCCACGGGGGAACACTATTCTCCTTAAGGAGACTTTGCAAGCCAGTCTGGCTGCCAGGTAAGGGGACTTATAGCTGCAATGCCCCTCTGGGAAATATTCAAATTGTCTCTCCAGTAAAGGAGACAAACTCTAGCACAGCGCCACCTATTTGAAGTAGCGATCCTAAAAGTCACAAGTGGATTTTTGACAATCCTTTGCAATATGACTCAGGATATATAAGCCAGATCAGAATCCCAATTTGCAGACACGGTGTTTCGGGGTGCTTGCCCCTCGTCAGTGCAAAGTATGGGGGTGTCTGATCTGGCTCATGAGAAAGCTATGTGGGGACCACGGGGGAACACTATTCTCTTTAAGGAGACTTTGCAAGCCAGTCTGGCTGCCAGGTAAGGGGACTTATAGCTGCAATGCCCCTAAAATTCCACGGGGGAACACTATTCTCCTTAAGGAGACTTTGCAAGCCAGTCTGGCTGCCAGGTAAGGGGACTTATAGCTGCAATGCCCCTCTGGGAAATATTCAAATTGTCTCTCCAGTAAAGGAGACAAACTCTAGCACAGCGCCACCTATTTGAAGTAGCGATCCTAAAAGTCACAAGTGGATTTTTGACAATCCTTTGCAATATGACTCAGGATATATAAGCCAGATCAGAATCCCAATTTGCAGACACGGTGTTTCGGGGTGCTTGCCCCTCGTCAGTGCAAAGTATGGGGGTGTCTGATCTGGCTCATGAGAAAGCTATGTGGGGACCACGGGGGAACACTATTCTCTTTAAGGAGACTTTGCAAGCCAGTCTGGCTGCCAGGTAAGGGGACTTATAGCTGCAATGCCCCTAAAATTCCACGGGGGAACACTATTCTCCTTAAGGAGACTTTGCAAGCCAGTCTGGCTGCCAGGTAAGGGGACTTATAGCTGCAATGCCCCTCTGGGAAATATTCAAATTGTCTCTCCAGTAAAGGAGACAAACTCTAGCACAGCGCCACCTATTTGAAGTAGCGATCCTAAAAGTCACAAGTGGATTTTTGACAATCCTTTGCAATATGACTCAGGATATATAAGCCAGATCAGAATCCCAATTTGCAGACACGGTGTTTCGGGGTGCTTGCCCCTCGTCAGTGCAAAGTATGGGGGTGTCTGATCTGGCTCATGAGAAAGCTATGTGGGGACCACGGGGGAACACTATTCTCTTTAAGGAGACTTTGCAAGCCAGTCTGGCTGCCAGGTAAGGGGACTTATAGCTGCAATGCCCCTAAAATTCCACGGGGGAACACTATTCTCCTTAAGGAGACTTTGCAAGCCAGTCTGGCTGCCAGGTAAGGGGACTTATAGCTGCAATGCCCCTCTGGGAAATATTCAAATTGTCTCTCCAGTAAAGGAGACAAACTCTAGCACAGCGCCACCTATTTGAAGTAGCAAAGGGTATTTGAAGTGGCAAAGGGTAGGCATCCTTGTGTGTTATCTGATTTATCCGTCTGTAATCCACACACATCCTCATCGTGCCATCCTTCTTTCTTACCAGGACCAGGGGAGCCGCCCAGGGGCTACAACTGTCCCTTATGACGCCTGCCTCCTTCATGTCCTTCAGCATGTCCTTTGTGCGCTGGTAATGGGCTGGTGGAATAGGCCTATGTCTTTCCTTAATGGGAGGATGACTGCCTGTGGGTATGTGATGTTGCACCCCTTTGATCCTACCAAAGTCTAGTGGGTTCTTACTAAAGACCTGCTCGTATTCCTGCACGACCCTGTAAACCCCATGTTTCTGGTAGTCGGGTGTAGAGTCAGTCCCCACGTGTAGTTTCTGGCACCAATCCTCTAACTGCTTTTGGGAGGTCTCGCCCTCTTTTGAGTCAGCTTGTGTCAGGGGACCTACAGGTGTTATGGCGTCATCTGAGCATGTAAACAGTTTGGCTATGGTAGCGTACCTTGGTAGTCTGGCTTCCTCCTCCCCACAGTTCAACACTCGTACAGGCACTCGTCCCTTGTGTACATCAACTACCCCCCTGGCTGTCAGAATCGTGGGCCAGTGGTCTGAATGAGTGGGCTCTAGTACAGCCTGGTAATCTTGTCCTCTGAGACCTACCGCTGCTCTACACCACATCATCATTTCACTCCGTGGGGGTATCACAATGGGGTTTGCATCCATCACCCGTACACTACCAATCTCACCGCCAGCCTGTTTTACCTGTTGCTTCCTCAGAATGATTCGGATCTCCTTTTGCAAGGCTCTTTGCGACCTGCCCTCAGCACCTTCAACAATCTGGTGAAGCAACAACAACACTTCCCCTAGGCAATTTTCTATGACATTAGTGCCTAAAATCATTTGCGGGTTCCTTTCTCTAATATCAGTGTCCACAACAATCAGTCCTTGTCCCTTCATTTCCTGCCTTCCCACCTTTATGGTTACCTCTTTGACCCCGATCTGGTCTATAGGTTGTCCGTTGGCAGCATAGATGGTGAGGGAGGGGTCCGGTGGTCGGAGATCGTCGTCCGACCAAAACCTCCGATAAAGGACATACGGGATCGTGGTGACCTGAGAGCCGGTGTCCAATAACGCCGGGGTAGGGATCCCGTCCAGGACGATGGACAGGACAGGACGTCCACCCACGTACTGATCACAGCAGCGACTTGGGCCTGATCTTCTTAATCCTGAGGACTGGCCCCCGGCCCCAGGTTTGGCTCGTTTAAAGGACAGGCCCTTGCATAGTGTCCTGCCTCCTGGCAACGACGACAGATGGGTTGTCCAGATGAGTCATAGCGATCACTGCTCCTGCCTCGGGTTGGGGGACCTCTTCTCCTCCGCATCCAAGGGACGTCCTCTGGGTTGTCAGCTAGCAGGATCCGATGAGGGACTTTGGTCTCTGAGGGCAACTGCATTGCTTTCAGGATTTGTGCGACGTCCTTAGTGAGCTGTTGCACCTGGGAGGATAGTGTATTTATGGTCTCTGCTGGCGTGTTGAGTCCTTTTGCAGTTACCAGGGCCTGCGAGGAGGATTCCGCTCCTGCAGCCGTGGAACTGGCAGGCCATGCTGGTGCGACGAGGTCTGTGTCCACAGGAGGTTGGAGTGCTTTCACTGCCCTGTCTTTCAGAATGGCAAAGTCCACGTCAGGGTGTTCCAGGGACCACAGCTTCATCTGCTTCCCATCCTCAGGAGAACGCAGGCCCCGCAAGAATTGTTCCTTCATCATCCGGTTTCCTTCCTGATCACTGACAGGGTCCACCAGCTTGAGAGCCCGCAGTGCAGCCTGCAGCCTGAGGGCATAGGCTCTTATGCTATCTTGGGGCTTCTGCCGGCAGTTATAGAAGTCCGTCCTCAGCTCTCCCTCGGTGCGGTGTTCAAAAGCAGCTGCTAGTTTGGAAAAGATGGTCTCAACAGAGCTCCGGTCATCATTGGTCCAGGACTCAGCTTCCAATTCTGCTGCCTCAGTCAATTGTCCCAGCACCACAGCGGCCCTCTGCTTACCAGTCATTGCGTGCATGTCTAGCAGGGTGCTGATCTTCTTCTTAAACCCGGTCAGCGTGTCTATTTTACCGGCGTATTGGGGCAGCCATTGCGCTCCTGGGACATACAGCAAGGAAACTGGCATTATGGGGGAGATTTCAGCCGGCGCGGCTGCGACCGCGGCACCGGCACCAGGCGCTGCTGCGTCCAGCGCGACGGGGGCTGGCATCGCTTGGGCTGCGTCGCCCTGACCAGGGGCATTACCTCCTGCAGCGTCCATTTTTCTTCAAAAATCTGCGCGCCCCCTTTCCACTTCCTGGATCAGAACGCTCTCTGAATTGTGGGGGTTCTGGGGCGGCCACACCTCTTCGTGGGCGGTGCTCTTCTCCCTCGCGCGGGCTGCAGCGCGCGCTTTTGAAGATGGCAATATGGCGGCGGTTCAATTTTTGCGGTCGGACCTCTGAGGCACACGGTCACCTGTCTGAACAGGTCTAGTCCTTATCCTGTTCGTGACGCCAGAAGTTGTGAAGCCCCGCTAGTATGTGTCGGTGCAGTACCTTCAGGGACTCCACGTGGATGGAACAGTCTGGTCACAGGTAGGGAACCTTCTTCTTTTATTGTCGTGACGCCACTCTCAGTATTGCGGTCAGCGGGGACCGCCACTGCAGATTAAGGGGATGCCTGGGGCTGATGGTGGGTGCAGTCAGTATGTTAGCCCCCTGAGAGTGAGGCAAGCCCCAGGCCCCGGTGTATGGGTGTGGGACCACAGGTCGCAGAATGACTCAAACACAGTCCAAGAAGTCTTTCAACGTGTTTACTCACTGTTTGGAGGTCACGGTGAGATGCCCGGGCGACACTGTGATAACCAGGTTGAACCAGGAATTCCAGGAGGCCGTTCTGAGGGTAGCTGTCCACTCGCCTTCCTTGCACTCTTTCTGTTTTAGGAGGATCCTTTGCTTGAAGCGTGGTAGGACCCCTCCAGGGAAGCTGTTACCACCCTGCTCCCCTCTCTCTGGCTCGTCTGCCGGCAGCGTGGCCTTGGTGGGATGGCTTCTGGCCCTGTCCCCTTATGGGCCTGGTGATTGCTGCTTGGCTCAAGCTCTGTGTAGTCGTGGTGAGGGCATGAAGTACCCCCCCCACCTGTAGGTTAAGCAGCTCTGGATGATCTGCTGCCTGTACTGGGGACCTAGTTCCCCTTGTGTGCTCGGATACCGGGATCTCCGTACTCAGCCACCCTTCTCTCTGGATGATTTTCAGGCCGACTCACGGTACTCCTTTCTCCCCCGCTTTCAGCTACTGCACTCCTCAGGACCTGTCTGACACGAGAGCTCCTCTGCTCCCTTCCACACACTTCAACTTCTTCCTCTAGACTCCCCTCTTCCTCTCTCTCTCTGCCCTGCTTCCTAGCAACCAGCCCCTGAACACACCCCCAGCTGGGAATTGAAAGTTAACCCCTTCTGGCTACCCAAGGGTCCCCTCTGGTGATGTGGGAAGCCTGATCACTATATGTTTGTGTGTGCACCTCATCCTGGCCTTTGGAGATTACCTGGAAGCATTGCTCCCGCATGGGTGCAATACTCTGTGGTGCCTGACCAAGTCAGGGGCGCCACATATTCACTGTTCGGGTTTTGTATTGTGCTTTGGGGACTCTTTTTTTTAATCATATTTCATAGGGGCAATGAAAGGGAAAACTAGGGGCTTCAATTGTAGCAAAATTACTTTGTAAGGGCTGCAAAGTTTTGAAATATACCCTTCTGTGACCTCGCCACATGATTTTTATGTACACCCCTGGTAAGTACTGTTTAATAAAGTATTTTTAAAGTAAATGCAGTGATCTCCCAATTTCTGTATGAAATTAGATAACCCCTATCAACTCTTGATTGTTGCTGCAGATATATCAGCGGATACATGCACAGGTCTCGTTGTTATTCAGTTGGTTCTTCCACAGTTTTTTTTCATGCTGAATCCGCAGCCTCGGTTTTCATGTTGTAAATTTTAAAATCCATAGTGTGTTCTTTACTCCATATATATATTTATGGCTGCAAAGGAATCTGGTATGAAGTACCGCATTTACTTGCTTTAACTATAGGTTGTCAGCAGATTCTGTCAGGATTTGTGTGCGGAGTACATGAGAAAATCCTGACAGAATCCTAAAACAGCTTGGCCTCAGAGTTTTCCTTGATGCAGTAGTTGCATTTATTAAGATCCCTGTTTGGAGTATAGTTTAGAAATCACTGGCACTAAAATAGCATTAATAGCGCCTGATTTTGAATAAAATGGTGCTGAAAAACGAGCTCTGAAATTTTCATTCAATTTGTCATGTAATGGCTTCACTGTGCAGCTTATTACTCAAAGGACTGAATATATTTTGAGCTTGTTACACATTAATTAATGGAAACCAGATATGGCCCAATCTGCATCTGGGAGGGGGATGGGGGCAGTAGGAGATTACCGTATATGTGAAATATGCGTCTGATTTTATTTTCACCACATATAGTTGGTACCTCTATATAGCTGATTTATAGTTGTAGTAAATATTTAAAGGGATGGTCGAAAGGCAAAGAAATTTTCATTCTAAGTCCCTAGCTATTTAGTGCCATAAACTAAATTATTTTCTATATACTTTAATAAAAAATTCCCTATCCTTCCCTAAGTACATTTTATAACTGCTTTTTTATTTTTTCCCCCTATTGCCTTCTTGATATTGCCCCATTTCAGAATAACAGTGCATGCTAGAATACTCAAACGAACTGTCAGCAGGGGGCAAAGGCTGTGGTCACTGCTGTAGCCTCTACTCTCTCCCTGAAATGAAGCATCATCAGGGGGCAGAGGCTGTGGTCACTGCTGTAGCCTCTGCTCCCTCAAACAAAGTGCCATCAGGGGCAGAGACTGTGGTCACTGCTGTAGCCTCTGCTCCCTCCCTCAAACAAAGTGCCATCAGGGGCAGAGGCTGTGGTCACTGCTGTAGCCTCTGCTCCCTCCCTCAAACAAAGTACCATCAGGGGCAGAGACTGTGGTCACTGCTGTAGCCTCTGCTCCCTCCCTCAAACAAAGTGCCATCAGGGGCAGAGACTGTGGTCACTGCTGTAGCCTCTGCTCCCTCCCTCAAACAAAGTGCCATCAGGGGCAGAGACTGTGGTCACTGCTGTAGCCTCTACTCTCTCCATGAAATGAAGCGTCATCAGGGGGCAGAGGCTGTGGTCACTGCTGTAGCCTCTGCTCGCTCCCTAAAATGTAGCATCATCAGGGTCAAAGGCTACGGTCACTGCAGTAGTCTTTGCTCCTTCCATGAAAGAAAGCATTATCAGAGGACAGAGGCTGAGGTAACTGCTGTAGCATCTGCTCCCTCTCTGAAGCAAAGTGTTATCATAGGACAGAGGCTGTGGTCACTGCTGTAGACTCTGCTACCTCCCTGAAATGAAGGATCATCAAGGGGCAGAGGCTACTGTCACTGCTGTAGCCTCTGCTCCCTTCCGGAAACAAAGTGTCATCAGGGGCAGAGACTGTGGTCACTGCTGTAGCCTCTGCTCTCACCCTGAAATGAAGCGTCATCAGGGGGGTCAGTCTATGGCAATTGCTATAAACTCTGCTCTCTCCCTTATAAAAAAGCATCATCAGTGACGCTTGTTTCAGAAGCTGGGCTTGTCCCTGCACAATGTGCACTGCATGTGCTCTGCTGTCAGGTCTGATCAGCACTAACAGAGAGCGGTGTCGGAATACTCAGTGTGTAGAGACTAGTAACTTGGCTTGCGAGGGCGGAGCTGGTTTCTGCATGCTGTTTATTCTGGTTTTTCTGACATCACACTGTTGTCAGCTCATTACTGCTGATCTGAGCCGATAACAGAGCTTTGCACTGTCGTGTACATTGCACAGCGTGCAGGATATGACCCAGCCAATGAAATGAGCATCACTCATGATGCTTTGTTTCAGGCAGGGGTGAAAGCTGTGTAAGTAATCGCACCCTGATGATACTTCATTTGAATATCCTAGCATCCTATTTGATTCTCAAACGAGGTGTCATCAAAAATGAAGTAGGAACAAAAAAAAAAATTAGAAAAACAGTTAGTGTATTTAGGGAAGGAGAGGGAATTTTAATGCAAGTATAAAAGAAAATAGTCTCACTTTTTTAGTCACTCTATATCCTGTATCATTTAAATGGTGTACTGAGCTCAAATGTGGTGGTGACAGACTCCCTTTAATCTATTTTATATTAAAACTTTTCTTAAAGCTTCCAATTAATGTCCTATAGCTGAATCTTTGAGGGAAGCTATGGAATCATAACCTGTGTTCTGAGGATCTTTTACTGTATTATAACTAAGGCAAAAAGCCTGTATAACCATGAGTAAAATACATTCGCCATCGCTAATTGCAGTATTTTAGCCTCTTTAATATTAGTGGTTTCTTCATTCATTCATTCATTCATTCATTCATTCACAATTCTCTCCTAATTTCCTAACTTAATATTTAAATATGGAAATCAGCAGCTTCTGAATAATATTCCACCTTTATTTAATACAGCAGAATCCCTGTATATATGTACAGCCTGGACCTCAAATGAATAGTTATAACTGAAATTCAGCTGTTAAAGGGAACCTGTCAGGTCCAATATGCACCCAGAACCACGAGCAGTTCTGGGTGTATATTGCTGATCCCTGCCTGACCGTCCCTGTATACACTAGTATAGATAAAGGGATGTTTATAAAAAGTATTTCTAAAGATCTTTTACCGTATGCTAATGAGCGAGGGGACTAGTCCCCTGGGCGTTAGTTCCCCGGCCAGTCGGCTTCTTTAGCATGTTAGTACGCCCCTGTGGGTGTGCTAACATGCTAATGAATGTGCAGCATCAGAGGATGATCTCATTCAGCTCTCAGCCACCATCGTCTCCGACGGGGGATTTCGGCTCAATGCGCATGACCCCGAAGTTTGGGTCATGTGCACTATGAAGCCGGATGTACGCATCCTGGCTTCAAACTGAAGTAGTGCGCATGACCCAAACTTCGGGGTCATGCGCACTGAGAAAAAATCCAACGTCTGACATGATGGCGGCGGAGAGGTGAGTGAGATCATCCTGTGACGCTGCGTATTCATTAGCATGTTAGCACACCCAAAGGGGCGTACTAACATGCTAATGGGACCAACTAGCCAGGGGAATTAACACCCAGGGGACTAGTCCCCTCGCTCATTAGCATACGATAAAAGATCTTTACAAATACTTTTTCTAAAGATCTCTTTATCTATACTAGTGTATATGTGCCGCCCCAGCAGCGGATCGGACCGCTAGGATACGGGATGATGTCAGTTCGTGGCTGTGTGGGAGCCTGCTCTCAGGGCTCACGCTTGGGATCTTGTGGTCTGTGTATGTGGAAGGCCCTATCCCCCTCGCTGCACTAGTGCCCCGATTCTGGAGCTAGTGGGAACAGTCCATAAAGGTGCAGCTCTCCGCAGGTTAATTGCCGGGTTGCCTGAAGGTTCTCCCTGACCTAGGGTCCGTGCACCTCGCCTTGCCTTCGGTCCTGGACCAGAGATAGGACCAGGCTGCTGACCGTCCTCTTGACAGGTCCTGGGCACATCATCTCAATCCCCTGCGACCGGGCATCCGACTCCTCTAGGCCCAGACACCGCCTGTAACCTAGACAGCTACTTTCAGGAGGCATCGCTCCCTGCTTCCTCCTCCTCCCAGCTCCTTCACTTCACCTTCCTCACTCACTTCCTTCAATTCAGTGACACTCTCCTGACCCACCCTTCCTGACCCCTAGGTGGGCGAGTCTATTCCGCTCAAGCCGCCCACTGGTGTGTCTGGTGGGTGTGCTGCAGGGTGTTCATAGGATTTGATTTGCTGTTGGAGGCAGCACCGCAAGATGGGGAATGGGGAATCCCAGAACCATAAGGGATTTGAATACTGTACTAAGGTAACAGAGCGTGCGGTACCCTGTAATGACCTGATAGTCCAGGGGCGTCACATATACAGGAATGGTCAGGCAGGGATTAGCAATATCCACCCAGAACTGCTTGTGGTTCTGGGTGCATATTGGGCCTGACAGGTTCCCTTTGTTCACTATTCAGACAACACCTTCTCAATCTGAATGTTTCCTTTTTTAACATAATTAAACTTATGTTCACCTCCAGTTATGATGCCATTCCAGCAGCATGAGCACTCGCTCTCACAGGATTATGGAGAAAAAACAAAAAGCCAGCACCAAATGTGCACTTCAGCACTAAACATTCCAAACTGTACTTATTATAAAAATTTTGAGATTTTTGGCAAAAAATTGCAATTTCTTGAGCTGCCTCGCCACGTCACGGCAAATCTCATTAGAGGCAGTCCTACACTAAAATATTTTTATAAAATGTGCCATACGGCCTCACATATGAATAGTAGAACTGCTCTCAGCAGCACTCACCTGGTCTATTTCAATCCCGTACCCATGACTGAGTCATGGCTGTGGGCGGGACAGGTCCAAGCAAATGCTGCATGAAGTAAATAGCCTGTGGACAAAGCCTGATGACTCAATGTGAACAGTCACCAACCGCCAAAATCTAGACAGATGGAATACATCCCAAATTGGGGTGCATAGCAAGGTGGAGGTCAACCACCGACCAATTCAATGAAGAAAAAACAAAAAGCCAGCACCAAATGTGCACTTCAGCACTAAACATTCCAAACTGTACTTATTATAAAAATTTTGAGATTTTTGGCAAAAAATTGCAATTTCTTGAGCTGCCTCGCCACGTCACGGCAAATCTCATTAGAGGCAGTCCTACACTAAAATATTTTTATAAAATGTGCCATACGGCCTCACATATGAATAGTAGAACTGCTCTCAGCAGCACTCACCTGGTCTATTTCAATCCCGTACCCATGACTGAGTCATGGCTGTGGGCGGGACAGGTCCAAGCAAATGCTGCATGAAGTAAATAGCCTGTGGACAAAGCCTGATGACTCAATGTGAACAGTCACCAACCGCCAAAATCTAGACAGATGGAATACATCCCAAATTGGGGTGCATAGCAAGGTGGAGGTCAACCACCGACCAATTCAATGAAGAAAAAACAAAAAGCCAGCACCAAATGTGCACTTCAGCACTAAACATTCCAAACTGTACTTATTATAAAAATTTTGAGATTTTTGGCAAAAAATTGCAATTTCTTGAGCTGCCTCGCCACGTCACGGCAAATCTCATTAGAGGCAGTCCTACACTAAAATATTTTTATAAAATGTGCCATACGGCCTCACATATGAATAGTAGAACTGCTCTCAGCAGCACTCACCTGGTCTATTTCAATCCCGTACCCATGACTGAGTCATGGCTGTGGGCGGGACAGGTCCAAGCAAATGCTGCATGAAGTAAGTAGCCTGTGGACAAAGCCTGATGACTCAATGTGAACAGTCACCAACCGCCAAAATCTAGACAGATGGAATACATCCCAAATTGGGGTGCATAGCAAGGTGGAGGTCAACCACCGACCAATTCAATGAAGAAAAAACAAAAAGCCAGCACCAAATGTGCACTTCAGCACTAAACATTCCAAACTGTACTTATTATAAAAATTTTGAGATTTTTGGCAAAAAATTGCAATTTCTTGAGCTGCCTCGCCACGTCACGGCAAATCTCATTAGAGGCAGTCCTACACTAAAATATTTTTATAAAATGTGCCATACGGCCTCACATATGAATAGTAGAACTGCTCTCAGCAGCACTCACCTGGTCTATTTCAATCCCGTACCCATGACTGATGATTATGGACCAGCATGATATCATGCGATCACTGCAGCCAATCAGCCATGTCACTCTCCCTGCCTTCAGACGTATATAGCAACAGTTCTTACTTCCCCCAGATCTAAGGGGAAAGGTTTGGGTTTAGAAGGGGTTGTCCAAATAGTGGACAAGTCCTATAACTGAAAGAGATGTCACTATAAGGCTATGTGCACACAGTGCGTTTTTCTCGGCGTTTTTGCGCGTTTTTCGGGTGCGTTTTTGGCCTCAAAACTGCATGACTTTCCTTCCCCAGCAAAGTCTATGAGTTTTCATTTTTGCTGTCCCCACACAGCGTTTTTTTTCAGCTGCGTTTTTGTGGTGACCACAAAAACGCAGCATGTCAATTATTCCGGCGTTTTTCACTGCGCTTTTCATCCATTGAGTGCAATGGGATGTTGAAAGACGCAATGAGAAACGCAAATAGCTGCGTTTTAGTGCGTTTTGGTGCGTTTCTAAGACCAAAAACGCAGCTATAAACGCAGGAGGAGGGTAGTAAAGTGACGTGTACAGGAAGAGGATTCCTTCTGTCAGTATATACAGAAGCGTGAATCCTCCCAGTACCGTCACCGCTGCGTCCACCTCCCGTCCTGTGCATGTATGCTGCCATGCGGCGCCATGTACAGGCAGGAGGTGGAAGCGGCTGCGAAAACAAAAGTTAACAGTAGAAAAAAAAAAAAAAGTTATACTCACCTGTCTGCAGGGTCCCGGTGCCATGCCCGCTCCCGTCTCCTCTCACGGTATCGCCACCCCCGCTCCGGCTGTGTGCAGACGGCCGGGAAAGCTCCGATGGATGCAGGACCTGGCGATGGATCACCTGATGCAGTCACCTGACGCATCAGGTGATCGTAAGTATCGCGGTGACGCGGGCGCCCGGCCTGTATCAGCGGATGCGTCAGGAGACTTCATCCCTGATTACCGGCAGCTGCTGCAGCGATCGGACAGGATCAGCCTCCCGCCCCATCGCTGCAGGAGCTGCCGGTAATCAGCACATAAGTGAGTATTATTTTTTTTATTTTTTTTTTCTACTGATGCATCATCTGATTGTATAATCGGCTTTTATACAATCAGCTGATGTGTGATGGGATTCAGCCACTTGATCCTGACACATCATCTGATCGCTTTGCCTTCCAGCAAACCGATCAGATGATATTGGATCCGGATTGGACGGCGCGGGACCCTGACCCAGGATTACTGCGGAGGGGGGGTTCTTTATTTCAATAAAGATGGAGTCACTAATTGTGTTGTGTTTTATTTCTAATAAAAATATTTTTCTGTGTGTTGTGTTTTTTTTTTATCTTTACTAGAAATTCATGGTGGCCATGTCTAATATTGGCATGACACCATGAATTTCGGGCTTAGGGCCAGCTATACAGCTAGCCCTAACCCCATTATTACCCGGCGAGCCACCCGGCATCAGGGCAGCTGGAAGAGTTGGATACAGCGCCAGAAGATGGCGCTTCTATGAAAGCGCCATTTTCTGGGGTGGCTGCGGGACTGCAATTCACAGCGGGGGTGCCCAGAAAGCATGGGCACCCTGCACTGTGGATTCCAATCCCCAGCTGCCTAGTTGTACCCGGCTGGACTCAAAAATTGGGCGAAGCTCACGTCATTTTTTTTTAAAATTATTTCATGAAATTCATGAAATAATTTAAAAAAAGGGCTTCCCTATATTTTTGGTTCCCAGCCGGGTACAAATAGGCAGCTGGGGGTTGGGGGCAGCCCGTACCTGCCTGCTGTACCCGGCTAGCATACAAAAATATGGCGAAGCCCACGTCATTTTTTTTGTTTGGGGGGGGCAAAGAAATCCTGCATACAGTCCTGGAAGGAGGATGCTGAGCCTTGTAGTTCGACAGCTGCTGTCTGCTCTCCTGCATACACTATTGGATGGAGGATGCTGAGCCTTGTAGTTCTGCAGCTGTTGTCTGCTCTCCTGCATACACTATTGGATGGAGTATGCTGAGCCTTGTAGTTCTGCAGCTGTCTGCTCTTCTGCATACACTAGTGGAGAATGAAGAACACATTGAAGAAGGAAATGACATCAGACCTTTTTTTTTGTTCACTGATAAAAAACGCATAAGGACGCAGTGAGCAAAAACGCAGCAAAACGCACCAAATCGCGGCAAAACGCGTTCGTTTTTTGCCGTGTTTTTTCGACGCAGGTGCGTTTTTGTGCGTTTTTAGCGGCCAAAAACGCCTTAGGCTAGGTTCGCACACTGCGTCTTTTTGATGCTGCGTTTTTGTGCGTTTTTGGCTGCTAAAAACGCACAAAAACGCACCTGCGTCGAAAAAACGTGTCAAAAACGCATGCGTTTTTACCGCGATTTGGTGCGTTTTTGGCTGCGTTTTGCTGCGTTTTTCCAATGCATTGCATGGGGGGAAAACGCAGAAAAATGCAGGAAAGAATTGACATGTCCATTTTTTTTTTCAAGCTCAAAAACGCAGCTTAAAAAAACAGTTGTGTGCGGACAGCAAAATTGAAAACTCATAGACTTTGCTGGGGAAGCAAAGTCATGCAGTTTTGAGGCCAAAAACGCACCCGAAAAACGCGCAAAAACGCCGCGAAAAACGCACTGTGCGCACATAGCCTTAAGGCAAGGAAAGCTCATCAAGGGTGAGCAGCAGAGATAACCATGTTCTGCTAAATACATTGTGGGGACTGCCTTGTAGAATCCCGTAATGGAACCAGAACAAGTGAGGGTTGCCAGGTAGAATCCTGATGAAGAACCATAGAATAAAAGAAAAAGTTGAAGTTGAAACCTGTTTAACTCTGTGTGCTACTGCTCAAGTTTTCTTCTAGATACAAAAGAATGTCAAATAAAACCACAATCAAAATTCCCATTTCACAAACATGCTATTTCTAATGTCAATGGGCAAAATTTTGTCAAGAAATTGTGACACCTTGAGCACGATGTGACTTACAAAATGCAGCTGCCTCTGACATCACTTAAAAATTTTTTAGGAAATGTGAATGGAAAATCATATTTTCTATTTTAATGCAGCTCTAAAAAGAATTTGGTTCCCTGCAGTATATAATCAAAGATGTGCTGTATTTAGACAGCTTTTTTTTCTGCTATGCAGTAGGCAGAGTACATGCTGCCATATTGGCCTGTATTCTCTTGTCTCAGAGAAAAATTGTTGATCTACTGTCAACCGGCTGTGTTATGTGTCAAATCTCAACAATAAAGGGAACAAACCAAAAAATATAACCCTCTGACTCAGTAGCTAGTGCCGAATAAACTTGTGCTCTGTGCCTTATAGATGCCTATTTTTAAAATGTCATTGTCTCTACTCTTAAACTAAACTTAGAGGGAACTAATAACACTAATAATCTGCAGATTTAGGATTAATTTGCTGGTTAATAGCTATCTGAAACAAACCAGCCTCCACAATGAAAGCAGCTACTGGGAAGAAATTAACTTTATTCCTCCAGGCATCCTTTGCTTTCAGTCATAGAGACACAGGCTGATGTGGCTTCATTGACCACTCAATATACAGTGAGTGTCAGCTCTAACCACTCCCCGCGACACTGACTGACATCCAGCTCAGCAATGCATCAGTGCAAACCTGAATCAACAAGGTTTAATATGGAAAATTGACTAAAGTGAGTAAGAAATGATTAATGGTTTGAAATATTGTCCAGCACCTTTTGGGCATTATATTGAGTTTAATTATTGCATGTATGTTGCCAATATTGGACAGAAGATTTATTGCAATTGTTGGATAAGTAGCATTTGCATTTTGCACTAATTATGCTTTTAATTTTATTTTTGCATGCTTTTGATATTTTGTAAATTTAAAGGGGTATTTCCTTCTCCAAGATCCTATGCCAATATGTAGTAGGTATAGTAATAATATTAGCAAATTCCTCCAAGTAGAAAAGTAGTATAGTTCTTCTGATTTATTATTATTATTATTATTATTATTATTATTAATAATTAATTTATTCCATGGCACTTGACATGTGATAGGGGTATACAAAATAGGGACAGGTACAATAATCATAAACAATACAAGGCACAGACTGGTACAGGAGGACAGAGGTCCCTTCCCGCGAGGGCTCACAGTCTACAAGGAATAGGTGAGGATACAGTAGGTGAGGGTAGAGCTGGTCGTGCTGTGCTGTATCAGACTGAGGGTTACGGCAGGTTGTAGGCTTGTTGGAAGAGGTGGGTCTTCAGGTTCCTTTTGAAGCTCGTCAAGGTAAGCGAGAGTCTGATGTGTTGTGGCAGAGCATTTCAGAGTATGGGGGAGACACGGGAGAAATCTTGGATGCAATGGGGGGAAGAGGAGATGAGAGGGGAGTAGAGAAGGAGATCTTGCGAGGATCAAAGGTTACGTGCAGGTAAGTAAAGGGAGACTAGGTCACAGATATAGGGAGGAGATAGGTTGTGGATGGCTTTGTAGGTTGTGGTTAGGTTTTTGAACTGGAGTCATTGGGCAATGGGAAGCCAATGAAGGGATTGGCAGAGAGGAGAGGTCGGGGAGTAGCGGGGGGACAGGTGGATCAGTCGGGCAGCATAGTTTAGATTGTAGGGGTGCGAGACTGTTAGAAGGAAGGCCACAGAGCAGGAAGTTGCAATAATCCAGGCGTGAGATAATAAGGGCATGTACTAGGGTTTTTGCAGCTTCTTGGGAAAGGAATGTACGGATCCGGGAAATGTTTTTGAGTTGGATGTGGCTGGAGGTGGAGAGGGCTTTGATGTGTGGCTTGAAATTTATATTGATATAGCCATGTCTCTTACCGCATGTTCAGGGCATTACAGCTTAGTTAGCCATGGTTATGACCACAAACAACTAACTGTCACTATAATGTGACAGCATACACGTCACTATGTCTAAGGTTGGGTGCTGCAAACAGGATACCACTCCTTGCTAAGTAAACAATAAATCTAGTATTCCTTGAGAAATTGTGATAGAAACTTGATTTATTGGGGATGACAATCAATAACGTAGCGCCAAAGTATAGGGGGATAAGCCCAGTGATAGTAGCCATGGTTACGACCACAAGCAACTGACTGTTGCAACTAACTGTCACTATGAGTGGTCGTAACCATGGCTACCTAAGCTGCAATTGTAATGACGCAGAAGGATCTATTACAAAAGTTTCTGCATTAATAAGAGTCTGAAGAATAATTTATGATTTGATGTATTGCCTGGTGTCATTCTGGCAAATGTACTGTAAGTTGTTGCTCTGTAATACCACTGGAGACCAGCAGGTGGTGGTATGTGTTGGCAAGGGACTGTATTGGACGATGTCTTATCAACATCCTTTATCACCTGGTCACTATGGTAACCATGGAACGTTGACAGTTGAGACAAGCCGAGCTTGAGCTGATGAGTGGGGGTGACAAAGGCGGCTAATGTCCTACATCATCTGAGGCATTTAGCTGCGACACTGGATTTCGATACAGGTTATGGCGGGATGACAACTGGACTGGTGCTCTGATATAGAACAGATATAATTGTGGTTGTGCCCTAATGCCATGGGCTCAGAAAAAACAAGTGTCACCCCCACTCATCACCTCAAGATCGGCTTGTCTCAGTTGCCAACTGTCAACTCCCCCTGGTTACCATAGTGACCAGGCTATAGAGGATATTGATCAGACATTGTCCAATACCGTCCCTTGCCAACATATACCACCACCTGCTGGTCTCCAGTGGTATTACAGATCAACAACGTACAGTACATTTGCCAAAATGACACCAGGCAATACATTACACCATGAATTATTTTACAGACTCCTAAAAATGCAGAAACCTTTGTAATGGCTCCTTCTAGGTCATTACACAATGCTCTCACATAAGGTAAAACACGAGGCTATATCAGAAGAATAACACTACATTTCTAATTACATTTATTTGCTAATATTCTTATCATTACGCCTACTACATATTGAGATAGGATCTTGGAAATAGGAGTAACCCTTTAAGGCTCCCAAACATATTAGACTATCATTGACTGAACCATCAATATGGACAGCTTTGGGCGACAGTCTAAAGGTGGTGTCACACATAGCGACGCAGCAGCGATCACGACCAGTGATCTGACCTTATCAGGATCGCTGCTGCGTCGTTACATGGTCGCTGGTGACCTTTCAAACAGGCAGACTTCACCAGCGACCAGTGACCAGCCCCCAGCCAGCAGTGACACGTGGAAGCGTAACTAAGGTAAATATCGGGTAACCAAGGAAAGCACTTCTCTTGGTTACCCGATATTTAACTTAGTTACTAGTGTCCGCCGCTCTCACACTGCCAGTTCCGGCTCCCTGGTCCCTGCATTTCTAGCCAGAGTGCCCATCGGGTTAATTACCCGATGTGTACTCCAGCTACGTATGCAGGGAGCCGGCACTGGCACCGTGAGGGCGGCGGACGCTAGTAACTAAGGTAAATATCGGGTAACCAAGGAACGGGCTTCTTGGTTACCCGATGTTTACCATGGTTACAGCTTACCGCAGGCCGCCAGACGCCGGCTCCCTGCTCGCTTCAGTTCGTCGCTCTCTCGCTGTCACACACAGCGATGTGTGCTTCACAGCGGGAGAGCAACGTCCAAAAAATGAAGCAGGACATTCAGCAACGACTGCGACCTCACAGCAGGGGCCAGGTGGTTGCTGGATGTCACACACAGCGACGGGACGTCACTGCTATGTCACAAAAAATGGTGACTTAGCAGCGACATTGTTGTTGTCGTCGCTATGTGTGACACCACCTTAATATATATAATGATCTGCCAACTGTTCCCCCATAAATGATCTCTGGGGACAGAAGAATTCAGCATATCTGGTTTTTGGCTACTGATCCTTTTGTTCTCTAAGAGATGTCACCAGCCAAGATGTCTGGCAGTGAATCTATCATGGCAAACAAAGGAGCACTCAGTCAGTTGAGCGCTCCTGTGTATGGAAGTGTTGGGGAAGATAGCCGCTTCAGCCGACAGCTATCTGAAATACTTTATACTCAGCAATAAGGAATATATTCTTCGGATAGTTGTATATAGTAATCAATGAATTACACAATAAATACATTTTGTTTGTTTTACATATTTTTTATTGAGCTTTGGTCTGCATTGTGTGACGATGACCTTTGTGTTTAGGATCTTATGCTACAATTATTTGTGTAATAAATCACAGTGGTTTGTTCTAATGCCAGAAGACAACGAGATTAGTAGATTTAATAAAATGTTGACGGGTCACTGCTTTAGGTCTTGTCTAAATTTGATCTAATTTAAAAAAACATATATAATTTGTAATCTATAAATCCATCATTCCTCTTTAGCTTTATGCCTAACCTGGTTTTATGTGAAGAGAGCAGAAAACACGAAGGGTGGTAGTCACTAGTCATATTATGTTAAACATTACTCTAGAAGACATTTAAAATTAGTTTTGAATTGAAAATAAATAGTACAATTCACCAATGCAACATGGAATTCATTCTCACATGATTAGGTTTCCGTCTGAGTCTTTGCCTTATCTTAATAATAGTAATGGTATTTTATATTGGATCTGTTTCACAAGCCATTTTCTAAATTTGTGCTTTTTACACTGCTTCATATTACTTAATTTTATGTTTGTGTTTCTTGGACAATTGACAGGAAAATGTTCTGCTATTAAGTGGAGACCCTGTTCAGGAAGGGGTTATATAGCCCCTGCTCATAGCCTTAAAACAAACTTTTCAGAAATGACCTTAGGGGGCTTTAATGGGAAGTTATTAGAGGGTGAACAACTTTTTGTGTTTTTGGCTATTTACACTTTGATTTACAGTATTTTTTATGGTCATGTCTTGGAAAATATTAATGTAAGAATATTCATACACCTATGCAGTGAGATGAGAGTTGCTTCACTGCTTTTATATTGATAACTTATCCCTAAGATAATCAATATCAGATCGGTGTGGATCCAGCTCTTCCACTGATCAACTATTCTCAGTGCCATCATCAGCCGAATGTTAGTAGCTGCCTAGTGGAATAGCTCAATTCAGTCTATGGTCTAGTGGCTGCTGTAGGATCCTGCAGATCCAGCTGTCATAATGTAATTTGTTGAATAATGAGAGCTAAGTTCCCCTATTTGTCCCTCCTGCTATAAAGCACTATTGTGAATGTCATCCAAATGGGTGCTGGTGTGGAGCTCCCTCTGGTGGCCAGGAATAGTAATGAAGCTGAGTCTGAATCTGTGACTCAAACAGGTGTTGGTATTAATTGGGAATACAGGAAGTTCTACTGCTGACCAACCTGGTGTATATAAGAGAGCAGTTTCTCCTTAGCTGCTGCTGGTGATAAATGTTTTCTTCTGAAGATGGCTTGGAGTTTGTCCTTCAGTTTCGTCAATTTATCCTGCGCCAGAATTCACTCCAGGTAAGTCAGCAGGTTTTCTTTGCTTAATTGCTGGTTTTGCACCTACGGGTGTTTTTGTTTTTTTCTCCATTTTGTTCTGTGTCTGTTTTCTTATATGTGAGGATATGGCTCTCTGCTATTTATTTGTTCTGGGATTTTATTTCTTCCCATTATATCTGCAGTTCTGTTAAAAGTGTCTGGCACAAGAGTACCTGATATAGTGGGGCAAGACTGTGTGGTCTTAGGGCCTTTTTTCTATCAGGAGTTTAGTATTGTTTGCAGTGTTTTTTGCTGGCCGCAATCAGTTATCTTTCCTGTCCTGTTGTATGTAGTAAGTCGGGCCTCACTTTTGCTAATCTATATTTTCTGTGTATTGTGTTTTCTTACATCACTGTCATTACATGTTGGGGGCTTTCTATTCCTTTGGGGACTGCTCCGAAGCAAGTTAGGATTCCTCATTTTTAATCTTTGAGGTGTAGCAAGTTTCTCCGGCAGTGACATGGTGTCTAGGTGTATTAGGAACATCCCACTGCTACTTCTAGTGTTGTCTGATAGATAGGGGATTGCGATCAGCTTAGTTTCCAACTACTCTTGTGGTTTTTGGTTTTTTTTGTGATTAATGGGATTTTTTGTGATTGTCCACAGTTACCAGTTCATAACAAGGCACTATTCTGCCATTCCTGGCCCTGCTCCTGACCATATCTAGTCTGATTTCCCCCTGACATTAAAGAGGTTGTCTGGGACTTGTATATTAATGACCTCTCCTTAAGATAGGTCATTATACAGGCAATGTGCATTGCCCAGATGCAGCCATTGTGCAGTTGACAGAGTGGTGCTGTGCACATTTAGCCAGCATCAGGAACAGCTGATCGGCATTGGTGCCAGGAGTCAAACCACTACTGATAAGAAAACTCTGTCCTATCCTAAGCATACGTTGTCAGTATAGAAGTCCCGGACAACCCCTTTAAATGTGTATGCAAGATGTGCAACAGTTACTAATGAAGATGGCATCACTCATGCAATAGTTGTATCTAGAGCTGTTGCATTACATAAGTCTTTGTGTAGACAAGATCGATTAGCTGTTCATGCTAATAAATATTGAGCAATTTGTAGAGGGTTTTTTTTTCACCTTTTTCATTCATTTGACTTTTTGCTGCCTGACAACTCCAGTATTAATTTGCATACCTCATATTTGTTTTTATTAAACCAAACCTGCATTTAGGCCAGTGTGCTGTGAATAAATTAAACTGTGAAGACAATAAGCTATTGACACTCATTCAAGCCATTCCTGATCGGGCGATTTTCTATTTTTGCGCTTTCGTTTTTTCCTCCCCTTATTCCAAGATATTTTTTTAAATTTTCTGTCGTAAAAACCGTGCAAGGGTTTGCTTTTTGTGGAACGAGTTGTGCTTTTGAATGGCATCATCCAATGGCATCATCCAATTTATTTTTATCTCTACTGGCTAACACGGTACAAAGATATATTTTACTTGTATCCAATTTATCATGTGATGTACTGGAAAGAGTGAAAAAAAAATTCCAAGTGTGGGCAAATAAAGAGCAATCTGAAATTTGTTTTGGTCACTCAAACATATAAATATGCTTTGATCTAAACTATTCCATTATAGCTGGCAGTATGTTTAGGGCCGTTGTCCTGCTGAAGGTGAACTAATGAACTGTGCTCAAATTGTTTGCAGCTTCTAACAGGTTTTCCCTGTATTTAGCTTCATCTATCTTCCCATCAATTCTCACCAGCTTCCCTGCCCCTGCTGCAGAAAAGCATCTCCACAGCATAATAATGTTACCACCATGTTTGACGGTGGGGATGGTGTTTTCAGAGTGATGTGAAGTATTCATTTTCCTCCACACATAGCGCTTTGTTTTTAGCCCGAAAAGTTCCATTTTGGTCTTATCTGATCAGAGCACCTACATGATTTTCTGCAATATGCAAACGGGACTTCCTATGGCTTCTGATTGTCTTTCTTCTTGCCACTCTTCCATAATGGCCAGATTTGTGAAATATAGAGCTAATAGTTGTCCTGAAAATACTTTAAAATCATCAGTAGTTACCATAATAGCAACGAGTAGTCATTATTATTATTATTATTATTATGATGCGTAGGAAAGAAGTGGAGACTTTGTGTTTTGACTATTTTCACTTTGTGAATGATACATTCTTAAGATGCCAAAACTAGAAAAAAGCAGGCACATTAATTCAAATGCCACTTTATCTCCTATATTGTGGATGGATAAACAAGAGGAGACTCCTACCACCCAGAATGTATGTTGATACTACGCAATAGATGTGATCCTGATAACTGCAGAGCAGGTTACACAAGAGCATGTTTTTCTTTTGATATCGAAGCAATAGGAATAGGGTTGGATGGTTTTATTGCCAGGCTCTGTGTAATAAATACCTTGATCCTGCCATCAGTCTTTGAGATTAATACTCTATGGTGGATATTTTACGCCCCTAACTTATTTACCCACTATCTTTTCCTTGTTATCACCCATCTTGGTCATAATTATAAGAACTATGCTGGTCTTTGTACATGATATATTTTGCTGTCACAGCATATTTCCGATTACTTTATTTAAACAACTTGCAAAATAATGTTTTTAGGAAAGTTTAGGTACAATAATAATGGACACTAAAAGCACATCCCATGGAAACAGTGAAATATGTATAGATTTACAGTACAGACAAAAGGTTTGGACACACGTTCTCATTCAAAGAGTTTACTTTATTTTCATGACTCTAAAAATTGAAGATTCACATTGAAGACAGCAAAACTATGAATGAAAACATGTGGAATGAAATACTTTAAAAAAGTGTGAAACAACTGAAAATATGTCTTATATTCTAGGTTCTTCAAAGTAGCCACCTTTTGCTTTGATTACTGCATTGCACATTCTTGGCATTCTCTTGATGAGCTTCAAGAGGTAGTCACCGGAAATGGTTTTCCAACACTCTTGAAGGAGTTCCCAGAGATGCTTAGCACTTGTTGGCCCTTTTGCCTTCACTCTGCGGTCCAACTCACCCCAAACCATCTCGATTGGGTTCAGGTCTGGTGATTGTGGAGACCAGGTCATCTGGCATAGCACCCCATCACTCTCCTTCTTAGTTAAATAGCCCTTACATAGCCTGGGGGTGTGTTTGGGGTCTATGTCGTGTTGAAAAGTAAATGGTAATCCAACTAAACGCAAACCGGATGGAATAGCATGCCGCTGCAAGATGCTGTGGTAGCCATGCTGGTTCTGTATGCCTTCAATTTTGAATAAATCCCCAACAGTGTCACCACTGTTTCCACTGGTCTAATGTCCATTCCTTGTGTTATTTAGCCCAAACAAGTCTCTTCTGCTTGTTGTCTGTCCTTAGCAGTGGTTTCCTAGCAGCTATTTTACCATGAAGGCCTGCTGCACAAAGTCTCCTCTTAATAGTTGTTCTAGAGATGAGAAGGTGTGTCCAAACTTTTGGTCTGTACTGTATATAGCATGCATACATTGTTTTAGGCATGCACCAAAAGGCATAATAAATACACAGACATAAAGAAAACCCGCTGATTGCAGGAATGTCAGGGTGGTCTCTGAAAAACAGCTGACTAGATTGCATGGCTTCATCGTCTGCTGGACACATTTCAACAAAACTTCGTACCTTTTATTCATCACACTATTTCTATAACAGAGCTGCTGGCTCTGGAAAATATCTCCTGCATCTTGGCAACATGTTCTTAAGATGTTTCAACAAGCTTATAAATTAGATTGTTTGGGTCTCAATTTTGCATCTGTTTAATTATCTTTAACTGCAAAAAATCTCTGTAAAAGTGATATAAACTAATAGTAATACATCTTGGGTTTTGATTATACTTTTTGAGCAGCCAAGGCATATAGAGTGACTCGTATCATATCCTTATTTGTCCCTAATACGGGAGACAAAAGGAATGGCTAGCCAAACAGGAATAGCTGTAAGACCAAAGTTTCTGCATTTTATTGAATTAATCTGTTTTTGGGATGGTTTCAATGTTCTTTTTTAACCTAGGAGTATGATTATGATGGTGGGAATAAATCCAGGAGGAAACCCATACAAACATAATACTGCGCAACAATGATTTTGCTACTGAGAGAAAAACATGATGTACCGTATTTTTCGGGTTATATGATGCACTTTTCCTCTCAAAATTTTGGGAGGAAAGTGAGGGGTGCGTTTTATAATCTGAATATAGCTTACTGGGGTATTGGAGAGGGGTCGCAAGAGGCCAGAGGAATGCTGCGGTGGCTGTGCACTGTGTTGTGGCAGCTGTGCGGGGTCTATGGTGGCTGGTGCTGGGGGGGCTGTTCGGGGTCTGCGGCGGCTGGTGCTGGGGGGCTGTGCATGGTCTGTGACGACTGGTGCTGTGGTAGCTTTGCGGGGTCTCTTGAGGCAGTGCGGGGCCTCTGGGGGCTTGCGGGGTCTCCGGAGGCTGGTGCTGGGGTGGCTGTGCGGGGTCTCCGGTGGCTGGACTAGCGCTGCGGTGTGGGCGGTGAGGACTTCAAATAATGCCCCCCAGAGTCGGCGCGTGTGTTGATGGTGCTCTTAGCTCAAGCTCTCATCTGCACCCGTGCCGCCTCTGGCCCATTGATCTTCCAGCAGTGGACGTAAGGAAAATGGCTCCTGGAGGTGGTGATTGCGCAGATGAGATCTCGGCTTGCCATTGAACCTAGAGCTCAATATGCGCTGACTTTGGGCGCCATTTCTTTTAAACCCTCACCGCCCACCACCACAGCCCGAGCCCCAGCACAGCAGCCCCAGCACCAGCACAGCTGCCCCAGCTGCAGCAGCCCGAGCCCCAGCACAGCTGACACACACCGACCTTGCATCCTGTGACTCCGCTCCACCACCACTGCTGCCCCCTCCGGTGAGACACCACCGGATTATAAGATGGACCCCATTTTTTTCACCATTTTTTGCTCTTAATTTGGGGTGCGTCTTATAATCCGGTGTGTCTTAGAAACCGAAAAATATGGTATACCAAATTGAACGCACTACAAATATAAACTCCAAATTTGCCTGACACGTCTAGATTTCAAGTTATACATGCAAAACCTATTCACTTATGCTATTAATGCATTCTATATTTGAATACTCTAATGGACATGTTCAGTCCTGTCCGGATGCACTCAGACAGGTCTCTCGGCCAATGTCAGCAGTAAGTATATAAGGCAAGCTGGAGAGAGTTTGATAAAGTGATTTGTTATAGCGCTATCAGTTATGAAACTTAAGATAGACACAAATGTGTTAATAAGCCAGGCAATTTCTGCTACATGTGTGGCAAATACACTACTTAAGAATCTGAAAAAGCAACTGCATATTGCTTACAAGTATTACTTTCACTGTCAAATTGTAGATCAAGAGAAAATCTGGGCATCTCATATATGTGGCACTGTGTATTACCCTGGGCTAATGCAGTGGTTGAATGGTAAAAGGAAAGAATTGCTTTTGCAGTGCCAATGGTTTGGCGTGAGTAGAAAAACCACCATTCAGACTGTTATTTTTGCATGACTAAAATTGCCGGATATTCAAAGAGAAACAAGTCACAATTTGTGCACCCTGACTGTGAGTTTGCTCTTAAACCAGTACCACATGATGTAGTGAATCCAGTACATGCCCCTTCAGCAGCAGGAACGGCAAGTGAAATTGACGCTTCTGATCCTCAATGTGTTTTGGCATTATGTATTTCCTGATCCAGAAAAACCAGAGGGTCAGCCGCACTTGCTGGGCCTATCAGATTTAGCTTATCTGCTAAAAGGTCTGTCATTATCTAATGATAAGTTAAGGTACCGTCACACTAAGCGACGCTCCAGCGATAACCCACCAGCGATCTGACCTGGCAGGAATCACTGGAGCGTCGCTACATGGTCGCCGGTGAGCTGTCAAACAGGCAGATCTCCACAGCGATCAGAGATCAGCCACCAGCGACCCGTGTAACGACGCTGTGCTTCGTAACCATGGTACACATCGGGTTACTAAGCAAAGCGCTTTGCTTATAGTTACCCGATGTGTACCTTGGCTAACGTGTGCAGGGAGCAGGGAAGCCGGCTTCTAGGAGCTGCGGACGCTGGTAACCAAGGTAAATAACGGGTAACCAAGGAAAGCCTTTGCTTGGGTACCCAATGTGTACCTTGGTTACTAGCGTCCACAGAAGCCGGCTCCCTGCTCACTGCACATTCAGATCATTGCTCTCTCGCTGTCAAACACAGCGATGTGTGCTTCACAACGGGAGAGCAACAACCAAAAAATGGTTCAGGACATTCAGCAACGACCGGCGACCTCACAGCAGGGGCCAGGTCGTTGCTGGATGTCACACACAGCGACATTGCTAGCAAGATCGCTGTTGCGTCACAAAAAACATGACTCTGCAGCGATGTCGCTAGCGATGTCGCTTAGTGAGACGTGACCTTTAGAACTGCTAGCTTCTAGACTTTTGGGATGGAATTTGCAATGAGGCACCACAACTTCATATTTTCATCATCGACACACCAAGTCAGCTTCATCCTATGGAATGGAAAGCAATCTCTTTCTGTAAGGTTGAATGATGGAGTTAGATAGTACACATGTTCCTGATGACTGAAAGCTATACATAGACTTTAGCAAAACGAGTTTGAAAGTTGTCTTCTTGCCCAATGGTAATGAAACACTATCTGTTCCATTGGATCATGCGGTTGGAACAAAAGAGACCCCTGCTTCTATGGAGATAATTTATAAAATGATCAAATACTCAGAACATAAATGGAGAATTTGCAATGGCCTGAACGTGGTAGCACTGCTGCTTGGCCTACAGTTAGGGTACAAGAAGAATATGTGTTCCTTGGGCCTATTACGAGACAGTTGTAATGACAACAATCATTACAAAATAAGACTGTGGCCTCTGAGTTGAGCACACACTTGGTCAGTACATTGCACAATTCAAATGACTGGTCACTCCACTTCAGGGTTATCTTCCATCACCTCCATTAAACTTAGTTTTAAAAAAAATGTTGTAGTTGCTAATTGATCATTATGGAAGTGGTTTCCAATATCTGAAAGAGAAGTTCAGGCCGCTGAAGCCTGAGGCTAAAATAAAGACTACCATTTGGATTGGCAACAAAATGAACAACTAATGCATGATGACATATGCAGAACAAAACTGAATCCTCTGCAACTTGCAGATGGGGATGCATTTGTGCCAGAACTTACCTGGGAACATATGAGCTAAATATTATGCTGAACTAGAGGACAACATGCTTAAGCATATGAACACCTTGGCTGCCGAATGTCATTGAAAATGCTTTTCTTCAATTCCCATCTTGACTTTTTTCCACCCAATTTGGGAACCATAACTGACAAACATGGAGAGAGGCTCCATAAAGATATTTCTACAATGGAGAACTGATATCAAGGCCACTGGAATACCTACATGATGGGGGACTACTGCTAGTTTTGCAACAGGCAAATATGTCCACACACAAGCGCAAAAGCAAATGCCTGAGGAACTTTTAACACTACTGGTCCTTGCTCAAGTAAGACTTTTACAATGGAATACGAGACCTTTCTTGGAAATTGTATTATTCCAATCCATTTTCATATACTGTTTCCATTTTCATATACTGTTTACTACAAAAACTTTACTGTAGATCAGGTATTTGTCGGAGTAAAACTAATTCATTTGGGCAAACTTATACATAACAAACGTTTCTGACGTGTTGCAACAATTCAGACTTCGGATTTGGAATATGCACACTCGATTTAGTATAGGACACATGTTTTTGTACAGTGGCTGTCAAAAAATGTTTGGGGATTGTTCTGTGTAAGGGTACTTTCACACTTGCGTTGGACGGCTTCCATTGCTATCCGCAGCCTTGAGGAATTACGGTAACCGTTGCAGGAAACCGTTATATTCCTTATAGACTTCTATTAGCTACGAATAGCAACAGATGGTCATGCATTGCATCCGCCCCGCGGCGCATCAGTTGTTTTGACGCTGACCGTCAGTGACCGTTGGGCGGATGGAACGCTGCATGTAGCGTTTTTCTGCACTTGGCGGAGTGTAAAAAAAACGCAACCTGCAGGATTTCGTCGGCGTCCGTTGTTTTTATAATGGACGCCTATGGTGGCGGATTCCGTTAGAATCCGTCATTTTGACGGATTCCGTTAACGCATCCGTCTTTACACAACTGCGCATGCTCAGATGTGTAAAGTCAAGGAAAAAAAAACTATAACGGATTGCGTTATTTTGTACGATCCGTAGCATCAGTTGTGCCACTATATGCAACGCATCCGTTGCATGCGTCACACAACGCAATGCTACGGATCCCATCCAATGCAAGTGTGAAACTAGCCTAAGGAGCCCATACACACCTGGGAAGTTTTGCTGAAGGAAGAAAATGTGTTCACATCATACTCAAACATGCATGTTATGTTGACATTCAAGTCTCCCTCTCTACTCTGCTAAACAGGACTACTATGCAACTCTCATCTCTATCCTATAAACCCTTAATTATTTACCACTTATAATTCCCTTCTCCATTTGCTGTTGTCCCCTCCGACCTCCATTATCTCTGCAGAAGACTTTGACACATATTTAGAAAAAAGATTGACCATATCAGACACAACTTAAATGTTCAACCACCACAACTACACTACATAATGGCTAAAAAGTCAATTAATGCACCAATCCAGCTTATTTTTTTACCACTGGAGTGACGCTTTGAATGCAAGTCCCTTGCCCTCTGCCATATACTCGCATTCCGGCAGCTTTATTGTTTTCAATACCGTTCCGATCCTGCAGCACCATTTTGTGTGTGTGTAATATCTGACTGTTTAGAAGTCAGACGTTACGTTGCAAGGTCTTAATACAACTCAGCTAGAGTAAGACCAGATGCATTGAGTTGGGAACCAAAGCACGCTCCACGAAACACAGGAGTTGCCAGCAGGTCACAAATCACAGGATATAGAGCGCCACCGGAAACAGATAAAGGTGCGTGCAAGACGGGGACAGGGAACTTGCATTTAAAGCACCACTTCAGAGGTGCAATAAAAAACGCCAGTGGGGTGGATTAACCTCTTTGACATCTTCCATACTGCCTTCAAACATGCAATAATCACGCCTATCTTGAAGAAGACATCCCTTGACCCAACTGCTACATCCAGCTATTGCCCCTTTTCACTACTCCCTGTTTCTTCAAAACTCATTTAACAGTTCATCCATAGTCTCCAATCCAGTTTCATCCCCAAATCTGACCGCACTAACCAAAGTTACAAATTACTCACTAACTATTAAAGCTAATAGACAATATTCTATACTCCTAGAACTGTCCACTAACTTTGACACAGTTGACCACTGCTGTCACATTAGTGTCTGAACATACTGCTGCGACCCCTCCGCTGATAATTGGGTCGCACTGCACTATTACTGTGGTTACTGCTGGATGTTAGCCACATGTGACTGTTTTGCATTTGTATTGTTGAGGCTAGATGTCCCTTTCCTGTCCACCTGTGAGCTGGTCTGTAACTAGCTCTCTGCTGGGAGCCATGAGTGTCGCTCCTTACTATTTAACCACCAACAGACAGTCTCTAGCTGCCAATTTCAGTTCAACGAAGACCTGGGCACTCTGATCCTTTGCTCCTGTGTAGTATTTTGTATATCATGATTTCTGACCTGGGCTTGTATTTTAACACCAACTCACTTTTTTATTTTGTCCCTGATGTGGCTTCTTGGTAGTAACCCTGCGTGATGTCCCCTCTTTTCTCCAGCTTGCTCAACCGGTCAGCAGCTGACTCCATGGCACCAGAACATGGGTCTCTGTGTCCAGATTTCTCTACAAGGGTTAAAGGGTGAAGGCCAGGGCAACCCGTGGGATTTGGTAAGCGGAGTATCAGTGCTAAGCCTGTCTGTCAAAGCCCTTTAACAGCTGCCAGGCGTACATGGACACTGCACCCATAACAAGTTCCTCCTGTTATAGACCCTCTTTTCTCTTGGCATCAATGACTTTGCTCTCGCCTGAATAATAATATTAAAAGTAATAATAACACAAAACATTTTTCAGTACAATATATACAGGAAAAAAAATGCTGTGGCTGCATATAATACAAAATGTATTATTCCAGGGTCTTGTAGAAGTGATATCTGCATATCTATAGTTATGCTTATTGGCCTTCATTTGGTTAAAATTAGGAATCTCTAAGGTTGCTTTCACACATCCGGTTTGAGCCGTGCTGTGAAACCTATGCAACAGATGCGGTGAAAACACCGCATCCTTTGCATAAGTTTTTTACATGCGGCCCAGCCGTTTTTTGCCGCTTGCGGCATGCTACTGAGCATGCGCGATGGACAAAACCGCATGCGGCGGCCGGATGCGGTTTTTGCCGCATCGCGCCGCATCCGTCGTCCATAGGGATGCATTGAAAAATGCACCGCATTGGCTGGATGCGGCGCGATGCGTTTTTTTTTGCCGGAGCAAAAAACGTGCCAGGGAACGTTCCATTCGGCCGCTGCATCGGCTAAATCTGCCGCATGCGGCAAAAACCGGACGGAACGCAAGCCCATGCGGCACAATGCGGCACTAATGCAAGTCGATGCTGGAAAAAATGAAACCGTCGGCAAAAAAAAACGGTTTCGTTTTTCAGCAGAGCGCCGGATTGTGCCGCACTGCTACAGCCGGATGTGTGAAAGCAGCCTTTCATAGAGTAGATCTGTTGGATTATTTACGTCTTTAGTCGTGAATGAATATACATTCTCCCAGAATTTCAAAGGCTGCATTTTGACCAGGAAACATCTTTAAGCAATTAGAAGTCATTGTTAACAATGTAAATGTTGATTGGTAACAATATAAATGGTTGTGCTATGTTCTACACCCTTGATACTATATGATCGATTGGGTAAATGAGTACATTTGACAACATGGGTATTGCTAAATCTGCCATCTTTCTCCATGATTTATGAGACCTCACCTCATGCTGAACGCCCGTACTGAACACATAATACTTTCATGAGTATGGTTGAAATCCTGGTAAGTTTAGTTTTTTGTGTCATCAGTAGTTGTCTTAATGCTGGTAGACAAAACGCCACTGTGTAGTGTAAAGGAAAATAAGATGTCAAGTCAGGTGGTCCCCAAATGTAATTGCTAAACATTTTTAAACTGTTTTTGGTTTGGTAACTTTACATTTACAACTGCGACCAAAAAATATTTTTTTTCTGCTGAAGGGTAGAGAGGTGCAGATTTTTCCCAGAACTATTTAACAATATTATACAATGACCAACCAGTCATAATTGAATGATTATGTAATGAGTCAGAGTTTAATTATTTTGTAATGATTACATAGACAGTCGGAGCTGAACCAATCATTACCAAGAAGCTGCATTTTCTCATGGGTTCAAAACTAGAACCAGGGGCGAATTAAGAGTAGTCTAAACTTGTGGTGTTAAAGTCTTGGAACCTCCTTACAACTAATGCAATTGGTCATTATAATCCATCAAATATGGATGAGTGCTGGGTAGGAATGACCGAACCCAATGTGCAAAGTTCGCAGTTCGCTCTGGACATTGGGTGTCCAAGGCTTGGATTCTAACACTCTGTGACTTATAGATTTCTTAAATTTTCACCTGAAAATGTTCAATTACCTGGCCTTCTATCTAGTGGAATGATGGGTGGCACCAACATGTCACTCATCAATGGAAAGGTGGCGGGTGATGGTATCAACATGAAAGTCTACACAATGGTAGTGCTAAATTATTAAATTATTGCCTACTATTGGTGAACTACCAATGGCGGCAGACCACATGCCCGCTATGGGGCCCGGTGCCAGCACCCACACTAGGGTCCCCCATCCCGCCTAGTATCATATTTTCAACTGTTTTGGCAATGCAGATGTCAATACAGTTGAAAGCAATGATGAAAGAGGGAGCACTCCTCACTCCTCTTTCCATTCCCTGGCCATCTTTGTCCCGCTGCATCTAAGATTTGACAGCTAAGCTTATATACTATATGGGGGATGAATTATACTATATGGAAGGCAATATGGGGCCCATTATACTATATGGAAGGCTGTCAGTGCCATTATAGTATTTGGAGGGCTATGAGGGAGCCTTTATATTTTATGAGGGGCTATTTGAGGGCCATTATACTATATGCAAGCAATTAGAGTGTGAAGGATTGTGTGGGGTCCATCATACTGTTCGGAGGGGTGTGTGGGGACCATTATACTGTTTGAAGGGCTAATTGGAGGCTTTATACAGTGTGGAGTGCTGTGGGGGCCATTATACTGTATGTAGGCCCATTATACTGCATGGTGGGCTGTGTGGGGGTAACAGCTGGGAACTATACTGTGTTGAGGTCACCATACCTTGCAGTAGTAGTTGAGGGGGTACAGTATGGTCATCATACTGTGCGTGTTGAGGGTACTGTGGAGATACTTACGGTGGGGTATCAACAGTGTGTTTGGGGAACTTTTTTTGTATCATACTTTATTGGTGCAATGAAAGGGGAATCTAAGGGCTTCATTAGGAGGAGAATTACTTTGAAAAGGCTGAAAATTATGACATACAGTCGTTTGAAATAGTGTTTGCCCCTTTCCAGTTTTCTTATTCTTCTGTATGTTTGTCACACTTAAATGTTTCAGATTACCAAACAAATCTAAATATTAGATAAAGGTAACAGAAGTACAAACAAGATGCAGTTTATAAATGAAGGTCTTTATTAATAAAGGAAAAATAAATCCACCTACAACCTACAGGGCCCTGTGTAAAAAAACTCAACTATTTGGGCCATCCTTCGCAGCAACAACTGCATTCAAGCATTTGCGGTAACTGGCAGTGAGTCTTTTACAACGTTTTGAGGAATTTGGGACATTCATCTTTGCAGAATTGTTGTACTTCAGCCACATTGGAGGATTTCTGAGCATGAACAGACTTTTTAAGGTCATGCCTCAGCATCTCAATCTGATTAAGATCAGGACTTTGACTATTCCACTCAAATCTTAAGCTTGGTTTTCTTAAGCCAATCAGAGGTGGACTTGCTGGTGTGTTTTGGATCATTGTTCTGCTGCATAACCCAAGTGCGCTTCAGCTTGAGGTCACAAACAGATGGCCGAACATTCTCCTTCAGGTTTTTGTGGTAGACAGCAGAATTCATGGTTCCATTTACCACGGCAAGTCTTCCAGGTCCTCAAACAACAAAACAGCCCCAGACCATCACAGTATCACCATATTTTACTGTTGTATGATGTTCCTTTTCTGAAATGCTGTGTTACTTCTATGCTAGATGTAATGGGACAAACACTTTACAAAAAGTTCAACTTTTGTCTCATCAGTCCACAGACTATTCTCCCAAAAGTCTTGGAGATCATCAAGATGTTTTTCGGCAAAACTGAGACAAGCCTTTGCGTTTTTTTTGCTCAGCTTAGTGTTTGTCTTGGAACTCTGCCAAGCAGGCCATTTTTTGCTTCGTCTCTTTCTTATGGTGGAGTCATGAACACTGACTGTAACTGAGGCAAGTGAGACGTGCAGTTCCTTCGATGTTGTTATGGGGTCTTTTGTGACCTCTTTGAGTTGTTGCTGTGCTTTTCTGGTAATTTTGATCGGCCGGCCACTCCTAGGAAAGTTAATCACTGTTCCATATTTTCGCCTTTTTTACATAATGGCTCTCACTGTAGTTCACTGGAGTCCCAAAGCTTTAGTACTGGCTTTATAACCTTTTCCAGACTCATATATCTAATTTACTTTGTTTCCAATTTGTTCCTGAATTTCTTTGAATCACGGCATGATGTCTAGCTTTTGAGGATCTTTTGGTCTACGTCACTTTGTCAGCCAGGTCCTATTTAAGTGATTTCTTGATTGAGAATAGGTGTGGCAGTAATCAGGCCAGGGTGTGGCTAGGGAAATTGAACTCAGCTTCCTAAAGATGTCATAAACCACAGTTAATGTTACGGTTGCTGCGAGCACTGGAGACTATGTCCAGATTTCTTGCTACTGCACATGTGCGAGCGCTGGAGACTAAGTCCAGATTTCTTGCTACTGCACATGTGCGAGCGCTGGAGACTAAGTCCAGATTTCTTGCTACTGCACATGTGCGAGCGCTGGAGACTAAGTCCAGATTTCTTGCCATTGCACATGTGCGGGTGACATCATCGCTGACACGAGGTCACATGTCTCTGACACCTTCTATGCCGATTGGTCGCTGGTCATGTGCTTGTGACGCCTTGCTCGGTGATAGGCCAGCATGACGTCACTCCTGTCGTTCTGGCAGCGGATTGGCTCTGGTGTCCTCCATCTTGGATGAGGCACAGAGTCTATATAAGACCCTGACACACGCCGCATGGTGCTCAGTCCTCTTGGTTCATGCATGAGAGTAGACGCTCTGTGCACGTTCCTCTAGGCATCTCTCTGTCTATGCTAGGTGAGCGCTACCGGCAGGGTAGCGTTCTTATACCTTACAGCTTCGGCTGCTGTCCGTATCCTTACCTCTTAGGGGAGCGGACATAGGCAGGTGCCTGAGGCACATGGTCTGGCTGGGCCTTGTGATTCGACTCGTAGGTGGACGTTGCCGCTAGGGTAACGTTCCTTATACTGCGTCTGGCAGTTGTTCGTATCCTCGCACACTAGGGGAGCGAACAGAGGTAGGAGCTTTGTGCGGCTTACGCTGCTGTTCGTCTCTTTTGCACCACTAGAAGAGCGGACCTAGGCAGGTGCCATATCTAGTGGTTCGTTTCCTCGCACACTAGTGGAGCGAACGCAGGTAGGAGCTTTGTGCGGCTTACGCTGCTGTTCGTCTCTTTTGCACCACTAGAAGAGCGGACCTAGGTAGGTGCCATTTCGCACACATTGCCTTTGTCTCTGTGATTATTAACAGAGATCATTCCACACACCCTCCAAGTAAGGGAGGAATTGCTTTACTTACTTATTATATCCTTCTGTGAGTTAACAGAGGTATTGCATTCTGCCATAGTCTGCAGCAGAGTCTCTGCACGGTGGACCCTGACTGTCTGATATCTCTTTGGTTTTTATAATCAGACAGCCCCGGTAACATTAGGACTGAGCCAAGGGTCTGGCAGTTATGGCAGAATATCAGCAGTTACATCGTTACATACAAGTACTTGAGTCACGGCTCAAGAGTATAGAGGATAAACCTCAGACCATGGTGACATCTGCACATGATCCTCGACTTGCTCTGCCAAACAGATATTCTGGCGATGCCAGATCATGTCGTGGTTTCATTAGTCAGTGTCAGATACACCTAGAGGTCAACTCTTCTCGCTTCTCTACGGAGAGGTCCAGAGTAGGCTTTATCATCTCCTTACTTCAGGACAAAGCCTTAGAATGGGCGACTCCCTTATGGGAGCGCTCTGATGTGGTTACTCTGAGACATCAAGACTTTCTTGATGCTCTTAAGGCGGTATTCATGGGTCCGCAGGTTACCCATGATGCGGCCCTGAGACTGTTAGATCTATCTCAGGGTTCGTTATCCACTAGTTCTTATGCCATTGCTTTTAGAACTCTGGTGGCAGAACTAGATTGGCCAGAGAAGGTGTTGATTCCTATCTTCTGGAGAGGGTTGGCAGGCTATGTCAAGGATGCTCTTGCTACTCGTGAGGTCCCTGCTTCTCTGGAGGACTTGATCACAGTAGCAACGAGGATCGATGTACGCCATAAGGAACGTAGACTCGAGGTCTCTTCCTCACGCCCTAAGCATCGGGCTATTCCAGTTGTTGAGGGTCCACTACCATCTTCCTCAGCATCTGAAACATCTCCCACTCCTATGGAGTTAGGTCATACGTTCTCCAGACTACGCAAGTCTGGTCCTCCTATATGTTACGTATGTCGTCAGGCTGGGCACTATGCCAACAAGTGTCCTAGTCGTCAGGGAAACTCCCTGGCCTAGTAACCATTAGAGGGGGGTTACTAGAGATGTCTTCTGCACCCTCTAAGTGTTGTATCCCAGGTCAGCTCTCGTTATCTGAGAATACATGGCCTATTATGGCTTTTGTGGATTCCGGCGCTGACGGGATTTTTGTGTCCTCAGGATTTGTAAAGGGACACAATATTCCCTCTATCATGTTAGAGGCGCCTATTCCTGTCCGTGTTGTTAATGGAACTATGTTGTCTGACTCCATTACATTGAGGACAGTTCCCTTGCGCCTTTCCCTGTCTCAGGGTCACATAGAGGAGATTTCTTTTCTTGTTTTGCCTGAGGGTATAGACGACGTCCTTCTGGGTCTTCCATGGCTTCGGACTCATGCTCCTCACATTGACTGGGAGTCTGACAGCATTATTAGTTGGGGTTCGAAATGTCAGTCCCGATGTCTTCCCTTACCACCTAAGGTCGTTGCGGTTGCATCAACTGATCTCTCTCCCATACCTACACCCTATTTGGATTTCGCTGACGTGTTCTCCAAACAGGGTGCTGAGGTTCTTCCACCCCATAGGCCGTATGACTGTGCCATAGACCTTATCCCAGGTTCGGTTCCACCTAAAGGCAGGGTTTACCCCCTGTCGATACCTGAGTCGGAGGCCATGTCGACCTATATAAGAGAGAGTTTAGAGAAGGGGTTCATTCGTAAGTCTGTCTCTCCCGCGGGAGCTGGGTTTTTCTTTGTTCGGAAGAAAGAGGGTGATTTGCGTCCCTGCATAGATTACAGGGGTCTCAACGCAATCACAATAAAGAACAAATACCCATTACCTTTAATTTCGGAGCTCTTTGACAGACTGAGAGGAGCTCAAGTTTTTACGAAGTTGGATCTGCGGGGTGCGTATAACTTGGTACGAATTCGAAAGGGTGACGAATGGAAGACCGCTTTTAACACCCGAGACGGTCACTATGAATACCTCGTCATGCCTTTTGGGTTATGTAATGCACCCGCAGTATTTCAGGACTTCGTAAACGATGTGTTCAGGGATTTACTGTTATCCTCAGTAGTGGTGTATCTGGACGACATCCTGATTTTTTCTCCTGATCTGGAGACTCATCGTCAGGATGTCGTTCGTGTCCTTTCCCGTTTAAGGGAGCACTCATTGTTTGCTAAACTCGAGAAATGTGTATTCGAGCAGTCCTCATTGCCTTTTTTGGGTTACATTATCTCACAAGAGGGCCTGGCCATGGATCCTGCGAAGCTCTCTGCTGTCCTGCAATGGTCCGAACCTCATTCCTTGAAGGCGGTGCAATGCTTCTTAGGATTCATAAATTATTACAGGCAGTTCATACCCCATTTTTCTACTTTGGTGGCCCCTTTGGTGGCCTTGACTAAGAAAGGTGCTAATCCCAAAGCCTGGTCTACTGAGACATCTCAGGCTTTTGAGGCAGTAAAAAGACACTTTTCAACTGCTCCCGTTCTTCAAAGACCCGATGAGAGTAAGCCCTTCCTCTTAGAGGTTGATGCCTCTTCAGTGGGTGCTGGTGCGGTCTTGTATCAAAAGAACGGTGCAGGTAGAAAAAGGCCGTGTTTCTTCTTTGCTAAAACCTTTTCACCGGCAGAGAGAAACTATACCATTGGGGATAGGGAACTGCTCGCCTTGAGATTAGCCTTGGAGGAGTGGCGTCACTTGCTGGAAGGAGCGAAACATCCTTTCCAGGTCTATACAGACCATAAGAATCTGACGTACTTACAAACCGCTCAGCGTCTGAATCCTCGCCAAGCCCGCTGGTCCTTGTTTTTCTCCCGCTTTCACTTCTCCATCAACTATCTGTCTGGGAGTAAGAATAACAAGGCAGACGCCCTGTCTCGCTCTATGCTTTCTACCCAGGAAGAGATTGACGAACCTCGTCTTATCCTTCCCTCCAGGGTTTTTCATACGCTCTCTCCTGTGACGTTAGACCAAATCCCACCGGGCAAGACCTTTGTTCCGCCTGATCGACAGAATGATATACTGTCATGGGCCCACACCTCAAAGGTGGGTGGGCATTTTGGTATTAGGCGGACACGAGAGTTACTGGAGAGGTGGTATTGGTGGCCACACTTAGCCAGCCACGTCAAGAGATATGTCGGTTCCTGCTACTCGTGTGCTCGCAACCGTCCATTACGGCAGAGACCGGCTGGGCTCTTGCATCCTTTACCAGTGCCAGATAGACCATGGGAGGTGGTAGGCATGGACTTTGTGGGTGATCTTCCATGTTCACAGGGACATAGATTTGTGTGGGTCATTACGGACCATTTCTCCCGGATGGTTCATCTCGTACCGTTATCGAGAATCCCATCTTCCAGGGTACTAGCCAAACTATTCCTCAAGCATGTCTTTAGGCTTCACGGGATGCCAGATCGTATCATTTGTGATAGAGGCCCGCAATTTACTTCCCGTTTCTGGCGAGATCTTTGTAGCCTTCTGCAAATTGAGTTGAATCTCTCTTCGGCATACCATCCGGAGACCAATGGTTTGGTTGAACGTACCAATCAATCTATGATTATATACCTTCGACACTTTGTTGCTGAGAATCACGATAACTGGTCCTCCCTTCTACCCTGGGCAGAATTTGCCCTTAACAATTCGCTGGCTGAAGCCACTGGGCAGACACCGTTCGTACTCAATAATGGGCAACACCCTAGGGTACCGGTACCGTTTCCCGCTGCTGCACCTCCTCCTCTTGTGGCCGACTGGGCAACTAATGCCAGAGAGGTTTGGGATCGGACTCAAGAGTCGATCCAAGCAGCTAAGGACCGTATGAAGACGGTGTCCGATCGGTTTCGTCGCCCGGCTCCTGTCTTTTCTCCAGGGGACTTTGTGTGGCTCTCTGCAAAACACGTGAGACTTAGAGTGAGCTCTGTCAAATTTGCTCCTCGCTTCCTGGGTCCTTATGAGGTTCTTCGACAGGTAAATCCTGTAGTCTACCAATTGAAGTTACCTGTCCATCTTAGGATTCATGACAAATTCCATGTCTCACTGCTAAAGCCGGCTATTTTACCTCACGCTCGTGAAGTGCACTCTCCTGCCTCTGATTCCTCTCGCTCTAGCTATGAGGTACGAGCCATAGTTGGTTCTAAGATGGTTAGAGGGCGCAGGTTCTTCTTGATAGATTGGGAGGGCTATGGCCCGGAACATCGCTCTTGGGAGCCTGAGGAGGCTGTCCATGCTCCCGACTTAGTTGCCGATTACCTGCGTCGCCGGGAGGGGGGCCCTTGAGGGGGAGGTACTGTTACGGTTGCTGCGAGCACTGGAGACTATGTCCAGATTTCTTGCTACTGCACATGTGCGAGCGCTGGAGACTAAGTCCAGATTTCTTGCTACTGCACATGTGCGAGCGCTGGAGACTAAGTCCAGATTTCTTGCCATTGCACATGTGCGGGTGACATCATCGCTGACACGAGGTCACATGTCTCTGACACCTTCTATGCCGATTGGTCGCTGGTCATGTGCTTGTGACGCCTTGCTCGGTGATAGGCCAGCATGACGTCACTCCTGTCGTTCTGGCAGCGGATTGGCTCTGGTGTCCTCCATCTTGGATGAGGCACAGAGTCTATATAAGACCCTGACACACGCCGCATGGTGCTCAGTCCTCTTGGTTCATGCATGAGAGTAGACGCTCTGTGCACGTTCCTCTAGGCATCTCTCTGTCTATGCTAGGTGAGCGCTACCGGCAGGGTAGCGTTCTTATACCTTACAGCTTCGGCTGCTGTCCGTATCCTTACCTCTTAGGGGAGCGGACATAGGCAGGTGCCTGAGGCACATGGTCTGGCTGGGCCTTGTGATTCGACTCGTAGGTGGACGTTGCCGCTAGGGTAACGTTCCTTATACTGCGTCTGGCAGTTGTTCGTATCCTCGCACACTAGGGGAGCGAACAGAGGTAGGAGCTTTGTGCGGCTTACGCTGCTGTTCGTCTCTTTTGCACCACTAGAAGAGCGGACCTAGGCAGGTGCCATATCTAGTGGTTCGTTTCCTCGCACACTAGTGGAGCGAACGCAGGTAGGAGCTTTGTGCGGCTTACGCTGCTGTTCGTCTCTTTTGCACCACTAGAAGAGCGGACCTAGGTAGGTGCCATTTCGCACACATTGCCTTTGTCTCTGTGATTATTAACAGAGATCATTCCACACACCCTCCAAGTAAGGGAGGAATTGCTTTACTTACTTATTATATCCTTCTGTGAGTTAACAGAGGTATTGCATTCTGCCATAGTCTGCAGCAGAGTCTCTGCACGGTGGACCCTGACTGTCTGATATCTCTTTGGTTTTTATAATCAGACAGCCCCCGTAACAGTTAATGTATATTTTAAGGGGAGGGGGCAATCACTTTTTCACATAGGGGCCTGTAGTTTTGCATTTCTCTTTCCCTTAATAATAAAGACCTTTATTTATAAACTACATTCTGTGTTTAGTTGTGTTTTTTTGGTCTAATGTTTAAATTTGTTAGGTGATCTGAGACATTTAAGGTGACAAAGATGCAAAAGAATAAGAAACCAGGAAAGGGGCAGACACTTTTTCACACCACTGTAGTATATTATCTTACCCAGCTGATATTTTTTGGGGGGTGGATCCAATTAGAACTTCTGCTATGGGGCCTCATGATTTCTATGTACGCCCCTATTGCCTACCTATGTTACTTGTAAATTTACTCTGAAATATGTGGTTTAATAATCACATGGATGTTATACTCTGAACACCATGTATTTTGTTATGTAATTCATGGCTAGTTGGGAATTCAATGGTTCAGTGCACTATATATGTCATTTGGATTTGTAGGCGGCCCTATACCAGGGATTGTTAATGTTTAATATCTAGCAAATACATGGCCTATATGAGAAATTTCCATTTGAAACAAACAAATACCTTTCCAACACCATAAAATCTGTCCTCGCATATTAGTGTGATAAATAAGTGTAGTGTAATGGTTTCAGCATATGCCAATCTTGGTTTTATAAACATTTTAATTTTTAATGAGCGTCTTAATAAAATCAGCATATTTAGTGCTGGCTCCAAGTTAATATGGCCTCAGGGCAGCTACAGATTTTATTACATTACAGTCCCTGTTGCCCTCTTAGCAAGGTCAAGTTAATCATAAGTAAACAATCATCTGACTCTTCTTGAGGATTTACTCCGCAGTTTGCTGAGCGCAGGAATTTTATCCTACAATTAAGCCTTAAGAGAGGTCAGACTGAAGTGGAAATAATAATTTTAAGTGTTGCATATACAAACCTAATATATAATATATTTCAGTGACAGCGTTTTTTGGGCTTATTCCCATTCCCCCCGAGTCAACGTTAGCTGACTGACTGGATTATTATCACTGTGACTGGCCTCCTTATTGTTGTTCCCAGCAGAGTATATGGTATACACAGTGCATTGTATACATTCAATGTGTATATGGTGAATAGAAGGGTCTGTTTACATGGGCCTACCTGAGGAACTAAACAACCGCTAATCAAAGCAGAGACGGACATATTATTGGTGCAAGCAGTGCAGCCACATAAGGGTCCAAGAGGTAAGGAGACCCACCTGTACCTCCAAAGCAGGAAGACATGTGCATCATGAGGAGCTTTTGGACTGCAAAGGTCCTATATATTGTCCTTGCACATGGGCCCTCTCCTGTCTTTGTCTGCAACTGAATGAAATGCTTGTATGCTGATTGGCGGGCATTTAGTAACTTGGCCGACCCAACGTCGTTCAGTGTGCATATGCTGCCATTGTTCTCAGCTCTGCCAAGAATGGGGATCTTTTAGGCAACACAAAAGATCATTTCACCTGACGAACAAGTAACAATAATAATTCAGTATAAATGCACCTCAACACACATCACAGGCTGATATATGGAATCTAAGAAGGATCTGTTTAACATCAATTAGCTGACATACAATTGTCTATCATTCATACTAAAGGTGAATGCCCACTGTCAGTTAACCCTGAGCTTTGCACACTGTGAATGGATCCTAATCTAGGGTTTACGTGTCGTCTTAGGCCGTTTTCACACTATGTACCTCTCACCGTTCAGTGGTACCGTCGGGGCTTCCATCCGAACCCCCTGTAAAACAGGTTTTGGATGTATGCGCCGACGGGGCCACTGACTATAATGGTGCGGACGGAGTCACTGTGTGCTCTATCGTGAACCATTTTCAGGGGTATATGCTTACCAGAGTCTACTACGTCTGAGAGTCCGCCTCCAATAGGTGTATGTTCCCAAAAATGTAGCATGACAGAGCGGTGACTACATCTGCACAATTATAGTCAGTGGCCATGTCAGGGCATACATCCAAAACCCATTCTGCGGGCTTTTTGGATGGAAGACCCGATGGGACCATTGAACATGGAGAGGAACACAGTGTGCCACACAGCAACACTGCACACATTTTACATCCAATTGCCAATATGGTTTGTAGTTTTTACAGCATAAGCACATCTTTACCATGCTTCACCTACAAAACATATCATCATCAGTAGTAAATCGCAAAATCATGGCAAGTCATTGAAAATGCTCGCTATATTGCAGCCCAGTAATTGACGTAATTATTGTAAATCCAGTGAAAAGACCCCTCAAAAGGTGGCTGATCACTTCGGTGGTCTCTGACACAGCGACTGTGGGACTCCTCTGTTGGCAGCTTATTTTAATGAGAACAAAAGGATCAGTAGTCTGAAACCGGATGTGTCGGATGCTTCTCTCACTATCATCATGTGTCAGGGCAGAGTCAGAAAGGCTCCTTTATCATTAGATGGGTAGACAATCTTCCTGAAATCTGTAGGTTCACTTAAAGGATATCTGTCAGCAGATTTTTGCTACCTCATCTGAGAGTAGTATGATGTAGGCAAAGAAATTCTGAATCCAACAGTGTTTCTCTTAGATAACTGGGTGCAGCCGTTCTGACACAATCATGATTTTTAGATTTAGCCATACAGCAGACCTGAGAGAGCTGTCCTGCCCACACCAGGCTCTCTATAGACATTGTGCATTGACAGTGAGATGCTAATTAGAGGAGGGGGCATGCTGGACTGCTGTTCATGAGACAATGTAGTCTCAGCAAAGATAAGTCCTGCTGCTTAAAGGGAATCTGTCAGCAGGTTTTTGCTACTTCATTTGAGGACAGCATATTGTAGGCAAAGAGATCCTGAATCCAATGGTGTATCACTTATATTACTGGGTGCAGCCATTTTGATACAATCATAATTTTTAGATTTAGTCATGTAGGAAAACTGAGAGAGCTGCCCTGCCCACACCAGGCTCTCGATAGAGATTATACATTGACAGTGAGGTGCCAATCAGAGAAGGGGGCATGCAGGACTGCCATGTACGAGACAATATAGTCCAACCAATGATAAGTCCTGCTGCTTGAACAAACATTCCAGGAAGACAACAGTTTTGACCTTGACAAGACAGGCATCCCTGAATTCTATGTTTTAACCCTTGCAGTATGCTGTCTTCAGATTACATAGCAAAAGCCCGCTAACAGATATCCTTTAACTTTTGTCTCTATATGACGGCCTTAGCCCTCAGACTTGACGTGCATGGAACGAACAAGTATAAGAAAAGCAGATAATGTTTGATAATGTTCTGTGTAACCTTAAAGTGTTGTAATACTTGAATCTGATTGTGTTATTACACTGTGTCCTTCCAGTGCAGTAATCCTGTATGGTGTTTTACATTAACTCGCCATCTTTCCCACAATCGGATAGTTGATGGAAATGTGAACACCACTGAAGGAGGCAGCTCTGAGATCCGCTCTATTAAAAGTTTTCCTGTTGTTTTCCCCCGGTCTCTATCAGTAACGATCCAAATGATTCTTTTATATCTTCCTGGGAAATGAATCTAATAAGAAATGTTATATATATTTCTGTTGTATCTGGCAAAAGTTTGCAGCAGAATTCCCTGACGGTTTTTCACTTGACGCGTATATCTTTATAGCTTGCTTGATTGATTTGACAGAGAAATCACAGTCTACAGGCCTAAAGCCAGACAAAGCTATTCACTTGGCTATCTACCAAGACACTAGGCATAACCTTCCCATTACTTCTCCTGCATTAAGAGAGTCGCAGGTAGTGAAATGACAAGCTCCGTGAAGGGATTGCTTTTATAGGTTTCCTGTAAGAATAGCCTGTGCAAAGTCAGGACAGCCAAAACACGGCGGGGAACGAGGATGGCTGAACATGGCTGAACATGCACATTAATCCTCTGGGGGGATTGTTTCATTTAGTGTCGATCAGATTTAAATATAATCTCAGAAATTTTTACCTTTTGTGGCATTAACAGAATATTGCTTTACTGTAGTAGGAAAGGTCATTAGTGGTTCCCAAGACTGGGTGTGCAAGTGGCCAATATATAAAGGTGTTCTCTCATTACTTTTATAGGCCAAGAGTTCTTAACCTAGATCCCAGACATAGCCGTCATTTTCTCCTCAGGTATGATTAGCGAACAATAAACGTCGTAAGGTAATACAGATGTCAATCTGCTGCCAAACGTGAGACGTGAGCACTGTGTGGGTGTATGGAGCCTCTGTAACATTGCGTTTACGATGAATAGCTCTGTGATATGTCATCAAATCGAGGATGTAAGACTGTGAAGATAGTCTCACCATATTATTCTGTAGATTTGTACTCACAATGGAAGAAACAACCATTAAAACCTATATTTTCCAAGTATTTTCATAATTACTTAAAGAGAATCTATCACCAGATTTTGCCACCTAATCTGAGAGCAGTATCATGTAGAGACAGAGATCCTAATTCCAGTGGTGTGTCACTTACTGGGCTGCATCATGCAGTTTTGATAAAATAACTGTTTTATCAACAGAAAATTATCACTAGTAAGCCTGCTGCAGGTAGTGTAGAGGGTGTAACCCCTACAAAGGACTTTGATTCACTGTCTCTTTAAGGGAACAGGGCTCCCCTGCTGAGCACAATGGACTGGCCTGCACCTCCCCTTCTGCATGTGTGTATTTGGTCTGCCCAAGGGAAAAAGTGCAGGGAAAAAGGCAGAAATTAGAGAGCTGAGGGTGTGCAAGGACATCACCGAGAGGAGAAGCCACAGAGAGTCAGTACTTGACCCAGTAGAAGACGTCACCTGGACGAGCCCAGCGGCCCAAGGGAAGAAAAACCTTCTCCATTCGTCTCGAGAGAAGTGCACCCCAACGTACCGTGTATTCTAAGAGGGGACCGGTCCTTCGGACAGTGTTGTGAGTTTGTATCAATTAGGGTATAGTTTCGGCCTTCATAGTTAGAGTGCAATGTTCACACAGTGCCTTTAGGGGAGACCAGTTAGGGAAAGGCCAGAGTAGGAGAATCCGCTGTCTACATATTGTTAACTTGCTGTTTACATATCGTTGAGTATTGTGATAGTATTGTGTCAGTTGACGCGACAGAGTGGTTTGCCTCAATTAAAGAGTTAAATTGCATATTGTGTGTTTTCCCGCCCTTACATTACCCCTCTTTCCCTGCTGCTCGGCAGCCTGTTTATGTAACCTCTCCGTAATGAAACTTTCCATGGTTTTATCCGTTAACTCGTCTGGTACCGTAACTTACTCTGCACCGTGGTGGTTGCTCGGTCATCGCTTCAGTAGGCCTCCACATTCATGAGTTCTGTATAATGCAACTTCCACTATGGAATGGCAGCTTTTTGCCTATGCACTGTGTACACAGAAAGCTGCCAATCACTAGTGGGGATGGGATTATACAAAGCTCAACATACAGAAATCAACAATCAGGAAACTGGTAGATCGGCAGAAGAATAAAGAAGTCCAGCTAGTGATACATCGCTGGAATCAGGGTCTCTGCTCCAACTTTATGTTGCTCTCAGATTATCAATGTATTCCAGCTTCGTGCCTGTCCTTTACAAGCTTAGCTTCTGAAATGTAATCATTTTGAGCAAGAAGATGTTTCTTCCCCCACCTGAGAATATAACTGAATTTATGAATAAATCCAAAAAACCTAAGCAGAGATTTTCCTTGGGCTCCAGAACCACTGATCCTGCTGACTATGGGTGCAAATGCTTAGGGGTGGAGAGCTCACATCAAGGATATTCCATTTCAATGTCAATGGCTCTCCTCTATAATAGAAAAATCTCTCCTCCAACTACAAAGGATTAAGAGTAGAGATACGTTAACCCGAAGAAGTTTGGTTTGGTGAGTGTGTGACGCCCTGGCAAAACCAGGTTGTCACAGAGACTGCACAGATCTTCCAGGTGCAGGACCCCATCCTCCTTGGCATACCACCAACCCACACCCAGGTACATAACACCAGCCAGTAAAGCCTAGTCACCCCCCATAACAATAGTGAAACACCAGTGGGCGGGACCGGGCGGATTGGAGCGCCCACCTAGGGGTCCTGAGGTGTCCTGGGAGGGAACAAGGGAGTTGAGTACTGACAGTTAAAGAGAGAGGAGTGTGGAGTGACAGCGGAGTCAGGGGTTGGGGCTCCTGGACTACCGGACTACTGACTAGGTGGCAGATGGCAAACAGGACCACAGGCGACAGAGATCCGGTCGCGGAAGACCTTAAGTGGACCTGGGCAGGGTTGTAGCCTGCCAGTGCCGATAGCGGGAATCCGGTCCGGAGGCCGTGCACAGTCGGGGTGCCTGGATCCTAGGGCGAGGAATCTTTCAAGCCCCTTGTCAATTAGCCAGCCGGGAACAAGATTCTATGTCTTGTCCCACCAGCAAGCCCAGAGAGTGAAACGGAAGCCCAATGCGGGGATAGGTTGTCCGCCAGAACCCACAGAGATCCCAAGACACAAACACTGAGTGCAGGAGGAAGGGACCCCTGTTTGCTGTACCAGGGTGTGGGACCCGAATACAACCGCCCAAGGTTACCAGTCACTGGCAATTTGGTTTACTACTGGACTCTGTGTGAATTTCCTTGGAACTGTGACTACACCATCCTTGCCCAGTCCAGCCCTGCATGACACTCTCCGCAGCATACAACCCCATACACCTGGGCCCCGGGACAACACCTCCCCTACCCGTGGAGGGGATACCATCCTGCTGCCCCACTCCATCAGCCCCGGGCGTCCCATATCCAGGCAGCGGCGGTGCTACCAACTCTCACCGCAACCCATGGGTTGCGTCACTGACAAACTTTTCCCCTATAAATACACCCTTCCTACGGTTGTGAGGACAGATGGCTGCACGAGCTCGGGTCCGGCTGCCATTCGAGCCACAGTAACGAACCCGGATCCGAGCACCCCCTTGCAGTGGTCTGGCCCCTGTCCACAACAAGTGCAGCCGGACTGTTGAAAAAGTTTGATTTGAGACCCGGACTTGACCTGAACCCCAATAAAAGCCACTAACTGGGCAGTTCAGGTCTCCACCCATATGCAGTTAGCCATCAACAGATCACTTCCGGGGAGGGAGAGCAGAGTTTTTCCATTTTTTATTTTTGAGCACCCTACATCTGATCATGCTGTTGTTACCCCTAGTGCGAGCCATTCAAACAACGCAAGTGGCTCACACTGGGCCAAGCACCAAGCATACCTGAGCACAGAGATGCTCGAGTGGTCGGCATACGTAAAGCATCTGAACTTGTAACCCGAACTCTGTGGGTTTTTTGTAAAGTCTCCGAACACAAAACCTTAGGTTTACTCATCTCTAGTTAAGGGCAGAGTGGGAGGCTCTTAGAAGGCTGCAGACATGGGTAGAAGACCACCAGGTAAAGGTACACTCAGACAATTCCATAACCATCCAAACTGTGATTATGACAATGTGCATTGTCTATGGTTTGGGAAAGTGTTCGATTTATTTACATTATAAATTTAAAAAATATATTAAAAACAAATGTTTGGTACTCATCATGCTCACGGAACTAATTAATTATGAGTATTGTGGTACCACGTGTATGCCAAATTAAAGGAAAAATATGGTAGGATTGATGCACCAAAAATGCCAGTTGTAAAGTGTTAAAACAGCTAAACATTGAATGTTTGCATGTAACACAATGGGAGTTTATGAAGTGATTGCTAATATGAGGTGCTTTTATGCATACTGTGAAGGTTTATGTTGGCTGACATGTATTGTGAAGGTGTTGGGAAATGAAGTGGCTTCCTGTTATGGTCTACTGTATTGTGTGAAAAGGTCCACATCACTAGATTAGGTATTGTGCTTTCAACAGCGCAACATGAGGCTTCTACCCGGAATCCAGAAAGGTTGCAAATCATTTTAGCTTTATGTTCTCTAAATGGAATGTGATGCATGTAACCTTTTGATCTTTGAAGACCTTATAGTTGTTCCGAGAATAAAACTGTAATTCATTGAGGGTTTTTTTATTTTTGTTGAGAGAATTTGACTCTCTGCTCAAAAGTTCATCTCTCTAGCAATGAAAGCTGACAGTATCCCACCAATTTCCATGATATTAGTTATAGCACCTTCTAGTCCACAGCTGGGCAAAGTCACATCTGGCCCACTGGCTGTTCCAGTCTGGCCCACCAGCTGTTCCAGTCTGGCCAATGGACCAAGACAACTAAAAAGCTGAACCAGTGGTCCACAGGCCACACAATGTCCTTGCCCACTTCCCAATGTCACTGCTATCCTCAACCACAGGATACAAACAGCGGTGAATATGTGCCGCCCCCGTGTCAGCAGCCGGGCTGCTCGGATCCGGATCCATGGTGGCTCGAGGGGCGTCCGGACCCGGGGGTCTGGCGGCCACTCGAAAGAAGGGGGGTATTTACAGGGGATGGTGTATTTAAAGTTTGTGATGCCACCCGTGGTGTGTGGTAAGGTGGAGTACCACCGCTGTGGCTGGGAGTACCCGGTGGCGATGGAGTGGGCAGCCAGGTGTTTAACCCCTCCACGGGTAGGGGGGATGCCCCGGGACTCGGTGGTGGTGAGAGGGAGATGCCGTTGGGGAGGTAAGGGTGACTTGCGTACTCACTCAGTCCAATAACGCTGATACCGACAACTTTAGTAAACCAAAGTTCTGGACACCGCTGCCTCTGAGGGGAAACACGTTTGGGTCCCGTTTCTCCTGGTGTTGCCTGTTGATCTGTGACCTTTCCCGTGGCACGTTATTTTCTCCTAGTTGGTCCTTGTAGCTTGAAACTAGTCGGTTCCCGCTCCCCAGTATGGCTAACTGAGCGATCTTGCTCTCAGGGTTCACGTTTGGGATTTCCTGGACTGTATGTGTGGAAAGTCCTATTCCCCTCGTTGCACTAGTACCCCAATTTTGGATCTTAAAGGCTCCGTTCTCGTTGGGTGAATTGTCAGGTTGCCTGAAACTACTCCCTGACCTAGGGTCCTCGTACCCCGTCCTGCCCTGGTTCCAGCCCAGTGATGGTACAAGGCCGCCGTCTGTCCTCCATGACAATGCCGTGCCCCTTGTCACGATCCCCTGCAACCGGGGGTCCAGCTCCTACCAGGCCCAGACCACTTCTGTTCTGCTCCTGACATACCTGACCACCCCTTAACCGACCCCCCAAGTGGGCGACCCTATTCCACTCAGGCCGTCCACTGGTGTGTCTGGTGGGTGTGGTGCAGAGTGTTCCTAGGATTTTGATTTGCTGGTTTTGGCAACACCAATGGTTAGGGACCTGTAACCAAGAAGGAGGTGGATATTGCACAGAAGGGCAGATTGCACAATACCCTGTGACGATCTGATACGCCAGGGCGTCACAGATACATTGGTGTAAGGCGGAGCTGTTAGCTTCCTCTTCCACCAATCAGTGTGTGAGACAGCAGACATGATGTCACATCTTCGCGTGTGCTGTTTGAAGAATAAGAGTGAGACAGGGAGCCAGGTGACTTTTTTTTTAAAAACCATATTTGTATGGTATGTTTGTATGTATATAGGAAGCTATGTGGGGGCTCATACTGTATTTAGGAGAAAATCCAGGGTTTCCAGTAACAGAATCGAGGAAAATTTATTAAAACTTGTAGTTTAGTTAGACATATTAAAAGTCCAGACAAGGTTCAGAGCAAGAACGAGAGGACGTGTTTCGAACTGAGTAGTTCTCACAGACTAAGAACCACTCAGTTCGAAACGCGTCCTCTCGTTCTTGCTCTGAACCTTGTCTGGACTTTTAATATGTCTAAATAAACTACAAGTTTTAATATATTTTCCTCGACTCTGTTGCTGGAATCCCTGGATTTTCTCTGTACAAGATTGCCAGCTCTTTTCCTTCCTTGCACAAGTCTTGGATGCAGTGGTCTCCTGCAATATCAGGTGAGCGGATACAAACACTTTCTGTCTGTATTTAGGAGAGTATGTGGGGGCCTATACGACATATAGGGGCTATATAGGGGTTCATAATGTATATAGGAGACTAGGTTGGGGCTCACTCAGTATATAGGAGGCAATGTTGGGCTCATAATGTATATAGGAGGCTATGTGGAGGCTCATACTGTATATAGTAGACTATTGGGGGCTCATACTGTATATAGAATACTATTTGGTGTCTCATATTATATATAGAGACTATGTTGGAGCACAGACATAAAAGGGCCCCTGTGCAAGAACAATATAAGGGGCCCTTTGCCCACTCACGATGTCATCAAAATGCGTACTTGCACCTGCTTTGGAAGAAAAAAATGGGCCCTCCTACCTCTTAGTCCACTGTACAGATACACAAGCTACACCAATGATACATCCACCCCTGCGTTGAGGCTCATAATATATATAAGGAAGCTATGTGGTGGCTCATATTGTACATAGGGGGTTATGTGGGGTCTCGTACTTTATATGGGTGGGTTATGTGGGGGTTCATACTGTATATAGGGGGACTGTGTGCAGACTCCTACAGTATATAAGGGGATTTCAGCATACTTCTTTCTGCTCGATTTTAAGTGATACAATTATCATAATTACTTTATATTAATATTAATTAATATGTTAATATTAATACTGAACAGAATTCATTTCAGCCTATTACTTCGGCCTCCACAACAGTCTTGTCTCTCATGTGGCCCCTCGGGAAAATGAATTGACCTTCTGTGTTCTAGTCTATAATATCAGATTCTACGCTCTATGCCAAGTACATCTTTCTTGGCCACGTCATGTTTATAAAGAAGCTTTTAATTCACATTTACTTTTCTATAATTTTTTTTTAAAGATATATAATTAGTGAAAAACAGCCCTGAATTTACACCCCCACCCCCCATGACTATGAGGGTTACAATGTGCATAAGGTCAAAGCAAAACTAAGTTTCCATGGTCCATTTTTGAGACGGAAGAGAGGTTGTTTAAGTGGCTAAAGAAGCCCCTGACCGCGTACCTAAAGTGTATGGACGAGAAGGGATACAATAATAATAGAAATATAATTATTAAGAGATGAAGCACAAAAAAAAAAATCAATCCAGACCAAAATAATAATAATAATAAAAAAAATAATAGAGAGTAAAGAGTAAAAACTTTTCTAAAACTTTTATTTTCTGGGTTCTATCTAATTTTTAAATGTGATATTCTCTAATCATTGCCAATGCGTGAAGGTATTTAATAGTTTTCCTATTTTTTACAATACTACTAGATTTTTACAGGCTTTAATTTTTTTTCTTCATTTTTATAGAGATACCACATATTTTCATTTAAATGGAAACTTCTGATAATGGATATTCTTTCATATAAATTCGGAGAAAACAATTCCTTTTATGATAAATCAGTGGAATCTTTGCCTGGTTTTAATTTGTTAAATCCGCTGCCACCTACTGGTAGAAGAGGAGCAATGTACATTACACAGCTCAAACAAGTGCGCTTCTTGTGATACTACTTGTGTATTCAAATTAGTAATGGAGTGTTTTGAGCTATGAAAAACGTTTTTAACCCCTTCTGAACAAATGACGTCCTATTACTAATACAGACTGCACAGACACTCAATGGGTAACTTGTTGCCTTGCCGTGCTGGGGACCTGGGTTCAAATCCCACCAAGGACAATGTGTGCAAGGAGTTTGTATGTTCTCCCCGTGTTTACGTGGATTTCCTCTAGGTTCCCCGGACATGATAATATAGATTGTGAGCCCCAATGGGGACAGTGATGATGTCTGTAAAGTGCTTTTTTTGCCCCACCAAAAAAACAACTCCATTGACAAAAGACTGAAAACGTTACAAGTCTCCAAAAATTAGCAACATGAATCCATATTCCCCCCTAGTTTTTCAGTACTTAAATAATAATTTAAAAAAAAAACAATAAAAATTTGGTATCATGATGCCAAGTCATAAAATGAATACCGTAAAAAAGAAATCTGAAAAACCATTGCTGAATTGCATTTTTTTCCCCACAATTTTTGTGCATGATTATTTTGTTGCCTTTTTCCAGTAAATTGAATGGTAAAATGAATGATGCCATTCAAAACATCAACTCATCCTGCAAAAAAAATCAAGCCCCTCATACAGCTATGTCGATTTAAAAATAAAAAAGTAATGGCTCTTGTAAGCGGGTGAGGAAAAATGAAAGCATAAAACAGAATATCGCTATTTTTGGAAGGGTTTAAAGAGCAAAACTGGCTGCACTTTAATTATACCAACATGCTTCCATACACTGCAGTGTCCTATTTGCCTAGCACAGCCATAGACCACTATCGGGGACTCTTGGCATGTCACATTCAGATGCCCAATGGGTCTTTGTGGCTTCCAAATGTAACAATAGAAATGCAGTCAGATGGGCTGTTTTGGGGTTAATAAATTGGAGAAAGAGGTTTTGTTCTTGGGTTATTTTTTTAAATGAAATATTTTTCTCTCTTTTTTGTGTATATTTAATTTTACTTACATGATTAGTAATGGGGGTCTCATAGACCTCTCCCCATTACTAACCTTGGGCAGGATAGCATCTGTGATTTTTTGATAAATCATAGCTGTCATTAACCCCTTATATTGCCACCACTCCCGAGAAAATGAGCTGAGTAAAGTACCAGTACTGGTGCATCTAATAGATGCACTAATTCTGGGTAGCTATGACTGCTATTTTTAGGCTGGGGAGGGCCCAATAACCATGAGCCTCCCCAGCCACAGAATAAGAGCCCCAGCTATTGGCTTTGTCATGGCTGGGTATCAAAATTGGTGGGACCACACTCTGTTTTTTAAAATTATTCATTTAAATAATTTTAAAAAGCCCACTTGAGGTCCCTTGCATTTTGATACACTGCCAAGATATCACACACAGCTGAGGTCTGCAGCTTTCAGCTGTCTGTTTTATCTGCGCTGGGTATCAATATATGGGGGGCCCTAGGTCATTTTTTTTCAATTATTTATTTTTACACTTCAAGGACCCATATAGCTACTGTGAGGACAACCAATTCTAGACACCGGCAGTGTGTCTGCAACCAATCAGAGGGTGGGCAGAAAAAGCAATGCATGCAAATTCATGAGAATTAATGAGAGGACCCGAAATCAGTGTGACGGCAGATGGGGGAAACTCAGTAAGTATACTTGTCCTTTTCTAATCCCCATTTTGCTTCTCTTTGTAGCCCTCTAGTCCTTACTAACACCATTTTACAACACACAAGTTTGGGTTCCCACAGACTTATATAGGGTCCGGTGTCCAGGCTCAAGTTCAGGTTCAAGTATGATCCAAAACTAGACTTTTTTTTTTTTTTAAATCCGAAATTCAAACATCTGCTAGTTCGCTCATTTCTAATAGACATCTTTTCCATTAATAATCCCTGGGCTTGATAGGTGACATTATCCCAAAAAACCATTTAGTTAGCCGCCGCACTAGGGAATTGGGAAGAGCTGAGAGAAAAGTGTCAGAATGGGCACATGTTATGTGATTCGCCACTTCTGAGGTGGCTCTGCGCTGCTATTTTTAGGTTGGGAAAAGCCTAATAATAATGGACTTTCCCACCCTGATAATACCAGACCCCAGCTGTCTGCTTTATCTTGGCTGGTTATAAAAAATAGGGGAAGTAGTGAGATTGGATGTATACTTTCTGAAATATAAGCAAGTAAAGTTTGTGAAATGCACTGTTATTTGATGAGAGGTCTAATTGAATATCTAATAGGTGGGTCGGGTCTTGCTAGTTATTTTTGCCCCTGTCTGCTTGCCTGTCCTTCCTTCCCCTGTCCTTCCTCCCTCTTTCCTACCCCTGTAATAACAGGCAAGGGCGGGAATAACTAGCAAACCCCATCCACCTATTAGATATTTTATCTCACCTGTCATCAAATAATTGTGTATTTCCAAAAGTTTACTTGCCTATATTTCAGAAAGTATACATCTGATCTTACAACTAAGGGCGGCTTTGCACGTTGCGACATCGCAAGCCGATGCTGCGATGTCGCACGCGATAGTCTCCGCCCCGTCGCAGGTACAATATCGTGTGATAGCTGGCGTAGCGAAAATTATCGCTACGGCAGCTTCACATGCACTCACCTGCCCTGGGACCGTCGCTCTGGCCGGCGACCCGCCTCCTTCCTAAGGGGGCGGGTCGTGCGGCGTCATAGCGACGTCACACGGCAGGCAGCCAATAGCGGTGGAGGGGCGTAGATGAGCAGGATGTAAACATCCCGCCCACCTCCTTCCTTCCGCATAACCTACGGAAGCCGCGGTGACGCCGGTAGGAGATGTCCCTCGCTCCTGCGACTTCACACACAGTGGTGTGTGCTGCCACAGTAGCGAGTAACAACATCGGACAGTCGCGTCAGCGTAATTAGGGATTACGCCGACGCTGCACCGATGATACGATTACGACGATTTTGCGCTCGTTAATCGTATCATCTAGGCTTTACACACTACGATGTCGCATGCGATGCCGGATGTGCATCACTTTCAATTTGACCCCACCGACATCGCACCTGCGATGTCGTAGTGTGCAAAGCCCGCCTAAAGGTATATATAGAATCAGCCTGATAGACAGTATACCACTAGCTTTAGTTTATATATGAAAATCCTGGTGGTTGGTCCTCTTTAATAGTTTAAACCAGGCTAAAAACCCTTTAGTGCCACATGAAAGGCCTGTTATGTTAACCTGCAACGTAGCGATTTTAGTCTGCAGCATGAGAACACAGCCTAAAGGCCCTGCGGTCATTTATAGATACATTTAAATTTAGAAAAAGTGGTATATTTGTTTTTTAGTCTAATTAACACGTTTAGCGGTAATGTATTTTTAGAGGCATTTATCTTAGTGTGATTTTAAATATATTTATGTTGCATTAAATGCCAAAACCAGTGGGTAAGTATTCTGGATACTAAGTCTCTTAGGCTACTTTCACACTTCAATCTTTCTCCATCAGTCATAATCCGTTGTCTTGAGAAAATACGGTATCCTGCAAAATATTTTCCCCATAAACTTGTATTAACGACAGATTGTGACGGATGGCCTTGCGTTTCATCCGCCGCGTGATGGATCAGTCGTGGAATGACCGACCATCAGGCAGAAGGAACCGACACTGTAATGTATTTTGAAGCATCAAAATAACGCAATGTGCAGGATTCCGTCGCAATCCGTCAAGAGCTATAATGGCTGTCAATGGTGCAGGATTCTGCCATAATCCGTCACACGACAGAATCCAGTGCTGGATTCCGTCATGTTCTACTGAGCATGCCCAGCATGTCTGGCGCTCCCATTGGGCTGTCCCAAAAACAAACGTTTTACGATGGATCCGTCGTAAAACGGACGCACCACGGATGTAACGGACGCGACGGATACGTTTTTTCACAGGATTTCAGTGAACGGAATCCTGTGAAATAACTCATCTGTCTTGTCCGTTGACAGCTAAAAAACCAACGTATCCATTGTTCTGTCGCAACGATGGACTTGGCGGATTTGAAACGATTGAAGTGTGAAAGTAGCCTTATATAGTCCCCAGTGTAATCTGTATTCAGAAGTGCTACCGGTGACTGATTTTTATGCCTTTTGCAATTCTCAGGAAAGACTTATTGACTTGACCTAACATGGTTGATTGTTGAGATGAGGACCAGAAGGAGAACCTCTGCCTCCTTGACTGATATATTCTATGCAGCATAAAAACTGATTGCACTTAAAGACACATACAATAAATGGTGCTATAATAATAAATAATAATAGTAATAATACACATAATAATACAAACCATGTACATGTTAAATCATTTACAAAAACCTTCAGTAGCCATTCTGTTTTTACAAAAAAATCAGGTCCGGACTTTGGAGAAAACATTGCCTATCTGCTATATGCATCACTTATTCCCATCTGTGTAGTATATTTCCCTGCACTTTCTAATAATGCAGATTTGATTTTATTCATTTTTGGCATAGTACCCAAGATGTCGGGAGAAGTATAAGGAAATATTAAATGTGGCTACATCTGTACATGGCTCCAAACACCCAGGGTCTTTCAAAATCTCAAACAAAATATTCGACTGCTCAATTTGTCACCGTGCATAATGCTTGGAGGAAGTTCTACTAGGTGTGACGATGTTTATTTGTAGAAGGAAGGGAATTTTATATCAATAAAAAGTCTGAATGTTGGCCAGCTGAGACCTGTCAAAACGGCTGAATTATGCTGACTTCATTTTTCTTTGGTGTAATTTTATGTCACTTTCAGCATACAGTCTTGTACAATGCCAGCACCTTTAAATCTTCAGGAAATTTGTTGCCAAAAAAATGTGTCATTTATATGGGTTTTAACCCTGTCATGATGTGTGTGTGTGAATCAGGCTCTGAAGCTGAGCCCCGTGCACATTGGATAGGTTACAGCTGTGCTGTATGGCTGGTGCTTGACTTAAACGGCCGCAAACAGAGCTAACTCCAATTGCTGCTGCTTAACCACCTAAATGCAACTGTAAATTGCTGTTAGTGGCATTTAAAGAGAATCTGTCACCAGGTTTTTGCCACCTAGTCTGAGAGCAGAATAACGTAGGGGCAGAGATCCCGATTCCAGTGATGTATCACTTACTGGACTGCTTAATGTAGTTTTGAAAAAATCACTGTTTAATCAGCAATAGATTATCATTACATGACTACTTGGCGTGCTGCCAGGTATTTATGACTGCTAGATCTGCAGCAGGGGAAACATTGATTTTTATCACAATGACAGCAAACAGCTCAGTAAGTAACACATCACTGGAATCAGGGTCTCTATCTCTACATCATGCTGCTCCTAGATGGGGAGCAAAAACCTGGTGACAGATTCAATGTGCATTCTATGTGCAGTTTAGGCAGCTATCTATTTCTATACCCATGTGACACCATCACCAGATTGATTGCTATGGCAGCTGGGTGCCTGCTGAAGGCCCACTCACCACCTTTTGGTTACTCCTGTGAAGCCCAGCCTGTGAGAGATAGTGGTTTTCACTACACACTGCAATAATGATGTATCCATGGTACCTGGTCTTCACTTCTGCACTCTGCACACTCTGCACGTCATCCTGGACACCACTGGTGCTTTCTAGACCTAATTTCTCAGAGGCACCCAGAATGCTGAACTGATGTGCCATAAGTCTGTCACACCCTGCTGACACCTCGTGGGGGATCTGGGATCACGTCACAGTATTTTAGTTGATCACAGATCCTCTGTGGAGCCCACTTCACTGTTATCTTGTATTGGAGTGGATTTACTTTCATTTGATGCTGAAGGGGTTAAGGACACTTTCCCTTCTGAGATTACTCATGGCCCTAATCACAGCTGCAGCATCTTATCATCACTCCCTTCCACTATATTTATCCACTCCTGACTTCAATCAATGTCGGTTATGGCTCTTTTATACTGGCCACTTTGAAGGAGCCTGTCCTTAGGGAAGCTGAAGTGTTCATTTCAGTTGTAGCAGTGAAGTTTCCTGCTGGAGAAGTCAAGGAGTGCTTTTTGTTGTGTCTTTTCCCACCCGATTGTTTTACCTTTCTTGTGTTATTTTATTGTAGTAGTGAGACTAGTTTCTCGCTGGCCTTCACACTAGTCAGGGTCGCTTCAAGGTCTAGGCATGTGACTGCGTATAGGGAGAAGGACTTATCTAGGGACATTAGGGAGTGCAGGGATCAGACACACATGAGTATTCATCAGGTGACCTCGCTTCCCCCTCCCTATCGTCAGGGCCTTCCTATATATCTTACTCTGTTTTTCCTCTGACACCGGTGTGACACAATGTTGACAAACTCAGATGTGAGGATCGGACTGAATGCCAGAGCATGGCAGTGGGAAAGAAATTGCTTATCTATAAGTACAAGTGAATTAGGTTCCAGTTCCCATTTGGAGCTAAAAAATAGAGTGAAAATTAGGAAAAGAAACAGGAGCTTTCAAAATATGAAAAAAGAAAATCTCCATGGTTTAAAAATAAAGAAATAAAAATAAGTATATCCAATACTGCAGAATCCATCTAGAACATCTCTAGAATCCGCCCCTTTCTCACCTTGGAAACTACAAAAACCCTCACCGAGGCCCTGGTCCACTCTCGCCCCTGACTACTGTAACTCTTTACTAATTAGTCTTTCCCTAACTAGACTCTCTCCTCTACAGTCCATCCTTAATGCAGCAGCCAGGGTCACCTATCTGGCTAACCGCTACTCGGATGCCTTCTCTCTGTGCCAGTCATTGCACTGGCTGCTCATATATCACAGGATCCAATTCACATTACTTGTTCTCACCCACAAAGCTCTCCACAGTGCACCCACCTACATCTCCACCCTTATCTTTGTCTATCCCCCTACCCGTTCTCTACACTCTGCAAACAACTTTCAACTAACATTTACACTAATCCAAACCTCCCACTCCCGGATCCAAGACTTCTCCCGAGCTGCACCAATCCTCTGAAATGCTCTACCCCAAGAAACTAGGATGAACCAGAACTTACTCAGCTTCAGACGCTCCCTAAAAACTAATCTTTTTAGGGTAGCCTATCACACTTCCTAATCGAATTAAGTCCAAATAGCCCCTCTCCATAACTTCTCACAACATAACTCCCCGTCAAGCTCCACCGCACCTAAAAGCATCTCAAAGATTGGCTGGTGACTGGTTCAGGCAGCCTTTATCAATCCCCCATTTCTTTCTTTGAGATGGCTGGATTGTCATTGTGAATAAGCACCTGTTCCCTGTTATCCCTCCACCTCATTGTAGATTGTAAGCTCTCACAAGCAGGGTTGTCTTCGTTGCTTTATTATATTTTCTATAACTATTGCTTGTATAAGAGCCTCTGAATTTTAAAGCGCTGCGGAATATGTTGGCACTTTATAAATAAAGATTATTATTATTAATAATAATATTAATAATAATAATAATCTTAACTATAAAATATATAATTACTCAACAAACATGGTGAACATTGTAAAAAAAAAATAATTAAGATGTCAAAATTGCTGTTTTCAGTCTCTGAATTCCTCCCAAACAAGGCAATAAAAAATGTACAGTACCATAAAAACTATACTGCATATATAAAACTCATTCCCCAAAAATAAGCCCACATATGGCTATATCGATGGAAAAATGATACAAAAACAAAATGTTTTTTCACTTTAAAAACGCCAGGCTGAGCATATCCCACATAACTGTATAATATGAAAAAAGAGAAAAAGTGGAGCTATATATGCAAAAATATATATGCAAAAAGTGATATTCTATTAGAGTTGTAACCGCTGCATTTTTGCTGTTTTTGTGGTGAATCACACTAACTTTATTAAACATGTTGTATAGACAAATGTCAAACCAAAAATGCAACAAATATTTAGTAAAAAAAGCAGCAATTGGTTGACAAGCATAAAACAAGCACTCACATAGCTCCTTTGACAGTAAAAGTAAAAATTACCAACTCTCAAAACATTATGAAGTTTGGAATCGCTGTATTAGAACAGACCTGACACCGAAAGCCGTAAGAACAAAAGCCAAACAACCAATGGTGAGATTGTGTTTTTTCACCATTTACATTCCACGTGGGATAAAATGGTAAATAAAAAGCAATTCCACCATTATGTTTCGGGATTCGCTTTTATAGCTTTTATTGTATGGTAAAAATGATCTGGTAATATAATTCTTCACGTCAGTATAAATATGATGATAAATAAAAATTGTTTTATTATTTTAGTAGAACTTTGTAAAAACAAAAGAGAGAAAAATTTTGGTGTGTTTTGTCATTTGACTTTTTTATTTTTTTCCCGATGGAGCTTTGTGAGGGGTTGTTTTTTGTAAGTTTTACTGATACCAATTTGGAGGACATGGGCCAATTTACCACGCTTTCCATAAATTTATGTTATAATTTGAAAGACCTGACTTTTATGGGCATGTCGACACCAAATGTGTTTTTCATTATTGTTTTATATCTTTATTTTTAATGTAGGAAAAGATGGAGGGATATGAATTTTTGAATTTGGAATTGCTTTGATTTTAGTAGGTCCTAGAATCCTGTGGTAATCTATCAGTGCCCCATGATCACAGTTTATAACCACTGATGTGAGGGATTTATAGCGTCACCTGGATGGTTAACAGCAGTGATCGGAGCTCAACTCTGTTTTTTGCTGTTTGAGGTAGATGCCGGTGATGTAACACAGCCGGTATCTACAGCATGTGGTGAATGCATAGCTCCTGAGCCCCTCTTAAGTCACTTTGTACTAAAGTTTGCGAAGTTTCAATATTCCCTAATCATAGGAAGCACAGAGTAGTCTTCTCAATTTAAAAGACTCCAACAGTATATTTTGCAGTATGAAAATTTCAATATTATATGTCATCAAGTTGAGGTCTTCTGATCCAATTCTCTTTTCTTAAGTATCCAACTTATACCAATGGAACCACAAATCTTTTCTCTATGGAAGTTGCCAGCGATACTGATATTGTATATGAATTACTTGTGACAATTTCTCATGTTTTGCCTAAAAATTCTTGGTCAAATGAGCATAAGAAGATTCAATGGGTATATATCCATAAGGATGAAGGTCAACGCTAAAGCGGGCTTTACATGCTACGATATCGCTAGCAATTGCTAGTGATATTGTACGCAAAAGCACCCGCCCGCGTCGTGCATGCGATTTCGTGTGATCGCTGCCGCAGTGAACATTATCGCTACGGCAGCATCACACGCACTGACCTGGTCGGCGGCGTCGCTGTGACTGCCGAACAATCCCTCCCTCAAGGGGGAGGGACGTTCGGCATCACAGCGATGTCACCGCAATGTCACTAAGCGGCCGGCCAATCAAAGCAGAGGGGCGGAGATGAGCGGGACATAACATCCCGCCCACCTCCTTCCTTCCGCATTGCGGCCGGCGGCAGGTAAGGAGACGTTCCTCGCTCCTGCGGTGTCACACACAGCGATGTGTGCTGCCGCAGGAGCGACGAACCACATCGATAATCAACCATTACCGATTTTTGGTTTTGGGACGACCTCTCCATGGTAAACGATTTTCACCATTTTTGAGGTCGCTTAAGCTCGCTGGTAAGTGTCACACGCTGCGATATCGTTAATGACGCCAGATGTGCGTCACTAACAACGTGACCCTGACGATAATTCATTAACGATATCGTAGCGTGTAAAGCCCCCTTAAGACCCAATTTTCCTTTAGTTTTGCAGCTAGTTTTTTAAGGCAACAACCCCTTAATTTGCCTGGGGCTAAACTAGAAAATTCATATAGAAAAAAATTCTTATATGTAAAAAATGTGCGCTGAATATCTGTATTTTTATTTTTAATTTTTGTTTAATTTACTAGCTGAAATTGCTGTGTTCTGGTATCAAGAATATTTACAGCGCAGAGACCGCATTGCTTCTAGAACCTCCAGACTGGTGGCCGTTTATCAGGTAACTTGCACCGGACACCCAAGACGGGCGCCCGGTGTATTGTTGCATTCCTGCTATTGTGGAGCCCTTCAGGTGCGGTGCAGCAGGGTACTACCCTTAGGGACTCCACGGGATGGAACGGTCGGGTCACAGGTAGGGAACCTTCGTTTTGGGATTTGCCGTGACGCCACTCTCAGAATTGCGGTCAGTGAGGACCACCACTGCAGGTTAAGGGATACCTGGGGCTGATGGTGGGTGCAGTCAGTATAATAGCCTCCTGAGAGTGAGGCAAGCCCCAGGCCCCTGTGTATGTGTGTGGGACCACAGGTTGCAGAATGACTCAAACACAGTCCAAGTAGTCTTTTAACGTGTTTACTCACTGTTTAGAGGTCACGGTGAGATGCCCGGGCGACACTGTGATAACCAGGTGGAACCAGGAATTCCAGGAGGCCGTTCTGAGGGTAGCTGTCCACTCGCCCTCCTTGCACTCTTTCTGTTTGGGAGGATCCCTTGCCTGAAGCGTGGTAGGACTCCTCCAGGGAAGCTGTTACTACCCTGCTCCCCTCTCTCTGGCCCGTCTGCCGGCAGCGTGGCCTTGGTGGGATGGCTTCTGGCCCTGTCCCCTTATGGGCCTGATGATTGCTGCTTGGCTCGAGCTCTGTGTAGTCGTGGTGAGGGCATGAAGTACCCCCCCACCTGTAGGTTAAGCAGCTCTGGATGATTTGCTGCCCGTACTGGGGATCTGTTTCCCCTTGCGTGCTCGGATACCAGGATCTCCGTACTCAGCCACCCCTCTCTCTGGATGTCTTTCAGGCCGACCCACGGTGCCCTTTCTCCCCCGCTTTCAGCTACTGCACTCCTCAGGACCTGTCTTACACGAGAGCCCCTCTGCTCCCTTCCACACACCTCAACCTCCAGCCCCCGACTTCCCTCACTTCCTCTCTGCCCTGCTTCCTAGCAACCAGCCTCGGAGCACACCCCTTGCTGGGAATTGAAAAATAACCCCTACTGGCTACCCAAGGGTCCCCTCTAGTGATGTGGGAGACCTGGTCACTATGTGTTTGTGTGTGCACCTCATCCTGGCCTTTGGAGATTACCTGGAGGCATTGTCCCCGCATGGGTGCAATACTCTGTGGTGCCTGACCAGGTCAGGGGCGCCACACTATACTCCTGTTTTACTACAGCGGTAACATGCTAGGAGTGCAGGAAGTTATAAACCCACCAAAGAGAGCAGGGTGTATGTGGAGCGCATGTTTCACAGCAATATTTGAAGGATTTTTTGAGGAGTTGCAGTACATCTACGTATACTGTTTGATTACAGAACTGATCATATTCTTGTGGAATTCCGGGACGTTTCCGGATTTATTTTTTAATTTATTTCTAGAGAACGTTTAACCCTTTCTTCAACAATTTTTTTTTTATCTTTTCTCAAAAATAGATGGTAGCTGCCGGCCGGGGCTCCACACTTTTATAGAGTTTTTAGTGTAATTTCAGAGTTCTTTTGAGTATTTATCTTACTATTGTGGAAATTCATGTGTTTTATGTATTATTTTCTTGCAACTTTTTAACTAAAAATATTCCCAATCTGTGAGTAAAAATAAAAATTAAAAATAAAAATACAGATATACCTTGGTTCAGCGCAGATTTTTTACATATAAGATTTTTTTTTCTATATAAATTTTATGAGCATAAGAAGAATCTGTCTTTTTTTCCGGATAGCTTGAGACATTTTTCATGTATATCGTCATTTGTATTCCCTCCGTATGCCACCTGTATGTCCATTTATTCCATGCAGTTTCCTATAAGAATAGCAATGTTTTCGTAAAAATGTGATGCAATACAGAGGAGCCATGTGATATCCGATTTTTTTGGGTGCACCCATAGAATTTAACAGGTGATTCTCCTCAAAATAATACAAGAGAATAGTGCATGTTGTGAGTTTTTTTTCACATGGACACTTGGTCTGTGTGAAAGGGCTATTCTGGTAACTGTTTTCTCATCTTCTGTCAAGACAACCCTATCATCTGCTGTCATAAAAAAGTCATTGCTCTTAGAAGGAGAGGAGAAAATTCAAGTGTAAAAAGAAACATTGGCTGCAGAGGCAAAGGGTTAATTAGTAAATCTAGATTATGAATGGAAAATGCTGCATTATAAGGCAATATAATGCTTGTATAGCAAAGCAACAGTGCCTCCAGTCATCTGATTAAAGAGAATCTGACACCTACTCACCTATGGGGCAGTCCGACCCGATGGGTATCGCTGGCCTTGGTCACGGCGCCTCCTCTCTTTTTGCTTCATGTGGATGACGCATCCTACATCATCCACACAGTGTCCTCCATTGAGCTCTTGTGCATGCATACTTCTCTCTGCCTTGATGCGGGCAGAGCAACACATTGTAGTGCACATGTGCGGCTTTTTTTTACCGTTCCCCATGCCTGCGCATTATAGAACCTTGGTCTGCCCGTAACAGTGCAGAGAGAAGTGCGCAGGAGCGCAACAGAGGACACTGTATAGATTACGTAGGATGCGTCATCCACACGAAGCAAGATGGAGAATAGTAATGGAAGGATCAAGACCAGCAATGCCCATCAGACCTCCCTGCAGGTGAGTAGGTGACAGCTTCCCTTTAATACATTATCCAAATTTGTTGGAAACCAAAAAATTGATAAAATGCATCACTAAATAAGGATTGCTCATCCAAAATGAAAACTAAAATGCTACATGTGAGTTTTTTTAATAAACTAATATTTGCTATTCTATTACTGGCATTTTAATTTTGAATGTGCAGTCCATCTATAGTAATGTATGTTATATAATTGTGGGTCTCATTTGACTGTCCGTTGGGTTGAAAATAGCAAACAGATGTCTGCTGCAACAAATTCTACATGTATTCAAGAGTGTTGTGCCTCCAGCACAAATGAATAAGGTGAGCAGTTAACTCTGTTATCAGCTAAACTCACATTTAAGAATATACTGCTTCAAGAACATTAGGAAAGATCTACCAAAACTGGTGGTATAGAAGAACGTAAAGAATGGTCCTTAATTGGGACCAAGTATTGGGCTTTTTAGAGAATCAGAGATTCAATCTGGTTGATTGCTATGGTCCACACTTGTTATTTGTGTGCATAAGTTTTAATGAATATTCTCTAGAGTCTAATTTTTTCAAAATGTTATATAAAAAAATGAACTTGTTGCCCAACAATTAAAATTACATTTCATTGTTCAGTTTTCCAGAGTTGTTTTTGAAATTAAAGATGAGCACTGATTTAAAAAACAACTGCAGTTCTGTTGCTAAAAACCTTTGGTGTGGCAGAAAAACAAATTCCACAAATGAACACACCCTTAAAAAGGTTATCCAACAATGTAATAAAATAGCCTCCATGATATTCAAGTGGCAGTCCATCCTAGTCATGTGTCAGAACAGGCTTCAGAATGGAAAAAAACACAGCTTTCGAAACAGCTGTTTCAACTGAGAGAGGAGCTATATCATAAGCACAGATATTGATAGCTAATTGATAAGGGCTCTGACAGGAGAAGAAATAAATCTTCTCCTTGGATGACTGAACACAAAAGATCTTCCCCCATCCTCAGTTGTCTGTGCACAGTCAGCTGAGAAGATTAATTTCTTTTCATGTCACAACCCTTCTCCTTTACTCACTGAGGTACGTGTTTACCACCAGCCGTGTCAGTTGAGATAAAAAATTGTCTCTCCAGGGAGGAAGGAGCCAAACTCTAGTGCCACTTATTGGAAGTGGCAATCCTACAAGTCAAAAGTGGCCTTTTAACAAGCCTTTTCATATGACTTAGGATTTTTACCAGATCAGAACCCCAATTTGCAGACACAGTGCACTGATGAGGGGCAGTCACCCAGAAACAAAGTATGAGAACTGATATGGCTTATGAAAAGCTACAGGGGAAACCACAGTGAATACTATTCTCCCTGCAGAGACCTGACAAACCAGTCTGGCTGTCTGTAAGGGGACTTATAGCAGCAAAACCCCTCTGGGAAATATTCAAATTGTCTCTTCAGGGAGGAAGGAGACAAACTGTAGCACCACCTATTGGAAGTAGCAATCCTACAAGTCAAAAATGGTCTTTTAACAAGCTTTTTCATATGACTTAGGATTTATACCAGATCAGAACCCCAATGTGCAGACACGGTATTTCAGGATGATTGCCCCTCATCAGAATAGTCTTCCCCGTGGTCCCCACTATAGCTTCTCATAAGCCAGATCAGTTCCCATACGTTGCACTGACGAGGGGCAATCACCCCGAAACACTGAGTCTGCAAGTTGGGGTTCTGATGTGGTATAAATCCTAAGTCGTATGAAAAGTCTCGTTAAAAGGCCACTTTTGATTTATAGGATTGCTACTTCCAATAGATGGTGCTAGAGTTTGTCTCCTTCCTCCCTGAAGAGACAATATGAATATTTCCCAGAGGGACATTGCAGCTATAAGTCTCCTCCCTGGCAGCCAGACTGGTTTGTCAGGTCTCCGCTAAGAGAATAGTCTGCCCCGTTGAGATAAAAGTCTCAGGGGCGGAGATTGTTAGGACGGTTGTCCTGGATGGACACATGATTAGGATGGACAGCAGTTTGAAATACATGACTGTGCCTTAGGAGAACCCCTTTAATGCTTTGGGCTGGGAACGTTGGAAGGAGGCATCCAGTATTATATATTATTAGTCAATGTCCTTCTAGTACAATGTTAAATTATGGCCATTTCATCTCTTGAATGTTAAACTTGATCAGTAACAATCTGTGAGTCGGACAATATCCATTCCTTTATTTTCCCACAATAGTCTCCATTTTATAGCACCAAGCATCCTTATGGGGCTTTTAAATCTGAAAAGAAAGCAAATTGATTTAATGATCCTGTAAACTTGGCTGCATTTACAAGTCAGAGGACAATGCAATAAGATTAAAAGCTATATCCTGTTGTGCAGCTAATACATGTTTTTGCATCCTCTGGAATAAATCAGCAATTCTATGTTTAATACAAAGAGGCAGAAGACTTTTACTCTTTGACCCACTTGTATACAATGTAATGAAAGCTGGGCTCTGTCTCACAGTGCACGCTGCTATTATGTATAAACCAAGCCAAGGCATTTACAGTCCATTATTTAGTTATAAATACATTGAAGTGATAATATTACATGTATTGGCTACAAGTACACAATCTAATATTTTGATTGCAGCATTGCATTATATGGAAAATTAGCTACGGTTTGGTTTCATGCTTTGTAGTGAATTGCAAATGTACATTTCTTTGTGTCAAATGAGGGAATATTATGTTTGTATAACACATTATATGTATTTTGCACACATGGAACCCATTGATTGGTAAAATGGAGCAAAGTAATTCATAGACCTTGAATTATCCATAGATAATAGCAGCATAGTGTAGCTTATCTGCTGAATAGGGATGATCGAATACTTCGATTATTCGGCTTCGCGAATATTTCCGAATAGCTCGCCGCTATTCGACTATCCGATGCGCAATGTAAAGCGGGCTTTACACGCTGCCGCAAGTGATCATACCCGCCCCCGTCGGTTGTGCAACACTGGCAAATCGCTGCCCGTGGCTCACAACTTCGCTTAACCCCGTCACACACTTACCTGCCCTGCGACGTCGCTCTGGCCGGCGATCCGCCTCCTTTCTAAGGGGGGCGGTTCGTGCGGCGTCACAGCGACATCATACGGCAGGCGTCCAATAGAAGCGGAGGGGTGAAGATGAGCGGGACGTAACATCCCGCCCACCTCCTTCCTTCCGCATTGCCGGTGGAGGCAGGTAAGGAGATTTTCGTCACTCCTGCGGTGTCACACACAGCGATGTGTGCTGCCGCAGGAACGACGAACAACATCGCTAATAAGCAGAAAACGATTTTTTGTTTTAGGACGACCTCTCCACGGCAAACGATTTTGACCGCTTTTGCGATTGTTTAAAGTTGCTCATAAGTGTCACACACTGCGATATCGTTAATGATGCCGGATGTGCGTCACAAACACCGTGACCCCGACAATAATTCATTAACGATATCGTAGCGTGTAAAGCCCGCTTAAGTCTATGGGAAGCCCGAATAGTTCCGAATAGTTGTTATTCGGGTTTCCCATAGACTTACATTGCACATCGAATATTTGCGAATAGTCGAATAGCGGCGAGGTATTCGGAAGATATTCGCGAAGCCAAATAATCAAGTATTCTATCATCCCTACTGCTGAATAATCTCTGAATATTCTCTAAACGTTACGATCCATTTACCCTTCCCAAATAGCAGTCACCAAATCTCAACATTTCTAAAAGCATGAGATATGCAAATTGTCTTTTCATAAAGTAGCAAAAAAAACCCAACAAACATAATAGAGGGCACTCCCAATACCCGGTGAGAATACCAATGTGCAGGAAATACCAAAAGAAGGCACTGGTATTCTGACCTGGTGTTGGAACTGCCCTCTATGTAATTTTTCTCTACTTTATCAAGCTACGCAGGTTACTCCCCATGGAATTATTTGTGAAGGATGACATTGCTGAAACAAGGAGAAGTGTTACCCCTTCCGACTTTAGTAAGAAGCCTCTCTTTGCACTAAGGAGGGGCAACATCCTGAAACACTGTGTCTGCACATTTAGATTATAGTTTGGCTTTTATCCTAAGTCATTGTCACGGGTGTGTCATGTGTGACAGACAGTCACAATCATGTGGTTTCTGGTGATAGAGGGTCAGAGTGTCTGGCTGCGCAGAATGCTCCCTAACTTTCCATTGTTCCTGCTGTCAGTGTTCAATGGTATAGGTAGCTTTCCTGCTGGATTCATCTCTCTCCCTTTTTCCACCCAGCTGCTGATTATCAGTATTCCTTTGGTGGTTAAATACCCCTTCCTTGCTATGGGCTGGGCTGGTGATATTTTCAGTTCCTTCAAACCGAGGTTGCAAGCAGGTGGTTTGTACTCCTCTGTGGTATCGTTGAAAGCTTTGCTGCACTTCCACCTGAGTCATCCAATGATAAGTAGTTCATACTTTTTCCCCTTTGTGTCCCCCTTGTGTCTTCTGTAGTTGTTTATTGGCATTGATGAATAGCTTATCCTATCCATTCCTTATTTAGGGCCTAGCACTAAGGATACCTAGGGTCAGGTATCCGGCTCGGCACATAGCTGCGGAAACTATCTAGGGTGGTGAGGGAACCCAAGGACAGCAGAAGGTTCGGTCTGGGGTCACCATCTTCCCTGTCCCTAGACGTAGGGGTCCTCTTTCCTTATCTTGCACCTCTCACTTGGTAATTCCCTGTACCTAGTATGTCACACACATTTTCAAATTTCTTTCAATGAATCAATTTTTTTACAATGTTACTTAATATATCCAAAAAGATTGTGAAAGGAAGATTAGAGATAAAAGGAAAAACGTTTGACAATCAGTGCACACTAAATATACTATATAAACCAAGCGTGACAGTCATATGACAAGGCTCATTTAAAGGATTGATAATGACTTCTAGGATTGCTACTTCCAATAGGTAACACTGGAGCTCCGGTCCTCTTCTTCTCTGAGAGCCAATTTGCATATTTAATTTCCCAAAGGAGCATTGCATGGCTTATAAGCCTCCTTATACTGACAAGTCAGGCATGTCACTCTCCACAAGAACAGACCCTAAAGCAGGGGTGGGGAACCTTTTTTCTGCCGGGGGCCATTTGGAAATTTTTACCAACCTTCGGGGACCGCACAAAATTATCAATGTGAAAATGACCCTGCTATATTTGGTCAAACAATTAACTCACCCCTACTGTGGCGGCTGGAGCGGCTTCTCTTTGGTGCGGCTGTGATGTTTGGTGATACTAATCATGTTTCTTATCACAGCTGCATTTTTATTTTTGTCTGAGTCTGGAGCGCAGTCAACTCTTTGTGATATGATTGGTAAATCATATACATCACATAACAGACGCTGCATATACATCACAGGAGACACTGGAGGCACATATAACACATAGGAGACACTGGGACTGCTGTATATACATCACAGGAGACACTGGGGGCACATACAACACACAAGGGGCTGGGGACATGTATATGCCCCCAGCCCTTCCTGTGATGTATATGCCCCCAGTCCCTCCTGTGATGTATATGCCCCCAGTCCCTCCTGTGATGTATATGCCCCCAGCCTTCCTGTGATATATGTGCCCCACCTCCTCTTGTGATGTATATGCCCCCAGCCCCTCTTGTCATGTATGTGCCCCCAGACCCTCTTATGATGTTAATGCCCCCAGCCCCTTATGTGATGTATATGCACCCAGCCCCTCATGTGATGTGTATGCCCCAGCCCCTCATGTGATGTATAAGTCACAGGAGACACTCAGGACATGCACATCACAGGAGGGGCTGGGGCAATGCACATCACAAGAGGGGCTGGGGACATGCACATCGCAAGAGGGGCTGGGGACATGCACATCACAAGAGGGGCGGGGGACATGCACATCACAAGAGGGGCGCAGGCGCCACAAGAGGGGCTGGGGGCATATACATCACAAGAGGAACTAGGGCGCAAGCACCACAGAAGAGGAACTGGGGCGCAGGCACCACACAAGGGGGGCTGGGGCGCAGGCACCACACAAGAGGGGCTGGGGCGCGGGCACCACACAAGAGGGGCTGGGGCGCGGGCACCACACACGAGGGGCTGGGGCGCGGGCACCACACACGAGGGGCTGGGGCGCGGGCACCACACACGAGGGGCTGGGGCGCGGGCACCACACACGAGTGGCTGGGGCGCGGGCACCACACAAGAGGGGCTGGGGAGCGGGAACCACACAAGAGGGGCTGGGGAGCGGGAACCACACAAGGGGAGCTGGGGAGCGGGAACCACACAAGAGGGGCTGGGGCGCGGGCACCACACAAGAGGGGGCTGGGGCGCGGGCACCACACTACGAGGGGCTGGGGAGCGGGCACCACATACGAGGGGGGGGTCGGGGGGGGGAGCGGGGTACGAACCGAGGGGGTGCTTGGGGAGCGGGAACCACACAAGGGGGGCTGGGGAGCGGGAACCACAAGAGGGGCTGGGGCGCAGGCACCACACAAGAGGGGCTGGGGGTGCAGGCACCACACAAGAGGGGCTGGGGCGCAGGCACCACACAAGAGGGGCTGGGGCGCAGGCACCACTGGGGGGGCACAGATATCACTTGCGGAGCCCTGACATCAGTGGGGGAGAGGGAGGGACACGCAAACCTGGGTGATACACAGCATTGGGGGCACACAGCACTGAGAGGAGCTGGCGCTGGACACACAGCAGCGTTGGACTCACAGCACCGGAGAGCAGACACCGGACACGCAGCTCCGAGGGCCGGGGAGCGGGCACACAGCTCAGAGGGCCGGGGGGCGGGCACGCAGCTCAGAGGGCCGGGGGGCGGGCACACAGCTCAGAGGGTCGGGGGGCGGTCACGCAGCTCAGAGGGCCAGGGGGCGGGCAACGCAGAGCACTAAACCTGCCCACAAAGTAAGTCCTCTCTCGCTGGCACTGGCGAGAGAACGCATTGGTAACAGCACATGTGCGGATTTAAAGGGTCGGCGGCCCACAAGATGTCGGTGGCAGCTCGAGCACTGCCGCCCCCGGGAATCTGCCCGGGGGCCGCATAAAAGGGCATGGCGGGCCGTATACGGCCCGCGGGCCGGAGGTTCCCCACCCCTGCCCTAAAGCATGAGAGACATTTATATAATTACAACTATAGCAACACGTATTAGTTACATTTTGTAATTCATAATCAATATGCTCAGCTTTTGTTTGAATTATGACTCATCCGTATGTTTCAATTGGTTTTACAGCTATATTCTCATGTTGATGTTAAATTTCTTAGATTTAACCTGAAATCATGGTGCACACATAGAGGATTCATAAAACAGCTGCAAAATGTATAATTCAACAAATCGTGTAGAAGCAACCAATAAAAAATACATTTGTGGTGCTAATTCTGCAGAAAGATGTAGAATATCTTATATTTGTAAATTATTTTTTAAATACATATTTTTTTACATTTTAAATTAAAATTTAAAAGTGTAGGTCAGCAGTAATAAAAAAGGTTTATCATTATATACACCTATATATACAGTGGGTGAAACAAGTAGTGACCACATCAACAATTTTATAAGTAAATATATTTCTAATGGTGTTATTGATGTGAATGTTTCACCAGGTGTTGGTAACAACCCATCCAATCCACACAGGCAAAGAAATCAAACCATAGATGTCCATAAATTTAGTGATATGTAATAATGAGACATGACAGGGGAAACGTATTGAACACACTTACTGAAATTTATTTAATACTTCATACAAAAGCCTTTGTTGGTGATGACTAGAGATGAGCGAACCGGTCGCGGTTCGGCTCGAGGTTGGTTCGCCGAACGGACCTCCCGTTCGAGTTCGGTTCGTCGAACGTTCGACGAACCGAACTCGAACTGCATAGGAAACAATGGCAGGCAATCACAAACACAGAAAAACACCTAGAAAACACCCTCAAAGGTGTCCAAAAGGTCACAAACAACTCACAACACATGGGAAAGTGACAAGGACATATACTCATGCGAAAACAAAAGAGCTGGACAAGGAAAAAGAGGAGGACACACAGATATATGAGTATATGCAAGGAAACATGCCATTATTGTGCAACTTGAGCCCTGCTCATTCTTGGCTTCCAATCTTGATATATTGCCTGAGCTCGCCACGTACGTCTTGGGGATCTTGTCGTGTCCTGCAGCCAGCGTTCTCTCGGAACCTGTCTTCAGTGCTGTTGTGGGTCTGCTGGCAGATAAGCACACGTGTCTGTCCACTGACAATGTGGACATGGCTCTCAGAGGACTTTTCTTCCCCGGGGTCAGCCAGGGGACGGGAAAGGCACGCGTATTTTTGAGAGTGCTTCATGCAAAGCATCTTTTTCTTTTTCAAAAGGGGGCTCAACCGATGCCAGTCAAGTGGGGTGTGTGTGGCCCAGTGAGTGGCAACGAGGGAGACTGTGGTTGGAGTCCCCTCGCTGTGTTTCTAAAAGAACCAAGATGAACAAGTCATGGCTCTCAGACGACTTTTCTTCCCCGGGGTCAGCCAGGGGACGGGAAAGGCACGCGTATTTTTAAGAGTGCTTCATGCAAAGCATCTTTTTCTTTTTCAAAAGGGGGCTCAACCGATGCCAGTCAAGTGGGGTGTGTGTGGCCCAGTGAGTGGCAACGAGGGAGACTGTGGTTGGAGTCCCCTCGCTGTGTTTCTAAAAGAACCAAGATGAACAAGTCATGGCTCTCAGAGGACTTTTCTTCCCCGGGGTCAGCCAGGGGACGGGAAAGGCACGCGTATTTTTGAGAGTGCTTCATGCAAAGCATCTTTTTCTTTTTCAAAAGGGGGCTCAACCGATGCCAGTCAAGTGGGGTGTGTGTGGCCCAGTGAGTGGCAACGAGGGAGACTATGGTTGGAGTCCCCTCGCTGTGTTTCTAAAAGAACCAAGATGAACAAGTCATGGCTCTCAGAGGACTTTTCTTCCCCGGGGTCAGCCAGGGGACGGGAAAGGCACGCGTATTTTTGAGAGTGCTTCATGCAAAGCATCTTTTTCTTTTTCAAAAGGGGGCTCAACCGATGCCAGTCAAGTGGGGTGTGTGTGGCCCAGTGAGTGGCAACGAGGGAGACTGTGGTTGGAGTCCCCTCGCTGTGTTTCTAAAAGAACCAAGATGAACAAGTCATGGCTCTCAGAGGACTTTTCTTCCCCGGGGTCAGCCAGGGGACGGGAAAGGCACGCGTATTTTTGAGAGTGCTTCATGCAAAGCATCTTTTTCTTTTTCAAAAGGGGGCTCAACCGATGCCAGTCAAGTGGGGTGTGTGTGGCCCAGTGAGTGGCAACGAGGGAGACTGTGGTTGGAGTCCCCTCGCTGTGTTTCTAAAAGAACCAAGATGAACAAGTCATGGCTCTCAGAGGACTTTTCTTCCCCGGGGTCAGCCAGGGGACGGGAAAGGCACGCGTATTTTTGAGAGTGCTTCATGCAAAGCATCTTTTTCTTTTTCAAAAGGGGGCTCAACCGATGCCAGTCAAGTGGGGTGTGTGTGGCCCAGTGAGTGGCAACAAGGGAGACTGTGGTTGGAGTCCCCTTGCTGTGTTTCTAAAAGAACCAAGATGAACAAGTCATGGCTCTCAGAGGACTTTTCTTCCCCGGGGTCAGCCAGGGGACGGGAAAGGCACGCGTATTTTTGAGAGTGCTTCATGCAAAGCATCTTTTTCTTTTTCAAAAGGGGGCTCAACCGATGCCAGTCAAGTGGGGTGTGTGTGGCCCAGTGAGTGGCAACGAGGGAGACTGTGGTTGGAGTCCCCTCGCTGTGTTTCTAAAAGAACCAAGATGAACAAGTCATGGCTCTCAGAGGACTTTTCTTCCCCGGGGTCAGCCAGGGGACGGGAAAGGCACGCGTATTTTTGAGAGTGCTTCATGCAAAGCATCTTTTTCTTTTTCAAAAGGGGGCTCAACCGATGCCAGTCAAGTGGGGTGTGTGTGGCCCAGTGAGTGGCAACGAGGGAGACTGTGGTTGGAGTCCCCTCGCTGTGTTTCTAAAAGAACCAAGATGAACAAGTCATGGCTCTCAGAGGACTTTTCTTCCCCGGGGTCAGCCAGGGGACGGGAAAGGCACGCGTATTTTTGAGAGTGCTTCATGCAAAGCATCTTTTTCTTTTTCAAAAGGGGGCTCAACCGATGCCAGTCAAGTGGGGTGTGAGTGGCAACGAGGGAGACTGTGGTTGGAGTCCCCTCGCTGTGTTTCTAAAAGAACCAAGATGAACAAGTCATGGCTCTCAGAGGACTTTTCTTCCCCGGGGTCAGCCAGGGGACGGGAAAGGCACGCGTATTTTTGAGAGTGCTTCATGCAAAGCATCTTTTTCTTTTTCAAAAGGGGGCTCAACCGATGCCAGTCAAGTGGGGTGTGTGTGGCCCAGTGAGTGGCAACGAGGGAGACTGTGGTTGGAGTCCCCTCGCTGTGTTTCTAAAAGAACCAAGATGAACAAGTCATGGCTCTCAGAGGACTTTGATTCCCCGGGGTCAGCCAGGGGACGGGAAAGGCACGCGTATTTTTGAGAGTGCTTCATGCAAAGCATCTTTTTCTTTTTCAAAAGGGGGCTCAACCGATGCCAGTCAAGTGGGGTGTGTGTGGCCCAGTGAGTGGCAACGAGGGAGACTGTGGTTGGAGTCCCCTCGCTGTGTTTCTAAAAGAACCAAGATGAACAAGTCATGGCTCTCAGAGCACTTTTCTTCCCCGGGGTCAGCCAGGGGACGGGAAAGGCACGCGTATTTTTGAGAGTGCTTCATGCAAAGCATCTTTTTCTTTTTCAAAAGGGGGCTCAACCGATGCCAGTCAAGTGGGGTGTGTGTGGCCCAGTGAGTGGCAACGAGGGAGACTGTGGTTGGAGTCCCCTCGCTGTGTTTCTAAAAGAACCAAGATGAACAAGTCATGGCTCTCAGAGGACTTTTCTTCCCCGGGGTCAGCCAGGGGACGGGAAAGGCACGCGTATTTTTGAGAGTGCTTCATGCAAAGCATCTTTTTCTTTTTCAAAAGGGGGCTCAACCGATGCCAGTCAAGTGGGGTGTGTGTGGCCCAGTGAGTGGCAACGAGGGAGACTGTGGTTGGAGTCCCCTCGCTGTGTTTCTAAAAGAACCAAGATGAACAAGTCATGGCTCTCAGAGGACTTTTCTTCCCCGGGGTCAGCCAGGGGACGGGAAAGGCACGCGTATTTTTGAGAGTGCTTCATGCAAAGCATCTTTTTCTTTTTCAAAAGGGGGCTCAACCGATGCCAGTCAAGTGGGGTGTGTGTGGCCCAGTGAGTGGCAACGAGGGAGACTGTGGTTGGAGTCCCCTCGCTGTGTTTCTAAAAGAACCAAGATGAACAAGTCATGGCTCTCAGAGGACTTTTCTTCCCCGGGGTCAGCCAGGGGACGGGAAAGGCACGCGTATTTTTGAGAGTGCTTCATGCAAAGCATCTTTTTCTTTTTCAAAAGGGGGCTCAACCGATGCCAGTCAAGTGGGGTGTGTGTGGCCCAGTGAGTGGCAACGAGGGAGACTGTGGTTGGAGTCCCCTCGCTGTGTTATACATGCTTTTAGAAGGGCATGACATGGCTTGGAGGTTGACTTTCATAAAATGCAAACTGTTGGCTACCAAAATGCTGCCTTTCCAACAACTGTGGTTATAGGCAATGAGGAACATACTGATGAAGATGAGACGCAGATACCCGATTGGGATGACAACTTAAATATTCGGTCAGGGCAAGAAGAAACTCGGTCTGAGGGGGAGGGGAGTGCAAACACAACAATTGATGATGAAGTTCTAGATCCCACCTACTGTCAACCCACAGTCAGACACTCGAGGAGGTCAATAGAGGCGGTGGAGGAGGATGCAACCGACGTCGAAGTAACCTGGCGCCTTCCTGGACACAGTCGGAGCACTGGTAGCACGTCTACAACTGCATCCTCAGCCACCACTCTGCCTCTGAGCATTATTCGGGGTGGATCAACAGGTCGCATGGCCTCTAAGCCTTGCCTAGCCTGGTCCTTTTTTGACATAAAAAAAGATCGGCCAAATTATGTGATCTGTAACATTTGCCATGGTTATCTTAGTAGAGGTCAAAACCTCAGCAGTTTGACAACTTCTTCCATGAATCGTCACATGAATAAATATCATATGGCCTGGTGGGAAGCTCACCGTGCTGCAATGCGGCCTAGTGGAGCCAACCATCCACCGCCTGCCCCTTCCAGGGCATCCGCGCGCTCGTCATCTTCTAGGACTGTGGGGACAGCTGTCACACCTGTTTTTCCACCCACAACTTCCACCACTGTAACCGCAACAGGCAGTTTGCTTGGTAGGTCGTCAGTTGGTTTGGAAGGGGAAACAAGTGAGTGTGTACAGCTCTCTCAGACATCGATAGCACCAACTTTGGATGAAGGCAACATCATGTCTCCGCCTGCACTTTCCTCCCAAAGCTGCATTTTTCCAGGGACACCCTACTCAACACCGTCTACACACAGCAGCCAGATCTCTGTCCCTCAGATGTGGTCAAATAAAAGGCCACTTCCTTCGACTCATGACAAAGCGAAGAGGTTGACTCTATCCCTCTGTAAGCTGTTGGCTACAGAAATGCTGCCTTTCCGCCTAGTGGACACACAGGATTTTAGAGACCTTATATCTGTCGCTGTGCCCCAGTACCAGATGCCTAGTCGCCACTACTTCTCTAAGAAAGGTGTGCCCGCGCTACACCAGCATGTCGCACACAATATCACCGCTTCCTTGAGAAACTCTGTGTGTGAACGGGTGAATTTCAGCACCGATACTTGGACCAGTAAGCATGGACAGGGACGTTACATGTCGCTGACTGGGCACTGGGTAACTATGGTGATAGATGGTGAAGGGTCTGCTGCACAAGTCTTGCCGTCCCCACGACTTGTGTGTCAATCCTCTGTCTGTCCAAGTTCCGCCACTGCTTCTGCATCCTCCACCTCATCTGGGTCCTCCACCTCCGCCCCAAGCCTGCCTGGTCAGGCCACCAGCGTTCTCACTGCGCAGAAGGAATCACGCACCCCTCATTACTATGCTGGCAGCAGAGCGCAACGGCATCAGGCGGTCTTTAGCTTGACATGTCTTGGGAATAAGAGTCACACAGCTGAGGAGTTGTGGTCAGCTCTGCGGTCCGAGTTTAATAAATGGTTGTCTCCACTCAACCTGCAGCCTGGTAAGGCCGTGTGCGACAATGCTGCAAACCTGGGTGCGGCCCTTCGCCTGGGCAAGGTGACACACGTGCCTTGTATGGCTCACGTGTTGAACCTTGTTGTCCAGCAATTTTTAACACACTATCCCGGCCTAGATGGCCTTCTGACCAGGGCACGGAAACTGTCTGCAGTGCTCACTTCCGCCGTTCAAGCGCCGCAGCTGAGCGACTTGCATCGCTCCAGAAGTCTTTCGGCCTGCCGGTTCATCGCCTGAAATGCGATGTGGCGACACGCTGGAATTCAACTCTCCACATGTTACAGCGACTGTGGCAGCACCGCAGAGCCCTGGTGCAATACGTCATGACGTATAGCCTGGGCCAACGAGATGCAGAGGTGGGGCAGATCACCCTGATGGAGTGATCTCAGATCACGGACCTATGCACCCTTCTGCACAGTTTCGACATGGCGACGAATATGTTTAGCGCTGACAATGCCATTATCAGCATGACGATTACAGTCATTTACATGCTGGAGCACACGCTAAACACTATTCGGAGTCAGGGGGTGGGACAACAGGAAGGGGAGGAACTACAGGAGGATTCATATGCGCAAGACATAACAACATCACCAAGGTCCAGACGTTCATCATCACCAACGCGGCAGGCATGGGACCATGGGGGACAGGGATCAACAAGGGCGCATGGTAGCAGGCGAGATGTTGAGGAAGGTGCAGGAGGACATGAAGATATGGAGGACGAACTGTCCATGGACATGGAAGACTCAGCTGATGAGGGGGACCTTGGTCAAATTTAAGTTGAAAGAGGTTGGGGGGAGATGACAGAGGAAGAAAGAACGGTTAGCACCTCTATGCCACAAACACAGCGTGGACTTGGTCCGCATGGCTGCGCAAGACACATGAGTGCCTTCTTGTTGCACTACCTCCAACATGACCCTCGTATTGTCAAAATTAGAAGTGATGATGACTACTGGCTTGCCACACTATTAGATCCCCGGGACAAGTCCAAATTTTGTGACATAATTCCACCCATAGAAAGGGACGCACGTATGCAGGAGTATCAGCAGAAGCTGTTACTCGATCTTAGCTCGGCTTTTCCACCAAACAACCGTGCAGGTGAAGGGAGTGATTCTCCCAGTTGTAACTTGACAAACATGGGACGGCCTCGTCATCTTCAACAGTCTACCCGTACCAGTAGGACCGTATCTGGTGCTGGTAACAGCAATTTTATGGAATCTTTTCATAATTTTTTTAGACCCTCCTTTGCAAGGCCACCAGAGACATCAAGTGTGTCACATAGTCAACGGATGGAGAGGATGATACAGGAGTATCTCCAAATGAACATCGATGCAATGACTTTGCAAATGGAGCCTTGCTCCTTTTGTGCTTCAAATCTAGAAAAATGTCAAGAGCTCTCCAGTTACGCCTTGAAGATTTTGTCGTGTCCAGCTGCCAGCGTTGTCTCTGAACGTGTCTTCAGTGCTGCTGGGTGTGTGCTGACAGATAAGCGCACGCGTCTGTCCAGTGACAATGTGGACAGACTGACGTTCATCAAAATGAACAAGTCATGGATCCAGAAGGAATTTACTACCCCTGTGTCATCCTGGGGAGAGTAAATGCTTGTGGATTTGGAATGTGCTTGATGCAAATCAAAACATCCTGTTTGCAACTAGGGCACAAGTCCTGCCACTGATGGGGTGTCTGTGTGCCCAATTTGGGAAAAAAAGGTAGACTCCGCTTGGAGTAACCCTTGCTTGCTGTGTTTTTTAAAAATGATACAAGATGAACAGATCTGAAGGCAAGATGAAGGCAACATCATGTCTCCGCCTGCACTTTTCTCACAAACCTGCATTTTTCCAGGGACACCCTACTCAACACCGTCTACAGACAGCAGCCAGATCTCTGTCCCTCAGATGTGGTCAAATAAAAGGCCACTTACTGCGACCCATGACAAAGCTAAGTGGTTGACTCTATCCCTCTGTAAGCTGTTGGCTACCGAAATGCTGCCTTTACGCGTAGTGGACACACAGGATTTTACAGACCTTATGTCTGTCGCTGTGCCCCAGTACCAGATGCCCAATCACCACTGCTTCTCCAAGAAAAGCATGCCCGCGCTACACCAGCATGTCGCACACAACATCACCACTTCCTTGAGAAAATCTGTGTGCGACAGGGTGCATTTCAACACAGATACTTGGACCAGTAAGCATAGACAGGGTCATTACATGTCACTGACTGGGCACTGGCAAACTATGGTGAGAGATGGAGAAGGGTCTGCTGTACAAGTCTTGCCGTCCCCACGAGTTGTTTCAATCCTTGTTCTGTATGTAGAAGTTAATACACTGCTTCTGCCTCTTCAACCTCGTGTGGGTCCTCTACCTTGGCGCAAACCCTGTGTGGTCAGGCCACCCTTCCTTGCAACTGCGCACAAGGACTACCACACACCTCCTTACTATGCTGGCAGCAGAGCTCAATGCCATCAGGCGGTCAAAGTTTTACTTTGAAATGTATGGGAAATGTGAGTCACACCGCTATTACAGAGAATAGTAGTCAGGCAGGGTCAAAACATTAATTGAGGAACAGGAACAGAATGGGACGGCCAGGAAAGAATCAGAAAACAAGCAGAGGTGAAATGCGTATCGGCCAACAAGGTACATAAACAGCAAGCAGGAAAAGTAGTCAGGTAACAAGCACACAAAATCATAAAACTGAACTGGGGGTAAAATTAACCAGAGGTTCATAGCTATGTCTGGCAGTGGTCTGCAGACAGGATGGGCATAAAAAAGGGTGTGGTGTCTTCCCATTGGTTGTAGCTGAATGATGGTATTTCATCTGTGAGATACCCACCAGCTACATTCAGCCAGAGATTCTGCATCTGTCAAGGTAATGCAGCCCAGTGGGTGAGCATAACCTGCGTCCACCTGCGCCGCTGGCATCGACTACTCTCCCATCATCAGCACTATTCATGAAAGGAACACGTTGTCACCTGGCGACCGGAGTACAAATTGACGGAGCGGACTCCGTTGGTGACTTAACAGCCGTGTGCGGCAATGATGCAAACCTGGCTGCGGGCCATCCTCAGGGCAATGTGACACACGTGCCTTTTAGGGCTCACGTGTTGAACCGAATTCGCCAGCAATTTTTAAAACACCATCACGGCCTACATGGCCTTGTGCAGTGGGCACGCTCGCTATGTGCTCACTTCCATCGTGTGCACACAGCAGCTCAACAACTTTCATCACTCCGGAAGTCTTAGGGTCTGGCAGTTAAACGCCGTAAATGCGATGTTTCGACACGCAGGAATTGGAATCTGCACATGTTGCAGCGTGTGTGGCAGCACCGCAGAGCCCTGCTGAAATACGGTAAGACATATAGCCTGGGATAACTTGATCCAGAGGTGGTGCAGATCACGCTGCTGGAGTGGTGTCAGATCAAGGACCTATGCACCCTGCTACACAGTTTTGAAATGTCGACGAAGATGTTTAGCACTGGCAATGTCATTCTCAGCGTGACAATTCTGGTCATCTACATGATGGAGCACACTGTAATTATTATTCGGAGTCAGGTGTTGGGACAAGAGGAAGGGGAGGAAGTACAGGAGGAGTCATATGCGGAAGGGATAACAAGATCTACGAGGTCCAGATGGTCAGCGGCACCTATGCGGCAGTCATGGTGAGGGAGAGGGATTAACAAGGGCGCATAGTATCAGCAAAAAGTGTTGATGAAAGTGCAGGAGCCCATGAAGAAATGGAGGACGAACTGGCGATGGGCATGGAAGACTCAGCAGATGAGTGAGAGCTTGCTCACATTTCGGTTGTGCGAGGTTGGGGGGAGAGGGCAGAGGAAGGATGCACGATTCTCACCTCTCTGCCACCAACACACCAAGGACTTGGTCCTCCTGGATGCACAAGACACATGAGCGCCTTCTTGCTGCACTACCTACATGACCCTCGGATTGTATGAATTTGAACTAATCCTGAATACTGGGTTGCCACACTGTTAGATCCCCGGTACAAGACAAAATTTGGTGAACTAATTCCTGCCATAGAAATAGACGCACGTATACAGGAGTATCTGCAGAATGTGGTACGCAATCTTAGATCTACTTGTCCACTAAACACCAGTGCTGCACAGAGTGAATCTCAACGCTTTGTCATGGATAGGAGGAAATGGTCTTTTACTTGTCCACATCGGAGGGACCGAGGGATGGCTGCTGTGCTGAGATGGCGTTGAGTACGGTGTCCCTGCACAGTTGCACTTTTGGTCATATCCCAAAATGAGTTGAAAAAGGACAGATGCTGTTGGAAAGGGGAACAGGTGTGTTGGAAAGGGGAAAAAAGTTTTGGTCCGTGGATTTGGTGGTTAAGCAACTGTAACATTTGCTGAAGAAACAACATCTGTTACAGTGGGACTGGCAGATTTGGATAAAGTGGTATATAATCTGTGACCGCTATATAACGAAAATTAATAAGAAAAGAAAGAGAAAGGTATATATCCCCATCAGCAGTCAGTGTCCACCGTGCTCCCAGTTGGAAAAGGAGAGGTTGGCAACTTGAAGGTTTGGTGGAGGATACAGAGCTGTGTGGCTATGAAACTAATAGTAGCCTGAACCGAGTTAGATGCCATTCGGATCTGGAGACTGTGAGCCCTGTTAGCGTCACAGGGTCCACATGCCCACCCAGCCCAGGAACTCCCTGTTAACAACACAGGGGCCATTGAGTACGCTGACCGTGTGCGTAGGGGCCACACCTGTGGACAGCAGGCGCATCAGCAGCAGCAGGCCTGTTAATGCCACTGGGCTGCACAAGCAGGACTGTTAGGACAGGAGCTGGTCTTAACCGTTCTGCGTTACCAACTGTGGTGGTGGCCTGCATCCACCACCCGATCCCTGCCTACCTCTGGCCTAAAGCCGCAATGGGTTCAACACATGGAGGTGTGCTCTTTCGGAGCATAATAGAAGACTGCGCACCTCCTTGTTGGCTCCAGCCCCTTTTATAACCTGGGTCCGCCCCAAACCAGGGTGAACCACAATGCACCTCCTGGAGACAAAAGTAGAGTGACACGTCATGAGTGGCATAACTAGCGTCCTATTTGGAAACGCAACTTCAATGATGACCTCATGGCTGCCATGACCCAAACACCTCACCAGTCATCGTCTGAGCATCAATAATGCGGTGACAAGTCATAGGTGTGGGCCTCTGCAAGCCATTTGGGAGGACACCTGATGCCCTGTGGTCTATATGGGACCCCCACATCAGGGCCAGGGCCAAAGAGTTCATTACCGGACCTAGTCTCTGATGCAGGAAGTGCCTGAGCATGCTTAGTAGCATGAAATACAGTCTCTGAAAAAAGACTATCAGCTTTAGCATGGTGTCTATGCCCAAAACAGGACTTATACCCGGCACGGAATGCAAGCACCTGTGCAAAGAGGCTTTTCACACTTAGTGTGGGAGCATGCGCTGTATCCCGAAATGAAAACTTAGCGTCAGGAATGGCACAGTCAGGCTGAGCATACTCACTAGGCGAAACACTGTAATTATGCTGCAGCTGGGGTACATCGGCACACGCATGCGCACTAGCTGCCTCTCCACACTTAGACGTGGAGGGGAAATTTGTCTTGGAGATGCTGTCTATGAACAGAAGGAAAAGCTAAAGGAAGCCTGACTTTCTATCCCTCCGAATTATGAAATGCAGCAATGAATTCCATGAGTTTGCTATAACATTAGTGTAGCAAAATGTGCATGAGGGTGTGATGTAGAGGTGCTAGAAATAGCTTGTCACCAGTGGGGCACTAATGGAATACAACAGCCAGTTCTATGATGCCACAAAATGGCAGTATTTTGTGCTATCATTATAGCTTATTAAAAACAGAGCACGAGGTTGTCATGCAGAGGTGCTGCACATAGATTTGCAGTAGTGTGAATTGACAAAAGTACAATAGCCACGTTTAGGATACAACTAGGTACAGTGAGTGTTTGCTAGTATAATGGCTGAGTTTAAAAAAGTTTGAGTGTGCAATGCAGGCAGATGTCCTGCAAATAACGTTCCAATACTGTGAATTGACAAAAGTACAATAGCCACGTTTAGGATACAACTAGGTACAGTGAGTGTTTGCTAGTATAATGGCTGAGTTTAAAAAAGTTTGAGTGTGCAAGGCAGGCAGATGTCCTGCAAATAACGTTCCAATACTGTGAATTGACAAAAGTACAATAGCCACGTTTAGGATACAACTAGGTACAGTGAGTGTTTGCTAGTATAATGGCTGAGTTTAAAAAAGTTTGAGTGTGCAATGCAGGCAGACGTGCTGCAAATAACGTTCCAATACTGTGAATTGACAAAAGTACAATAGCCACGTTTAGGATACAACTAGGTACAGTGAGTGTTTGCTAGTATAATGGCTGAGTTTAAAAAAGTTTGAGTGTGCAATGCAGGCAGACGTGCTGCAAATAACGTTCCAATACTGTGAATTGACAAAAGTACAATAGCCACGTTTAGGATACAACTAGGTACAGTGAGTGTTTGCTAGTATAATGGCTGAGTTTAAAAAAGTTTGAGTGTGCAATGCAGGCAGACGTCCTGCAAATAACGTTCCAATACTGTGAATTGACAAAAGTACAATAGCCACGTTTAGGATACAACTAGGTACAGTGAGTGTTTGCTAGTATAATGGCTGAGTTTAAAAAAGTTTGAGTGTGCAATGCAGGCAGACGTGCTGCAAATAACGTTCCAATACTGTGAATTGACAAAAGTACAATAGCCACGTTTAGGATACAACTAGGTACAGTGAGTGTTTGCTAGTATAATGGCTGAGTTTAAAAAAGTTTGAGTGTGCAATGCAGGCAGACGTCCTGCAAATAACGTTCCAATACTGTGAATTGACAAAAGTACAATAGCCACGTTTAGGATACAACTAGGTACAGTGAGTGTTTGCTAGTATAATGGCTGAGTTTAAAAAAGTTTGAGTGTGCAAGGCAGGCAGATGTCCTGCAAATAACGTTCCAATACTGTGAATTGACAAAAGTACAATAGCCACGTTTACGATACAACTAGGTACAGTGAGTGTTTGCTAGTATAATGGCTGAGTTTAAAAAAGTTTGAGTGTGCAATGCAGGCAGACGTGCTGCAAATAACGTTCCAATACTGTGAATTGACAAAAGTACAATAGCCACGTTTAGGATACAACTAGGTACAGTGAGTGTTTGCTAGTATAATGGCTGAGTTTAAAAAAGTTAGAGTGTGCAATGCAGGCAGATGTCATGCAAATAACGTTCCAATACTGTGAATTGACAAAAGTCCAATAGCCACGTATAGGATGCCACTAGGTACACTGAGTGTTTGCTAGTATAATGGCTTCGTTATAATTAGTTGGAGTGTGCAACGCAGGCAGATGCGCTCTGCAAATGTCTTGGCACTAGTGGGACTATAGCAAAGTCCAATAGCCACGTATAGGATGCCACTAGGTACACTGAGTGTTTGCTAGTAAAATTGCTTAGTTTAAAAAAGTTGTAGTGTGCAATGCAGGCAGACGTGCTCTGCAAATGTCTTTGCACTAGTGGGACTATAGCAAAGTCCAATAGCCACGTATAGGATGCCACTAGGTACACTGAGTGTTTGCTAGTAAAATTGCTTAGTTTAAAAAACTTGGAGTGTGCAATGCAGGCAGATGTGCTCTGCTAATGTCTTTGCACTAGTGGGACTATAGCAAAGTCCAATAGCCACGTTTAGGATGCCACTAGGTACACTGAGTGTTTGCTAGTAAAATTGATTAGTTTAAAAAAGTTGTAGTGTGCAATGCAGGCAGACGTGCTCTGCAAATGTCTTTGCACTAGTGGGACTATAGCAAAGTCCAATAGCCACGTATAGGATGCCACTAGGTACACTGAGTGTTTGCTAGTAAAATTGCTTAGTTTAAAAAAGTTGTAGTGTGCAATGCAGGCAGACGTGCTCTGCAAATGTCTTTGCACTAGTGGGACTATAGCAAAGTCCAATAGCCACGTATAGGATGCCACTAGGTACACTGAGTGTTTGCTAGTAAAATTGCTTAGTTTAAAAAACTTGGAGTGTGCAATGCAGGCAGACGTGCTCTGCAAATGTCTTTGCACTGGTGGGACTATAGCAAAGTCCAATAGCCACGTATAGGATGCCACTAGGTACACTGAGTGTTTGCTAGTATAATGGCTTTGTTATAATTAGTTGGAGTGTGCAACGCAGGCAGATGCGCTCTGCAAATGTCTTGGCACTAGTGGGACTATAGCAAAGTCCAATAGCCACGTATAGGATGCCACTAGGTACACTGAGTGTTTGCTAGTAAAATTGCTTAGTTTAAAAAAGTTGTAGTGTGCAATGCAGGCAGACGTGCTCTGCAAATGTCTTTGCACTAGTGGGACTATAGCAAAGTCCAATAGCCACGTATAAGATGCCACTAGGTACACTGAGTGTTTGCTAGTAAAATTGCTTAGTTTAAAAAACTTGGAGTGTGCAATGCAGGCAGATGTGCTCTGCTAATGTCTTTGCACTAGTGGGACTATAGCAAAGTCCAATAGCCACGTTTAGGATGCCACTAGGTACACTGAGTGTTTGCTAGTATAATGGCTTACTTAGAATGAGTTGGAGTGTGCAGAGGACAAGAGGGTACAGTGGCAGGATTGTGGTGCTCTGGGTAGAGGAATGGAAGCCTGCCTTTCTATTCCCTCCTAATGGTGAAATGCAGGGAGGAAATCCCTGACCTGGGCTACACAGACGCTGTTGCTGTTTGCAGGACCTGTCACTTATGGCTCTCTGACCCTGCCGCTTTGAGCCCTTAAAAGGACTGCTAGAATGTGCTCTCCCTAAGCTGTCTAACGCTGTGTATGCAGCGCATACAGCTGTATCGGCTATAGGACTCAGGAGGACGGAGCTGCGACACTGATGTCTGACACCAAAGACGCAGAAGGCAGATAATGGCGTTCGTGAAGAAAATGTCCGGTTTTATAATGCAGGGACATGTGACATGCAGATCCTATCACACATGCCGTTGCTTCTCTGGCTCAAAGTCCACTTAGGTGTGTGTGTGTCTGTGATTGGCTGACATGCTGGCCCGCCCCACAAGACGCGCGCGCTTAGGGAAGGAAGACAAGAAAAAAAAAAAAAAAATGGCGATCGCCATTATAGAAACAGCAGTGATCTGAAGGCGCTGTTCACGCACACTATACACTGAAATGTGATAATAGTTTGATTCACAGAGTGACTTACACTATTACAGCAGAAACCAAGCTAGGATTTAGCTGTTTTTTGGCTGCTAGAACCGTTCTCGAACGTTTCTAGAACTATCGAGCTTTTGCAAAAAGCTCGAGTTCTAGTTCGATCTAGAACATGCCCCAAAATCACTCGAGCCGCGAACTGGAGAACCACGAACCGCGCTCAACTCTAGTGATGACAGCTTCTTTATACCTACTGTAGGCAGAAACTACTTGCATGCATTGCTCAGGTCTAATTTTGGCCCACTCTTCCACACAAACATTCTTCAAACCTGAAGCTTCTACAGGCTGCTTCTATGAACTCTGAGCTTTAGTTCCGTCCATAAAATTTTCTATTGGATTCAGGTCCGGTGATTGGCTGGGCCATTCTAGAAGCTTTATTTTCTTTTTCTTAATCCAATATAGAGTTTCCTTGGCTGTGTGTTTGGGATCATTGAATTGCTGAAATGTCCAGTCTCATTTCTTCTTCATCCTGGTACATGGCAGCAGACTTTTATCAAAAATTTCTCCATAGATTTGTCCATTCATCCTTCCTTCACTGATATGAAGTTTGCTAGTGCCGTATGCTCATAAACAGCACCGCCAAATGATGTTCCCACCTTCAAACTTCACTGTTGGTATGTTTTCTGGGGTGATCTGTAGTGCCTTTTAGCCTCCAAACATAGTGTGTATTATGGTATCCAAAGAGTTTTTGGTGACCGAAAGATTTCGCTTTGTCCACTAACCCAGCCCTGCCGCATGCTTTAATAAGCAGTGACCGAACGGTAACCACATTAAGGATGAGGCTTAGTAAGCCATACGGCAGTGCTAGGTTAGTGCAAAGAGGAAGATCTCCCGCTTTCACTGTGAGGGGGGCTGTGGAGGGTTGTGGGATCCCGGTCTGTTTTTTTTTTTATTCTCATAACCCTAAAGTTTGGGCTTGACTTTTACAAGAAAGTCAAGCCCTTTTGTGGGGTATTATTGAGTATTCTACACACCTTTAGCAGCTTATATTTAGCAGAGTTGCCAGTCTAGGGTTCTCCAGTCTATTATTAAATACATACGGTAGCCCCGAATTGGTGATTGGTGCTCTAAGTAACCCAAAAATGCTATAAGATAATTGGTGGGGAAGGGACTCGTTGAATGAATGTTAACAAGACGGGGTCTGAGAAAAGAGAAGACTATGTAACCTGCTCACTTATTATCTTAGCTTATTATTCTATATAATATAAACTGGGCAGGTTGTTAAATGTCGAGAAGCTGCCTTTGTCTGTATATAGAGAATCGAATGTAATGCCCCAAGTGATACTCTTATATGAGGTGGGGCCCACTCCTGCACAAAGGGCCCCGGGAATTCACCTGTTCCCCTTTTAGCCATTCACAGCCTGTTAGGACAAGAATCGCTGCAATATATGAACACATTCACCAAAAACATCATTACTTCTCTTTTCATCTGTTTAGTCCACATCATTTTATTTAGCTTATGTTCAAAAATATGTCACCGCAAGGATTGAAACTGGAAAAATGTACGCGCTAATCATACACCTTACCAGTGATGGCCATCTTAAGACACACTTTATATATCTTAGAAAACTTGTCAGCACTTGCTCAGCCACTTTTCTTCATTTACATTTACAAGCACTTCATAAATTTCACGCCTACATTTGGATACAGCGACATCAGTGCATGCATCAAAGTAACAGGACTGGATTCTGAGCTGTTAAGTGGCGGCTTTTTCTTGGCAATGCAATGAATGGCATCAACTGATTAAAAGGGATTGTCCATAATTTTACTCGTACCACGAGAATCTTATTAAACAAAAAAAGAAGCATTTCTTACACCATGAATCCAGCTCCAGTGGGAAAATCCAATGTATTTTATAATATTCCCTTCTATAGGTCACGTTATGGAAAATAATCCTACATGTATCATACATGGCAACACAATATTTCTGCACCAATACAACTTTATACAGGATCACTGTAAATAAAAAAGTAAGAGCTTGCTTTATTCTTAAGAAGATTCCATGTAGTTGCTAATATACATATTTGGAATTTAGTTAAACAATGTATAGTTCTGTATCTTTTTATTTGTTGAGTGCTATCTGGACAAGCATTGTAAACCTGCTGGGGGCTATAATGGTCACATACTATACATATGCATTCATTTCTTGCACATATTCCCCTCCTGAATCTGTAACTTGGCCGCAGTGTTGTGACAGGACGGTTCCACTGTTTAGACTACAGCGTTTAAGAGAAGCAATGGACACATATTGAGGACAGGAAGAATAAATTGTTTGGAATAGCTTTACAAATATTCTCTGTGTTTACATGGATGGGAAATTTTGTCCTTTTTGAAATACTAATGAGATATTTCAAGTTCCCATTATCTAGAATGGTTGAGAGGATAGAAAAGTGCGGGGTTAATTCAACATGTAGAAAACTCATCCAGGTCATTACACAATATTACAAACTGGCAGGAAAAGATCAGTAGTTACATACCATAAGGTCCAATAAGTTTGTATAGACCACTAATGTACAATAAAAAACTCAAACCAGAAGTTTAGAGCTCACTCTGGTTGGCCCGGTGATATGGAGGAGGGTGGAGGCGGGGAAGATCAGGACCCAGAGGTAGGTTGCCAGGTAACAGAGGAAGTGATAGGAGGAAAGTGTCAGGTAGACTAGTCTTGATCTGGCACATCCTGTCTGTTGAGCTGATAACTTTGGATCTCTGCTGATACCGATAAGAAGCCAGATATGTGTTGCCCAGGTGATGGGGTACTCGGTCCCGGGCGGTGTATAATTTTGGAATGTCACTTTGGTGGCTGTTGCCCGGTCCCGTGCCCTGGGTGCTTTTTAATGGGAAGTATTTACGGGGGAGAGTAAAGTCATTGGTGTGACGCCACCTGCGGGTTGTGGTTAATATGGAGGAACCGCCACTGCTTAGTTGGTTACCCCTAGGGCTGGTGGTAATGGCAGCTATGGTGGTAGGCTCTCCGCAGGCAGGGCTGAGCCTGGGGAGATGTATGATGGAGACGTTCGCCGTTAATAAGGGAGACCACACCGTGGGTTGTAGTTAACAGTCTCTACTCACTCTTGACCCTCGGACGGCTGGTTCAGGTCCCTGTAGTTCCAGTGCCAGTTTGATGACTCGGTTGCTTTGTCCCCAGCACTCTGATTGTGGTTTGGTCCCCGTAGCTTGGAGCGGTTTGGGGCCCGACTGTCCATTTTGTGGCAGTCTCCTTGTCCATACGGTGGGCAGTGTTGACCCTGTACGGCTGGTCTGTGTCCCGAACCCTGATCCTTGCTTTACTGCTGGTGCCTCTGGATCTGTGGGTCAGTGAGGTCCATGGAGGTCCCCTCACTGTGCAGATATTTGCCAGACTGTATGAAACTGATGCCTGCATCCTGGTGAATATGCAGTACTTAGTGGTACCCTGAATGGCTCAGGGGCGCTACAAATATATATAGTCTTCTTCACCGCTGGAGTGCAAGCCTCCCATGTGGTTTATCAGGATTCGCTGTGGTTCCATTTTCAAAACCCATCAACATATGACCTGTTCATGTGTAATAAATACTGTACATATTGCTGGAAAACTCCATAAAAAGTAACTTTGCCCTCCTCATTCTTGCCAACCCATTCAGCAGCCTGTAGTTTGCAGAAGATTGTCCTTTATAAAACAGTATACCAGTCTGATGGGGACTCTGTGAATGTTACTTCTTGTGTTTCTATAATTTGGAACTATCTTTTATAGTATTCATCTATCCCTGTACACAAAGAACCGACTACAAGCATGATATATCGGGGAAATTGTGATGTTGACTGTGGCAGGAAGACATAAAGGCCGCCTTAGATAAACTGAGGACACCCACATGCAAATCCCTCGATTTTCTAACTTCAAACATTTGAAATTCATGTTTTCCTGAATGTAAACACTGACATTACAGCAGGGATTTCATGTTACGGTGATGGCGCTGCCCTCTGCCACTTTACTAGAGTGTTTAATGCTTCAGTCAAAGTACATTTCTATCAGTCACGGGGCCTGCCCTTTCATGAGGACTTTCATTGCTATAGCAATCTGCTTCATAAAACATAAAATCTGCTTTAAACTTTCAACCTTTTTAGATCTTGTAGCATTTCAAGAGCGTTATCTTTTAGCAAATACCAACAATTAATATATTATTTGTTTTCATTTTTAGGGAAGGGAAACTTTTTTTTAAATGGAACTTGAGATCAGATTTTTCCCATATAAAGTATGGCCACCATTATGTCCTTATAATAACATAAAAAGAGCTTTTATTATACTCACCTGCGGGGTAGTCTGGTCCAATGGGCGTCACTGGTCTTAATCCGGTGCCTCCTCTTTTCTTGCTTTGTATGGATGATACGTCCTATGTCATTCACAAAATGTCTTCCATCGCGCTTCTCTGCACACGCACTTCGTTCAGCCCTGCTGAGTGCCGAGCAAAGTACTGTAATGTGCATGTGCTGTAAAAAGTCGGAGAGCACCAGCGCATGCACATTACAGTACTTTGCCACATAACCCTTGGTTGATGGAGAATATTTGTGTCATGATACTGTTTGCACTCTGCTGTCGCAGAGTTGTATTGGTCTCCTGATTCTGTGTTCGGCATTTCCCGGTGGAACCTATCCTTCTATGCCTCATTTCCGGGAGCACGCTGCGTTATCAGGAAGTTCCCTCCATCATCACGGCACCAGTTATAGTCCTGCTCTGCAGCTTGTTCTCCTGGTCCCGGTAAGTGCTCTAGATTCTGTCCGATACCTCCCCTGACCTTTCTTGACCTCCCTGACATCTATACTGCCTGACCTCCCTGACATCTATACTGCCTGACCTCCCTCACATCTATTCTGCCTGACCTCCTTGACGTCTGCTCTGCTGGACCTCCCTGACGTCTGTTCTGCCTGACCTACCTAATGTCTGTTCTGCCTGACCTCCCTGACGTCTGTGATGCCCGACCTCTCTCACGTCTGCTCTGCCCGACCTCCCTCACGTCTGCTCTGCCCGACCTCCCTCACGTCTGTTCTGCCCGACCTCCCTCACGTCTGTTCTGCCCGACCTCCCTAATGTCTGTTCTGCTCGACCTCCCTTTCTCCCATGCCATCCGTCTTGTCTTACCTTCCGTTCTTCCCTCCTGCTTCCTGTTTGTTGTTCCGTCCCTGCGCCCCCTCCTTCGGCTTTCTCGCCTGGTTACCAGCTTTTGGCTTGTTCCTGACCCTGTACTGCGCTCCCTCTCGGTTCTGACCCAGCTAGCACGACTCCTTTTAGCAACCACTTAGTTACCTGGGACGCCTTGTGCTCTGCCTCCCTCTAGTGGTTGTTCTCATTACACACACTGTGTGCTGACTCCCCCTAGTGGTGACATTATATTTTGCTATTCCTTTTGAATCCACTACAACTTTTTCCAAATATGCTGAGTGTGAAACTATCAACCCTGAGAATCCCTGGTAGGAATACCCGTCGTCGATATGACCATTTTTAGAGGGGTCCTCAGTGTGGAGCACTCTTCCGTTAGCCAGATCAGATATCTTGCATAAAACGTGATTATTACATAGATTTGTGTGACTTTGGATTTCTTAGGGAGCAGCTTTTTAAAGATTGGACATTTTGTGCCAGGGTATTTGGAGAGGGAAGAAGACCAGAATTACGCTCACTGTATTAAGAAGGCATAGGCTTTTTTATTAGTGCAGAATATTTGGAAATACTTGACGTTCTGAATCTCATTTTATACTATCACCTAAATGTACATTTCTTTTTATTCTAATTTAGCTAAGTTCAGATATCATTGGAAAAGTAGTATCTGTAAATCTCGCTAACACGCAGACTACGAATGGTCTGATTGTGTGTATTCACTTGCATACATGGACAAATTAAAACATTTGCTTGAACGTACGCTTCATAAATGTGGTGTAGGCTGTGTAATCTGCCAGATGAGAGCTGAAAAGCTGCAAGAAATTGTCACACTTGTGCACTAAGAAATAAATAGTACAAAAAGGATCTACTGAACAACAAAGTGTATCATGACAGTGCTGTTTTCCATACCGAGTGTAGATAAAGGGATATTCCCATTTCCAAGATCCTATCCCAATATGTAGTAGGTGTAATAATAAGAATATTATCAAATACTTCCAATTAGTAATGTAGTATAGTTCTCCTGATATATCTACAGTGGGTACGGAAAGTGTTCAGACCCCTTTAAATTTTTCGCTATTTGTTTCATTGCAGCCATTTGGTAAATTCAAAAAAGTTCATTTTTTTCTCATTAATGTACGCTCTGCACCCCATCTTGACAGAAAAAAACCCAGAAACGTAGAAATTTTTGCAATTTTTTTAAAAAAAGAAAAACTAAAATATCACATGATCATACATATTCAGACCCTTTGCTCAGACACTCATAATTAAGTCACAAGCTGTCCATTTCTTTGTTATCCTCCTTGAGATGGTTCTACCCCTTCATTGGAGTCCAGTTGTGTTTAATTAAACTGATAAGACCTGAATTGGAAAGGCACACACCTGTCTATATAAGACCTCACAGCACCCAGTGAATGTGAGACCAAATGAGAATCAGGAGGTCAAAGGAACTGCTCAAGGAGCTCAGAGACAGAATTGTGACAAGGCACAGATCTGGCCAAGGTTACAAAATAATTTCTGCAGTATTCAAGATTCCTACGAGCATAGTGGCCGCCATAATACTTAAATGGAAGAAGTTTGGGACCACCAGAACTCTTCTTAGACCTGGCCGTCCAGACAAACTGAGCAATTGGTCGACAAGAGCCTTAGTGAGAGAGGTAAAGAAGAACCCCAAGATCACTGTGGCTAAGCTCCAGAGATGCAGTGGGGAGATAGAAGAAAGTTGCACAAAGTCAACTATCACTACAGTCGGGCCTTTATGGCAGAGTGGCCCGACGGACGCTTCTCTTCTTGCCAGACATATGAAAGCCTGCTTAGAGTTTGCAAAAAACTTATGAAGGACTCCCAGACTATGAGAAATTAGATTATCTTGCCTGATGGGACAAAGATAGAAATTTTTGATGATAATTCTAAGTGGTATGTGTGGAGAAAACCAGGCACTGCTCATCATCTGCCCAATACAATCCCAACAGTGAAACATGGTGGTGGCAGCATCATGCTATGGGGGTGTTTTTCAGCTTCAGGGACAGGATGACTGGTTGCAATTGAAGGAAAGATGAATGCGGCCAAGTACAGAGATATCCTGGAAGAAAACCTCTTCCAGAGTGCTCTGGACCTCAGACTTGGCTGAAGGTTCACCTTCCAACAAGACAATGACCCTAAGCACACAGCTAAAATAACAAAAGCAGTGGCTTCAGAACAACTCTGTGACCATTCTTGACTGGCCCAGCCAGAGCCCTGACCTAAACCCAATTGAGCATCTCTGGAGAGACCTGGAAATGGCTGTCCACCAACGTTCACCATCCAACCCGACAGAACTAGAGATGATCTTTAAAGAAGAATGGCAGAGGATCCCCAAATCCAGGGGTGAAAAACTTGTTGCATCATTCACAAGAAGATTCATGGCTGTACTAGTGCAAAAGGGTGCTTCTACTCAATACTGAGCAAAGGGTCTGAATACTTATGAGCATGTGATATTTCCATTTTTCTTTTTTAAAAAAATTGCAAAAAATTCTACATTTCTGGGGGTTTTTTCTGTCAAGATGGGGTGCAGAGTGTACATTAATGAGAAAAAAAATGAACTTTTTGAATTTATCACATGGCTGCAATGAAACAAAGAGTGAAAAAATTAAAGGGGTCTGAATACTTTCCATATCCACTGTAAATCTCTTAACTCATGTGCAGGGCATTGCAGCTTAGGTATCCATGGTTATGACCACTCATATAGTGACAATTATTCTCTTGGTCGTAACCATGGATACCTAAGCTGCAATGTCCTGCAGATGAGGTAAGACATGGTTAATCAGGAGAACTATACAGTGGTACCTCGCTTAACGAGTAACCCTCTTAACGAGAATTTCGCTATACAAGCAAAGCTTTCTGTAAATTTGTAACCCGCTTTACGAGAAAGCTTTGCTGTCCGAGCGAAATTCTCACCGCACACACTTCTGGTTTCGTCCATCCACCACACTGTGACCCGCACTTGCAGTCCACACAAACACACACGCATGCACACACATACAGTATTATGCACACCTTACCTTCCGTTCCACCGCTGGTCTGATGGTTCTTGTAGTTCCCGGGTACATCGCGACGTCCTCGCGGTGAACAACAAGACCCAGGAGGCTTGCGATGGAACGGTGGGTAAGGTGAGCATATAATATAACATAATATGCTTACCTTTCGTTTCATCGCCGGCCTCCTGGGTGCTGTAGTGCGCCGCGCCGCTCCAGTCCACGCTGTGTATCGGCATCCATAGCAACGAGGGAGGAACTTCCTGTCACCGCTAATGAAAGGCAGAGTGCTGGCCAATCAGAGGCAAGCGGCTCTGCCTTTGACGTTAGCGCTCTGGCCGGGAACTTCCTGCCTCGTCGTTATGGTAACGCGTTACACAGCCCGACCCCGTACCAGAGAACAGCAAGTCCCAGCAGACCGGTGATGGAACGGAAGGTAAGGTGAGCATATGTGTGTGTGCGTGCGTGCGTGTTTGTGTGTGTTTGTGCATGTGTGGAATGATAGAATAGGGGACCAGGATGGGACATTTTAGAAGTTGTGGAAGGAATTGTCTGCATAAGGCCCGTTTCACATGTCAGTGAAAAACAGTGACGTTTTTCACTGGCGTGTAAAACACGCACATGTCCCTACGTGTGCCGTGATTCACGGCACACGTGGGTTGTCTAAGTGTAATCCGGGCTCCGTTCTCCGTGGCCTGTGATTGCACTTAGAGATTAACTCACCTGCGCCCGCTCCCGCTGTCCATGGTGCTGATCGCTCCCGCGATGCAGCATCCGGCCGGCGCTGACCCCCGCAGCAGCTGCTTCTGGGTCGGCTGTGTCGCGCATAATGAATATGCGCGACAATAATGAGCCGGCTCAGAAGCAGCAGGCTGCACGGGCTGCAGAGGACATCGCTGGACGCCGGGTGAGTAAAAATGATTTTTATTTTAAAAGCACGTTTTTTTCTTGCATGTGTTTCACGGATCACACCACTGCGTGGTCCGTGGGACATCAGTGATGCCAGAAAAAAATGGACATGTCTCCGTGCGGCAATCACGGACACGCGGGTACGCCGCACGGAGACATGGTCAGTGAAAAATCACTGACGTGTGAGCAGACCCATTCATTATAATGGGTCTGCGTATGTCAGTGATTCTGGTACGTTTAAAAAAGAAAGCACAAACGTCCCAGAATCACTGACATGTGAAAGGGGCCTTACAATGATTTCCTATGGGAAATCTTGCTTTGCTGAACGAGTAACTTGATTAACAAGCACAGTCCCGGAACGGATTGTTCTCGTTAAGCAAGGTACCACTATACTACATTTCTAATTTTAGGCATTTGCTAATATTCTTATTATAACGCCTACTACATATTGGGATAGGATCTTGTTGATGAGAATCCACCTTTAATTTCCAGAACAGGTTGATGAAGTGTACAGACTTTACAGCTACGGTATTTCTGACGTAGTTGAGTGGTAGCGTTATACTTATTTATTTTCCTTTCTTATATAGCGCCATTAATTCCACAGCGCTCTACAGACGTGATCATCGTATATTTCTTGCCTGTGACATGCACGTGTGTGTGTATAAATCCTCTGCAGCCATAGATACAGCTTGATGGCACATTCTAAATAAATGTTAATAATGCGTTTTACAGTCAGTACACATGCATACATAATGCAGACATTTATTATCCCCCTCAGAAGCCCGTACCACTGGATTACAATGCTGGGCTATAAAAATAACTGCATCATGTAAAATTCCCATTATATATTTTTTCTCAGCACTTGTTATTTACTCCATAATTACTAATGTTCTGTATAGTTGTGAGCACAGTTTAGGGCGCACATTCATCATTGCTATAACTCAGCGCACCATTTGCATTTAAGCTTCATATTTAGACTTCTTTATACTTCAGGGTGTCTAGAAATACAGGAGTTCATTAAAAGCCGTGCCATTGGGAAGTGAAAGCTACGAAGAATGTGGGGACTATATCCCTTAAAGGAACAGTAACCCCTAAATCTAATGGACCACAAACAATATATGCATCATATTACATTTTCTTTTCCTTTTTTTTTTAACATGAGAGCCTATGGCCGACATTGCTGTACTGTAATCCTATACAGTGTCTTACAGAAGTGGCATCCCTCAGAAGTATACATAAGGAAATCCACCCATCTATGTCCAGAAATCAGTTCAAAAAGACTATAAGGTTTTTTTTTTTACATTTGTCTTTAAAAAAAACAAACGAAAAAAACCAAAGCTGCAGCTTTTTGAGGAAAAGCTAAAATTAACCCCTTCACCCCAGACGATTTTCCATTTTAAGTTTTTGTTTTTTGCTCCCCTTCTTCTGAGAGCCGTAACTTTTTTATTTTTCCTTCAATCTTGCCATATGAGGGTTTCTTTATTGCGGGACAAGTTGTACTTTTAAATGAAACCATAAGTTTTAGCATATAGTGTACGGGAAAATGGCAAAAAAATTCTAAGTGTGGAAAAATTTCAAAAAAAAGATTGCATAATTGTTTTGGGGGTATTTATTCACGGTGTTCACTATATGGTAAAACTGATGCATTCATATGATGCCTGAGGTCGGTACAAGTTTGTAGACACCAAACATATATAGGTTTACTTATATCTAAGGGGTTAAAAAAAATCTGAAGTTTGTCCAAAAAAGTAGCACATTTTGGGCGTCATTTTCTGCAACCCATAGCGTTCTCATTTTTCGGGATATGGGGTTCAGTGATGACTTATTTTTTGTGTCTTGAGCTGACATTTTTAATGCTACCATTTTTGTGCAGATGCTACAGTACGTTTTGATCTCCTGTTATTGCATTTTGCGCAAAATTTGCGACAACCAAAAAACGTAATTTTGGCGTTTGGAAATTTTTTGCCACTATGCCATTTACTGATCAGATTAATTGATTTTATATTTTGATAAATCGGGCATTTCTGATCTCGGCGATACCAAATGTGTGTATATTTATTTATTTTGTTAACCGTTTAATTTTAAATGGGGAGAATGGGGGTGATTTGAACTTTTAGGTTTTTTTAATTTTTTTAATTTTTTTTTAAACCTTTTTATTTTACTAGGTCTCCTAGGGGACTATAATGATCAGACGTCTGATCGCTGGTTCATTTCTGTTGATCAGAGCTGCACAATGATTGCGTCACGGGGCCTACAATGGCGGCAGAGAAAGGCGCGGATGCACCTGCGCCTGTTAATCACACATGTCTGCTGTTCAAATCAGCAGACATGTGCAGGGAGGTGACAGTGATTACAACTTCATGATTTAGGATGTGACGGAGCTAAATAAAACATCCTGTCCATGTGGTCCTAGTGTAATGCTATGTGCACACGCTGCAGATTTGGCGCAGAAATTTTCTGCATCAAATCTGCACCATCAGGCAGAAAAACGCACCAAAAACGTGATTTTGGTGCATTTTTTTTTGCCATGCTTTTTTAGTTAATAACTGGAAGGGCTAAAAAAACACCCCAACAATTAAAATGCTGCAGATTTCTTCTGCACCAATATCTGGACCAAATCTGCAAGGGAAAAAAAAGCAACATGCGCACAGCACTCCGGAAATCTCACAGACTTTTCTGGCTTCGGTGTAAGCATGCAGATTTTGATGCAGATTTCTCAAAAAAATGCATAAAAAATGCACCGTGTGCACAGGCTCTAACAGTCATTACTATTGTCGTAGACTGAAGACTAAAGGCTACTTTACACACTGCGATATCGGTCCCGATATCGCTAGTGTTGGTACCCGCCCCCATCTGTTGCGCGACACGGGCAAATCGCTGCCCGTGCCGCACAACAGCCGTCACACATACTTACCTGTCCGGCGACGTCGCTGTGACGGGCGAACCGCCTCCTTTCTAAGGGGGCGGTCCGTGCGGCGTCACAGCGACGTCACTGAAGCGTCATTGAACCGCCGCCCAATAGCAGCGGAGGGGCGGAGATGAGCGGGACGTAACATCCCGCCCACCTCCTTCCTTCCTCATAGCGGCCGGGAGGCAGGTAAGGGGAGCTTCCTCGTTCCTGCGGCGTCACACGCAGCGATGTGTGCTGCCGCAGGAACGAGGAACAACTTCGTTACTGCTGCAGTAACGATTTTTAAGAATGGACCCCCATGTCGCCGATTAGCGATTTTGTACGTTTTTGCAACGATGCAAAATCGCTTATCGGTGTCACACGCAACGGCATCGCTAATGCGGCCGGATGTGCGTCACAAAATCCGTGACCCCAACGACTCCGCATTAGCGGTCGCAGCGTGTAAAGCCCGCTTAAGGTCTTTCTTAGATCACATTTTTTTGGATAAGAAACACTAACAATAGGTTTATGTTAATGTGAATGCAATGTACCAAGGATTATTATAACATTATGTTGTTTTGCATTAAGATATGAAAGACTAACATATTTACTATAGTATTGAAAGGTCATTGTGTGTACGGTGTATCTACACACTGCTACCCAATTTATTTCTGCTCCTATCAGTATACGGATTGATCAGATATATCATGCTAATGTGAGTGACGGCTATTTTCTTTAAGGTCAGGTGGTGCCAGGAGAGGAGTGGAGGAATACGTCCGGTATAGATATATTATAGTGGCTAGAATGATGCATATTGCAGGTGTGAGTTCTTCTTCCACCAGTAGAGGGCAGCATATGATATCCCTTAATGTACCTCTTGTAAGAGTTGCTTAATTAATGAACAATCGTGTTGTTTTTCTTGCCTTTCTAATCTCTGGATAATAAAATATGGTTTTTACTGGTTGAACAAGCAAGCATTTTGTTTCTTTACATTGATTTCCAGTTAAAATATATAACTTTATAAATGATATTATTCATAACATAATTCATGTGATGTTATTTCTCCTTATGTTGTAATTCACAATAAAAACCGTTATCAATAGATGTATTTTTCATAGCTGTTTTAGCACCAATATATTCCGTTAATATACACCAATCACAATAACATTAAAAGAGCATAGAAATGCCCTGAACTTCTTAAATCACAGGCACATGCCAGGTTGTGGGATATATTCGGCAGCAGGTGGCCCGTAAGCCTTATGTGTTAATGTGTTGCAAAAAAAGAACAATGGGCAAGTATAGGGACCAAATTAAGATGGCTCAGAGTTAGTGATGGGCGAACCCAAACTGTAAAGTTCGGGGTCTGTACCAGACATCTAGTGTCTGTGCAAGGACCACAAACATGGACTTCTCAGGGAAGTCTGTGTTACTGTTTGGATTCAGAGACCTGGATAAAAATAAATGTAAAAAAAGATAAAAGGAAGCAAACTGGGGATTAAAGCAGGACATTATACTTACTGAGTCTCCGCATGTCTGTCACACTGCTTCCAGGTCTGCTCATTAAAGGTTTTACAATTTGGTATTCATTAAAGTTTATGAATATTCACTGCTTTCCACACCCACCCTCTGTGACAGCGTCTGTGATTGGTTGCGGTTAGACTGCCGGCGTCTATGATTAGTTGTCCTCACACTAGCTATCTGGGTCCCCGGGGTGGAGTGTAAAAATGAATAAATAATTAGAAACAATGGCTTAGGGACCCCTGTATTTTAATACCTAGCGCAGATGAAGCAAACAGCTGGAGGCTGCAGCCTCCAGTTGTGTGTGTTATATTATTATTATTATTATTATTATTTATTATAGAGCCATTTATTCCATGGCGCTTTACAAGTGAAAGAGGGTATACATACAACAATCATTAACAGTACAAAACAGACTGGTATAGGAGGAGAGAGGACCCTGCCCGCGAGGGCTCACAGTCTACAGGGAATGGGTGATGGTACAATAGGTGAGGACACAGCTGGTTGCGCAGTGGTCTACTGGACTGAGAGCTGTTGTAGGTTGTAGGCTTGGTGGAAGAGGTGGGTCTTGAGGTTCCTCTTGAAGCTTTCCACAGTAGGTGAGAGTCTGATGTGCTGAGGTAGATCATTCCAGAGTATGGGGGATGCACGGGAGAAATCTTGTACGCGATTGTGGGAAGAGGAGATAAGAGAGGAGCAGAGAAGGCGATCTTGTGAGGATCTGAGGTTGCGTGCAGGTAGGTACCGGGAGACTAGGTCACAGATGTAGGGGGGAGACAGGTTGTGCATGGCTTTGTATGTCATTGTTAATGTTTTTAACTGGAGTCGTTGGGTGATGGGAAGCCAGTGAAGGGATTGGCAGAGTGGCGAGGCTGGGGAGTAGCGAGGGGAGAGGTGGATTAGGCGAGCCGCAGAGTTTAGGATAGATTGGAGGGGTGCAAGAGTGTTGGAAGGGAAGCCAGAGAGCAGGAGGTTGCAGTAGTCGAGGCGGGAGATAATGAGGGCATACACTAATGTTTTTGCTGATTCTTGGTTAAGGAAAGCACAGATCCGGGAGATATTTTTCAGTTGTAATCGGCATGAGTTGAAGAGGGCTTGGATGTGTGGCTTGAAGGATAGGATTATATTGGCTGTGTATCAATATACAAGGGACCCCAATGCGGCTTTTTTTTAGCCAAACCAAGATAAAGCAGACAGCTGTGGGCTCATATTCTCAGGCTGGGGTGGCCCATTGTTATTGGGCATTCCCCAGCCCAAAAATAGGAGCTTGCAGCCTCCCAAAAATTGGTGCATCCACTCAGAATTCACCTGAGTTGAGTTCACTGAGGTCAATAAGTTCACCTGAGGTCAGAGCTGGGGTACCATGAGAACCGACAGCTGTGACCTCAGGTGAACTCGCTGATGTCACGCTGTGGCTCTGTCAGTGTGTTTGGCAGCTCGCACTGATTGGTCACATTTTTTAATGTGACCACACACTGCAACTTCAGATTTAGCAGAACCGAGATTGTCGTGGGACGTTGTTTCTGTTGATTACATCAAACCTGCAGCGGTGTTTTGGGAGTGAATATATTGAAGAAAGAAGGCGTTTTACATTTTTAAATAAAGGATTTTTCTCTGTTTTGTGTTTTTTTCTTTTTACTTACACAATTTGTAATAGGGGGTTTCATAGACCCCTACCCATTACTAACCTAGGGCTTAATGGAACACCAGCAGTTTGACTAGAACCAATCTCAAACACACACTGTCACATAGGGTGGGCGTGGGAAGCAGTGAATATTCATGAGAGTTAATGAGTGGATCTGAAAGCAGTATGACAGCTACACGGAGACTTGGTAAATATAATGTCCTACTTTGCAGCCCCCTAGCCCTTACTAACACTATTTTACAGCACACAAGATCAGGTTCCTATAGACTTGTATGGGGTTTGGTGTCTGGGCTGACGTTTGGTCTTAAGTCTGGTCCTGAACCAAACTTTTATTCATAGTCAGGCTGGACCCGCCGAACCCGAACATCTTTGGGTTCGCCCATCTCTACTCAGAGCATCTCTTAAGTGCATGGTCTTGTGGGGTGTTCTCGGCAAACAGCGGTTACTGTGAATTCGTACATGAAACGACAATGAGTGAACCGATGATAAGGTTATACGTGCTGAAGGCTCATTGGTATAGGCTGCAGTATCTGGTCCATTGCTACAGTAGCAGTATTATAGAACAAACAAGGCAGGTTTTAGACAAAGTGGGGCCCTAGGCAACAGTTTAAAGTAGGGCCCTAAATGCTCATATATTGCACCATCACACACAAAGATTTAAATTGCATTTACATCGGCTCAGTTCAGGACTTTAAATGAGCGCAAATGATAATATTCAAGTAGTTCGGCGCCTGTTTACAGGACTCTTTACACAGGCATGTTTACACCTATGAAGTCATCTGGGCTGCCAGCATTTATAAATGCGAATATTACATACACACAGAATGTGACACAAACATATTACACACTCATACAGTATGTATATACACATTTATATACAGAGCACAAATATGCATATACATGGATACAAAAAATACATACACAGACATATGCAGCAGCTGAAATAAGTTTTGAACACACTGGCAAAGAAATCATACTATAGATGTCCATAATATTAGTGATGTGTAATAATGAGAAATGACACAGAAAAAGTCTTCAACACACTTACTGAATATTATTATTTTGGTCTCATCTGACCAGACTATATTCTTCCAGTATTTCATAGCCTTGTCTAAATGTTGTTGTACATACTTTAAATACTCTTAGGCTATGTTCCCATGCTGCGATAAATTTACAGAATTTGCCGCGATTTTTTCGCAGAAATTCCACAGATTTTTAAAAAATCCGCAGTACAGCGACTCCACAGCCTTTACTATGGCATTTTGGAAGTGCTGTGCCCATGCTGCGTTTTTTTCTGCAGCGGAAATAATGCGGATTTCCCTGCGGAAAAATTTGCAGCATGTCAATTATTCCTGCAGATTTCTGCGCAGGGTCCCATACTTACCTGCCTTGATAGCAGACACCGAAGTCACTTCCTCTGTCCGGTGCACAGGAGCGCGGTGGAGCCAGGAGCAGGAGGTGGGTGGGGCCTGCACGAGTCTGTCATGTGACAGCTGGAGATAGTTCAGGCCCGCCCACCTTCTCCGGCAATGTGCAGCACAGACCCGGCCGGAAAGTGAAGTTAAGTGCTGCGTGATGGAAGTAAGTATGAAGTCCCCAATCACTCCAGCACTTGTTCTGCATTGAGGATGCAGTGCCGAAGCCATGGTACTGTATCCTCAATGCAGAATGCCCACACCATATCTGCAGGACATTCTGTAATACAAACGAGGCATTAAAACAGACAAAGTTGTGCTGCGGTTTTGTGGGAGCTCCTGCGGAATGTCCTGCGGATATATCCGCAGGACACTTTCCCCGTGGGCACATAACCTTAAACATGATTTTTATTTATTTGAGTGTGCTCATTCCAGTTCTTTCTGTAACTCTTCACAGGTCGTTTTTAGCTCTTGAACAATCTAAAATCTTGCGGGTTATGGTGAAATTATGTTCTTTCCAATTCCGAATTATGTCCCCAACAGTGTTTACTAGAACCCTCAGTAGTTTAGAAATTTTTCTGTAACCAATGCCATCAGTATGTTTTGCAGCAAGAACGTTGCAAAGGTCTTGAGACAGCTCACTGATTTTACCCATCATGAGATGTTTCCTGTGTGGCACCTTCATAATGGGACATATAGGATATCAGTTGAACCAGCTCATATTATTATACATAAGTGGAAGATTTGCTTTCAGGTGGTGTCATGATGACTTTCCATGGCTTTTTGCCCCTATCTTTCTTCTAGTCTTCAATGTCATTATTACACATCACTAAATTTATGGACATCTATGGTTTGATTTCTTTGCCTACGTGGATTGGATGGGTTGTTATAGATATCTGGTGAGAAATTCATATCACTAGCACTTTTAGAAACATATTTATTAACAGAATCTGGGACGGATGTATACACAGAGCACATACATACACGCATATATGTATACACAGACCACATACATACTTTCAGCCACATGTATACACAGAACACATGCATGCATAGAGATATATAAATATGTACAGTACAGACCAAAAGTTTGGAAATACCTTCTCATTCAAATAGTTTTCTTTATTTTCATGACTCTGAAAACTGTAGATTCACATTGAAGATTCAAAACTATGAATTAACATATGTAGAATTAAATACTTAACAAAAAAGTGTGAAACAACTGAAAATATGTCTTATATTGTAGGTTCTTCAAAGTAGCCACCTTTTGCTTTGATTACTGCTTTGCACACTCTTGGCATTCTCTTGATGAGCTTCAAGAGGTAGTCACCGGAAATGGTCTTCCAACATTCTTGAAGGAGTTCCCAGAGATGCTTAGCACTTGTTGGTCCTTTTGCCTTCACTCTGCGGTCCAGCTCACCACAAACCATCTCGATTGGGTTCAGGTCTGGTCACTGTGAAGGCCAGGTCATCTGACGTAGCACCCCATCACTCTCCTTCTTAGTCAAATAGCCCTTACACAGCCTGGAGGTGTAGTAACGAAAAAAGCTTCACTCTGCGGTCCAGCTCACCCCAAACCATCTCGATTGGGTTCAGGTCTGGTCACTGTGAAGGCCAGGTCATCTTACCTAGCACCCCATCACTCTCCTTCTTAGTCAAATAGCCCTTGCACAGCCTGGAGTTGTAGTAACGAAAAAAAAAACAGCTCACCCACCTGGAGTTCCAGAAAAAGTCGACCGGTGCAAGGAATTCAGCAGAGCCCACTGAAATAACTTGAGGAAGAAAAAGTCCAGCATCCAGTTCAGGACTAATATACAACAAATTATATTTATTGTTCAATGTTAAAAAACATCATTCCATATAAAATCGCCTCATGGCGTGTTGTGGTAGATGGATACGCGTTTCGGAGAGTTACCTTCTTACTCTAAGACAGAAACCGTATGAATGAAAAGCCATTAAGAAGAGGAAAGGGGAGGAGTCAAGGAAATGACGGATTATCAAACAAACTCGAATGAACTATAGCGGTATACAGGGTACTTTCACAAAACATTTGAGACTTCATTTCTCACATTTAACCCATGTGGCACCCTGCTTTTGAGCAAAACAATCCATTTTGCTTCGCGGCGGTGCAAGATGTCAGGTTACCTGCATGTTTGTTTAGGAAATGCTTAGATGCGGCCGATAAACATCGGGTAGTGGTGTGGTTTACGTCATACACGCATCTCAGAACACGTGTATGACGTAAACCACACCACTACCCGATGTTTATTGGCCGCATCTAAGCATTTCATAAACAAACATGCAGGTAACCCGACATCTCTTAGGGTAAATGCAGCAGAGAAGGTAGTGTTACCAAAACGTGGCAGTGATTTAATTAAAATCTTGCACCGCCGCGAAGCAAAATGGGTTATTTTGCTCAACAGCCGGGTGCCACATGGGTTAAATGTGAGAAATTAAGTCTCAAATGTTTTGTGAAAGTACCCTGTATACCACTATAGTTCAGTCGAGTTTGTTTGATACTCCGTCATTTCCTTAACTCCTCCCCTTTCCTCTTCTTAATGGCTTTTCATTCATACAGTTTCGGTCTTAGAGTTAGGAGGTAACTCTCCGAAACGCATATCCATCTACCACAGACACGCCATGAGGTGGTTTTATATTTTTATGGAATGATGTTTTTTAACATTGAACAATAAAGAATTTGTTTTATATTAGCCCTGAACTGGATGCTGGACTTTTTTTTCCTCACAGCCTGGAGGTGTGTTTGGGGTCATTGTCCTGTTGAAAAATAAATGATGGTGCAACTAAACGCAAACCGGATGGAATAGCATGCCGCTGCAAGATGCTGTGGTAGCCATGCTGGTTCAGTATTCCTTCAATTTTGAATAAATCCCCAACAGTGTCACCAGCAAACCACCACACCATCACACCTCCTCCTCCATGCTTCACGGTGGGAACCAGGCATGTAGAGTCCATCCGTTCACCTTTTCTGCATCGCACAAAGACACGGTGGTTGGATCCAAAGATCTCAAATTTGGACTCATCATACCAAAGCACAGATTTCCACTGGTCTAATGTCCATTCCTTGTGCTCTTTAGCCCAAACAAGTCTCTTCTGCTTGCTGCCTGTCCTTAGCAGTGGTTTCCTAGCAGCTATTTTAACATGAAGGCCTAGTGCACAAAGTGTCCTCTTAACAGTTGTTCTAGAGATGTGTCTGCTGCTAGAACTCTGTGTGGCATTGACCTGGTTTATAATCTGAGCTGCTGTTAACCTGCGATTTCTGAGGCTGGTGACTCGGATAAACTTATCCTCTGCAGCAGAGGTGACTTTTGGTCTTCCTTTCCTGAGGCGGTCTGTTACGGGGGGGCCGACAGATTAGGACCAGGGGTATATATCCCAATCGCCAGTTGGGGCCCACCGTGCTCCAGATGGTAATGGAGCTGCTTGCACCCTGTGGGTTAGGCGGAGACTATAGAGCTGGATGACTCTGAGATAACTCAAGGATCCGGTCACGTGTGTAGGGACACGTCAGACCGGACGACAACCCAGTTAGCGTTTCGGTGGAGCGACCACGTGTGTAACAACATGTCAGGCCGGATAGTAACCAGTTAGCGTTGACCGAGAAGACTGCTGCGACAGCGCCCTGTCAGCCACGTGTGTAAGACACGTCAGGCCGAGCGGTCCTCCGATTATCGTTTCTGGCCACCTCTGGACTGTGTAAAGGACACGTCAGACCAGGTAGTCACACCAGTAGCATTTGACTGGGAAGCCGAGGAGGATAATAGGGTTCACACACCCAATCCAGGAACACCCTGTTAACTTCACAGGGGTTCTGGGGTGCGCTGTCCGTGCGCGTAGAGGGCACATCTGGACAGGTGATGCAGCAGGTACACTGTCCGTGTGCGTAGAGGGCACTCTCGGACAGGTGACGCAACAGGTATTCTGTCCGTGTGCGTAGGAGGCACAACTGAACAGGTGACGCAGCAGCCGCAGCCCAGTTAACGCCACTGGACTGCTCTAGCACAACAGGAACGGTAGCAAGGAAGTACGGCGCCTGACCCTCAGTGCTGAGCCACGAATCTTGGCGTGACAGGCACCGTTCGCCTAGCCCTACCTACCGCTTCCAACAAGGCTTATGCCACCAAGAACTCTAAATGAAGACTGCGCACCTCCATATTGTCTCCAGCCCCTTTTATAACCTCGGTCCGCCCCAAACCCAGGGTGGAACCACCAAGGTCCAATAGCAGAGTGCCATGTCATCAATGACGTCACATGCGACCTATCCGGAACCGCCACGTCATTGATGACCTCATGGCAGCCACGCCCCAAACACTTCACCAGTCATCGTCTGACGACCAATGGTGAGGTGCCAGATCATAGGGGCGGGCCTCTGCGAGCCAGTCCGGAGTTGCCACGTCATCAGGACACCTGACACCCTGTGCCCTATCAGGGCCTGCTACCTCACGGACATGCTCAGTGAGGTCCTTACCGGACCTAGCCTCTGATGCATTAAGTGCCTGAGCATGCTCAGTAGCCTGAGCAACAGGCTCAGAAAGCAGACTATCAGTTTGAGCATGCTCAGTAGGCACATCCCAGAACTTAGACACAGCACGAAGTCCAAGTACCTGTGCAAAGAGGCTGTTAGGGTTAATTGTGGGAGCATGCTCAGTAGCCTGAACTGAGGACTTCGTCTCAGACATAACACAATCAGGCTGAGCATGCTCACTAGGCAAAACACCGGGCTTAGACTCTGGCTGGGGTAAATCGGCGCACGCCTGCGCACTAGCCGCCTCTCCACACTTAGACGTGGTGGAAGGAGCAGCCAACTGGACGACCCGAGGCACGGCCAAGAATGGCAGCCGGCGCCTGGGTGCAATAGGAACCGCAGCAGGCTGCTTGCGGCTATGGCGGCGCTGGTTAGTAACACGGTCCTCATGTGAGCCAGTTCCTTTGTAGCGTTTGATGGTTTTTGCCACTGCACTTGGGGACACTTTTAAAGTAATGAAGGCCACTCGTTTTTCTTTACTTAGCTGCTTTTTTCTTGCCATAATACAAATTCTAACAGTCTATTTAGTAGGACTATCAGCTGTGTATCCATCAGACTTCTGCACATCACAACTGATGGTCCCAACCCCATTTATAAGGCAAGAAATCCCACTTATTAAACCTGACAGGGCACACCTGTGAAGTGAAAACCATTTTCGGTGACTATCTCTTGAAGCTCATCAAGAGAATGCCAAGAGTGTGCAAAGCAGTAATCAAAGCAAAAGATGGATAATTTGAAGAACCTAGACTATAAGACATATTTTCAGTTATTTCACACTTTTTTGTTAAGTATTTCATTCCACATGTTTTAATTCATAGTTTTGATGCCTTCAATGTGAATCTACAATTTTCAGAGTCATGAAAATAAAGAAAACTCTTTGAATGAGAAGGTGTGTCCAAACGTTTGGTCTGTACTGAATATATATACACACACACACACATACACACACACACACACACACTTACACACAAACACACACACACAGAGCTCATGCATACACACAGGACATGAATTACATAGACATATGTGTATACATAGAGCACATACAGTATATACATAAACTACATACATACTCTAGTATGTAGACACAGATCACCTATATACATAAAGTACATACATACTCTCGTAAGTAGACACAGATCATCTACATACATGCAGAGACAAGCATACAGAAAGAATATACAGACATGCATACACAGGCCACATACATATAGGCACATGCATACACACAGCACAGACATACAGAAACATGTATACACAGAGCACCTACTCACATATCATACACTGACATGTATACACGGAGCACCTATGTACATACAGATATATGCAAACACAGAGCAGATACATACAGATACATGTATACACAGAGCACATACATATTCACACATATAAACGCACGCAGTATAGATGACTTACCAAGCTGTCTCCTCTTCTTCTTTGCAGGGTATAGGACCTTTTGTTGACATCTTGTCAGATAACCATGATGTCAACAAAAATCCTGCTATAGTTTCTGCAGCTGGGGTCTCCTAATAGAGTGGAGACCCTTGGACAATTGACCAGTTTGCCTCCCCGCCTTCTCCCTATTGCCGGCCCTGAACACAGATTGCTAAAATAGTTTTTACCTATGAAATAATTATGTCAATAATACCATGGAGCTATGTAAAGAGGTGAACTGGTCTGATAAATTACACTTTCTTTATGTCACATGGATAAATGCGTGTGTGCTAGTGTGTAGCTTTTACGAGGAAGAGAAGGCTGCAAAATGAGCTATAGGAAGAGGACAAGCCTTCAAATACAGTGTACCGCTGTGGACAATGTTCTACTGGGAAAATGTAGGTCCAAGCACTCATCTGAATATTTGACAACTACCACCTGCCTAAACATTGTTGCAGACTTCTTCTTGGCCATGTTATTCCGTATTGGCAATGGCCCCTTTCAACAGGATAATGCTCAGGCATGTTTCAAAAAATTGTACAAGAATGTTTGAAGGTATATGACAGAGACTTGGCCTCCAAATTTCTCAGATTTCAATATGATCGAGGATATGTGGAGACTTTAATAAAAACAAGTCATAACGTTGTTTTTCCCAATTTTAATTCATACTGGACTTAAAGAATCTACTGCTACGTTTTTGGCTTCATATACCACAGGAGACTTTGTGAAGAAGACTTCTTGTGAAGGCGATTCCTTGAAGGTCTAGAGCTGCGTTGAGAACATGAGGGGTGACCTACATCTAATTTGGCAGATACCTGTAAAATTGTAGCACATCAGCTTACATACATACACAGTGTTCAGCATTAATGAGCCCCATATGAAAAGAAAGATCTTAATCAATATCTCACTGAACACAAGAATAATTTTTAAAATATTGACAAGATTGAGTATCATAGAACATCTTTTAACACATAAACTGAAAGTGTGGTTTATAATATAACTTTCATTACAAAATATTCAGTTTTACTTAAATTATTTAATGCAAAAATCAATACACCCCTCATTAAAAACTACTACATTTAGAATTTTGTATGATTTTTAAGGACATCAACAAGTCTTCTAGGCATGGAATGAACAAGTTGGGTTCATATTCCAACATCTGTCTTTCTCCATTCTTGATGAATGACCTCTTTTAGAGCCTTGATGCTGGATGGGGAGTTGTGCTCAACTTGTCTGTTCAGAATTCTCCATAGGTGTCCAATTGGGTTCGTATCAGGTGACATACGTGGCCGTTGAATCTTTTTCACAAGAGTTGTATATTTTGGATCAATGTCATATTGGAAAAGTGCAATTCTACTAAGGGCATGGAGTGATACTAGCATCTTCTCTTTTAATATAGGGTAGTACATCTGTGAACCCATGATACCGTCATAATACGTACGATGGCCTATGTTTTCTTCACTTAGACAATGCATGTAATAGCCTATGTTCACTCCACATAAATTACTCAGCCACAATAAAATAACTAAAGAGAAACTAAAAGGATAGTATGGCAGGCCACAAGCCGTGCTACCATAAACAAAGAAAACAGAAAAAACACAATATTCAAATGACTGTCTGTGATAGGTTGTGTGTTACACGCTGCTCCGTGCACATACCTAAACTAGAGAGGGAAGATGCTATTCAAACTGCCTGTCAAAGTGTAATATCATACACGCCTAACCAGCACATAGAAACTAGGGTGTGGTACTAGCTTCCTAACACCCTCACACAAAGAGGTTATAAGACGACTGTGCGTTGCCTGGCATGGGCGGTGGCCTTATATAAGTCAAGCACAGCCCCAAACACGCTCACACACAACCAAAGTGGGTGCAGACCCAATCCAGAGACGCCATCAGGACAGCCGACGTCCAACAGCCAATCCTGGGATGCCGTGTCATCAGGACAGCTGACATCCAGCGGCCAATCGGAAGATGCCATGTCACGGATATGCTCAGTGGCCTGATCTCTGGACTTAGGCTCTGGTTGAGCACAAACAGTCTGACTATGTTCAGTAGCCGGAATTCTGGACAGACTCTGGCAGAACACATCCAGTCTGAGCATGCTCAGTAGACCGATTTCTGGACTTAGGTTCTGGCAGAACACAACCAGTCCAAGCATGGTTCTAGCAGCAGAGCAGCCAGCAGAACATCACATTGGTTAGCTACACGTTGAGACTGATGCCTAAGTGGTGTAGAAACTGCAGGAGGCATCTCGGGCGAGGAAGCAGTGACACCGAAGGCACCCAGAGTCTGACCCACGAAGATGGTGGACTCCAGCACATAACAGCTTGTTTGATTAACTTCTGTGGCACCAGCCATTGTTTAAGCTGATTTAGCATGAATCATATTGCAGTTTATATATTATTTCCATTGTTGCTACAATTAGCTTATGATGTATTAATTTAGTATGGTGTTTTTCATCCGCAGCACATTTTGATATTTTGGCCAGGGCTTGTTGCAATTAGCTTAAGGTTTATGAATGTGGTATGGTGTTTCTCATCCGCAGCACATTTTATATTTTTGGCTTATGATATATCTATATGGTGCCTATAGCCTGACTCCGTCGTCAGGTTTTTCAACTGGTAAATTACTACAATTACAGACCAGCAATCATTCTCTACTTAAAATTTCCATAACTTGGAGATAAGTCCATTCGTATTTTAATAAAAGTAGAATATCTACTTTTCAGAAAAGGAGACAATATTTTCCTGCTCAGTCCAATGTATGCAATGTTAGAACACTGCGCAGACATTGTCTCACTCAGTTGTAAACTGCCATGCGTAATATATTGAGAAAGTTCCAACATTCTGCACCTGTTAAATATTTATCACTTGTGTTGCGACAGATGATAAATCCCATTTGCTTTACTTGTTGAGGGATTTCTAATAAGTAGACATGATACAGGGCTTTTACCTTATTGACTATATTTCTGCTTTATTTTATGTTTAATTTTTTGTAATAACAAATCATTTACACTTACAATTTATTAACTAAACAATTACCAAACCAAAGTGTGGGTGACAGACTGTGGTTCATTTCTAAATGTAAACTTTCCGAAAAACATAGGATAAAGGAGAATGCATATCAAGGACCAGGACAAAGACTCTTCATTAAGCACAAAATGGGGAAAACAGCCAGCTTAAGAACATTTACAAAAATATGCTTAAACACCGAACATATGCCTTAATATGATTAGTGCCAAAAATTAAGTGTTAATATATGGTGATGAAAAGAAATAACACAGTGCCCTGGACCTTCATTACACACATGGCAAGCACAAATACGGTTGAAACCAGACGTTTACATACACTATCTAAAAAGTCATATCTGCATGTTTTTCTCACTATCTGACATCAAATCAGAATAAACCTTTCCCATTTTAGGTCAATTAGGAACCAAAATTATTTTTATTTGCCAAATGCCAGAATAAGGAGAGAGAAAATGTTTAAGTCATTTTTATTACTTTCTTCAAAGTCAAAAGTTTACATACATTTCATTATTATTTGGTACCATTGAGTCAAATATTTTGCATATATTTCCACAAGCTTCTCACAATAGTTGGCAGGAATTTGGCCCCATTCCTCCTGATAGAACTGGTGTAACTGAGCCATGTTGGTAGGTTGCCTTGCTCGCACCAGCCTTTTCAGCCTTGACCATTGGCCATAATAGGACTGAGATCAGGGTTTTGTGATGGCCACTCCAAAACATTGACATAGCCTTAAGCCACTTTGTAACCAGTTTGGCAGTATGCTTTGGGTCATTGTTCATTTAAGACCCATTTCCACCCAAACTTTAAGTTCCTGGCTGATGTCTTGAGATGTTGCTTCAATATTGCCGAATAATTTTCTTTCCTCATGATGACATGTATTTTGTGACATGCATCGGTCCCTCTTTCAGCAGAACAACCCCACAAAATGATGCTGCCATCTCCGTGTTTCACAGTTGGGATGGTGTTCTTAGCAATGGTTATTATGGCCAAACAGTTTAATTTTAGTTTTGTCAGACCACAGGACATGTTTCCAAAAATGAAGGTCTTTGTTCCTGTGTGTATTTGCAAACATTAATATGGCTTTTTATGTTTATTTTGGAGTAATGGCTTCTTCCTGGCAGAGTAGCCTTTCAGCCCATGTTGATACAGTACTCATTTCACCGTGGGTAATGAGACAATCTTACGAGCTTCCGCCAGCATCTTCATAAGGTCTTCTGCTTATATTCTTGGGTTGATATGCATATGTCTGACCAAAGGACATTCATTTCTGGTAAACATAACCCATCTTCTTCCTCAGTGGTATGATGGCTGGACATTCCCATCTTGTTTCTACTTGCATCTAATTGTTTGTACAGATGAACGAGGCACATTCAGATATCTGGAAATTGCACCAAAGGATGAAACAGATTTGTACAAGTCTAAAATTCTTTTCCTGAGATCTTGGCTGATTTCTTTGAACTTTCCCATGATGCTACACAAAGAAGCAGTGTGTTTCAGGTGTGCATTAAATTACATCCACAGGGGTGTCTCAAATTAACTCAGTTGTTGCTAATAAACCTATCAGAAGCTTCCAAAGACATGACATCATCATATGGGCTGTCCGATATTGTTTAAAGGCATAGTACTCTTAGTGTATGTAAACATTTGACTTTTTAGAAAGTAATAAAAATGCCTTAAGACATTCTCTCTCATAATTCTGGCATTTGGCAAATAGAACTAATTTTGTTACTGCTAAGTGACCTAAAAATGGAAAGGTTTATTATGATTTCATGTCAGATATTGACAAAAACAATGATATGTGTCTTGTTAGAAAGTGTATGTAATCTTCTGGTTTCAAATGTATATTACAATGGCAATGTAACAAAAAAGACAAAAAAATGAGTTTACATTTACCCAATATAAATGAATAATATGTTAAAGTTTTGTAATATAACAAGTGTTGTGTAAAATCTTACATTGTAGGCTGAAGAATATCAATTGTTAAAATATTATATATCATAAATATCAAAATGGGGCAAATGAAAAAAAGCACCTTTAAATACCATAACCCTAAATACTAGTAGAAGCACCCATGTGTGTATTGATAAAAAGCTGAATAGAATAATGAGCGATAAATAGGATAGAAATACGTGATATGTAACACACGTATAAATATGGACTGTTGTTCTCCAGTGTTTTAGATCCCAGTTTCATCCGTATTGATCAGTGTTCTATTAATGAGTTTCACTGATGAAAAAATAAATTGCAAATTTTCTCTTACATATTTCAGTGTTAATTACAAAGTGCACATGGTTTGCACACGGATGATTGATTTTCACAGACCCATAGACTTGTATGGGTAATTTTGATACATGAGTCAGATCAAAATTAAATATATTGCCATGATTTCTTGCTGACATCTTGGTCTAAAAACTAGTAGACATGTGAACAGCTCCATAGAATTGAATGGGTATGTGTTCTATCTACTGTATCAAAAGCACAAACCTCTGATTGAGGCTTAATGAACGGTATGTGCACATGTTAATTTTGCATGCAGAAATTTCTGTACCTCTTAGCAGGAAAAAAAGTGTATTATGTTGTGTTTTCAATGTATTTTTTGCATGTGTTTATTTTTGGACTGAAATAAATGCTATAACAGATAGATACTGTGGATAGATAGATAGATAGATAGATAGATAGACAGATAGATAGAGGGATAGATAGAGGGATAGATAGATAGATAGATAGATAGATAGATAGATAGATAGATAGATAGATAGATAGATAGAGGGATAGATAGAGGGATAGATAGAGAAATAGATAGAGGGATAGATAGATAGATAGATAGATAGATAGATAGATAGATAGATAGATAGATAGATGATAGATAGAGGGATAGATAGATAGAGGGATAGATAGATAGATGGAGAGATAGATGATAGAGGGATAGATAGCTAGATAGAGGGATAGATAGATAGAGGGATAGATAGATAGATAGAAGGATAGAGAGATAGAGAGATAGCTAGATAGATAGATAGATACTGAAGACAGACAAATATATAAACAAAGAAATTGTTTAAAAGAACTCCAGTCCTCAGTGGTTGACAGAAGTGTCTTTAGTTCCATAAAGATGCGGTACATTCTGGTATCCTCCATATATAATATGATAAGATATGATAAGATATAAGATATGAGAAGATATATAAAAAGACATATATAATTGCACAACCTCCCACATATAATCAATAAGCTACACAGGGTGCAATTTTGACCACTTTTGTATGATTAAGTAAATAAATGAAAAAAATGACATGGGGTCCTCCTATTTTTGATAACCAGTAAATGTAAAGCAGACAGCTGGGGGCTGATATTTTTAGGCTGGAGCGACCACTGTAATAGGGCCTTTCCCACCCCAAAAATAGCAGCTCACAGTTGCCCCAGAAGTGGCTCATCACATTAGATGCGCCAATTCTGGTTCTTCACCTCTGCTCTTCCCGTTGCCGTGGTGCGGTGGCAATCATGGTAATGGTAGCTGGGATTGATGTCAGCTATAAACTGTCAGCTAGCTGGCATCAAGCCAGCTAGCTGACATTTGTCAGACACTCCCATTACTAACCAAGTAAGTGAAAATAAAAACACAGACATAAAAAATACTTTATTTGAAAAAACAGTCCTCCACAATTTCCCTGGTTCACCATTTTAGTAAAAAGAAACAAAGCCATACAGGTCCGCTGTGGTCGAGGGATTCTGACGTAGTCAACAAATAGAAACCTGAAGCACAGAATGCTTTTCATGCAGGGCTTGCCTGCACTCACTGATGCATCGCTTCTCTCTTTCACTTACTTTTAAATTTTTATGCGCTCAAGTTCACAAAATGAATGCATGTGCTGTAAGGATTCTGGAAACAAGTGATAAATGCATGCGTGATGACTTATTTCAAGAAGATTTGTTCATATCATCTAATAGTCTAAAACCTGAGAGGATAAAAAGAGAGACATCTGTAATGACTAAAACAAGTGAGTGACTAAGCAAAGTGCAGAATGTGAAGGCAAACTAGGCTAATAAACTAGGGGTTGTCTAGAGTAGGGTTAGAAAACAAAATAGATGAGTTAATAAATGTTATGTTATTTAATTTCTAAATGATTTTCAATAGCAGTGATGTGGCTTATGATACATGACACCCTCTGTGTGCATAGATAAATAAGTTATTTTACCCTCTGTAATAGAGGAACTGTACTTTAAACATTATTTCAAAAATCAACTATACAAGCAAATATCAGACTTTAATACAGTATGTCTTATCAGAGAAATCTGCTTCCTTCCCAACCTAAGAGCCATTTCATTCCTCCCCTTTGCCTCCTGAATATATCATCATCTATATAAAATAAGAAAACAACTCAACTCCATGTTGCTTAGACAGGACAGATTATTGGCTCACTGTGATGTCAGGTTGCTACCCCTTGCAAACTCTATGGGAAAGGAACGAGGAGTAAGGAACAGAGTGAGCCACAGACAGATCGTGCTGAGCTTTCTGACAAGTCTTTTACTTCACCTCAGAGCTGGATGCACATCTACACGGATTACTACTGCTACGTATTGTCCTCCATGCTGCTGCTGTCTTTCTGTGAGCTAAGGATTGAAGAATAGGAACCATCCCTGTGTGCTGTACTGTGTATGGCAGAAATAAGATGCGCTAATATCCTCCCAATGCATCAGTCAATTGCAAATTAAGAGAGAGCCTAAAGATGGGAAAACTGGATACAAGTCATACGACTGGCAACAATAGTTTTATTCTCTATAAACACACATAGAACTGCTGAGTCTGAGTTATTTTACTTAGAAAAACCACACAGAACCATATAAAAAAAACACCAAAAAGGAGCCAAAGACAAATGATATGTGCACACACAGAATGTGGTGAGCCTTCCTCATAAAGATGGCTGCAGCCAAGGTGCAAGATGCTGATGTCACAGCCACTCAACCTCCACACTAGAGGGGAGGGGCGGCTGCTTAGCATAAGACATGCACACTAATAAGGCTTGCACTGGGAGCCCATCATATAATGAGTGAAATGCACAGTGTCTGAACTGTAACCTATAAATGACGCCAGAAACCCAGGTCAGGCAGGCTAAACAGCACTATATAGGTGCATCTCGCACGGATACACGAGACGCACAGTGTGTCTGAATTAAGGCCTATAAATGACCCACAACACCAGGTCCAGGCGGGTCAGTTAGCACTATATGAGTACATAACACATGACAGGCTCACCATTTAACCACCTGAATTCAAAAGGCCCAAACACATCCTGCATATCATAAAAACACCAAAAAGGAGCGTCTCGTGTATCCGTGCGAGATGCACCTATATAGTGCTGTTTTGCCTGCCTGACCTGGGTTTCTGGCGTCATTTATAGGTTACAGTTCAGACACTGTGCATTTCACTCATTATATGATGGGCTCCCAGTGCAAGCCTTATTAGTGTGCATGTCTTATGCTAAGCAGCCGCCCCTCCCCTCTAGTGTGGAGGTTGAGTGGCTGTGACATCAGCATCTTGCACCTTGGCTGCAGCCATCTTTATGAGGAAGGCTCACCACATTCTGTGTGTGCACATATCATCTGAGTTATTTTACTGAATGAGTGTAGTCACATCCACCATTTGTCAGTTTTGACAGATATTTAACTGATCTACTACTGAACTGTCCATAAATGCTAGTGGCAGGAGGTCATCATAGAATATGTAGAATGTGAGCCTTCGTGGGAAGGGTCCTCTCTCCTTCTGTAGACTGTGATTCCTTGTGGGCAGGGTCCTCTCTCCTCCTGTAGACTGTTATCCCTTGTAGGCAGGGTCCTCTCTCCTCCTGTAGACTGTGAGCTCTCGTGTGAAGGGTCCTCTCTCCTCCTGTAGACTGTGAGCTCCCGTGTGAAGGGTCCTCTCTCCTCCTATAGACTGTGAGCTCTCGTGTGAAGGGTCCTCTCTCCTCCTGTAGACTGTGAGCTCTCGTGTGAAGGGTCCTCTCTCCTCCTGTAGACTGTGAGCTCTCGTGTGAAGGGTCCTCTCTCCTCCTGTAGACTGTGAGCCCTAGCGGGCAGAGTTATCTCTCCTCCTGCACCAGTCTATACCTTGTATTGTTCATGATTATTGTACTTGTCTACATATGCCCCTTTTCACGTGGAAAGTGCCATGGAATAAATGACCCTATAATAATAAATAACCTACATGGTATCACTTATTATAAAAGCATGAATATACAGTATGTTAATTTGCTTGTTGACCAGTGGCTACAAAATCCACTCACTATATTCCAAGCAGCTAATGTTGATTTGCTGGTGTAAACTTTGTACTTTTCTTCTCCAAAGATGTTTCTGTCCTCAGGTATTGACTATGTGTTTTACTTGTGACAACCATGTGATTGATATATTTGTGAACCGCAAGGACTACTTAGTTCACATTCTTATCCCTTGACCTTTACTTATTTGTAGACCATTTTTAATAAAACAAAGGCTCTAAAATTGAGGTAAGAAAGCATAATCCCTGTAGCAGCGAAACAACAGGATCAATTACAATAAAACTATTTAGCCGCCTTCTGTTTAAAAAGAGCAATACATGGCCCCCAACTGAGGAAAGACAGATGATGCCTTTTATTCATGTCCCTGTCAAAGCAGTCTATGAAAATCTGTTTTGTGTCCTAAATCACCATTGCGCTGGTGTAACAAGGCATTACACGCTCTGTTCTCTACTTATCTCTGTCTCGTGGGAGGAATGTTAAATGTTTGGCTAAAGTGGAAAAAGGCACTGCTATTTGGTGCTACAAATATCTGTTTTGGGAATCCAGATTTATGTCAGTATAATATCTCTATTCTTCTTGCTGTGCACCTGTTTCTTATGTGTATTGCTGTCCAGACACAACAAAGACTATACAAATCTGTCACAAGAATACAGTGTTATCTGAGGCCAGTGATGTAAAGCAGGTTTGTAAAATATTATTATAATAAAATATGTATGTGGACAGTACATTGAATGATCAAACCCGGTGTAGTGCTTTATACTCGCACAGCAGAAGCACTAAGCAACTCCAAAGGCGGCTCCACAATTGGATTACACGGGGATGTGATTGTTGATTACCCCAATGTGCGGTTATTTGCCAGCTTCTCTCAGGCAGGCAGATGGGCTTACTCCTTCTTTCTGAGTTTGTATACCATCTGCCCAAAATTTGTTATCTATGTTCATACAAATGAATGGGAAAATGTATTTGTATTCATATCCCTTTTCCAAATGTTATCCTACAAGCGGGTTCGGACTGGCCCACAGGGGAACAGGTGAATCCCCCGGTGGGCCCCACTCTCTGACACGAGCACTATTTGGCACAATGCACTTGGTTGACTACACAGAAATAGAAAGAATTTAATTATTTTTTAACAAACTATCCAGTGTATTATTATGTAGAATCATAGAAGGAAAAAATGCATATCTCCAGGATAAAATTAAAAATCCAATTTATTAGAAAAATTAATTAAAACCCTTGTCGGATCAAAGTCACTGAAATGCGTTTCAGGCGCTGAGCCCTTGTTCACTGAGTATCGAATAGTAACATGGGAAAAACATTTAAAATACAATCCACCAATCATGGAAAGATCCAAAAGGCTTGGTGAAATATGTAGTTATAATTCTGCGGTGTCTTCTTTATTTTCCCCTTTTCTGACATTGTCCTTGTACCTTCAGTTTTGTATACTAGGGAGTGCACAATGTGTTACCAATATATCCTGATTAAGTAGTAGTATTTCCATGATTGGTCAATTGTATTTTAAATGTTTTCCCATGTTACTATTCAACACTCAGTGAACAAGAGCTCAGTGCCTGAAACATGTTTGTTAACTTTGACCTGACATGGGTTTTAATTAATTTTTCTAATAAGTTGGATTTTTAATTTTATCCTGGAGATATCTGTTTTTTCCTTCTACTATTGGACCAACAGCCTGGGTCATGGATTAATCTCCAGCTCATGTGTGCAACGGGTTCTATGGAATACCTAACCATGGTGAGCCTCAGTCTCTCTTGGATGTTATGTAGAATCATAGGTTAATTTGAGAATGAGGGAAATGTAATATTTGGATGTAGCTGAAGAGTGGGCATGTTACTGGTGGGAACAAGGAACCACAGTCCGACACTTCCTACAAGTCACCTCCATAGTGAGTACTTTATCATCAGACTGGCGGATGTCAGTTGTGTTGCTGTCTAACCCTAAAGGTCCCATCACACACAGAGATAAATCTTTGGCAGATCTGTGGTTGCAGTGAAATCATGGACATATTGTTCCATTTGTACACAGCCACAAACCTGGCACTGATTGTCCACAATTTCACTGCAACCACAGATCTGTCGCAGATTTATCTCTGTGTGTGACAGGGCCTTAAGATTAAGTGATGAGGGCCTATTGAAAGATCATAACTGCCCCCTTGGTGTAGACAGAGTACAGTATACAATATATGTACTTGTCACTTTACATCGTATAGTTAAATATACAAAAGTATCATCGAGATATATCCAAGTACATTCCAGCTGTCTAAAGTCTCATTCCAAGTGGACAAAGTGCATTGCACATTGTTGTTCACTGTTCATATGTCTTTCATCCCTTGTTTCTTCAATTAGTCACTGATATACACACAAAACGAAACACACAACACACACTGGGGACACTTTAACAGCAGTGGGCCCTGCCATTAAGGAAAGGGGTGAAGGGATACCTCCTGAACTCACCTCAAGCTGTTTTCTGAGCTCCCTAGTGTCCCTATAGGGGGGGTTTCAATCCATCACCAAGCCAGATACCTAGACCCTCACTAGCCCTGCTAACACCCTGGTTAGTGAGATGGCTGGCGAGATACACTAGTCGCACTGCTGCAGTAATCAACACATAAGGGAAAAAAAGACAGACAGGGGAATCATTAAAAGGATAAGGTCCAACTTCACGGCTGCAGTCAGACAACAGGACTGCAGTCTACACCACTTCTGACTGTAAGGGTTCCAGCAGCTCCTTCCACCTCTAGACCTAGCTTCAGAATTAATTCAGAATCACTGGCGCCCTGTACTGAGAGAGGTGACTTCTTTTAGGAGATTGGACTTGTCAGAAACCGGAAGCACCTGATGGGAGGTAATGAGGAGTTGCTGGAAAGGAAAGCTGACTATCTCTTGATGCACCAAAAGAAAGGAAAATATGTTTAATGTCCAGTCTCACAAGGCAAAGTGAGACTCAGGGCCCAAACTTGTCACAAGTCGCCTAACAATGGAAGACGTCCTTGATATCACATTGCGTTCTATTTCTATAGTGTGAGTCTCACTTGCTCCTGGCCCGCTCTTATACGCAGGCTCATTAGATAGTCTGCATTGCTTGCTACTGGGTATGCTCATTGGATTATCTAATACTTGGTACCATATGATTTGAATGTAAGGCTAAATTCCCATGAGTGTTTGATGCTGTAGACTTTCTACATCAATTCACAGCACAACAATGTTTTTGCTACTGAGGGTAAAATATGTGTTCTTTACTAATTTGAACATGCTGATTCCAAATATGAACTCAGAATTTGCACAGCACGTCCAGATTTTGAGTTATACTTAGAAAAGAGACCTATGCTTCTATGCAGATCATTCTGAAATTGATTAAATATTCAGAACATCAATGGAACATTTGTGCTGACCTCAAAGTTGTTGCACTAGTCCTTGGTTTGCAGTTAGGTTACACTAAGCATATGTGCTTTCTGTGCCTATGGAACAGTCGAGATGACAACCATTATAAAATTAAACGGTGGCCCAATAGAGATGAACATAAGATTGGTAAGCACAATGTTCAACACGAATCACTTGTCGATCCACTTAAAGTTTATCTTCCACCTCTTCACATTAAACTAGGACTAATGAAAAATTTTGTAGTAGCAATGGATCGTCAAGGGAATGGATTTAAGTATCTGAAGGAAAAGTTTAGTGCATTGAAAACTGAGGCCAAACTCAAAGCAGGAATCTTTATTGGTCCTGAAATCCACCAACTAATCCATGATGAAATCTTCAAGAAAGAACTCACCCCACTTGAACTAACTGCATGGGATGCATTTATATTAGTAGTTCAAAACTTCCTTGGAAACGAAAGAGCAGAAAACTATGCTGAACTAATAGACAATATGCTTCAAGCATACGAAATGCATGGTGCCCGAATGTCATTGAAAATGCATTTCCTACATTCACATCTTGACTTCTTTCCTCCAAATATGGGTAATGTCAGTGACGAACATGGTGAGAGATTCCACCAGGACATTTCTACTATGGAAAAAAGATACCCAGGTCGCTTTAACCCCAACATGATGGGCGATTACTGCTGGTTTTTGCAACGGGCCACTAGGACCACTCACAAGCGCAAAAGCAAGTGCCTGAAGCACTTTTAAAAGTACTCTGCTGAGTTCAAGGCGATTTCTTAAGCTACTATAAGTGATTTTTAAGTTTTTTGGTTTATTTACCTATACTTCTTTTTCAATAAAAATGATAATACATGTTGTGAAACTGTGGGACATAACGATTCTGTATCTTTATTAATTGTTTATTTTAATTTTCACAAAAATTGGAATAACTTAATATCCTGACGTGCTACAAAAAAACTAACTTCAGATTTGGATTCAGCGCATTCGATTTAGTATAGCGCACATGGTTTTTGCCAAGTAGCAGACAAAAAGTGTTTATTTGTTGTGCTGTGAATTATCTATTTAGTTACTTGCATTTTTTTTATTCATTTTTAGTGCATTTTTTTAAACATTGAAGATTGTTTCTTTTTTGCTTCAGATTTTGCCTGTCACGTTATCTATCAAGCTTACTTTATTTCAGAAATTCCAGTTTGCTCAGTAGCCCGCCTCTGATGAAACTATACTGACAGAGTCATGTGCAGATTAAATGTATTTTTACTTAATTTCTGCTACAGAATGCAATACAAATGTAGGTGCATTTTTTATCTGCAGACTTTCCACATCACATCTACTTTACTTAAACAGTAATTGCTGTTTTACCCCAATCACACCCGCCCCCCGTCGTTTGTGCGTCACGGGCAAATCATTGCCCGTGGCGCACAATATCGCTAATACCCGTCACACGGACTTACCTGCTTAACGACGTCGCTGTGGCTGGCGAACATCCTCTTTTCTAAGGCGTAGGTTCGTGCGGCGTCACAGCGACGTCACACAGCAGGCATCCAATAGAAGCGGAGGGGCGGAGAGCAGCTGCATGAAAGACACGCCCACCTCGTTGCTGGAGGATGCAGGTACGGTGCTGTTCGTCGTTCCTGGGGTGTTAAACGTAGCGATGTATGCTGCCTCAGGAACGACAAACAACCTGCGTCCAAAAGCAGCAACGATATTTGGGATTAGAACGGCGTGTCATTGATCAACGATTAGGTGAGTATTTTTGATCGTTAGCGGTCGCTTGTACGTCTCACACACAACGGCACCGCTAACGAGGCCGGATGTGCGTCACGAATTCCATGACCCCAACGACATCTCGTTAGCGATGTTGTTGCCTGTAAAGTCCCCTTAAGTCTTCAATCTTCCCATTTTTTATTTATAATCCTTTATTGATTACTTATTATGAAAATTCGGGGTTGCTTCTGCTATTTCTTGCTTAGCCCCTGAAGAAGCACATTCTGCAAAACGCGGTTGGATCAGGAGGGCCTTTTATTGTTACTTTTGTTTTCTCTGCCCTGACTATTAATTATTTATTTATTTGAGATATGCTTGTGCCTTGATGTTGGGTTTATTCTGCTAGGATGTTTCTTAGCACCATTACATTAATATAATGGGTTACATGCCTATATATAGTGAGGGATACTTTCTTATGTATACATTTTCTTTTTACCTAACTATATATGAACAAGGTGACTATCTTTCCCACCTCTATATATTCTTTTTTATATGTTTGGGGTTTTTTTTTATTTCATGAATTTTAAATACAGATTATATATGTTTTTTTAATGTAAATGTTGTTATTTTGGTCTGATTTATGCTATTTGTATAAGTGCTATGTAACAATTTTCGGGATGTGACAATTACCATCTTCTACTGTACTTATGTAGATATTTACAAAGAAATCTCTTTTGTAGTATGTAATTGAACATAACTTCTACTAAAAAATAGATTTGAAGTTCCCTATATTTCAGTACAATATTTTAGAATGGCTGCCCTTTCTAAAGATTATTCACGCGTGACCTGTAATTTTCCATAAGTGATTTACCTTGGATGCTAATGGATTAATGAGGCATTTCTCCTCTAGGAGTAATTTGGCAAGTATTTCTTCAGTACAACAAGTGCCGCAATTTCCAATCAGTGTGTTCTGTGGTTTAGAGGTAATAGGATACTTTAATTAACAAATCCTTGAATCATTGTTCACAGGTGCCATATTCATATAGCACTCAAACATGTTGCTAAAATATCATTTGTCGTCCTTCCAAGAGTGTTACAGACAAGCAAATCCTCGAACTGAGTGTATTAAAACCCAAAAGAAAGAAAGAAAATGACTATAGACACTATAATAAAGTAAATCTCTAAATAGTAGAGGTACATTTAACCCTTTATAATGAATGATAGACATAACATCTCATGAGCTGAATGTACTGAAATGTGATTTGTACTGTAGCTTTGTGGGGATGCAGTTCTGGGTTCAAGGACAACATCTGCAAGGAGTTCGTTTGTTCTCCCCGTCTTAGTGCAGGTTTATAGGATAGGGAATTTATATTCTGAGACCCAATGGGGATAGTGATGATAATATCTTTTAAGCGCTGCAAAATATAATGGAGCTATATAGATAAGTAAAATAAATTATTCAGTGGGCTTCCCCAACACTTTCTAATTAAGCAAAGGAGCTGGTTCCTTCCAAGCAGTCTGCACTGATTAAATAAATTAGGTTACATGTGGGGGTTTTATTGCATTTTTGATGCTGTGTTTTTTGTTTGTTTTTGTAATGTGGTATTTTAAATAAAACCTCTTTATTTTTGAAAGTTTCTGATATTTGACTTTGACAAAACTGAATGTGCAGGTTGTATGTATTTTTAAGTTTTAGTTTTCCTCAGTGGAAAAACACTAAAATTGCATATGCGTTTTTTCCTTGGAGTTTTTTGCATCTAATGAAATTCCATGGGTAAAATCCACATGTAAAACTTAGTGTACTTATAGGAAAGATGTGTAGTGTAAAAACTCATCTTTGTGACATAGCCTTTATAGGTCATAACTAGAGATGGGCGAGCGCTAAAATCCTCAGGTGCTCGTTGCTCGAGTCAAGCAGGTCAGACATTTTGAAAAAGCTCAACTCAAGTAATGAGTATAATGGAAGTCAATGAATGGGTAGTTTGGCACATACAGATAGCCATAAACAGAGCATTTCTGGAAGAATTTTTGTTTTTGACACACTACATCTGAAAACGTTGCTTTACCCCCAGTATGAGCCACTGTGAGAGACTGCAGCCGGCTTTCCCTGGGGTACCGGCTGACATAGTGCAGGGAAGCAAGCCGGTGCATTGTGGTTGTTGTTTCATGGATGAAAATAACCAAGCACCCGTGATACTCAGCTGAGCTCCGCGAGTACCTAAGCACCTTGATGCTCAATCGAGTATCCATTAGTTGACTATAAGTCTATTTCACTTAATGCTCTTTTCCTGGCAAAAGTCTCATTCATAGGATAGATAGAGAAGAGTAGAGATCTAATACAATGTTATGTACTAAACCATCTTTCCTTTAAAATCCTACAAACAATTGGAATATATATACTTGATGATTGTTTGGTATTAAAGTATTAATAACTCCTGGCTGATCAGTTATATGTTGCTGCCTCTGTGTAGAGTTAAATGCTCAGCCTTTCATCCTCCCGTCCCATACAATGGCGTTCTATACTCGCTCTGGCAGCGCTGCTAATTGCTGCATTGTCTGCGGAGATGTCAGGCAGTAGGAGCACAGGCTTATACAGTTGCTCCTTGAATAATGAATTAAATAATTACAGAATGTCAGGCTGTTATCCAATTACTGTGACATTCAGCCATTCTTTGCAGCTAACTGGATTACGTTCATTATAAAAAGATTAGTTCAAGAATGAGAGGAAAGTGTAACAAAGTAACCATTCAGCACTGCTCTCCGCCTGGCTGGGGATCATCTTTGTGAAACGATTTGGTGAATGGCCATGGGGATAACTTAGCTTTATGTGCAACTGGATTCCGAGCCAATCCACATAAAAAAAATATAGATATATATAAATATATATATATATATATATATATATATATATATATATATATATATACTGTGCATATATATATGTATATATATATATATATATATATATATATATAAAACAACGGCCTTGTCCTCACATAAGAGACAAAACATACCACAGACCACTGTCTATAAAAACAGTTCATGTTTTTGTATTTATAATAGCTGAAGCTACAGTTATGGGCCAAGTGATGATGGTGGCTTGTAGGACCATGTCAAGCATTCTTATGAAGGTTAGAGCTTTGTGTTTCTCATTTAGTAGACGGGCAGGTGGCAAGCCTTCATATCATTCCTTGGCCATTGAGAGATAATATAACATTCAGTTCACCAGTTACTAGTACTGATGCTTATTTTCTTGTCAATTTACAATATCAAGGCATAATGGAAGTAGTGCTTTATTAAGTCAATGTGTTTCGAAGTCTCTGACTTCATCAGGACAATATATAAAATTACTTAATGTCCGGATGAAGAAGTTGGAGCCTTTGAAACGCATTGACTGAATAAAGCACTACTTCCATACGGCCTTGATTGGTTCCTCTAATGGCAGCACAGTACCAAACACCATCCCTTATCGTATATCTATCTCGTTCGCTGAGCCGTGGAACTGCAGCAGTTGTTTTCTACATGACCTTTCCTTCCACCCTGATGTGAGCATATAGGTATTCACCTAAATCCTCTCTCCCAGATGAGAACCATTGTGCTATTTTTTCTTCTCCGCTATTTTCTTGTCAAAACATACAATAGATTAAATATACTGCCCATTTTTGGTCCAGTCATGCAAATAGGGATCAACCCCTGTGTCATTACTGACTTTAGTTTTGTGCCTTGGCTGTGATACCTGTGAATGATAAGCATCAGATAAACTAATCAATTAGGCCCACTTCCTCTGCTTCTGACCTCTTCATATTCACTGTAGCTTTCATCTCTAACCTGCAAAATTGTGAATTCAGTTGTGAATTATTATATGGACTGAAATGTAAGATTGTAACAATGTAATACCGTGTTTCCCCGAAAATAAGACCTCCCCCAAAAATAAGACCTAGCCGCAGTCAATAATGAAGTGTTCATGCAGCAGTAAAAAAGTTAAAGACACTGCAGGACACTTCATTATAGACAGCGGACACCCCCAGAAGAGAGGAGACAGAAGAAAGAAGACCACGCAGTCATACTCACCAAACGTCGACCGGGAGCAGGTGAGCGCATCAAGGTCCTGCGGTAGAACACACACACACACAGAAATCAGATCACATATACACACACACACACATGAGAACGTGGACACACACACTACAGATCGCATCCACACATTCACCACATCCAGCGATATCGATTGCTTCTCGGTGCGCGTAAGGACTTGTGACGCTGTGCAGTGGATTTTCCCGGACCTGCGGGAGGATCACATGGCCAGAAGCACGTGGTATCTCCAGATGTTTTGAGTGTGTGCGCGTGATTGTACAGGTATGTGCGATATCAGGGAGTGTGTAAGTGTATGTGATCGGATGTGTGAGTGTATGCTGTTTGATGTGTGAGTATCGGCCGGACGCAGGGGAGGACGGCGTGCAGCACAGTTGCCTGGAGCGCCGACCGGAGATCACAGGGAGGAATGATGTGGAATCTGATGTATGTGTGTGAGTGTGTGTATGCTATCTGATGTGAGAGTAAATGTGTGCATGCTATCTGATGTGTGAGTGTGTGTGTGTATATGTGTTTATGCTATCTGATGTGTGAGTGTGTGTTCTGATGTATGTGATCTGGGAGTCATACAGATGCCCAGGGCTGGTAAGTATGATGATCCTGGGAAGGGGTGGTGTCTGATTTTTGTGGTGAGTAAACTTACCCCAAACCATGTCTCCTCGAGAATAAGACACCCCCTGAAAATAAGACTTAGTGCTTTTTCGGGTCGAAAAAACCCCAGTGTCTTATTTTCGGGGAAACAGGGTATGTGTGCAAAAAGTTATTCAACCTATTTAGTAGATTATGAAGGTTGTGTCAATTTAGTGACAATGTGCGGCAGTCCTGTGACAGATCTTCCATTATCGCATCAGAGTTTCATTCTTGTCAGGACTGGTGGAGTTCTCAAAATAAACTCTAGGGATCGGCATGTTGTAACCTATCCTGTGGATAGGTCATAATTTGCTAATTTTGACAACCCTGTTAATTCCATTGGGTGAATTTACTAAGTATGACACTTCATCATATATCAGTCTTAGTCCAGAGTTCACTAGAATAAAATGTGACAAACCTTTGCCTTATTGTGCTCCAAAAAAGAGCAATCTACCCTCAATATGCACAGCTTTTAAATTTGCAATATATTTTAAATGTAGTAGAATAAATCATGTTTCATCTATTGAGTGGTGGCTCTTTGATGACTCATGTCAAACCCAGTATTTTTTTTTTTTTTAAATCTGTAGAAGGGCATAAAAACCCTGAAAATTTGAAGAGATATAGTGGGGGACCCAAAATTTTTCCTTTTTCAAGAGAAAAAAAATGTGCAAATTGCGTAAAAAAATGTCTCTTTATATAAACTGTAAAATAATCTAAGTTGGGCATTTACTTCATGGCCTCCAAACATAGATACCAGTTGGCCAAACAATGGTTCAGCTGTTGCAATATTTAAAAGTCCCTTTAGGCTGTTGGAAGAAGCTTTCTATGACTCTGAACTCTGGTTTGGGAGGGTATAAATAAAATACTCTTAACATCCACTCATTGAACTTTTTACTAGCTTTACACTGACACCAACATCTTAAGATCAAAGGTTATGAAAGCCGTCTGATCTTTAGCCATGTACACCAATTGATATCATCTTCTTTCTCATGTTTTGTAATCTTTCAGTTATCTATTTTTATGCTACAATCATTGGGACAAATTTATCACTAGTGTCTAATGATCACACATAATGAGATCACTAACGAGATCGTTGCTGAGTCACCGTTTCTGTGCCACAGGAACAATCTCGCGAGCGATCTCGTTATATCTGACACCTACCAGCGATCAGGCCCCTGCTGTGAGATCGCTAGTCGATGCTGAATGGTCCGGACCATTTTCTTCAAAGGCGATGTCCTGCTGGACAGGACACATCGCTGTGTTTGACGCCTACCAACGACCTCCTAACAGGGTCCCAACGCCCACCGAGATCGTTATACAGGTCGCTAATCATTACTGTGTCGTTGGTAAGGTCTCACTGTGTGACATCTCACCAGCAACCTCCCAGCGACTTACCAGCGATCCTTATCAGGTCGTATCGTTGCCGGTATCGCTGGTAAGCCGTTGTGCGTGACTGGGCCTTAACTCTCAGACAATCCACCCTTAGGGGTACTTTGCACATTGTGACATCGCTAGCATCGGCTAGTGATGCCGAGTGTGATAGTACCCGCCACCGTCGCACATGCGATATCTTGTGATAGCTGCCGTAGCGAACATTATCGCTACGGCAGCTTCACACGCACTTACCTGCCCTGTGACGTCGCTTTGGCCGGCGACCCACCTCCTTCCTAAGGGGGCGGGTCATGCGGCGTCACAGGAACGTCACATGGCAGGCAGCCAATAGAAGCGGAGGGACGGAGATGAGCGAGACGTAAACATCCCGCCCATCTCCTTCCTTCTGCATAGCCGGTGGAGATGTTCCTTGCTCCTGCGGCTTCACACACAGCGATGTGTGCTGCCGCAGGAACGAGGAACAACATCGTATCTCCTATTGGTGCGACATTATGAAAATGACCGACGCTACACAGATCACCGATTTTCGACGCTTTTGCGTTCGTTTATCGGCGCATCTAGGCTTTACACGTTGTGACGTCGTTACTGGCGCTGGATATGCGTCACTTTCGATTTGACCCCGACGATATTGCAGTAGCGATGTCGCAGTGTGCAAAGTACCCCTAAAGGTCCAGTCACACTAAACAACTTACCAGCGATCCCAACAACGATAGGGATCGCTGGTAAGTTGCTAGGAGGTTGCTGGTGAGATGTCACACTGCGACGCTCCAGCGATCCCACCAGCAACCTGACCTGGCAGGGATCGCTGGAGCGTCGCTACACGAGTTGCTGGTGAGCTCACCAGTGACCAGCCACCAGCGCCGCGTGGAAGATGCTGCGCTTGGTAACTAAGGTAAATATTGGGTAACCAACCCGATATTTACCTTGGTTACCAGCGCACGCAGCTACACGTGCAGAGAGCAGGGAGCAGCGTACACTGAGCGCTGGCTCCCTGCTCTCCTAGTTACAGCACACATCGGGTTAATTACCCGATGTGTACTGCAGCTAAATGTGCACAGAGCAGGGAGCAGCGCACACTGCTTAGCTCTGGCTCCCTGCTCACCTAGTTACAGCACACATCGGGTTAATTAACCCGATGTGTCCTGCAGCTACATGTACACAGAGCAGGAGCCGGCACTGACAGTGAGAGCGGTGGAGGCTGGTAACAAAGGTAAATATCGGGTAACCAAGGACAGGGCTTCTTGGTTACCCGATGTTTACTGTGGTTACCAGCCTCCGCAGAAGCCGGCTCCTGCTGCCTGCAAATTCAGTTGTTGCTGTCTCGCTGTCACACACAGCGATCTGTGCTTCACAGCGGGACAGCAACAACTAAAAAATGGCCCAGGACATTCAGCAACAACCAGCGACCTCACAGCAGGGGCCAGGTTGTAGCTGAAAGTCACACACAGCGACATCACTAGCAACATCGCTGCTACGTCACAAAAGTTGTTCGTTAGCAGCGATGTTGCTAGCGATGTTGCTTAGTGTGATGGGGCCTTTAGCCTTGATAGATAAGTGTCTTTTTTAACCGAGCTAACAATGGAACTAATTAGACTAAAAATAGTCTTAAAAACATGGGACTCTTAAGCTGGGTTTACACACTGCAACATCGCAAAGGACATTGCTGTAACGTCACCGGTTTTGTGACGTAACAGCGACCTCCCTAAGTCTCTGCTAAGTCGCTGGTGAGCTGTCAAACAGGCAAACCTGGCCAACAACTCAACAGCGATCCGGACCTGCAGAGCGACCTAGCTGGTTGTTGGGGACGTTGATAAGCAGCCTTTTGAAAGGGAAGTTGCTAACAAAGTCTCTGCAAAGTCTTTCACACACTGAAACTTTCCAGCGATGCATGCTGCACAGCGGGAAACAAAGGACCTAGGAATGGTCCTGAACGATTTGTAACGATTACAACTTCACAGCAGGGGCCGGGTCGCTGATAGGTTTCACACACTGCAACATCGCAAACAGCATCGCTATTGCGTCACAAAACCGGTGACGTTACAGCGATGTCGTTTGAGATGTTGCAGTGTGTAAACCCAGCTTTACTCAATACAAAGATATGAAGACTGTCAAGTACGACCGGGACATATTTGAGTTGGACGCATACGAACTGGAAGTTGTAAAGGGCTTTAACGTACTCATATTAATGATCGCTCAAGAGACAGCGATGATACCGGAAGTCAACAGGAGAATAGCTATAGGGAAATAAACAATGAAGTCACTTGCAAAGGTCCTCAAATTGAGAAATGTTTCATTGCTGACCAAGACATGGCTCCTACATAGTCTAGTATTTTCTTTAGTGGAGTTTTAATGTCATGAGACAGATTTCAATCAGATGAAATGGTCATCTAAAAACAAAAAACTTGGTCTGACTAGACAGAAACAGAAATTGGTCCGATGGCTAAATGCACCTATATTTTTCCTATAGGCCTGGCAAATCCTTAATAATTTATCAGCTTTGAAGAATAAAAAAAAACATTTTTTCTCTGTGAGGACAAGTTTATGCTGCAGTTCTCTTTGTGGTCACTTAGTGGTGGTGATGTGAACTGTAATTTGCTAATGGTTTTGCTTGCGTAATACACCCTGTGATAATTTTTGGGCACTGTTTATTAGGTCAGTTTTTTTAAAGATTTAAAAAAAATAAGCTTTGAGTCCTAAAGTCACATCTTGCTACTTATTTGTATCATGTTCAATGCAGCTAATGTTCTATAGTATATGAAATCCTGTTTCCATTTCACAGGGTTTGGGACATTTATTTTTTTCATTGTTACAAATTGTTTGTACACTGACTTAATCTGGAGCATTTACTCTAATTACCAAATGTGATGGTGGCAGCCTAAAATAGAAAGCCATTCAGACTTAAGAGCGTGTTAATATTACACATTATATGCAGCACATGCTATCAATTTAGTGATCACAAGCTGTTCTTCAAACACAAAATGCGATTTGTCAGATGGGATCTGCCAGATTCACTTACAGGTGTCGCAACTTTTATTAAATGTTAACTCATGCTGTTAGCTGCTATTAAGACTCAAATTATTCCTGTGGTGATGCAACTCTGAATATTGCATTATCTGTTCTAAACTTTAAAAAGCACCACAATTCAGAATTTAAAGGAGGCAACATTTTCACATTTATATGGGACAGATTGTACTTTTTTAAATTCACTGATAGTTTTGACTTTAACAGCTGCATGAAAAAATAAATATCTTAGTTGCTGTTTTAGCCTTATCATATTAAGAAATCCACCTTTTCTTGGGTATATACAATCAGCATTAAATAATATAACAGCACCGATTTCCCCCTATGATTCACTCACAATCTCCCTTCACACTTTGGCATCTCATACCAAAAAAGCAAGAATGCTTACACAGTGGTCAAAATAGTGAGACAGTAGAGAGCCCGACCTAAGCTGACTACAGTCTCTCCTTTTTAAACTGACTGAGCCAGTATCCGCAAATTAGACAGGATTTTTTTGTTTTTCTGAACATATCTATATTTACATTTTTTCTCTAAAATGCTTGAGGTCCCTCATTGACGTTCAATATACTCAGTTGCTAGAATCGCTCGCATCCGAGCATCCAACTGCACTTAACGAGTACCGAGCACCCCAGCATGATAGTGCTCACTCATGTATTTATTTTTTGCTGTTAAAGAGGTATTGGTAATTTTGCATGTAAATAAAACTACTTAATTGTTGAAGCTCCTCCTGATCCAGAGCCTCCTCTTTGCTATTTCATAAGAGTCTTTGTTTACAGGGCTTTAAGAAAATCATGGCACTCCAAACATTTAGTTTTTCAAAAGATGACTTTTTAATGTATAAGCAGTCCAACTTTATAAATGTGATATTTCGGTTCTTTGACCTTCATCAGACAAGGTTGCCTATCCTATAATGCTGTCCTTCTGATCCTCCTTAATAACATTTTTGTACTTAGTGCAATCTGTTTGTCTGGTGAAGGTTTAAAGTACTGAAACATCATATGGTTATGAAGTTAGATTACTGAGAATCACAAAAGAATCATATTTTGAAAATGCTCATGTTTGGAGTGATTTACCTAAAACTGATGGACACGGAATGGTATCCTACCAGTTCACACATTTAAACAAATTTAGAGTGCCATGTATCTTGTAATTTGTTTTGTCCGGCCTACAACACGCGACCTTTTCATATTGATCCAGTCAATGGCTTCACAATGCCACATTGATGGCCTTAGTACAAGACCACTGAGGCCAGGTTTCTTATGGTAGACATCCCTAGTGATGGGAGAATAGTAAGATATTTGGGTTCTGATTAATCATACGGAATACCTAGTACTATTCCAGGAAAATAAAAAGAGAACAAGTCCAGCTCACCATTTGTTGCAAATGGAAATACTTGTTTGGCACCGGTTCATGGAGAAAAGGTTTGGTCATCTTGTGTTCCAGAAAAAAAAAAAGAGTATGTCCAGCACAATGTTCAGGTTATCTTAAAATTCAGTTTGTTCCATATCCTTAAAAACCACCAGTATCTGATACAACAGGGAAATTTATTCCTGAAATACATATTTACGCGTTTTGATCTGATATGATCTTAGGCATTATATATTTGATATTATGAATAAGATCAGATCAAAAACGTAAGGATATGGAATGAACGGAATTTTAAGATAATCTGAACATGGGTGCTGGGCATTCTCCCTTTTTCTAGTACTATTCCAGTATTCCTCATTAATAACGAACATAATGCAAGTTAATGTGGGACCCATGCATTTTACTTTAAGATTTTGTAGAAAAATGCTCATGTTCCCCATTGATTTGCTTTAAATTTGGTATTCTTGACGAATACTGGAATAGTGCTAGGTATTCCATACGAATAATCCGAATCCGAATATTTTACTATTCGCCCATCACTAGATATCACCCCTTCAGCCCTGTAAACAGTGACTGGTGGAAACAGCAGCCATAATGTTTTATTTACATCTTCAGTAGCCAGTAACAAGAGGAAAAAATACTAAAATCCCGGATCTGTGAATTTTTTTGTGTAAACTCTAGTGAAAACGTGGATGGTGTTTATAGTAAGAAATATCTAATGCTGCTTTGTAGTCTTAATAGTCCACTGATAAAGACAAAAGCTGCACGCTGCACATCAGAACAGTACATGCTGTGAGGAGGTAATTTAGGCAGAGGATAGATTGTTTATTAGCATGGAGAAACATGAAGCTGCGTTTGATAGCACAGAGATGTCTGAATTATTAATAGGGAAAGGACACATTTCATTTAATTATCGGCACAATACTGCGTTACTTTTTTATGACAAACATTAAGACGGAATGTCTGACGTATCCTCATAGGGACTCGGATTTATACACCCAAACCCTCTTTTTCCATGTCTGTCTGTTTGGGGTCTGACATCCCTGTTGTTACCAAAACTTTTCATCCCTGAAAGCATAAGAGAAGGCTTCTCATTCATAGAATAAAGGCTTTAATAATATAACAGCCTGTAGTCTGTGTACCTGAATATTCTGAAGCTCGCTCATATTAAGGTACAATCTCTAATAAAATATATCATCAAGTTTACATCTCAACATTAGACATCCACCTCTAGGCAGTCCCTTATGAATTGCCCTAGGGTGCTGCCTTCTGCCCACCTGCTGTCCTCCGACAGCGCCCAGCCATTAAGAATCTCTACTGATTGTAGAAGAAGTAGAAGAAACTGTTATTCCCTTCGGATTAAAGGGGTTGTCCGGTCTATAATGATAACTCTGCAGTCACTGTGTGTCACTCTATGTGACTGCAGACTTATGAATCCTCCTAGCGCACGCACTGTGCACTGTGAGGATTCACTGGTTTATGAACAAATGTATGATATCCATCTTCCCAGCCAGAACCCAACTAGTGGGCGCGGCCTCACTCAATATAAATGTACTGGGCGGCCATGCCTACTAGTCGAATGTGCCATAGTTGGGTTCTAGCCGGGAACATACATAGCGCACAATTACGGTCACTTGATAGCTGTTCCTGGCTGAGAAACCGGCGAGTCCTTGCAGTGCACAGTGTGTCTACTGGGAGGACACATAGGTCTGAAGTCACATAGAGGGACATAGAGTGACTGCAAACATCACTTTAGACCAGACAAAAACCTTAATTGTGAAAGCTGTAGTCATGATATTGTTAATGTCATGATAACAGCATAGACATAAATCAGAGGAACAGCATCTTTAGGGAATGTAGAGATTTAGTTTTTTAATTATTATTATCATTATTATTATCATCATCATCATCATCATCATCATTATTATTATTATTATTAATAATAATAATAAGGGATTGCTAGTAGGGGATAGGGCATTACAAAAATTAATCTTACTAAAATTAACAAAAAATCACCAAAATTACATCTTTGATTGATAACTATTAGAACCTAACCTTGTGCAAGGAAAATGTATTGCTATGGAAATCTTATGTGGTTTCTAAAATAAAGACCACAGTTTCTGTAGAACAGATAAATAAGCAGCAGGGAATTCAGCAGATGCAGCATCTTGTGCGCAAATGTACGGTAATTATACTGAGCCTAGCGACTCTCAAGGGAATAGTGACTTAGTAATTGAAATGATTAGGCACCCGAATGATTGTGGTGTTGTCGGCAGGAGCACAATACCTCTGCGTGGAGTTACATCTATACAAAAAGACACCGCACAGAGCACGGGGTAAGCCTTCAATGATGGCAGGAACAAGCCGCAGCCTGGTGGAATTCATTGGTTCATTCACTAAACTAATGGCTTAATAGCACGGTCCATGTTGGTTTGGAGATTAGGAGCAGACGCTGAAATAAACATTCGCCATAGTGCGCTCATTAGGCAGTTTACATCTTCTGACGTCTTTAACATTTCCAGGCCAGCCATGCATAGTACATTTATTCTGCACAGTTAGCTGTCAGTTATTAGCTATTGCACAGGGTAATAATGTTAATATATGAAAATCTTCATAATAAGTTTGTAAAATGCTCAACAAAATTAGAAATGCATTTTGTCGCGGAAAACTGCCAATTGTTTACAAATTTATTTATTTTTTTATTATTTCTTTTTACATTTAGAAATTTATTTTTATATATTTTTTTCATTAATTTATTTATTTTTACGTTTCTCATATGTGATAATTTTAACTGTGTAATATAGAATTTTTATTCCTTACTGACACTATTTGACTTTCCATTCCAACACAAAGAAGTATTTGCATTTCTAAAAATATATAAATATATACAAGCCTATAGGATGGGATATTCTAAACTCCTCATTTAATCAATTTCCTCTTAAAAGGTAGATGATGATAAAGTAACAAATTGTTCAAGGAATTGTATGGGATTCCTTATTTAATTTGTTTCTAGAATAGGAACTCCTACAGTTTCCTAATATACCTATATGAGTCCGTAGTAATACATCTCATGGCTTAACTTCATGAAATCCACTTTCTATTGCTCTTGTGACTTAAGCGGGCTTTACACGCTGCGATCTCGCTAGCGAGATCACAAGCGATCGTACCCGCCCCCGTCGGTTGTGCGACACAGGCAAATCGTTGCCCGTGCCGCACAACCTCACTTAACCCCGGCACACGTACTTACCTGCCCTGCGACGTCGCTGTGGCCAGCGATCCGCCTCCTTTCTAAGGCGGCGGTTTGTTCAGCGTCATAGCGACGTCACACGGCAGGCGTCCAATAGAAGCGGAGGGGCGGAGATGAGCGTGACATAACATATATATCCCGCCCACCTCCTTCCTTTCGCATTGCCGGTGGAGGCAGGTAAGGAGATGTTCGTCGCTCCTGCGGTGTCACACATAGCGATGTGTGGTGCCACAGGAACGAGGAACAACATCGCTAATAAGCAGAAAATGATTTTTTGTTTCAGGACGACCTCTCCGTGGCAAACGATTTTGCCCGCTTTTGCGATCATTTAAGGTCGCTCATAAGTGTCACACACTGCGATCTCGTTAATGACGCCGGATGTGCGTCACAAACACTGTGACCCCGACGATAGTTCATTAATAATATCGTAGCATGTAAAGCCCGGTTTAGTACGCTCATCATTTGGCTCCCAGTATTCAGTTATGTCTGTCCAGGTATCTAACTGGTAAATAGTAGACCTTTATAGGGATTTTCCGGGATTAGAAAAAAAAAATAACTAAAGAAGATGTCACTATAAATTCCTAAATATGTTTAATTAACAAATCCCAATTAGGGAGATAATTACTATAGAATTAAAATTAATGCCGCATTGTTGCAATTTTACACCTGTCCTGTAATGTTGGGGCAGTTGTCTCAGAGCATGTGCACTGTGGTCCGCCATGTCTTTCTGATGTGATACTGGAGATATCCAGCGTGTCGAGGTTAGAGGCGGCTCCTCTGAACACAGCATGTGGTTGTCTTCAGGTCACCCCTAGGAACAGCTCCTGCACATGGTCACAGGCTCCGTCCTAACTCTAGGACAGGTTTTTGTCCGTCTATGGCCGGTGTCACACTTGCGGGTGCCTCACGTGTAACTCGCATGAGTCTTTCATTGCATCACCCGTCACAGAATCACACTCTCCTCACAGGAGCCGGTCAGTTGCATCCAACTCTATGCAGCTGAGTCTGTGATGGGTGATGCAACTCGAGACTCGCGCAAGTTACACGCAAGGCACTCGCAAGTGTGACACCGGCCTAAAAGTTTTGACCACTTTAATTCTACAGTGATTACCTCTTTAGACAAAACAATTGTGATTTGCTAATTAAAAATAACTAGGAATTCATTAATATTGAAATCTCTTTAGGTTTTATTTACTATCCATGGAGAGCCCCTTTTAACTTCCATATTTTTCTATGAGAAACATTTTAACAGCTCCAGGACGGAACCTGCTTTATACATGGCAGGTGTGATACATTGCCGATATCTGCCTGCAAGTGCAGCGACCAGAACTTGTGCCAATCACTGCAGTTTAAAGCACCACTTGAGAGATTTAAACCACCACTCCAGTGGTGCAATAAAAAAGCAAAGTCCCCTGCACCTAGTGTTATAATTACCCTCCGGCATCTTCAACTGTTATCCGCACTGCTTAGGTTCATTTTCTGCAACTTGTAACCTGATGGCAGCGCTACTGTTTTGTGGAATGCATCGGAGGTTGCAGCTCAATGCAAGTCTACGAGAGCCTCATTCTTGCTCGCATAGACTTTCAGTGACAGCTGGCGATGACAATTCTGATGCCCACCCAGTCAGAAGTTGCGGTTGCAAAGCAGTGCCATGGGACTGGAGGCGACGTCTGTAAAAGGTGAAGACACTGGAGGGCAGGTAAAATAAGACCAGGGGCTGAAGTGGTGATTTAACCATTTAAATGGTTCTATCAATCTCTGATATTTTATTGATACTATTATCAAGAAGATAAATAATGTTTTGATCTCTTGTTTCCTGGGCGTTTTTAGCGGAGTTTCTTCTTTATTTGATCAATGTAATCATTTCTATATTTTGATATATTAGAATGTTACAGATGCAATACGAATTATTTTATTTATTTATATATATATATATATATATATATATATATATACATATATAATATATAAAGCTGAATGTGTGTGTGTATGTGTGTGTATGTCCGGGATTGGCATCCGCACCATCGCAGCTACAGTCACAAAATTTTGCACACTCACACGTATGGACCCCGAGAGCGTCATAGGCTATGTTTCGAGGGGAAATTTTAACCCCGCACTTTACAGTTATTCGCCAAAAAACCTGCCTCCATTAAAGCGAATGGAGCTGGGAGCCACAGTGCAGCCAGAACTTCAGAAGAATGCGCAGCCACGCCCTTATATGGAATGTTGGCGTGTCACAATGCAGCCAGGGAAAGAGGCAGACACAGAAAGGGAAAGAAGCAGACACAGACAGGGTAAGAAACAGACAGACAGGGTAAGAGAGAGACAGACACAGACAAAGAAACAGACTGACAGGGAAAGAGACAGACAGGGAAAGTGACAGACAGGGAAAGTGACAGACAGTGAAATTGACAGAGATAGATAGGGAAAGAGATAGACAGGGAAAGAGATTGAGACAGACGGAGAAAGAGATTTAGACAGACGGAGAAAGAGACACAGGGAAAGAGACAGACAGACAAAGAGATAGAGAGAGAGACAGAAAGATATATACAGAGGGGGAGACAGACAGAGAATGGAAGAGCAACAGAGAGACAATTACTATCTCGGGCAGCGCTGGGTGCTATGTTGTGAGGCGAAATTTTAACCCCGCGCGTTCCAATTTACCAATCAATTTTGCCCCTATCTACATAATGGGGAAAAAGTGAAACGAAAAGTGTTGGGGGCAAATTGACAGCTGCCAGATGTAAACAAGGGGGACTTAAAGAATTAGAGTGATGGTGCAAAAGAGTATATACCGTACAGTTGCTAAGGTGGAGCCCCGACATGGGATACTCACCACACTCGGGGATATGAACACGCACACAAAATGCACCACACACTACCACGTACTTGAACACATATACCACCCTCAGCACACATTTGACCACAGATACACCAATCTCGCCATATAATCGCCCTAAACACACATAAGTCTGGTATTATCCTTCAAAAATAAAAATCTGATTAATAAGCAGCTAAACCACAAGAACAACAAATGTACCACATAGGAAATACGGCAGCTGTCAGTCACATGACCTGTCTATTATGTGTATGTGTGAGCTAATATATACTGTCAGGGGGGAGGGCTTTCAGTTGCCTGGAGATTTATCAGGCTGCCAATAGCAACCAATCACAGCTTAGCTTCTATTTTGCTACAGTTAATTAATCTGAGCTCTGATTGGTTAATATAGGCAACAATTTAATAATTACATTTCTATCTATTTTGTGTTTTTTTTGTGTGCAGAATACATTTTTGTTAATACATTCTATTTTGTTAACAGCAGTTATTAACCCGGGCGAAGCCGGGTAGTACAGCTAGTCTAATATATAAAGCTGAATGTGTGTGTGTATGTGTGTGTATGTCCGGGATTGGCATCCGCACCGTCGCAGCTACAGCCACAAAATTTTGCACACTCACACTTCTGGACCCCGAGAGCGTCATAGGCTATGTTTTGAGGGGAAATTTTAACCCCGCTCTTTACAGTTATTCGCCAAAAAACCTGCCTCCATTAAAGCGAATGGAGCTGGGAGCCACAGTGCACCCAGAACTTCAGAAGAATGCGCAGCCACGCCCTTATATGGAATGTTGGCGTGTCACAATGCAGCCAGGGAAAGAGACAGACACAGACAGGGAAAGAGGCAGACACAGAGAGGGTAAGAAACAGACATAGACAGGGTAAGAGACAGACACAGACAAAGAGACAGACTGACAGGGAAAGAGACAGACAGGGAAAGAGAGGGAAAGACAGAGACAGGTTAAGAGACAGACACAGACAGGTAAACAGACAGACACAGACATATAATAATATAAGATAATATAAGATAGACAGACAGGGAAAGAGATTGAGACAGACGGAGAAAGAGACAGAGACAGTCAGAGACAGACAGGGAAAAGACAGACAGGGAAAGAGATAGAGAGAGACAGAGAGATATATATAGAGGGGGAGTCAGACATTCTAATTACATTTATATCTATTTGTTTTGTGGTTTTTGTGTGCACAATGCATTTTTGTTAATACATTCTATTGACCTGTCTATTATGTGTATGTGTGAGCTAATATATACTGTCAGGGGGGAGGGCTTTCTGTTGCCTGGAGATTTATCAGGCTGCCAATAGCAACCAATCACAGCTTAGCTTCTATTTTGCTACAGTTAATTAATCTGAGCTCTGATTGGTTAATATAGGCAACAATTTAATAATCACATTTCTATCTATTTGTTTTGTGGTTTTTGTGTGCAGAATACATTTTTGTTAATACATTCTATTTTGTTAACAGCAGTTATTAACCCGGGCGAAGCCGGGTAGTACAGCTAGTAATATATAAAGCTGAATGTGTGTATGTGTGTGTGTGTGTGTGTGTGTGTGTGTGTGTGTGTATGTGTGTGTATGTATGTCCGGGATTGGCATCTGCACCGTCGCAGCTACAGCCACAAAATTTTGCACACTCACACTTCTGGACCCCGAGAGCGTCATAGGCTATGTTTTGAGGGGAAATTTTAACCATGCTCTTTACAGTTATTCACCAAAAAAACTGCCTCCATTAAAGCAAATGGAGCTGAGAGCCACAGTGCAGCCAGAACTTCAGAAGAATGCGCAGCCACGCCCTTATATGGAATGTTGGCCTGTCACAATGCAGCCAGGGAAAGAGGCAGACACAGACAGGGAAAGAGGCAGACACAGAGAGGGTAAGCAACAGACATAGACAGGGTAAGAGACAGACACAGACAAAGAGACAGACTGACAGGGAAAGAGACAGACAGGGAAAGAGACAGACACAGACAGGTAAACAGACAGACACAGACAAAGAGACAGATAGACACAGGGAAACAGACAGACAGGGAAAGAGAGGGAAAGACATAATGACTATTTAGTTTGGCAGAAATAATGCAACTCTATTTTGCTGTATAAAAGTAAAGTATTGCTTATGGCAAAAAAAACAAACATTCTTCATAGAAAATCTTCCTTATATCATAGCGAGCTGTTGTGTAATATCAATGTATTTATCTTATCTCTAATTTTCTTAATACCAACATCGCTTTGTCGTGGGCTGTTTATAGAAGGGATGGTTATGGTTGATTTCTTAACTTGGCAATTCACTCCTTTCCAGTCTGCTAAAACATTATGTATGATGACTTCATGATTGAAAAGCAATCTGGATCTAATTCATTTTTTTTATTGATTTACAATTTAACGTTTTGACATTTTTTTCGGGTTAATATAGTCTGGTTTCAGGTGGTCCTACTTTGAAAAAAATTAGAGCTGTCAGGTCAGTGTTTAGAAATATTCCGAAAAGTGGCTTTGTTCCAGCAATAACACTATGATCCACTATCTTAATGGACTCTGTTCCAGTGCATTTCCTAGCACAGTCAGTCTTCCTTTGCATTTCCCCCTTTTTCGATTTTTGTGAGACGAAAGTTTAATAAGACCCAGCATGTCTTGTTTCACAGCAACCAAGTTTTGGATGTCTGAAATTGTGCCTTAGACCATGTTAATTTAAACAAAACATCCATTCTGACAGTCATAAATGGAAGAGAAACAAATTTTGTAATTTTTGTGTGGCCACGTGTGGTGGGCCATACTTTTTTTCCTAGTCTAACAAATGCTAAGAATATAAGATCTCTCCTTCAGGAAAGCCTAGAAGGAACTCCTATAGGGACAATCATGAATTTCAGTCACCAATTAATTCATAAAATACACATTTAAAAATGAGTCAAAGACCGTCGAAACTTATAAAGATCACATCAACCACTGCAAATAATACTAGTCGGAAAAGAAGCCAAAATGTTTGGCGTACTCTCTAGGCGTTGCTATAGAATAGTGTGATAAATGTTTTAATCGTCACTGGTAGAAGAACGCCAATTCCCGCGTATCATATTGCACGTAACCTTTAACTTCCTGGTGTTGAATTAACAACATAAAGTAAGGACATCCTGAATTTCTTGATTTTAGCCTCCAGGCAGTTTTAAACCAGTCATCTCTATATATTACAAAGATAGAATTTGGCATTCTCTTGATTCAACACATTTTCTAAAAGGAGGCAACATAAATGTGCAACCTCTGGAGAATACATCCACAAAGTTTACGATTGTGTCACCAGTCATGCTGGAGCAAGAGTTACTACTGAGAAGTGTTTTTCTGTGAAAGGATGTTAAGAGGAAAACAAAAAGCTATGTTCCTACACAGTCTGACTGTTATGCACATATGTATTCAAACACCGTTAAAGATGTGATATAGCCTTTCACTGCAGCCACACCTGCACCCTACTGGTTCCTGCACAGACTAGTATCTCTAGCTGCACAACACCCTAATGTTTCTTGCACAGACTGGGATATTCCTAGCCACACAACTAAAAACCCACAACTGGGACCTGTCTGCCGGAAAGGCCGTCAAGTTGTTTCTCATACCTCCTGAGGAAAGAGAGGAGAGATTTCCAACACTTCATTCAAATCAAGATAGGGTAATTGTGCAAAGGTAGACAAGGACATATGTGGAAACATAAAACACGTACACAACTGGACAAAGGAAAAAATAATATATGCAAGCAAGGGTAAAGTCCTAACAACCTAACACAAAACAAAAGATATACAGTGCCTACAAGTAGTATTCAACCCCCTGCAGATTTAGCAGGTTTGATAAGATGCAAATAAGTTAGAGCCTGCAAACTTCAAACAAGAGCAGGATTTATTAACAGATGCATAAATCTTACAAACCAACAAGTTATGTTGCTCAGTTAAATTTTAATAAATTTTCAACATAAAAGTGTGGGTCAATTATTATTCAACCCCTAGGTTTAATATTTTGTGGAATAACCCTTGTTTGCAATTACAGCTAATAATTGTCTTTTATAAGACCTGAACAGGCCGGCACAGGTCTCTGGAGTTATCTTGGCCCACTCCTCCATGCAGATCTTCTCCAAGTTATCTAGGTTCTTTGGGTGTCTCATGTGGACTTTAATCTTGAGCTCCTTCCACAAGTTTTCAATTGGGTTAAGGTCAGGAGACTGACTAGGCCACTGCAACACCTTGATTTTTTCCCTCTTGAACCAGGCCTTGGTTTTCTTGGCTGTGTGCTTTGGTTTGTTGTCTTGTTGGAAGATGAAATGACGACCCATCTTAAGATCCTTGATGGAGGAGCGGATGTTCTTGGCCAAAATCTCCAGGTAGGCCGTGCTATCCATCTTCCCATGGATGCGGACCAGATGGCCAGGCCCCTTGGCTGAGAAACTGCCCCACAGCATGATGCTGCCACCACCATGCTTGACTGTAGGGATAGTATTCTTGTGGTCGTATGCAGTGCCATCCAGTCTCCAAACGTCACGTGTGTGGTTGGCACCAAAGATCTCGATCTTGGTCTCATCAGACCAGAGAACCTTGAACCAGTCTGTCTCAGAGTCCTCCAAGTGATCATGAGCAAACTGTAGACGAGCCTTGACATGACGCTTTGAAAGTAAAGGTACCTTACGGGCTCGTCTGGAACGGAGACCATTGCGGTGGAGTACGTTACTTATGGTATTGACTGAAACCAATGTCCCCACTGCCATGAGATCTTCCCGGAGCTCCTTCCTTGTTGTCATTGGGTTAGCCTTGACTCTTCGGACAAGCCTGGCCTCGGCATGGGTGGAAACTTTCAAAGGCTGTCCAGGCCGTGGAAGGCTAACAGTAGTTCCATAAGCCTTCCACTTCCGGATGATGCTCCCCACAGTGGAGACAGGTAGGCCCAACTCCTTGGAAAGGGTTTTGTACCCCTTGCCAACCTTGTGACCCTCCACGATCTTGTCTCTGATGGCCTTGGAATGCTCCTTTGTCTTTCCCATGTTGACCAAGTATGAGTGCTGTTCACAAGTTTGGGGAGGGTCTTAATTAGTCAGAAAAGGCTGGAAAAAGAGATAATTAATCCAAACATGTGAAGCTCATTGTTCTTTGTGCCTGAAATACTTCTTAATACTTTAGGGGAACCAAACAGAATTCTGGTGGTTTGAGGGGTTGAATAATAAATGACCCTCTGAATAAACTTTTCACAATTTAAAAAAAAAAAAAAATAACATTCTTTTTTGCTGCAGTGCATTTCACACTTCCAGGCTGATCTACAGTCCAAATGTCACAATGCCAAGTTAATTCCGAATGTGTAAACCTGCTAAATCTGCAGGGGGTTGAATACTACTTGTAGGCACTGTATGTAGTAAAGGAAAATGAGAACACATAGAGAAAACACTGATCTAAGCTTAAATACCTTAGCTGCAGGGCTGGAACTCTATATCAGTAATCTAAATAGACATAAAGCCAACAGAGAAGACTAGTATCAGGAAAGTATAAATAGCCCCACCTAGGATGTGATAGGATAGAGAAAATAGGCAAGTGAGAACAACTAATAACCCCAAACCAAAATGAGAAAAGCAAAGATTAAATACCAGTATTTGGACAGGGACTAACCAGACTGAGGCTTAGCATGGAAGGAAACTGACCACGCAGCACAAAGTGTCCAGATTGAGTTCTAAACCAGAGGCATGACACTGACACTTATCATAGTGGGCAGGAAATTACTCGTTCACAAATGCTAAAAACCCTGTTGTCAATTTACTTGCATATATCCACAAAGAATAACAGTATCCGGGAATGTATGCAGAATAAAGGATTACAGCAAAGACAACCTGTTTGGATACTACCCCATTGGGAAACATGGCACCCTGGAATATTTTTAGTGGTTTGCCCACCAAATTTCCAATACTCTGTATCAATTATTTTCTTAAAGCTTCCTAACCAATGCTCACATTTTAGTTCTTAATCGTCTATGGAAATATTAAAGATGACTTTAATGTCACATCTATTCAAAATGCTGATGGAGCCTACTGATGATTTAGGATCAGTCCGCTCACTGTACGGTGACAAAATGTGTCCTTTTCCCATAAAGCAGTGCTCACAATTGGGTGTCATCTAGTTGATCCTGGCATGAAGTCCTGTATGATAGATGAGTATAAAACGGTGAGGCCTTCCTGGTATTAAGCTAATTTCTACACATCGCTTTATGCTCCAGTATCAGTATCTAACTTGATGGACTAAGTGCTGTATGTAATTATTGATGTTTTGTCCACCTAGTCCATTATGTGATTACATTGAGAGCCTCTACATGCGCTTTCTCCCCCACTATTCATTAGATTTAGTAGGTTACATCTGCTATCAGCTGGGCCTCTGTCTACTGTTTCCATTTAAAAGATCAGCAATTCTGTTAGCACATTTAGGCCACGAGGGTAAATCGTAAAATAACCAAAATGCACAACGTATTGTTAGAACTTTTCATTTCTTTCATAATACTTAATATTGCTTATTTGATTTTTAGTAGATTTAAAAATCCTCATTTAAAAACATCCTTGACAATTGTGCTCTGGTAGAAGCAATTATTTATTTTACAAACAATGAAAATGACAAAAAAAAAGTTTTTGGATTTTGAATTTTACTATAATCTATATAGTTTGCACAATATTGAGCAAAATTTATAATGCTTAATTCTGATATCTGGAAATATCCTTTATGGCTCGTAACGTTTTTCCCACAGGATTTGATAGTGGATTGGTAGCACACAATGGTAATACTGAGGGCTGCACTTTGTCCATGTAGTATCAGAGAGGAGAATAGCCGCTCCCTGGAGAATGATTGAAGGGTGCGGTGCTTGGAAATCCTGATCTGGCTCCCAGGTGAAGACTAAATAAAAATCGAGAAAATCCAGCACCAGCATAAATAAAATGAAAAAGTTTATTACAAAAATGAAAAGCCCATTACACATACATGTTTAGGGCATAGTAGAAACATGGAAACATCAACGCGTTTCAAGCAAAAAAAAAATGGTCATGAATAAGAGCTTTTTTTTGCTTGAAACACATTGACGATTCCATGTTCCTATTATGCCCTAAACATGTATGTGTAATGGGCTTTTCATTTTTGTAATAAACTTTTTCATTTTATTTATGCTGGATTTTCTCGATTTTTACTTTGTCCATTGTCCAACTGTTGTCATACATATCACAAGAGACATAGCTCAGAGGGGCACATAGAAAAATTCTATTGGTTATTTATGTAATTTAGTGAATCAGGAGACAGGGGTTGTAATGCCGTGCTGTCGGATGGACTCAAAATATTTTTCATTAAAATCAGCAGGTTTTTTTGTTTACAGTAGCGTTTTGGAGCTAGTATGCTCCTTCTTCAGGATCCAATAATAACAATGTACCTTGTTTTTTTGGTTCCTGAAGAAGGAGCAGAGCATGCTATCTCCGAAACGCATAGAATTATGACCAGTAAAACTTTATGATTTTAATGCGGCAGTGCGGCATTACAGCCACTCACTTCTGCTTCACTGAATTACTTCTTGTCTTGGGGTTGCAGCAGCTGGTTATCCACGCTAACAAGCAAGCTACAGATGTTGTGACTTGCACAACTTACCCAGGAGAGTGATTACCTGCACCCTCTTGCATTGATTTCACCAGGATAAGATGCCAGGTTTGTGCCTATTTGTCTTTTCAGCTCCTTTGTTCTGAATCCATAGGTTTCAAGATCTTAACGGGCTAGAAGGGACTGCTGCTGTTTCCTACAGATTCTCATCTTTGCAGGAGGATGATATAGAGATAAAGTTTCATTTGTGTAGGAGACCTGATTCCCATCAGGAATACTGAGCCTTTATACTTTACATCCAGATTTAGGTCAGCCTATGCTCACACCTTTTTTGTGCATTAGCACGCAACAAATCCCAATGTGCCACATTTTGAAATAGAAACAGGAGAAATTTGAGGTTGGTGGAAAATATTCCTAGTCATGCAGGAGTTAAACTGTGTAAAATGTATTGATTTTTACTACATCTATTTAACTCAATGCATGCTGTGACTTAGTGTCGTCTAATAATCCTTACAATAGCATAACCTGAGGATCAAATTGAAATCAGATTGTGTCTTGCTCTCATTGTCACACCGGATTAACAGCGTCACTGATGGCTTGTGGATTTGGATATAATGTATGCAAGATATTTCATAAGATCATATAAATAATGTGAAATTAAGCTCCAAATAGAGATACATGTTTACTAGATGTCTTACAGATGTCTGGTGAAATATTACATCTAAACAACTAATTCGCCTTCAGGGAAGACTGGAGACTGAAGAGTAGTACAATGATGAGTGGCTCCGATACAGCGCTGTGTAATCTGATGAGCAGCCAGGAAGCAGGACTCCATCCCTGTGCTTAACCTTTACTGCGAGGTTTTCACTGCACACAGAAAATTGGATTATATTTCTTCAAAGTAGTCATGTGAAACAATAACCAGAGCTGCCAAATTACCAAACTAATATTATTTCAATTGTTGCTTCAGCCACAAATTGCCTGAAATGAGCATTTTGGATCCAGGCAAAAGAATCATCAAGATACTTAGTATGGGACCAAATTCAGCTCTCTAGTCCAGATACATAAATATTTCCAAAGAATTTAAAAAAGAAGCATGTGTATGGATGTATGTATATGTGCATGTATCACAGCATGAGTGTGTAAGTGTGTATGTATATATACATATATATATATATATATATTTATGTGTGTGTGTATATATGTATATATATATATATATATATATATATATATACATACTTAGTATGGGGCCAATTTCAACACTCTGGTCCAGATGCATAGATATTCCCAAAGAATTTAAATAAAGAAGCATGTGAATGGATGTATGTGTACGTGCATGTGGACAAAGTCTCCTCTTAATAGTTATTCTAGAGATGAGAAGGTGTGTCCAAACTTTTGGTCTGTACTGTATATATATATATATATATATACATACACACACAGTATATATAATGATGTGTTTATATGTATATATACAATATACTGTTTATATTTATGAGTTATGTGCATGTATGTGTGTATATATGCATATATATGTATACATATATATATATATGTATATACACACACATATATATACAGTTAGGTCCAGAAATATTTGGACAGTGACACAAGTTTTGTTATTTTAGCTGTTTACAAAAACATGTTCAGAAATACAATTATATATATATAATATGGGCTGAAAGTGCACACTCCCAGCTGCAATATGAGAGTTTTCACATCCAAATCGGAGAAAGGGTTTAGGAATCATAGCTCTGTAATGCATAGCCTCCTCTTTTTCAAGGGACCAAAAGTAATTGGACAAGGGACTCTAAGGGCTGCAATTAACTCTGAAGGTGTCTCCCTCGTTAACCTGTAATCAATGAAGTAGTTAAAAGGTCTGGGGTTGATTACAGGTGTGTGGTTTTGCATTTGGAAGCTGTTGCTGTGACCAGACAACATGCGGTCTAAGGAACTCTCAATTGAGGTGAAGCAGAACATCCTGAGGCTGAAAAAAAAGAAAAAATCCATCAGAGAGATAGCAGACATGCTTGGAGTAGCAAAATCAACAGGCGGGTACATTCTGAGAAAAAAGGAATTGACTGGTGAGCTTGGGAACTCAAAAAGGCCTGGGCGTCCACGGATGACAACAGTGGTGGATGATCGCCGCATACTTTCTTTGGTGAAGAAGAACCCGTTCACAACATCAACTGAAGTCCAGAACACTCTCAGTGAAGTAGGTGTATCTGTCTCTAAGTCAACAGTAAAGAGAAGACTCCATGAAAGTAAATACAAAGGGTTCACATCTAGATGCAAACCATTCATCAATTCCAAAAATAGACAGGCCAGAGTTAAATTTGCTGAAAAACACCTCATGAAGCCAGCTCAGTTCTGGAAAAGTATTCTATGGACAGATGAGACAAAGATCAACCTGTACCAGAATGATGGGAAGAAAAAAGTTTGGAGAAGAAAGGGAACGGCACATGATCCAAGGCACACCACATCCTCTGTAAAACATGGTGGAGGCAACGTGATGGCATGGGCATGCATGGCTTTCAATGGCACTGGGTCACTTGTGTTTATTGATGACATAACAGCAGACAAGAGTAGCCGGATGAATTCTGAAGTGTACTGGGATATACTTTCAGCCCAGATTCAGCCAAATGCCGCAAAGTTGATCGGACGGCGCTTCATAGTACAGATGGACAATGACCCCAAGCATACAGCCAAAGCTACCCAGGAGTTCATGAGTGCAAAAAAGTGGAACATTCTGCAATGGCCAAGTCAATCACCAGATCTTAACCCAATTGAGCATGCTTTTCACTTGCTCAAATCCAGACTTAAGACGGAAAGACCCACAAACAAGCAAGACCTGAAGGCTGCGGCTGTAAGGCCTGGCAAAGCATTAAGAAGGAGGAAACCCAGCGTTTGGTGATGTCCATGGGTTCCAGACTTAAGGCAGTGATTGCCTCCAAAGGATTCGCAACAAAATATTGAAAATAAAAATATTTTGTTTGGGTTTGGTTTATTTGTCCAATTACTTTTGACCTCCTAAAATGTGGAGTGTTTGTAAAGAAATGTGTACAATTCCTACAATTTCTATCAGATATTTTTGTTCAAACCTTCAAATTAAACGTTACAATCTGCACTTGAATTCTGTTGTAGAGGTTTCATTTCAAATCCAATGTGGTGGCATGCAGAGCCCAACTCGCGAAAATTGTGTCACTGTCCAAATATTTCTGGACCTAACTGTATATATATGTATATATATATATATATATATATATATATATATATGTTTGTGTGTATGCATATATATATATATATATATATATATATATATATATATATATACGGTATATGTACTGCTCAAAAAAATAAAGGGAACACTAAAATACCATTGTGTTAAGTGTTCCCTTTATTTTATATATATATATATATATATATATATATATACGTATATATGGTATATATATATATATATATATATATATACCGTATTTTTCGCTTTATAAGACACACCTGATTATAAGACGCACCCCCAAATTTGGTGAAGGAAAAGAGAATTTTATTTTTTTTTTAATGTTAAATGGGGTCCATCTTATAATGCCAGTGTCCCTCTAACAAATCATATAGGGTATATGTCCCTCATAGCCCCCCATCCTAAAATTAGCCCCCTTAATCTGGATATGGCCCCCTTATATTAAATATAGCCCCCTTGTGATGGCACACATTCCCCTGTGCTGCCTATGGCCCCCTATGGATTGCATACATTCCCCTGTGCTGCCTGTGGCCCCCTATGGATTGCATACATTCCCCTGTGCTGCCTATGGTCCCCTATTGATTGCACATGTTCCCCTGTGCTGCCTATGGCCCCCTATGGATTGCATACATTCCCCTGTGCTGCCTATGGTCCCCTATGGATTGCACACATTCCCCTGTGCTGCCTATGGCCCCCTATGGATTGCATACATTCCCCCGTGCTGCCTATGGTCCCCTATGGATTGCACACATTCCCCTGTGTTAGATAACGCCCCCATGCTGCTGCCCATGGCCCCTATAGATCGCACAAGTCCCCCTGTGTTAGATATTGCCCCCATGGTGCTGCCCATGGCCCCTATATAGATTGCACAAGTCCCCCTGTGTTAGATATCGCCCCCATGGTGCTGCCCATGGCCCCTATATAGATCGCACAAGTCCCCCTGTGTTAGATATCGCCCCCATAGTGCTGCCCATGGCCCCTATATAGATCGCACAAGTCCCCCTGTGTTAGATATAGCCCCCATAGTGCTGCCCATGGCCCCTATATAGATCGCACAAGTCCCCCTGTGTTAGATATCGCCCCCATAGTGTTGCCCATGGCCCCTATATAGATCGCACAAGTCCCCCTGTGTTAGATATCGCCCCCATAGTGCTGCCCATGGCCCCTATAGATCGCACAAGTCCCCCTGTGTTAGATATCGCCCCTATAGTGCTGCCCATGGCCCCTATAGATCGCACAAGTCCCCCTGTGTTAGATATAGCCCCCACGGTGCTGCCCATGGCCCCTATATAGATCGCACAAGTCCCCCTGTGTTAGATATCGCCCCCATAGTGCTGCCCATGGCCGCTATAGATCGCACAAGTCCCCCTGTGTTAGATATCGCCCCCAGGCTGCTGCCCATAGTAAAATAAAACCCTCTTTCCTTACCTCCTCCAGCGCTGAGCTCCCTCCTGTCTCCCTCCGTGCTTCTCTTCCTTATTTCCTGGTTCTCAGTGCGGTCATGTGATCGGCACAGCAGACTGAGATCTCTGCCTGCCTGATCACAGTGGAAGCAGGGACACGGGGAGAAACACTGCAGGGGGTAAGTAAAGCTTTTTTATTTTAGAATGAGCAGCAGCATGGGGGTCAAATCTAACACGGGGGCGGGGCATGTGCCATCACAGGGGGACGCAGGCTCATATAATATGCACCGCTGCCCCAGCCCCTCACTGCATGCGATTTCAGCACCATTGGAGATGGACAGCGGCTGTGCATATTATATGAGCGGGAGCAGGAGATCAAAGGCTGCAGCCCGCAGCGTTCCCCTGCGCTCCAGAGCTGCTGCCCCCACCTCCCCTGGACCCTGCAGTGTATATATATATATCCCCCCCCCCGTATATTCGGCCTATAAGATGCACCCCCTACTTTCCCCCAAAATTTGGGGGAACAAAAGTGCGTCTTATAAAGCGAAAAATACGGTAGATATATATATATATATATATTTAGATATATATTTAGATTTATTCATGTATATTTATTTAAATTTTATATATACACACACACACACACTTCTGTTGACATTCTGATTTCTAAAATGGTATCTAAAATGTATTTCTTTTTGTTTTATTTTGATCTGATAAATTTGGAGTGGTGAAGGATGATATGTTGTCACTAAGACAAAAGTAAATATAATAGTATTTTATCAGAGTCTTTTGTTCGGAGATTCCACAGGGTTCAGTAATATTTGCTACTGCACGGTCTGCCAGCAATATTGCACTGTAAAATTTATGATTTCCTAAGCTTTAATTAGAATTTTATTATTGAATGGAATCAACATTTTCCTTTAACCATTGTCTGGATCTTAAATGATAGAGATAAATGTACGAACATGGCCTCACCCTTGGAGACATATCCAGAAATAAAATATAAATAACGTCAAGCCATTATTCTTTTGGGCTGAATATATGGTGGGTTTGCAATATCCGGTAGTAGTTGCTTTTAAAGTTGAGATACAGCCTTCACATTTTATGCTATTTGTTCAACAGACTTGTAAGCAATATTAAGTTATTTGATTTTTTAAATATTTCATTTATTTATCGAAGTTTTCTTTTTTTGAAAAATACTATGCCAATGTGAACAGGGAAATACACTATATATATATATAAGATACATTAGGGAATGAAATATTTTCATTAAAAAAAATCTATTGTTTCATCCTATGTGACTAATTCAATAAAGTCTGAATAGAAGCATTATTTTCTGTGTTTTCTATCTATTAAACACAGAAAGGGAAGAACTGTTTTTCGTCTTTGCAACTGAAACGGTTAATCTATGTAGATACCTATGTGTCTCAGCATTCACTGTCCGCTCCCCTTTTGGATTAGTTTGAACAGCAGCCAAATACCCTGTTATGGCCAGAAATGGCATCCTCTGGTATAAATCTAATTAAGCATGGACAATTTAATTAAGGTATTGACATGCTTAATTGATACATAGATGACAAGGCCATTTTTATAACTGTTTTTCTTAAGCTACTGCTTTAGAAAAAAAAAGATGTCCGTGTAAGAATGTTATGTATGCAGCTCAGCATTCTCATCCCCAAGGAGTACTTCTTCCCACTTACCTTGATTTAGAGCCAACTTGTGTTCTAAGTGGAGATCCATTAAATGCATCTGATGTATGCTGGAGTCAAACTTCCGTCAGCTTCTCTTATGATCAATAGCAGAATATTTATTTTAATAAAGCATTACACTAATTAAATGAAGAAACCTTCTGGGAAAACCTGAGACACTTGGCGACCAGTAAGGGATAAATCTGTCTTGATGGGGTATTGAAAACCAAGTCATCACTGAAAGACCCTAAAGCAGAATACGTATCAGAAAAAGTTTAAGATCTATAGGAAGTGTAAGAGGACCATAGCAAGGTTCACGTAGGCACAGGAGCATATAGAGGCCTTTTTGGATATAAAGGAAGTGTAAGAGGACCATAAGAAGGTTGTGTAGGCTCAGGAGCATGCAGAGGCCTTTTTGTATATAAAGGAAATGTAAGAGGACCATAGCAAGATTAATATAGGCACAAAAGCACATATAGGCCTTTTTGGATCTAAAGGAAGTATAATAGGGCCATAACAAGGTTGATGTAGGCACAGGAGCACACAGAGACCTTTCTGGATCTATAGGCAGTGTAAGAGGACCATAACAAGGTTAATGTAAGCACAGGAGCGCACAGAGGCCTTTCTGCATCTGTAGAAAGTTTATGAGGACCATAACAAGGTTATTGTAAGCACAGGAGCACAAAGAAGCCTTTCTGGATCTGGAGAAAAATAGAGAGAGGAGAGCATGTGAAGAATCTTGGGGAGCCGATCATTGTGGGCCGATTGTAGCCGCTCACCTGGAGGGGTTGTGCAAACCTGCAAAACCTCAGTTTAAGTGTGGATGTTTGAACTGGGTGCACTGCCCAAACGCTGCTCTGGATGTGTCCGTCCAAAGAGGGCTGTATCTTTGTGGACCGGTCATGTGACCGATCACTGGAATCCTGCGTACCGCTGGTCTCGATCAGGATTTCAGCCTCCACCACAAAGCAGCTCCTGCCGTGAGTCCCCCAGGGGGAATGTGGATATATGGAAAAATGATATCACGGTGCGGGGGAGCGCTAAGGAGGCCAGATTAGTTGGTTGCTTTAAAGATAAAACTTTATTTCTTCTCATACCACAACGCGTTTCGATATGTGAAATATCTTCATCTCTGTAACGCAACCAACTAATCTGGCCTCCTTAGCGCTCCCTCGGACCGTGATATCATTTTTCCATATTTCTGGATCTGTAGGAAGTGTAAGAGGACCATAGCAAGGTTATTGTAAGCAGTGGAGCACACAGAAGCCTTTTTGTTTTGGATCTAACGGAAGTATAGGAGGGCCATAACAAGGTTAATGTAGGGACAGGAGCACACAGTGGCTTTTCTGGATCAGTAGGAAGTGTAAGAGGACCATAATAAGGTTATTGTAGGCACAGTAGCACATATAAACCTTTCTAGATCTGTAGGAAGTGTAAGAGGACCATAACAAGGTTCATATAGGCACTGGTGCACACAGAGGCCTTTCTGGATATAAAGAAATGTAAGAGGACCTTAAAGAGGTTAATGTAGGCACATGAGCACACAAAGGTCTATTTGGATCTAAAGGAAGTGTAGGAGGGCCATAACAAGGTTAATGTAGGCTCAGGAGTACAGAGGCCTTTCTGGATCTATAGGCAGTGTATAAGAGGACCATAGCAAGGTATGTTCATCATATTACTATGGAAAAACAATGTCACGCTTGTTTGCTGGACTCCCACGGTTGTTCAATAAGAATTAGATGTGAGTGAAGGTTTGCTCACATGGCTTGGTACACAGCTGATTTTCCACCTCAGGTTTACAGTCAATTCAACAAGATCCACAAGAAAGGTCACATAATTAGATTGGAAATTTCTACTGTAGATCTTCCCCATGTGAATGTCCTGTAGGGGTCAAATTACCTGCAGACATTTACTTCTTTCCTCTTAATATTTGCCTTTGTTGGTACATGTAAACTATGCACAAAAACTAGGGTTCTTTTTTTTCTAAAAATCTAAATCTATTGTATACTATTACTTTCAGATTTTAGCCATCTAAATAAATACCTCAGACTGCATTAGGCATATCTTGAAATAATATTGACCGAGAAAGAAGACATGCTGATTACTTAAGGCTGCTTTACACACAACGATATCGCTAACTATCTCGTTAGCGATGTGAGACACCAGATAGTAGATACGATTTGCCGAGATCGCACATAGGTCGTTTTGTGAGACCGCCGCTACAAACACGACCTATGTGCGACCTCGGCAAATCGTATCTATGATCTGGCGTGTCCCATCGCTAACGAGATCGATCATGATATCGTTGTGTGTAAAGAAGCCTTTAATGTCCTATCCCAATATGTAGTAGGCCTAATAATGATAATTTTTTGCAAATACCTCTAATTTTAAATGTAATACAGTTTTCCTGATTAGCGGTGTCTCTTACATCATGTGCAGGGCATTGGAGTTTAGTTGCTCATGGTCATCATAACCATGGATACCTAACTGTCATTATATGAGTAGATGTAACCATGCAATGCCCTGCACATGAGGTAAGAGACATGGCAAGATGGTAATAACCCTTTAAACCATGGAATTATTCTTCTTCGATCTTATACATTTTATTCAGCACCTATTTTTGAACATGAAGTAGCGTTACCTATAAGTAAAGGACACACAAAGAGATAATTACAACAGTAATTGAAACCTAACACAAGAGGTTCTATATTGTGCATTGTGCACTGCTCTCCTCCTTGTTGTAAAGCCATTGTCTACATGTCAATTACATTCAAGAAATGTTCCATTATAGTGTCGGCCTCCATTACAATTCTTAGCATACAATTCCCCCTCGTCCTTCTGGAGTGGGCTGACTGCCTATTTTATATCGTGACTCACACACATGTTCCCGTTCTTTATCATTTCAATGCTTGTTATTCATTTTATGTCTTATAAATCATATTATTTCAAACCATGAGTAGGAGAAAAAAAAGCCATCATCGATATTACCAAGAACTTATTTCAGAAGACGCTTGCTCTTTTATTTATCACAAGGTTTATAGTTATATAATCAGACAGTAAGCATACAATGTTGTAGCATTACTGGAAACAAGAACAAAATGTGTTGATTGATGGTTAACCAACAGAAATTACACATATACATACATAAACAATTTAGGCGCTTTTCACACTTACCGCATAACCACATATGCCACAATGCATAACCAATAGAATAAGGTTTTTGGCACACTATGGGTGCTCAAGAAAGGTTCAAACCCATCATTAGATAGAAGAAAACTTGGCACTCCAAAAATAAATATAAGGACTTCATTATAAAGGGAATTCCAAAAAATGTAAAATGTAATGTTTTGACCCCTATATTTGGATTTTCATCAGGCACAATAGAGTCTTAATATGCCTTGAAGATGGTGACACTGTAAAAATCACCATGAGATCTATAGATAATACAGATTGCTGTTCTGTATAGATAAAATGGCGCAGTATAACAAAGTGCCTTACACACAGGGAGGAGGACACATAGCTAGACACTGCATAACCAGATCTGTTGCTTGACATTTACCAATGACTCATCATTGACTTAAAAAGAACCTGTCACTGGATTTTTATAATACCTAATGGTCGGTGCGGAGCAGACTGGTCAGATGGGTGTCTCCGTTCTCCATGTCCCGCGCCTCAGGGCAGATCAAAGTGCGCCTGCGCAGGACCTCAATGGCGGCTAGTGTAGATGACGTACAATGCGTCATCCACATTAGCTTCAGAAGGAGGACAAAGATGGCCAAAAGAGAAGGCGCGGGACCCGAAGAACAGAGACGTCCATCCAACCAGTCTGCTCCTCACTGACCGTTAGGTGAGTATTATGAACATCCGGTGACAGGTTCCCTTTAAAGTGGGGTCAGTTGGGTTCTATTGAAGAATCAGTTGTTTTCATGAAAAAAGTTGCAGTTTTTGTGTCTTCCATACAGAGTTGCTGGTAACCAAGCCTGTTATTGCAGAACGGGCATAACCAGAACTGTAATCTAAACTTTTTATCATTAAAATAGTCTATTGTGTCAAAATATAAAATTAACTAAAGTACAATGTAAACACTGAGAACCCAAAAAGGAGAATGTTGAACCTGCAAAGACTTGCTGTTTTTCTCTTTGAAGCACCACACAAAAAATTCACTAAAATGACAACGCAAAAATTTGTATACAAAGTACAAAAATTTAACACTAAATTGTAAAAAGGACACGTGTTTGGTATTTGTGAAATCATACTAACCTGAAAAACCCGTGTTCTTAGGGCATTTTTACAGCACAATGAATGCTATGAAAACAAAACCTGGAAAGGTGGTGAAATAGCATTTTATTCGAATTTTTCAGTACATAAATGTGTCAATCAGAACTACAACTTGTCCTGTATATTGACAGAAAATTTGAGACACTTGGAAGAAGTGGAGAAAAAAATTAAAGCAGAAAAACAAAAATTAGCCCCAGCAAGTTATGATACATTAGGATTATTGTGCCTATGTGTATGTAGTATGTATATGCCAATCTATGTACTTTAGACACTAGTGATTGGAATTATTCATATTCTCATAGGAGATATTTCTCATTTAATTTCTTTTCTGTATCCTATAGTAAGGTGCCAGTAAGCAGCTTTAAATACATACAAATTCCTTTAATGTCGCTTATTAAGTGCTTGTTTACCTGAATCTATTCCTCTTTAATATGAAACCTGAAATAAATACTGTATATAAAATTTGTGGATGGAAAATATGGATCATGTTATTCAAAGAACCCTTGTAGCCTCTAGCTGCACATTTTTACTTAATGTTATTAAAAATAAAAAAAAGGATCAGTTTCATGTGGTAATGAGATTTTACTGGAGGTTTAGTGCTCTGCTCTGAGAATACTTGAAGTAGGAAGGTAAAAATGCTTATTCTGTACAGTGGGATATTAGCGGCGTTGTGCATGAACTTGGCGAGTATTGATCTGAAGCAGATGTGTGCTGTACATAGGGAGCATTGTACATATACAAATCATCTGATATCTCCTGCAGCCCTTATATGAGATGTGGTTATTAACTCTTCAAGGTCTTTTTCAGAGTAAATCTTTTTCTTGAGCTGCATTCGGTCTATAATAACAAATATCCTAAGGTAAATAAATCATTTGCCACTCCACTTTGTTTATATTGCCTCTAAGACAAGGAGCTATACCAAGAAAGTCTTCTGCTTAGGGTAGGATTCCACTTGCGAGAGACTTGAGCATATCTCACATCACATCTCCCGGGACGGCCTGCCTCTTTCCCGATGGGAGCGTCTTAGCTGCATAGAAATAGATGCAGTTGACCCTCTCCTGTCGGGAAAGAGGCATGCCATCCCAGGAGATGCGATGTGAGATGTGCACAAGTCTCTCGCAAGTGGAATCCTACCCTTTTACCAACCCACCATGACGAGTGTCTGTCCACAGTGGTCGTGTATTAATTCACCAGAGTCTGAAGAGAAGGAGGCACCAGACCATCTGTGATGGAATCGTGACGGATCCAAGGGTTTCTTCACACTTAGCACATATCCAGTCTATTACAGTACCAATAAAGTCGAAAACATCATAGCTGTGATATGGAACAAAAATTTGCAGCTTAATTTGATATGCGGTGTGGACTTTCAATCATTTTATGCTGTGGATTTTCACGTCAGACTTGATTCCTTGCATTGGAAATCTGCAGCATTTCCACAATGAAATTCACAACAAAAACTGAACAATTTGAATTTTTTTTGGCACTTTAATTTTAGTAGTAGAAAATTAGTCTCAAGGGAATGTACCCTCAAAGGTAATTAATGGCATATTTGTTATTTGAACCCTCAAAGGGGTTTTCCACCTTTGTGGAGTTTTTTTTAAGTTAAATACATGCATTTTGGGCTAAAATTAATTTTTGCAATTGCGTTTGAGTAACAATGTTGTACTATGTCTTCTTTAGTTTTACACCCGCACTGGCATCCCCAGGTTGTCCTAGTTCCTTGACCCAGCAGGTACACCAACACACTCACCTTCCCAGCCATTCAGCGGTGGTTTCTATCCCCGTCACTGTCTCTTGCTCCCGGGGCCTGTGCACGCCGCACAGGTTGCCCGAGAGTGTGCTTACCTAACCTGGAAGTACTTTCAGCCTATGGCTGGGAGGCACTAAGTAATTAAGGCATCCTTCCCTTTTGGGAGATACGTGACCAACATGTCCTGTCAGTAGTCTGCACGCTTGCTAGTTGTTTATCATTTACAATTACCAGTGTGCCTGTCCCTGGACAAGTCCAGCATTTCTGCACCTGAGTTCAAGTCCATTCCAGTTCCAAGGTCCGTTCCGGTCCTGTGTTACTGTACCCAAGTCCCTGAGTCCTGCCTGTACCTGCCATCCAGTCCATCCAGCCATCCTGTCAGTACCAGCTGTCCTGTGCGAACTGCCGTTCAGTATGTTCCAGCCATTCTGCCTGTACCTAAGTCCGAACCTGCTTGGTTGACCTCTAAGGTCAGCTGCCACAGAAACGGGGACTGCTCTAGAGTGACACCTGGCAGCTACCTTCCAGCACAAACCTAACTTCAACATCAGAGGCTCTACTAAAGACAAGGTAGTCGTTTAGTCACACCCCTCTAAGGTAAGCCTGGGCACTTGGCGCAGTGGGTCCACACTCACTAGCCTGACATGTAGCCTCTGTTTTGCACTGTTGGCTAGCTGCAGAATGATCTAACTGAAAATCAGTCAGCCTGCTATGATTGTCTGACAGAGAGTTTTAATCTCTCTTATCCGTCTTTTCTTCTGAGCTCCTTTCAGCTGATGTATGACCACAGACTACATTAAAGTAGAATCACATCTTCATGCTGTTTGTTTCATTGCACAAACAAGGCAAAATTCTTAATCAACCCCAACTACAAAAATGATTTTTACCACCAAATACATATATTTAAGTAAAGAGAACAGATGTCCTGAAAAGACAACCCCTTTAAGCAGCTCCCAAAACAAAAATTCTAAAACGCCTTTACTCATATCACAAATCTACATGTACAAACATTACATTCTACATCTACCATACTTGTATTGTGTTAAGGCCCCTTTACACACTGCAACATTGATATCGTTGTAACGTCACCGGTTTTGTGACGTAATAGCGACCTCCCCAGCGACATTGCAGTGTGTGAAACTGATCAGTGACCTGGCTCCCGCTGTGAGGTTGCTGATCGCTACCCACCTCTCAGGAAAATTTTTTGGTCCTTTGTTTCCCGCTGCGCAGCAAGCATCATTGTGTTTGACACCATTACAATAACTTTGTTAGCGACTTCCCTTTCAAATAGCTGCTTTGACACGTCCCCAACGACCAGCTAGGTCGTTCTGCAGGTCCGTATCGCTGCTGCGTCGTTGGCCAGGTTTGCTTGTTTGACAGCTCACCAGAGATTTTCCAGTGATCCCGGCCAGGTCGGGATCGCTGGTAGGATCGCTAGAAAGTCTCAGTGTGTAAAGGGGCCTTTATTCTGCACAAAATGAACACTTATTAGATAGTCTACAATGTGTACAATTTATCTGTAACTTTCTTTGATGACATTGTTACCCTATTGCACATTTATACTTAGATTATCAAAGTCAGTGTTTTATTGTAAATGAACAAAGTGTTTCAGTGCACAATGGGAGGTTAGGGAAACAAAAGCCATGTTAATCATGACAAAAAACACTGACATAAAATCAAGCCCCCATCCCTGAACTTTTGTCTTTGTTGCATCTGTAATGCTATTAAAGCTGTCATTTGTCAGCCTACTAGAGGTATTTATGAAATCAATATAGAGTCCTAGAGATTTATGGGCAAAGATTTGTAAGCCAGAGGACAATGTCTCAGAAGAAACCAGAATTAATAACATTTACAAGCTAAGTGTCATATAAAATAGATGGATTTGGTCTTCTACTTTCAGTGACATAATACTTAAAGAGGACCTCTCACTAGTTTGAGCGTGTTAAAGCATCCAGATAATAAAATAGTGGCTGCAGAGCGTAGAAAAGTATAGTTTTTATAATTTCATTTCTCATCTGCGTTGTGGAGCTTTTAGTGTAAAGTTTGTAAAGTCTAGATTATAACTTACGATACATCCAAGAGAGTGTTACCAGAGATTTGTCTCTTGGGGAGGTTACTTTTTTCCCTACATGACATTGACCAATCATAAGTAGGAGGCATCATGCAGGGGGAAAAAAGAACACACCATCATCAACATCATACAGTGATTCTTTTCTTACTGTGCGAACAGAGAAATTTTGGAGCCTCTCTGCCACAACCAGTTGTTATAGTCAATTACCTAACCAAACTCAAGGATGATCCTGGTCCTGGATGCCTTTCTTGAATTATATAATATATTACATGCTATGAGTACTGAATTTTGGAGATTGGAGGCTGATATAGGGAACTAGTCTGATTGCTGTATGTGGAGTCGGGAAGGAATTTTTCCCTTGATATGAGTAATTAGCATGTGTCACACTGGGCTTTGCCTCCTTCTGAATCAGCATATTAGATTATAGGTTGGTCTCAATGAATTGTGTCTTTTTTTAATCTTGAGGTTTGTTTGTGGTCTGTTGTCATGGAATAAACTAAAAAGTGTATCATTTTTAAACAACATTTTTTGCAAATCTTATTTTTTATTCATGCCAACAATTTTCAGTTCAATTGCATTAAATTATAGGTTTATACTTACAGATCTTTTCTCTTATTTATTAATAAGGTCAACCCCTCCCCCACCACCTTACCACCCTTTAATTTGATTGAAAACCCTGTTTTTATAGAGCCATAGAAAAGCCAAGATAGATGGAAAACAAGCAGGTTTACACACTGCTAGGATTACGCTGTTTTTCAGTTTGACCAGTTCCTATTGTTCTCTTAAGGCTGGTTTCACATCAGTGTTTTTTTTAACTGCGGCACGAATGGATTTTTTTCCGCAAAGCTGGATCCTTTACAAATGCGTTGTCCTTTCAATGCATTTGCAATGGAATCACGGCAATATGCGGTTACATGCAGTTGTATGCAGCATACACTGAATCCGTTGCTTTGCGGTATTTTACTTTTTTTCAAAAATGCTACTTGCAGCATTTTTGTCCTTGGGCAAAATACCGCATGTCAATGGATCTGTTAGATTGAGGCGATACCTGCAGTGTATTTCAATGGGCGCCAGAGCCTGCTGTACCGGAAGTCACTATATCCTGATAGACAGGATCCTGTTTTCTGTACTGAGCATGCCCAGAAAGCAGCAAGGCATGGTCAGTACAGACATCTCTCTCTCTCTCTGTCTCTCTCTCAGACAGAAGACCAGGACCATGGAGGGGTGGGGTGAGAGGGAGTAATAAAGATGGAGTCCCTAATTGTTTCTGTGTATTTATTCCTAATGAAGTATTTTTTCTTTGTGTGATGCCTTTTTTTAATCCTTTATTGGAGATTCTTAATGGCCAGGTCAAACTTGGCCTGACATTAAGAATCTCGGGCTTTATACCAGCTGGTAAAACAAAGCTGGTATTAACCCCTTATTACCCTCATGCCACCCAGCACCAGGGCTGCTGGAAGAGTTGGATACAGCGCCAGAAGATGGCACTTCTATGAAAGTGCCATTTTCTGAGGCGGCTTCCCACTGCAATTCGAAGCGGGGGGGCCCAGAAATCTTTGGCCACCTTGCACTGCGGATTCCAATTCCCAGCTGCCTAGTTGTACCTGGCTGGACACAAAAATTGGGCGAAGCCCACGTCGTTTTTTTAATTATTTCATGAATTTCATGAAATAATTAAAAAAAGGGCTTCCCTATATTTTTGGTTCTCAGCTGGGTACAAATAGGTAACTGGGGGTTGGGGGCAGCCCGTATCTGCCTGCTGTACCTGAGTAGCATACAAAAATATGGTGAAGATAATGTCATTTTTTTTTAGTTTTTTTTAGTAAAAAAACTTTTTAAAAAAAATGGCTTCCCTGGATTTTCCATTGCCAGTGAAGGTAACACCAAGCAGTGGGTTACCCTTAGCAATAGAAAATGCAGCAGGAGCCCATGCCTTTCTTTTTTACCCCCTAACCCTATGGTTATGGTTATGTGTTTGGGGTTTTTTTTTTTTTTTTTTTTTATTTGTTAATGAATTTAAAAAAAAAATCAACATGGGCTTTGCCCATTGAGCACCCGAGCATTTTACTGCTCACTCATCCCTACTCCTGACCACACAGCCAGCAGCACAATAATCAGATCAGTTGACTCCAGTGTCGGACGATTACTTGTTCTGTGTCCCCCTGCATCCATCGCAGTGTGTGCGGGCTGTGAGGTCAGCTGAGTTCGGCCAACACTGGAGTCAGCTGATCTGAACTCAGCTGACCTCACAACTTGCATACTCTGTGATGGATGCAGCGGGACACAGAACAAGTAATCGGCCGACACTGGAGTCAGATGATCTGATTACTTGTTCTGCTGGCTATGAGGTCAGGAGTTCAGGTGAGTTCAGATCAGCTGATTCCAGTGCCGGACGAACTCAACTGACCTCAAAGCCCGCACATGCTATGATGGATGCAGCAGGACACAGAACAAGTAATCGTCTGACATTGGAGTCAGCTGATCTGAACTCAGATGAACTCCTGACCAGACAGCCCGCACACAGTAATACGTGATCGGCAGCAGGCAGTGACTGCTTTTAACCTGTATCCATCGCAGCATGTGCGGGCTGTGAGATCAGGAGTTCAGCTGATTCCAGTGCTGGATGATTAAATTCTGTGTCCCGCTGCATCCATAAAAAGTAGAAAGATGCGGTAAAATAACAATTGCGGTTGCATGCGTTGCACATTCAATCCACAGGATCAGGTCATATGAGGTTTGCAGTTTTTCTGCCTACAGGCAAAAAAACACTGATATGAAACTAGCCTAAGTGGACATGGTAGAGAATTGAATAGCAGATCACCCCAGCTAATGATCACATGGTACAACTTCTGTACTATGATAGATACCAAAAAGATATATATTTTTGTTAAAAAAAAAGTTATTTTCTTGTTTAAAAGTAGTAAAATGTAAAAATATTATAGCCGGATATCATAATCATATTCACCCATACTATAAAACAATATCATTATTTATACCATACGGTATATAAAGTTGCTGAATTTTTCTCATTCAATATCACAAAAGATTAATCAAAAAGTGATGAAAAAAAAATGTATCCCAAAAAGGCACCAGCGAAAACTACAGTTTGTCCCATAAATATGAGCTCTCATACAGCTCAGAATATTGAGACAAAGGAAGTAAAACATGAATAAAACTATAGTAATTTGGTGTTGCTATAATTGTGGTGACCCATAGAATAAATGTAACACTTTAGGCTAGGTTCACATTCTGTTGTTTTGCATCAGTCACATGCGTTGTTTGACGCTTGTGACTGATGCGTTGTACAACGGATGACAAGAATAGAATTCATTGTCAGACTCTGTTGTAAAAGAGAGAGCGATCAGCTGATCGTTCACGATAGCCTGCCGGCTTTTGAGAGCTAACAGATGATCTCCTGGCGGCCGGCTAATGAGAGCGATCAGCTGATCGCTCACAGGAGCCGGCTGCCGGGTGATCAGCTGATCGTTCGCAGCAGGCGGCTGTCGGGTGATCAGCCGATCGCTCACAGCAGCCAGCCGCCGGGTGATTAGCTGATCGTTCGGCCGCTGAGAATGTGTGCGGGGGGAGGAGTGCGAGGTTGGTGGAGCCGAGCTGGACCATGGCGCTGAGGAAGTCAGGTGAGTGTGTGTATGTGTGTGTCTGTGTGTGTGTGTGCATGTGTGCGTGTGTACATGCTGAGTGCAGGAAGGGACAGAGCCGAGCAGGGAATTGTCGGGCTCCCTGCACACGTAGCCAGGGTAAATATCAGGTAACTAAGCAAAGCACTTTGCTTGGTTACCCGATATTTACCTTGGTTACCAGCATACACCGCTTAGCGCTGACTCCTTGCACACGTAGCCAGGGTAAATATCAGGTAACTAAGCAAAGCGCATTGCTTAGTAACCCGATGTGTACCCTGGTTGCGTGTGCAGGGAGCCAGAGAGAGCATGCGCAGCGAAATCCTACAGATTGCGCTGCTCGAAAAACGTTACAGGCTGCATTCCTGCCACCCGACGGTCAGTCGTTCCACGACTGATCAGTCGGGCGGAGGATGCAACGCAGCATCATCAGTCACAATCCGCCGCTCGTACAAGTCTATGGGAGCAACGGAATCCGCCAAATGGATTCCGTTGTTTACCAGAGCCGCGGATTGTGACTGATACAAATTGACGGAAATGTGAACCTAGCCTTATTTGTGCAGGTGAATAGAGGAAAGTATAACACATCAAAAAACAATGTTCAGAACTGGTGTTTTCTCTATTTCTCCTAAATAAGTATCATGTGTGCCCCAAAATGCTGCCACCGAGAAATACAACACATCCTGATAAAAAATAGTTCCTCATATAGCTAAGTCAACAAAAAAAATAAAAATTAAATGGCTCTTGGAATGTTAAAATGTAACCCCCCCCCTCCCACAAAAAAAATAAATAAATGCTTTGTCCTAAAAGCCCAAAATGGCCGTGGCTCAATTTTACTTTTTTTATTTTTACTTTGTTGCTGTCAAAATAATGTAGATATATTGAACAATATATCTCACCATACTTTAGTACAGTGCTTACAGCACATCTATTAAGGTTGAAATATGAAAAAAAATGTTTTCCAACTTTTTCTTTATTTTTGTGTAATTAAAAATTACAAATCGTAGTCTCTTACTTTTGTCACACAAATTTAGAACAATTTTACAAAAAAAAAAACAATTTCATAATTACTTGGATACTTTAAACTTTTACAGTTATTATGAAGTATAGTCACATGTACCAGGTTTTCACAAAGTGTCTGGGTCTTAAAAGTACAAACAGGCCCAGTTCTTAAAGGGTTAAGTGTAGATTGATTTTCCATTATTGTATAAGTGAAACCTTGTAATGAAAACTGCAGCTTTTATTACTTAAGTGATATTCCTTGCCCTGTCTCAGGGTATGGGCACACTTTTAAAAATTCTTGAGTTTTTCAACCAGAAGATGCCACAGGAAACTGGAATTTTTTTCTCCTGAAGCTACTTTTGTGTAGTTTTTTTTGTCTCTATCTGAACATTTTTTCCTAAGGTTTTGGCTGCCTGCTTATTTTTTTTGGAAGGTTTTTTCATTGTTTTGTGGTGTTTTTTTTTTGTAGTGTTTTCCTATCTTTTTTCATTCTATTGAATAATGAAGAAACTGCTTTTTAGCCAAAACACTAGAAAGGACGTTGGGATAGCTATTGAGTGCCGTTTGAGCTTTGCCATTGACTTGTATAGTACAGAGGGTGAAGAATGGTCTACTCAATTCTTTTAAGCACCTGCCATTTTTTTAACTCTAAAAGAGGTTGTTTACTACTTTAACACTGATGGCCTATCCTTGGGATAGGTCATCGAGGTCTGATTGGCCGGGGTCCAATACCCCGCACCCCGATTAGCTGTTCTCAATGCCAGTGGAGGTAGCAGGTGGCCAGAAATTCTCAGTTCCGGAGATACTCAAGTCACCTGATAGCGGCCGCAACCAGGTACTGTACATATGCTTAATATTGATTTGAAAGGGAGGCGGATGTTCAGTACTCAACCACTATCAGAAGACACAGCAGCTCTGGAATTGAGCATTTCTGGCCACAGGCTACTACTGCCAGGACTGAGAACAGCCGTTCGATGGAGGTGCTGGGTGCTGGACCCCGGCCGATCAACCATTTATGACCTATCCTAAGGATAAGCCATCAATGATAAACTAGTGGACAACCTCTTTAAGCGGTTAAAAGACATTCTAAATCCTGATCATATGTATTATTATTATTATTTATTATTATAGCGCCATTTAGTCCATGGCGCTTTACATGTGAAAGGGGTATACATAAAAGGGACAATAGTACAATAATCATAAACAATACAAAACACAAACTGGTACAGGAAGAGAGAAGACCCTGCCCGCAAGGGCTCACCATTTACAAAAGATGGGTGAGGAGACAGTAGGTGAGGGTAGGGCTGGTCATGCGGCGCTGTATCAGACTGAGGGTTACGGCAGGTGTATGGCAATTTGTTTTTCATTTTTAGCTCTTTCAGGCAGTTTCCACCAGCTAGATATCATATGCACATACTCTGGGACTGAAAACCCATTCTGGTAATGTCCAAGTGACATAACTATAAGTTTTGTTGGATGAGCAAAGTTTGATGCCCCTATTACTGGTGGACATGATCAGCACAGGCTTTCAGCTTAAGAGGATGACTAAAATCAATGAACAAAGATCTCGCAAACAATCAGAAAATGAATGAAAATGTATGAGAAAATCTTTAGTATGTAATAATAAACCAACTGTAATATTTTTGTTGTGTATAAAAATGAAAAATGACTGCCTATTAATGAAAGTAGACTAGTAAATGAAATAATAACATTTCAATATCAAATGTTGTATTTTCCAGAGATTTAAGTGAAAACCAAATACAAGGTCTCCCTAGGAAAGCCTTCCGTGGAATAACTGACGTAAAGAACCTGTAAGTATGAGAGATAATAAGAATTTGTTACATGCGCTAATTACTCAGGTCATGTCCAACTTCTGGACAGGATCTTCTGGGACAGTGGGGGGTGTCTAATGAATTGTAATTACATTGGTCAATAAGGCTTAATTTGTGCAGTATGTAAATCAGATATCCGAATCAATGAAAAGAGCTCAATCTTATCACTGCCACAACAAAAGCTAAGGGCAGCCATATGTGTTTGTAACATTATTGCTTCTAATATTATTGGGCGTTTTATTGTTACTAGATCTCTATTTTTAATTTACTGCCGTAGAAAATACACGTTGTATTGTATATCCATGGTATTTTGTGAAGGATTGGATTTTTGAACAAAAAAAGTTAAAGCGTAACTTACATTATGTAGAAAAGCTTTGTAGGCCTTTCTCCTAATTGGGGGACCAGTGCAGGACTATCACATTACATTCTACAGTGCTGGCTCCTGTCTTAGCTAAAGATGAGCGAACCTTTGGAGATTTGATTCACTGGCAAATAAAATAAAACTGAACCTCCATTGTTCCGAACTTGACGGGTTTTTTAATATTTTTTTTTTGTTACACATTACATTCGATCACTCTGTTCTTACCCCCAGTGCAAGCCGTTGAAGCACTGCACTTGGCTCACACTGGGCTACGTACTTGAGTACAGTCTTGCTCGCATGGGTTAAGTTCGCACGTAAAGCATCCAAAGTCCGAACCAAGGTCTGATTTTTGAAGCTGGTGTTTGGTTTGAAAACCGAACCTTAGGTTCACTCATCTCTAATCCTAGATATACAAGCCTAAAAGATAGAGCCGAATGTGCCAAACCAAGTCTCTTCATGTTGTCTTCCTTAATTATGTGATTGTCATCACTGGCCAATTATGGTGAAATAAGCGTCCTGAAGAAACCTCCTTGTTCATAATAATTGACCAGTGTAAATGCAAATTTATTCTTACAAAGGAAGTGGTGCAAATGGAGGCTCATAGCTCAATTTAGCAGATCATTATGATCACAACAAAAGAAAACCATTGCAGTGCTACAAAAGTTAGGGAATTATATTGTGTCCTTCAGGATGCTGTACTTACACTCGATTACGGTCTGCCTTAGGCTGGAGTCATACTTGTGAGTAATTCGCACGTAACTAGTCTCGCATCGCATCACCCAGCACAGCCTGCTACTTTCTGGACAGGAGCGGGTCAGCCACATACATTTCAATGCAACTGAGATGCTCCTGTCCAGAGAGCGGCAGGCTGTGCTGGGTGACGTGATGCGAGACTCGCAAGTGTGACTCCGGCTTTAGTGACATATACTTCTCTATCGCTCTCTATCTCCACTAGAGGACACAGCAAAGGGGCACTGGGCAAGGGCAATATATGGACCCCTTGGAGTCCAATACCTCATCAAAATGCACAATTCTGGCTGGTTTGGAGGTGCAAATGAGCCCTTTTATTTTTTGGGCTCCTATATAGCCGCTCAGGTGGCAACAATGATAGGTCCGCCCCTGCCCACATACTGCTGACCGTCACTTCCTCCCTCAATTCTAAACACTGAAAATTCACAGTAAGGGTAGGATGGTTAAACATTTATAATGATGTGGGATCTATGAGTTAAGGCAAGTAAATGTCACATTATTACAAAACACATTTGTGCTGTGACATTTTGTAGCTTTATCTGCCATTTGAAAAGTGCTCTAATTGGATTACATAAAACTATTTAGAGTATGCCAAATCCCACAATTATCTAAAGATTATCATTTATTTATCTATCGGAATAAGATTTAGAAGATCACTTGCCGTAGATGAACAAACAAACAGGCCAATATGGCGCAAGTAGTAAGCATGGCTGTGTTAGGACTATGCTCGCTACACTCCTATCTTATTTTATGAAAGGTTGTGGAAACATTTCCATTGAAAATACATTGCTGTGTATGCTGTGCTGCATTGCTCTAGAGCGTAACAGTTTCTAGGCACAATGCTGCTGATATTTAGAATGAGAAAGGTAGTCAGAGAAAATACCTAATGTTTGACTCTTCCATTGGAGCGTCTAGTTCTTCATACACTAGTCAAATTTGTACTATGGAATAGACTTCTGATGTCCATCTTTTCAGCCATTTCGATCTATATATGTACTTCAAAATTGGAAACTGGCAAATTTTACAATATGTGCCTAGAAAAATATTCATATCCTGTGAACTTTTCCACATTTTTTTACATTCCACCCACAAATGTAACTGAATTTTTGGGGGGTTTAATGCTATTAATATATCAACTCAAAGTTTTCTAAATATTTTAAAAATATAAATCTGAAAATGGTGACATGCTTGTGTATTCAGCTCCCCTTAGTCAATACTTTGTAGGACCACCTTTTGCTGTAATTACTGTTGCAAGTCTTTTTCAGTGTGTGTCAATCATCTTTGTACATCTAGAGGCTGAAATTGTTGCTCAATCTTCTTTGAAAAATAGCTCTAGTTCAGTGAGATTGGATGGAGAGCATCTGCAGAAAACAGTTTTCAAGTTTTGTCACAGATTCGCAATGGGAGTTAAGTCTGGACTGTGACTGGGCTATTCACACACATGAATATGCTTTGATCTAAACCATTCCATTATGGCTCTGGCAGTATGTGTATGGTTGTTGTTCTGCTGGAAAGTGAATGTACATCCCAATCTCAAGTGTTTTCCAGTCTCTAACAGATTTTTCTTGAGCATTGCCCTGCATTTAGCTCCATCCATCTTCCCATCAAGTCTGACCAGTTTTCCTGGTGCTACCACCATGTTTGATGTTGAAGATGGTGTTTTCACGGTGATGTGCAGTGTAACTTTTCTGCCACACTATCATGTGGAGTTCAGGTCCAGACTTATTAGGTGTCACGGCAGTATCAAGCTCTGTTCACACTGCAGAGCCGGACAGGCAACCTCATGTCTCCTAGTTGTTCATGCCAGAGCTGGGCATTGGCTGTTTAATGTGCTCTATTCCTCAGTCCTGCAGGAGTTAATTTCTTCTGACCTAGGGAACTCTGCTAGGATGTCAGGTTGCCAATCAGTCATCTACTTCCTATATAAGTTCCTGGATCTTACTACTCATTGCTGATTATAGCTTCAGCTTTTGCCCCAATCAATACCGGTCTTGTTGATGAATCCGTTGATGTGATCTTTGTTGCGATATTGAGTAGTGTGAATGTTCCCCTGTTGTGTGTTACTTCATTCCCTTTCTCTTTATTCCCCTGTTCACATATTGTCTCTCCTATGTGTCTTGAGTGCAGTGTGTGTGAGTTTCCATTCTCCTTTGTCTGTGTCATTTTGTGTGGTTTTATTATTGGGTTTTCCAGCCCGCTCCAAGGGTGGGGGAGAGGTGGAGTAAGACCAGGGCCTGGTCAGGAGTTAGGGCCATGCTGGGGTCTTGCTTCTGGCTACCATTAAGCCTACCTCCAAGATAAGGGACAGCGCAGGGTCTCAACTCTGAGGGCCAGCCTAGGGGCTCCCGACCTGTCATATCATACTCCATGATACACACATAGCGTTTTGCATTTAGCCCAAAAAGTTCTAATTTGTCTCTTCTGACAACAGCCTCTTCTTCCACATACTAGCTGTATCCCTATCATGGCTTTTTGTAAACTGCAAACAGAACTTCTTATGGATTGCTTTAAAAATGGCTTACGTCTTGCCACTTTTCAAAAAAGACTAGATTTGTGGAGTGTACGACTAATAGTTGTCATGTGGACATGTTCTCCCAACTGAGCTGTTAATATCTGCAGGTTTTTCAGTTACCATGGTGTAATTAGTGCTCTTCTTGCTTGAGATGTCAGCTAAGGTGCATGGCCATATCTTGGTAGGTGTGCCATTGTGCTCTATGCCTTACATTTATGTTGATGGATTGAACAGTTTTCAGTGAGATGTTCAGAGCTTGGGCTATTTTTTATAATCTAACCCTACTTTACTCTTCTCCACAACTTTATCCTTGACCTGTGTGTTGTGTCCCTTCTTCCACATGCAAGATGTGTCCCCTACATGGCTTTTTGTAAACTGCAAATGGGACATCTTATTGCTTGCTTTCAAAACTGGCTTTGCCACTCTTCCATAAAGGTCAAATTTGTGGAATATATGACTAACAGTTGTCCTGTGAACAGATTCTTGCACCTGATCTGTGGATTTATGCAGCTCCTCCAGAGTGATCATGGTGGGCCTTTTGGCTATTTCTCTAATCAGTGCTCTTCTTCCTTGGGATGTTAGTTTAGGTGGATGGCCATGTCTTGGTAGGTTTGCAGATGTCTCCTACTCCTTCCATTTTTGGATGATGGATTGAACTGTGCTCTGTGAGATCTTCATAGATTATTTTTTTCATAACCTAACCCTGCTTTTGTTTTCTGCACAGCTTTGTTTCTGACCTATCTGGTGGGTTGCTTGATTTTCAGAATACTGTTTGATCCCCAGTGTTCTCAAACAAACCTCTGAGGCCTTCACAGAAAACCTGTAGTTATAATGATAATAAATTACACCCAGATGGACATAATTTACTAATTAGGTGACTAAAGGCCTCGTTACACGCTACGATATATCTAACGATATGTCGTCGGGGTCACGTCGTTAGTGACACACATCCGGCATCGTTTGACATATCGTAGCGTGTGACAGCTACGAGCGACTGAATGTGCAAAAATACTCACTTTATCGTTGCTCATTGACACGTCGCTCATTGTCAAAAAATCGAACGTCCTTCTGCGTGCCGGTTGTTCATTGTTCCCGAGGCAGCACACATCGCTCCTTGTGACACCCCGGGAACGATGAACTGCAGCTTACCTGCGGCCACCGGCAATGCGGAAGGAAGGAGGTGGGCGGGATGTTACATCCCACTAATCTCCGCCCCTCCACTTCTATTGGGCGGCCGCTGTGTGATGTTGCTGGGACGCTGAACGTCCCTCCCCCTTCAGGAAGAGGATGTTAGCCGCCCACAGCCCACAACGAGGTCGTTCGGGAGGTAAGTACGTGTGACGGGGGTTACCGACTTTGTGCGACACGGGCAACAAATTGCCCGTAACGCACAAACGATGGTGGCGGGTGCGATCGCACATGCGAACGCACAATAAATCGACACGTGTAACGGGTCCTTTAGGGAGGTAATTGGTGACTCAGGATTTTATTTAGGGTTATTAGACTACAGTGGACTGTATACAAATGCATGTCACAATTTTTAGAATTAGATTTTTTTAAACATTTACAAAACTATGTATCTTTTCCTTTACTTTCATCAAATACTACTTTAGTGTTTATACATAAAATCCCCAAAAATACATTTGTTTGTGAATGTAACGTGAAAAAATGTGGAAAAGTTCACGGGGTATGAATATTTTTCAAGGCACTGTACTTCTCTTCCCAATTCCACTATGGTCCCTCATTATGTCACATCTATGCTGCTAATTCATGTAAATGTGGTGGCTAACGGCTTACAATAACTGTGAAAATTATTACTGTAGTCATAACAATTTCATAAATATCAGCACACTCTGGTAATATTTCTCAAGTCATACTTTGAGCAAAACAAATACAATTTGCATGTATAAATAAATTTAATTCTGTATTTTTATTGAGCTCAATAAATCAAAGCAATTGCCCTCTTCATCTGGCATTATTGCATTAAAAATAATAGCTTAATGCAATACTTAAAATGACTACAGAATATTTCTGTTTCATCATAAGAGTTTAAAAGTAAAATTGACTTTGTGCCAGATCCATTATGTCAACAGACGTTGATGGTGACAGACCCGATTTACTATAATGGTCACTGTCAGTGATCTGTGATGGTGCCCATCATTTTACCCAAAGTTTTAGCTCTGATGTGAGATGCTGAGTATTTTGTGTAGACAAATATGATGGAATCTACAATGACAGCTCCAAATGTAGCCTTAATGCACATTTGCCATTTTTTGGCTTGCAGAGCGGGATCGTGGGGGTGTTGGGGCATGCTCTCTATGTGCTGATTTAGAGTACTTAGATATAAGTAGAGATGGGCGAACCCGCAGAGGTTTAGGTTTGGCGAGTCCAGCCAGACTTTAAAAAAAAAAAAGTCTTGTTCGTGCCCGGACTTGATGCGAACTTGAGCCCAGACCCAGAACACTATATAAGCTTATGGTGAACCAAGCATAACTGCTACAATATGGTAGTAGTAAGGGCTATCGGGCTGAAAAAGGAAGCAAAATGGGGATTAAAGCAGCACAGTTATACTTACCAAGTTTTCGAGCAGCTGTCACACTGCTTCTGGGTCTGCTCATTAAATCTTAAGAATATTCACTTCTTCCACCACCCAACCTCTGTGACGGTGACTGTGATTGGTTGCTATCACACCAGCTGTCTGGGTCCCTGAAGGGGAGTATAAAAATAAAATAATGTCATAAGGTCCCCATATTTTGATACCCACTGCAGATAAACAGACAGCTGGAGGCTGCAGCCCCCAGCTGTGTGCTTAATCTTGACTGTGTATCAAAATAAAAGGGACCTTGTGCCATTATTTATTTACTTTTACACTCCACTTTGGGGACCCAGACAGCTGGTGTGATAGCAACCAATCACAGTCACTGTCACAGGTTGGGTGGGGGAAATAGTGAATATTCATAAGACTTAGGCTATGTGAGCACGTGGCGTTCTCTGCAGTGCGGAAAAGAACGCACCCTCTGGCAGACTGGACACTGCGTTTCTAAAATAAAATGCATCCACAACGCATGCATTTTGGATGCTTTTTACATGTGTTTTGCATGCGTTTTAGATGCATTTTTGACAGTGCGTTCCCCCGGCAATTCAGCTCTGCTACATGCCCGCTGACAGCCCACACAGACAGAGTCACGCAATGAGAATGAACTCGGGTGAACTGCACTCGACTTCATTGTCATACCGCAGCTCTGTCTGTGTGTGGCGTCCCGATTATCATCTTCACCGCACACATCCCGACTTTACCGCCGACATCCCCGCACACATCCCGACATTACCGCCGACATCCCCGCGCACATCCCGACATTACCGCCGACATCCCCGCACACATCCCGACATCCCCGCACACATCCCGACATTACCGCCAACATCCCCGCACACATCCCGACATTACCGCCGACATCCCCGCACACATCCCGACATCCCCGCACACATCCCGACATTACCGCGACATCCCCGCACACATCCCGACATTACCGCCAACATCCCCGCACACATCCCGACATTACCGCCGACATCCCCGCACACATCCCGACATCCCCGCACACATCCCGACATTACCGCGACATCCCCGCACACATCCTGACATTACCACTGACATCCCCGCACACATCCCGACATCCCCGCACACATCCCGACATTACCGCCTACATCCCGACATTACCGCCGACATCTCGGCACACATCCCAACATTACCGCCGACATCCCCGCACACATCCCGACATCCCCGCACACATCCTGACATTACCGACGACATCCCCGTACACATCCTGACATTACCGCCGACATCCCCGCACAGATCCCGACATTACCACCGACATCCCCGCACACATTCCGACATCCCCGCACAAATCCCGACGTTACCGCCTACATCCCAACATTACCGCCGACATCCCCGCACACATCCCGACATCCCCGCACACATCCCGACATCCCCGCCGACATCCCCGCACACATCCCGACATCCCTGCACACATCCCGACATTACCGCCTACATCCCAACATTACCACCGACATCCCTGCACACATTCCGACATCCCTGCACACATTCCGACATCCCTGCACACATCCTGGCATTACCGCCGACATCCCCGCACACATCCCGACATTACCGCCGAAATCCCCACACACATCCCGACATTACCGTCGAAATCCCCGCACACATCCCTACATGCCAACACACATCCCGACATTACCGCCGACATCCCTGCACACATCCCGACATTACCGCCTACATCCCGACATTACCGCCGCCATCCCCGCACACATCCCGACATTACCGCCTACATCCCGACATTACCGCCGACATCCCCGCACACATCCCGACATCCCCGCACACATCCCGACATTACCACCGACATCCCCGCACACATTCCGACATCGACATCCCCGCACAAATCCCGACGTTACCGCCTACATCCCGACATTACCGCCGACATCCCCGCACACATCCCGACATCCCCGCACACATCCCGACATTACCGCCGACATCCCCGCACACATCCCGACATCCCCGCACACATCCTGGCATTACCGCCGACATCCCCGCACACATCCCGACATTACTGCCGACATCCCCGCACACATCCCGACATCCCCACACACATCCCGACATTACCGCCGACATCCCCGCACACATCCCGACATTACCGCCTACATCCCGACATTACCGCCGCCATCCCCGCACACATCCCGACATTACCGCCTACATCTCGACATTACCGCCGACATCCCCGCACACATCCCGACATCCCCGCACACATCCCGACATTACCGCCTACATCCCGACATTACCGCCGACATCCCCGCACACATCCCGACATTAAGGCCTATATCCCGACATTACCGCCGCCATCACCGCACACATCCCGACATTACCGCCTACATCCCGACATTACCGCCGACATCACCGCACACACACACCGGCATTACCTCAGTGACGTCCCCGCTGACAGCGCGATTCACTTCAGTTGCTGCATGGAGCTCACAGGAGTAGCGGTGTTCTACGGCCACTCCTATCAGCTTCATGTAGCAGAGCTGGATGCGTCGCGGGACCTCTGGATTACGCCGGACCTGGACGGGTATTTGGGGATTTTAATAAAGTGGTTGAAAGAGGGTGTTTTTTTTGTCTTTTATTCCAAATAAAAGATTTTTTCGGGTGTATGTGTTTATTTACTTTCACTTACAGGTTAATTATGGAAGGCATCTCGGGGAGACGCCTGTCATGATTAACCTAGAACTTAGTGGCAGCTATGGGCTGCTGCCATTAACCTCTTATTACCCCGATTGACACCGCACCAGGGCAATTCCTGGTAATAATTCGGGATGAGCCGGGTAAAGTCCCGGGACTGTTGCATCTAATGGATGCGGTAATTCCGGGCGGCTCCTGGCTGATATTGTTAGGCTGGGGGGCTCCCCATAACGTGGCGCTCCCCATCCTGAGAATACCAGCCTTCAGCCGTGTGGCTTTATCTTGGCTGGTATCAAAATTGTGGGGGACCTACGTCGTTTTTTTTAATGATTTATTTATTTTATTGCACGATATAGACCCTCCCACCTGCGGCTGTGATTGGTTGCAGTGAGACAGCTGTCACTCAGCTTGGGGGCGTGTCTAACTGCAACCAATCATAGGAGCCGGTGGGCGGGGAAAGCAGGGAATACGAGATTGAATAATGAGCGGCTGGCATTTTCAAAAGAAGAAAAGCCGCCGGAGCACTGTGAACGCCATGCAGCGCCGCGCCGGTGATCGGGGATCAGTGAGTATGAGAGAGGGGGAGAGACTGACCGACGGACAGAGAGAGGGACAGACAGACAGAGAGACCGACCGATAGAGAGAGAGACAGACAGAGCGACCAACTGACAGAGAAAGAGACCGACCGACCGACAGACAGAGGGAGATTCACCGTCATCCACAGACAGAAATTGACCGACATTGACAGAGACTAAAATGAGCTGCGTTTTGTTTGTCAAAAAAGCATGCAGAACGCAACAAAAATGCAGTCAAAGTGCATTTTGGTTGCGTTCTGACCCACATCATTGATTTCAATGGGTGGAGAACGCAGCTACAACGCACAAAAGAAGTGACATGCTGCTTTTTTTTCCGCAGCGATTTTGGGGATCCAAAACGCTGCGTTAACAAACGCAGCGTGTGCATTGATTTTTCGGCTTTCTCATAGACTTTGCTGGGGAAGCTGAACGCATGCAGTTACGCTGCAGTTCAAAACGTAGCGTTTCCGCTGAAAAAAACGCAACGTGCGCACATAGCCATTATGAGTGGACCCCTGAAGCAGTGTGATAGCCGGCGTTTTGTATTATTTCAAAAACGGAGTGGGGTCCCCCCCCCAATTTTAAAACCCAGCCAGTTTACAGTCCGGGTTCACCCGTCACTAGATATAAGGCAACAAAGTAGATATTTCTCCAGATAAAGGAAAGCCTAGCTATCGCTGAGTGGAGACTTAATTCTACTTGCTAAAATGTAAAATAGAGAGAGTTCTACAAAAATGAAAATGTTATTTTTGACTATTCTCAGTTGATGGAGCTTTTGATTTTCATTCATATGATATAGCTCCAATGTAAAGTCCTACCAGGTCATGAATTTAAAGCTGTCACAAGGCTTTTATCCTTCGAGAAGTGTGGTGGTTTTAATTAAACTACTAAATAGCTTCATGACCAAAGTGAACTCAAGAATCTATATCATTTTTATGACAGTCACTCTTTCCCCAGTTTATTGATTTTCTCATTTGTTTCATTACAGTAAATGAAATGCAAACCTTTTACTCAGAATAATTCTGTCTGTGATCTGAAATCAGAGGTCAGCACAAACTATCCCTGATTCCCTGCCAAGACTTCAACATTATAATTTTCCCCTGATTAGGGGAGGGGAAATTGAGTCTTTAAACAAACTTATACTTGGTGGAAATCTGCCCTTGATCTTCATTAATTCAATTTCCTTTCAAGGGTTGAGCAGATTCCATTACTTTCAATGACAGTGAAAGTTAGGAAATCCTTGGAGCTAAAGAAAAGTCCTGCTTTGCCTCTTACAGGCAAATATTACATATTCTGCTTACACAATAAATGCCAGAAGATCATATTACCTCTTTTTCAAAATAACAAAATCAGACAACAAATGATTCATCATGGTACCAATAATAACACATGTGGCTCGATTCAGGAGAAGGGTTCCAGTACAATATAGAAGTACTCGGCACTCAAGTGGTGATATTGGTCATAACTTTCTTATTATAAACCAATCCAAATCAAAAACTCAGAGATATCTCAGACCCTCCTTAGATTCACTATAATACAGAAATATGATAAACTCAAGGTAAGGAAACATGGAACGCATATGTAGTGTGATTCAAGAAAATGTGAAAAGAGCAACATCATGAAGAACATATGGTAATCAGTAAGTGGAGCCAAAAAACTTTAGTGACAATCATGGGACGAGAGTAATTTACATGGAAGCATACATCCTATGATGACGCAAAGCATGGGGTATGTATATAACGAATGGACCAGAACATTGTAGATGTCTACTTAATCTATACTCTTTAGCAGTGGTTCCCAACTTATCTGACCTGGAAAAAGCTCAGAGATAGGGTCGCCAACCACATCTCCTGCCTCTCTTACAGTAGTGATACCAAGAGCTCCCATTACTGGTATAATGATGGCCAAAGCTTTTCCACAAAAATCACACCAATGCAATATACCAAGATCTAGGGCTTTCCACCTTACCCCTTTCAGATCTGTTTTTCTGTGTGGGGCTACTCGGAAAAGTCACCACCTCGAGACCTGCTCTTCTGTGCGGGGCTACTCACAAAAGTGACCATCTGGAGACCTGCTCTTCTGTGCGGGGCTACTCACAAAAGTGACCATCTGGAGACCTGCTCTTCTGTGCGGGGCTACTCACAAAAGTGACTATCTGGAGACCTGCTCTTCATAGCTGTTTGCTAGACCTGTTGGTAATGCACCAAGCTGGCAGTCAGCAGCGAGCCACATTTTACGGGACTGCGAGCCACATGTGGCTCTTGAGCTACAATTTGGGACCACTACTCTATAGTTATAGAGCACCTATATTGTGACAATAGTACTGATATGAAAGGAGCTTTGGATGAATACAAAATATAGAAAAGAGTAACAGCAGTAGAAATGGTAGAAGTACTGCTTCGGGGCAACTACTGTTAGTGGAAGATGTTGCTGTGTGTGATCTGGCTCATATATATTGGAGGCATTTTGGGATGACAACCAACACGTGCAGCGTTAAATAATTTGCACCTGGTTACAAAGGATGGTAAACAATAGTATGCATAGTGGGCCAATGGGCTGGAAATGACCAGAGCCTAAGGTGGTCAGTAAAAATGCAGTTTTCTTTATAAAAAAAAAAAGATATATAACCAATATTATCACTTGGAGTATTGAATACTTCTGAATAGTTCTATATTGTATTAAATATTTATTAGTCATAAAATACTAGGTGGTTGAAAAAGCAAGGAATGAAGATGTGTTCCTGAAGTGTGCCATAATAAAGTATGTTTTGTTGGGTGTCAGTGTATGGAGCAGGTTCACCATCTGAGAACCTATGAGTCACAGGAGATGCTGGTTGTTTTGAACAGCTGGTATCCTGAGGTAGTAGCATCCAACCGACTTTGGTTTAATTGTTGATGTTTAACCATGTAAATGCCACTGTCCTTCACTGACTGTGGCACATACACTGATTCCCTTGCCCACTGGCAGACCCAGCATCTGTGATTGGTTGCGGTCAGACCGCGCCCCCACCCTGTGTGACAGCGTGTCTGACTACTTGCAATCGCACATGCTGTTTGTGTCCCTATAGTAGTGTAAAAGTAAATAAATAAAAAAAATTGGTGGATGGTCCCCCATATAATGATACCCAACACAGATAAAGCATATGACTACAGGCTGCAGTCTCCAGCTGTGTGCTTATCTTGGATGGTTATCAAAATAAGAGGGACCCCATGCAGCTTTTTTTAAATTTTAATAAACCAATAAAAGAAATGGCATGCACCCCCCCACAATTTTGATACCAAGCCATGATAAAGCCAACAGCTGGTAGCCTGCAGCCAACCAGAATTGTTGCATCCATTAGATGTGATAGTCCCGACACTTTACCTGGCTCATCCTGATTGCCCTGGTGTGGTAGCAATCAGTGTAATAAGGGGATAATGACAGATCATAGCTGCCACTAAGTGTTAGATTAGTAATGGGTGGGTCTATGAGACCCTCCCATTACTAATCTGTAAGTGGAAAGAAATAACCACAAACACTGAATTTTTTTTTTATTTTACATAAAATACAAAACCCCCACCCCTTGCAACCCTTTATTAACTCCAAACACCCAGTTCCAATGTAATCCACATGAGGTCTCATGACGATTCCGGCTCTGCTACCTACTGAACTCACAGCGCGCGGGCAAAGAACATGTCCAGACACTGTGGGCTTCAGGCAGAGACTGACAGCCTCAGTGATGAGCGGTGATGTAACTCAGTTTAAACTGACCTCAGGTGATCCCATTAAACTCAGTGACCTCACCTCAGGTGAGATCACTGAATTCACAGACCTGCATCTCCTGGAAGAAAACTGCAGGGTTTTTTTTGCCAAGAGATGGAGATTTGGTACTGAAATTTATACATCATATTCCTTCACAAATCCCCATCTGCCTGATCAAATCCCTGCCCACGCGAAAATTTATTTGGCCTTTTACAAGTGGGCAGGGTTTTGGCAGTGGTTAGGCAGGTTTTCTGTCGCATTAACATTATCTTAAACGTGTTCACCTACGTTGAACACATATGTAATAAAGATCCATTTAGCATCTAAAAGATCCAGCACATTTTGATGAGTGGAGCAAAGGGGGCCAGATCACTAAAAGAGCTAGACTGCTCATCATTATAAGACAGGTGCTAACCCATCACTGCCCTCATCAGTATGTTCTAATATCAATCCAGCTGAAGGCAGGACAATAGACCTGAGGAAAGCAGGACTTTAGAAGCCACTTAAATGCTTTTTTATGGTAAAGACAAATCCCCTTGTATAGTGATTTGCTAAATTTCCAAACTTTCCATACCGGACAATAAAAAAAAAATAAAATACAATGTGTTTACTCTAAAACACCCATTCACTAAATGGTTAATGCTGCAATCCAGTCACAAAGCTGAGGGTCTATACAATGTACATTCTGAAGTTTCAGTCCTTTAAAAACCTCAAAGAGGCCAAGTCTAAGAAACAAAGGGATCTTCTGAAATGGCTTAGAAACACATATATTCTTGTTTTGTAGATGTTGGTCTCCTTAGCATATTTGGCTTTAATGTTCAATACTTTAAAGATAAAAAATATGACTTCTATCATTCCTGTCTATTGTTTCTCTTGGGCCTGAAGCCCAGAAGAATAACAGATGGTTATCGGTCAAAAGAGTAACTAGGGAAACCAGGAAAGCTGCCCAAATTGCTATGGAGACCGTCATATATCTGTTCACTGTTCTATTGCTCATTACATCAGCTTTCTCGATCATGAAAAGGAGCTCTGAAATGTTTGCGGCGTATAAAGAAGTAGACGTCATTAACAATTTTCACTACATATACTGTATATACCGTGTTATGTCCAATAAAGAACTAGAATCCTGGTTTCTCAATGATGTTTGTCAATATCACCAGTCTGAGATGTGATAATAAACATAGTTGAAATGTGAAGATAACGGCAGTCATCGCCTGAACAAGACATAAATCGGCCAGGTGGCTGACAAAGACAATGTTATCTGTTTCATTGTCTTCCTGGAAAGTATGTGGTAGAATGAAAGAATTATCGTCCGGTGACATACCAAACACACAACACAGGATATGATAGAACAGATTTTTGTCTGTGAATAGTAATTTATATTTATCAATTACACTCTGCCAGTTTTTATTCTGCAGATAAAGACAAGTCATACAAATATTCATGGGTGATAACTTAGACCAAAAAACTGATGGCACTCCCAACATGCAGTCTAAACAGGTGGAAAACTGAACGTGACATATAATAACAAAAAAAGACCATTGCACTGTGTAATGTTAAAGCATGTAGACCATGACTGTAAGAATATAGATATGCATTGCTGCTTAAGGAAATCTAGGAAATCTTTAGACATTTAGCATACAAAAATGGCCATTTCTATATCTGCCCAGTAGCCGCGTCAAGGCATATCTCGTAATACTAGGCACCTACTCTGAACTAAAACTTGTCTCTGGGTTAAAAACATCCATGTGTCTGGGCAAGTAGTAACCTACTACTACAGAAAAAAATCACCTATGGTTAATGGGGAAGGGGCGCACAGTCAGAGGGCATGACTCCATAGTGTAGATCAATGAGTCATGCCCTCTGATTGTGCACCCCTCCCCCATTAGCCACAGGTGATTTTATTCTCTAGTAGCAAGTTCCTACTTGCCCAAACACATGGAGGTTTTTAACCCAGAGAGAAGTGTTAGAGTAGGTACCCAGTGTTACGAGATATGCCTTGAAGCGACTACTGGGCAGATATAAAGATGGCCATTTTTGTATCCCAAATATCTAAATTGTTTTTCTTAGATTTCCTTTAGAAGTAATGCATGTCTATATTCCTACATTCATGGTTTGCATGTTTTAGCATTTCAGAGTGCAACTATCTTTTTTTATGATAACCAAAAACTAGTGGTCTGTGAAAACTAGTGCCTCGAGGTCAGGTATCACAGGGTATAAAGCTGGCTAACATTACATATGGGCGGAGGAGAGATCCTAATAGCAAAATAAAACAATGGAGGTTATGATTTTAAAAATAAACAGGTAAAAGAACCCAAATGTTTGCCTGTGCATACACTAGCAGCCATTATCTATGGACATTTACTCTTAAAGAGAACCTGTCACAAGGTTTTTCCCATATAAACTGCAGCCACCACCAGTAAACCCTTATATAGAGAATTCTATAATGCTGTATATAAGTCCCCAAGCCGATCTGTATAACACAAAAAACAGCTTTTATTGTTTTCACCTGTGGGGTGGTCTGGTCCGATGGGCGTCACTGGTCTTGATTCAAAGCCTCATGTCTGCTTGCGATCACCGTCCTCCTCGCTTGCTTTATGTGAATGATGCATCCCATATCATCCACTCAGTGTCATCCACCATGCTCCTGCTCATGTGCACTTCTCTATGCCCTGCTGAGGGCAGAGCAAGTATTGTAGTGCGCATGCACAGGTGTCATTTGCTGCAGCAGGTAAGAGAGAAGTGCATGCGCGCTGGAGCGCAATAGAGGACACTGTGTCGATGACGTAGGAAGCGTCATCCACATGGAGCAGGGAAAGGTCAGTGATCAAATACAAGAGCAGGGACTAAAACTTAACATTTAATTTAACAATTAAAATGGAATATTAAAGTGCAGTGCATTATACAAAAAACAAGGTGCCAAAAGGACAATAATAAGGAAAAATCTCACCCGATCTTTTTGCACAGGCAAGGATAAGCACCAATCAGTAGGAGAGGAAATACAGGCTGGAATAGAAGGGTCAGCAGTCGGGTTGTCATGTTTCAGCCCCTGTCGTGCCCCGTAGATAAACTTCCGCCCTGACAAGGGAGCACCCTAGTAAGCTGTCTGCCCCACAACCTCATCAAAAGAAACGCCCCCTCGATGCGTTTCCCTCTCAGTAAAGAGAGTTCATCAGGGGAGAGAAAAATATATATCAACCTCCAGGGGCAGGGATTGGTACAAATAATACAAGTTAAAAAAACCTGTGTGTGCAGAGATAGACGGTGGTACAGTGATCACAAGCAGAGAGGAGGCACTGGATCAAGAACTGAGATGCCCATCGGACCCGACCGCCTTGCAGGTGAGTATAATAAAGGGTCTTTTTATGTTATATAGAGCAGCCTGGGGACTTATATACAGTATTTTAGAGTGCTGTATATTAGGGCTTACTGATGATGGCTGAAGTTTATATGAAAAAAACCTGGTGATAGGTTCTCTTTAAAAAACAAGCATCAAGACAAAAGTCAAAGTGTCCCATGCATCAGTAAAGCAGTTATACAAAGATAGTAGAGAAATACATTAAGAAGGAAACTACCGCTTTTCATATTTCAAAACAGTCTCCACTGTCTCAGAACTCATGTCACAAAATGGGCAGGGTTTAGTGAAAACCCCTTCCAAAATTGAACTTTTAAGGGTGGGGATCAATTTTTTAATTTTTGCATTCCGAATTTTGCAGGTATGCTACTTTCTCTGCGTGGTACTTTGTCACTAACGGATGTGTACTGAATACACAGCTGGGAATATAAGAGGCTCTACCTGGAGTATTAATGTAATTTGCTTTTATTTTAACAAACACTAAAATAAAAAACAGAGCCAAAGAAATAAATAGAACTTTATAAAAAGTTCCCAAACAATTAAATTATAAATATAGCAAAAAGGCAATGGTATTTACCAGCCAAGGTCGAGAAACAAATGCACAAGCAGGATGTAGCAGATCCCTTAATAAGTGGATATTAGAACTCAACAGAGATGAAGCTTGGAATAGGACACAAGTCACACAAATCTGAAGTAGAGATGAGCGAACCTTTCACAGTTCGGTTTGCCTAGCCTTACCGAATAAATGCTACGTTCGCCAAACCGAACTCCAAATGTTTTCAAACGTTTTTGAACATCATTGGATTCAATGGGACGCCAAACGTAAGGAAGAGAACACACGTTCATTTCCCTATAATGTGTTTGCACAGCAAGGAAGTATGGTCCATGCAACACGAAGGATGTGGACTGGCATTTTAATTTTTAAAAGTGATCACATAGTAACCGTGCCTTTTTTGCAGTGCATCCAGGCCGGGATAGTGCCCTAGAACTTTCTGTCAACCAGGTTGATCCATGCAATGCACATGTGATGTCACCCAGGCATAGTGCTGCCACCAGGTTTGCACCGTTATTGCACACATCCTTCCCTGGCTCCAGGTTCAGTGGAGACAGCCATTAATCACAGGATGTTGCATGACATTTTCATTTTAAAAAATCAAGAGATGCACTAGTGACAGGCATAGGTTTCTTGCTTTCAGAACACTGGCAATACAGACAAAAGACAATTTGGAGATTCATCTTAGAGTCTTGAGATTAAAAACATTTCAGGCAGACAGCACTACAGTGGCATCAGTTGCCCCTCCCCCATTTCCCCATAATGTCTTTGCACAGCAGGGTAGTGTGGTCTATGCAACACACAGTAAGTGGGCTGGCATTTAAATTTTTAAAAATAAAGAGATGCATGAGTAACAAGCATAGGCTTCTTGCTCCCAGAACCCTGGCAATACAGACAATAGACAATTTGCAGACCCATCTTGGAGTCTTGAGAATAAAAACCTTACAGGCAGACAGCAGGACATTGGCATCAATTGCCCCACCCACACCCATTTTCCCTAGTGTGTTTGCACACCAGGGAAGTATGTTCCTTGCAACACATAGTATGTGGGCTGGCATTTTCATTTTAAAAAATCAAGAGATGCATGAGTGACAGGCATATGCCTTTTGCTCCCAGAACCCTGGCACTACAGACAATACACAACTTGGAGACCCATATTGGAGTCTTGACATCTAAATACATTGCTGGCAGACAGCAGAACAGCAACATCAATCCCCCCCATTTCCTCATAGTGTGTTTGCACACCAAGGAAGTGTGCTCCATGCAACACACAGGATGTGGGCTGGTATTTTTATTTTAAAAAATCAAGAGATGCATGAGGGACAGGCATAGGACTCTTCCTCCCGGAACTCTAGCACTACAGGCAAAACACAACTTGGAGACCCATATTGGAGTCTTTGACATTTTAAAACATTGCAGGCAGACAGCAGGACAGCAGCATCAATTTCCCCCGATTTTTCATTATGTGTTTGCACACCAGGGAGATATGGTTCATGCAACACAGAGGATGTGGCCTCAGTGTCTCACATCGGTCAAAAACACCAGGCATGGTCACTTCCATAACAGCTGATGGGCTCTCACTCACCCTGACTGTAACGGGTAAACAAATGGAGATTCTGCACTTGGAGACCTGTGTGAGAACAGTTTCGAAGGTGACACTGGAGGAGTAAGAAGCAGTAGATGTGGTTGATTTGGCAGCCGGTGTTTACAACTTTGACAGATAATGAAACTTGGGTCATTCTTTGAAAACCAGAGAACCAAAGGACTAAACGTGCATGCACGTTTAGTCCTTTGGTTCTCTGGTTTTCAATATATATGTCAAGGACGTGCTTCAGCGGCCGCATGATAACCGCATATGTGTTTCCACGACAGCGGATTCTTCTATTTGGGTCATTCTTTGTGGTCTCAAAAAAGGCCTAAGCTAGGCATTCCAACAAACTGCAAACCCGCTACCACTGTTGGCCACAGCCAGAGTTATGGCAAAGTATGCAGTGCTTCTCATGGTTGTGTGCCGCCCCCACATCAGTAGCAGCTGGGCTGCTCGGATCTGGATCCGCAGTGAGGCTCGAGGGATTCTCCGGGCCCAGGGGTCACGCGGACACTTAAAAAAAAGGGACGTATTTGTACGGGAATTGCCCCGGAGACCGGTTACTCTGTGCTGGGGATGGTGATGGCAGGGGCCGGCGCGCCTGGTCAAACCAGAGAATCTCAGTTTACTCACAATTAAATGAATCAGACAAGTCCAATGGTTAACCAAGGTGCTGGTGGCCGGCCGCCGTGGCTGGGTATATTCTGGTCCCTCACCCGGGGTGATGTGTCACTTTCCTCTGCACTGTGTTTTTGATGTGGTGGACTTACCGGTGTGGATCACAGGAGTCCGCTCCCGGTACTTCTGTTGGGAGTCTTGCCCGCTGACGCTGACCCGTGGGATCTACCGGGCCCTGGCGGATGCCCTATCCCTCTCGGTGGGCGGTTGTCTGCTTTTGGGACTTTGGTTGGGACAGGACCTCTAATCTTGCCCTCAATTGGTTAATTAGCTAGGTCGTTGGTTCCGGTCCTGGCTTCAGGGTCCAAGTACCCCCTCTGTACATGGTTTCCAGGTCGGGTCTCCAGTGTCGGTACCGGCGGGCTCCAACCCTGTCCCGGTCCACCTCGGATCTCCGGCTGCCATCTTCCCATCTCCTGTCAGGCACGGGCCACTGTCTGCCACCTAGCCAATACGCCGGGGGCCCCAACCCCGACATCTCTGCTCTCTGAACTTGAGCTTTACTTTCTCCTCCTGCTCCACTCCACTCCAATCTCAAGCTCCACACCACTCAACTTGAAACTCAACTGAAAACTGACTCTAGACCCCTAGGTGGGCGTTCTCCATCCGCCTGGTCCTGCCCACTGATGTGCCTTTCCTACCCTGGGGGGGTGACTTGGATTTGTTTGGCTTGGTGTAACCCTGTGAGGGAAGGTGTTGTGCGGGGGCCTACTCTGTGTGACCACCTGGGGGAGCCAGGGCACTACATGTTTGTATGGGAATTGACAATGTATCCTCGGCTTCCTCCCCCCCTCCTCCTACTCATCTGCTGAGTTACACAACTGCGTGCCTCTGAGTTCACTCCAAGTGGGATTCTACAACGTCATCATCAGGCTCTGTTTTGTCCCACTCTTCCTATTCCTGACCGAACATCTCATAACAGTATGTGTGCGCCTCAGATATGTGAGTCTCATCATCATCATCTCCACCCCCGAGGGTTAACGTCAGTTAACAATTGTCAGGATCCTGCTTGGACCCTACTTTGTCCAGGCCAGGATCCAACTGACAAAGATTTTGGGCATTGGTGCAGATGCTTTCCTTCTCTTGAGTCTGGAAATCTTTGGTACACACATCTGATGCCCATGGGATAGAATGTGTGAACAGCGCTGCAGACTTGCCCATGTGTGGTTCCCCACAGTCAGTTTGCCGGTTGGAGATTTGTCATGCGAGGGGAAACAAGTGTAATTGGGGTGGCACCTCTGAGGAATTAATTATTTGTGATCTTGAGGTGTAGGCAGAAGAGAAGCCACTTGATTCCATCCACTCTAGCACATGTTGTTTATCAGCTTCACTTGGAAGTTGAAATGATTACCAAGTTGCCACACAAAAAACATCTCATGATTCGTAACACCTGTGAGCTGTATCAAGACCTTCACAACTCTATTGTTGCAAAACATTCTGATGGCATTATTTAACCCCTTCAGCCCCGGGGCACTTTCCGTTTTTGCGTTTTTGTTTTTTGCTCCCCTTCTTCCGAGAGCCGTAACTTTTTTATTTTTCTGTCAATCTTGCCATATGAGGGCTTGTTTTTTGCGGGACAAGTTTTACTTTTAAATGAAACCATAAGTTTTACCATATGGTGTACTGGAAAACAGCAAAAAATTCCAAATGAGGAAAAATTGCAAAAAAAGTGTGATGGCACAATAGTTTTTGGGATGTTTTATTCACAGTGTTCACTATATGGTAAAACTGATGTGTGGGTATGATGCCTGAGGTCGGTGTGAGTTTGTAGACACCAAACATGTATAGGTTTACTTGTATGTAAGGGGTTAAAAAAATTCACAAGTTTGTCCAATAAAAGTGGCGCACGTTTTGCGCAATTTTCCGAAACACGAAGCGTTCTTATTTTTTGGGATCTATGGCTCAGTGACAGCTTATTTTTTGCGTCTCGAGCTGACGTCTCTAATGGTTCTAATAGTAATTTTTGCGCAGATGGTACGTTTTGATCGCCTGTTATTGCATTTTGCGTAAAACTTGCGGCGACCAAAAAACGTAATTTTGGCATTTGGAATTTTTTTGCCACTACGCCGTTTACCAATCAGATTAATTGATTTTATATTTTGATACATCGGGCATTTCTGAACGCGGCGATACCAAATATGTGTATATTTATTAACCCTTTAATTTTCAATGGGGAAAGGGGGGTGATTTGAACTTTTAGGTTTTTTGTTTTTTTTTTATTTTTTAAAACTTTTTTTACTTTTTTTTTATTTTACTAGTCCCCCTAGGGGGCTATAGCGATCAGCAATCCGATCGCTGATCTCTATCTGCTGATCACAGCTATACAGCTGTAAACAGCAGAAATAGTCACTTTCTTTTTCCCTCTGCTCCCGGCTGAGGAAAAACGAAAGTGAAACTTCGTAGCTGCAGGCGTCATCACATGACCCTGTGCTATGACGGCAACCACCGATAGTCACGTGATCACGCACGTGACTTCCGGTGGGGGCGGCGGTAAGTAAAAAACATGGCCGCGCGCATTTACATCTTGCTGACAGACTTTGGCAGCAAGATTTAAGGGGTTAATGGCCGCGGGTGGAAGCGATTCCACCCGCAGCTAGCAGGCACACATGTCAGCTGTTGAAAACAGCTGATATGTGTGCCGACCGCCGCCGCCTGCCCGCAGCAGGGGACGGGGCTTAACAGGACACGCTCCATGACGGATATATCTGTCCATGGTCGTGAAGGGGTTAAAGAATAATTTTGTAAGTTACTTAAAATTACAATGAGCACTGTTGGGACCATAATCTGGAAGTGGAAAGAACATCATTTCACCCTTTTCAGACAGAGGAGTGAAAAGACTTATCACAGGAGTTGTCCAATAATTTAATAATAATAATTAATAATAATAATTTTATTCATTTATATAGCGCTACTAATTCCACAGCGCTTTACATACATTGGCAACACTGTCCCCATTGGGGCTCACAATCTAGAGTCCCTATCTGTATGTCTTTCGAGTGTGGGAGGAAACCGGAGTACCCAGAGATAACCCACACAAACACAGGGAGAACATACAAACTCCTTGCAGATGTTGTCCTTGGTGGGATTTGAACCCAGGACCCCAGTGCTGGAAGACTGCAGTGCTAACCACTGAGCCACCGTGCCATCCAAGAGCCAAGAACCAAACGTGGAGAACGACAGAAAGACCTGGAATGAGTAGGTACAATTATTTCAATGAAAACAATAAGTAATGCACTCAAGCTCCATGGCCTGGAAAAAGAATGTTTAAACGAGTTTAAAATGTTCTCAACAACATTTAGACAACTCTATGAAATAATGGGAGAATATAGTCTGGTTATATGAGACCAAAGTTGAACTCTTTGGATGCCATAATAGACACCATGTTTGGCAGCCGAAAGTCATTGCGTGTCACCGCAAAAACACCATACTGACAATGAAAATTGGCGGAAGAAACATCATGGGTTGGGTTTCTTTTTTTAGCATATGCTAGTGGCTGTACCAACACATTCTTGATAAAAATCTGATGCCATCGACCAGTATGATGAAGACGAAATGAGGTTGAACATTTCAGACAATGATCCCAAACACACAGCCAAGGAAACCCTCAGTGGGTTTCAGAAAAGAAAATAATGCTGTTAGAATGGCCCAGCCAATCACCATACCTGAATCCAATACAAAATTTATAAAAGGAACTAAAGCTGATATAAGGAGCCCACAAAATCTTTAGGATTTAATGAATGTGTGGAAGATGGGCCAAAATCACACCTGACCAATGCATGCTATTAGTTTCTCCATATAGGACCAGTTTTATAACTGTCTTCACCAACAAAGGATTTTGTACTAAGTATTAAATACATTTCAGTAAGGTGTTCAATACTTTTTCCCTGTCATTTCTCATTATTACACATCACTAAATTTATGCACAGCTATGGTTTGATTTCTTTGCCTATGGGGATTGGATTGGTTGTTACTGACATCTGATGAGAATTTTATGTCAATAGCACCTTTACAAATCTATTTACTTAGAAAATAGGTGATGTGTTCAATACTTTTTTAACGCACTGTATGTCGAAAACCAGGAGATTCTTTTTATTGACAATTTCTCAAACTGAATCAATTTTGAAAATCACAAGATCGACATGTTAGTAATATGCAAATTATGAAAAAATAGAAACAAATGAAATACCTGTACCACTGGTTCCACAACCAAATCAAGCTATTAGTTTACTTGGAATGAAGGCTAGAGGGGCCCTGCTACTGTACATTAAGCTACTTTGCTTTGATTTTCAAATTTAAAAGATTTTGTACTTATTGGACAGAGCTTTAAAGAGAAATAATCCACTTTAACATACAGCTCTGTAAACCAAATAATCTCAGCACTTCCTCCATAAACACCCAATTGACTCGGTCAAAAGCTCTTCAGTAGAGATGAGCGAACCGGTCCCGGTTCGGCTCGAGGTCGGTTCGCCGAACGGAGCTCCCGTTCGAGTTCGGCTCGTCGAACGTTCGACGAACCGAACTCGAACTACATAGGAAACAATGGCAGGCAATCACAAACACAGAAAAACACCTAGAAAACACCCTCAAAGGTGTCCAAAAGGTGACAAACAACTCACAACACATGGGAAAGTGACAAGGACATATACTCATGTGAAAACAAAAGAGCTGGACAAGGAAAAAGAGGAGGACACACAGATATATGAGTATATGCAAGGAAACATCGATTCCATTATTGTGCAACTTGAGCCCTGCTCATTTTAGGCTTCCAATCTGGATAAATTGCCTGAGCTCGCCACGTACGCCTTGGGGATCTTGTCATGTCCTGCAGCCAGCGTTCTCTCGGAACCTGTCTTCAGTGCTGCTGGTGGTCTGCTGGCAGATAAGCACACGCGTCTGTCCACTGACAATGTGGACATGGCTCTCAGAGGACTTTTCTTCCCCTGGGTCAGCCAGGGGACGGGAAAGGCACGCGTATTTTTGAGAGTGCTTCATGCAAAGCATCTTTTTCTTTTTCAAAAGGGGGCTCAACCGATGCCAGTCAAGTGGGGTGTGTGTGGCCCAGTTAGTGGCAACGAAGGAGACTGTGGTTGGAGTCCCCTCGCTGTGTCTCTAAAAGAACCAAGATGAACAAGTCATGGCTCTCAGAGGACTTTTCTTCCCCTGGGTCAGCCAGGGGACGGGAAAGGCACGCGTATTTTTGAGAGTGCTTCATGCAAAGCATCTTTTTCTTTTTCAAAAGGGGGCTCAACCGATGCCAGTCAAGTGGGGTGTGTGTGGCCCAGTTAGTGGCAACGAAGGAGACTGTGGTTGGAGTCCCCTCGCTGTGTCTCTAAAAGAACCAAGATGAACAAGTCATGGCTCTCAGAGGACTTTTCTTCCCCTGGGTCAGCCAGGGGACGGGAAAGGCACGCGTATTTTTGAGAGTGCTTCATGCAAAGCATCTTTTTCTTTTTCAAAAGGGGGCTCAACCGATGCCAGTCAAGTGGGGTGTGTGTGGCCCAGTTAGTGGAAACGAGGGAGACTGTGGTTGGAGTCCCCTCGCTGTGTCTCTAAAAGAACCAAGATGAACAAGTCATGGCTCTCAGAGGACTTTTCTTCCCCTGGGTCAGCCAGGGGACGGGAAAGGCACGCGTATTTTTGAGAGTGCTTCATGCAAAGCATCTTTTTCTTTTTCAAAAGGGGGCTCAACCGATGCCAGTCAAGTGGGGTGTGTGTGGCCCAGTTAGTGGAAACGAGGGAGACTGTGGTTGGAGTCCCCTCGCTGTGTCTCTAAAAGAACCAAGATGAACAAGTCATGGCTCTCAGAGGACTTTTCTTCCCCTGGGTCAGCCAGGGGACGGGAAAGGCACGCGTATTTTTGAGAGTGCTTCATGCAAAGCATCTTTTTCTTTTTCAAAAGGGGGCTCAACCGATGCCAGTCAAGTGGGGTGTGTGTGGCCCAGTTAGTGGAAACGAGGGAGACTGTGGTTGGAGTCCCCTCGCTGTGTTTCTAAAAGACCCAAAATGAACAAATCATGGCTCTCAGAGGACTTTTCTTCCCCTGGGTCAGCCAGGGGACGGGAAAGGCACGTGTATTTTTGAGAGTGCTTCATGCAAAGCATCTTTTTCTTTTTCAAAAGGGGGCTCAACCGATGCCAGTCAAGTGGGGTGTGTGTGGCCCAGTTAGTGGAAACGAGGGAGACTGTGGTTGGAGTCCCCTCGCTGTGTTTCTAAAAGACCCAAAATGAACAAATCATGGCTCTCAGAGGACTTTTCTTCCCCTGGGTCAGCCAGGGGACGGGAAAGGCACGCGTATTTTTGAGAGTGCTTCATGCAAAGCATCTTTTTCTTTTTCAAAAGGGGGCTCAACCGATGCCAGTCAAGTGGGGTGTGTGTGGCCCAGTTAGTGGAAACGAGGGAGACTGTGGTTGGAGTCCCCTCGCTGTGTCTCTAAAAGAACCAAGATGAACAAGTCATGGCTCTCAGAGGACTTTTCTTCCCCTGGGTCAGCCAGGGGACGGGAAAGGCACGCGTATTTTTGAGAGTGCTTCATGCAAAGCATCTTTTTCTTTTTCAAAAGGGGGCTCAACCGATGCCAGTCAAGTGGGGTGTGTGTGGCCCAGTTAGTGGAAACGAGGGAGACTGTGGTTGGAGTCCCCTCGCTGTGTTTCTAAAAGACCCAAAATGAACAAATCATGGCTCTCAGAGGACTTTTCTTCCCCTGGGTCAGCCAGGGGACGGGAAAGGCTCGCGTATTTTTGAGAGTGCTTCATGCAAAGCATCTTTTTCTTTTTCAAAAGGGGGCTCAACCGATGCCAGTCAAGTGGGGTGTGTGTGGCCCAGTTAGTGGAAACGAGGGAGACTGTGGTTGGAGTCCCCTCGCTGTGTTTCTAAAAGACCCAAAATGAACAAGTCATGGCTCTCAGAGGACTTTTCTTCCCCTGGGTCAGCCAGGGGACGGGAAAGGCACGCGTATTTTTGAGAGTGCTTCATGCAAAGCATCTTTTTCTTTTTCAAAAGGGGGCTCAACCGATGCCAGTCAAGTGGGGTGTGTGTGGCCCAGTTAGTGGAAACGAGGGAGACTGTGGTTGGAGTCCCCTCGCTGTGTCTCTAAAAGAACCAAGATGAACAAGTCATGGCTCTCAGAGGACTTTTCTTCCCCTGGGTCAGTCAGGGGACGGGAAAGGCACGCGTATTTTTGAGAGTGCTTCATGCAAAGCATCTTTTTCTTTTTCAAAAGGGGGCTCAACCGATGCCAGTCAAGTGGGGTGTGTGTGGCCCAGTTAGTGGAAACGAGGGAGACTGTGGTTGGAGTCCCCTCGCTGTGTCTCTAAAAGAACCAAGATGAACAAGTCATGGCTCTCAGAGGACTTTTCTTCCCCTGGGTCAGCCAGGGGACGGGAAAGGCACGCGTATTTTTGAGAGTGCTTCATGCAAAGCATCTTTTTCTTTTTCAAAAGGGGGCTCAACCGATGCCAGTCAAGTGGGGTGTGTGTGGCCCAGTTAGTGGAAACGAGGGAGACTGTGGTTGGAGTCCCCTCGCTGTGTCTCTAAAAGAACCAAGATGAACAAGTCATGGCTCTCAGAGGACTTTTCTTCCCCTGGGTCAGCCAGGGGACGGGAAAGGCACGCGTATTTTTGAGAGTGCTTCATGCAAAGCATCTTTTTCTTTTTCAAAAGGGGGCTCAACCGATGCCAGTCAAGTGGGGTGTGTTTGGCCCAGTTAGTGGAAACGAGGGAGACTGTGGTTGGAGTCCCCTCGCTGTGTTTCTAAAAGACCCAAAATGAACAAATCATGGCTCTCAGAGGACTTTTCTTCCCCTGGGTCAGCCAGGGGACGGGAAAGGCACGCGTATTTTTGAGAGTGCTTCATGCAAAGCATCTTTTTCTTTTTCAAAAGGGGGCTCAACCGATGACAGTCAAGTGGGGTGTGTGTGGCCCAGTTAGTGGAAACGAGGGAGACTGTGGTTGGAGTCCCCTCGCTGTGTCTCTAAAAGAACCAAGATGAACAAGTCATGGCTCTCAGAGGACTTTTCTTCCCCTGGGTAAGCCAGGGGACGGGAAAGGCACGCGTATTTTTGAGAGTGCTTCATGCAAAGCATCTTTTTCTTTTTCAAAAGGGGGCTCAACCGATGCCAGTCAAGTGGGGTGTGTGTGGCCCAGTTAGTGGAAACGAGGGAGACTGTGGTTGGAGTCCCCTCGCTGTGTTTTACATGCTTTTAGAAGGGCATGACATGGCTTGGAGGTTGACTTTCATCATCTGCAAACTGTTGGCTACCAAAATGCTGCCTTTCCAACAAATGTGGTTATAGACAATGAGGAACATACTGATGAAGATGAGACGCAGATACCCGATTGGGATGACAACTTAAATATTCGGTCAGGGCAAGAAGAGGCTCTGTCTGAGGGGGAGGGGAGTGCAAACACAACAATTGATGATGAAGTCCTAGATCCCACCTACTGTCAACCCACAGTCAGACACTCGAGGAGGTCAACAGAGGCGGTGGAGGAGGATGCAACCGACGTCGAAGTAACCTTGCGCCTTCCTGGACACAGTCGGAGCACTGGTAGCACGTCTACAACTGCATCCTCAGCCAACACTCTGCCTCTGAGCATTATTCGGGGTGGATCAACAGGTCGCATGGCCTCTAAGCCTTGCCTAGCCTGGTCCTTTTTTGACATAAAAAAAGATCGCCCTAATTATGTGATCTGTAACATTTGGCATGGTTATCTTAGTAGAGGTCAAAACCTCAGCAGTTTGACAACTTCTTCCATGAATCGTCACATGAATAAATATCATATGGCCTGGTGGGAAGCTCACCGTGCTGCAATGCGGCCTAGCGGAGCCAACCATCCACCGCCTGCCCCTTCCAGTGCATCCGCGCGCTCGTCATCTTCTAGGACTGTGGGGACAGCTGTCACACCTGTTTTTCCACCCACAACTTCCACCACTGTAACCGCAACAGGCAGTTTGCTTGGTAGGTCGTCAGTTGGTTTGGAAGGGGAAACAAGTGATTGTGTACAGCTCTCTCAAACATCGATAGCACCAACGTTGGATGAAGGCAACATCATGTCTCCGCCTGCACTTTCCTCACAAACCTGCATTTTTCCAGGGACACCCTACTCAACACCGTCTACACACAGCAGCCAGATCTCTGTCCCTCAGATGTGGTCAAATAAAAGGCCACTTCCTGCGACCCATGACAAAGCTAAGAGGTTGACTCTATCCCTCTGTAAGCTGTTGGCTACCGAAATGCTGCCTTTCCGCCTAGTGGACACACAGGATTTTAGAGACCTTATGTCTGTCGCTGTGCCCCAGTACCAGATGCCTAGTCGCCACTACTTCTCTAAGAAAGGTGTGCCCGCGCTACACCAGCATGTCACACACAACATCACCGCTTCCTTGAGAAACTCTGTGTGTGAACGGGTGCATTTCACCACCGATACTTGGACCAGTAAGCATGGACAGGGACGTTACATGTCGCTGACTGGCCACTGGGTAACTATGGTGATAGATGGTGAAGGGTCTGCTGCACAAGTCTTGCCGTCCACACGACTTGTGTGTCAATCCTCTGTCTGTCCAAGTTCCGCCACTGCTTCTGCATCCTCCACCTCATCTGGGTCCTCCACCTCCACCCCAAGCCTGCCTGGTCAGGCCACCAGCGTTCTCACTGCGCAGAAGGAATCACGCAACCCTCATTACTATGCTGGCAGCAGAGCGCAACGGCATCAGGCGGTCTTTAGCTTGACATGTCTTGGGAATAAGAGTCACACAGCTGAGGAGTTGTGGTCAGCTCTGCGGTCCGAGTTTCATAAATGGTTGTCTCCACTCAACCTGCAGCCTGGTAAGGCCGTGTGCGACAATGCTGCAAACCTGGGTGCGGCCCTTCGCCTGGGCAAGGTGACACACGTACCTTGTATGGCTCACGTGTTGAACCTTGTCGTCCAGCAATTTTTAACACACTATCCCGGCCTAGATGGCCTTCTGAACAGGGCACGAAAACTGTCTGCTCACTTCCGCCGTTCAAGCGCCGCAGCTGATCGACTTGCATCGCTCCAGAAGTCTTTCGGCCTGACGGTTCATCGCCTGAAATGCGATGTGGCAACACGCTGGAATTCAACTCTCCACATGTTACAGCGACTGTGGCAGCACCGCAGAGCCATGGTGCAATACGTCATGACGTATAGCCTGGGCCAACGAGATGCAGAGGTGGGGCAGATCACCCTGATGGAGTGATCTCAGATCAAGGACCTATGCACCCTTCTGCACAGTTTCGACATGGCGACGAATATGTTTAGCGCTGACAATGCCATTATCATCATGACGATTCCAGTCATTTACATGCTGGAGCACACGCTAAACACTATTCGGAGTCAGGGGGTGGGACAACAGGAAGGGGAGGAACTACAGGAGGATTCATATGCGCAAGACACAACAACATCACCAAGGTCCAGACGTTCATCATCACCAACGCGGCAGGCATGGGACCATGGGGGACAGGGATCAACAAGGGCGCATGGTAGCAGGAGAGATGTTGAGGAAGGTGCAGGAGGACATGAAGATATGGAGGACGAACTGTCCATGGACATGGAAGACTCAGCAGATGAGGGGGAGCTTGGTCAAATTTCAGTTGAAAGAGGTTGGGGGGAGATGTCAGAGGAAGAAAGAACGGTTAGCACCTCTATGCCACAAACACAGCGTGGACTTGGTCCGCATGGCTGCGCAAGACACATGAGTGCCTTCTTGTTGCACTACCTCCAACATGACCCTCGTATTGTCAAAATTAGAAGTGATGATGAGTACTAGCTTGCCACACTATTAGATCCCCGGTACAAGTCCAAATTTTGTGACATAATTCCACCCATAGAAAGGGACGCACGTATGCAGGAGTATCAGCAGAAGCTGTTACTCGATCTTAGCTCGGCTTTTCCACCAAACAACCGTGCAGGTGAAGGGAGTGATTCTTCCAGTTGGAACTTGACAAACATGGGACGGCCTCGTCATCTTCAACAGTCTACCCGTACCAGTAGGACCGGATCTGGTGCTGGTAACAGCAATTTTATGGAATCTTTTAATAATTTTTTTAGACCCTCCTTTGCAAGGCCACCAGAGACAACAAGTCTGACACATAGTCAACGGATGGAGAGGATGATACAGGAGTATCTCCAAATGAACATCGATGCAATGACTTTTCAAATGGAGCCTTGCTCCTTTTGGGCTTCAAATCTAGAAAAATGTCCAGAGCTCTCCAGTTACGCCTTGAAGATTTTGTCGTGTCCAGCTGCCAGCATTGTCTCTGAACGTGTCTTCAGTGCTGCTGGGTGTGTGCTGACAGATAAGCGCACGCGTCTGTCCAGTGACAATGTGGACAGACTGACGTTCATCAAAATGAACAAGTCATGGATCCAGAATGAATTTACTACCCCTGTGTCATCCTGGGGAGAGTAAATGCTTGTGGATTTGGAATGTGCTTGATGCAAATCAAAACATCCTGTTTGCAACTAGGGCACAAGTGCTGCCACTGAATGGGTGAGTGTGTGTGGGGCACAATTTTTGGAAAAAGGGAGGCTCCGCTTGGAGTAACCCTTGCTTACATTGTTTTTAAAAGGAGACAAGATGACCAAGTCATGGTTCAGCAAAGACTTTATCTACCTACCCCGGTGTCATGCTGGGGACGGTTAATTATGGCGTATTTTTGAATGTGCTTGATGCAAATCAAAACATCCTGTTTGCAGCTATGGCACAAGTGCTGCCACTGATGGGGTGTCTGTGTGCCCAATTTTTGGAAAAAAGGTAGACTCCGCTTGGAGTAACCCTTGCTTGCTGTGTTTTTTAAAAATGATACAAGATGAACAGATCTGAAGGCAAGATGAAGGCAACATCATGTCTCCGCCTGCACTTTCCTCACAAACCTGCATTTTTCCAGGGACACCCTACTCAACACCGTCTACACACAGCAGCCAGATCTCTGTCCCTCAGATGTGGTCAAATAAAAGGCCACTTCCTGCGACCCATGACAAAGCTAAGAGGTTGACTCTATCCCTCTGTAAGCTGTTGGCTACCGAAATGCTGCCTTTCCGCATGGTGGACACACAGGTATTTAGAGACCTTATGTCTGTCACTGTGCCCCAGTACCAGATGCCCAGTCGCCACTACTTCTCTAAGAAAGGTGTGCCTGCGCTACACCAGCATGTCGCACACAACATCACCGCTTCCTTGAGAAACTCTGTGTGTGAACAGGTGCATTTCACCACCGATACTTGGACCAGTAAGCATGGATAGGGACGCTACATGTCGCTGACTGGGCACTGGCAAACTATGGTGAGAGATGGAGAAGGGTCTGCTGTACAAGTCTTGCCGTCCCCACGAGTTGTTTCAATCCTTGTTCTGTATGTAGAAGTTAATACACTGCTTCTGCCTCTTCAACCTCGTGTGGGTCCTCCACCTTGGCGCAAACCCTGTGTGGTCAGGCCACCCTTCCTTGCAACTGCGCACAAGGACTACCACACACCTCCTTACTATGCTGGCAGCAGAGCTCAATGCCATCAGGCGGTCAAAGTTTTACTTTGAAATGTATGGGAAATGTGAGTCACACCGCTATTCCAGAGAATAGTAGTCAGGCAGGGTCAAAACATTAATTGAGGAACAGGAACAGAATGGGACGGCCATGACTTAATCAGAAAACAAGCAGAGGTGAAATGCGGATCGGCCAACAAGGTACATAAACAGCAAGCAGGAAAAGTAGTCAGGTAACAAGCACACAAAATCATAAAACTGAACTGGGGGTAAAATTAACCAGAGGTTCATAGCTATGTCTGGCAGTGGTCTGCAGACAGGATGGGCATAAAAAAGGGTGTGGTGTCTTCACATTGGTTGTAGCTGAATGATGGTATTTCATCTGTGAGATACCCACCAGCTACATTCAGCCAGAGATTCTGCATCTGTCAAGGTAATGCAGCCCAGTGGGTGAGCATAACCTGCGTCCACCTGCGCCGCTGGCATCGACTCCTCTCCCATCATCAGCACTATGCATGAAAGGAACACGTTGTCACCTGGCGACTGGAGTACAAATTGCCGGAGCGGACTCCGTTGGTGACTTAACAGCCGTGTGCGGCAATGATGCAAACCTGGCTGCGGGCCATCCTCAGGGCAATGTGACACACGTGCCTTGTATGGCTCACGTGTTGAATCTGATTCTCCAGCAATTTTTAAAACACCATCACGGCCTACATGGCCTTGTGCAGCGTGCACGCTCGCTATGTGCTCACTTCCATCGTGCGCACACAGCAGCTCCACAACTTTCATCACTCCGGAAGTCTTAGGGTCTGGCAGTTAAACGCCGGAAATGCGATGTTCCGACATGCAGGAATTGGAATCTGCACATGTTGCAGCGTGTGTGGCAGCACCGCAGAGCCCTGGTGAAATACGGTATGACATATAGCCTGGGATAACTTGATCAAGAGGTGATGCAGATCACGCTGCTGGAGTGGTGTCAGATCAAGGACCTATGCACCCTGCTACACAGTTCACAAATGTCGACGAAGATGTTTAGCACTGGCAATGTCATTCTCAGCGTGACAATTCTGGTCATCTACATGATGGAGCACACTGTAATTATTATTCGGAGTCAGGTGTTGGGACAAGAGGAAGGGGAGGAAGTACAGGAGGAGTCATATGCGGAAGGGATAACAAGATCTACGAGGTCCAGATGGTCAGCGGCACCTATGCGGCAGTCATGGTGAGGGAGAGGGATTAACAAGGGCGCATAGTATCAGCAAAAAGTGTTGATGAAAGTGCAGGAGCCCATGAAGAAATGGAGGACGAACTGGCGATGGGCATGGAAGACTCAGCAGATGAGTGAGAGCTTGCTCACATTTCGGTTGTGCGAGGTTGTGGGTAGAGGGCAGAGGAAGGATGCACGATTCTCACCTCTCTGCCACCAACACACCAAGGACTTGGTCCTCCTGGATGCACAAGACACATGAGCGCCTTCTTGCTGCACTACCTACATAACCCTCGGATTGTATGAATTTGAAGTAATCCTGAATACTGGGTTGCCACACTGTTAGATCCCCGGTACAAGACAAAATTTGGCGAACTAATTCCTGCCATAGAAATAGACGCACGTATACAGGAGTATCTGCAGAATGTGGTACGCAATCTTAGATCTACTTTTCCACTAAACACCAGTGCTGCACAGAGTGAATCTCAACGCTTTGTCATGGATAGGAGGAAATGGTCTTTTACTTGTCCACATGGGAGGGACCGAGGGATGGCTGCTGTGCTGAGATGGCGTTGAGTACGGTGTCCCTGCACAGTTGCACTTTTGGTCATATCCCAAAATGAGTTGAAAAAGGACAGATGCTGTTGGAAAGGGGAACAGGTGTGTTGGAAAGGGGAAAAAAGTTTTGGTCCGTGGATTTGGTGGTTAAGCAACTGTAACATTTGCTGAAGAAACAACATCTGTTACAGTGGGACTGGCAGATTTGGATAAAGTGGTATATAATCTGTGACCGCTATATAACGAAAATTAATAAGAAAAGAAAGAGAAAGGTATATATCCCCATCAGCAGTCAGTGTCCACCGTGCTCCCAGTTGGAAAAGGAGAGGTTGGCAACTTGAAGGTTTGGTGGAGGATACAGAGCTGTGTGGCTATGAAACTAATAGTAGCCTGAACCAAGTTAGACGCCATTCGGATCTGGAGACTGTGAGCCCTGTTAGCGTCACAGGGTCCACATGCCCACCCAGCCCAGGAACTCCCTGTTAACAACACAGGGGCCATTGAGTACGCTGACCGTGTGCGTAGGGGCCACACCTGTGGACAGCAGGCGCATCAGCAGCAGCAGGCCTGTTAATGCCACTGGGCTGCACAAGCAGGACTGTTAGGACAGGAGCTGGTCTTAACCGTTCTGCGTTACCAACTGTGGTGGTGGCCTGCATCCACCACCCTATCCCTGCCTACCTCTGGCCTAAAGCCGCAATGGGTTCAACACATGGAGGTGTGCTCTTTCGGAGCATAATAGAAGACTGCGCACCTCCTTGTTGGCTCCAGCCCCTTTTATAACCTGGGTCCGCCCCAAACCAGGGTGAACCACAATGCACCTCCTGGAGACAAAAGTAGAGTGACACGTCATCAGTGGCATAACTAGCGTCCTATTTGGAAACGCAACTTCAATTATGACCTCATGGCTGCCATGACCCAAACACCTCACCAGTCATCATCTGACCATCAATAATGCGGTGACAAGTCATAGGTGTGGGCCTCTGCAAGCCATTTGGGAGGACACCTGATGCCCTGTGGTCTATATAGGACCCCCACATCAGGGCCAGGGCCAAAGAGTTCATTACCGGACCTAGTCTCTGATGCAGGAAGTGCCTGAGCATGCTCAGTAGCATGAAATACAGTCTCTGAAAAAAGACTATCAGCTTTAGCATGGTGTCTAGGCACAAAACAGGACTTAGACCCGGCACGGAATGCAAGCACCTGTGCAAAGAGGCTTTTCACACTTAGTGTGGGAGCATGCGCTGTATCCCGAAAAGAAGACTTAGCGTCAGGAATAACACAGTCAGGCTGAGCATACTCACTACGCGAAACACTGTAATTATGCTGCAGCTGGGGTACATCGGCACACGCATGCGCACTAGCTGACTCTCCACACTTAGACGTGGAGGGGAAATTTGTCTTGGAGATGCTGTCTATGAACAGAAGGAAAAGCTAAAGGAAGCCTGACTTTCTATCCCTCCGAATTATGAAATGCAGCAATGAATTCCATGAGTTTGCTATAACATTAGCGTATCAAAATGTGCATGAGGGTGTGATGTAGAGGTGCTAGAAATAGCTTGTCACCAGTGGGGCACTAATGGAATACAACAGCCAGTTCTATGATGCCACTAAATGGCAGTATTTTGTGCTATCATTATAGCTTATTAAAAACAGAGCAGGAGGGTGTCATGCAGAGGTGCTGCACATAGATTTGCAGTAGTGTGAATAGACAAAAGTACAATAGCCACGTTTAGGATACAACTAGGTACAGTGAGTGTTTGCTAGTATAATGGCTGAGTTTAAAAAAGTTTGAGTGTGCAATGCAGGCAGATGTCCTGCAAATAACGTTCCAATACTGTGAATTGACAAAAGTACAATAGCCACGTTTAGGATGCCACTAGGTACACTGAGTGTTTGCTAGTATAATGGCTGAGTTTAAAAAAGTTTGAGTGTGCAATGCAGGCAGACGTGCTGCAAATAACGTTCCAATACTGTGAATAGACAAAAGTACAATAGCCACGTTTAGGATGCCACTAGGTACACTGACTGTTTGCTAGTATAATGGCTTAGTTATAATGAGTTGGAGTGTGCAGAGGACAAGAGGGTACAGTGGCAGGATTGTGGTGCTCTGGGTAGAGGAATGGAAGCCTGCCTTTCTATTCCCTCCTAATGGTGAAATGCAGGGAGGAAATCCCTGACCTTGGCTACACAGACGCTGTTGCTGTTTGCAGGACCTGTCACCTATGGCTCTGACCCTGCCGGTTTGAGCCCTTAAAAGGACTGCTATAAAGTGCTCTCCCTAAGCTGTCTAACGCTGTGTATGCAGCGCATACAGCTGTATCGGCGATAGGACTCAGGAGGACGGAGCTGCGACAGTGATGTCTGACACCAAAGACGCAGAAGGCAGATAATGACGTCCTGGAAGAAAATGTCCGGTTTTATAATGCAGGGACATGTGACATGGACATCCTATCACACATGCCGTTGCTTCTCTGGCTCAAAGTCCACTTAGCTGTGTGTGTGTCTGGGATTGGCTGACATGCTGGCCCGCCCCACAAGACGCGCGCGCTTAGGGAAGGAAGACAAGAAAAAAAAAAAAAAAAATGGCGATCGCTATTATACAAACAGCAGTCATCTGAAGGCGCTGTTCACGCACACTATACACTGAAATGTGATAATAGTGTGATTCACAGAGTGACTTACACTATTACAGCAGAAACCAAGCTATGATTTAGCTTGTTTTTTGCTGCTAGAACCGTTCTCGAACGTTTCTAGAACTATCGAGCTTTTGCAAAAAGCTCGCGTTCTAGTTCGATCTAGAACATGCCCCAAAATCACTCGAGCCTAGAACTGGAGAACCACGAACCACGAACCGCGCTCAACTCTACTCTTCAGCATCCGTAGAAAGAAGCATTCAGGTCGTTTCAACCAATTTAGCTCTATGAACAAAGGTCAATACCTTAGTGGTATTGTTTCCTGCCTCCCTGCCCTCCCAGTCATAAAACCCGCCTGGTCTGGATGAATGATGTCCTCAAAAAAAAGGAGCTAATCTTGCTGCAAGTATCTTGGTTGAGTCTAAAGTCTACATTAAGCAGGGAGACAGGACAGTAAGTAGAACATTGCGAAGGATCTTTCCCCTCTTTATGTATGACCATGATGGTAGCAATTAACGCATCTTCAGGGAATGGCCCAGTAGGAAAAAATTGTATTGTCATGCTAGTGTGATGCCCCCTCACCTGCAGGTCACCTCAAGGTCTTCACGTGCTGGGAATCTTCCGGCAACAGGTATGTCAGGTTAACTGTAATAGGAATCGTGACGCCACTCTCGGTTTTGCGGTCAGGGGGTGACCGCCACTGCAGTTTAACGAGCGTCTGGGGCTGATGGTATGTGCAGTTAGATGATGTGGCCTCCCGAGAGTGAGGCTGGCCCCAGGGGTTCAAGTGTAAGTGCGTAGTACCACAGGTCGCAGAAGAACTCACACACAGTCCAGAAATGTCTTTCAGGGTTTTTACTCACTTTTTGCTGGTTGGTGAGATACCCGGGCGATGCTGAGATTATACCAGTTGGAACCAGGAATTCCTGCAGGCCGTTCTGAGGTTAGCCATTAACTCGCCTTCCTTGCACTTCTTTTGTTTCGGATAACCCCTCACTTGCAGTATTGTGGGATTCATCCAGGGAAAGTTGCTACTGCCTCTCCTTCCCTTTCTGGCCCATTTGCCGAGCAGCGTGGACCTGGTGAGATGGCTTCTGGCCCTATCTCCTTATGGGTCCCCCTGTTGCTGCTGTAGCTCGAGCTCTGTAACTTTGATGAGGAACCTCTAGTCCCCTCACCGGCAGGTTTAGCAGATCAGTAGATCGATATCTGGCTCTAGGGACCTGTTCCCTGTGCGTGCGTAGTTACCAGCAATCCCCGTACTCGACTGCCTCTCTTCAAGTGTCTTTCAGGCTGACTTTCTGGACACTGTACTCCCCCGCTAACAGCTACCACACAAGCAGGGTATGGCTAGCGTGGCTGTACATCTGCTTCCTTCAGCAACTTCTGTACACTCTGCCCCAGACTGGCTTGCTCCTCCTCCTTTCTGTCTGCCACTGCATCTAGCTCCCAGCCTCTCCACTGCACCCCTTGCTGAGAATTGAAAGTTAACCTCTTCAGGGCTACCCAAGGGTCCCCCCTAAAGGTGTGGGAGACCTGGTTGCTATGTGTCTGTATGTACACACCTCATCCTGGCCTTTTGGAATTACTTGGAAGCACTGTCCCAGCATGGGTGCAGTACTCTGTGGTGCCTGACCAGGTCAGGGGCGCCACACTAGCTACAAGGAAGTACCAAGCCAACGGTGAAAGGGAAGAGAAACCCGGTGTCTAGTGAAGGGGGAATGGTGACCCCTGACCAAACCTACTACTGGCCCTTGGCTTCCTTCACCACCATAGATAAGTTCCGCACCTATGCGCCGAGCCGGATACCTGACCCTAGTTGACCCTGAAATAGGACCTAGGTAGGGAACGGATGGGATGATCACTAAGTCAACCCCACTAAGGTCTAAAGAGCACACAGTGAATACAAATAGGGGGAGTGAACAAATAACATCTCCACATGACTCAGGGAGAGGAACTGCAACAACAAAGTTTCTCCAGATGATTCCAAGCCGACAGTTTGCACTGAATCCTTGTTAAAGGGATTAGACCTATCACCAGCACAGACTAGAAATAAATGAGGGATTTTAAGGAAAGACAGGGAAGTGCTGTTGAAAACAACTATCAGGGTGAGGAACTCCGCAGGGTCCTAAAGGGAACAGGATAAACCCCAAGCAGAGGAGATACATAAGATACCATATATACCAAGTAGGAATAATAGAAGTTCAGGGAGCAGTTTGCGCAATGAAATACTGTGACCTTCTATACCCGTTCAGACAGTACAGTCATAAAGTCCCCTAAAAAAAAACATAAAAAAAACCTTAAAAGTTCAAATCACCCACCCACCTTTTGCCCCATTGAAAATAAAACAAAAAAAACTCCAGAATTACGTTTTTTTTTGGTCTCTGCGTTATTGCATAAAAATTCAATAACAGGCGATCAAAACATTGTATCTACCCAAAAATGGTGTAATTAAAATTGTCAGACTCAAAAAATAAATCGTTCACTGAGTCCCAGATACTGAAAAATGAGAACGCTACGGGACTCGAAAAATGGCAACAAAAGCGCAATTCTTTTTTTTTCATAAACTTCTGATTTTTTTCTTACCACTTAGATAAAAGTAAAACTTTACATGTTTAGTATCAATGAACTCGTACCGAGCTGGAAAATCTTATTCCCAGGTCAGTTTTACCGTATAGTGAACATGGGAAATAAAAAATAATAAAAAATGAAATTGTATTGCACTTTTTTTGCAATTTCACTGCACTTGGAATTTTTTCCCTTTTTCTAGTACAATATGGGGCAGAATTAATAGTTTCATTCAATAGTGCAACTCATGCCACAAAAAAACAAGCCCTCGTATGGCTGTATTGACGGAAAAATAAAAAGTTATGGCTCTTGGAAAAAAGGGAAGAAGAAGCGAAAAATCTCTGGGGCATGAAGGGGTTAATGATTTTCAACTTGAATCTTTTATTGATATCCAAATGTGTCATTTAAATTTACCCTTAATTTTTTTGAGAAGTGTATTTTTCTTATTTCACTACTTTTGCAAACAGGAATAAACATTATTTTATATTTTTTATTACTGCATTCAGATATGCAAATGAAATAACATTTTAATTTTTTAATACAGTAGTTAGATGCAGAGGAAAAAAAAGTATTTTTGTGTATTTTTTATTACATTTTTGTATACTTCCAGGTACTTTATAAGCCCTGAAATTTACATACTACCCATGTTGTACAATATTCTGCAGTCCTCCATACAATGACACCATGATGTATACATACAGAGACTAAGAGGCCACAAGGGCTCAGCTAAGTGTTGCCCTCCAGTGAGAATGAAGGTGCTCATAGACTTTTCATTAAGACTATCTTCAATCTCCAAAATAAAGCTGTGCTGATTTGAACATTTCTGGCTTTTTGTTTCAACGCACCAATTCAGTGGGTTTTTTTTCAGTGCTGGAGTAGTGCTTTAAATATAAGTCCCATGTCCCCATGTGATATGCTCACCTTTACCTTTTACAGACACAGCTCCAATCCCGCAGTGCCATTTTGTGACTGTGACTTCTGACTGCCTGGAAAGTCAGAGGTGACATCATAAGCTCCCAATACAAGTCTATGAGAGCCATAATGAGGCTCTCATAGAGTTACATTACATTGTGACCTCCACTCCAGCAAGCACTCAAGATCACAAATCACAGGAGACACCAGAGCTGCTGCAATAGAAGATGAAAATAGCAGCAGCTGAGTATAAAAACTGGGTCAGGGGACTTAGATTTAAAGCACTACTCCAGCACTGAAAAAAAATCCACTGGAGTGTTGCTCTAAATATAAGTCCCTTGTCCCCATGTGATATACTCACCTTCACCTTTACAGACGTCGCTCCAATTCCGCAGTGTCATTTTGTGACTGTGACTTCTGACTGGCTGGAAAGTCAGAGGTGACATCATAAGCTCCCAATACAAGTCTATAAGAGCCATAATGAGGCTCTCATAGAGTTACATTAAATTGTGACCTCCGCTCCAGCAAGCACTGGAGATCACAAATCACAGGAGACCGACCGGAACTGCTGCAATAGAAGATGATGATAGCAATAGCTAAGTATAAAAACTGGGTCAGGGGACTTATATTTAAAGCAACACTCCAGTGGTTTTTTTTTCAGTGTTGGAGTAGGGCTTTAAATCTAAGTCCCTTGTCCCCATGTGATATACTCACCTTTCCAGTGGCTTTACCTTTTACTGATGTAGCTCTGATTCCGCTGCACCATTTTATGATTGTGACTTCTGATCAGCCAGAAAGTCAGAGGTACCGTCACAAGCTCCCAATACAAATTTCTGAAAAGCCAGGTCAAGACCAGAATGAGGCTCTCATAGAGTTACATTGAATTGTGACCTCCGCTTGAGCAAGCACTGGAGATCACAAATCACAGGAGACACCAGAGCTGCTGCAATAGAAGATGAAAATAGCAAAAGCTGAGTATAAAAACTGATCAGGGGACTTATATTTAAAGCATCATTCAAGTGGGGTTTTTTTTCAGTGGTGGAGTTGTGCTTTAAATCTAAGTCCCTTGTCCCCATGTGATGTTCTCACCTTCCGGTATCGTTACCTTTTACTGATACCACTCTGATTCCACAATGCCATTTTGTGACTGTGACTTCTGACTGGCCGGAAAGTCATAGGTTATGTCACAAGCTTCCAATACAACTCTATGACAGTAAAGGCGGCTTTACATGCAACGACATCGCTAGCGATGTTGCTCGTGAAAGCACCCGCCCCTGTCGTTTGTGCGTCACGGGCAAATCGCTGCCCGTGGCGCACAATATCGCTAGAAGCCGTCACACGTACTTACCTTCTTAGCGACATCGCTGTGACGCCGCACGAACCGCCCCCTTAGAAAAGAGGCTGTTTGCCGGCAAGTGAACAGCCTCTTTTCTAAGAGGGTGGTTCATGCGTCACACGGCAGGCGTCCAATACAAGCGGAGGGGCGGAGAGCAGCCGCATGGAAGTCATGCCCACCTTGTTGCAGGAGGACGCAGGTACGGTGTTGTTCGTCATTCTTGGGGTGTCACACGTAGCGATGTGTGCTGCCTCAGGAACGATGAACAACTTGCGTCCTGAAACAGCAACGACATTTTGAAAATAAACAACGTGTCACCGATCAGCGATTAGGTGAGTATTTCTGATCGTTAGCAGTCGCTTGTACGTGTCTGTAAAATAGTGAGTTTATGGAGATTGATTCATAGACTGGATTACATATATTCATAAATATATGTATATTATCGCCCATCCCTTTAAGGATGCCTGTGTGTTGGAAAATGCTAAACCAAGAGTTTGAGATGGTAAGAACCAAGCTCATCTGTTAGTCGTCCATCAAAGCCATCTGACATTGTTTGTCAAAGTTGTCAAAGTAGTGCTATATATTGTTTAGAATGTTGGGCTATGAGCTGAAATAGCTATGAGAAACGTTTTACTGTAAGTTACTGTTACACTGAGGTCAAAGCTCAGCGAGCCTCAAAGGGTTTCTATATATATATATATAGATTGAAGTAAGTCTTGTTACAGGTCTCTAGTGCGCAAGTACACTTATTTCGCGGGTAAAATGTACCACGTGACATGATGTAATGCTAAACCTAAATTAAGGATAGTTAGTTTTTGTGTTACCATGTAAAGAGATAAGGACAATCCAGAGGAGGGGTTTTGGGTTATAAAAGAAGCCCACACTTCAAAGGTAGTGGAGGAGGGAGGAGAAAGACGGACTCACCAACCCGACCAGACGATCTACAGACAGAGAGACGGCTTACTACATCACAGCTATGTAAGGCATATGAACTGTTATTTTTTCTATCTGTCTCCATCTATTAACTCAAGCCAAGACAGTTATTTTTCTCTAATGACTGTAACCCTCCAATTCTTATCTGAATAAATTCATAATATGTTTTTGACCTATCTTCGCTCCAATCATTATATACTGGCTATGCAGTTGTCGCCGTAAACCCATTATTTAACATTTGGCGAGCACCAGCCTGAATGATTGTGAAACACAGCTGTTTTCTGTGCAAGGTGATTTTTTTCACGCTGCCTATTATTGCAGAAGGACTCTTTTTTTTTCTCTCACGTCATTCCCTGCCTTTGTCCGAGAAGGGGGGTCTGTGGGGGTCAGTGAGTAAAACTTTCTGTCCAAGCTGCAGGCGAACGACGATACACTGTGTCCACATCAGAACCTAAGACAGGGTTAACGTGACAAAGCTGCACGGAGGTCGTATGTGCCAAAGCCATTCCAGGACCATCCATCCAACAGACGGTTGAAGCCATTCAAGGACAAGCATCACATACTGGTGAGAAATGGATTTTATTCATGATTATTTTAGTAACTGTCATGTAGAGTATTCTTTTGATCATACACATAGTGACGCACAGTTATGGTCAAATCTGTACCGGCAATGTGAACTTGAGAATCTTAAGCTAGATAAAAAGTTTTTTACTGTAAATCGGTTACAGAAAAAGATACAGAATGTATTGGGTATGGTATACACTTACAATTCCATGGTGGGTGGGGCACAGCCATATGCACGCACTATCTGTATGGTGACTGACACACCCATAACAACAGGCACGCCCAATACAACAGACACACACGTCACAGATTCAGAGACAACAGATTGTCCAAATTGTTCGATATTAGCAGAACATATCGAACATCTGGAGGATCAGTTGGAAACAAGAGCAGATTTAATATCAAAACTACGGAAAGATATTAAATATGTATCTGTTAATACGAGACAGAACAAGACAGATGCTTCCGCATCACCTGGTTCTGGTTCAGACATCCCGGACAGGCTGGATACGGCCGAGGACGAGAGTCTGAATGAGGGGGAACTTCGGAAAAAGAAGTTACATGATAAGGCCGCCCGTCTTAACATTAAAATCCATGACCAATTGATGAAAATCATTAAGGACATACCGAAATATGATGATAAAATGGACGCCTTCCATAATGCGGACATTTTTGAGTCACATTCCGATAAATATAATCTAACAAATGAACAGAGAAACAAGATTTACAGGGTATGGCTTCCCTCCCACATGGCAAAAAGGTTACAAGCAACACCTAGGACTGACGAACACAATGACCTGATCCATGACACAAAGGAAGATAGGCTGAGACAGTTAATTCTCTTTACCACAGGAGAGACTACCCCAACAGTCGAATTGTTAGAAAACCTTAAGACACACATACAGGAGGATCCATTTGTCTTTGTCGTTAAATTTGAACAGGCCTACAAAATGATAATGGAAATCGGATCTGATCAAGAACCGCCTTCCATGATCAAGGCCTTTGTTAAAAAGTTTAAATATTTGGACCCTGCTTCATTCGAAATAGCTTCTAGAATGGAAAGTCTACAAGAGGTCACGTCATTTATTGATAGAATACGTAGACGAATGAAGCAAAATCAGGTAAAATCAAAAATAGCCATGATAGAAGGGAACACTGACACATTAGTATCCCAGGAAAAACAGATCAAAAACAACAAAAGACCGGTGTTGAATTCTAAAAACAAGAATTCAGGGGGGGGTAACAGGAAAAGCACAATTCATTGCTTTTTTTGCGGCCAACCCGGACACCTGAAGTGGGAATGCAAGAAATTCCTGAGGGCGGGAGTTGAGGAAAGGCTGGGTAAGGAGAATGGACTGATGCCAAACACATCCAGTGCACCTCCCCCATCTTCAGCACCTCCACCTTCATACACGCCCACTCGTACTGACAACAGAAATAACCAATCACCATACACGCCCACTCATACTGACAACAGAAATAACCAATCACCATATGCACCTCTGACCAGACAGATAAGGGAAATGTCCATACAGGGATTGGATGGAAGGGGCAAGACACCTGCTGCTCTTCTCCCTTCTCCATCCTCCTGACTAGCAAAGCCGGTCCCCAGGCTCCATCCACTGGAATTCGTCACTCGAGTTTCAATGGATAGCTGTGGTCGACCATTTTTAAAGGTAAATCTTGAAGGTCAGGAAGTAACATTTCTCCTTGATACAGGTGCGCAATTGAGTGTCACAAATGTTGATTTACATTTAAAGCCAGATTCCCCTGTATGCACAATTGTTGGTTTCAGTGGTAAAAATGGAACAAAGGTGACTTTAGCGCAGGATGTTTCTTTGGAAATACCTGGTTTTTTGAAAACGAAAATGGATATTTGGTGTTGTCAGGATACTGAGAATATAATTGGCACTGATTTTATGGAAAAGCATGGCTGGATTATTGATTTGGGTAACAAAACAGTATGGAAAGATTCTAACGGTTGTAAGGCGGTAGTTATTGATCCAAATGAATATAGTCATGTCGGGACCATTTGTTTGACCGATGTAGTGTCAGCAGATCATTTGTGGCCTGAAACTGGTGGTGATGAAGTATTGACTGAGTTAGTACAGCGGTTTCCTTCTTTATGGGCTCAGTACAGGAATGAGGTTGGAACAATGAAGGATGTAATTGTCAAAATTGAAGGTCGAGACCCACCTCCTCAGCGTCAGTATAAGTTGCCTCCGGAGTCAGTTGCTCCGATGTCGAAGATTATACAGGAATTGTTGGCTCAAGGTGTCATACGAAAGGCAAATTCGGTTTGTAACAATCCATTGTGGTGTGTTCTGAAAAGCGATGGTAGCTATAGGATGTTGTTGGACTTGAGGATGTTCAATAAGTGTACTCCCAATGTAGCACCGATTGTAGCTGATACACATGACATGATGTCGAGATTGGATGCTAAGGCAAGGTATTTCTCAGTATTGGATATCAGTAATGGTTTTTTCAGTATACCGATTGAGCAAAGTTGCCAATATCGATTTGCATTCAACCACCTCGATCAGCAATATGTATGCTGTAGGCTTCCTCAGGGGGCTAGTATGTCGCCAAGCATTTTTCATCAGGCGCTGGCGAACGTTTTGTCGAAATTTTCTCGTCCGGAATGTTTATTGCAATATGTGGACGATATCTTGTTGAGTACGGAGGATGAGAATTTGCATATTTCTCTACTGGCAGAATTGTTTGAGCTGCTGCATGATGCAGGTTTAAAACTGAATACCAAAAAGGTCAAGCTGATGCAGACTGAGGTCAGGTTTTTAGGAGTTCTGCTAAGTCCAGGTACACAGCGACCCCTACAGGACAGAATAGAGGCAATTGCATCTCTTCCAATTCCAACATCACACAAGGCACTAAGACATTTTTTAGGGCTTGTAAATTACTCAAGGGATTTCATTGAAAATTTTGCTGACAAAGCCAGACCTTTGTATGATCTTTTAAAAGGTGACAATGATGATTATTTTGGTCCCTGGAGTGTCGAACAGGAAAAAGCCTTCACACAATTGAAACATGATCTACAACACGCACCTGCGTTAAGTATGGTGGAAAAGAACGCACCTTTTGCGCTTCAAGCACACACTTCAGAGACAAGTATCTCTGTGGTTTTGCTGCAGCTGCAAGGGGGGGAATGGAGAATCTTGGGGTACTTCTCTAAGCTTCTCTCACCTGTTGAGAGGGGGTTTGAGGTGTGCGCAAGACACCTGGTGGGAGTGTATTTTGCAATAAAAATCACTCAACACATCATCGGGTTCCAAAAGGTTATTCTCCAAACGCCACATTCCACACTGAAACTTCTCTTTGAGAAAAACATCCCAGGTGTGTCAAATCAGAGATTTGCCCATTGGTTGCTCTCATTGTCTCCAAATCAAATTGAGGTAGATTATAAGGCCAAGTATGTTCTTCCTCAATTGATGCAGTATGAAGGACAAACCCATGATTGCATAGAAACGTTCCATGAACCAAGTCCATCTCTCTTCAGACGACAGTCGGAAGACGCAGATGAACCTGTGTTTGTAGACGGTTCTAGATTTTTTCTGGAAGGACACTATCACACAGGATATGGAATTTTCTATTCCAAGCGAGGACAAGTGGTAAAACACAAGTTACCGAGTCATTTCTCAGCTCAAAGGGCAGAGATAGAAGCAGTGAGAATGGTCCTACAGCTGAATGAAGCTGATGATCAAACTCCAATGGTAATCTACAGTGATAGCTCCTATGTTGTCAGATCCCTAACCGATTACCTGCCTGTTTGGGAAAGGAGAGGCTATGTGGACTCGTCCAACAAAGCCTTGCTGCACCGCGAAACTCTAGAATCAATTTTTGAGATGGCATCTAGGGCCCCAAATAGATTTGCTATAGTGAAAGTCGCTGCACATCAAAGATCTGATGATGAGTTATCTGTAGGAAATGCAACCGCAGATGCTCTAGCCAAAGAAGCTGCCCTGACAGGAGAGGAAGTGTTTGACTCTGAACCTTCTGAGAATTCAGCGGTTCAGAGAGCAGACACGTACATACCTTCATTTGCAGAAGAACAGAGAAAAGATCCTTCTCTTGTTATTTTTCTGGATGATCCAAAACCTCCTTTCATCTGTGAAAATGGGGTTTTGTGTCACAATTCAAATGAAGAATTGCGTCCAGTTGTACCAAAACATCTACAGGTAGAATTCACTCGATACAACCATGAGAGTTTAGGTCACTTGGGACAACAGAAATTGTTAGTCATTCTCAAGGAGAAATTTTATTGGGAAAAAATGGACGAAACAGTTCAAAGTGTTGTACTATCATGTCTCATTTGTGCCCAAATAAATCCAAGACCTAAAGGACAGAAGCCACCACTTCTACGGATCGCACCTGCAGATGGTCCATGGTCTACACTGCAGATAGACTATATTGGTCCTTTACCCTCAGGTAAACATGGTCTCAGGTATGCATTGATTGTGGTAGATGTGTTCTCAAAATGGGTAGAAATATTACCTGTTAGGAAAGATGATGCTTTGTCCACAGCAAGGGAATTGGTACAACATGTCTTTTGTACTTGGGGGATCCCAAGGATGATTACCTCCGATCGAGGTAGCCACTTCACAGGTAAAATCATGCAAACTGCTTGTGCTATTCTAGGGGCGCGACAGCAATTTCATGTCCCCTATCATCCACAATCTGCGGGAATTGTGGAAAGAATGAATAGGACAATCAAGTCCAGAATTGCAAAGATGCTTTTGGACAAAGGTAACACTTGGGTTGACAAGGTTCCTTTCATACTGATGAGTATAAGAGGTTCAATCTCTTCTACAACTCAATTCACTCCGTTTGAGTTGATGACGGGAAGAAAAATGCCATTGTGGTTTCCACATGAGCCATTTTTATCCACTCCACAAAAAGATGCTATCTCAAGGTCCCAATGGTTGAGATCGCTGCAGGAGAACCTGAAAGCGATTCTGCCATATGCGGCATCAAGAATGCAGAAAATGGAGCCACCCTATGAGTCCAAATTCAAGAAAGGTGCTCTAGTGATGATCAAAACCTTTCGCAAGAGTGGACCATGGGAGTGTAATTGGGAAGGTCCTTTTGAAGTCCTTGAGACTATGGGACAAGTCATGATTCTTGTGCACCGAGTGTCAAATGTGGTAAAAAAGACCCGGAAAACACAAAAAGTGTGGGTTCACGTTGACCAGTGCAAAATATTTGTGACAAAATAATGATACTGCATTTCTTTCCAGGAAGAAATGGATTCCTATACGAACTGGAATAAAGAACTTAAAGACTGTGAAGGAAAGATGACATCAAGCCTTCTGGAGAAAGAACATCTTCCCAAGCTCAAGACAAGCTTCTACGTGATGGGATCTACGTTCCTGCTGCTTTGCTTTATTTTCGTCATTGTTTACATGTTACATCAAGGAACAATCGCCAATGATGTGAGTGAACAGACTAGAGAGATTCAACATTCTCGAAGACCAAGAGGATCAGATACACGGAACTTACTGACAGAGAACATCACGGACAATTCTGTGGAGATAACAGGAAATATCTGCATGGGATATGGAACAAAATGTTGCATTGAATTACATTTCATACACGACACAGACATAATATTACATGCTATTGCAGGACCTAAAACTAGATTCACACAATTACAAGGAGAATATGTACACAATAATAAAACTGGTACATGGGAATGTTCTCCTACAGATGTACTATACTGGAACATAGAGATCAGAGGTGATGAACCTGCTGTATGGTCCGGTGATATTACAAATGACATGATTGCAAAGGGAAAGTTTGGAAGATCCAAAACAGAAATTTTGTTAAAAACTCAGGTTTTTGGGAAAATTCTGGATCCTTCTTTACTCTCCATCACAGAAGGAGATAAAGATTGGGTTAAAACATGGAATTTCCAGATAACACGGGAACCTGTGCAAGTTCAGGTATCTGTAGTGTTTACCGTTACTAACACTATAGTTCCGGAAATAAGGGTTTCACCACAGACAGTACATAATAAAGTAAATACATTGCCCATAATGTTAAAATGTGACACAAGGTTGAAATTGCCTTCTGAGTCTTTGTTGACATGGACCAAAAATTCATCGTTTTTGGGAAGTTTTTTAAACAGTCCAACTAATGTCATTCACAGAGGTCAGATTGGTAATATCAGGTGGATGGATGATACGTTCATTTTTTCCATAGAGAATCCATCTTCCAGGGACTCTGGAATTTACTAGTGTTGCGTTGAAACAAAGACACATTACAGACATTGTAAAGACGTTAGTGTGAATATTTGGTCAGCAGCAGATAGTGCATGCACAGACACGAGGTTCATGCCGTCTTCTCCTTTCCAAATTAATCAATTTCAGTCCAAGTCCTTATTAAGGGATGGAGAATTTATGACAATGGTGTGGACTTTCAATATGTCTCATTGGAAGATCTCTACCAGGTTTCCTCAGTGTCAATCACATCTCATAAACATGGAGATGGGGATAGAACAGTGGTTTGGGAAAAGAACAGCTCAGACTAGGAGTAAGAGAGGAGTGTTAGAAGGAATTCTGGGAGGAATTGGGACAGTGGGAAGTCTGACTAATGCCATGAATATACAGACACTTAAGTCAGATTTGGATAATATTGGTTTTATTGGAGGAAAAGGTGTAAAGGTTCAGAAGAGTCTGAATCAACTTCTTGAAAAGATGGTAATGAATACAGCTGCTGTACTAGGCTCTTCCGTGTCACATCTACAGGATGCTACATTAGCTCTCGTGGAAAGCACACACGAAACACAAGTGGCTAAAGCGTGCCTGGAGATACAGGTAGAGTACTCTTCTAATTTGAAGCTGATTGCACAAGCTTTACAGAGTGGAATTACTCCACTGGGAATACTGCGAAATTTACCTGTAGAGTATGATTTTGCATTGAATCATACGGATTTGTGGGTAAATAAGTGGTTAGGATGTGAACGAAACATTTGTGTTGGCACATCGCTAATCCCGGTGATTGGAAGAGAAGGAACTATTGCTCCTGTTACAGTTTTGGGTATACCTGTGAGCAACACACAACAAGTGTTCTATCAACTGCAGTACACAGATTTTGCATTTGATGGAGTGAACACTGAACAAGTAGACATTTCTTCATGTTTGCATTTTGTTTCTAAGGTGATGTGTTTACCTGGACAGGATAAGGTGATTTATCATTCATGTTTTCATAATCATTCTTCTTGTCATGCGAGAATAGAGACTGTACAGACACTACATGATCTGGTGACTCCAGTAAGTCCAACTAAGATATGTTTTCAGGTCATGTCTGAGACAGAGAAGGTTTCTGTTTTCTATCCTGCTTGTGTACATAAGGAAAACCTACCTATGGGTTTGTATTGTATAGAAGGAGATGTGAAGTCTCTTTCAAAGAAGGAAGGAAGTTTTAATATCACTTCTATAGGAAAGAGAAATTTAACGGCATTTCCGATACAATTCAATTTATCACAGATAAATGATTTTCCTTGGGATATGTGGACAAGTGAAATAAAGAAAGACAAGGGTTTGTTAGATTTATTAACGAAACAGTTAAAGGAAGCAGAAATTATATTCAGGCATGAACAAGGTGAATTAAGTGATATTGAACACGAATGGAATGGAATGTCAGGTAGAACTTGGTGGAAGAGTTTTAGTACATCTGTACATTCCTGGTCTCAGTCATCTTTTCAGTCAGCGGTTGGTAATGTTTTATTTAATCCCATCATAATCATATTTTTATTAGTTTTGATGTGTATTATATATCAAGTTTTTGTGATGTGTAGAATTCAGAAGATATATAGGAACATAAAAATAGAAATGAAAAAGGAAGATAACATTCTTAGAGGAATGTTAAATCGCAAGATGACTTTTTGACAGAAAGTTGCAGATTGGTTTATCAAGTCAAATATTGGTCTAGAATTTCCAACAAGAATGTATGTGATACGAATGATGACACGATTGAGTTAGGGTTTCCCGGGGTTCATCAAACGTCCATATAAGGGGGGACTGTAAAATAGTGAGTTTATGGAGATTGATTCATAGACTGGATTACATATATTCATAAATATATGTATATTATCGCCCATCCCTTTAAGGATGCCTGTGTGTTGGAAAATGCTAAACCAAGAGTTTGAGATGGTAAGAACCAAGCTCATCTGTTAGTCGTCCATCAAAGCCATCTGACATTGTTTGTCAAAGTTGTCAAAGTAGTGCTATATATTGTTTAGAATGTTGGGCTATGAGCTGAAATAGCTATGAGAAACGTTTTACTGTAAGTTACTGTTACACTGAGGTCAAAGCTCAGCGAGCCTCAAAGGGTTTCTATATATATATATATAGATTGAAGTAAGTCTTGTTACAGGTCTCTAGTGCGCAAGTACACTTATTTCGCGGGTAAAATGTACCACGTGACATGATGTAATGCTAAACCTAAATTAAGGATAGTTAGTTTTTGTGTTACCATGTAAAGAGATAAGGACAATCCAGAGGAGGGGTTTTGGGTTATAAAAGAAGCCCACACTTCAAAGGTAGTGGAGAAGGAGGGAGGAGAAAGACGGACTCACCAACCCGACCAGACGATCTACAGACAGAGAGACGGCTTACTACATCACAGCTATGTAAGGCATATGAACTGTTATTTTTTCTATCTGTCTCCATCTATTAACTCAAGCCAAGACAGTTATTTTTCTCTAATGACTGTAACCCTCCAATTCTTATCTGAATAAATTCATAATATGTTTTTGACCTATCTTCGCTCCAATCATTATATACTGGCTATGCAGTTGTCGCCGTAAACCCATTATTTAACAGTGTCACATGCAACAACATTGCTAACGAGGCCAGATGTGCATCACGAATTTCCGTGACCCCAATGACATCTCGTTAGTGATGTCGTTGCGTGTAACGGGGCCTTTGGATTGAGGCTAGACTGAGGCTCTCATAGAGTTACATTGAATTGTGACTAGAGTTGAGCGCGGTTCGTGGTTCGCGGTTCTCCAGTTCGCGGTTTGAGTAATTTTGGGGGCTGTTCTAGATTGAACTAAAACTCGAGCTTTTTACTAAAGCTCGATAGTTCTAGTTACGTTCGAGAACGGTTCTAGCAGCAAAAAGACCAGCTAATTACTAGCTGGCTTTCCGCTGTAATAGTGTAAGTCACTCTGTGACTCACACTATTATGAAATTTCAGCGTATAGTGTGCGGGAACAGCGCATTCAGATCACTGCTGTATGGATAATGGCGATCGCCATTTTTTTTTTCCTTGTCTTCCTTCCCTAAGCGCGCGCGTATAGTGGGGCGGGCCAGCATGTCAGCCAATCCCAGACACACACACAGCTAAGTGGACTATTAGCCAGAGAAGCAACGGCATGTGTGATAGGATGTCCATGTCACATGTCCCTGCATTATAAAAACGGGTATCTGCCCGTCAGGACGCCATTATCTGCCTTCTGTGTCTGGGTGTCAGTCACCGCTGGCGTAGCTCCTGTCTCCGATACTGCTGTGTACGCTCTACACACAGCGCTATACAGAATAGGGATAGAAGTTTCTTTTAGCCCTTGTAAGGGCTAATACCAGCAGGCTCAGAGCCATAGGTGACAGTCAGATCCGTGGAAAGAGATTTTAACAGCTACATATAAGAGTGTCTGTGTAGCTAAGGTCAGGGACTTCCTCGCTGCATTTCCCCATTAGGAGGGATATAAAGTGAGGCTTCCTTTCCTGTACAAATACCCACAACCCTGCCACTGTACCCTCCTGCCCTTTGCACACTCAAACTCATTGTTACTAAGCCACTATACTAGCAAACACTGAGGAAACTTAGTGGCATCCTAAAAGTGGCTGTTGTACCCTATTTGTGCCCCACTAGTGCCAAGCTATTTGCAGCACCACTGCATTGCAGACTCAAACTCATTGTTACTAAGCTATTATACTAGCAAACATTGAGGAAACTTAGTGGCATCCTAAAAGTGGCTGTTGGACTTCCATTAGTGTCCCACTATTGCAAAGCTATTTGCAGCACGTCTGCATTGCACACTCAAACTCATTGCTACTAAGCCATTATACTAGCAAACACTGAGTAAACTTAGTGCCATCCTAAAAGTGGCTGTTGGACTTCCATTAGTGTCCCATTGGGGCAAAGCTATTTGCAGCACCTCTGCATTGCACACTCAAGCTCATTGTTACTAAACCATTATACTAGCAAACACTGGGGAAACTTAGTGGCATCCTAAAAGTGGCTGTTGGACTTCCATTAGTGTCCCACTGGTGCAAAGCTATTTGCGGCAACCCTGCATTGCACACTCAAACTAATTGTTACTAAGCCATTATACTAGCAAACAGTGAGTAAACTTAGTGCCATCCTAAAAGTGGCTGTTGTACTCCATTTGTGCCCCACTGGTGCAAAGCAATTTGTGGCAACACTGCATTGCACACTCAAACTCATTGTTACTAAGCCATTATACCTGCAAACACTGGGGAAACTTAGTGGCATCCTAAAAGTGGATGTTGGACTCCATTATTGTCCCACTGGTGCAAAGCTATTTGCAGCACCACTGCATTGCACACTCAAGTTCATTGTTACTAAGCCATTATACTAGCAAACAGTGAGGAAACTTAGTGGCATCCTAAAAGTGGCTGTTGGATCTCCATTATTGTCCCACTGGTGAAAAGCTATTTGCGGCAACACTGCATTGCACACTCAAACTCATTGTTACTAAGCCATTATACTAGCAAACAGTGAGTAAACTTAGTGGCATCCTAAAAGTGGCTGTTGGACTTCCACTATTGTCCCACTGGTGCAAAGCTATTTGCGGCAACACTGCATTGCACACTCAAACTCATTGTTACTAAGCCATTCTAATAGCAAACTATGCTGCCAGTTTAAGGGCCGTAGTTGCATTGTCAGGGATATTTATTGTTGTTTATTCTGCTGTTAATAAAGATAGACCACCGCTGCAATCTACACCACCTCTGAATTTTTACTACCACATTTTAAGTGCACAATCTTGTGGCAATCAAAATGAGTGGCAAAAGGACAGATGCTGGTGGAAAGGGGAAGAGGCGTGTTGGAAAAGCAAAAAAAGAATTTGTCCGTGGGGAAGGTGGCAAAGCTCCATTAACATCTGCTGAAGATAGACCATCTTCCAGCAAAAGTAAGATGTATACTACTTATCGTGGACAATCCGATGTGCTCCCTTTTTTATGGACACGAACAACTGGAACAAAGGTAGATGATGGCCAATAAAAGAAAATGCTTGAATGGATCTCAAATGGTCCAACAAGTGCCCTCTCCGCCACCTCAACTACCGCATCCAAAAAACACCAGTCCTCTGAGTTGTCATCCCAATCACACTTGCTTTCTCCCACCTCTGAAGTCTCCATCCGCCCTGCACAGTATGGTGGAACTGAAATGGCTGAGTCTGCAGAGCTGTTCAGTCACACTATAGCCTGGGAAACAAAGGTCTGCTCCCAAGCTACAGTGAGTACAGACCAGGAAATGGTCTGCAGTGATGCCCAGAAACTTTGTGACTCTGATTCAGGCCGTGAGGACCAAGTTTCTGAGCATAATGTTGACCCTTATTCACAAACTGTAACACCTGTTGTTATAGACAATGAGGAACATACTGATGACGATGAGACGCAGCTACCAGATTGGGAGGACAACTTAAATATAGGTTCACGTCAGGAAGAGGCTCAGTCTGAGGGTGAGGGAAGTGCAAACACAACGCTTGATGAGGAAGTTCTAGATCCCACCTACTGTCAACCCACAGTCAGGCACTCGAGGAGGTCAACAGAGGCGGTGGAGGAGAATGCTACTGACGACGAAGTTACCTTGCGCCTTCCTGGACAGAGGAGTAGTACTGGTAGCACGTGTACAACTGCATCCTCAGCCACCACTCTGCCTCTGAGCACTATTCGGGGGGGCTCAGCAGGTCGCATGCCCTCTAAGCCTTGCCTAGCCTGGACCTTTTTTGACATAGAAAAAGATCGCCCAAATCATGTGATATGTAAAATTTGTCGTGATTCTGTTAGTAGAGGGCAAAACCTCAGGAGTTTGACAACTTCTTCCATGAATCGTCACATGAATAAATATCATATGTCCCAGTGGAAAACTCACCGTGCTCCAATGCGGTCTAGCGGAGCGAACCATCCACCGCCTGCCCCTTCAAGTGCATCCGCGCGCTCTTCATCTTCTAGGACTGTGGGGACAGCTGTCACACCTGGTTTTCCATGCACAACTTCCACCACTGTAACCGCAACAGGCAGTTTGCTTGGTAGGTCGTCAGTTGGTTTGGAAGGGGAAACAAGTGCGTGTGTACAGCTCTCTCAGACATCGATAGCATCAACGTTGGATGAAGGCAACATCATGTCTACGCTTGCACTTTCCTCACAAACCTGCATTTTTTCAGGGACACCCTACTCACCACCGTCTACACACAGCAGCCAGATCTCTGTTCCTCAGATGTGGACAAATAAAAGGTCATTTCCTGCGACCCATGACAAAGCTAAGAGGTTGACTTTATCCCTCTGTAAGCTCTTGGCTACCGAAATGCTGCCTTTCCGCCTGGTAGACACACAGGATTTTGAAAACCTTATGTCTGTCGCTGTGCCCCAGTACCAGATGCCCAGTCGCCACTACTTCTCTTAGAAAGGTGTGCCTGCGCTACACCAGCATGTCGCACACAACATCACGCTTCCTTGAGAAACTCTGTGTGTGAACGGGTGCATTTCACCACCGATACTTGGACCAGTAAGCATGGACAGGGACGTTACATGTCGCTGACTGGGCACTGGGTAACTATGGTGATAGATGGTGAAGGGTCTGCTGCACAAGTCTTGCCGTCCCCACGACTTGTGTGTCAATCCTCTGTCTGTCCAAGTTCCGCCACTGCTTCTGCCTCCTCCACCTCGTCTGGGTCCTCCACCTCCGCCCCAAGCCTGCCTGGTCAGGCCACCAGCGTTCTAACTGCGCAGAAGGAATCACGCACCCCTCATTACTATGCTGGCAGCAGAGCGCAACAGCATCAGGCGGTCTTTAGCTTGAAATGTCTTGGAAATAAGAGTCACACAGCGGCTAAGTTGTGGGCAGCTCTGGAGACTGAGTTTGGTAAATGGTTGTCTCCACTCAACCTGCAGCCTGGTAAGGCCGTGTGCGACAATGCTGCAAACCTGGGTGCGGCCCTTCGCCTGGGCAAGGTGATACACGTGCCTTGTATGGCTCACGTGTTGAACCTTGTTGTCCAGCAATTTTTAACACACTATCCCGGCCTAGATGGCTTTCTGAACAGGGCACGAAAACTGTCTGCTCACTTCCGCCGTTCAACCGCCGCTGCTGAGCGACTTGCATCGCTCCAGAAGTCTTTCGGCCTGCCGGTTCATTGCCTGAAATGCGATGTGGCGACACGCTGGAATTCAACTCTCCACATGTTACAGCGACTATGGCAACACCGTCGAGCCCTGGTACAATATGTCATGACGTATAGCCTGGGCCAACGAGATGCAGAGGTGGGGCAGATCACCCTGATGGAGTGGTCTCAGATCAAGGACCTATGCACCCTTCTGCACAGTTTCGACATGGTGACGAATATGTTTAGCGCTGACAATGCCATTATCAGCATGACAATTCCAGTCATTTACATGCTGGAGCACACACTAAACACTATTCGGAGTCAGGGGGTGGGACAACAGGAAGGGGAGGAACTACAGGAGGATTCATATGCGCAAGAGACAACAACATCCCCAAGGTCCAGACGTTCATCATCACCAACGTGGCAGGCATGAGACCATGGGGGACAGGGATCAACAAGGGCGCATGGTAGCAGGCGAAATGTTGAGGAAGGTGCAGGAAAATATGAAGAAATGGAGGACGAACTGTCCATGGACATGGAAGACTCAGCGGATGAGGGAGACCTTGGTCAAATTTCAGTTGAAAGAGGTTGGGGGGAGATGTCAGAGGAAGAAAGAACGGTTAGCACCTCTATACCACAAACACAGCGTTGACTTGGTCCACATGGGTGCGCCAGACACATGAGCGCCTTCTTACTGCACTGCCTCCAACATGACCCTCGTATTGTCAAAATTAGAAGTGATGATGACTACTGGCTTGCCACACTATTATATCCCCGGTATAAGTCCAAATTTTGTGACATAATTCCAGCCATAGAAAGGGATGCACGTATGCAGGAGTATCAGCAGAAGCTGTTACTCGATCTTAGCTCGGCTTTTCCACCAAACAACCGTGGTGCAGGGAGTGAATCTCCCAGTTGTAACTTGACAAACATGGGACGGTCTCGTCATCTTCAACAGTCTACCTGTACCAGCAGCACCGTATCTGGTGCTGGTAACAGCAATTTTATTGAATCTTTTCATAATTTTTTTTAGACCATCCTTTGCAAGGCCACCAGAGACAACAAGTCTGACACATAGTCAATGGCTGGAGAGGATGATACAGGAGTATCTCCAAATGAACATCAATGCCATGACTTTGCAAATGGAGCCTTGCTCATTTTGGGCTTCAAATCTTGAAAAATTGCCAGAGCTCTCCAGGTACGCCTTAGAGATTTTGTCGTGTCCAGCTGCCAGCGTTGTCTCTGAACGTGTCTTCAGTGCTGCTGGGTGTGTGCTGACAGATAAGCGCACGCGTCTGTCCAGTGACAATGTGGACAGACTGACGTTCATCAAAATGAACAAGTCATGGATCCACAAGGAATTTACTACCCCTGTGTCATCCTGGGGAGAGTAAATGCTTATGGATTTGGAATGTTCTTGATGCAAATCTACCTGTGAAGTGTACAACTGGGGCACAAGTGCTGCCACTGAATGGGTGTGTGTGTGTGTGGCCCAATTTTTGGAAAAAAGGGAGACTCCGCTTGGAGTAACCCTTGCTTCTGTGTTTTTTAAAAGGAGCCAAGATGAACAAGTCATGGTTCAGCAAATACTTTGCTACCTACCCCGGGGTCATCCTGGGGATGGTTAAGTATGGCGTATTTTTGAATGTGCTTGATGCAAATCTACCTGTGAAGTGTACAACTGGGGCACACGTGCTGCCACTGAAGGGGTGGGTGTGTGTGTGGCCCAATTTTTTTTTTTCTTCTATAGATGAACAGAGCTGGGATCAGGAAAGACTTAGCTACCTACCCCGGTGTCATCCTGGGGACGGTTAAGTATGGCATATTTTTGAATGTGCTTGATGCAAATCTAACGGTGAAGTGTACAACTGGGGCACAAGTGCTGCCACTGAAGGGGTGGGTGTGTGTGTGGCCCAATTTTTGGAAAAAAGGGAGACTCTGGTTGGAGTAACCCTTGCTTACATTGTTTTTAAAAATGATCCAAGATGAACAGAGCTGGGATCAGGAAAGACTTAGCTACCTACCCCGGTGTCATCCTGGGGACGGTTAAGTATGGCATATTTTTGAATGTGCTTGATGCAAATCTACCTGTGAAGTGTACAACTGGGACACAAGTGCTGCCACTGAAGGGGTGGGTGTGTGTGGGGCCCAATTTTCGGAAAAAAGGGAGACTCCGCTTGGAGTAACCCTTGCTTGCTGTGTTTTTTAAAAGGAGCCAAGATGAACAAGTCATGGTTCAGCAAGACTTTGCTACCTACCCCGGTGTCATCCTGGGGACGGTTAAGTATGGCGTATTTTTGAATGTGCTTGATGCAAATCTAGCTGTGAAGTGTACAACTGGGGCACAAGTGCTGCCACTGAAGGGGTGGGTGTGTGTGTGGCCCAATTTTTGGAAAAAAGGGAGACTCCGCTTCGAGTAACCTTGCCGTGTTTTACATGATTTTAGAAGGGCATGCCATGCCTATATCTGTGTCTCATCCTCTTTTCCTTGTAACGCTGTTTTGTTTTCGCATGAGAATTTGTTCTTGTCACTTTCCCATGTGTTTGTGTTGTGTTGTGAGTTGTTTGACACCTTTTGGACACCTTTGAGGGTGTTTTCTAGGTGTTTTTATGTGTTTGTGATTGCCTCCCATTGTTTCCTATGCGGTTCGAGCGGTTCGCCGAACCGAACCCGAACGAGACCTCCGTTTGGCGAACCGAACTCGAGCCGAACCACGGCCGGTTCGCTCATCTCTAATTGTGACCTCCACTTTAGCAAGCACCGGAGCTGCCGGCAGATCACAAATCACAGGAGACTGACCAGAGCGGCGGCAATCGAAGATGAAGATAGCAGCAGGTGAGTATAAAAACTGGGGCAGGGGACTTATATTTAAAGCACCGCTGGAGTTTTTTATTGCACTGCTGGAGTGGTCCTTTACCAATCTGCAGGGTCTCAGAACCTGGATCCCACTGACCTTAACTTCTGACAGGTTTCTATAGCGTGCCAAAAGTATTTTGTAAGTGCAGTTACACATCACAGCATTTTTTTGGTTTTGTGTTCCCAGAATTTTAAAAACTATAAAATAGTCATACAAGAGCTTGTTTTGTGGTGTGAGCTGAATATTTAATTTCACCATATCGGGGGACACATAGTATAGTATAATGTGCTAAATAACAGTATAATTTTTTGTGTATAAAAAAAATCAGTAATTATTTTGTCTTTTTTGGAGGTCAGGGGAAAGTCATGGATCAGCATAAATCACATAACTTTTTAACTTTATTATTTAGGTTGTTCACACTTTACATAATTCATGTTTTGTAACTACTTATCATAGAAACATTTCAGAATTTTTCTGTAAATGCGGTTACACATTAAGTCCCAGATCAAGCTATGTCCTTACGAGAGTATTTACATCTTCAAGATCCTATCCCAATATGCACTAGGTCTAATAATAATATTAGCAAATACCTCCAATTAGAAATATAGTCTAGTTTGATTAGCTACTGTATGTCAATTACAGTGGGTACGGAAAGTATTCAGAACCCTTTACATTTTTCACTCTTTGTTTCATTGCAGCCATTTGATAAAATTCAAAAAAGTTATTTTTTTTCCTCATTAATGTACACTCTGCATCGAATCTTGACAGAAAAACCCAGAAATGTAGAGATTTTTGCAAATGTATTAAACAAGAAAAACTGAAATATCACATGGTCATAAGTATTCAGACCCTTTGCTCAGTGTTGAGTAGACACACCCTTTTGAGCTGGTACAGCCAAGAGTCTCCTTGGAAAGGATGCAACAAGTTTTTCACACCTGGATTTCGGGATCCTCTGCCATTCTTCCTTGCTCACCCTCTCCAGTTCCATCAGTTTGGACGGTGCATATTTGTGGACAGCCATTTTCAGGTCTCTCCAGAGATGCTCAATTGGGTTTAGGTCAGGGCTCTGGCTGGGCTAGTCAAGAATGGCCACAGAGTTGTTCTTAAGCCACTCCTTTGTTATTTTAGCTGTGTGCTTAGGGTCATTGTCTTGTTGGAAGGTGAACCTTTGACCAAGTCTGAGGTCCAGAGCACTCTGGAAGAGGTTTTCTTCCAGGATATCTCTGTACTTGGCCGCATTCATCTTTCCTTCAATTGCAACCAGTCGTTCTGTCCCTGCAACTGAAAATCACCCCCGTAGCATGATGCTGCCACCACCATGTTTCACTGTTGGGATTGTATTGGGCAGATGATGAGCAGTGTCTGATATTCTTCACACATACCGCTTAAAATTATCACCAAAAAGTTCTGTCTTCATCTCATCAGACCAGAGAATCTTATTTCTCATAGTCTTGGAGTCCCTCATGTGTTTTTTTTGCAAACTCTATGTTGGCTTTCATATGTCTTGCACTGAGGAGAGGCTTCCGTCGGGCCACTCTGCCATAAAAGCCCAACTGGTAGAGGGCTGCAGTGATAGTTGACTTTGTGGAACTTTCTCCCATCTCCCTACTGAATCTCTGGAGCTCAGCCACAGTGATCTTGGGGTTTTTCTTTACCTCTCTCACCAAGGCTCTTCTCGACCGATTGCTCAGTTTGGCTGGATGGCTAGGTCTAGGAAGAGTTCTGGTGGTCCCAAACTTCTTCCATTTAAGGATTATGGAGGCCTCTGTGCTCTTAGGAACCTTGAGTACTACAGAAATTATATTGTAACCTTGTCCAGATCTGTGTCTTGACATAATTCTGTTTCTGAGCTCCTTAGGCAGTTCCTTTGACCTCATGATTTTCATTTGGTCTGACATGCACTGGGAGCTGTGAGGTCTTATATAGACAGGTGTGTGCCTTTCCAAATTAAGTCCTATCAGTTTAATTAAACACAGCTGGACTCCAATGACGGAGGAGAACCATCTTAAGAAGGAGCACAAGGAAATGGACAGCATGTGACTTAAATATGAGTGTCTGAGCAAAGGGTCTGAATACTTATGACCATGTAATATTTCAGTTTTTCTTGTTTAAAAAAACTTAGAAAAAAACAAAAATGTGAAATTTTTTGCGTCAAGATGGCGTGCAGAGTGTACATTACTGAGGAAAAAAATGTCATTTTTGGAATTTAACAAATGGCTTCAATGAAACAAAGAGTGAAGATTTAAAGGGGTCTGAATACTTTCCGTACCCACTGTACCTCATGTGATGGGCATTGCAGCTTACTGCAGGTATTCATGGTTATAACCACTCATATAGTGACAGATAGTTTGTTGCTAGTGGTTGTAACCATGGACACCTAAGCTGCAATGCCCTGCAAATGAGGTAAGTGACCCTTTAAGTAATATAAAGGAGAATAATACTCTAGACTGTTAGAAAATACTGGTTAATAAAGACGGTTTCATAGAAGATACATTTCCAGAATAATTATCAAGTATGTTTGAGTATCTACAGTAAATTACAGCATCATTTCTAATTCAAAATGTCTGTACTGAATGTGTATCTCGAGATGAAGTTTGTATTAGTGCAGTCTAAATCACTAAAATGTCTGTTAATTAAAAAATTAGTATAATTAGCACTTATATCATTTTCTCATTACTTAAAAACAAATCAGTATGGCATACAGAATTGTTCAGTGACAGAAACTATAAGGATCCGTAAGCTATGGAAACCTATGAAATGGGAAAAAAATATATCATACAGACGTTAATGGTTACCTTTGATTAATACTATGTTTGAATCTGCTATCTTCCTTTCTTTGATGATTTTCAGACCACTTGATAATCATAATTGCTGTAGTTCTTTCGGTTTTCTCTGCCTTCATCCGTGACTGAGTTTGCCCCGTCCCCATACTTTGGAGATATGTGTACAAATCCCCTTTCTCTACCTGATGTTATCTCTAACACTTAGAGAAGGGTTGGGATACATTCTAGCTAATATAGATATGAAAAAGTACATGTTCGAACATAGACACATATTGGAACATGAGCAAACTGTCAAGCTAGCAGGTGTGAACCCACTGCACCACAGAACAGGCTTACCCTGGAGGGGTGTGACTAAGTGCCATCTGGGTATTCACCAGAGCCTCAGATGGTGAGGATGAGCTGGGCTGCTGGTAGACACTAGGTACCACTCCAGGGCAGTCCCTAGTACTACAGCAGCTGACAAAAAGGGTCAGGGAATGGGAGGGCAGGCAGAACAAAGAGGGTATTGGAGACAGGCAGGAAGGAGCAGGTACTGCAGACAAGCAGGGCAGGACCAAAGCATTCTTCAAGAAACAGAACCGCAGACTGATTGGAAGGGACAGGTACAATAGACAAGAGTACTAGGAGGTACAGGCACTCTAATAACCTAATTACGCAGACATCTCCCTACAGGGGAAGGTGCCTTAAATACACAGACTTCCAGCCATAGGCTGGAGACACTTTAGGGTGTGCCCCGTCTCTTTAAGAGGCAGGGAGCATGCATGTGTCCTGAGAATTATACCAGGAGAACTGCGCAACAAGTGTGCTGACTTGGGGGCGGGGAAGCTCACCAGAGTAGAGGCAAGGAGCGGAGAGGATCCTGATAGACAGCTGCTGCATTGAGTACATCAGAGTCTGCCGGGAGGAGGCAGCAGGGCAGTGTAGTGATTCTGGCATTACACAGTGCTGGGTCAATAATACAATACATTGCGGGTAGTAATTAAAAGAAGTTAGGAATATATACGGGTGGAAAGCGCAGTCATCACAGTACACTGTGTACCCGCTGCTTTTGTTAAAAAAATAATAATTCTAGTATATATACACTACTGGCTGGTGGAAACACTTTTATCCAAATGGCAGATACACCATCCGTGCTCCAGACAGGACTGAAATAAGGCATTACTGATGAGCTGGACTTTGCTTCTATACATTATTTACCCCTTCTGACATAGCCAATTTTGTTTTTTTCCTTCCCTTCTTCCAAGAGCCATACGTTTTTTACTTTTCTGTCCACATAGACATATGAGGGATTGTTTTTTGCTGGTGCAAGTTGTATTTTTGAAAGATACTACCGTATTTCTTTTACCACGGTAGTATACTGGAAAATGCTAAAAAAAATTCCAAGTGTGGTAAAATTAATAAAAAAGCACATTTGTTTTGACAGCGTACATTGTATGGTAAAAATTACCTGGCAGTATTTCCTCGTCGGTATGATTACTGCAATACCAAACTTGTCCAGTTTTTTTTTATTATTTCAGTAGAGCAAAAAATATCTGAACTTTATACAGCAATGCCAAATGTGTATTTTTTTGTGGGTGAACTGTTATGAGTTTTTTTATTTTTTTTTCTATATTTTTTTAAACTTTTTTTTTTTTTTACTTTTTAATATCTTTGTTAGTCTTCTTAGGGGACTTGAACCTGCTATTTTCTGATCACTTGTACTATATAAGTATTGTTGTATATTGTGTAAAATGGCTGTTTGACACCTTTTGGAGGAGAGATATGTATCACAGAGGTGGTTAAATGTAAGTCCGGAAGTTAGCTGCAGTACATATAGTACTGAGAGGGTTAATAGGGCTGACAAGGGCCAGGTTTACAAACAGTCAGATAAATTGGTGTGACTGGCTGCTCACATATTCCCACCCTGGGGCGTGAAATGCTGGACATAAAGTCTAGGTAGGTTTATTAGTTTGTCTGTGTGTGGAGGTGTATAGATTTCCAGTGTGTTTTTCCTTGCTAAGGAATGAGAGCTGTACATTAACCTGAGCCAGCGAACCCACACAGAAAAGACTGTTTTCGGTACTCCTAATGAGCAGTCAAATGCTCAGATGGGCTCGGTACTTGTGACTAGCAGTCAGGCGATCAACTCATGTACCAAGTAATGGATGTCATTTGGGAACTCTAGCATTTTTCCAGAAGATCTTCTAGAAAAATGTTTGAGTTTCTCATTGACTTCCATTATACTCGGTACATGAGTCCAGCGCCCGATTGCTTGTTACCAGTACCGAGCACCCAAGCATAGTAGTCCTTGCTCGTCACTATTGGTAACCCATTAGTAGTAAGAGTGGGGGTTCTTAAAAATGGCTGCACGTACACAGTTATTTTCCATTTAATAAGCTGAGACATACAAGAATTGCTAAGCATAAGCATGCTCTGACTGTGTGAGGGTCCCAGTGGTTAGACCCCATCACACATACGTGTTTGGCTTATACGTATTAAGGCCGGGGCCACACGGGGCACTAGTGCGATCCTCGCATGACACTCGGCTCACACTGGCAGCACAGCAGGAGCCAAGTGTCATGCGAGTGTCACTGCGACTGAGGTCCGTTCATACGAGTGGACCTCAGCTGCGGGGGGGCGGGCCGGCACTGAGGAGGGGCGGGCCAGTGCTGAGGAGGGTAGGGCCGGCACGGAGGAGGAGAGGGAGGGATTTATCTCCCTCTCTCCTCCGAAGCCAGCTATTGCCATTCTCGCCCTGCACTCGCAGTACACGATGTACTGCGAGTGCAGTGTGATCTTTCTCTCGCCCCATAGACTTGAATGGGTGGGAGAGAAAGAGTCTTGCATTACAATCGCAGCATGCTGCGATTGTTTTCTCGGTCCGATTGGGGCTGAGAACATAATCGCTCATGGGTGCTGGGACATAGGTTAATATTGGTCCGAGTGGAATGCGATGTTTTATCGCATTCCATTCGGTCCGATTTTCATGCCATGTGTCTTATGAGCCAGATTTGTCTATATTGTAAAACTCCTATTGCCTTCAAGATTAGACGTTTTACCATAGTTTGTGTAGCGCCCTCACGTCAGCGACCGAGCCACTTGGATCTAGAGCCGCGGTGGCTTGAGGGGTCTCCGAGTCCGGGGGATCTGCGCGGACACTCGAATTAAAAGAAGAGGGGGATATATACAAAGGGATTAGAAAGTTTGTGATGCCACCCACGGTGTGTGGTAATGTGAGGGACCACCGCTGCCATTTGGGAGCCCAATGACGATGGTGTGGTACTGGCAGCCTGATGTTTAACCCCTCCGTGGGTAGGGGGTTTGTGTCTTGGGGCCCGTTGGATGGTTGGTGCTTGGGTGCCATTGGGGATAGGGACAGGGGTTTTCAGTGTACTCACTCAGTCCAGGAATAACAACACCGATAGCTTGTAAACCAGAATTCTGAGCACCACTGTAGCTTGTAGGGAGCATGCTTGGGTCCGTGCCCTTGGTGTTGCTGTTAGCCCGTGGCCCTTTCCTTGGCACCTCTGTCTCAATTTGGGCCCTCGGGTATAAAACTCTTTGGGTCCCGCTCACCTGTATGGCTAACGGAGTGAGCTTACTCTCAGGGTTCACGCGTAGGATTTCTTTGAACTGTATTGGGAAAGTCCTATTCCATCGGTGCGCTAGTACCCCGATTTTGGAGTGGGTTGGGGATGAATCTTTAAGTCTTCACCCCCGTCGGGTAAATTACCGGAACGCGTGAAGCTACTTTCCGGCCTAATCCCCTTGACACAATCCCCTGCGACCGGGGTTCCAGCACCTACCAGGCCCAGACCAACGTCTGCCACCTAGTACTACAGGAGCCCTGCTCCCAGCTGGTAACCTCTCCCTCTCAGAGAGTCACCGCTTCACACTCCTCTCCCTAGCTCCACTCTAGCTCAACTGTCACTTCCTTCACTTTACCCTCACCAACCCCCCCATGTGGGTGGCCCTATTCCCTTCAGGCCCCCCAATGGTGTGTCTAGTGGGTAAAGTGTAAAGTGTTCCTAGGATTTTGATTGGCTAAGCTGTTAGCAACACCAAAGGACCAGGACCCGTTACCAAGGAGGGTGGATACCATGCAGAAGGGCAGGTTGCACAATACCCTGTGACGACCTGATAGGCTAGGGCGTCACATTTGGAAATGTGGTCAAAAAACGATACGTCTTTGTGGGATCCAATCATGTAACACATATCATTCATGAACAAAAACTGCTTTTTCCTTTAGTAGAGGATATACTCATGAAACCAAGAGCAGCTGCATTCATCACTCATCACGCCTCTATAGTGTGAGCCGAAACTGGTGTGGCTAGATGTATGTAATGGTATAGGAAGGTTTTATCCCCTAATAACTCTATTTTATTTTTTTAATGTACAATAACATGTGAAAACCAACCATGTAGACCCAACTTTACACCTTTTTTTTATTATTAAGAAAATGCTCCTTTTTGGTCCTTTGTATCCTGAAACAAATTGCAATAATAGTTTGACATTTCTTGTATATTTGTAGTGATAAAATGTTGATGAAGGCAACTCCTCATCAGATATCATAGCCCACCTGGTATTTATATCAGGGTGGCACATTTATACCCAACTCAGTTTGAAAATAATAAGAATAGTGTGACTTTTGGGATTGTTTGCACATTCACTCCTGCTATATGGTTGATGTTATCATACTTTACCCATTCAGCAGCAGGTGCATCCTTTGTTAAGTAGCTTGCTTTAGAGGAATTAGATTTAGAAGGACTATTGGTACAGCTGATGTCAAGTCAAATGTCAGAGCGCAACGGAAAGGACAAAGAGAAGGCCCTCTTAAGAGAATTAGAGGGCATCATGAATTATTTTAATTTGTTTAGGCAAGAATGACCATAAAGGACAAGAAAGGAGCATTTTCTAAATTAAAGAAACAAAAACAGAGATACAGGGTCAGATCTATTGGGTTGTTTTTCACATATAATTGGGAATTTCACAAAAATAATTATTAAAGGGGTTAAAACCTTCCCATAATGTTTAATAGTGCTGAAATGTCACATAGGTAACACATGTCTGGCGACTGTTCTATTTTCAATATACCTTCATGACCTGCTGACCTGTTGCTGCCTTGCTTCCGAGTTAGAAGAATCTGTCAGTGCACAATGAATGACCTCCAGTCCTAGCCACATTACATTGAAAGCAGTGGCATAACTAGAGTTTGATGGGCCCCCGTGCAAAGTTTGGACCTGGGCCCCCCAACCATACACTGACACTCAGGGTAAGGGACAATGACACCGATACTCGAGGTATGGGATAATTATGCTGACACTCGGGGCACAGGATAGTGTCACTGACACTTGGCTCATTCCCTCAGCATTCATGTTTCCCATGATCTGAAATCCCGCTTTCTATCAGCACCCAACTTTCCTATGTTCTGATATCCATCTTGTCCTAAGCACGCACCTTCCCCATGCTCTACTTTACATCTTTCCCTAAGCACACAGCTTTTCCTTGCTCTGATATACAGCTTTCCCTCAGCACCCAGCTTTACAATGACATCAGAACATGGGAAACCTAAAGGCCACGTCTCACTAAGCAACATCGCTAGCAACATCGCTGCTGAGGCACAACTTTTGTGACGTAGCAGCGATGTTGCTAGTGATGTCGCTGTGTGTGACATCCAGCAACAACCTGGCCCCTGCTGTGAGGTCGTTGGTTGTTGCTGAATGTCCTGGACCATTTTTTAGTTGTTGCTCTCCCGCTGTGAAGCACACATCACTGTGTGTGACAGCGAGACAGCAACAACTAAATGTGCAGGCAGCAGGAGCCGGCTTCTGCGGACGCTGGCAACCAATGTAAATATCGGGTAACCAAGAAGCCCTTTCCTTGGCTACCCGATATTTACCTTCGTTACCAAGCGCAGCATCGCTCCCACGCGTCGCTGCTGGCTGGGGGCTGGTCACTGCTGAGATCTGCCTGTTTGACAGCTCACCAGCAACCTGTGTAGCGACGCTCCAGCGATCCCTGCCAGGTCAGGTTGCTGGTGGGATCGCTGGAGCGTCGATTAGTGTGACGGTACCTTAAGTCCTGGGAGAAAGATGTATAGCAGAGCATGGGAAACTGGGTGCTGAGGGTGAGGGCCTCTTTCTTTCAAAACAAAACTTTCCTATCCCATGCTTTTTCTTTGTCCCCCCTCGTATATAGCTCTCCAAATACTATAATGGACCTCACATAGCTTTCCATATAGTATAATGGGTCCCACATAACCCTTTATATATTAGAATGCACCTACATAGTCCACCATGTAGTATAATGCACCCCCATAGTCCTCTAATTATTATAATGCACCTCCCATAGACATCCATGTATTATAATTCACCCCATAGCCCTTCATATATTATACTGCACCTCCCATAGACCTCCATGTATTATAATTCACCCCATAGCCCTCCATATTATATTATGCAGCCCCATACCATTTAATGCAGCCCCATAGTCCTCCATATTATATTATGCAGCTCCCATACCATTTAATGCAGCCCCATAGTCCTCCATGTTTTATAATGCAGCCCCATAGTCCTTCATATTATATTATGCAGCCCCCATACTATTTAATGCAGCCCAATAGGCTTCCAAATTATATTATGCAGCCCTTATATCATTTAATGCAGCCCCATAGGCATCCATATTATATTATGCAGGCCCCATATCATTTAATGGAGCCCCATAAGCCTCCATGTTTTATAGTGCAGCCCTATAGTCCTTCATATTATACAGACCCATACCATTTAATGCACCCCATAAGTCTCCATGTATTATAATGCAGCCCCATAATCCATGTATAAACTGTCTTTCATATTGTATTATGCAGCCCCATACCATTTAATGCACCCCCATAGGCCTCTGGCAACCATGTAATCAATGATTAAAAAAAAAAAATAAACAAGTCGTCACGTCTCCTCATTCCCCGCTGCTCCAATCAAAGCGTCCTCCCATCCTGCGCTCTGCACTCTGCATGTCTCAATACAGCAGTTGCACAGTAGTGACGTCACCAAGCCCCACTGTACTGAGACGTCGAGTGTAAGGCACAGAGGGAGAATGATGAAGGATGGAGCGGAGTGCTGAGCTCCATCCTTCATCATTACTTTGCACGATATCAGGCAAGGGCCCGTGGGTGATGGGGGCCCAGTGCCGCCGCTGGCACTGGGCCCCCCCTACTCATGGGCCTACCTAACTCATGGGCCCCGTAGCGGCCGCATAGTTTGACACTGAACAGCACAGCTCCTATCTTACAGAGAGGAGCTGTATGCTTCTCTGCAGGGTGGGCCCCTAAGCCTGCCAGGCCCGGTTGCAGTTGCGATCTCTGCGACCACTATCGTTACACACCTGGTTGAAAGTATTTCCCAATATACACCAGTCAGCCATAACAACATTCACTGAGTGATACATGTAAAGGGTTGGGATACATTAGACGGTAAGTGAATAGCTATTTGTAATGCTGGGCGAGCAGTACAATGCTCTGTTCTCGAAATGATGAGTGTACAATACGATGCACGAATGCTCGTTCCAGGAGTCGAGCAGGTCAGCTGCTCTGATGGGCTCAACTTGAGTAACAAATGGAAGTCATTATGGAAGTCAATGATTGGACAGTTTGTTCAGCTCTTTCTTCCTCATACAGCCAGCAATAAACAGACCATTACTGGCGAAGGGAGGGCTGGCTTTGTTTGGACACACTACATCCAAAAACATTTTTTTAACTATCATTGACAGCCATTCAGAGACTGCAATTGGCTTTCAGTGGGGTGCTTGCTCACATTAGTGAAGCGAGCCAATGCATTGTGTTCGTTGTTTCACGTATGTCACATCCGAGCACCCACGATACTCGGCCACGCAACGCGAGTACCCAAGCTCCCCGATGCTCAATTGAGTACCATCATTAGTTATTTGTTAAAGATGATGTGCAGAACGCAAAAAATATGAGCATATTTAAAAATATGAGTGATTTTGAAACACGCCAAATTATAATGGATAGACTAGTTCAGAGCATCTCCAAAACTGCAGGTCTTGTATGGTGTTCCTATTATGAAGTGGTAATTTCCAAAAGTGCTGTACTTTTTATTTTCTACACTTCTATAGACAATCAGTAGAGTAGTAATGCACATGCATGACCATTGCATTGTTCAAAATGGAATGGGACCCCAGTAGGAAAGTGTGGTGATTGAAACGATACACTTTAAGTCATTAAAGGGAACATGTCATGGGAAAAATTACTATTAACCTCCAGATATGGGGTTAATCTGCAGGTTAATAGCGTTCTGAACCTGTCCAATGCACCAGGAGCAATGCTATGAGGAGGATATGATCTTTATTGCTTCCAGCAGCATTCAGCTTTGGTGTGGCAGTATGTAGTGAGCGGCAGCTATAAGCATGCCTCCGCCACTGACTGACAACTGGCTTGCTTCTCCTATAGCTTTACTTATTAAACTTTTTCTTCTTAACACTAACTCAGACAACTGTTTTTTTTATCGACTGTCTAATACATAAGAATGCTCAACTTCCCTGAATGGGAAAAAGGAAGAAAATAAATGTCGGACATGTAACATTTATGGCAACAACTTATCTTCTGGGAGAACAAAAATATTGGGCATTTGAAATCATCTGCTTGATCCTTCTCTACCTCTACCCTAGACAGTTGATATTGGGGAGAGTTGGGAGTCCTCCATACACATTATGAAATAATCTGTTTGATCCTTCTCTACCTCTACCCTAGACAGATGATGTTGGGGGGAGTTGAGAGGCCTCCATACACATTATGAAATCATCTGCTTGATCCTTCTCTACCTCTACCCTAGACAGTTGATATTGGGGAGAGTTGGGAGTCCTCCATACACATTATGAAATAATCTGTTTGATCCTTCTCTACCTCTACCCTAGACAGATGATGTTGGGGGGAGTTGAGAGGCCTCCATACACATTATGAAATCATCTGCTTGATCCTTCTCTACCTCTACCCTAGACAGATGATGTTTGGGAGAGTTGGGAGGCCTCAATCCACATTATGAAATCATCTGCTTGATCCTTCTGTACCTCTACCCTAGACAGATGATGTTTGGGAGAGTTGGGAGGCCTCCAAACACATTATGACTGAGATAATTTACTTGATCCTTCTCTACCTTTGTTCTACCTTCTCTAGGAGAACAAAAATATTGGGCATTTGAAATCATCTGCTTGATCCTTCTCTACCTCTACCCTAGACAGATGATGTTGGGGGGAGTTGAGAGGCCTGTATACACATTATGAAATCATCTGCTTGATCCTTCTCTACCTCAACCCTAGACAGTTGATATTGGGGAGAGTTGGGAGTCCTCCATACACATTATGAAATAATCTGTTTGATCCTTCTCTACCTTTACCCTAGACAGATGATGTTGGGGGAGTTGGGAGGCCTCCATACACATTATGAAATAATCTGCTTGATCCTTCTCTACCTCTACCCTAGACAGGTGATGTTGAGAGACCTTTTTACATACTAGCTGATTGCTTGAACCTGCCTAAAGCAATGAGTTTGACTGACATTAACGTGTATGGTGGACTTTAGAATATGATAACTTACAATTGTTGGTAAGTTAACAATATCTGAGTAGGGAAAGGTGAAAAAGGTAATTTCAGCAAGAGATTGCTTAGAACAAAAAAATTCATTTGTTCTTCTACATTATAATATTACTTCTCTGTTTGTTTCTTTCTCATTAATGTCAATTTAACAGGACTGGACTTACAAACAGAAAATGGGAAACAACCTTATTTTTAGTGGGTCTATAAAACTGCTATCTATGTAAATTCACAATGGATGTAATCTACATTTAATAAAAAAGGTGATAAAACGTAGCTGCTTTGAAATTGATTGTAAAAGTTGCACTGATATAATGCAAATGTTCTTATATTATCCAGAGATGTACAGTACTTATAATGTAGACACATTTCTATACACTATACTTTCACAATTACCTGTTACCAATTTCTCATATTCTGTACATAAAAAATATATATTTTCTTTTTTTGCAATATTTAAATGAGGTTGATTGAGCAGTACAGTAAATCTATAGTTCTCCCTCTTCGAGCAGATCACTTCATTATTCATAGCATTTACATCATGGGATTTTTCATTAGTGTAAGTGCTTATTGGCATTCGGCATTGGATAGTGCATATAATATGCCACTGAAGCTGCTTTTGTATGGAAATGTCTTTTGATTTCTGCTTTTCTATGTGTGTATCTACATAATGGTGAGCAGTCAATGGAGCTTTCACCAAATCCACTCCAAAATATTATATTCAATGATGACTCAAAAAACCTGGCTCCCCAGATAGGACTGACAACAATTCACAGAGGCTCTGAACCACCACAGACATGTGGTGCTTAGAATAATAAAAGATCATAAAATTAGATTAGTGGAGTCTAATTTGGTATTTGTCTATTCCCCAGACACCAGTACAGCCCTTGTGCAGATAAAGGCCGAAATTTACTACTGTGTCAGGACAGAGGACTGCAACTTCCAGTAAAGAGGAGGGGGGATTGCGGGAGGTCGCTGGGGGCATCGGAGTGACCTCACATAATTTACGGGCCTTTAGCGTAATGAAATTGTTGCAGTGACATGATGGTAAAAGCCTGTAATGGATTGGATGCCATAATGTAATGAAATTACTCCCTTCTGCCTTTAAAAAAAATGTTCAATTAATATTTACTGAGACCTGACAGACTTCAGTATGTTTCTAGTGTTTGCAGCTCTCTCAGACAGCCCGTAACAACAGAGAGAGCAGCACTCTACAAATGAGTCTCCTCCTGGGTGACGAGCATCGACTGCAAAGGGGGTGGAGGGACACCTTAGTGACAAGAAAGCCTGGACCCTGGCTCTAAGGCAGCTTTGTTACCCAGCCATCCTTTTGACTTTTCCTTCCTTTCTACAGGCAACTGGACAACAACCAGATTAGCTGCATTGAAGATGGAGTCTTTCGAGCTCTGCGTGACTTGGAGATTCTGTGAGTTGACTTCTTGTGATTTCTTGTCTTGTCTCTATGTACGTGTGTTCACATCCTTTCATGCTGCAGTGCTAAGAGAGAGAAAGAGACAGAGAGAGAAGCCTGTCTGTCCCTCCTATCTATTCATGTACCCTGCTGAAAGTGTTTCAACCAGTGCAAGTGAATTTCCTCACCTCCCACAGAGTAGGGTTACTGCTAATTAAGCCAGGGTAGAATATCGCTCTTCAGATCCTCTCAACGAGCCTGTACTCTATCGTATTGGGATACGAGGCTTAGTATGTATGGATAATGCAGATAATCTTCTCTTGGGTCCATTAATGAGCCAAGAGGTTCATCACAGACAATAGTTTGTGTCACAGAGACCGGCACATGGAGAATTAGACAATAGTTTGTGTCACACAGACCGTCACATGGAAAATCACAGACAATAGTTTGTGTCACACAGACCGGCACATGGGAAATCTCCTAGTATGAGGTTTTACCACAATGAAATGCTCTCTAAATTCACGGCAACACATGACAGCTTCCATACATTCACACCATGCACATAGAATAATCCTGTATATAGAAATTAGTTGCATTAATATACATGATTGATCCTCCTCTTAACCTTTTCACTTGTCATCTAAGAAAAGGCCATCATTGAAACTGGAGCAAAATTGCCCGGTTGGATAACGGAAATCTATTCTTGGCTTGGATTGCCACTCCAACTAGTTTTGTGGTTTGTTGTATATGGAAGTGAGCATGTGCAAGATGAGAACGGGTAGTGCCAATGAATTGGCAAGGCCTCGTATAGACATGTGAAGAGGTTACGCAGAGGCCATGGTGCCAAGCATGTGGCACAGTGATATATTGTCAGCAAGCATATGAGCATATACAGAAAAAGATACCAGTCGAGTGAGGAAATAATGGCACGCTCAGTAAAAATAGCCTAGTCCACACCAGCTGTTTTTATTGGTAATGCAATTTGATTTACATTGCTGTAATATCTGTTGTTTCTTTTTCACAAGGGGTTAATAATTTTAGTGATAACTCATGGTAATGAGACAGACTCTCCCCAAAAGCCGCCCCTTTGTAGTCAGATATTACTGATGTGGTCCATTTTCCATGCTTTTAGCTTTGCAGAATTGACACTGTGTGCTTTAATAGACTGCTTCACTTCCTATTGTCAGAAGTAGAATATGACGCCGGTGATACGAGCCTGGTAGAAATAAATGCACTTTACCAGCGAAGTGTGACAGCGTAATCATAATTGTAATGAAGGAACATAGACATTGCTTTAACAGATCAGCCTGTTTTCATATGGAGGAAGAAAAAAACATTAAAATAAACACCGAACAGATCCTCACAGAGAAAATCAATAGCAAGTAGTCTTAGAAAATTCAAGGCAGGCGCATAGCCAATATGGATATATCTGTAGTATGGGCATGTGGTAATAAAGCCATCGATTCACATTGCTGACTGATGCTGGTCTGCTCACATGAGGGTAATGCCCATTGATGATAGTAAGGCTTGTGGTATAATGGACACCCAACAGAGTCTACTGAGAATATGCAAGAAAAACATAAAGCAAAACAATAACATACAAATAAATTCACAACCAAGGTAAATACCCACTAAAGTTGCCTATTTGTGCCAGTGACAGTCACTTTCCATGGCCACCGTATAGACATCTATTCTAGCAATCACTAAAATGTAGTAAAATTTAATGGACATTTTCTATTCCTTAAAGGGGTTCTCCACTTTTATGGACTTTTTTTTTCTTACTTAAGTACATGCATTTGGGGCTAAAAATAATTTTGGCAATTGGGTTTCATTAGAAATGTTGCACCGTTTGCCTCCTATAGCCGCTGTATTGCACGGCCTATTGTCAGCTGCAGAATGAGTTAATGGGGTCGGCCATATTACCTTTGTCGTCACAGATGTGTTGAGGACCTGATTTTGTGGCACTTACTATTATATTCATATGACAGGTTCTCCTCCTGCACTTATTACTGCACATTAGTTAGGTCCATAAGATGGCTGCTACAGGAGGACCATGTGACCAGACCTGACCATCAGATAGAAGGACAGTTCTGGTCACAAGCACCTCCATCAGCAGCCATTTTATGGAATGGAGATCTGTGCAGTCTGTGAGGAAAGCTGCAGTAACAAGTGTAGGAGAAGAACCTGTCACATCAATATATGAGATAGTAAGTGCCACAAAATGAGGTCTTTGGCATATCTGTGAAAATAATGGAGCTGGTCACATTATCTTTAAAGGTCTATTCCCATCTCCAAGATCCTATCCCAATATGTAGTAGGTGTAATAATAATAATATTAGCAATTACCTCCCATTAGAAATGTAGTATAGTTCTCCTGATATAGCCATGTCTGTTACCTCATCTGCAGGGCATTGCAGCTTAGGTATCCATGGTTACGACCACAAACAACTAACTGTCACTATGAGTGGACGTAACCATAGATACCCTGCACATGAGGTAAGAGACATGGCTATATCAGGAGAACGATGCTACATTTCTAATTGGAGGTATTTGCTAATATTATTATTATTACGCCTACTACATATTGAGATAAGATCTTAGAGATGGGAATAGCCCTTTAAATCATTCTGCTGCCAGTAATAGACAGTGTAATACAGGGGCAATAGGAGGCAAATTGTTCAAAACTTTCAATGAAACCGAATTTAAACATTATTTTTAACCTGAACTGCAAGCATTTAAGTAAAAACAAAAATTGTCCCCAAAGGTGGAGAACCTCAAGTGATGATCATTGTGAACTTAAATTGTTGAACCTAAATGGTAATCTGGCTATAACTTCCTATACAGGCGAACTCCAAGAATCAGAACATAAACAAAAGGATGGATCTGCATTACTGTAATGTTTGTAATTGGTACTTTCATATGTTTCCGTGTAGTCTATGACCAACCCTATCAACGTAGGTACGCCAACCTTCAATTCCTTCTGGAAGTTGTTAGTATAGAATAGGAATTCGTTATAGGTTATTATCAGTCACAGTTATTTATGTCCATTTTACGTAGAGATTTTAATGGTGTGATCTTGCTCCAATTAAAGTATTTTTATTGCATAAAGTTTTTTTTTTATTACAAGTTCAATTAAAGGATACCTGTCACCTGATTTGTTCTGTCCAAACCACACACAATTGTAGCCAGGCATGTCCAGTGTTCCAGAGAAGACATACTTTAAAGATCCAGCCAGGGACTGAAACAAATTGAGACCAGTCCATGGCCAACCCCAGATGTCTTCTTCCCACATCGCTTGAGGTGATGGTCAGGTCTCTCGCAGAGAACACACATATGAGAGACCTGTCAATCAACAAATGAGATGAGGGCACCAGCCGGCCTGGGTTCAGTGCCAGACTAGTCTTGTCTCTTCCTATGGTCTCCAGATCTTTAAACTATGTTTTCTATGAAATGCCAGAGCACATCATAGAAAAATATACCAGGTTGCAATCGCACGGCCAGGCTCGGATTCATGCTGCCTGTGGTTTGGGCATTATGAATCCACTCACAGGTTAATTTTAGACATTATAGCACAGGCTAAGCTGAGAAGTTCTTACTGATACTGAATGGCACCATGTAGTTTATAGTTTGTAAAAACAAAAAGCAAAAAAATGATAACTAGTAAAAATGTGAAAAAGAAAATTTGCTGTTCACATTTCTTGAGTGATTTACGTTAAGGTCTCCAGCCTATGAGCATACTATGGCTCCATACAGCCTCTGAGTTGGATAGCACCATATTATAGCTCCAACAGACATCTATGGGACCTCACTGCACCTCTGTATGTCTCCAAGTTTATACTGAAGCATGCATTTTTGTCATTAACCTCTTCACGACATCTGCCGTACATATACGGTGCAAGTTGGAAGCGGGGGTATGGAAAGCCCCATAGTCGGCAGGCCAGGACAGCCAGGACATGTGTTACAGCCAGGACATGCGTCTAACAATCACGGGCAGAATAGAAATTCCCCCATGATTGTTAACCTGTTAAAGGCCCCTAGTAAACCATAACACTACGATTTAACACACGCCAGCATGAGGGTGCATCATTCTAAGCACCCATCGGGCAGCCAGTGACGTGATCACGAGTCGTCGATGGGTTGCTACAACAGCTCTTGATGACCCCTATGCTTGTCTTAGCTTGTCTATGCTTGTCTTAGCAGTGCTCCTTTGATACCCTTCTTTTGGCCGGGCTTCAAGGGGATAGTGATTTTTACTATGGTATATACAGCAATGCTGTATATAGCACAAGTGATCAAATGATCACAAGGTAACTATTAGAACATTGAAAAGTTAATAAAACAATGTTTTGAAAAAAGTTAAAAAACATTCAAATCACCCCCCTTAAAAATAAAGATATTAAAAAAAACACGTGGTATTGCCGCATTTAGAAAAGTCGAAAAAAAGTCCAATCTATCAAAATATAAAAGTAATCAACCCAGTCAGTAAACACTGTAAACTAAAAAAATTTCAAGAACGCCAAAACTATGTTTTTTTATTTGAAGTTGATTTAGTTGAAATATCACTAAAAATGCTGTCACAAGCAATCAAAACGATCTACCCCAAAATGGTGTTAATAAAAACATCATCTCGCTCCGCAAAAAATAAGCCATCGCACAGCTCCATCAAGCAAAAAATGAAAATGTTACGGGTCTTGGAAATTAGCGACACAACCCCCCAAATATTTATTTTACAAGCTTCTGATTTTTTTTCCACCACTAAAATAAAAAGAAAAAAATTGGCTTGTTTGGTATTGCCGTATTCATACTAATGACGAGAATCTTATTGCAAGGCTGTTTGTACCACAAAATGAACACCGTAAAAACAATTTCCCCCAAAAAGTCAGAATTATGTTTTTTTCACAATTTCTCCACATTTGGAATTTTTTCCCAATTTTCCAGTAAACTGTGTGGTAAAATGAATGGTGTCATTCAAAAGTACATCTCGTCCCTCAAAAAGCAAAGCCTCAAATGTCTATGTGGACAGAAAAATAAAAAAGTTATGGCTCAGGTAAGAAGGGAGGAAAAAATGAAAATTCAAAAATGGGAATTAGCCCGTCCTGATGGTGCTTAAGAAGCTCTTTACCTTTGGTGACAATTTTTTTTTCCTTATTTAAATGCATGCAATTTGGGTTAAAAATCATTTTTGCATTTGCATTTTATAGAAAATGCTGCATCGGTTGTCTCCTATAACCGCTGTATTACACAGTCTATGAGTTAAAGTAATGTGATCAACCCTGATATTTTCACAGATCACACAGGGACATAATTACTGTGCCGCAAAATCATGTCACCAATAGATCTATGAAGATAAAAGTAATATGGCCAACTCCAATGTGTACACAGATGTGTTGGGGACATGATTTTGTGGCACTTCCTGTTATATCGGTATGACAAAGCCAGCATTCTGCACAGATCTCCAGCCCATAAAATGGCTGCTGGTGGAGAAGCACATGACCAGACCTGTCCTTTGGTCTCATGGTCAGGTCTGGTCACATGGTCCTCCATCACCAGCCATTTTATGTATTAAAATATAAAATATTAATATTAATTAATAATTAATATTATATATTTATAATAAATATATAAAATATTTATTATTGCTGTGCCACAAAATCATGTCACCAACACAGTGGCCGACCCCGATATGTACACATATGTGGTGGGGACATTATTTAGTGGCACTTCTTATTATATCGGTATGACAGCTTCTCCTCCTGCACTTATCACTTCAGTTTTCCTCACAGACTGCACAGATCTCCAGTCTATAAAATGGCTGCCGGTGGAGAAGCATGTGATCAGACCTGTCCTTCTGGTCAGGCCTCGTCACTTGCTCCTCCATCAGTAGCCATTTTATGGAAGTAATTGCTGTGCAGTCTGTGAGGAAAGCTGCAGTGATAAGTGCAGAAGGAGAAGCTGTCATACCGACATATTAATATATTAGGAAGTGCCATTAAACCATGTCCCCAAAACATCTGTGAAAATAAAGGTAATATGGCCGACCCTGTTAACTCGCTCTTCAGCCAGTGATACAGTTGTGAGGGTTCGCTCACATCTGAGTGTAACTATAACAAGTGCAATAAAATGGAATTGCCCTCGGACCAATTATTATTCAATGAGGTAATATGATCTACTGTATTTTCCTCAGCTGTTTTCAACCTGAGGAAAAAATTGTGGCATGCTGCGTATGGTCGCCCTAGACTAGCCAATGCAAGTTTATAGGTGGGAGAAAATCGAAAGTCACACAGATTATCTGTATGTCTTCCACATTTACAGATACATTACCTTTCTGTAGCATAAGACGCTGTAAGGCATACAGCTGCCAAGCGACAAAAAATCATACACACGCATGACATATAGAATACAAAACGGATTTCACTCGTCCAATAAGTCAGCCCAATTTCTGGATGAAATTCGGACTGATTTAGTATACAGAGATGTGACCGAACCCTAATACAGAGACTATAGGAGACAAACTGCAAAATTTTTAAGGAAACCCAATTGCAAAAAATATTTCTAGCCCCAAATGCATGCATTTAAGAAAAACTATCCACATAGGTGGACAACCTCTTTAATTTTCTGATTCTATATAAATAAAACCAACAATATTATGACGTGCAATATTGAGCTATTGTTTCCTAAATATCTTAGAGAAGAATAATTTTGTAATAAGGTATTCTATAGAGCTCCATACAGTGTTATCGCCACACAGCCTCCATGTGCCTCTACACAGCCTCCATGAGTATGACGCGCAATAGATCTGTTCCGAATGTAAAGTAATAATCATATACAGATGCTACAGGACAATTGAGTTTGACCAGTGCAGCAAAGCTGGATCAGTCATGTGGAACAATGTTCCTTCAATATCACGGCGTGTTGTTAGTGGTTGCCATAAAAATGCAGTTACCACAGTGCACAAAGAAGTAGTTTATTCACAAGCCGAGTTCTGCTAAATACATACTACTAAACGAGAATCAGACTCTTGACACTTTACCCATGACCTGTGCTTCCAGTAACAAGTTTGGGTTGTCCTGGAGAATGAAAGCTTAACCACTTAAAACCTATAAATTCAGATGTGACCACGCTTATCCCCAATACCCTACAACCGCCCATGTGACACTCCTAGAATTTCCAGAAATCTGGGTTATAAGAAGTTGTCTCTGTGCCTGCCTTGCCATGGATAAACAATGTGGTTGTTTCTCCAACCAATAAAAAGTCATTTTTCAGACTCGAGAAGTTTAGGTTAGGATTGTTTTGACCAGCAGGGTCATGTTAGGAAAAGAAAATCACAGATGACTGGACTGTTGTATGCAGATCTCAAGGAATGTAAGAACAGATAAAGCGGTTCCACAGCAAGACCCCACCAAACTGCCCGGTGGGCTGCTTTTTGGATCGCAATGAGTTGGAGCAATATTGTAAAATTGATCAGGGGGATAAGGAGTGTTGGACTGGGGCTTGTAACTAGTGATAAGTGAGCACTTAGCATGCTCAAGGGCTCAGTACTCAATATGAGCAGCTGTATGCTCAGATGTGTGTGACTGAAGCACCCAAGTGTAATAGAAATCATTGGGGGACTCAAGCATTTTTTTGGGAAATCTTCAAAAAAAATGCTCGAGTCCCCCATTAACTGCCATTATAGTCGGGTGCTCAAATCGTGCCCATCTGAGCATCTAGCTGCTCTTGATGTATACTGAGCCCTCAAGCATGGCAGTGCCTGCTCATCACTATTTGTAACAAAACGTTGCAGGCAATATAAAATTCACTACAAACTTTTTTAAATACTTTTTAAGACTCTTGGAGCATTTTTCAGTCTTTGGGATTTTCTCCAATCGTAGGGAATAAATGCCTTTGTACATAGTGCATAAAAAATGGCACATGTAAGCAATGCATGAAAATTAAGACATTTTTTACAAATAAATATACAAACTGCTCTACATTACATGTTCCTGTAAGGCATCTAGATAAACTAATATTTCATTTAAATCTGTGCATTAGTAATGGTTATGCCAAGCAGTGAACCCGAATGCGGCCTATTCTTCATAGGTAGGCTATTTCTTTTGCCAACTTTACCATTATTTTATTGTAGCTGTCAAATTGTGGATCCATCTTTGATGTGTTATCTTTACTCGTCGTTGGAAATAGGTTGATATGATGTATTTCTACGACATTATATTAACAATGGCAAATTCCTACCAGCGTTACATTCAAGCTAGGCAATAAGGAGTGAACAAGCATGAAAAAATATTGTAGTCAACTCTTAAAAGGTTGATCTTATAAATATTGATGGTACTGAAAAATATCATTTCTAGGCCTGAAATTTCTGATTTTCACACTATTACGTTTAATGGTATGCCACTATTTTATTGCCCACCAGTCTTGTTAATCTGAGCATACCATGTACTTGTTGCCATCTTTTTGCCGAGAAAATAAACTTAGCCCTTATTCTCTGATTCAGGAGCCCAGCTCACAGTTTTTTGGAAGGGTTAGCTGGTATTTTGTGAATTTGATTTTAGTAGAGGTATTTGGTGCATCAAGTTACTTGTATAGATCTTTGGAGAACAGAAAAGGGTGAGGCCAACGACTTTGTAAACCGATCACGTATTCCGTCTCTGCAGTGGAAATGATGTCATTTTGAGCATGGATACGCCAATGCGGCATTTTTATTTTTCTCTTGTACACCATAGTAACTGGTGCGCTCAGCTCATCATTTCCTAAATACACAAGTAATCATGATGTATAACAATGAACTTTAATTAAAAACCAGAACAGAAAACATTTTAGGAATTTCCTACATTTTTTCCTTATTTTGTTTTGCTCTTGCTTAACATCTTAGCACGCATATTAGTCCCTTTCTGTATTGGGTTAACCATACCCCATTTTCCATAATTGAATTATACTCCTGTCCTTGACGAGAAGCTTTTCCCTAATGTACCCTATACTGGAATCCCTTGTTTTTTCTTCATATTATGAAGGTCTTTTTAAATCCTACTTACATTGAAGTTGTACCGCCATGAGCCTATGTAATGGCCCATGTATTACTTCCTCCTCTGTACAATGTAGAAAAACAGGGCAATGCGCCAACACAAATACCATTACCTCTTGGGCAATTGCTAGTCCAAAAATAATTAGAAGCTGTCAATGTGATGTTTCCATCTATTTTCTAAAGTATTGTGAATCATTGAAGTTTAAGGAGCCCTTGGACTTTAACAAAACAATAAACTATTTTTTTGGCACAGTTAATTATTCAATAATTGTATAGATTTTTTTAGATTGTTCTTATATTTATGGAATTAATAGTTACATAGCATTACAATGCCCTGGTCAATACCATAACATTATTTAGAAGTGGTGCATAGGTAAAGAAAACAATATAAGTTAAAGTATAAAATGGAAATAAGCATTTTAGGGAATCTCTGTAGACAATAATAGTACTAAGTATCTAAGCCTGACTATATGGAATGTTTCATGGTGACATTTCTAGACTTTTAGAGCCCTACCATTTTATACAAAGTAACATTTATTGATACAAGGTAGAGTCTCTTAGCTCTGGCTGTTGACTATTAGGAGGATTGCCTAGAATAAATAATTGGCAATGTCTCATTGCCTTATGCTTGATAATATGATAATATGACCATATCTAACCAATAATATATATATATATATATATATATATATATATATATATATATATATATATATATATATATATATATTCCTCAATACACACGTGCACACACACACACACACACACACCTAACAATGCATTGGCAGCATTCCAAGATACCGTGAGACCAACAGATTGCAACCATGGTTAACGCTTCATAATTTCATCACAGGACAGATGCAGGGTGGATTATTTTATTGGTTAAATATGGTGGTATTATGTATTATCAACCATAAGGCAATAAAAGACTGCAAATTATTTATTCTAGGCAATCTTGCTAATGTGTCCAGTACATATATATTATGATCCCATTGTACAACACACAGCTAATTGAGTTACCGAACCTATACACCAAGCTTGTAGTTCCTTCTGGCAAGATAACTTGTACTCTTGCGTCTGGTGTGTCTTTGCGATTCCATTGCTTAAAGAAAAGATTCCAGTCAAAATATGGTGAAACTAGATATTTTGTTTTCCATTTTCATAATTTGTGTGCAGAATTCGCAGTGCTTTATGTGGGCTTAATTTGTTTTCATTAAGGCTGTAATTTGATCAAATATGCACTGCGAAGACTAGATGGTCCCACTGATAGAGCACAATGCAGCCTTTTTTGAAGTCAAGAGAACAAAGAAAGCATGTATTTTTAGAACAAGTTATGAAAAATAACATAGTAATCAAAGTCACTTGCCACATTTTCACAACAGCAGAAGATGGGGTATTCCAAGGGTCAGATGAGTTTGCTCATATAGACCGGTTCTGAATAGATTTTACCCCTTGTGTGTGGCTGGCTTTGTCTCCATTCAGATTACCATCCTAGCTTTGGTCACTGAATTTTGTGGATTTTATGCAGGACGACCTTGAATATCCGTGCCCGTGTTGACTCCGGTATGTGCTTGGTAAACGCCCTCTTTTTGAACTGGTTTTGCCGCATTGCAGATATTGAACGAAAGCTATGTCAGCTGGATGACTGTTGTGTGTCAGGTGAAGATGTTGATCTTCAAATGAAGAAAATCCAGAATGAATTGCATATTATATTTATTTTACTCGCTTATATAGCGCTATTAATTCCACAGCACTTTACAGATGTGATCCTCCCTGCCCCATTGGGGTTCACAATCTAAATTTCCCTATTAGTGAGTCTTTGAAGCTTATGTTGGGTTTTAATTTAACCCTTGTCTGCTACCGTTAAAAAAAAATCACTGGTGGTACCAATCTACATGGGGTCATATTGACCCCATGGTACCAGACAAGAGTTAATTCAATAAACCATATAGACGTTTTATCACTCTTTTGTGTCAAATACCATAATAAGAAACAAAGTAATTAGACTATTAAGATTTTTTTATCTTTTAAAGATGTCTTCCTAAAATCAAGATAATCACATTGAGGATTTTACCCCATGATTTAAGTCATGATATATACTCTGCATGACTTTGTCCTTATTTTGACCAGCAGACAGAACATAAACCATAGTATGTCAGGTTTATCGCTTTCAGTAAAACCCAATGAGCGTAATTCCCGAATATTCGGAATTCGGCACATAAAATCTAAAAAGAGAGAAGATTGCAAGAAATTGTCATAATGCAGCAGAAATACAGTCATGCGCCAACCGTATTTAAATTTTTTACCATCATGTGATACTCAATGGACCTATCCAATACCAGTCTAGTAGCTAAAATAGCTCGTATTGCACCAAGATAAAAAGATCTAGTCATCACCGCAAAATAGCAGGTCTGTGAATGGGAAACTGGTGAGTAGAACACATGTAATTCCAATCGGGGACTGTTCCAGTTTCAATATCTTTATCATACAGCCTTGTCTTCTTCACGCGTATGCTTTATTTTTGGTAGATTGGATTCATTTTTTAGATCTCTAATTTTTTTAACATTTTATGGAATTTTAGTAGACTAGACCATTTAATTATTCCTATTTTACACCCTTTTGTTGAGTTTTTTTGTACATAATTCAGTTTATTTTCAATGCCCCATTGTTTTCGATGATCTTTTAGAAAGCTATACAATATAACAAAGCACAAAGCAGGCATGATTTATTTCTAAATGTGTTTTTTCAAAATGTGGAATATAAAGTTATTTTAAAGTATTTATGCAAAATGAGGAGTATGTGTTGGCTTTATATTTTGGCAAGATGTAGCGCTCCTCCACACAAACTGGTTTATATTTTGCATCTTATAATCATAGTTTTTACAAATAAATTTGTGTATATATATTTATATATATTTGTGCCATTTACAAAAAAAGTATTTTAAAGCAATATGTTATGTATTTGTCACTGACTTGTTCACAGAAATTATGTCCATGGAATGTATAGTGTTGGTATACTTTTTCAGAGGATCAAGCAAAAAAAATAATTAAATCTAATATTGGCTAGATATCTTTTTGAGAAAACTTACTTTATTATGGAAATGATTTATCTGGTGTTGCTTAAAAATATCATTTGAGTATTCAAAATACTCAATGTAAGCAAGCAACTAAAATTAATGGATTTCTTTAGGGATATTGCTTTGTTGGTGATTATCTACATGACAGGTCCTCTCTCTTTTATTAGATGAAGGAGATAAGTTACCCAACAAAAAGATGTATCATTTTAGAATATTGGAATATGGTTGTGACATAGACATCATAAGTGTGGCAAATCCAAAGTGTAGCGTAAGGAATATACCACAATAACAATGAATGGTAGAGTTGGAAGGGACCTCAAGGGTCAATGAATCATATGTTGAGTTAAGCAGCAGAAAAGAGAAACCTTTGACTAACCACCTACATCTGGATTAATCCTGTTAAAATAGGGGATCTGGGAATAAGAAAGAGAAATGGGAACTTGGCTTCATCTTTAAACAGGATTTCAGGAAAATATTTTATGAAAATCTACAGAGATAAGAGGGAAAGTCCTAGAAAGTCAACTGACCTAGGTATTCCATGTGACGAATCTACTACAAATTTACGGAAATGTTAGGTTTTATTTTTATCCTAAAAAAAATCAACTCCTAGAAAATCAACCATCTATACGTGACTTACAAAGGAGTATAAACATATTACATGGTTTTCCAAATTCATTACCATACATAATCTATCACATCAGTAGACCAAGGGTACAAAGCTGAAGAACGTTTGTCCTATTGTTTTCAAACAGTTACATATACATAAGCAGATGCCGAGTCGCCAAAAGTAAAAAATGCCACTTTTCTGAACTCACACTGCTGAGAACACAAGTTATATTCTCTGTATAATACAAGTAAAACATTTGCAAGCCTATTACCTTTACTGGTTCTTTAAGTCCTCTATATTGGCCATCATTGTTGGCCTGATGGCAAATTTTAGAGACAGAATTCTAGCAGCATTTCTTGCCCATGGAAGATGTTATATCAACTCTTGTCTGATACCATGAAAAAAATCACTAGTGGTACCAATCTGAATGGAGTCACATTGACCCCATGGTTCCAGACAAGGGTTAAACATCTATCTAGAATATAGATTTTCTTTTTTTCAGTAAGTAGAGAATTTTTATTTTTGTCTGTAGGGTTTGTTACTTGGTGATATATGGTAGGATTCCTTACTGTTGATACCTGGAATTTTTTGTATTCAGTTGTAGATATTCTTCCACCCTCGGCAGTACTCCTGGTGTTACATTTCTCTTTTATCTGACTCTTATTTACACATTATCCATGTTACTATTTATTGCTTTTGTACAAAGTAGTGGCACAAATATATTTATATATGTATACGGAGGGATTGGGAGAGTTCCTAATAAGACTCAACCAACCACAAATGTTTTTTTTTTACAATTGTGGCAAATGATTAAAGTAAAGATGGGTATGAAGTGCTAAATATAAAATAGAACACCTACTTTTAGTAGTATTCTTATAATAAAAAAAAAACAAAAAATCTTCAGAGAGTGTTCAGTAGGTGAATATCTTGTTTCTGGAACCTTCTTTTTGGGAAAAAAAAAGGTAGATTGCAAAAATAGATTAGAAGCAGCAGCACTCACCATTTGTGTCCACGATTCTTTATTTTAAATCCATAAGATCACCAAATTGCGTTGTGCAGGGATGGAGGAGCGGGGAATGTCCAGACGATGGACTTGTTGAAGAGCGGCTTGACATGAACAAAATGGCCGTCATCTGGACTTTCCCCACTGCCTTTTCCCTGCACCCCGCGATTTTGTGATCTTTGGATTTAAATAAAGAATCATGCACACAAATGGTGAGTGCTGCTGCTTCAATTCTTTCTATTTTTACATTGTCATGAGTTTTACTCTTTTTACGGTCAGTAACATTGTTGCCAAGTGCAGCTAGTGGGCAAGAAGTTAGTGCTGGACTTCTACATTGTTGCAAGAAAGGTAGATTGACCCATCCCCAATCTATAGTATTCTAGACTGTGGAAGAAACACAATGACCCAAGCAAGCCAATAACGAAAAATATCAATGAATTTTCAGATTTGAGAAACTGTGAATGCAGTTAATTGATCATGGATTGAGGTTTGAAAATCCATTTAGCATTAGCATTTTATATGGTCTATAATTGCAAATATTTCCTTCGAACATATGATGGTGGGTTAGCCAGGCTTCTATGTATTCAAATATACAGCCAACAGAAAAATGTGTAAATGTAGTATTATGCTAGGTTACAATAACTTGTTAGAGAAAAATGTTATAAAAACTCTATACAGAACATTCTGATGGGATAGGTAGGTGGGGGGACATTGTCTTACACAGGTGCTATAAGAAAATATTCAAAGACTTTACACTTATGACAAAGCATTGTTAATATCGTTGACATTGATGAGCAACTAGTGTGACCATGACAAATAACAGGCAAACGGATCTTAAGAAAGTAAATATTTACAATGATGTCCTATAGGATAATGAGAAATTATGGAAATTGTTAAAAAATAAGCTGGTGTCACACACAGCGACAACGATAACGACGTCGCTGCTACGTCACCATTTTCTGTGACGTTGCAGCGACGTCCCGTCGCTGTCGCTGTGTGTGACATCCAGCAACGACCTGGCCCCTGCTGTGAGGTCGCCGGTCGTTGCTGAATGTCCAGCTTCATTTTTTGGTCGTCACTCTCCCGCTGTGACACACACATCGCTGTGTGTGACAGCGAGAGAGCGACGAAATGAAGCGAGCAGGAGCCGGCACTGGCAGCTGCGGTAAGCTGTAAACATCGGGTAACCAAGGGAAGACCTTTCCCTGGTTACCCGATATTTACCTTCGTTACCAGCCTCCGCTCTTGCTGCCAGTGCCGGCTCCTGCCCTGTGCACATGTGGCTGCAGTACGCATCGGGTAATTAACCCGATGTATACTGTAGCAAGGAGAGCAAGGAGCCAGCGCTAAGCAGTGCGCGCGGCTCCCTGCTCTCTGCACTGTGACATGTAGCTGCAGCACACATCGGGTTAATTAACCCGATGTGTACTGTACCTAGGAGAGCAAGGAGCCAGCGCTAAGCAGTGCGCGCGGCTCCCTGCTCTCTGCACTGTGACATGTAGCTGCAGCACACATCGGGTTAATTAACCCGATGTGTACTGTACCTAGGAGAGCAAGGAGCCAGCGCTAAGCGCGGCTCCCTGCTCTCTGCACATGTAGCACAGCGACGTTATGATCGCTGCTTCTGCTGTCTTTGACAGCTAAGCAGCGATCATAACAGCGACTTACAAGGTCGCTGTTACGTCACCGTAAATGGTGACGTATCAGCGACGTCGCTGTCGCTTAGTGTGAACCCAGCTTTAACCGTGCTTTGTATCACTTCAAGGCATTCTTGATTACTTTATAATTGATTATAAAGTGCAAAATGATAAGGCAACTTCAATAGTTTATGGCCAGATCATTGTTTGGCTGGCAGCTTATTCCTTCCAACTCCTCATACAGCCCCTCTCATCCAACTCCCTCATAAAACCGCGTCATACAACCCCATATACAACCTCTCATACAACACCCTCAACCAACCCCGTCATACAATCCCCTAATACAACCAGGTGTAAAAAAGGAACAATTTGCAAAGAAAAATCCAGCAAAGTTAAAACATAACTTTAATAATGTCCATTAAAACAAGATTAAAAGCATATGTAGACAAAAAGGACCAGTCTACGCATTTCAAGCAAACACAGACTTGCTCCTAATGGTCATGATTAAGGGCAAGTCTGTGTTCGAAATGCGTAGACGGGTCCTTTTTATCTACATATGCTTTTAATCTTGTCTTAATGGACACTATTAAAGCTATGTTTTAACTTTACTGAATATTGCAGTTGCTGGATTATTTTTTTTGCACATTTTTCTTTCATTACACTTGGTTACTGGTATGGCATTTCCTTGCATTGCAACCCCAATCCATGCAGGACTGGTGAGCTGTTCATTCCTTTTTCCCCTCATACAACCTCTCATACAACCTCTCATACAATCCCCTTACACAGCCCCTTCAAACAGCCCCTTCAAACAGCCCCTACAAACAGTCTCTTACACAGTCCCTCACACAGCCCCTCATACAGCCTCTCACACAGCCCCTCATACAGTCTCTTCACACAGTCCCTTCACACAGCCCCTCATACAGCCCCTCATACAGCCCCTCACACAGCCCCTCACACAGCCCCTCATACAGCCCCTCATACAGCCCCTCATACAGCCCCTCATACAGCCCCTCATACAGCCCCTCACACAGCCCCTCATACAGCCCCTCACACAGCCGCTCATACAGCCCCTCACACAGCCCTTCATACAGCCCCTCATACAGCCCCTCACACAGTCCCTCATACAGCCACTCATACAGCCCCTCATACAGTCTCTTCACACAGTCCCTTCACACAGCCCCTCATACAGCCCCTCATACAGCCCCTCACACAGCCCCTCATACAGCCCCTCATACAGCCCCTCACACAGCCCTTCATACACCCCTCATACAGCCCCTCACACAGTCCCTCATACAGCCCCTTACATATCCCCTCACACAGTGCCTCAATAAGGTTCTCATACAATCCCCTCATACAACCCCTTCATACAACCCTCTCATACCACCCCTCATACAGTCCCCTCATACAACCCCCTTATACAACCTCACATACTACCCCCCACAACCCCTCATACAACCCCCTCATATAACCCTCCATGCAACTCCTCATACAACTCCTCATACAACCCTCTCATACCACCCCCTCATACAACCCCTCATACAACCCCTCATACAGCCCCTCATACAATCCCCTCATACAACCTCCTCATACAATCCCCTCATACAACCCTCTCCTACAACCCCTCATACAGCCCCTCATACACATGTACGCTCATCTTAGTCTGGATGTGTTCTCAATGAAAGGCAAATGTTAAAATCTAACTTTCCCCAGACACAAGCGGATTCAGCTGACTTCCATCTAATATGTACAGTTAGCTTTAGAAAGAAAACATAGCAAAAGATAATTATATATTAACAAAAACTATCTGCCTGTCTGACCTAAGCTGTAATAGCAAAAAACTACACTTTAAGTGCAATTTTACTAATCCAAAAGAAATACTATCGCTTTGCAGATCATACAAAAGTATTACCATACTTAATGAGTATTACCTAAATAACAGACATTATTCTCTGTGTTCATAGCTTAGAGAGTCTATGTTTTCATTTGAAAGTCACTAAGACGACTTGTAGAAATGTTCATGCTTTATATGCCTGTACATAACTGCATCTGTCTATAGAGCCTGAACACACTCATGACGTGCTGTGCAGAGATTACTGTATATGTACGATGCTTACACCATAGTAAATGTCCTCTCTGCTGAGGCTTCTTCTATATGTGAGATCGGAGGCATGTGGAGTGCTGTGGTGGAAATTACGGGGTGGAAGGTTGTTTTACAAGGCTAAGATATTTTGCAGCACATTGACATTACTACATTGACAATAAGCTTTTTCAGTGTTTGATAAAACCCATGCAAAAACTGTGAGAATATTGAAGTCTATGCATTGGTTGAGTTTGAACATAATAAGACATCAGTGCGAACAACTGAGCCGCACTGCAGCCCAGAGAAGGCACTGCACACATTAGAATGGACTCCTTTACTTAGAAACGCTAGTATGACTGTCAACATTAATCCCTTGATATCTTTCTTACTAACCCTTAAAAAGGATTCTCTGCTATAGAAGGGCCATAACTGATCCGAGTGTTACCTGCAACAAGCAGCTGAAATATGTCGATGAACCTGTGTCTAACACTGCTGCGGCACAGCCCGAGAAAAATAAAGGTTCTGCAGTTCCGCTGGAAATAAATTTAATAGTTTAAGGTGAGAGACTCTTTTCAGCTGCTCTCATCTACAGCTAATACATGTAGGTCCTCAACAGCATATATATAGGCTGAATAAAATCTTTATGGACCTTGGTGCTAGCTTACATGTGACCAGATACCCTGGAGAACACTTCACTGACAGCTACTTCCCCATACATATGAGTATTTCCCATACACATGAGCATCCCCCAGACACATAAGCATTCTCCAGATACTTGAGCATTTCCCAGACACATGAGCGCTCTCCAAACACATCAGCATTCCCCAGACACAGAGGCATTCCCCAAACACAGGTGCGTTCCCCAGACACAGTAACGTTCTGAAAACACATGATAGCTCCCCAGACACATGAGCGCTCCTTAAGCGCATGAGCACTCCCTAGACAAAGGAGCAATCCCCAGACACAGGAGCGCTCCCCAGACACAGGAACGTTTCCAAGACACATGAGCGTTCACCAAACACAGGAGTGTTCCCAAGACACATGAGTGCACCCCAGACACATGAGCACTCCCCAAACACATCAGCACTCCCCAGACACAGTAGCATTCCCCAGACATAGGAGTATTCTGTAGACACAGGAGTGGTAACAAGACACATAAGCGCTCCCCAGACACAGGAGAACTCCCTAGACACATGAGCGCTCCCTAGACAAAGGAGTGCCCATCAGACACAGGACCGTTCCCAAGACACATGAGCATTCCCCAGACAAAGGAATGTTCCCAAGACACATGAGTGCTCCCCAGACACATGAGCGCTCCCCAAACACATCAGCACTCCCCAGACACAGTAGCATTCCCCAGACACAGGAGCATTCCCAAGACACAGGAGCGTTCCCCAGACACAGGAGTGTTCCCCAGACACAGGAGTGTTCCCCAGACACAGGAGTGTTCCCCAGACACAGAAGTGTTTCCCAGACAAATGAGTATTTCCCAGACACAGCAGCGTTCTATAGACACATGAATGCACCCCATAAAGTTGAGCGTTCCGCAGACACAGGAGCCCTCCCCGGTGACATGGGCATTTCCCAGACACAGGAGAGTTCACCAGACAAATGAGCGCATCCCAGACACATGAGCACTCCTCAGACACATGAGTCCTCCCCAGACACATAGAAGAAGAAAAAATCCAGCTTCCGGAGTTGTAGTAAAACTATTGCAAAATTTTATTGAAGGACGTCAAAATTAATGTGATGACAAGGGCATAAATAGGGAGCCCATATACGGCATAAGGCTACACGTTTCGAACGCTGCCTGCATTCTTTGTCAAGCCACACACATGAATACACCCCATACACATGAGCGTTCGCCAGACACATCAGCGTCAGCGTTACCCAGACACATGAGCATTCTCCAGACACATCAGCATTCCCCAAACACATGAGCACTCCCTAGACACATGAGCGTTCTCCAGATACATGAGCGCACCCCAGACACATGAATGCACCCCAGGCACATGAGTGCTCCTTATACAGCTAAGCATTTAGATTTCCAGGACATTTGTGGTTTCAGCGAGGAGAGAAGAGTAAGCCGCTACTAGACAGTGGTTTATCTCTTTGCATTTTTATGCCCAATACTTTTGTTTCCCAATCCACCTCATCATTCTATCCCCTTGCCCCATCTCTACACTATCAGAAGAGAATAAAGAGGCCCCTATCAAATCACATCAGATATATTTATTCATTTATATAGCGCCATTAATTCTACAGCGCTTTACATACATTGGCAGCGCTGTCCTCATTGGGGCTCATAATCTAAGGTCCCTATCAGTATGTTTTGGAGTGTGGGAGGAAACCGGAGGAAACCAAGCAAACATGGGGAGAACATACAAACTCCTTGCAGACGTTGTCCTTGGTGGGATTTGAACCCAGGACCCTAGGGCTGCAAGACTGCAGTGCTAACGCCTATACTGCTGAAATTGGAGTGTTTGGATAACTTTAATGTGTATGGGGGGAATGACACTTTGGCAAGCTTGATTACATTTTGACATTATAGCAGTAACAGTAATAATGATATTACCAGCACAAAAGTACATCTTGTCTTCAAGTTATTTTGGTGATAATGCACGAATGCAATCTTAAGAATGTTACATTTGTTTCCAATGCTAAAATATGTTCTATAACATTTCTATTGTGGCTTTCTTTTACCTTGATTGTTTATGTCTAGGATAGTTTGATGATTTATAGAGGGAAGTCTGATTAAGATGGGTGTCCTCAACCTATGATTATTAGTATTGGAGGTGTAACACCCATACCCCTGTGGTTCTACTGAATACTATTGAGTAAATATGCACAATCAGTTTAGATACTGTATATCCTAATATGCGAATTCAACACAGCTAATCTGCTTGCTTCTATTTTGCTAGGTCAAATAAACTGTATTTAGTCTTTACTAGTGGTTTATGAAAGCTATGCCAGTCAAGAGATGTGAAACTATTGACGGCTATGAATATAGCTTCCATGACCATATATTTTTTTTTAGAAAAACATCATATATATGAAAATAATATATTTTTGTTCTTTTTTAGTACACTCAACAATAACAACATCACAAGAATCCCGCTCACAAGTTTCAACCATATGCCCAAGATTCGTACATTGTAAGTATTGAGTTTTTTTTCATTTGGTTTTTACTCTTTTTGTGATGGTGTCTTCTCACAACTGATTCCATTGACCACGACCATACCACTGCTTACCTGGCAGCGTCCTTAGCTCTCCCATAGATTATCCGGCCTCGACTGCTTTGTTACAGCTTGATGAACATGTCATGGCCGATGTCATGGTATCTGCAAATAAATTTGCTCCAAATCTAACTGTGATTTATGTGATGTTTGGGGTAAAATCCTTGGACACTCATTTAGCTAATTTTATAAGACTTATCACCACTTTTCACTAATATAAGCTATCATTAATTTTGTCGTGTGCAATAATCATCATATGACCTATTCCAATTATTATTTTTTATTCATGATGCCTTCTGGGTGATATATATATATATATATATATATATATATATATATATATATATATATATATATATTGTAAATATATAAACCTCACATGCGGTTATTTCTACAGTTGTCTAGGATAGGTCATCAATGTATGGTCGGCCGGGGTCTGACACCCGGCACTCCCACCAATCAGCTGTTCTCAATGCTGGCGAATGATTGGGAGGTGAATGTGAAATCTCCAAAACTGAGCAATTTTGCCGAATCCCACCAGCACCAAGAACAGCTGATGGGTGGGGGTGTGGGGTGTTGGTCCCTTGCCAATCAGACATTGATGACCTATCCTAAGAATAGGCTATCAATGTTAAAGTAGTGGCCAACCTCTTTAACTAGAGATTAACATTATTTTTTTATACGTTTTTGTCCATTGTTGGCACAAAAGTTTGTCGGAACACTATCTGACTGTAGACTAACATATAGTGACAGTGTGTGCTGTCATGATTCCCCAGTGTTTACATGTGTGTGATTACATGCATGCAGTTTACATACTTGCTGTCACATGCCCACTAGACTCATTCGGCTTCTTTCAATTCATTTTTATTTAGAGACGCCGAACACGTCAAGTTGGTCATTGACTGCAATTCTGCAAATTGCACACATGGCGTCATGTGACCGCCTGCTTGCACCGAGAATATTGGGGATTTGGGACTCTGCATACACTGACACGATTCGGGAGTCTGCAGTCAAAGAGTGAGTGCAGGCTTTTGTCCTAAACAAGGAGAATTCCTGTAATAATGTCCTTTAAGACATAACAACCTTCATTTTGGGTCATCCCTTATAGAAATTATATTGCCTTGTCCTTGTATGTATGTGTAATCATTCCGCCCCTTATTGAATATGTTTGTTTCTAAAATACAGATTGTAAAACATTATATAAAATTAATTTACAACCATGCACCCAAGAAGGAAAAATGCACTGTATCATTTGCCGACCTTTGGTGTTTCTCCCGAATAACAAACATCATTTCAAGCATATAACGATGCAAATTCACAGTCCATCGACATTCCTTGAAATTGCCTCTTGTGGATTCATCATTTTAACCATAAATATATATTTTCCATGTTTTTTTGTGAAGTGATATGTAATTATTTATATTTACTTCCATGTTCCTTTCTTCGTCTGACATTAATAGTAGTGAGAATTAATGTGATTAAGTAGAAGGATTTTTTCCTTTGTTCTCATTAATGTTCAGTAATATTCATCCAGCCACCTCACATCGATCAATCATAGCTGTCTGTTCCAGCACCGAGTGTCTGCTGCCATTCTCCCTTTCGTTTCATTTTCAAGATGGCTTTTGTAGACGGTTCCCCTGAGACTTGCAATGACTAATCCTGCTTCACTGTAATTAAAGGTGAAAACAAAAGCAGAAGATCGTATATGGGATTTTTAAAGCAAAGATTTGCTATTGAATTTAAAGAGATAATTTACACTAAGTCATATAAAAAAAATCTAAATATGTTATTGAAATTTTAGACACCACAACTATCTACATTTTTTTTTTAAATCTAATTTCCTGTAAAATATGATATAGGCTTGGCCAGTTGTAACTTTAATGGGAACATGACAGCTGATATACACAGGTCGATCTACTGGCAGCATGAATCAGAGTACGGCATGGCCATTTCAGCTAAGTGTTTTTTATTCTGAAATGTACACCGTTTCTTACAAATATAATTAAAAGATTTAAAATCTGGTCACCTGTGACTTCCCTTTGGGACACTGCCCTTTAGTGACAGATCCTTTCCTATATGTGTATATAGGAACATGCCAGTGTCATAAATGTGTCACATCCACAGGTTACATCTTCTGTTGGAGCAGATTTACTTTCATTTGATGCTGAAAGGGTTAAGGATTCTTTCCTTTCTAGCTAAAATTACAGCTGCATCATGCCCTGTCACTATATTTACCCACTCCTGGTTTTACTCCATGCTGGTGATAGAATCTCTATACTGACCACTTTGAAGGTCCCTGTCTCTGGAGTAGCTGAGGTGTCATTTCAGTTGCAATTTTCAAGGTTCTTGCTGAAGAAACCTAGGAGTGTTATTTGTTGTGTCTTTCCCCACCCCATTTGTCTTACTTTCCTTGTGTTGTTTTATTGTACAGTAGTAGTGGGACTAGTGTCTCATTAACCTATTCGCTAGTCAAGGTTAGTTCAGGGTCAGCGAGGGCCTAGCATGTGATGGCACACTGGGTAAGGATCCATATAGGGATGTTAGGGAGCTCAGGAACCGTTCTCAGGTGAGCGTGAGGTGGTGACCCCTCTCCCTATCGCCAGATCTTTCCTCAACATCTTCCCTGGTTGGTGTTATGCCGCATTCCCGGCATTTCATCACTCCAGCGTAACAACCAGTCACTCAAAGGGAGCAGGGCAGACAAAAAGCCACCAGGGACCGGCTTCTTGGACTAGTCACCCAGATGGCATGTTTCCTCACCTGGTTTTATGTAAAAACTTTCCATGAGATGCTGCAGCGTTTCAGAACAAAACAAACCTGGTTGAAATGACTAAGCCAATGTCTGATTCATGCTACCCCTGATTCAGGCAGCTGTCAAGTTTACTTTAATGGAACCTATCAAAATTTAACATAGTCTGCCATATTTCCTAGATTGTTAACTTTGATGGTACTTCATGCTATGCGTGTGATCATTTTATAGCAGTGTATATATAGTTTAAAAATATGGGTTCTCTGCACCAAAAAAAATGTTAAATACGTTGTTATGCCTTTTAATTTCTTTTCAAGCTACACTGATTATTAGCAATCAATAACAGCTTGAAGTGTGATCTTCATACACACTGGTCTATCAATGGAAACAAGCTAATCACAATAATATGGGCCTCAACAGACTACAATGTTCGAAGCAAAGATGTTTTCCTACATAACTTGACAGTCCATGTCTTTATGGCTTCCTACAAACTGCAAGGCTCAAATAAACCAAATATTTTTCCTGTATGGGAAACCCTTGACATAAATCTACCATTAAAGGGATCGGAAGACATAGATTGGCAACAAGTCACTTTTCTGAACGACATGCATAACATAATCCAAGAACACTCAAGGGCCAAATAAATCAGCTGCACTTGATATTTTCAAGGAATATTTCACAGAAAATGTTTCTTCCAGTCTGGGATTCTCCTGGGTGAAATCACTCAGTTGTATCTTATTTTAGCAGGAAAGCTCTCTAACTAGAATAATCATCAATAATTTGTGGGAATCAAAAGGCTGCTGAGATTTCTTTTTAGTGGTAGTTGTACACATTTGCTTCTTTTATTTCAGATTAAATTAATGGATTTTTTTATTTCAATTTTTGTTTGGTTATAGTATTTTTACACGTAGGTGCAATATAAAATAATATAAGCTAATGCCATAGAAGAAGGAAAAAGGATTAAAGAGGACCAACCACCAGGATTTTCCTATATGAACTAAACCAAGTGCTATACTGGCACTATCATGCTGATTCTATATATTCCTTTATTTGTGAGGTCGGATGTATAGTTTCTGAAACATAGGCAAGTAAAGTTTGTGAAATGCAGTTATTTGATGAGAGGTGTAGCGAAATATCTAATAGTAGGGTCGTGTTTTTCTAGTTATTCCCACCCCTGTCTGCTGCCTATCCTTCCTACCCATCTCTGTTATTAGAGGGCTGATGCGGGAGGGCGGAAGGACAGACAGGCAGACAGGGGCGGGAATAACTAGCAAAACCAGACCCACCTATTAGATATTTTGTAGCTGCTATCAATCAAATATCAGTGTATTTCACAAACGTTACTTGACTGTATTTCAGAAATTATACATCTAATCTCACAACTAAGGTGCCTTTCACATATCATTTTTTTGCTATCCGTCACAATCCGTTGGATTGACGGATCGGTCGCAGATTGTGTAAAAACTGATGCGACGGATTCGTCGCATCAGTTTTTTCAGCCCAACAGTGTTTTCACACCCCTCTGCGCATGCTCAGTTAAAAAAATGCAATCAGTCGCCGGATTCTGTCATTTGACGGATTACGTTGGATCCTGTGCCCATAGCCTTTCATTATACCAAACGATGGATCCGTCGCTGTCCGTTTTTTCGACATAGACAAAAAATGTTACTTTGTCCGTTGTCTCCATCCAACAGACAAACAATTTTCGACGGATCCATTGAATGACGGATGAAACGTGAGGCCATCCGTTGCAATCAGTCGCTAATACAAGTCTATGAGAAAAAAACGGATCCAGTGGCATCAGTCGCTGGATCCGTTGTTTTCAAAATTCGACGGATTGTCACTGATGGCAAAAAACTGATGTGTGAAAGGGGCCTAAAGGTATGCTTAGAATCAGCATGATAGTGCCAGTTTAGCACTGGCTTTAGTTTCTATAGGAAAATCCTGATGGTTGGTCTTCTTTAAGTGATAATATATCACACTGTAGCATCTTAGCTTTAAAATCCATAGTTGTATAGTTCATAAAACAAAAATATTATCACAGCAAGAAAAGTCTACATATGTTTATTAGGTGCACTTACAATAAATGATGGACAGACCATGTGAGATGCTCAGTGGTGACCTGAGTGGAAGTAACTCCGCTATGGGAAGACGTTCATCCTCTGTGCACACAATCATGTAGTCACTCTCCTTGTTCATCCCTATGTGGCTGCTTCTGTTATTCATTTTATAATGATAGAGAAGACAATGAGTAAAAAAATATAATATATGATATCAATCTTAATGGTGTGAATGGTAATTATTTTGCACCCTAAAATGGTAAAATGTAAATTTTATAAATAATTCAGGTCAACATAAGAAAAATATCAACCTAGATTTTTGGAAACAGATTCTCCTGTGATCCAAGCATTCATAGCAGGTCCCAACTGTTAAATGATGCTCTGGTAAGCGTTACAGGGAACGTGTCCAATCCCCTATGCCCTCCAACCCAGCAGCATTGTAACCTGTATGACTAAATTCCCTCCCTAACCAGTCCTGTGTAATGTTATTCACTTAATTCAGTATTTCCCTATGCTAATTACGATGCAATACTATACACTTTATTGATCCCGGGGCAAATTGTGGTATCAAGCTATGACTAGTTTATGAGGGTGTTAGTTCCCCAGACTAGTCGGCCCTCATTCCATGTTATCATGCCCCTTTGGTGTGATAACATGATTTCCACGAGCCGGCATCACTGCTAACTCCTGTAAATTTTGCGCATGCATGCAGCTTTGTTCACTCGCATTGAACCTCTGAAGCCGGGTGTACACGTCCCAGCTTTAGACAGGCAGACTACATGATCGAGAGTGTCGAAACTGTTCTTCTCATCATGAGCAATGCACCTCACTGAAGCCGGGACACGTACACCCGGTTTCAAAGTGTCAAACAAAGCTGCGCGCTTGCGCAAGATTTCCAGGAGCTGGCAGTGATGCCAGCTCGTGCAAATAGCCACAGAGGCATGATAACATGGAAAGGGGGATGACTAGTCAAGTGAAGTAAAGCCCCTGTGACTAGTCAAGGTCTAATTAGCATGGGAACAGCGGAGGTTATAATTCCTTTTTCTTAAACAGTCATTTTAGTGTATAGCATTACACAGGGCTGGTTAGGCAGGGGATTCAGTCATACATATGGGAATTCTGCTGGCATTGCCGGCTCCAGGTTTTTGTGGGTCCTGGGGGAAAGAGTCTCAGTGAGCCCCATCCACAAGTAGACACGCACATACACAGATACATACACATACAGGCATACATACACATAAACAAAAAAATACTTATCAGTCACTCTACCACCAACTGCAATTCCTGGTATAGGGAAAGGGATGCACGGATCAGGGTCCAGCTGGTCACCAGAAGAAGCAATCCAAAAAAATCCAAGGAAAATCCAGCAATCCCAAATGCTAAAAAATTACAAGACTATTTCGCATTTTAAAATTCCATGATTAAGACTTTGTTAAAAGGGAAACAGATTATGCTTTTCGGATCCAACAGAGCCTTACTCATATCTGTTGAATCGAAAACACGTTAGCTGTTTCCCTTTTAATGGAGTCTTAACTATGGAATTTTAAAATGTGAATTAAAGTCTTGGAATTTTTTATCACTTGGGATTGCTGGATTTTTCTTGGATTTTTTTTGCATATGTACACATACAGGCATACGTACCTATACATACTTAAAGAGAAATTCAGAAAAATACTGTAAATAGACAAATCTATACAAAGGCATATACACTGACATACATAAATACACACATCACACATGCACACACATAGGCACATTAGAGATTTCTCAGTCACCTTCCCTGCTTGTCTCCCGTTCAGCTCCTCCAGTGCATGTGGCTGTGCCGCGCTAATTGCTGCCCATCACTAACAGAGCACACTGATACTGCTGTATATAGATCACAGGAGATGCTGGGGACATACATATTACTGGGGGGCATACACATTACTGAGGAGGGGGGTATATAGCAATGGGGGCATACAGCTCTAGAGAGGGTATTAGGCAATTGGGTGGGGGGACTATACAGCTCTGGGGGGAAGGGGACATACAGCTCTGGGGGTATACAGCACTGGTGTGGGGGGACAAACAGTTCTGGGGGTATACAGCACTGGGGTGGGGGGGTAACATGCAGCTCGGGGGGATATACATCACTGGGGTGGGAGAGCATACAGCTCTGGGGGATATACAGCACTGAGGTGAGGGAAATACAGATCTGGAGGTATACAACACTGGGGTGGGAGACATACAGCTCTGAAGGGGTATACAGCACTGGGGTCGAGAGACATACAGCTCTGGAGGGTATAGAGCACTGGAGTGGAGGGGACATATATGTCTGAGGAATATGGTAGTATGCCTCGCCCATATTTCTCCATATAGTGTTATGCAGCCCCATATTCCTTCATATAGTATAATGCACCCAATATTCCTCTGTATAATATAATGCACCCCATAATGCTCCACATAATATAATGCAGCATCATATTACTCCATATAGTAGTATACAGACCCCATATTCCTCCATATAGTGTTATGAAGCCCCCATATTCCTCCATATAGTATAATGTACCCTATATTGCTCCATGAAATATAATGCAGCCTCATGTTCCTCCATAGTGTTATGAAGCCCCCACAGTCCTCCATATAGTGTTATGTAGTCCCCATATTCTTCCATATAGTATAATGCACCCAGTATTCCTCCATATGGTGTTATGTAGCCCCCATATTCCTCCATATGGTATAATGCACCCAATATTTCTCCATATAGTGTTATGCAGCCCCCATATTTCTCCATATAGTATAATGCACCCAATATTCCTCCATATAATATCATGCACCCCATATTGCTTCACATGACATAATGCGTCCTCATATTCCCCCATATGTTATGAAGCCCCATATTCCTCCATATAGTATAATGCACCCAATATTCCTCCATATAGTGTTATGAAGCCCCTATATACCTCCATATAGTGTTATGCAGCCCTCATATTCCTCCATATAGTATAATGCACCCAATATTCCTCCATATAATATCATGCACCCCATATTGCTCCACATGACATAATGCACCCTCATATTCCTCCATATAATGTTATGAAGCCCCTATAGTCCTCCATATAGAATTATGCAGCCCAATATAGCATTATGCAGTCCCCATATCGCATTATGCAGCCCCCATATTCCATTATACAGCCCCATATAGCACTATGCAGCCACCATATAGTATTATGCACCCTCATGTAGTATACAGCTCCCATATCATTTAATGCACCCCCTTAGTCATCTGGCCACCATGATTAAATACATACTCACTACTCCTCATTCCCCCACTGATCCGGTCTCCTCAGCATGACCACTGTTCTTCCACTCTGCAGATCTAAGCAGAGCAGGCGTGCAGAAATGACATCATCGCACTCTTCTGTGCTGAGCTATCAGAGCGCAGACACAGCGAGAGAATGATCAGAGAGGGAGCGCGTGCTCACTCTCTAATCATTGCTTCCAATTGGATCGGCAACTGCGATGCCGATACAATTGAAAGTATGATCCTCAGCGGGGGGGCCGGTGCCAGTACTGGCACCGGGCCCCCCTGACTCACTGGCCCCATAGCGGTCACATGGCCTGCCACCATTGGCAGTACACCACTGGTCCCTGCCAACTGTGAGTGGGCCCCCCAGCGGTCCAGGGCCCCAGCACTTGCTGACACCGGCCCTGGCTGCTGGGTTGAAGGCACAGGGGACCTGACAGGTTCCCTTTAAAGAGCCTTGTTATGAAGGGGTTTGGATTATTGCAAACATCAGAAAGTTTGCAAATTGTGCTAATAAACCAAATTTGTAATAGGGGTAGAATATGTTTGATTGTAACTGTAAATTCATGCATTTTTTACTTCTACATTCTCTGTAGCACACAGCAATTAATGAATAGATGAACTCTGCTATTGCTGTAAACATTAAAAACTTAAGGTATTTAATTAACAGTCTCTTTAATACAGTCATAGCAAAGAGCAGAATAAGGGCAGCTTTGCACACTACGACATCGCAGGTGCGATGTCGGTGGGGTCAAATTGAAAGTGACGCACATACGACATCGTAGTGTGGAAAGCCTAGATGATACGATTTACGAGCGCAAAATCGTCGTTATCGTATCATCGGTGCAGCGTCGGCGTAATCCATAATTACGCTAACGCGACTGTCCGATGTTGTTCCTCGCTCCTGCGGCAGCACACATCGCTGTGTGTGAAGTCGCAGGAGCGAGGAACATCTCCTACCGGTGTCACCGCGGCTTCCGTAGGATATGCGGAAGGAAGGAGGTGGGCGGGATGTTTACATCTTGCTCATCTCCGCCCCTCCGCCGCTATTGGCCACCTGCCGTGTGACGTCGCTATGACGCCGCACGACCAGCCCCCTTAGGAAGGAGGCGGGTCGCCGGCCAGAGCGACGGTCGCAGGGCAGGTGAGTGCATGTGAAGCTGGCGTAGCGATCATGTTCGCTACGCCAGCTATCACACAATATCGTACCTGCGACGGGGGCGGGGACTTTCGCGTGCGACATCGCAGCATCGGCTTGCGATGTCGCAACGTGCAAAGCCCGCCTAAGTTGTAAGATCCATAAATGACCTTCTTCTTCTATGCTAATTTGTGAACAAATCTAAGTTGAATTTCAATGTGACCATAAATCAGTTGAAAATATACTTCTGGAGAGCGGCATGCACAAACCTGGCCATCAAAACATGTCCACTGACTACTTAGATAGATTTTTAGTGAAACCCTAGATCAATATTATGTTTTAATGAAAAATACATGCATTTAAGTAAAGAAAAGAGTTCTCAAAGGTCCCCATATCTTTTCAAAAAAGTTTTTTCACAATAGACATCTGTGGCATATCCCCAAGATATGTCTTTAAAGGGGGTTTTCCCCACACACAAAGTTAATTTTAATCAATAGATCTCATATATAGTGTTCCAGCAGGACGGCAACCCAAAGCATATGTCGAGATTAGCAAAGAAATGGTTCAATGATAATGAAGTAGAGATCCTGGATTGGCCCCCACAATCCACAGACCTCAACCCAATTGAACACTTGTGGATAGAGTTGAAGAAAAAGCTGTATACAGTTAGGTCCAGAAATATTTGGACAGTGACACAAGTTTTGTTATTTTAGCTGTTTACAAAAACATGTTCAGAAATACAATTATATATATAATATGGGCTGAAAGTGCTCACTCTCAGCTGCAATATGAGAGTTTTCACATCCAAATCGGAGAAAGGGTTTAGGAATCATAGCTCTGTAATGCATAGCCTCCTCTTTTTCAAGGGACCAAAAGTAATTGGACAAGGGACTCTAAGGCTGCAATTAACTCTGAAGGCGTCTCCCTAGTTAACCTGTAATCAATGAAGTAGTTAAAAGGTCTGGGGTTGATTACAGGTGTGTGGTTTTGCATTTGGAAGCTGTTGCTGTGACCAGACAACATGCGGTCTAAGGAACTCTCAATTGAGGTGAAGCAGAACATCCTGAGGCTGAAAAAAAAGAAAAAATCCATCAGAGAGATAGCAGACATGCTTGGAGTAGCAAAATCAACAGTCGGGTACATTCTGAGAAAAAAGGAATTGACTGGTGAGCTTGGGAACTCAAAAAGGCCTGGGCGTCCACGGATGACAACAGTGGTGGATGATCGCCGCATACTTTCTTTGGTGAAGAAGAACCCGTTCACAACATCAACTGAAGTCCAGAACACTCTCAGTGAAGTAGGTGTATCTGTCTCTAAGTCAACAGTAAAGAGAAGACTCCATGAAAGTAAATACAAAGGGTTCACATCTAGATGCAAACCATTCATCAATTCCAAAAATAGACAGGCCAGAGTTAAATTTGCTGAAAAACACCTCATGAAGCCATCTCAGTTCTGGAAAAGTATTCTATGGACAGATGAGACAAAGATCAACCTGTACCAGAATGATGGGAAGAAAAAAGTTTGGAGAAGAAAGGGAATGGCACATGATCCAAGGCACACCACATCCTCTGTAAAACATGGTGGAGGCAACGTGATGGCATGGGCATGCATGGCTTTCAATGGCACTGGGTCACTTGTGTTTATTGATGACATAACAGCAGACAAGAGTAGCCGGATGAATTCTGAAGTGTACAGGGATATACTTTCAGCCCAGATTCAGCCAAATTCCGCAAAGTTGATCGGACGGCGCTTCATAGTACAGATGGACAATGACCCCAAGCATACAGCCAAAGCTACCCAGGAGTTCATGAGTGCAAAAAAGTGAAACATTCTGCAATGGCCAAGTCAATCACCAGATCTTAACCCAATTGAGCATGCATTTCACTTGCTCAAATCCAGACTTAAGACGGAAAGACCCACAAACAAGCAAGACCTGAAGGCTGCGGCTGTAAAGGCCTGGCAAAGCATTAAAAAGGAGGAAACCCAGCGTTTGGTGATGTCCATGGGTTCCAGACTTAAGGCAGTGATTGCCTCCAAAGGATTCGCAACAAAATATTGAAAATAAAAATATTTTGTTTGGGTTTGGTTTATTTGTCCAATTACTTTTGACCTCCTAAAATGTGGAGTGTTTGTAAAGAAATGTGTACAATTCCTACAATTTCTATCAGATATTTTTATTCAAATCTTCAAATTAAACGTTACAATCTGCACTTGAATTCTGTTGTAGAGGTTTCATTTCAAATCCAATGTGGTGGCATGCAGAGCCCAACTCGCGAAAATTGTGTCACTGTCCAAATATTTCTGGACCTAACTGTATATACCCAAGTGAGCTGACCAGTGTGCACCAACATTGGGAACGTGTAAGACAGACCTGGCATCAGCTTTTGATGGAGTCATGCTTGAATCTGATCGCGACTATGCCCAGAAGGATTCAGGCAGTGCTAAAAGCTGAAAGGTGGATTTACAAAATACTAACAAAATAAAAAAAAATAAAATTTCAATTTTTAGGAGAAAAAACAGTAAATGTGGCTTTACACGCTACGACATCGCTAAAGCGATCTCGTTGGGGTCACGGATTTTGTGACGCACATCCAGCCGCGTTATCTATGTCGTTACGCGTGACACCTATTAGCGATTTTGAATCGTTGCAAAAACGTTCAATTATCATTGCTGCTGCAGTAACAATGTTGTTCCTCGTTTCTGCGGCAGCACATATCGCTACGTGTGACACCGCAGGAACGAGGAACCTCTCCTTACCTGCATCCCGCCAGCAATGAGGAAATAAGGAGGTGGGCGGGATGTTACATCCCGCTCATCTCCGCCCCTCTGCTTTGATCGGGCGGCCGCTTAGTGATGTTGCTGTTACATCGCGGTGACGCCGAACGCACCTCCCCCTTGAGGGAGGGATTGTTCGGCAGTCACAGCGACGTCGCAGAGCAGATATGTGCGTGTGACGCTGCCGTATCAAGAATGTTCGCTACGGCAGCGATCACCACATATCGTTACAACAACGGGGACGGGTGCTATCGCGCTCGACATCGCTAGCAATTGCTAGCGATGTCGTAGCGTCTAAAGCGGCCTTAAGGCTATGTGCTTCCCCAGCAAAAGTCTATGAATTTTAATTTTTGCTGTCTGCACACAGCGTTTTTTTTTTAGCTGCATTTTTGTGGTGCCCACAGAAACTCAGCATGTCCAATATTTTTGCATTTTGCACTGCATTTTGCACCCATTGAGTTCAATGAAATGTTCAAAAATGTAATGAAAAACACAAATTGCAAATATACTGTAGCTGCTTTTAGTGCATTTCTATGACTAAAAACGCAGCTATAAACACAAGGGGTGGGTAGTAAAGTGACATGTACAGGAAGAGGATTCCTTCTGTTAGTAAACACAGAAGCATGAATCCTCCCGGTACCGCCACCGCTGAGGTGGAAGCTGCTGCGAAATCAAACGTGAACAGTAGAAAAAAAAATCTCATACTTACCTGTTTGCAGACTCCCGACATGTCCGCTCCTAGCTCCTCTTCCCGGTACCACCACCCCTGCTCCGGCTGTGTGCAGACTCCCGGGCACGTCCGATGGCTTCAGGACCTGCTGCTGATCAGCTGATGCAGTTACCTGACGCATCAGCTGATCGTATAAGTTTAGCGGTGAGGCCGGCTTTTTACCGCCCGGCCATCTTATCTATCAGCTGATGCGGTCAGGAGACTTCATCAGCTGATTACCGCTGGGTCCTGCAGCAATCAGAAGAGAGTCTGCACAGAAGTGAGTAGTTGTTTTTTTTTGCACTGATGCATCAGCTGATTGTATAAACAGCGTTTATACAATCAGCTGATGGGTGATGTGGTTCATGTCCTTGAACCTGACACATCATCTGATCGGTATGCCTTCCAGCAAACCGATTAGATGATCTTGGATCTGGATTGGACGGCGCGGGACCTATTACCCAGGATTACTGCGGAGGAGGGGGGTGCTTTATTTCAATAAAAATGGAGTCACTAATTGTGTTGTGTTTTATTTCTAATATAAAAAAAACACACAGAAAAATATTTTTCTTTACTAGAAATTCATGGTGGCCATGCCTAATATTGGCGTGACTCCATGAATTTCGGGCATAGGGCCAGCTGATAATACACAGCTAGCCCTAACCCCATTATTACCCAGTGAGCCACCCAGCATCAGGGCAGCTGGAAGAGTTGTATACAGCGCCAGAATATGGCGCGTCTATGAAAGCGCCATTTTCTGGGGTGGCTGCGGACTGCAATTCGCAGCGGGGGTGCCCAGAAAGCATGGGCATCCTGCGCTGCGGATTCCAATCCCCAGCTGCCTAGTTGTACCCGGCTGGACACAAAAATTGGCCGAAGCCCACGTCACTTTTTTTTTTAAATTATTTCATGAAATTTGTGAAACAATTAAAAAAAAAAATGAGCTTCCCTATATTTTTGGTTCCCAGCCAGGTACAAATAGGCAGCTGGGGAATGGGGGCAGCCCGTACTTGCCTGCTGTACCTGGCTAGCATACAAAAATATGGCGAAGCCCACGTCATTTTTTTTTCTTTTTGGGCAAAAAACTCCTACATACAGTCCAGGATGGAGTATGCTGAGCCTTGTAGTTCTGCTCCCCATGCCTCTCCCTCCAGCATATGATTGGAGCATGCTGAGCCTTATAGTTCTGCAGCTGCTGTCTACTCTCCTGCATACACTAGTGGATGGAGTATGCTAAGCCTTGTAGGTCTGCTCCCCCTGACTCTCCCTCCAGCATACAGTCCTGGATGGAGTATGCTGAGCCTTGTAGTTCTTCAGCTGTCTGCTCTCCTGCATACACTAGTGGAGAATGAAGAATATATTGAAGACGGAAATGACATCAGACCTTGTTTTTTTTTCTCAACAATCTTTAATGGTATTGTTCACTCATAAAAAAACGCATAAAAATGCAGCGAGCAAAAATGCAGCAAAAAACACACTAAAACGCGGTAAAAACACATGCGTTTTTTTGCTGCTGGTGCGATTTTGTGCGGTTTTTGCGGCAAAAAATGCATAAAACCATAGCGTCAAAAAAACACAGTGTGTGAACTTACCTTAAAAATGCAGTTAAATTACAAGATTCTGCATATCTAATCATATGCTAAATAGCTGCAAGACAAATTTATCTATGAGATAGCTAAGATAATTGTCTATAAAATGAAGGTAGTCTCACAGTCGAAGCTGTAGTGGATGGTGAGATATGGAGACTGAAAGCCACAGGTTCAACACATTGTTACCTTTTTGTTTATCAGTGTATTTTACAAAGTTGCTTATTTTTATGTGTACTATTGATTTATGAAAAATAAAAAGAAAAAAAAAAGATGACGCTTATGTCAAATATACAGTATGTTTAGCTCATTTAAATACTGGTGACTACAGTGATTGCAGCTGGTTACCTTTAAGTAACACTGTTATATGTAACATCTGTAGGGACAAAATATATTTTTAAAAAGATTATTTCAATTTTAAGACCATAAATTAGTTATTTTGCACATAGCTTTAGCTTGATAGTAAGACTTACTGTATCTTCCTGTGATGTCACTCATTTCTACAAATGAGACATATATGGCCAGCTCTGCTATCAGTATGATGACATTCTTACAGTGCATCAGTTCATAACGTGCAGTTCCATCACTTAACTGTATAGGAACATTGCAGAAAGCCAGAGAATGTAGTTAAGCTTTTTCCACCAAGATTCAGGACAATTCCTGTGAAATAGCAGTGTATGTCAGTCACTGCTCAATCCATTTCATGTTGTTAGCTGCTATCGATCTCGTCTCCGTGATTAGAACTGGCAGGAATTAGTTTGCATTGATCTGCTTTCGTGTTTTTTCATTGTTAAAGCAGCTTTATTTATGTGAAACACTGCGCGGTATCCATTTCGTTAATAGAGAATGTCCTGCTGTCTTTGCATCCGTGTAATAGTGCTATTTTGAAAGAGGGTATTTTTTAAGTGAATGAGGCAGCAGCAGCGTGGAACCGGCATTCTCCCTATAATGAGATACAGTCACCTTATGTGCATTGTGCTTTCTTTTCTATGGATTCTCATTATCCTTTTATTTACGTCGAATACTTTAGTCATGTTAGACGTTAGTGAATAATAGAAAAAATACATTGTAAAATATATGTGCTTGGCGTTCAATTCTTTAGAATGGTCGTAATCCTATCTGTTCACTTCCTGAGAATGGTGTCAAACCTAGGTATTCACTTCCCAAGAATGATGGCAAACCTAGGTATTCACTTCCCAAGAATGATGGCAAACCTAGGTATTCACTTCCCAAGAATGGTGGCAAACCTAGGTATTCACTTCCCAAGAATGGTGGCAAACCTAGGTATTCACTTCCCAAGAATGATGGCAAACCTAGGTATTCACTTCTTGAGAATGGTGGCAAACCTAGGTATTCACTTCCCAAGAATGATGGCAAACCTAGGCATTCACTTCTTGAGAATGGTGGCAAACCTAGGTATTCACTTCCCAAGAATGATGGCAAACCTAGGTATTCACTTCTTGAGAATGGTGGCAAACCTAGGTATTCACTTCCTGAGAATGATGGCAAACCTAGGTATTCACTTCTTGAGAATGGTGGCAAACCTAGGTATTCACTTCCCAAGAATGATGGCAAACCTAGGTATTCACTTCTTGAGAATGGTGGCAAACCTAGGTATTCACTTCTTGAGAATGGTGGCAAACCTAGGCATTCCCTTCTTGAGAATGGTGGCAAACCTAGGCATTCACTTCTTGAGAATGGTGGCAAACCTAGGTATTCACTTCTTGAGAATGATGGCAAACCCATGTATTCACTTCTTGAGAATGGTGGCAAACCTAGGTATTCACTTCCCAAGAATGGTGGCAAACCTAGGTATTCACTTCTTGAGAATGGTGGCAAACCTAGGTATTCACTTCCCAAGAATGATGGCAAACCTAGGTATTCACTTCTTGAGAATGGTGGCAAACCTAGGTATTCACTTCCCAAGAATGATGGCAAACCTAGGCATTCACTTCTTGAGAATGGTGGCAAACCTAGGTATTCACTTCCCAAGAATGATGGCAAACCTAGGTATTCACTTCTTGAGAATGGTGGCAAACCTAGGTATTCACTTCCTGAGAATGGTGGCAAACCTAGGCATTCACTTCCCAAGAATGGTAGCAAACCTAGATATTCACTTCCCAACAATAGTGGCAAACCTAGGTATTCACTTCCCAAGAATGGTGGCAAACCTAGGCATTCACTTCTTGAGAATGGTGGCAAACCTAGGCATTCACTTCTTGAGAATGGTGGCAAACCTAGGTATTCACTTCTTGAGAATGGTGGCAAACCTAGGTATTCACTTCCCAAGAATGGTAGCAAACCTAGGTATTCACTTCTTGAGAATGGTGGCAAACCTAGGCATTCACTTCTTGAGAATGGTGGCAAACCTAGGCATTCACTTCTTGAGAATGGTGGCAAACCTAGGTATTCACTTCTTGAGAATGATGGCAAACCCATGTATTCACTTCTTGAGAATGGTGGCAAACCTAGGTATTCACTTCCCAAGAATGGTGGCAAACCTAGGTATTCACTTCTTGAGAATGGCGGCAAACCCATGTATTCACTTCTTGAGATATGTTCACTTTTTAGAACGGTGGCAATCCTATCTATTCACTTTTTTAGAATGGTGGTAATCCTGTATGATCACTTCCTTACAATGATGGCAATCCTATAGGTTCACTTTCTTAGAATGGTGGTAATAGAATCAGTTCATTTCCTTAGAATGGTGACTATCCTAACTGTTCACTTTGTTAGAACGGTGGCAATCCTGTCTGTTCACTTCCTTAAAATTTTGGCAAACCTATTGGTTCTGTTGCTTAGAATGGTGGTAAACCTATTGGTTTTTTTAGAATTAATGGCAATTGTATCCTTTCATTTTCTTAGAATGGTGATACTTGTATCCGTTCACTTTCTTAGAATGGTGGCAATTGTACAAAGTCTGAAGTTACCATACATTAATTACATTTCATATTTCATGGATGGTAGAAGAAAATACTAATTGTATACCAAAGCACTACTAGTATTACCATTAGAATGTATTCATTGTTTCTTCTTCATTGTTTTTTAGGCGTCTTCACTCCAATTACTTGTACTGTGACTGTCACCTTACATGGCTGTCGGACTGGTTGCGTCAAAGGCGAACTATTGGCCAATTTACCTTCTGCATGTCTCCTGTGCACCTGAGAGGCTTCAATGTAGCAGATGTTCAAAAAAAGGATTTTGTTTGCACTGGTAAATATACATTTGGCATAATGAGTATATTTATTCAAATTAGGAGGACATATAGCTAATGATGGACCATCAGTGTGGGGAAACAAATGCTCATTCTAGTGCATGATGAGACAAAGATGCTTGATTATATGACCATCCCTTTGTAGCTTACATACATTCTCGAAGGAGCCTAAAGCCACCTCTTTATGCACAATGTCATACAGAAGCCATTCTTTACACTTCATATTATTAAAATATGGGATATTTTAATTTATTCACGTCAATTATTAGGAAATTTTACATATAACTATTCCTTAATATGCAATAAGCAATTAGAAAGGCCAGCTCACCAATTAGGAGAGCCGTGCATGGAAACTTACAGTGCCCCAAAATAATATATCATGAAAAAGGAAATCCAGGATATAGATCTTCTATTATAAACACTTTGTTATTATATGTATTATTAAAATGGTCCCAGCTTTCATCTCCAAAAAATGACAAGCAAATGCGTTTCAGACAGCGTCCTCAGTCATTGCATGAAAAATGTGAATAACTCGGCATCTTGTATCAGATCTTGTCTATGCACGGGGTTTGTATCCTCTATTATAATGTTCAGCTTCCTAATTATAATAAAAATTGCAACAAACTATACAAAAAATGATAACTAAATCTGTAAATATTTTATTTGTAGTGGTTTAGAACTTTACTACCATGAAACAAATATTTACATAGTTGCCACATATATTCGAGTATAAGCAGGGGCGTAACGACCGTGGTCGCAGAGGTCGCCACTGCGACCGGGCCCGCAGGGTTATAGGGGCCCGGCAGCCGCTCTGCAGAGCCGGCTGCCGGGCCCCTATGTGTAGTGCCGCTGTGTAGTGGCCGACATTGCGACCATCAGGGGGCCGGCCTGTGAGTCAGGGGGGCCCAGTGTCAGTAGAGGATCCCCTGACCTGGAAAGGCCCACCAGCCGAGTCTGAGCTGCAGCAGAGCAGGAGTGCTCCTGACCTGCACAGCAGACGGAATAATCCATCCTGCAGGACCTGCGATGATGTCACGCCCATGTGACTGTGTGGGCGGAGACACAGGTTTGCCGGGCATCAGAAGATACTGATTCCTGAAGGAGATTTGGACACATGACTGGTAATGAGAAAAGAGGGGACATGAGGGTGAAGGGGGTGCAAAGTGAGTGGCATATGAGGGCTGCAGACTGTGACAGGATGTGAAGGGGTGCAGAGTGTTTGAGAGGGGTAAGCAGGGGTACAGGCAGGGTGAGATATGTGGGCAGGGTGTGTGACATAGGGGGTGTAGTGTTTGTGATATGGGGGTGCAGGCTGTATGGGCAGCAGGGTGTGTGACATGGGGGTGTAGTGTGTGATATGGAGCTGCAGGCTGTATGGGGAGCAGGGTGTGAGACATATGGGGGTGTAGTGTGTGTGATCTGGAGGGTGCAGGCTGTATGGGGAGCAAGGTGTGTGACATATGGGGGTGTAGTGTGTGATCTGGGGGGTGCATGCTGTATGGGGAGCAGGGTGTGTGACATATGGGGGTGTAGTGTGTGTGATCTGGGGGGTGCAGGCTGTATGGGGAGCAGGGTGTGTGACATATAGGGGTGTAGTGTGTGTGATCTGGGGGGTGCAGGGTGTATGGGAAGCAGGGTGTGTGAGATATGGGGGTGCAGGTTGTATGGGGAGCAGGGTGTGTGACATATGGGGTGTAGAGTGTGTGATCTGGGGGGTGCAGGCTGTATGGGGAGCAGGGTGTGTGAGATATGGGGGTGCAGGTTGTATGGGGAGCAGGGTGTGTGACATATGGGGTGTAGTGTGTGTGATCTGGGGGGGTGCAGGCTGTATGGGAAGCAGGGTGTGTGAGATATGGGGGTGCAGGTTGTATGGGGAGCAGGGTGTGTGACATATGGGGTGTAGTGTGTGTGATCTGGGGGGGTTGCAGGCTGTATGGGAAGCAGGGTGTGTGAGATATGGGGGCGCAGGTTGTATGGGGAGCAGGGTGTGTGACATATGGGGGTGTAGTGTGTGTGATCTGGGGGGGTGCAGGCTGTATGAGAAGCAGGGTGTGTGAGATATGGGGGTGCAGGTTGTATGGGGAGCAGGGTGTGTGACATATGGGGGTGTAGTGTGTGTGATATGGGGGTGCAGGCTGTATGGGGAGCAGGGTGTGTGACATATGGGGGCAGGGGCGTAACTACCGCGGTCGCAGGGGTTGGAAGGAGAAGAGAGGTACTTGTTTTTTTTATTTTGCTGGCTGCATGATACATGGAGGCCTGGGGGTGCTGACTCCATGATACATAGCGGCCTGGGGCTGCTGACTCCATGACACATGGAGGTCTATGGGACTGCATAATCAACATGAAGGACACCTTATACATGGACTAGGGGTGCATTATACATGGAGGTCTATGGGGCTGCATAATACAAAATTAAGTTTTATGGGGTTGCGTTATAATACATATAGGACTAGGGGGCTACATTATAATATATGGAGGAATATGGAGGCTACCTTATATATGGACTATGGGGTGCAGTATAATATATGGAGGACTGTGGTGCAGTATAATATATGGAGGACTATGGGGTGAATTATATAATACATGGAAAACTTTGGGGAAATGCATTGTAATACATGGAGAACTATGGGGGTGCATTATAATATATGACGGGTTATGCAACACCCTTTATATTATACGGAAGGCTATGTGGGGGCCATTATAGTATTTGGAGATCTATATACAAGGGGGGGACAAAGATACAAGTATGGGATGGGAATGTTTTGTGCTGAGGGAAAAAGGCTCTTTTCCTGAGCACCCAGCTTTCCCATGCTCTGCTGTACATCTCTCAGCACCCAGCTTTCCCATGCTCTCTTGTACATCTCTCAGCACCCAGCTTTCCCATGCTCTGCTGTACATCTCTCAGCACCCAGCTTTCCCATGCTCTGCTGTACATCTCTCAGCACCCAGCTTTCCCATGCTCTCTTGTACATCTCTCAGCACCCAGCTTTCCCATGCTCTGCTGTACATCTCTCAGCACCCAGCTTTCCCATGCTCTGCTGTACATCTCTCAGCACCCAGCTTTCCCATGCTCTGTTATGGGAAAGCTGGGTGCTGAGGGAAAGATGTATAGCAGAGCATGGGAAAGTTGGGTGCCGAGGACAAGATGGATATCAGAACATAGGAAAGCTGGGTGCTGATAGAGGGATTTCAGATCATGGGAAACCTGGGTGCTCAGGGGAAGAGCCAAGTGTCAGCATTATTATCCTGTACCCCGAGTGTCAGTGTCATTATCCCGTACCCTAAGTGTCGGTGTACGTGGAGGAGGGTACCGGTCCAAATTTTGCACCAGGGCCCATCAAACTCTACTTACGCCACTGAGTATAAGCCAACCCAAATATAAGACGAGGCAACTAATTTTACCACAAAAAACTTGGAAAACATATTGACTCGAGTATAAGCTTAGGCTGGGAAATGCAGCAGCTACTGGTAAATTTCAAAAATAAAAAAAGATACCAATAAAATGTAATGTGCCCCATCCTTGTGTCCTGTAGTAATGTGCCCCATTCTTGTGTCCTGTAGTAATGTGCCCCATTCTTGTGTCCTGTAGTAATGTGCCCCATTCTTGTGTCCTGTAGTAATGTGACCCATTCTTGTGTCCTGTAGTAATGTGCCCCATCCTTGTCTCATGAATTAATGGGCCCTATGTTTGTGCTCTGTAGTAATGTCCCCATCCTTGTGCCCTGTAATAATGGTCCATCCTTGTGTCCTGTAGTAATGTGCCCATCCTTTAGCAATATCCTCATACTTGTCTCCTTCTTGTCCCCTATTATCCTGTTGTTCACTTACAGGCAGAAAAAATTATTCTTACCTGTCTTCCGTTCCTTCAGTGTCCTCTTACTTGCTTCTTGCAGACCACAGGCACATAGACCCCTCGATGATCTTGGCCTGTACAGGGGCCGCCGCTGCCATCAGTGCTTTATTTACTTCAGTTGAATAATTTGTAGTGCTGCAAATCATTCAAGTTAAGTAAAGCGCTGACTGAAGCAGCGGCAGCCCCTGCACAGGACAATATCATCGAGGGGTCTATGTGCCTGTGGTCTGCAAGAAGCAGGTAAGAGGATACTGAGAGAACAGAGGACAGGTGAGAATAATTTTTTGTGGAACCTTCACTCGAGTATAAGTTGAGGGGGTTTTTATCAGCATAAAAATTGTGCTGAAAAAGACTTATACACGAGTACATACGGTATTGCTAAAGAAAATTGTATAGGTATTTTTTATACTCTAAGTATAGGCATAGACAGGATATGAAATAACGCCAAAATATTCACATTTTTAATGCAATGACTAAGGACTCTGTTAGAAACTTGTTTGCTTGCCATTTTTTGGTGATGGAAGCTGTGACCTTTTTAATAAATATAATAAAGAAGTGCCTTTAATAGAAGATATCACATAGTCACATAGTCTGTATATAGACCTTTATCCAGGGAACTAGTCTGATTGCTGTATGTGGAGTTGGGAAGGAAGGTTTCCCCTAATGTGGTGCTTACTGTCTGCCTCATGGGGTTTTTGCCTTCCTCTGGATCAACATTTTAGGCTATGGGTTGAACTTGATGTGCTTGAGTCAACTTTAAAAACTATGAGACCCAAGATGCAAACCACAGTAAACTGCCAATGAAAGCTCCTAAGACCTTGAAAAAGACTTTTAACCTTGGCATATATGCGATATTAAAACCCCCAGTGACCACACTGTTATTTTGTCTTTCCAATATCAGCATCTTGTAAATAGTTCTATAAATCTCCATAAAGTGAAGATATCACAGAAAATTATTTATTGTTTAAAGCACCACTTCAGTGTTTTCTTCTTATTTCAGTGCTGGAGTGGTGCTTTAAATGTAAGTTCCATGCCCCTGTTTTATACTCATTTGCCGCCGTTTCTGTCTTTTTCCAGTGTCGCTACAGTCGGTCACCAGAGTTTTGTAACCTGCTGTCAGCGCCAGTGTTTCATGAGGCGCACTGGAGGTCACAACTCAATACAAGTCTATGAGAGCCTTATTCTGGCTCTCATAGAGTTGCATTGAGATGGAACTTCTGACTTCTGGCCAGTTACAAGTTACAGGCACAGATGTTAAGGGCCCAGTGAACCTTTCCGCCCTCTCAAATGAAATATTCTGCCACTTTCCTTATGGTGATTGCCAGTGCTTGATTTGGAGCTCTGCATGCCTTGTTCTGGCTTTCATAGAGTTGCATTGAGCACTTGTGATGTAACTTCAGACTTCTGACCAGTCTAAATCACTAAGAGTGATTTAGTGAGTGATTTAGTAAGTGTCAATTTAAAGAAAACATTTATAAAAACATATAATACATACAAAATATTGAAAACATAAGGACTGGGTTACATAGGTCTTCTGTCATGATTGAGGTGATTAATAGTGATCTTTAAAAATGCACAAGTGCTTACACATTATTAGAAGGCTTTTCCTTTACTAATAAAAGTTTTTATCTCCTGCAATGTCTAATTGCTAGATTTCTTGTGAATGCTTCTTGGATCAAGTCTAGTATCACTAAAATACTGTATATACAGTACAGACCAAAAGTTTGGACATACCTCATTCAAAGAGTTTTCTTTATTTTCAGGACTCTGAAAATTGTAGATTCACATTGAAGGCATCAAAACTATGAATTAAAACATGTGGAATGAAATACTTAAAAAAGTGTGAAACAACTGAAAATATGTCTTATATTCTAGGTTCTTCAAAGTAGCCACCTTTTGCTTTGATTACTACTTTGCACACTCTTGGCATTCTCTTGATGAACTTCAAGAGGTAGTCACCGGAAATGGTTTTCCAACAGTCTTGAAGGAGTTCCCAGAAATGCTTAGCACTTGTTGGCCCTTTTGCCTTCACTCTGCGGTCCAGCTCACCCCAAACCATCTCGATTGGGTTCAGGTTTGGTGACTGGGGAGACCAGGTCATCTGGCGTAGCACCCCATCACTCTCCTTCTTAGTCAAATAGCCCTTACTCAGCCTGGAGGTGTGTTTGGGATCATTGTCCTGTTGAAAAATAAATGATGGTCCAACTAAATGCAAACCGGATGGAATAACACACTGCTGCAAGATGCTGTGGTAGCCATACTGGTTCTGTATGCCTTCAATTTTGAATAAATTCCCAACAGTGTCACCAGTAAAGCACCCCCACACCATCACACCTCCTCCTCCATGCTTCACGGTGGGAACCAGCCATGTAGAGTCCATCCGTTCACCTTTTCTTCAAAGACACGATGGTTGGATCCAAAGATCTCAAACTTGTACTCATCAGACCAAAGCACAGATTTCCACTGGTCTAATGTCCATTCCTTGTGTTCTTTAGCCCAAACAAGTCTCTTCTGCTTGTTGCCTGTACTTAGCAGTGGTTTCCTAGCAGCTATTTTACCATGAAGGCCTGCTGCCCAAAGTCTCCTCTTAACAGTTGTTCTAGAGATGAGAAGGTGTGTCCAAACTTTTGGTCAGTACTGTACACCATTAAAATTTACATAATTAAAATATATACACAATGTATATGTTACGGGGGGACCGGCAGATTAGGACCAGGGGGTACAGTCATATGAAAAAGTTTGGGCACCCCTAATAATGTTAACCTTTTTTCTTTATAACAATTTGGGTTTTTGCAACAGCTATTTCAGTTTCATATATCTAATAACTGATGGACTGAGTAATATTTCTGGATTGAAATGAGGTTTATTGTACTAACAGAAAATGTGCAATCCGTGGCAATCTAAAAGTGCCTCCATGGCCTTCAGTATTTTTGGATTCATTGGTTGGCAATTGTAAAGAGTTTGCCAGCAGTGGATCTATATGATTTGGGTGACCAAGTGGTCGATACTATATATCAAGTTTAGAATTTTTATTATTTGCATATCTTGATCAGGTCTATTGATCTTGGGATTTTTGTAATTCCACAACTCTTCTTTCTTAATAATATTGCATTTTCAATACACAGGAGTGCCAGCGGGTGACATGAGTTTTGAACACCAGTTTTCTAAGTAAATATAATTCTGTTTGTGCTGTTGACATAAATTTCTCACCAAATGTGGGTAGCAACTCATACAATCCACACAAGGAAAGAAATCAAACCATAGTTATCCATAAATCAAGTTATGCAATAATGAGATATTTTAGAGGGAAAGTATTGAAGACATGGAGAAAGAGAGGCCCAAAAAGTCAAGGAAAGTCATGACTCCAGATGAAATCTATCAGTATTTAGAAAGCAATCCTGACACTTAATGAAAAATATCAGCTGGTTTAACTGATGCCTTATAAAAAGGTGTCTCATTACCGAGGTGTCACACAAGAAACATTGCATGATGAGTAAAACCTGTGAGCTGTCTCAAGATCTTTGCAGCCCTGTTGTTGCAAAACATACTGATAGCATTGGTTAACAAAGAATTTCTAAACTACTTAAGGTTCCAGTGAGCACTATTGGGGCCATAATCCAGAAATGGAAAGAACATCACTTCTGTCATGCTGTACTCTAAGATGTACAATAGCAGTACAGCGCAGTAATGTGGGACTGAGAGGATTCCTGAAACTATCTGAGAAGATAGTTAGCTGGTAAACCACTAGGGGGCGTAAAAGTGGAGGAAACATATGAGCAGGGAATTCCCTAGCAGAGGTAATACTAGTCAAGCCCACCAGATGGCAGTAGAATCGTCAGAAAGCCGTGTCACAACATGAGGTCTTGTAAGTACACAAGGGAAAAGTCTAAACGTAGTCAGAGGGAAGCAAATAGTCAGTAGCCGGAAAATCAGAGCCTAGAAGCGAGGGGGAGTGGGAAGACAAGACAGAATAAAGGTAAACAGATAAAGAACGAATAGGGAGACAGCGGGAGAGACATTGATGGAAACAGACAACAGAGGAGGTTAACAGGTCAGGTGAACACGGAGGTCAGGAGGGGGCAGGGCAGACAACAGGTCACTCAAGAGCAGAACACAGCAGAGCCAAAAGTATCACTGGCGAAGTCCAAGAGAAACAGTGCCCTAATAAAGCAGCCTGACCTCCAGAACGAGGCAGAAAGGATTACCCCCTAACGTGACTTGCATCAGAAGTGAAACTAAAAAAAAAGGCTCAGCTCCAGCTGAGCCAGGAGTCAATCATGACAACGTCACTATAAACTGGCTACGACCAGGTGCTCCATGAAGATTTCAGACAGAAGTGAAAAGAATTATCAGAAAAGTAGTCTGTCCAAAATCCAAGAATCACCTGGGGGAATTTAGTCTGGGCAGATTAGACCAAAATTGAACTCCTCTTTGGATGCAATAATTCACACAATGTTTGAAGTCCAAAAGGCACTGCAGAAACATCATACCAACAGAGAGGTTTGGAGGTAGAAATATCATGAAGTGGTCCTGTTTTTCTGCATACGGCAGTGGCAAACTTCATGTAATTGGGGGAAGACTAAATGGACAAATGTACCGAGACATTCTTGGTAAACATCTGCTGCTATCTACCAGGATCATGAAAGTGAAATGAGGGTGGACATTTGTGCAAGACAAATATCCCAAACACTCAGCTAAGGAAACTCTCAATTGGTTTCAGAGAAAGAAAATAAAGCTGCTAGAATGGCCCAGCCAATCACCTGACCTGAAACCGATAGAAAATGTATGGAAGGAACTAAAGCTCAGAGTTCATAGAATTAGCCCATGGAACCGTCAAGATTAGAAGAGTGTTTGTATGGAAGAATGGGCCAATATCACACCTAAACAATGCATGCAACTTGTTTCTCCATACAGGAGGCGTCTAAAAGCTGTCATCACCAAGAAAGACTTTTGTACGAAATATTAGATACATTTCAGTAAACATGTTTATTACTTTTTCCCTGTGTCATTTCTCATTATTACACATCACAAAATTATTTATTTTCTTGTGTGGATTGGATGGGGTGTTACTAGGGATGATCGAATACTTCGATTATTCGGCTTCGCGAATATTTTCCGAATACCTCGCCGCTATTCGACTATTTGATGCACACTGTAAGTCTAAGGGAAGCCTGAATAGTTCTGAATAGTTGTCATTCGGGTTTCCCATAGACTTACATTGCTCACCGAATATTTGCGAATAGTCGAATAGCGGTGAGGTATTCGGAAAATATTTGCGAAGCCGAATAAGCACAGTATTCGATCATCCCTAGTTGTTACCGATTTCTGGTGAGAAATCCATGTCAATTACACTTATAGAAATATGTTCACTTTGAAATTTAGTGGTGTGTTCAATACTTATTTCACCCACTGTATATACTCCAATTCTGAAATGTTGTTTTTAAGCTGTCATCAAAATTTTGATTTGCATCTGCTCATCAAAAATACTGTACAGCAAAATACATTTCTATACCTGTCATCTTATCCTTTTTTCTTTATTGTGGTGTACTCAAAATGCCTGGCAATATAGTGTGAGTGTAATGATTGCTATTCCATCCACGCCAATCTGCAGCAGCGAAACCAATTGCATATGTATGACCATACATGAAATACATTTAGCACCTCTGCTGATAGATCTCCTAAGTTTGGGAAGTGATAATCCACATTTCAGAAGTCATATTTATTTGTCCGCTTTTCAAGTTCCACCACTTACTAAATTCAGTCCTTTTAACGATTTTGAAATCCATCTAAAATAAAATATGTATAATGGGGTTTTTTTGTTTGTTTTTTATCTAGTCCACATCATACTGACAGATAAAAAGAGGGATGACCATTGGTTACAATCAGTTTGAGCTAATGGAAATTCAGACCCTCAGACTCCGGCTCTCGGTGGAATCCTTGACATTTTTCAAACGCAGGGACTGAACTCTCAGTAATTCTCTTTCCTTTTGTCAGGAGACCGTGCCCCTTCATGTACACAGACAGCCACAAGCAATTTTCATTTTCCGTTCTGTTTTTTGAAACTGTATCTGCATATCAAACTCTTGACATTTAGGGTTAAATGCACCCAAATAGCTTTCGTAAAAGTGCAGTATGTGGACATAGATGAAACAAGGAGGCCGATGAAACCATAGGGGACGGCGATTATAGTATAATGCATGCCTTTTTTTGCTTTTTTTTAGCGTTTGTGTATATTTGTTTCTTACATGCTGGATGGTGGTGATATGTTTCCCCCTCACCTCCTGCAGATGCTTGCCTGTCTTGTTAAAGGGAACCCGTTACGTTATTTTTCTATATTCAACTGCCCCCAATGTCTTTACTGATGCAATGTGCATCACTAATATGCTGTTCTCAAACAGAAAGTCCCAGTAGTTATCTATAAAAAGAAACCCATTTTGATCATTAAGGGAAAGCATTACAGACCTTCTCTTTCAGTCATCAGGGTGGCGCTTTGTAGCATTTCAGTCACAGTCCTCTTCAAATTATGCACACAGATCGCAGTCTGATTGCTGTAACTAGTCCGTTGTCATGGCAATCTCCTATTCAATTCTGTTCTTGCGCACTGCCCATTAGCTGCCCGGGCATGAGCACTGACCTTGGGTGTATATCCCCAGCTTCATTATATGTGCATGCACCAAAGCCGCAAGCAAAATGGTGAGAACAGAGTGGTGGACATAGGGTGCCTTCTCACAAGGATACATCAGATAGCCACTAACTCACAGCGGCTCCGAAGCCTGGACATGTACACACAGATTCAGTGCGCATGCTCTGGAGCCTGGGGATGTACACCCAAATTCAGTGTGCATGCTCTGGAACCTGGAAATGTACACCCAGATTCAGTGTGCATGGTCTGGAGCGTGGGGATGTATACCCAAATTCAGTATGCATATTCCGGAACCTGGCGACCTACACTCAGATTCAGTGGGAATGCTCTGGAGCCTGGGAAGTACACCCAGATGCAGTGGGCATGCTCCTGAGCCTGGGGACGTACACCCAGATTCATTGTGCATGCTCCAGTTCCTGGGGACGTATACCCAGATTCAGCGTGCATGCTCCGGAGCCTGGGGACATACACGCAGATTCATTGTGCATGCTCCCGTGCCTGGGGACGTACACCCAGATTCAGTGCGCATTCTCCGGAGCCTGGGGACTTGCACGCAGATTCATTGTGCATGCTCCAGTGCCTGGGGACATACACCCAGGTTCAGTGTACATGCTCCGGAGCCTGGAGACATACAGCCAGATTCTTTGTGCATGCTCCAGAGCCTGGGGACATACAACCAGATTCAGTGTGCATGCTCCGGAGCCTTGACACATACACCCAGATTCATTTTGCATGCCCCAGAGCCTGGGTACGTACACCCAGATTCTGTGTGCATGCTCCAGAGCCTGGAGCTGTACACCCAGATTCAATGTGCATGCTCTGGAGCCTGGGGACATACACTCAAATTCAGTGCGTAGGCTCTGGAGCCTGGGGCCGTAAACCCAGATTCAGTGTGCATACTCCAGAGCCTGAGGACGTACACCCAGGTTCAGTGTGCATGCTCTGGAGTCTGGGGACATACACCCAGATTCAGTACGCAGGCTCCGGAGCCTGGGGATGTAAACCCAGATTCAGTGTGCATGCTCCGGAGCCTTGGGACGTACACCCAGATTCAGTTCACATGCTCCAGAGCTTGGGGACTTACACCCAGATTCAGTGCGCATGCTCCGGAGCCTGGGGACATACACCCAGGTTCATGCACAGGGAGCTGATAGGATGTGTGCAAGCTCATAATTTAATAGGAGATTGCTGTGATGTCGAGCCAGTCACCACAATTAATCAGACCACCATAGGCAAACATAATTTGAAGGTGACCATGACTGAAATGTTATAAAGCGCCCCCCGCCTTGATGACTGAAAGAGAAGGTCTATGATGCCTCAACCTTATGACAAAAACTGTCTTTTTTTTAGATAAATACTGGGACCTTTTGTTTGCAAACACAATGTTAGTGATGCACATTGCATCACTAGAGACATTGGGCTCAGTATAATACAGAAAAATTACAGAATGGGTTCCCTTTAAATATATGTTGTAAGTCTTAAAAGGAATTAGTCAACGTTCTCCCCCCAGTTTAAGAATAGACATGTGATTACACTATCACTTGATCTGTTACAAAAAGGTAGGCTTGGAGCATCCGGAATGCATTCATTGACTTTAATTGTTGTATTGGCCAGTTTATCAACTTAAGGGTGCTTTACACGAGACAATCTATCGTGCGATAGATCGTCGGGGTCACGGTTTTTGTGACGCACATCCGGCATCGCTTGCGACGTCGGGCTGTGTAACACCTCTGAGCGACACGGTATCGCTCACAAATCGTGAGTGGTGTACTCATCGCTCGGTTTCATAATCTCGTTTAATTAAAATGGCGCCGGTTGCTCATCGTTCCCGGGGTAGCACACGCCGCTCCGTGTGACACCCCGGGAACGATGAACAGCAGCTTACCTCCGTCCCGCGGCACCCGCCGGCTATGCGGAAGGAAGGAGGTGGGCGGGATGTTTACGTTCCGCTCATCTCCGTCCCCTCCGCTTCTATTGGCCGGCCGCTGTGTGACGTCACTGTGACGCCGAACGTCCCTTCCCCTTCAGGAAGACGATGTTCGCCGCCCACAGCGACGTCGCACAGCAGGTAAGTGCGTGTGACGGGGGTTAACGACTTTGTGCGCCACGGGGAACTAATTGCCCGTGACGCACAAACGACGGGGGCGGGTACGATCGATCGTGAAATTGCACGATAGATCGTACCGTGTAAAGCAGGCTTTAGTTTGACTGGCAAATATCAATATTTTTTTTTGTAATACATGTTTGTTCAGTTAATGCTAAACTAAGATTGAAACTATGAACTAATAGACTGTTTCTGAAAATGAACATGTACTTTCCTAACCATGGACACACAGTCATCCCTGTGGATAGAGGCTTTAGTTGCTAGATACCTCAGATAAACAGATAAAGAACAAATGACAATTCATGCATTTCCTTGGTTAGATTCACTCCTCTAACAACAGTAATCATATCTAGCTCTGATTGATGCTGTTCAATCTCTTAGATGCCTCTATAAATCACTGGCAGCGGCATTTAACACTAGAAGTCCAAGATATTTCGAGCTCCCCCTAAAGTCCCGAAAGACGGTCAAATGACCCTTAAGGTGGCTTTACACACTGCAACATCGCTAAAGCGATCTCGTTGGGGTTACGGAATTTTTGACGCACATCCGGCCGCGTTAGCGATGTCATTGCGTGTGACACCTATTAGCGATTTTGAATCGTTGCAAAAACGTTCAAAATCGCTAATCAGTGACATGCCCCCCTCTTCCCAATTATCGTTGCTTCTGCAGTAACGATGTTGTTCCTCATTTCTGCGGCAGCACACATCGCTACGTGTGACACCGCAGCAACGAGGAACCTCTCCTTACCTGCGTCCACCGGCAATGAGGAAGGAAGGAGGTGGGTGGGATGTTCGTCCCGCTCATCTCCGCTCCTCCGCTTCTATTGGGCGGCGGTTCAGTGACGCTGCTGTGACGTCGCTGTGACGCTGAATGAATTGCCCCCTTAGAAAGGAGACGGTTCGCCGGTCGCAGCAACGTCGCAGAGCAGGTATGTGTATGTGACGCTGCCCTAGCGATAATGTTCGCTACGGCAGCGATCAACACATATCGGCCGTACGACATGGGCGGGTGCTATCACGCTCGACATCGCTAGCATCGGCTAGCGATGTCGCAGTGTGTAAAGCCCGCTTTAGTCCAAACTGACCTAACTAACTAGAAACTAAATGACTAAACTCAATGGAAAACAACAACCTCCTGTGGTGCAACAGTAATGGCCTTAATTACAGAACAAAAGATGGTGATTATAGGATGTTACCTAAAATCCTTCAGGTCATTCGACCCGTCTCTGGGTTCCAAAGGTAGAAATGTTAAATGACCCCTCTCTGGGACTTCTAGTGTTAAAGGGAACCTGTCAGGTCCAATATGCACCCAGAGCCACGAGCAATTCTGGGTGCATATTGCTAATCCCTGTCTAACCGTCCCAGTATATAGTAGCATAGATGAAGAGATCTTTAGAAAAAGTATGTCTAAAGATCCTTTATGATATGCTATTGAGCACAGGGATTAGTTGCTATTTCCCCTTACTAGTCTGCCCTCTTAGCATGTTAGCATACCCACAGGGGCTGCTAATTGTTATTCAATGCCTATTGCCCAGCGTCGTTGGCAGTGACGCGCATACCTGTGTCTGTTGTCACCACCTGAGATGCTGGGTTTAGGCTCTGTGTGCATGATCAGAAGTCCCGGCACTTCCAGTCATGTGAAGTATGAAGCCGGGTGTATGAGTCCTAGCTTCAGATAGATCTTGTGTGCATGACCAAAAGTGCTGGGACTTCTGATCATGCGTACTTAGCCTAACTCCGGCATCTGAGGCGATGACAACAGACACAGGTATACGCTCACCACCGATGACGCTGGACAATGGGCATTGAATAGCATGTTAGCACACCCCTATGGACATACTAACATGCTAAGGGGGTGGACTAGTTGGGGGAACTAACGCCCCTGTGACTAGTCCCTGCACTCATTAGCATATCATAAACGATCTTTAGAAATACTTTTTCCAAAGATCTCTTTATCTATGCTAGTGTATACAGGGACGGTTAGCAATATATACCCAGGACTGCTGGTGGTACTGGCTGCATATTGCACCTGACAGGTTCCCTTTAAGCCATTAAATCCTGGGGAGCTGCATTTTCTCTCCCATTACATCATCCAGAGGTCTACATTTTTTAAAAGCTGTAAAATCTAAAAAATCCACACATATGAGTTTGATATTTCCACAATTGTACTGTCCTGGCAAATCACATTATAGATTGTGTTTACAACAGAATGAATCCCATAAAAAAAAAAAAATAAACGGCAGAATCTGATTTTTCACACTTACACTACGTTTAGATACTTATTTTCCAATATTCTGTACATTTTTTCATCCTGTCATTCAAAGCTACAAATCATCAAAAAACACAATCCTGGATAGAATTTATGATTCTGGTAGAACAAAGGCCGGAATTCACATTATAGAATGAAATAGTTTTTGCCCAAGTTTTACCAAAATTTTACTTAACAGGATAATCAGCGACTACACAGACATAACACCTGACCCCTTCAAGCCTGGGGCAATTTTTGATTTTGCACTTTCATTTTTTCCTCCCCATCTTCCAAGAGCCACAGCTTTTGTATTTTTCCTGCCACACATTATATATATTATAAATCTTATATTAGTGAGATGGTCATTTTGCAAAATGGAATACGTGGCTGCCGGATAGCAGGTTTTCATAGTCCTAAATTAAGTGCATCAATTTCAAAATGAAAAGTAGAGTTTCTGGGCTTACTAAAACCGCTCTGTGATTTCACAGGATCCCAAAATGAGCCTCCATCATGCAATGCCAATGCAGTGAGCTGTCCATCTGCCTGTGCCTGCAGCAACAATGTGGTTGACTGTCGAGGGAAAGGACTTACAGAAATCCCAGCCAATCTACCAGAAGGCATTATTGAGATGTAAGTAATCATTTTATTGTAATGTCATTAGCTCTGGCATTGCTGCTTTACACATGAGCCAACTGCACCTCTGTAATTACAGTTTTACAAGTAGAAATTCATATTGAACAAAATAGTATAATACAATGTTCTGTCTCTAATTGGCTTGTACAATGGAATACTTTCATCTTCATTAATGTTTAAATGGTTTCTAAATATATAAAATTTACGCAGAATGAGTGAATGTCACCATATGACTGCTGGATACTGAGGGACAAGGGGCTTCTATACTATGCCTTACTCTAAGGAACATAGCCTATACATAACTGCAGGGTTACCAATACCACTAACAGTGGAGATGCCTGAGTCCCATGCCTGGCTATTCTCTTGACCAGATGCCATCTGTTACCTCCCCAGGAGAAGGAAGGAGCAGGAGTGTGATGGTAGCACAAACTAAGACAGACAGAGGAAAGCAAAACTTAGACACATTGCAAACACACAGAAAAAAAACAGTAAGAGACTAAGGAGAAAAGCAAGAGCAGGAAGGTAGCAACAAAAAGACAACAAATGTAAACACCACAACTGCTCACAGCAATAATGCACAGCAACTACCAGCAAGTCTGGATCACAACACTTCACCAGACCAGTATACAGTGTGTCCACCCATATCCTGTCCACCGCCATTAACTTGAGAACGGCGGCAGCTATAGGCATATAAGTGGTGTCTAGGTATAGTAAAGTAGCCATGCGCTATACAATGAAACCATCTATAGCGCCACCTGGTGGGAAACAACGGAGTTAGCATTTTTATCTCGAAAACGGAACGAGATAGAGAAAAAAAGTGAATGAAAAAATTGTAGAGCATCATCAATTCACTACAAATCGACACCTTGCATACAGAAATGCTATGATATGACCCCCCCCCCAAAACATTGAATGCTGGTCACGCTTATGGCGCTCATTTAACTTTGATTCTCAAAGTGGCCACCGTCAGCTGCAATGCACATCTGGACTCTGGACAGCATACTGTATCTTGCTGCACGTTGTGCAATATGTTAGGTGACACGTTTGCACAAGCATCTGTGATACTGTCGTTGTAGGTCCTGCAATGTTGGTGGAGGGGTCGCATACACCTGCTGTTTGATGTGACCTCACAGAAAGAAGTCCAATGAGGTCAGGTCAGGTGAGCTTGGAGGCCACTCCACGCAGCCACCATACCCAATCACTTGTAGGAAGGTCTCCATGAGGTATCGCTTCACGTCCTCAGCCTTGTGAGTTTTACACATTCTAATCATAGCATTTCTGTACGTAAGGTGTCGATGCGTATTGAATTGATGATGCCCTACAATTTTTTCATTCACTTTTTTTCTCTATCTTGTTCCGTTTTCGAGATAAAAATGCTAACTCTGTTGTTTTCCACCAGGTGGCGCTATAGGTGGTTTCATTGCATAGCGCATGGCTACTTTACTATACCTAGACACCACTTTTATTCCTATAGCTGCCGCCATTCTCATGTTAATGGCGAGGAATAGGATATGGGTGGACACACTGTATGTAAATTATAGCTGGCATTAATAAAATAGTGCAGCCAGCATATATAGAGGAGGAGCAAAAGTGACTGGCTCCAACACAGCATGTGATCAAGAAACTAACAAGCAGCCCAGCAGAGATTAACTCTTGCTAGCCTGCTTAAGCCTGTGGATCAATGACCACGTCTCACTACACTGATCATAGATCTCAGAAGTTAGTAGGCAGTGTCAGAATCTGTAGTTTTCACAGATACTGATGCCACCATGACAGTCGGTGATGCCTGCAAAAATCTCCTTATGGCCCTCTTCACACACACACGTGTCTCCGGTACGTGCTAGGTCCGTGCCCGCATATACCGGAGACACGGGCACACGTAAATCCATTAAAATCAATGGGTTTTGTGCAGACACGTGTTTAGCCATTGGCCCGTGCCTCCGTGTGGAGCACACGTGAGCCCATCTGCTCCACACGGATGCATGTCTGTGTTTCTCCGGCAGCACGGGTGTCACGTGGCCCGCACACATACCACACGAAAGTAGTGTGGATGCGGTCCCACGTGACATGTGCCGGAGAATCACACGTGTCATTTTAAAAATAAAAAAACACAAACTCACCTCCACGAGTCCTGCAGTCTCTGCTGCGGCTGTCACCTGCATCCGACCCCCAGTGAATTTGAACAACGCATCTTCTTCACTGGGGGCCAGAAGCAGCGTCAGCGGGGCGTGGCCTGTGCCAGACACTGTCAGTCAGCACCACAGACAGCTCCGGAAGGAAAAGGTAAGGCTGGGCTTTCCGTTCTCCGTGTGTTATTACGTATAACACACGGAGAACACACGTAGGGCCATAAACACGGCACACAGAGGGGAAAACGCACCTTTGACACGTCCGTGAAAAACGTGCGTGATTTTCACGGACGTGTGAAGGGGGCCTATGACAGTGAAATATTTACACTTTGCAGAATTAATAAATATTTTATATCTAATATAAATATTTGTAATGCGATATCCGGGTTGCCTTTAGGCTCCTGACTAAAGGCCCTGTCACACACAGAGATAAATCTGCAGCAGATCTGTGGTTGCAGTGAAATTGTGGACAATCAGTGCCAGGTTTGTGGCTGTGTACAAATGGAACAAAATGTCCATGATTTCACTGCAACCACAGATCTGCCAAAGATTTATCTCTGTGTGTGACGGAGCCTTAAGGCTTGTTGAGTTCAGGTCAGGAGACCCACGACTGGTCCAGACATTGCAGTCCGTGAATCTTTACAAACCGTTAAAGAACTTTTTGTATCATTGCAACCCCTTCTTTAGCCATGAGCTGATTATACTGATGTTTCAATCACTTGCTAAAATACAGTAGATTTAGGAACTGCAATATAAGACCATTTTACGCCCAATATGTGCAAATTACTTTAGCATTCACCACTGTGTTTGCTGTCTTAATCCCTTCAGTGAAAGAAAAAGGCTTTCAGTTTACATATTGTAACCTTTCCAATAAGTATTTTCACAGCCAAAAAATGCAGAAGGGACATTTTATGACAGCTCTCAAGCAGTGCACAAAGGCATTGTTAATAGAGCGTGGCCATCTCATTTGTAGACTCTATTCATGTGACAGCCAAGAATTATCAGTACTGATGCTTCACTTTTTTTCTTGCCGGTGATTTATCTGCGTTATGGAGAAGACTGACAAACCATTATGCATTCAGTGTTGTTTGAAGTAGGAAAATTGCTACAAAACTGTTCCTCTAGTGCACAGGGTAACAGATGCTAAGCCATTTCCACTAATAAAAGATAGCTGAGATAAAATATATGCAACACTGCGTGCATCATCCTCCAGGATACATGATTCACGTTGCGAAAGATTGTGAATGGCAAAACACTATCCTTCTTCTGAGTTAAATGCATTTCTTGGTTGACGATGTGACAGTGCCAGGTAACGAGGGAGAATGTAACCTCATGAATGGTGCCAGGGAAATGTATCCCTACAGGTGTTTCATAAAGTATGTACTTTCCATTATATAGGTTGTCCCAGTATACGAGTAAATCCATGAATTGCAATAATGATTGCTATAGGTGTTTAATAATGTGTGTAATACCACATAAAAGAGAAATCCTTATTACACAAGGTCGAAGAGTAGGCATGTACAATGGCACAATAACTCTCTGCCGGTAATATCTGCCATGGGATGTGCTGACATTGATAAATCTCCAAGCATTTGGACTCATGGTTTATAATGTCATTTGGAGCTGTAGGATAAAGTTTATGGCCTTGCTGTTTGTGTCATTACTTTTTGATTTATCTTGTTCTTTGCCTACTAGAGTTCATTCCATAAAGTTCAAACCTCTATATGCCTACAAAAATGACCATGTCATGTTTATCCAAAAGTTTATCTTCTTGTTCCTTTTAGGAGGGAAATAGAAAGTGTAAAAAATGTTCCTTCACTTTATTTAGCAATTACTCATAAGTGAACATTCATTCCCACAATGAAGTAGCAGTGAGAATACTCTGTAAAGCTAATGTCTTTTGTGTATTACCTATTAATGGCCATTTTTTTCTCATTCCTGGTGTGACCTTTGTATCAGTCATCATGGAGAAGAAAAGGTTGGCACTCACTGTTCCTTTATTTCATCTCCGTAAGCTGGTCAAAGGGAAGAGGGATGCAAAGCAGCAGGTGGACGAAGGCCGTTTCGCACGAACACTCGTGTTTCAATGGGTCCTGACCTATTGAAGCACAAGTGCTTGTGTGAAACAGCCGTCATCCACCTGCTGCCTTGCATCCCTCTTCCCTTTGACTAGCTTATGGAGATGAAATAAAGGAACGATATTATGAAAAACTGGCGAGTGCCAAACTTTTCTTCTCTATGATGACTGCTTATGAATTGTTTGGCATTCATTTGAGCACCACCGCAAGTAAGCCCCCGCAGTGACATCCAGAACAACTCAGTTTCAGTCCGTATAAAGGGGGCTTTACACGCTGCGACATCGCTAATGCGGAGTCGTTGGGGTCACGGAATTTGTGACGCACATCCGGCCGCATTAGCGATGTTGCTGCGTGTGACACCGATGAGCGATTTTGCATCGTTGCAAAAACGTGCAAAATTGCTCATCGGTGACATGGGGGTCCATTCTCGATTATCGTTACTGCAGCAGTAACGATGTAGTTCGTCGTTCCTGCGGCAGCACACATCGCTATGTGTGACGCCGCAGGAACGAGGAAGCTCTCCTTACCTGCCTCCCGGCCGCTATGCGGAAGGAAGGAGGTGGGCGGGATGTTACGTCCCGCTCAGCTCCGCCCCTCCACTGCTATTGGGCGGCCGCTCAGTGACGTCGCTGTGACGCCGCACGGACCGCCCCCTTAGAAAGGAGGCGGTTCGCCGGTCACAGCGACGTCGCCGGGCAGGTAAGTATGTGTGACGGGTCTGGGCGATTTGGCCGTGTCGCGCAACAGATGGGGGCGGGTACCCACACTAGCGATATCGGGACCGATATCGGGACCGATATCGCAGTGTGTAAAGTAGCCTTTAGTCATTGCAGCATATGTCTTTGGTGCTGGAATCTCCACACATGCAAGCCTCTGTATCAGTGTCTTCCCTTTTTGCAGCTGTCACCAGGCAACACCGAATTCTTGTCACGTGCAATGTGGGGTGGCAATTTTTAGTTTTATGTCCTCTGGGACTTCTTGTAGCTCCATCCATACAGGGAGTTATAGAGTTAACTGCTATGTGGTTTGGGTGGATCTACAAGCTATTTAAGATCCTGAAATCCTGCTGTCCACTTCCAGTTATAGTTTGACTTGCTCCTTGAAACATGCTCAGTATTTTGCTTCTGAATCCCTGTTGTGATTCCTCATTTTGACCATGGCTTGTTTTTTTTTTTTTACTAACATTACTAACATTCTGCCTTGTAATTTTGTTCCTGTATTGACTTTCTAGTTCTGACCTGGTTACCAGACCATTCTTTTTACCGAATTGCACTACCAAACATTGGCTTAATCAATGGCCCCAGCCTAGGTGTCACTGTTAAGTCCAGATCACTGTATAAGGGTTTAAGGGTGAAGGCCAGGAGAACCCCTGGGATCTAGTAAAGGGAGTAGCTTGTGTTAAGCCTGTCCGTGAGATCTCTCTTTAGAGCTGCCAAGTGACCTCAGACAGTGGTCCCATATTTGTGGTCAATTTACATTGGCCCAAAACGAGTGATAATTGAAGAATTAGCATGTTAGTTGGTACTTGTTTAGAGTGAGTATAACGTTTTTCTTTAACCGATCTGGATGACCTCTTTAACAATGCAGGATATTTGTGTGACAAAATAGCTTTTTTCAGTATTGCAGACTGTAGATGTATAATTGGAGGGTGCCCTTTTCCAAGTTGAGTGATGGCAAATATAAACCACACTATGGAACATTACTTGTTTTGTTACACTTACAGTATTTTCTGAGACGTGAGCTCCACGTTGGTATCCCTCATTAACCAGTTAGTATACTTTATCTAGTTGTACATGCTCTTTTGTACATGGAAGACACATCAAACAGTATGTATGTATCAACTATCAGTTTGTAGTGTATTATGTTTCATGGATGGCTGCGCGGCTGCAAATAAATCTCAACATATTAAATTTGTTTGTGCATTTCTGCCAAAGCTCACAAAACAATATCTAGGGCTTGCTTCATAAAAGCAAACAATATCTTACAGTAACAGTTCGAAAAGTTGGACAAGCAAGCATCAAACGATTTTACTGTAACCATTAATTTCATTCCCAAGCCTTGTAATAAATGTATGACGCACATATGTGGTCATCTCAGACCAAGATGGTAAGCAGACACTACAAATAATATTTTTCTATATTTTGCTTGTGTCTTGTTCTTAGACGGCTCGAGCAGAATTCTATCAAGAGTATTCCAGCTGGAGCTTTTACTCAGTACAAGAAGCTCAAGAGAATGTAAGTGTAATATACTATGAGAGCATTGAACATGACCCTGCTTGATCTAATTGCAGCTGAGTGTTGTAGAACGTCTGACAAATATGTTGGCCGTGTGTGGTGACTGTAGCTCTCAATATGATAGTTTTTGTTGTGATGCCCAACCTCTTAAAATGTCACCTAAAAAGCAACCTCCTTCCTTGGATCAGGAGATATGCTACTTTGTTTGACTATACACTATACTCGCGACCTATGGTACATGCTGCAACAATCAAATGAAGACATGACCAGCACAATTGTATAATAAATGAATTACAAAGGGGACAGTGATCTCAGTGAATTGAGACTGGTTCCAAAAGTGCTCAACTTGGGGTATGCAAGCAGAAAGTCCCGGATGTACCAATTAAATGGTGACACTCACCAGTAGGGGAAAGTCTTTATTTCTTCACACAGCAAAAACAAGCAAGTGGGTAGGTGGGGGTCAGGTATGGATGGCAGTTGTTTAGCGCGAGGCTGCTCTTCTACGGGGCCAATTGTAGGACTTGTAGAAGAAAAACCTTGTGCGAAACGGTTGTCTTCTATGCATGACGCGCACCTGTTCATCCGCTTGTTTTTACTGTGTGAAGAAATTAAGACTTTCCGCTACTGCTGAGAGCCACAATTTCATTATAAACTACTTCCCTGACTATGGTGCATGCTGCATCACAATATTTCACCTACCCACTTTACATGTAGTGTATGACAGTCAACTTCATGTCTGCCATCTTTCTGTTCACAGGGTAATACTATTGTTCTGAAATTTGTTCATTTTTACCTATCCTATGTAAAACAAATTTTACTTTTAACATTTTTTAGAGACCTCAGTAAGAACCAGATATCTGAGATTGCACCGGATGCTTTCAGTGGATTAAAGTCTCTCACCTCACTGTAAGTATTTTCAGAAAGTATGGAAAGCAAAGTGATACTAGACAGAGCAAGCTAATGCTACCTGATATTAAATATTAGGGATTACATTCTGGACAATTTCCTAATATCATGGTTGAATTCTTCCATTTCCAGTCAACACACGTTCCTGTTTATAATTCTATGGAGTGATCTAAAATATTAATTTAACGGCTTCCGCAGGAAAAATTAATACCAGTTGTTCCAAGGGTAATCTGCAGATTTTTGGTTTACCTTTATTGACCATAAATGACCTGAAAGTGCTTAAGCATTAAAAGTATCTAACAGAATAGCCAATGTGTCCTTTAATGTGTACACATTCTGATATTGCCTGATGTAATTACAAGTCAACTATTCAACTTGAGGAAACAAGCCAAATGTTCTTCTCAGGTTTTCCTACAATATATTATTGAAGCAATGCAAGGAAATAACAATAAGGATGTTAAATTGTCTTCTGAGTAAGCCCACATTTAGGCAGACAACTGTCAAGTCACTAAAGACAAACTAATCTCTCTTAAATTAGCAATTGCTCATGTAGACTACAGACGCTGAAAATAGACCTCTGCATAACCCTATTAGAGTCCTTTCTACATGAGTAACCTAGAAATTGTTTGGTGATTAAAGACTTCTCTGGAGCCAGTACATCTCCAGACTGGAGCTCTTGTGTCTGGTTTTCTCCTCTCTGCTCTCTGGTATTTGAAGCAATTTAACTTTCTCATTTGAGACGCTTAAAGTCACATCATGCTCATAATTCCAAGTCATCAGAGATCCTGACACTGGAGGATGCACTACATTTATCTACATGTTGAACTGTATTTTCTTAGCAGTAGTGTAAGTCAACCATCCAAAAGAGAAGCTTTCTTGCAAGGTTAGAATTCATTTTTGCAAACTTTAGTAGGTCTTCACATGTTTTTTTTTACTGTGGTCATATTAAAGGGAACCGGTCACCAGATTTTGGCCTTCTAAACTAAAACTAGCATTTTAAGCAGTGCCTGTGCTGTATTCTGTAAAGGTAAACATTAACCCCTGATCCTCCCTGTTTACCCCAAAAATACCTTTATAAAATCTCCCACCCTGTATGTAAATTGTCCGATCCAATCCGATAGGAGTCCTAATCTGCGCCTCCAGTCCCTCCTATTGCCCTCATCCTGTGCTGATTGACGTGGATGATGCCTCAGATGCCATTCACGTAGGCGGGCAAAATCTCCATATTCCTGGTGATGTGGATGACGTCACCCACTTGATCCACATCGCTGGGCAAAATCTTGCGCCTGTGCAGAGAACTCACCGATTGGCACAGACGCATCTATGTTTTCGACCTATGGTTTCAGTGAAGTATGCCTTTGCAAGCCAGGAATATGGAGATTTTGCCCACCTTTGTGGATGGCATCCGAGATGTCATCCATGTCAATCACCACAGGAGGAGGGTGAAAGGAGGGACAAGAGGCGCATATTAGGTTGCCCATTGGACCGGACCAGACAATTTACATACAGGGTGGTAAATTTGGAGTTTACAGGGGGGGGGGGGTCAGGGGGTAACATGCAGCTTTATAGAATGCCGCACAGGTGCTGCTTAAGGTGCTAGTTTTAGTTTACAAGGCCAAAATCTGGTCACAGATTCCCTATAAAATTTGATCATGTGATTTATGTTTGCCTACCATACTGCTTTTGCATTATAAAGGGAAACTATTATCAAATGTACCATATTAACAGTGGACCTGTTAGGTCTCAAAACTCTATTAAAGGGAATCTTTCTGCAGGATTTTGCAATTTAAGCTGTGGATAGCATGCTGCAAGGATTAAGAAAGAAAAACAACTGTGCTTCCCTTATCTGTGTGCCAGCTATTGTTTACTTACACTGAAGAGTGTATTACTTGGTGGTTAACATTGCTCTGGCTGACTCCCACATGCCATGTTTCTGCCACACCCACTGCTGTGATTGCCACCTTACAGTCAATGCACAATCGCTATAGAGAACCTGGTATGGGCGGAAAGATCAATCAACTCAGGTGTTTTTCTAGATCTAAATTCTTTGACTGTGTGAGAATGGCTGCACCGAGTAATCTAAGTTAAACATGTTTAGTTTCATATTCTCTTTGCCTATAATATACCGCTCTCAGATGAAGTAGTTAAAACTTGCCATAGATTCCCTTTAACACCAGTCAGTGCCTGGGCATGCTTGACAGCCGGCAGCTGCCAGGAGGAATACATTTCATTTTCTCCTGGGTGCTGCACTTTAAGTAGAGAGACCAAGCACTTACATAATGCTATCAACCTGCAGATTAACCCTATACAGTCATATGAAAAAGTTTGGGCACCCCTATTAATGTTAACCTTTTTTCTTTATAACAATTTTGGTTTTTGCAACAGCTATTTCAGTTTCATATATCTAATAACTGATGGACTGAGTAATATTTCTGGATTAAAATGAGGTTTATTGCACTAACAGAAAATGTGCAATATGCATTTAAACAAAATTTGACCGGTGCAAAAGTTTGGGCACCTCAACATAAAAGTGACATTAATATTTTGTAGATCCTCCTTTTGCAAAAATAACAGCCTCTAGTCGCTTCCTGTAACTTTTAATGAGTTCCTGGATGAAGGTATATTTGACCATTCCTGTTTACAAAACAATTCCAGTTCAGTTAAGTTTGATGGTTGCCGAGCATGGACAGCACGCTTCAAATCATCCCACAGATTTTCAATGATATTCAGGTCTGGGGACTGGGATGGCCATTCCAGAACATTGTAATTGTTCCTCTGCATGAATGCCTGAGTAGATTTGGAGCGGTGTTTTGGATCATTTTCTTGCTGAAATATCCATCCCCTGCGTAACTTCAACTTTGTCACTGATTCTTGCACATTATTGTCAAGAATCTGCTGATACTGAGTTGAATCCATGCGACCCTCAACTTTATCAAGATTCCCAGTGCCGGCATTTACCACACAGCCCCAAAGCATGATGATCCACTAAATTTTACTGTGGGTAGCAAGTGCTTTTCTTGGAATGCCGTGTTTTTTTGCCTCCATGTATAACGCCTTTTTGTATGACCAAACAACTCAATCTTTGTTTCATCAGTCCACAGGACCTTCTTCCAAAATGTAACTGGCTTGTCCAAATGTGCTTTTGCATACCTCAGGCAACTCTGTTTGTGGCGTGCTTGCAGAAACGGCTTCTTTCACATCCCTCTCCCATACAGCTTCTCCTTGTGCAACATGTGCTGCATTGTTGAACGATGCACATTGACACCATCTGCAGCAAGATGAAGCTGCAGGTCTTTGGAGGTGGTCTGTGGATTGTCCTTGACTGTTCTCACCATTCTTCTTCTCTGCCTTTCTGATATTTTTCTTGGCCTGCCACTTCTGGGCTTAACAAGAACTGTACCTGTGTTCTTCCATTTCCTTACTATGTTCCTCACAGTGGAAACTGACAGTTTAAATCTCAGAGACAACTTTTTGTATCCTTCCCCTGAACAACTATGTTGAATAATCTTTGTTTTCAGATCATTTGAGAGTTGTTTTGAGGAGCCCATGATGCCACTCTTCATAGGAGATTCAAATAGGAGAACAACTTGCAAGTGGCCACCTTAAATACCTTTTCTCATGATTGGATACACCTGCCTATGAAGTTCAAAGCTCAATGAGGTTACAAAACTAATTTAGTGCTTTAGTAAGTCAGTAAAAAGTAGTTAGGAGTGTTCAAATCAAGAAATTGATAAGGGTGCCCATACTTTTGCACTGGTCACATTTTGTTTAAATGCGGATTGCACATTTTCTGTTAGTAAAATAGACCTCATTTCAATCCAGAAATATTACTCAGTTCATCAGTTATTAGATATATGAAACTGAAATAGCTGTTGCAAAAACCCAAATTGTTATAAAGAAAAAAGGTTAACATTAGTAGGGGTGCCCAAACTTTTTTATATGACTGTATCTCCAGTTTAATAGCATTCATCATGACGGGATTAGCGATGAGTGAACTGTTCGGTGCTTGGGTCACATAATGAGCATTTTGATGCTCGGTTCTGGCTTATCAGGTATAATTGAAGTCATTAGGTGAACTCCTTCAGAAAAATGCTTGATTTCCCCATTGACTTCAATTATAGCTGGTAAGTGAGTACCGAGCATCAAAATGCTTGTTATGTGACCCAAGCACCGAACAGTTCACTCATCACAACATAGTTCTTTTAAAAAAAAATGTCTAGTAGAAAAATCAGCTGTAAATACAACAAAAAAAACCCTAATTTTATGGTATGGTTTTTTTTTGCCACATCCATTTAATTAGTTGTAAATTGTAAATAGTGTTTTTCCTCTTTGAAAATGGATCAGGAATGTAAATGACACTTCCTTTCTTACATTTAAAAAGAGGAATGTACACTGTCAGAACTTTTTCTGGCCTCAAATACATGTGAATCTTATTGCAAGTGGATTGGGAGCATTTTTCTTCGTGAAGAGACTTTGCGTGAACGTACTTGGATTTCTCCTTTCTTTCCTTAATTAGGCTTTAGATCTTGTCTTTGATGACTTGATAAATGCAGCAACAAACTGCAAATAGGTTTAGACAAATTTTCAGCTCAGGATTGCTCCCCCTAGGAATAGACATGTTTTATAAACTGATGAATGATATAGCAGATTTCTCCTCTTTGGGGTTTTGAAGACATCTGGCTTTAATATCTGGGAAGGGTTCGAAAGAGAAGATCAGAATTAGTTTTACTCTACACAGTGTCAAGCACACGAGCACCGCTCTCTCCGGTCACTCTTCTCACATTATGCAGGGGGTTTCGAGGAGCTGCTTCTAGCTCACTGGAAGTAATCTTATGTGAGGTGACAATGTAAAATATGTGAACTAGGGTCAGCTACAATAATAGGCACAACAAGAATAAAGGCTAAGTGCAGCCACCCTGGCCAGTAACTGGGGTTTCACTTGACAGCAACTGTTTTATCGCTTTACTGAAAAGGCAATTAGATGTAATTCTGCTTTGAACTAGTTTACACACGATATAAGTCTAATTTTAAGTTGGGTAACTCTAAAAAATATATATATTTTTTACATTAAATCTTGCTTTTAATCATTGCTTTAAAAGGGTCCTCTGGTTTCAGGAAACCCCTGTCCTCCTGCCATATCACCAGTGCAGCAATAATTCGGTGATCTCAGTGGCTCTCAGTGGCTTGTGCCTTGTGTCTTCCCCTCTGGCAGAGATGCTTAGTTTAATTATATATTTTTAAAAACATTTTATTTATTTTTTTAGTCCCCCTCTGATCACTTGTTCTATATACTGCAGTACTATACTCTATGGATGAAGTTTTGGTTTCCTATGAAGATGTAACGGCAAGCATCGAGGACCACCAGGACCCCGGCTGCCATGTCAAGCTCCAGACTTCGACCCTTAAATGCCTCAGTCAGTGATTGATAAAGGTATTCAAGGGCTTAACAGCAGTGGTCAGCAGTCACCTCGGCTCACTACTGTTAGCGGTAGATGTTTCATATTTCACAAGCTTTGAAACACAACACCTAGCTGGGTAGCACAACAGGTCTGTCGCCCCAACTATTACACAGATTATTGTAACCACAAACTCAGCAGATAAAATAGATTAGCAACTAATGTGCAATAGCGACCTACAGTTAGGTCCAGAAATATTTGGACAGTGACACAAGTTTTGTTATTTTAGCTGTTTACAAAAACATGTTCAGAAATACAATTATATATATAATATGGGCTGAAAGTGCACACTCCCAGCTGCAATATGAGAGTTTTCACATCCAAATCGGAGAAAGGGTTTAGGAATCATAGCTCTGTAATGCATAGCCTCCTCTTTTTCAAGGGACCAAAAGTAATTGGACAAGGGACTCTAAGGGCTGCAATTAACTCTGAAGGCGTCTCCCTCGTTAACCTGTAATCAATGAAGTAGTTAAAAGGTCTGGGGTTGATTACAGGTGTGTGGTTTTGCATTTGGAAGCTGTTGCTGTGACCAGACAACATGCGGTCTAAGGAACTCTCAATTGAGGTGAAGCAGAACATCCTGAGGCTGAAAAAAAAGAAAAAATCCATCAGAGAGATAGCAGACATGCTTGGAGTAGCAAAATCCACAGTCGGGTACATTCTGAGAAACAAGAAATTGACTGGTGAGCTTGGGAACTCAAAAAGGCCTGGGCGTCCACGGATGACAACAGTGGTGGATGATCACCGCATACTTTCTTTGGTGAAGAAGAACCCGTTCACAACATCAACTGAAGTCCAGAACACTCTCAGTGAAGTAGGTGTATCTGTCTCTAAGTCAACAGTAAAGAGAAGACTCCATGAAAGTAAATACAAAGGGTTCACATCTAGATGCAAACCATTCATCAATTCCAAAAATAGACAGGCCAGAGTTAAATTTGCTGAAAAACACCTCATGAAGCCAGCTCAGTTCTGGAAAAGTATTCTATGGACAGATGAGACCAAGATGAACCTGTACCAGAATGATGGGAAGAAAAAAGTTTGGAGAAGAAAGGGAACGGCACATGATCCAAGGCACACCACATCCTCTGTAAAACATGGTGGAGGCAACGTGATGGCATGGGCATGCATGGCTTTCAATGGCACTGGGTCACTTGTGTTTATTGATGACATAATAGCAGACAAGAGTAGCCGGATGAATTCTGAAGTGTACCGGGATATACTTTCAGCCCAGATTCAGCCAAATGCCGCAAAGTTGATCGGACGGCGCTTCATAGTACAGATGGACAATGACCCCAAGCTTACAGCCAAAGCTACCCAGGAGTTCATGAGTGCAAAAAAGTGGAACATTCTGCAATGGCCAAGTCAATCACCAGATCTTAACCCAATTGAGCATGCATTTCACTTGCTCAAATCCAGACTTAAGACGGAAAGACCCACAAACAAGCAAGACCTGAAGGCTGCGGCTGTAAAGGCCTGGCAAAGCATTAAGAAGGAGGAAACCCAGCGTTTGGTGATGTCCATGGGTTCCAGACTTAAGGCATTGATTGCCTCCAAAGGATTCGCAACAAAATATTGAAAATAAAAATATTTTTTTTGGGTTTGATTTATTTGTCCAATTACTTTTGACCTCCTAAAATGTGGAGTGTTTGTAAAGAAATGTTTACAATTCCTACAATTTCTATCAGATATTTTTGTTCAAACCTTCAAATTAAACATTACAATCTGCACTTGAATTCTGTTGTAGAGGTTTCATTTCAAATCCAATGTGGTGGCATGCAGAGCCCAACTCACGAAAATTGTGTCACTGTCCAAATATTTCTGGACCTAACTGTAACTAGTCTTTGCTTCTCCGGCCATGCAGCTACCATGCCCCAGCTACAGAGAGGCCTAAGCTACCCACTACAAATTGCGTACAATGGGACAGACTCGCAGTCCAGTCGATGCAACATGGGTTCACTCCCAGGGGTTCAATGCTGTGGTCCTTGTTGGTGCGCCCTTCTCCTTGCAGGGCAGGGGGTGAACGCTTCTCCTTCCTCAGTATTGCCATCCTCAGGAACGTCTTAGTCCGACTCGCTACGTGGTCTTCAGAGTACTCTTACAATCCACCTCGCAGTACCTCTCACAGCCGGGGCTGCACCTTTTCCCAAACCACCACTCTCCAACCAGAACACAGACATGTCTCCTCTCTCTAGCAACCCGACTGTTCCAGTTCCCGCCTAAACTCCTCTCCCGTTTTTTTCTATTCTTCTGACCCTTTTTTGGTGGCGGGTCAGTCCACGTTTACAGTTCAGAGGGGGAGCCCTGGCTGAGCCTGCCAGTCCATAACATGAAGAATAAAGGGAAAAGTAGACAAGGCACTCCCAAAATGCTTTGCATGAAAATTTATTTATGTGCTTTATAACGTTTTCGGTCCTATTTGGACCTTCATCAGTAGCACTGTACAGAAAAAAAATAAACATAATATTTTTACAATAAGAAAAATAAAAATTGATATCCAAACAAAGAGAAAACATACAGACAATATTTACAAAATTTCATATATGTATCTGGTATACATGATTCACAATATTAAAATTCATATTGGAAAGATATGAAAGAAAAAATGAAAGAAAAAAAGGGGGAAAGAAAAAAATGTAGAAAGGAACTAGAAAAAGAAGGATGAGGAGGCAGAGGGCAGAGATCAAGAGAATCTCAAAATGGAGGAGATAAAAAATAGAGCAAAGAGAAGGAGGGGAAAAGGAAAGAGAATTCAATTCATGTATTGCATTAGAAAGCAAGGAAAAAAAAGGGGTTAATATAAAGGAAGAAAAGATTGGAGAAAGGGGAAACAAAGGTAGTGTAGGAGCACGTGTAAAAAGACATAGGGGGTGTATATGATAGTGAAATGGAGGTCACAACTGAATTGTGATGTTATTATGTAGGGGAGTGTTGGAGATATAGGTTGAAATGTGTGTGGGAAAGATATTCTATACTATAATGAACGTGAACGGGCAACAAGATGTGCATATTGCTGTTTGAAAGGATAGTTTGTAATGTGTATATGTAATGTAATAGTCTATGTGTTTGTAGCGACAAAGGTATGTAGGAGAGATAAAGAACAGGGATGTGGCAGAAAAAGGTGGAAGACCAGCAGATAAAGTAAAGAAAAAGGAGTGAAAAAGAAAGAGTGGAGGAAAAAAAAGAGGGGGTAAAGAAAAAGGAGTAAACCAAAGGCTCAGAGAGAAAGAACAAGAAACTAATATAGTAAGTGAGGGCAGGAGCGGTGAAGACGCAAGTGAACTTACCATATGTAGTGAACAAGGTGTACGTGGGCTGTCAGGCGTGGTATCCACCGCTGCATGGGGGCTGCCATGACAGTTGTCACATGGGTTGGATTTAAATGTTACACTGATTGGGGCGGTGCCTTGTAACAGCATGGGGCCGCGCGTGCGTAGTGGAGACAGTGCAGGGAACTGAAGGCACTGATAACAGCGCATGCGTGCAGACTCCACATTTGGCTGGGAGTCCAAGACGAGTGAAGTAAGCGCCTGCGTTAACGGGGAATGGTGACAGGGAGATTTTTTTTTTTTTTTTTCTTTCCCCCTTTTTTTCTTTCATTTTTTCTTTCATATCTTTCCAATATGAATTTTAATATAGTGAATCATGTATACCAGATACATATATGAAATTTTGTAAATATTGTCTGTATGTTTTCTCTTTGTTTGGATATCAATTTTTATTTTTCTTATTGTAAAAATATTATGTTTATTTTTTTTCTGTACAGTGCTACTGATGAAGGTCCAAATAGGACCAAAAACGTTATAAAGCACATAAATACATTTTCATGCAAAGCATTTTGGGAGTGCCTTGTCTACTTTTCACTTTATGGCTTTGGAACCTAAAGTGCACCCCAATATCTTGTTGACACACTGACAGGAGGTGCCATCCTTTTTCTTACCATAACATGAAGAATAACAGAGAAGCACACTGTTTTGAAATCCCAGTACCATTCTACCATATTGTAGGGGCGATACCTCCTATACTTTTAATATGAGATGGGCTTCCTGGCAAGAATCCGCAACCTAATAGTTTTACCCCAATTTTGCTAAGTCGGGTCCTTTAGGATGCCATTAAAAACACTTATTAGCATATTTTAAAATAAGTGTCTTTAATGTAAAATGTTAAATTATGAAGCGATCTGATTGCTAGTAGGGGTCTGGAAGATATTACGCTCAATGTGGATCATTGGGGTTTATATTATTGCTTTCCTGTGGATCATCGGGGATATACAAGGTTGAATAACTTGTATATTTGTACCCACTAATTATGAAATAGGATCAATAGCTGGATCTTCTGATATTGCAAGGCACCACTAGCTGAAACAACAGCAATGGTCCTATCCAGTCTGCAGATTGGTATATTTTCTGTCCTAGGTATACTTTATCTGTATCAAGGCTTTAAATTAGTTGCTTTGTTTAACCCCTGCCTGGTACCATGGGGTCAATGTGACCCCATGCAGACTGGTACCAGACAAGGCTTATAATGTACGCATTACATCAGACTGAGCATGAATCCTAAGATTTCATTTATCTTGACTCAGATTGAGTTTTCTTAGATTGCGTGTTAAATGAAAGGCTGCCTGTCACACCATGGATTTGAAGCACCGTCCTTAAAAAATCAATAGAAATACCGAAGTAAGGAAAATGATAAATGAAAAACATACAGTGTCTAACACTCGTCTAACACTCGTGTGCTTTATTTTACAGAGTGCTGTATGGAAATAAGATCACAGAAATCCCCAAAGGACTTTTTGATGGCCTTGTATCTCTCCAGTTGTTGTGAGTGTTATGATTATATATCTTCTTATTTAGTCTTACTCTTCTACAGCTGTAGGTTCGTGAATTCATAGCCCTGTAAACCTAAAACTACAGAAGAAAAGGAAACTATTGATCTTATCTCGTAGAGGATTGAATATTTCGATGCTGAAATAATAAATCTCCAACACATTTTCACCTGCTACAAGACTTAGAAAAGGCTTTTTTACAAGTGGAGGCTAATCTTAGATTCCTCGAGACGCCTCACACTGACTGCATGTAGAATTACCATAGATAAAGGAAGGCCACGGTTCAGATATATCGTACGTATGCCGTGTTCTGTGGACAAAATGTTCTACTGATGATAAAAACAATAAGCTTAGCGTTTACAAAGTACATTTTTTTTCTTCCATTCTTGTGTTTTACATGCACTGGGAGTGGCTTCCGTAGGCACATAAAAGATAAAATGGCAATATGTATGCTGGTTATAGAAAAATGCTGCTGCCACAGCGTTATTTATGTCTACATAAACACTTTATGGGACCGATGTTCTGGTTAATGAACAACTATTCTATCTGAAAATGACAGATATTATCTCACACTGGGTGAGATCTCGCTGCATGATTACAAAATGTTACCTGCATTTGTCATTGACAAGGTCAGAGTAGTGATTGACTTGGGTGATTAAAGGGATCTCCTAATGTCTGTAGTCTGTAATGACATTTGGTTATATCCAAACATGAAACCTCAAGATATTATATATATATATATATATATATATATATATATATATATATATATACAGTACTGACCAAAAGTTTGGACACACCTCATTCAAAGAGTTTTCTTTATTTTCATGACTCTAAAAACTGTAGATTCACATTGAAGGCATCAAAACTATGAATTAACACATGTGGAATGAAATACTTAAAAAAGTGTGAAACAACTGAAAATATGTCTTATATGCTAGGTTCTTCAAAGTAGCCACCTTTTGCTTTGATTACTGCTTTGCACACTCTTGGCATTCTCTTGATGAGCTTCAAGAGGTAGTCACCGGAAATGGTTTTCTAGAGTCTTGAAGGAGTTCCCAGAGATGCTTAGCACTTGTTGGCCCTTTTGCCTTTACTCTGTGGTCCAGCTCACCCCAAACCATCTCGATTGGGTTCAGGTCTGGTGACTGTGGAGGCCAGGTCATCTGGCGTAGCACCCCATCATCCTCGAGGTGTGTTTGGGGTCATTGTCCTGTTGAAAAATAAATGATGGTCCAACTAAACGCAAACCGGATGGAATAGCATGCCGCTGCAAGATGCTGTGGTAGCCATACTGGTTCTGTATGCCTTCAATTTTGAATAAATCCCCAACAGTGTCAACAGCAAAGCACCCCCACACCATCATACCTCCTCCTCCATGCTTCATGGTGGGAACCAGGCATGCAGAGTCCTTCCGTTCACCTTTTCTACAAAGACACGGTGGCTGGATCCAAAGATCTCAAATTTGGACTCATCAGATCAAAGCACAGATTTCCACTGGTCTAATGTCCATTCCTTGTGTTCTTTAGCCCAAACAAGTCTCTTTTGCTTGTTGCCTGTCCTTAGCAGTGGTTTCCTAGCAGCTATTTTACCATGAAGGCCTGCTGCACAAAGTCTCCTCTTTATAGTTGTTCTAGAGATGAGAAGGTGTGTCCATATTTTTCGTCTGTACTGTATATATTGCTCAAAAAAATAAAGAAAACACCAGAATACAAAATCCTTGATTAAGTGTTCCCTTTATTTTTTTGAGCAGTTTTATTACTTTCTGCAAAGTCAAAAGTTTCCATAAATGTCATTAGCTTTTGGTACCATTGCCCTTAAACTGTATGACTTAGGTCAAGACATTTTTGATCTCCTTCCACAAGCTTCTCACAATAGATGGTAGAAATTTGGGCCCATTCCTCCTGACAGAACTGGTGTAACTGAGCCATGTTTGTACACACCTGCCTTTTCAGCTTTGTCCATAAATTTTCAAAAGGATTGAGATCAGAGTTTTGTGATGGCCACTCTGTTTGTTATCCGTAAGCCACTTTGTACCCAGTTTGGCAGTATGCATCAGGTGATTGTCCATTTGGACCACCCATTTCCCCACAATCTTTAAGTTTCTGGCTGATGTCTTGATATGTTGCTTCAGTATTGCCACACAATCTTCTTTCCTCATCATACCATCTATTTTGTGAAGTTCACCAGTCCCTTTTTCAGCAAAACAACCCCGGATCAGGATGCTGCCACCCCCGTGTTTCACAATTTGGCTGGTGTTCTTAGGCTTCAAAGCTTCTTCCTTTTCCTTCAAACATAACAATGGTCATTATGGCCAAACAGTTACATTTTAGTTTTGACAGACCATAGTACATGTCTCCAAAAATTAAGATCTTTGTTCCTGTGTGCATTTACAAACATTTATCGGGCTTTTTTATGTTTCTTTTGGAGTAACGGTTTCTTTCTGGCAGAGTGGCCTTTCAGCCCATGTTGATACAGTACTCGTTTCACTGTGGATAATGACACAATTTTACCAGCTTCCGCCAGCATCTTCACAAGGTCTTTTCCTTTTGTTCTTGGGTTGATATGCACGTCTGTCCAACGCATGATCAGAAGCTTCCAAAAACATGACATCATTATATGGGCTGTCCAATATTGTTACATAGTTACATAGTTACTTAGGTTGAAAAAAGACCTAGGTCCATCTAGTTCAACCTTCCTCCACCAGTTCTACATTTAGTCACTAAGTCATTTATAACCAACAATGTTTTGTGTACTGAGGAAATCATCCAGCCCTTTTTTAAAAGCTGTTATAGTATCTGCCATTACTACCTCTTGTGGTAGTGTATTCCACAGTCTGACCGCTCTAACTGTAAAGAACCCTTTCCTATTTAGGTTTCGGAATCGCTTTTCTTCCACTCGCAGTGAGTGCCCCCTGGTCCTTAGTACTGTCTTTGGAAGGAATAAGTCATGTGCCAGTCCTTTATATTGACCACACATGTATTTATACATATAAATGAGATCTCCTCTGAGACGTCTTTTTTCTAAGCTAAACATATCTAACTTTTTCAACCTGTCATCATATGGGAGGCCTTCCATTCCTTGTAATAGTCTAGTTGCCCGCCTTTGAACTGACTCTAACTTCTGAATGTCCTTTTTAAAATGTGGAGCACAAAACTGGATCCCGTATTCCAGATGTGGCCTTACAAGTGATTTATAGAGGGGTAACAATACGTTGGGATCACGGGATCTAATCTCTCTTTTTATACACCCTAAAATCTTGTTTGCTTTAGCAGCTGCTGCTTGACATTGAGTGCTGCTAATCAGCTTATTTGTAATGAGAATACCCAAGTCCTTCTCCTGTTCTGTAGTCCCGAGTTTACTTCCATTTAATGTATACGCAGCTATAGGATTACTCCGTCCTAGGTGCATTACTTTACATTTATCAACATTAAATCTCATTTGCCAAGTATCTGCCCATTCTGACATCTTATCCAGATCTTTTTGTAATATTGTACTATCCAGGTCAGTTTTTAATATCCTACATAGTTTGGTGTCATCGGCAAAGACTGACACTGTACTATCAATCCCATCCACAAGGTCATTAATAAAGAGAGTAAAAAGAATCGGTCCAAGCACAGATCCCTGCGGCACCCCACTGCTGACTATAGCCCATTTAGAGAATGTACCATTTATGACTACTCTTTGTTTCCTATCTTTTAGCCAATTCCTTACCCAGTTGCATATTGTGTCCCCTAGTCCTTGCTTCTGGAGCTTTAGTATAAGGCTATTATGTGGTACAGTATCAAATGCCTTTGCAAAGTCCAAATAAATCACATCAGCTGCATTACCAATATCCAGGTTTGAACTTACCCCCTGATAGAACCCCAACAGGTTGGTTAGACACGACTTATCTTTCATGAATCCATGCTGTTTGTCAGTTATCATATTATTTTCTGCAATATATTTTTGCATGTCATCCCTTAAAATGCCCTCAAAAACTTTGCATACTACTGATGTCAGGCTTACTGGACGGTAGTTGCCTGGATCTACCCTCTTACCTTTCTTAAATATCGGTACCACATCAGCAATCCTCCAATCCTGAGGCACCAACCCTGTTACAAGTGACTCTAAAAATATGAGATACAGCGGTCTGTCGATTACGGAGCTCAATTCCCTCAATATTCGTGGATGAATGCCATCTGGCCCTTGGGATTTGTCAATGTTTAATTTACTCAGACGTAGGCGTACTTCATCTTGTGTTAAATTAATTATATCGGGTGGTGGACTTTGATTTTTCACTTGTTGAATGATCCCTGGTACAGTCAGTTCCTTGGTGAATACAGATGAGAAATGCCTATTTAATATCTCAGTCTTTTGTTTGTCCTCTATAACTAACTTGTTATTATATTTTAAGGGGCCGATACTATCCTTTGTTTTCCTTTTGGCATTAATGTATTTATAAAAGATTTATAAAAGATTTTTTTGTTTAAAGGCATAGTACTCTTATGCCGGCATCACACGGGGCGATCTATTGTGCGATCACACGAGCGATCATACCCGCCCCCGTCGTTTGTGCATCATGGGCAATTAGTTGCCCGTGGCGCACAAAGTCATTAACCCCCCGTCACACTCACTTACCTCCCGGGCGACGTCGCTGTGGGTGGCGAACATCCTCTTCCTGACGGGGGAGGAACGTTCGGCGTCACAGCGATGTCACACCGCAGCCGGCCAATAGAAGCGGAGGGGCGGAGATGAGCGGAACGTAACATCCCGCCCACCTCCTTCCTTCTGCATTGCCGGCGGGCCGCAGGTAATCTGCAGTTCATCATTCCCGGGGTGTCACACGGAGCGACGTGTGCTGCCATGGGAACGATGAACAACCGGAGCACAGAAGGAGGACCTTCTATTTTGAAAATGAACGACGTGTCAACGAGCAACGATAAGGTGAGTATTTTTGTTCGTTCACAGTCGTTTGGAAGTGTCACATGGTACGATATATCAAACGATGCCGGATGTGCGTCACTAACGACGTGACCCCGATGACATATCGCACGATATAGTGTATGTAAACTTTTGACTTTACATAAAGTAAGAAAAATGCTTTAAAACATGCTCTCTTTCATAATTTTGGCATTTGGTAAATACATATATTTTGGTAATCCTGATTGACCTAAAACGGGAAAGCTTTATCCTTTCAACTGTATATCAGGTATGAACCACCCATATGGATCATACCTAAAATAATCCAGGTGATGAAATAGCCCATTACAATCTCATTCTCTTTCTTTTGCCATGCTGACTCTTGGCTCTCTCTCTCTTTCTCAGCACTCTCTCACCTCTCTCTCAGTACTCTCACTTTCTTGGCACTATATATATTTATATATATACAAGTGTCATTATTTACCCCAAACTTGGCCACACTAAAGAAGCAATGTGTGAAAACTCAGTACATCACATGAATCAATAGCTTGTAGAACAACGTTTAGATGCAAATCTTTTCCTATTTAACTTTATCCCTCACATTGTTATGGAGAAATTTTGGCCCTCTCATCATTACAACATTGAGAAAGAGATTACGCACCCTCCTTGGATCAAGTGCCAAGTCTCAACCCCTGCCGATGTTTGCTATTGTCTGCAGAGTTGATAGCATGTTGACAGCACTGCAGCCAATCGGTAAGCTCAGCATCTCGCGCAGAGCCTTTGAGCTCACTGATTGGCTGCAGCACTGTAAACTCAGTTTGTATGTCTATCAGCACACAGGTTATTAGGTGAATTTGCATATTACTATACACTGGCCTCACTATATAATTAAGAAGAGTTTCATACATCCAAGTTTCAAGGTCTGTCTTTAGACCATAATTTACAGAATGGTCATTGGTCTCCTGTCCTGACCTAAACTCAGCAGCCATGAGGTCAGTAGACAACGCAGCCTGTCCGTGCACGGATAGTGAAACTCAAGTGCGTTAAACCGGCATAAGGCTGTGCTCCTATCTTGGATCTTTTTTTTGCCTCTGCCTTATGTATTTATTAAATGGAGGCTGTGATAGATGCCTATCATAGTCTATCATGGCATTTATATATTGTAAATGTCATGAAAACCTCATGACATACAATAAATGGATGTCTTGAAAAATGTGAACAGTGGTATTGTTATGATGTTAAAAAATGTATACTGGTCTGTAGACTTTTTTCTTTTACTTTTCCATGGTGGAAGGAAAGCGCAATCACTTGTGCAATTCCTTCTTCCTTTTTTTTTACTACACTAATAAATAATGGTCAGATAAAGACCAAAATGATTTTTTTTTTCTTCCATCTGACTAATGGACCCCATGGACATATTTGTCAAAAGCATGATGTGAATGGGTCTGTAAGTCACAAAAGAACAATTCTAATCATCGTCTCCTAACAGAATGGAGCAAATGTGAACAGGTGAAAGCTGCAGTGACAGCATTATATAAAGAGTCCATCAGCACAATGTGTGCACCAAGCAATATTCATACATTGAATATATGAATATTAAACTGCGTTACTATCATATAGACTACACTTATAAAACGAAGGTATTGAAACATACAATTTGGCCAATTTGTGTGTGCCCACCAGCCATGACAAGGTGCATAATTTTTTTTATGAGACCCCAAGTCGATTAAACTTACCTCTCCTGGGCAAGGCCGACAAATTTAAAGGGTAGGTAGGATACAGCTTTAATTGAAAATAGGAAATGTGTGCTACAAAAAAAACAAATCTGACCTAACAGAATGAAGCAAATGTTGGCAAGAAAATAAGTAATGGCTGCTGTATATACATATCTAGGAGTTCAGCATCAGCACACTGTGTATACCAAAATATATGCAAACATTGTATATAAATATTATTTTCATTACTGCCATATAGAATATACTTCTAAAATGTAGGTAGTTATCACAAAAAATTGCTCAATAGCCTCAACAAGGTGTACTTTTCTTTGATGGGACTCCAATCTTTTTTTTTTGTATCAAATATAATTCTTCTGGGCCAAAAGACTACTAGAACAAGTTTAAAAGGCAAGTTTAATCCAGCAATATTTTAAACTGTTTTAGATTGATTGGATGAGTACTCTGCCAACTATGAAGTCAGTCACCACCTCCAACTGTATACTACAAAGGAACGGATCTCCATGAAATTCTGTTTCCAGAGCTTAATGTAAATGTAAAGTGGAGACATGTAGGGACTGACAGTCTTCTCTCCTGATCTCACTGCAGAGTTGTGTTTGCTTACCCCCAAAACTTCTTTAATCCTTCATCTCACAGACAGTCAGCATGGGGGTGGGCCAGTACAGCAGAGCTGAGCTTTGTCTCATTGTTTCTTTTACTCACTTACAGTATATAGTGCCATTCACTCCTCAGTGCTGTACAGACATGATCATCACTGTCCCTAAGCAATAATTGCCTATCAACATGTCTAAATGTGTCTGCAGTTACAGAGGCGTCTGTAATGTGACAATGTTCAGCTCTGCTGTACTGTGTGAGGCCTCCGTCATACTCACGTGCCTCCAATACGTGTGTGCCTTTTTTTTCACGTACCGGAGACACGGGCCCACGTGTTCCTATGTTTTGTTATTGTTTTGGACACACGTAAGTATTTAGGAACGGAACGTGTGTCTGTTCCGTACTTACGTGTGTCTTTTTTAAAACCGCTGACATGTCCGTGTTGCTCCAGCAGCACGGGTGTCACACGGCCCGCACCCGTACCACACGGATGTAGTGTGGATGCGGGCCCGTGTGACACGCGTCGGAGAAACACACGTGTCAGTGTAAAAATAAAAAAAACACATACTCACCTCCACCATACCTGCAGTCTCTGCCGCGGCTGTCCCCTGTATCCGTCCCCCAGTGAATTTGAACAATGCTTCTCCTTCACTGGGGGGCGGAAGCAGCGTCAGCGGGGCGTGGCTTTGGCCGGACGCTGTCATTCAGCACCACAGACAGCGCCGGATGATGCAGGTAAGGCGGGGCTTTCCGTTCTCCGTGTGTTATAACGTATAACACATGGAGATCACATACGTGCCACAAAAACGGCACACGGGGACAAAAGCACCCCTTTAACACGTACGTGACAAAAACGCAACGTTTTGTCACGTAAGTGTGGCAGAGGCCTAAGTTGTAAGACACAACCCTACACTAAGATCAAGAGAGTAGAATGGCAGTTATTAAGTCTTACATTGGTAATGCAATACATTTCTGGTAGAAATACTTCATTTTCTGGAACAATTTAAAGGTGCTAACATTTTTACCCATGACTATATATAGTGCCAATCACTCCAAAGTCCTGTACTGACATGATTATCACTGTCCCCAATCTAAATTCCCTAACAGTATGTGTTTGAAGTGAGGGAAGAAACCAGAGTACCTGGAGGGAACCCACACAAACCAGCAGAAAACATGCAAACTCCTTGCACATGTTGGTGGGATTTGAACCCAGAAACAGAAAGCTGTGTTAGCTACTGAGCCACCATGCATTCAATTGCAAACACATCTACAGTTCTGGTTCTACTATCAGTGTAGTCAGTACAGCTTTTTCCTTTTCCCCCACACTGACTGCCTGTAAGGTGGGAGCTGAAAAAGTGTTAGTGTTGCTAGCTGTGCTGCAGAGCAGAGTTGAGGCTGATTAAAACTAGGAGAGGAGAGCGGCAGATACAGAGGTGTTTGTAATGCCACAGCCTTCTGATCTGCTGTACTGTTTATTGTAACACACAGCCATGTTCTAAGATCAATAGAGTAGACTGTCAGTTATTATGTCTTACATTATTAATGCCATCTTTGATTTAAAATAATCTCTAGATGCAGATTCTAAATAAAATATGTGTCTGGCACAGAGATCATAACTGCTCAACCCAAGTGATTTTTCGTTGTTTTTATTTTCATTTTTTTTGCTCTCCTAAGAGCCGTAACATTTTTCATTTTTCTATCAATCTTGCCATATAAAGGCTTGTTTTTTGCGGGACAAGTTGTACTTTTAAATGAAACCATAACTTTTACCATATAGTGTACTGGAAAACGGCAAAAAAAAATTCCAAATGCGTAAAAATTATAAAAAAAGTGTGTTTGCATGACTGTGTTTGAGATATTTTATTCACATTGGTCACTATATGGTAAAACTGATGTGTTGGTGTGATGCCTCAGATCCGTGCGAGTTTGTAGACACCAAACATGTATAGGTTTACTTTTATCTAAGGGTTAAAAAAATTCAGACGTTTGTCGAAAAAAGTTTTGCACCAGTTTCTGAGACTCGTATTGTTCTCATTTTTCGGGATATGGGGCTCATTGACAGCTTATTTTTTGCGACTCGAGCTGTCGTTTTTAACGGTACCATTTTTGTGCAGATGTTATATTTTGATCACCTCCTATTGCATTTTGCGCAAAATTTGCGACAACCAAAAACCATAATTTTGGCTTTTGGAATTTTTTTGCCGCTACGCCGTTTACCGATCAGATTAATTGATTTTATATTTTAATAGATCGGGTGTTTCTGAATGTGATAATATTAACCCTTTGATTTTCAATGGGGCGAATTGGGGGTGATTTGAACTTTTTAGTTTGTTCATTTTTTTTTAAACTTTTTTTTACTTTTTGTTTTTTATTTTACTAGTCCACCTAAGAGGCTGTAAGGATCAGCAGTCTGATTGCTCATTCATTTCTCCTGCTCAGAGCTGTACAGCTCAGGTCAGCAGAAATGCTTGTCTTCTGCTACCGCTAACTCTCTGCCAGCGGTAACAGGAAGAGTCATCACATGAAACTGTGCTACCATGACAACCATCGTCTCCCCGTGATCATGTCATGGGGCTTTCAATGGTGCCAGATAAGTGCGTGTTACCCGCTGCTGTGCTTTAAATCGAGTTGTCATATTTTAAGGGATTTAAGGGGTTAACAGGTGCGGGTGGATCATGACATGTGCATGGGTCGCCGCTGGCTCACTGCAGCAGCCAGTCGTGATTACACCTTCATGATTTTGGATGTACCTTTACATCCTCAGTCATGAAGGGGTTAGCAAAAATGCAGGTTTCTCTGGAGTAAGACATTGCACCACAAATATCAGGGTATCATTTTATTTGACTCTCTATGACCTTCATGGCCATTTAGGCAGATTAGTAAGGTTGATCCTACCAAGAGATTACTTTAAGCTATACCTGTAGTGTTATGGTTTTCATATTAACAGGGCTGTCCAAAAATTATATTTTTTTAGGAAGCAGAAACAGGCTAGCTGTTTTCAAAATGAAGCAACAAGCCGTGAAAAAACACTATCCCTACTTTGGGAGCTGTTTTGTGTTTGTGTACTTTGAAGAGAGTACACTTCCCTGCAGAAATGCAGTATAGCTATGCAACACTGGAAAACTGCAGGAAATGTAAGGTTGTTAAATTTTGACTAGTAAAACAGTTTCTAAACCTAAACCTATTTTTGTATTGAAGTTATAATTTTTTTTGTTTTAAATTATCCCCCATAATAAGTCTACTGATGTTATCCCTAAAATGCAGTGTTGCTAAGCAGCTATATTTAAGTTCATTCCTGTAAACTATTGTCTTGGGGTGTACAGTTACTAAAAAAATGAACTATTAAAATGAGTACTTAAAAACAAACAAACATATTTTAGTTTTGAAAATTTAAAAAAATTATTCCCTAGGCCTTTACTGAAGACGAGAAGAATCTTAACGTCAGGAGGTGTAGATTTGGTGCAGGAATATGGTGTATAAATTTCAGCACCAAATCTGCATCTCTTGCCAAAAAAAACTACACAAAAAACGATTTTGATGCCATTTTGGGGCGGTTTTCTGCCAGGAGATGCAAATTTGGTGCAGAAATCTACTAAAGACATTTCAGCACCACATTTGCAACACTCCAACTAACCAGCCTAAGAAAGTTTATCAGATTGAGGCCAAAAATGAGATTTCCTTCTGTGGATAGAAAATGAAGATACATATATTCATTGATAAAGTAGATTATTGCCACATAACATAGTATCCATATTAGTATAGAATTTTTGTAAATGCCTCGATACCAGGAGATGCCAATTTCAAGGTTTATATTCATTCAAGTAACTGTCATGCAGAGTGATATCCTAAGACATATATTATGCCCTATGGAAAGAGATAGAAGGATTTTTAATAACATTAACCAAGGCAATTTTTAAGCTTGTAGAAGAGACAATCCAATAATGCTGGGAACCCCTTGGGTAGTGGAATAAATGAAATCACTGTGTCACATTTACCATCCATCCAATACCTGCTTTAGCTGCTTTAGGAATTGCTTCTGAACTGACTGAGCTGCCCTTCATCATCACACCAAAGAAGAATTTTATTTCCTTTAGTAGCCTTCCTTTTGCCGAATAGTTAATATGCAAAGCATTATTCTTTGGTTGACCAGGGGAGGGGGATGAGGGGCTCGTATTTGATAAAGATTAAATGACTAAGCCAGCTTTATTGTACCAAACTAAAACCCTAGATTAAAAGCGAGAATCCCTTCTTAAGAAATTGGTTTGAAAGTATAAACTAATGCAGAATTTATTAAATTAAAGGGGGTTTCTACTTAAAAAAGGGTCCCCAAATAATTGTTATAATTTAACAAAATCAGATGGTACTCACCCCCCCCAGGTCCAGTGCTATCTCTCTGCCACTGTTTCTACCTCAGTGTTTTGTTTCTAGTCAACAGCACACATCACCGCTGCATCTAATCCCTGAGCTCAGTGGTAATACTGATGTAAATGGCATAAGTGATTGGCTGCAGTGGTGATGTGAGGTGTTGATAAGACGTCACAGCTGCAAACAAAAGACTGAGAAAGAAGCAGGGAAAGGAGAGCTGACGCCTGATCCGGGAAGGTGAGTATTATCTGATTTTTTTAATTTCACACAAGTTCTATCATTTGTGAAATACAATTTTAAAAGTAGAAAACCCCTTCAATTTAACACAATTTTGAATGAGAATATGTTTTTAAATCCTGATTGAGACGGCATGGTGAATACCATAGTAAGGTAGTTGGCAAGTGTTTATGTCTCTGTGATGTCCAATTTTGTTTATTGGGTAGAACACCTACCCACTGGGTATGTCACCATCTAATCCTTACAATAAAATCATAGAGGGACATGCAGTTTCACAGGTCTCATTCTTAGGCGGGCTTTACACGTTGCGACATCGCTAGCAATTGCTAGCGATGTCCAGCACGATAGCACCTGCCCCCCTCGCACATGCGATATGTGGTGATTGTTGCCGTAGCGAACATTATCGCTACGGCACCTTCACACGCACATACCTGCTCGGTGACGTCGCTGTGACTGCCGAACAATCCCTCCTTCAAGGGGGAGGTGCGTTCGGCGTCACCGCGACGTCATTAATCGGCCGGCCAATAGAAGCAGAGGGGCGGATATGAGCGGGACTTAACATCCCGCCCACCTTCTCCCTTCCGCATTGCCGGTAGATGCAGGTAAGGAGATGTTTGTCGCTCCTGCGGGTTTACACACAGCGATGTGTGGCGCTGCAGAAACGACAAACAACATCGTACCTGCGGTCGAACCGACATTATGGAATTGAACGACGTTACACAGATCAGCGATCCGGCCCATCGCTCGAGTCACCGAGCAGCAGCAGGCCGCGGCGGCCGCGGCAGCCGGACCCGAGCAGTGGGAGAGCGCGGCGTCCCCTCCTCCGCCCGCGACAACTTGGCGTCACGAACAGGATCTTACCGCTCTGCCGTCTGGTAGAGGTGCGCCTTGTTACCGCCGGAGGTGTCCGGCCAAAAAACTTCAGAAGCCGCCATCTTTGGCGCGAAAAGTTCCCGCTCGAGCGTCTTCTCGAGTAGCAGAGGCGCGAAGGCCAAAACCCCGCCCCGATAGAGGAGGGGCCGGAAAGAGACTAAGGGGGACGGAAACAAGATGTCTGCGCCCGACCGAGCCACCGGAGGAGCGTTGGTCGCAGCCGCAGTGGCAACCGCGGATGGGAATGGGCCTGCCCAGGCCCCGGCCACGCTGGCGGGAGGTGCCGCGGCCCCCGCGCTCACTCAGGTGATGCCGTTCTCCTTGCCCTATGTGCCCGGAGCTACCTGGCTACCGCAGTATGACGGGAAACCTGATGCTTTACAGGTCTTCCGGAAAAAGCTTAACCCGTTGCTAGAACTGTACCCCCTGACCAATAAGCAACGTGCGGCAGTAGTGCTGGGCCAGTTAACCGGTGTGGCTGAGCAGGAGGCGGAGACCTGGGCCGAGGGGGACCGGCTCTCTGTAGCCACCATCTTTGAGAAGCTACAGACTGCCTTTGAGACCCGGACTGAAGCTGAGCTGAGGATGCAGTTTTACCAGTGCCGGCAACGGGCTGTGGATAGCATTCGGGACTATGCTTTACGTCTGCAAACCGCCCTCCGCACGCTAAAGCGGGTGAATCCTATCAATGAGGTGGACAGAAATAAGATGTTAGTAGAGCAATTTGTGCAGGGGATGAGGTCCCCTGAGGATCGCAAACAACTCCGGCTCTGGGCCTTAGAACACCCTGATGTGGACTTTGCCGTGTTAAAGGAACGGGCCATTAAAGCACTACAGCCCCCAGCTTCAGAAATCTTGGAGCCAGCCCCGTGGCCCATTGAGACGGCCCCCGTTGTGGTGGCCCCTGCCCTACCAACCTCTCCAATACCTGCAGCCCCAAGCAGCACGATGGAGGAACTGGCAGCCCAGGTCCGTCGCATGGACGGAGACCTCGCCAAGATTCTTGCTGCACTCCAACCTTTGACCAGATCTCAGCCTCCAGCACAGATACAGCTTGCCGACAGCCCTGAGGATGTCCCCTGGATGCAGCGGAGAAGTGCTAACAACCCGCGGAGCAGACTTCCAACCTGCTACAAGTGCCGTAAGCCTGGGCATTACTTCCGACAGTGCCCGTTAAACGAGCAACCCCTGGGGCCCCGGGCCAATCCTCTGCAGTAGAACCCCGTGGCCCCCCAGACTGGCAGGACCAGTATATCGGGGCCCGGCCCATCATCCCCGTGGCTGTGGACGGCATACCGGTGATGGCTCTCTTGGACACTGGATCACAGGTAACCACCATCCCATACACATTGTACCAGCGGTATTGGGGGATAGATGAGCTGGCACCCCCAGATACTAGTATAACGCTAATTGCTGCTAATGGACTCCCATTGACCCAAGTGGGGTATAAACAGGTGGCTATGACAGTGGGGCAAGCTGAACTGCAACACCAGGGTATGATTGTGATCATGAATGAACCCAGTGATCATAATCAGAAGATAGTGCTAGGAACCAATGTGATGGAGCACTGTATGGGTGATGTGTTGGCCCTACTGCAGCAGCTGGCCGCCACGGCGGCGGGAAGCCGACAGAGAGCTGTGCAGCGTGAGATCCGAGCCTTGATGTACCGCCAGCATGTAAACTCAACAGGAGGAGAGATTGGTGGAGTGAGAGTGATGGATGTTGCTCCGTTGATTGTGCCCCCTAGGAGTGAGATGATGATTTGGTGGAGGGCAGCAGTAGGGCCTCAGGGGAGTGACTACCCTGCCATGATGGAGCCCATACCCTCCGAGCACTGGCCCACTGTAATGGCCGCCCGAGGGGTGGTGGACGTAAAGAAGGGGAGAGTGCCCGTGAGGGTGCTGAACTGTGGGGAGGAAGAAGTCAGGCTTCCCCGGTATGCCACCATTGCCAAGCTGCTCACCCTGGATCCCCACACCATCCACGAAGCCATTCCCTCAGTCTCCCCACCTACCACCAGCACTTCCCCGCCTCAAGGGGAGGTAAATGAGTGGCACCAACAGCTACACGTGGGCACTGATGATACCCCTACACATCACAAAGCAGGGGTATACAGGGTGGTGCGGGAGTATGAACAGGTTTTCAGCAAACATCCACTAGACTTTGGGCAGATCAAAGGGGTCCAACACCACATCCCCACCGGTGAACACCCCCCTATCAAAGAGAGGTACAGGCCTATTCCCCCTGCACATTACCAGTGTGCCAAAGATATGTTGAGGAATATGAAGGAGGCAGGGGTTATTCGGGACAGGTGTAGTCCCTTGGCCGCTCCGTTGGTACTGGTCAAGAAGAAGGATGGTACCATGCGGATGTGTGTGGACTACCGGAAGATCAATCAGATAACACATAAAGACGCCTACCCTCCCTCTGCCCCGTATTGAAGAGTCTTTGGCCGCACTGAGAACCGCAAATTACTTCTCTACCCTTGACCTCACCAGTGGGTACTGGCAAGTGGCAGTGGCCCCGGAAGACCGGGAGAAAACCGCCTTCACCACCCCAATGGGGCTCTGTGAATTCAAAAGTATGCCGTTTGGGCTGTGCAATGCCCCTGGAATCTTCCAACGGCTGATGGAGTACTGTCTGGGACATCTGAACTTCGAGACTGTCCTGTTATACCTGGATGATGTGATTGTGTACTCTCAGACGTATGAAGCCCATCTGGAGCACCTAGCCGAGGTGTTCGCGTCCCTTGCCAAATACGGGATGAAGTTGAAGCCCTCCAAGTGCCACCTGCTGAAACCCAGAGTGCAGTACCTGGGGCATGTGGTGAGTGCGGAAGGTGTCGCCCCCGACCCTGAGAAGATCACTGCCATCCAGGACTGGCCAAGACCAACCACCGTGAGGGAAGTAAGGCAGTTTTTGGGTCTGGTGGGGTACTACCGGCGCTTCATCAAGGGGTACACGAAGATGGCTGCTCCCATGCAAGACCTCCTCATGGGACAGACCAAAGGTGGTAGACCCATCGGAGCCCCACTGGTGTGGGAGGACAGGCATGAGGAATCCTTCTGTCAGCTGAAAGCGGCCTTGACTGGAGAAGAGGTCCTAGCGTACCCTGACTACGGCTGCCCATTCATCCTCTACACAGATGCCAGCAATGTGGGTTTGGGGGCAGTCCTGTCCCAGGTCCAGGAAGGAAAGGAGAAGGTGATTGCCTATGCTAGCCGAAAACTCCGGCCGACTGAAAGGAACCCTGAGAACTACAGCTCCTTCAAGCTCGAGCTCCTGGCACTGGTGTGGGCTATCACCGAGCGGTTCCGCCACTACTTGGCCGCAGCAAAATTCACCGCTTTCACGGATAACAATCCGTTGACTCACCTGGACACGGCCAAGCTGGGCGCGTTGGAGCAGCGGTGGGTGGCCAGACTAGCCAACTATGACTTCACCATCAAATACCGGGCCGGTCATGTCAACATTAATGCTGATGCCCTCTCTCGGATGCCCCACTTGTCAGAAGGTGGGTGCGAGGATGATGACCTCGAGGAGATCGAGTTGCCTGCATTCCACCGGCCACCAACTGAGAAGGTACATGTCCACCAACAACGGGTGAACCTGGATCCGCTGCCCAGTCAGGAGTGGCAGGAAGCTCAAAATCAGGTGCCCACTGTCCGCCTAGTCAAGACCCTGGTGGAGCAAGGCGCTGCTGGGATGGACCCTGCCGCCCCAGCTGAAGCCCAACGCTTGTGGAAGGAACGGACCTGGCTGTGCCTACATCAGGGGAGGTTGTACCGTGAGCTGATCAACCCGAAGACCCATGAGAAGATCCGCCAGTTGGTTATTCCCCAAGCTGATGTGCCCACTGTTCTGCAGGCGTACCATGATGGTGCCGGCCACTTCGGATGGAAGAAGCTGGAGATGCTGTTGAGGGAGCGGTTCTATTGGAGTGGGATGCGGGAGTCTGTGGAAGCCTGGTGTCGAGAGTGCGGTCCTTGTACGTTGAGGAGGAAGGATGAGGCCAGCCAGAAGGCTCCCCTACGCCCGATCATTACACACCAACCGCTGGAGCTGGTCGCCTTGGACCATGTAAAGCTCACCCCCAGCCGAAGTGGGTACACTTACGCTCTGACCATAGTAGATCATTACTCCCGGTTCATGGTGGTTGTCCCGGTCAAGGACTTAACTGGCCGTACCGCCGCTAGAGCGTTCCAAGCTTACTTCTGTCGACCCCATGGATACCCTGAGAAGGTGCTTACTGACCAAGGTCCAGCCTTTGAGGCGGAGGTGTTCCATGAGTTCTGTCAGCTGTACGGCTGCAAGAAGATCCGGACCACACTTTACCATGCCCAGACCAACGGTATGTGTGAGAAGATGAACCATCTGGTCCTTGGCCTCCTCAAAATGTTGCCGTTGGAGGAGCAGAACCTGTGGCCGGAGAAGCTGCCTGACTTGGTCGACATGTACAACAATATCCGTCTAGCTCAACGAAGTGCACCCCAGCGTATCTGATGAGGGCTCGGCCCGGCCGATTGCCAGTGGACCTGGAAATGGGACTGGAAGCCCCAGAGACACTCCCCTCAACGGCTGAATGGGACACCCGGCGGAGGGTGCAGTACCGACAGATTCAGGAGTATGTGGAGAAGAACCTAGGTCGGAGTCGAGAACAACAGGAGCAGCGCTTCAATCAGAAAGCGTCTGCGGGCCCTTTCCAGCCTTGAGATGTGGTGTTAAAGCGGAAGCGGAAGACCCACAATCTGGATGATCAATGGGAACAAATCCTATACGTCATACAACCCACAGGATGGGAAGTTGGAAAGGCCTACCAGATCAGTTGTGACCAAGGGGGCACTTTGGCCACGGTTTCCCGGGACCATCTGAAAAGGTGCCCACCAGCATTGAGGGCGACGGCTGAAGTACCAGTTCCTCCACCAGCAGAGAAGGCAAAAGAGGTGATCCACACTGTGATGGGTGACTTCCCAGCAGACTTGCCTACACAGAACGGCGCGGTGATTCTTCCAGTGATACTGTTCCCACAACCTGTGGATGAAGAAGTGGTGGAAGCGGTCAACCGTGAGCCAGAACCAGTGCCAGTGCCCAGGGATGAACCTGTGCCCAGCTCCCCTATGCCTCCGCCTGCCCCACACGATAGCAGGGAGGAGGAACCAGTTGTTCCCTCTGCCCCACTGCATAGCCCCACTGACACCGGACCCCGGAGGTCCACCCGTCCCAACCTAGGTAGACCCCCACTTAGGTACAGGGAGACCGTCCTTTAAAGAGGGGGTCAGGAAGTCTGTGTGAGTTTTGTTTGAAAAAAGTTTTAAAAATGATGATAAGCAGAAATTGATTTCCGAAGCTTCACCTGATTCACCGTGATTGAGAGAACTGGCCGTTGCCGGCACCGTTGTCCCCGTGGGGACCGTTTAAAAAGTTGCATGAGGAACTGCTCATGGACAAGCCCGTGAACTTGCAGGGCAACCACAAACGTTAAGAGGAATGTAAATAAGTTGTTTTACCGTTACCGTTTCCACAGTTGCCGCCTCCGGAGAGGCAGGTTGGAGGGAGGGCCCGCAGTAGAGCCGGCTGGGGCCCAGCCACCACAGGAACCGGTGGCTACCCTCTGGAGGGGAAGGACAGATCCCGCTCGGGTAACTTGTGCTGGACTTGGGTCAAGGGGTGCTGCCTGGGTTTTAGGGGCAGCATCAGGGTCAGGTTACTTGGGTGGGAGAGAGCGGAGACCGTAACCGTAAACCGTTTGCAACGTTTAAGTACTGAACCTCCCGATGTGGGATGATGTCATAAGTTGTTATGTTTACCGTTTTACCTTTTTATATATTTTCAGAAAATAAAACCGGTGTTGGACGGGCAGCCCGCGGACGGTCTGCATTTTGCTAAGGGGGAATGTGACGCCCTGGGCAAGCCAGGGGTCACAGGTCATAACACCACCACACCCTACACCCCAGTTAGGAACATCAAGGCTAACCAAAAATCCTTGTTTCCTTCCTCCAGGGGCTGGTGTTCACACCAGGGGGTGGGCCAGGCATTTGGCTCCGCCCACCGAGGAGTTCACAGCTCTGGAGGCGGGAAGAACCAGGCAGATGAGTTTAGGAGGAAGAATTGGAAGGAGTAAACAGTGGAGTTAAGTAGAAGGAAGTGAAGTGGTAAAAGAGGAAAGTATAGTAGTGACAGTTTGTAAAGCCTGAAGTTAGTCCGGGTGTGTGCCCCGGACAGTGACAGCAAGGTCAGCACACGGCGGTGATAGTCTGCAGGGGGACTGCTCGGAGGTTGCTGGAAGGACCGCGGACGGGTGGTGACCCGGCGGTCTGGAGCAGTATACGAAGTACAATCAGCACCAGGGCAGGGGCCTTTCGGATCCCGGCAAGGCTAGGAGTCGCCATAATTTGCCAAATCCGTCAGTGAAGGGGACGTCTGTCTCCCAACAACCAAGTCCCGATTGAAGGCAACAGTCCAACCATTACAGAGAGACACCGCCACCGCCAGGGCACCAGTTTCTCAGGGCCAGCGCCTGCGGGCAAAGTAGGGCTCCTCCGGCCCATATCCAAGCCGGGGAGCGGGTTACCGGTGGGAACCCATCGCAACCATCATCATCTTAGGTGCAGGAAAAGGGACCGTCACCGTCAACTACTGGGGAAAAGCAAGTGCAGCCGTCCGTGGGAACCGTCTTTCCAGCCGTGTGTTTTACCGAGAACTGTGTCATCGTCTCAGGCTGAGTGAGTACCACAGTGCCGCAAGGCACAGCGCTGCCCTCGCGTCCCTGCGCCCACCAAGCCCTGCATCACCCACCTCATCACTGGGCCCCGGGACAACCAACCCCCTACCCACGGAGGGGAGGACTAGCATCTAGCTGCTCCATACCATCACTCCCGGGATCCCCATACAGAGCAGCGGTGGTGTCAACAAATCACCACAACGTGGGTGGCGTCACGGACAATAAACTATCCCCACACCCAAATACCCCCTTTCACTCACGGGCGAGGAGCGCCGCTAGAGTCCCCGGGATCCGGCCCATCGCTCGAGCCACCGAGCAGCAGCAGGCCGCTGCGGCCGCGGCAGCCGGACCCGAGCAGTGGGAGAGCGCGGCGTCCCCTCCTCCGCCCGTGACACATGTTTCTCCAAGAATAAGACCTCCTCCAAAAATAAGCCCTTGTGCGTTTTTGGGGGACAAAAAAAGTATAAGACAGTGTCTTATTTTTGGAAAAACAAGGTAGGTTATTACAATACTCAATGACGGCTTCTAGAATTTATATAGCTGAGAGCTGGAGGATACTAAGTAAAAAGCATGTATGAGTGCAATTCTCATATCCGAAAAAAATAATGCAACCCAGTGAAGATGATAGAGAACAGATTGAAAAAATACCGACCCTTGGTTACTATATTTGTGAGACCCTAGGTCGTTCGTATCAGTTTATTCCAATTCCCTTCATATAGTTGATGCATATTATAAAAAAGAGACTAATTACAACCCTAGGAGAAGTAAACGGGAAAGACTAATTCATTCTTCTTGCTGCAGTCAGATGGAAATGATTACATTATAGTTTTATTTTTGTTTCTTCACAAAAAATTGTTTAATAGATATAACAAAGTATAGTATATGAATGTAAATACTTTATTTTGTTTTATTTTACTACTTCTACCAATATATCAAGTTATATGAATATGATATATGCCATATTAGTGACCAAATGTAGAACTGGTGGAGGAAGGTTGAACTAGATAGTAACTATGTAACTATGTAACTATATATTTTCATTGCCAAACCCTAAATACCTTTTAAATACTTATTTTAATTTTGTATACAGTATGTAATTGATGAGCTATATTTCAGTAATTTTGTTTGAAACTTAAATATCTACATACCATATTTTGCGGACTGTAAGACTAACTGGACCATAAGAGAAGGAAAATGGGGAAAAATATTGAAGCAAAAAATGTTATCATGACACATTTATGGGAAGGATGGATCTGCTGCTGACACTGTCATGGGGTAATATCCCCCAATTCTGTGCTTATGTCCCCCACCATGGGCCCCTTCAATGTATGTATCCCCCATCCTGGTGTATATGCCCTCCATCCTTGTATATATGTTTCCCATGCTTGATCCTGGAATATGAGGCCCATCCTGGTATATATAGCCCTCATCCTGGTATATTTGGCCCTCATCCTGGTACATAAGGCACTGATCCTGGTACATGTGGCCCTCATCCTGGTATATATTCCGCATCCCGGGCCCATTCTGGTCTATATGCCCCTCATCCTGGTATATATGATCCCCATCCTGGTATATATGACCCTCATCCTGATATATATGTCCCCCATCATGCTGCATATATAAAATATAAACCATTATACTCACCATACCTCCACTCCCCCAGTGCATAGTGTCCTCTTCTGATGCCGGCAAATGACTACAGCGTGTCAGAGGTGCAGCACATGATGTCACTGCCATTCAACCAAAGTTGCACTGGAAAGTCAGCTGCTGGAATATTCACTGCTTACCCACGCCTGGGATTATGGGTATGAGGATCAGTGAATATTCATTCTCTTTAATTGCGGACACAGGTAATCATGTTTTCCCACTATTAAAGAGAATTAATATTCACAGTTCGCCATGACCATAACCAAGCCCATCTCTTGGCACCTGCTTCAGTGCCGAGAGGTGCCCCCCTTCATCTGTGTACATCTGGACAAAAAGATGCACCTCCTACATTCCTCAAAAAATTGTTGGAGAAAAAATATGGTAAATATTGAAATATTACTATATACCATAAAATTACCTGGTAAGGAAGTGCAATCCCCTCTTCACAGATATAAACTATATATGTGTAATATATACACAGAACTGTGGAAATGTTTTAGTTTTAGACTAGTGTGGGAAATGCTACAACATAAGAATGCTTTCAAAAAATAGAAGTATTAAGTGTTTTTTTTTCTATCTATTAACAAAGTGTAAAGTGAATGAATGAAAATAAAATAATTATTATATGTAGGTTGAAACACAGTCATTAACTTAAATATAAACTGCTGCGTACGTGTCGAGTCTTAAAATTGGTGTATCAACTAAACTATACAACAAATGTGAGCTTGTAGAAGACTATTTCATGTCATAGGTCATACACCATGGCAAGACCGGGCTCAGAAACAAGATACAAGGTAGTTATACTGCATAAGCAAGGTCTCTCATTGGCAAAGGTTTTAAAGCAGACTAAAGGCTGCTTTACACACGATATCGCTAGCGATCTCGTTAGCGATGTGACATGCTCAGATCGTTGTTAAGATTTGCCGAGATCGCTCATAGGTCGTTTTGTAGCGGTCACACATACTCATCTCACAAACGACGCTACATCATTCAGCGATATATTGTTTGACCAAGGCAGTCGTGTGGATGTTGTTCGTCGTTGTCAGGGTGTCAAACGTAGCAATATGTCTGCTGTGTTCCAAACGACGAACAATATTTTGAAACTGAACGACGTGTCAACGATCAACGATTTTCACCCTATTTGTGATCGTTCGGAGTCGCACGTAGGTGTCACACGCAACGACGTCGCTAACGATGACGGAAGTGCGTCATGAAAACCGTGACCCCGACGACATATCGTCAGATAAATCGTAACGTGTAAAGCTGCCTTTAGTTTCAAGATGTGCTTTTGAAGCTCTTTTGAAGAAGCAGCAAGAAATGGACAATATTGAGGACTGATGCTGTGTTTGGCTAGGAATCTTAGTATAGTAGATGAGACACATCATGCTTCTCTTTGAAATCTGAAGATGTCCAACAGTGCCATCAGCTCAAAATTCACAGCAACCAGTGGGGATCCAGATACTCCCATCTACTGTTAAAAGAAGTCTCTCCAGAACTGATTTTTATGGTAGAATTGTGGACAAAACACTATCTTGAATGGAAACAAGGACAAGTGACTCAACTAAGCATGGAAACATAGGAACTGGGACAGTTTGTTCGCTGAAGGGCTGAATGATGTTACAATGAGTTTCTGAAGGCAATAGTGAAGCATAATGAAGGTTCTTAGCAAGTTTGGGTCAGCATTTCAGCTAATCAAGTTGGGGAATTGGTCAGGATTAATTGTGCCCTCAGTGCTGAAAAATGCAGGCAAATACTTATCCATCATTCAATATCATCAAAGAAGTGTCTATGTGGCTCAAATTTATTCAGCAGCAGGATAATGACCCCAAACCTACAAGCAATGTCATTAAGAATTATATTCTGTGTAAAGAAGAATAAGGAATCCTGGAAGTGGTGGTATTGCCACCATAGAGCCCTGATCTCAGTATCATCTACTCTATATGGGATTATGAGATTATAATAGAGAATGGTTTGCTCCAGGCCATAGTCTCAAGATATATGGTTAGTTCTTCCATCATCTTTGGAACAACTTCTTTGCCGAGTTCCTTCAAAACTGTGTGCAAGTGTACCTAAGAGAATTGATGGTGATTTCAAGGTAAAGGATGGTAACACCTTATATTGATTTCATTTAGACCTCTCTGTTTTGTTCATTCATTTTGTTAATTGATAGAATTTTTCATAATTTATTTTTATTTTCAAAAATCTTACGTTGCAGCATTTTTTGCACCCATCTAAATCTTTACACTATTGGTGTATATACAAATATACAGTACCTTGAAAAAATATTCATACCCTGTTTTTTTTTTTTACGCTATGTTAACTATGTTCACACAGTTCATCGTCTATTGCATTTTTGGTGTATTTTGAGGCCACAAAGATGCTCCTAAATGCATGCATTTCCTTCTTCTAACAAAGTCTATGAAATTTCTATTTTGCTGTCCACACTGGGCATCTTTTTTTGTCTGCATCTTGGCTGTTTTTGAAGATGCAGCATGTCAATTCTTTTTGCGTTTTTCCAGTGCTTTTGAGCCCTCCCAGTCAATAAATTCGACTTAAAAATGCATTGGCAAAATGTGATAAAAACGCGTCAAAAACGCATGTGTTTTGTTATGCGTTTTTGTCGCGGGTGCGTTTTTTGGGACCAAAAACGCTGCATCTTTGTGGTTAGAAAAGATGCACTGTGTGAACATAGCCTAAAAGAAATGATACATGGTTTTCTAAATATTCAGAAAAATCTAGATCTAAAAATTGTGATATACATTTGTAGTTAATCCCCCTGAAACCCACCGTTTGCTGCAATTACTGCTGCAAGTATTTTGAGTTATGACTTTACCAGTTTTTCACATCTAGACGCTGAAATGTTTGCCTATTCTTCTTTGCAAAATAGCTTTAGCTCAATGACAATAGAGGGAGGCGTCTGTGAACAGCAATTTTCAAGTCTTACCACAGATTTTCAATGGCATTTAGGTTTTAATTTTGGCTGGGCCAGTAGAACATATGATTATGCTTTGATCTAAGTTGTAACTTGCAGTGTGATTAAGGTCTTTGTCCTGCTGGAAGGTGAACCTACACCCCTGTCTCAAGGCTTTGCAGCCTCTAACAGGTTTTCCTCCAAGATTACTCTGCATTCAGCTTTATCCATCTTCCTATCAACTCTTACCAGCTTCCCTGTCCTTACTGAAGAAAAGCAACTCCACAGCATGATGCTGCTACCACCATGTTTGTCGGTGGGAATGGTGTTTTCATGTTGATGTGCACTGTTAGTTTTCTGCCACATACTGTTTTGTATATAGCTCAAAAAGTTCTACTTTGGTCTCATCTGACCACATGTTCTTCCACATGCTTACTGTGTCTCCCACATGGCTGTTTGCAAACTGCAAATGTGACTTCTTATGGCTTGCTTTTAAAAATGGCTTTCTTCTAACCACTCTTCCACAAAGGTCAGATTTGTGGAGTATATGACTAAGGGTACTCACAGTGACATGTAAAAATCTAGTCCAATTCCGCTCCTGAAATGTTGGATGAGTGGAATCTGTATGGCAACCTTTTGTCATGCAAGTGCTTTACAAGTATGCAATTTTTCTCGCCTAGCATCTGTATGCCATCTTTATGCAATACATTTTTTTTTTCTCAGCAACTTTTAATCTACAGTCATTAACAGGACCATTTTCAGTGTTCTATGCTACAGAATGGTAATGTAGCTGTTAAAAAACAGATGGCATACTAATAACATACAGCTGGCCCGTGTACCGTCCGATTTTATTTCACACTCATTGACTTGCATTGATGAGTTATGCCCGATAGACGAGTCCAATTGCATGCTCCAATTTTTCTTTAACCAATCCCATTTGAGCTGAGGAAAGACTTGCAGATCTGCTCTACCTCATTGACTAATATTAGTCCGAATGCAATGTAATGTTTGTTTCACTGATCCGTTTTATACGCCAGTGTGAGAGTACTCTAATAGTTGTCCTTGTGGACAGATTTTCCCACCAGAGCTGTGGATCTCTACAGGTACTCCAGAGTGACCCTGGGTTTCTTGGTCATTTGTCTAATTAGTGCTTCCTTGCTTGGAATGTCAGTTTAGATGGACAGCCATGTCTTGGTAGATTTGCAGATGGGCCATATGTGGATTGAACACTGTTCTATGAGATGTTCTAGCTTAAGCAATTATTTTATAACCTAACCCTGCTTTATTTTTCTCCACAACTTTATCCCTGACCTGTCTGGTGTGTTCCTTGGTTTTCATGATCCTGTTTGATGCCTAATATTGTCAAATCTCTGAGGCCTTCACTGAACAGATGTATTTATTCTGAGAATGAATTACATACAGATGGACACTTTTAACTTATTGTAACTTCTTGAGGCAGTTGGTCACCAGGATTTTATTTAGGACTATCTGACTACAGGAGACTGAATACAAATGCACATCAGCACATCACAATTCTGAGGTTTATATTTTTAAAAATAATTAGAAAACCATGTGTATTTTCCTTGAAATGTCATACATCTTGCTACTTTACATTGGTATATCACATAAAATATATTTAAGTTTGTGGTTGTAATGTGAACATTTTTTAAAAAGGGTCACAGGGTATGAATAGTTTTTCAAGGAACTGTATCTACCAATGAGAGATGGAAACAGTACACTGATTCATACTCAAATGATGCAAGGAGACACTTGATTACCAGAGAAGGTCAGTGATTCTGGTGAAAGTCAGTCCCCAGCAAATTAGGAACTAAAAGAAGCAAATAAAAGAGAGAAGAGGGGAATAATTTTACAGATTACTTTAAAACAGGTTTTAACAGACTTTCAGTACATTGTTGTGAATATGATTTATGGACAAACCCTTTGTAAAGTCTAAAAAACACAACATTTTTGTAATAATTAAATTAGGGCTTGTAGTAGGTAATCATTTTTGGACACTGGAGCCATACGATTATACTTGGATCTCAAGGAAACATATGCAGACTTTTCTGTTTGTTACTTAGAAGTATTTTATTGGGATTTTGTGTGATATATAGACACTAAGGTTGTGGATGTCATGTGAAAAAATGTTCAATGAGTAAGAATTAGAGATGAGTGAACCTTTGGAGGTTCGGTTCACAGGGCACATTCAAACCTTAGATAAGGTTCGGTTTATGACCCTGACTTGATCCGAACCTCAATGGAAGTCAGTAATTGGGCAGTTTGTGATCCGCCCACATGCAGACAGCCATAAGCACAACAGTTCCGGGGGTAGGTGGGTGGGGTTTTTCAATTTTTTGTGTGTGCACATTACATCAAATCCTGCTGATTTAACCTCCAGTGTGAGCCGTTCAAACACTGCAAGCGGCTCGCACAGGGCTGAGCATCACTCATACCCAAGCACAGCGCTGCTCACTTGGTTTGCACTCGTAACTCATTCGAGCTTCAAACCCGAACTTTGTATTTTTGGAATTCGGTTTCTGAACCCAAACCACGAACATCAGATTCGTTCATCTCTAATAAAAATTGTTTTTGAAGGCACTGTGTGTATGTATTTATTGTACATGTGTATATAAGTACACGTGCATATATATTGCGTATGTGTGTGTGTACATTTATATATATATATATATATATATGTATATATTTATATATAAATATACATGAATATATGTGTATACATTCATTCACATATATGTGTGCTGTATATACTTTCATATATGTATATATGCACGTGGAAACACATAGAACGTCTGGTTTATGGTATTATTTATTTTCGCTTTTAATTTACCTTTTTTTTTCAGGTTATTAAATGCTAATAAAATTAATTGCCTAAGGGTGAACACATTTCAGGATCTCCAGAGTTTAAACTTGCTTTCCCTGTATGACAACAAACTCCAGACGATCAGCAAGGGTCTGTTTGCGCCTCTAAAATCAGTTCAGACACTGTGAGTATATAATAATTGGAAATGTTTTCTGTAATAAATCTTAAAATTGATATCTTCTATTACTGTACATTTTTTTAATCACATTAACCAATAAATAGATAATTCTGGTATACTGTGCCCTTTATATATTTGTTTTCTATTGTATTCTGTTATTGTAATCCTTTTTACTAAGACAATTAAGCAGTACTTCACTAAATGTTTTCTTTTTGCATATTTTGAGAATAGATATTTTTATTTGCTTTGAAATACACTACCATTGGATGTGTATAACAAAGAAAAAGCTTTCAGTGACATTCATTGTGTATTACACTATTTATAGTCTAAAATTCAAGGCTGCACTGATGAAAAATTCAATTTTATTCAAGTGGAAAGTATTAGAACAGTTCACATTTTATGGTTATTCACAATAAAGATTAATTTACGAAAAAGCTTCCAGAAAGTCCCATTTTATGTTCTGGAAGATTTAGCAGCAGCACATGCACTTACATTGGTTGAACGGGCTCCATTAAAGACACCGTTAGGAGAGAACAGCTTAGTTACCATTATTTGACCTCTGCAAAGCTGTTTGGAGTTTAATATGGAGAAGACCAATATATTGTGCAGATCCTATCTGGTGCCAGCACTTCTGTATCAGGAGAGCAGAATAATGTAATCAGTGCCGGTCTGACCTCTGGGACAATGGCCGATCCCAATAGCTGAGGTAACAATGTCCCTCTGGCTAGGGGACTACGGCATAGCTGACTTAGCAGCCAGGAATACTACTGTGCATTAAGAAGGAGCACAGCATCTCCTTTACAATAAAGATCATGAGGATCTTATCTATTACATCACTATTGATCAGGAAACAAAGGCATATTATATGGATTTGCCATCACTTACTCCAGTACTAGAACAGGTAATTATCTATATATTGATGGTTGGCGCACATGTATTTTCCTGCAGTTTTCAATTGCATTATGTTTAGACACATATCATCCCTATACTAGAGAGCAAAGAATTAAAGTGAATGATGCATTCAATTATTTGGTTATACAAAATAAAGGAAGTGGGTCATGTTCTCAGTTCTCGAGCCCACTTGCTAATCCCCCACGAATGTCCCTACACGTACTTTATGTTTCACTCCACTCTACACTATGTTTAGCTAATTGAAAACATTTCTAAAAAAGTTACCATATCTGTCGTGTGCTCTTTCATTCAAAGACAGTAAAGCATTTTAGAAATATTATTACATCTGGCAAGATAAAAGATTGAAAGTCTGCAACTTCGGTCGGTATCACACTTGCGAGTGCCTCGCATGTATCTCGCGCGAGTCTCGCGTTGCATCACCCGTCACGGACTCACACTCTACTCACAGGAGCGGGTCAGTTGCATGCATCTCTATGCAGCTGAGACACTCCTGTCTGGAGAGTGTGAGTCCGGGATAGGTGATGCAACGCGAGACTCACGCAAGATACACGCAAGGCACTCGCAAGTGTGACACCGGCCTTAAAGGGGTTTTCCAGGCATAAAAAATAAGTAATAAGTAATCAGTCCCTAAATCCCCCTGTTACCATTATATTTCCCTTTTTTCCTCTCCTTCTGCCCCTGCAGCCATTCATTCATGGTCTGTTATTGTTTACATCCATATCTGCCTCTGAACTACATTTCCCAAGAGGCAATACACTCTATCTTCTCTGCCAGAGTTGTAGCTGTCCTACAGCAACTCCACTTAAAAGGTACCATCCTGAGACTCTTATACAATCTCAAGAAGGGTAAATCACTTCCCAACACTTTCACAAGTAACATACTATTCATTATCTCAAGACTGTCCTGCAGTCTCAGCTTTGCTGCATACGAAATTTATTGTGCAAAAAAAGGCTAATTGCCGATTCTGATTCCACACAGACTTCAGGGAGCAATTCTTGACTGCTCAGTGGAGCCTGCACTACTTCTCTGGCTTCTGCTCTCCCTGTACACATTTCTAGTCACACAAACCTCCCGTGACATCATTATTCAGAACACAGTACTCTAAGGGGTACTTCTCACATAGCGAGATTGCTAGTGAGATCGCTGCTGAGTCACGGTTTTTGTGATGCACCAGTGACCTCATTAGCGATCTTGCTGTGTGTGACACTGAGCAACAATCTGGCCCCTGCTGTGAAATCGCTCCTCGTTACACACTGCTCTAGGTCATTTTTTGGACGTTGCTCTCCCGCTGTGAAGCACACATCGCTGTGTTTGACAGCGAGAGAGCAACGATCTGAATGTACAGGGAGCAGGGAGCTGGCGTCTGGCAGCCTGCGGTAAGCTTTAACCAAGGTAAACATCGGGTAACCAAGCGAAGTGCTTTGCTTGCTTACCTGATATTTACCTTGGTTACCAGCGTCCGCAGCTTCCAGACGCCGGCTCCCTGCTCCCTGCACACATAACCAGAGTACATATCGGGTAAATAAGCGAAGCTGTTTGCTTATTAACCCGATGTGTACCCTGGCTAGGAGTGCAGGGAGCCAGCGCTAAGCGGTGTGCGCTGGTAACCAAGTTAAATATCGGGTAACCAAGCGCTTGGTTACCCGATATTTACCTTAGTTACCAAGCGCAGCATCGCTTCCACGCGTCGCTGGGGGCTGGTCACTGGTCGCTGGTGAGATCTGCCTGATTGACAGCTCACCAGCGACCACGTAGCGACGCAACAGCGATCCTGACCAGGTGAGATCGCTGGTGGGATTGCTGGAGCATCGCTAAAGTGTGACAGTACCCTAAGAGCTGCTCCCTGAGCCCTGCCTTACTTGACCGACTGGCTATGTTCAGTTCAAAGCACAAACAGGAAGTTTCTCTCTAGTCTGTGCTTTGAACTCCATGTGACCACTCCGGAAGAGAACAGAATTTTAACTGATTGTGATTTTTCTTTATTAATGTTTTACTAGTCTGTGTACCCACAAAATGCCTGTAAGAGCATGTCCACACACAGTTTTCATTACACATAGTCTTCTCCTGTACTTCTAATAATTGTTTTAATGGGAAATCCATTTTGCCATTCATATAGACACAGATTTTTCGAAACACACATTTGAAAACATCTTCAGATTGCCTAGACCCTCAGTGGTTCAACCAGGAAATCTGTTTCGGATTTCTGACGAAGGATCTGCAGATTACAGCAGATTTTTCTGTTATTTGTTAATCTAACTGTAAAAAAATGAAATCAAGATACAATCACCCTGATTCCACTTACTGTCTCTACTCCAGACATTTAGCGCAGAACCCATTTATGTGTGACTGCCATCTGAAGTGGCTTGCTGATTACCTGCAAGATAATCCAATAGAAACCAGTGGTACCCGATGCACCAGCCCGCGCCGCCTTGCCAACAAGCGCATCAGCCAAATCAAGAGCAAGAAGTTCCGTTGTACAGGTAATTAATTTACCCTGGCCAGGGCTGTCACTTCTATTAAGATATGAGCATTTCCAGATTGGCTTATAATCAAATCAGCAAAAACAGTGTTTTCTGTAATGGATATTACTGAGTAGCTTTTTAAATTACATTTGGTAAATTCAGTTAGGCTTGAGCAAAATCAATTATACGGATAGGTTTAAAAAAAGAATACGAAGAAAAAAAAACCTTGTTTTTCTTAGTTACTTTATTTCCTAATTTTGTAAACATAAATGTAATCTTCCAAGTATATTACAGGAAAGCAACTTAGACTTTCAGTGTTCTACCTTTGGCCGATTCTGAGTATTACAAATACACAGCCATTCTTGTCAGCATGCTCAACTTAAGAGTATTAGGGCAGTTTCAGCATCCATTTTTTATAAGATTATGAAATACCAGAAAAATTATATTATTGTTATTTATTTTTATAGCGATATTTATTCCATGGCGCTTTACATGTGAAAGGGGTATACATAATAGGGACAAGTACAATAATCATAAACAATACAAGGCACAGACTGGTACAGGTGGATAGAGGTCCCTGCCCGCGAGGGCTCACAGTCTACAAGGAATAGGTGAGGATACAGTAGGTTAGGGTAGAGCTGGTTGTTCGGCGTTATATCAGACTGAGGGTTACGGCAGGTTTTAGGCTGGTCGGAAGAGGTGGGTCTTCAGGTTCCTTTTGAAGCTTGTCAAGGTAGGCGAGAGTATGATATGTTGTGGCAGAGTATTCCAGAGTATGGGGAAGGCACGGGAGAAATCTTGGATGCCATGGTGGGAAGAGGAGATGAGAGGGGAGCAGAGGAGGAGATCTTGTGAGGATCAAAGGTTACGTGCAGGTAAGTACCGGGAGACTAGGTCACAGATGTAGGGAGGAGACAGGCTGTGGATGGCTTTGTATGTCATTGTTAGGGTTTTGAACTGGAGTCGTTGGGCAATGGGAAGCTAGTGAAGGGATTGATAGAGAAAAGAGGTTGTGGAGTAGTGGGGGGACAGGTGGATTAGCCGGGCAGCATAGCTTAAAATAGATTGTAGGGGTGCGAGACTGTTAGAAGGGAGGCCACAGAGCAGGAGGTTATATTAATGTACCGTGTTGCTAAGGCTCCAATAATGCAATGGTGGCATCCAATATGGCTGCACTCCTTGATGTTATGTAAATAATTGCCAAACTAGAACTACTCCTCTAACTTCTGATTTACTAATATGACTAATTTGTGGTCTTGAGGAAAAATACCTTTTAAAATTCCTGCAGTTAGTGATCTGTATAATAACACTTCCACTTTTCTTGCACATTAAGATTATTATTTAGAGAAGAAACATTTGGATTCCAGTCCCTAGCCCTTTGATCGTGAAAATGAGTACACTTGGCTTCCAATGACTAGCCCTTTGATCAAGAAAATAAGTCTATAGTGCAGCCAAGGTAGCTAAAGATAGCTTCTGATTCCACATGTTTCCCCCAGGTGAATAATAAAGACTATACTCACCTCCCATTCCAGCACTCTTCTAGTGTCCAGGATCGTAGTGTCGGCGCTAACGTGGGATTGTGACATTACACAAACCATGCGTCCAATCAGTGCTGGCCTCTGTATCCCTGCCTTTATACTAAACAGAAATAAGAAGTGAGTGCAGCCGCTGTGCTCACTTCCTGTTGATTATTCAATTGGTCCGAAGGTGGGAAGAAGGAAGCTGGCGCTGATTGGATGAAGAGCTTGTGTAACATCACAACCCTATGTGAGCTCCGGCACCACAATCCTCCACACCGCTGGAAGGGCACCGGTATGAGAGGTGAGTATAGTCTTTATTATTTTACCTGGGGGAAATATGTAATCAGAAAGCGTTGTCCTATTAGTGCACAACCCCTTAAAGGGTCTGTTCACACCGTTTAGAGCAGCGCTGTGATAGCAATGCAGATCCTTTTTTGAACATTTAATGGACCCTACTGACTTTTGTTAGAGCCCATCAAGAAAATATTGCTATCTGTTACCCTTAAATGACAAAGCTAGATTTTACCAATATCTCTTCATTTACAGTAAATGATTATGTATGAATATTTCAGCAGATGTTGATTTGGTGCCAGTCATTTCAAAAGTATTGGTGCACATTAGATAAGAACTATGATGCCATAATTCAGATAAACTTGTTTGTATATTAATCAGACTGAACCATCACCTCTCTCTCTATTTATCTGTGTTTATATTATACACACACAGTGCCTTAAAAAATATTCATATCGCATGAACTTTTCCAAATGTTTTTCACGTTTACACTTACAATTAATTTTGTATCTCTATGGTATTTTATGAAATATACCAACAAAAAGTAGCAAGTATTTGTGAAGAGTAAAGGAAATAATACATGGTCTTCAATATATTTTAAAAATATAAATTTTATAAATTTGAAAATTGTGATGTGCACATACAGTACATTCAGCCCCCGAGTCATTACTTTGTAGGATCACCTTCCGCTGTCTTCTGAAGTATGTCTCTACCAGCTTTGCACATCTACAGGCTGACTTTTTTGCTCAATCTTTGTTGATGCATCTTAGGGGTACTTTGCACACTACGACATCGCAAGCGATAGTACCCGCCCCTGTCGCAGTAGCGATATCTTGTGATTGCTGCCGTAGTGAACATTATCGCTACGGCAGCTTCACATGTACTCACCTGCCCTGCGACGTCGTTCTGGCCGGCGAACCGCCTATTTACTAAGGGGGCGGGTCGTGCGGCGTCACAGTGACGTCACACGGCAGGCGGCCAATAGAAGCGGAGGGGCGGAGATGAGCGGGACTTAAACATCCCACCCACCTCCGTCCTTCCGCATAGCCGGCATGAGCCGCGGTGACGCAGGTACGCTGATGTTCCTCGCTCCTGCGGCTTCTCACACAGCGATGTCTGCTGCCGCAGGAGCGAGGAACAACATTGTGCCGTCGCTGCAGCTACATTATAGAAATGTCGGACACTACACCGATGATACAATTACGACGCTTTTGCGCTTGTTAATCGTATCATAAAGGATTTACACACTACGATATCGACAGCGATGCCGGATGTGCGTCACTTTCGATTTGACCCCACCGACATCGCACCTGTGATATCGTAGTGTGCAAAGTACCCCTTAGCTGAAGCTCAGTGAGATTGGGCGGAGAGCTTCTGTCTTAAGGCAGATTCTCATGGGATTTAGGTCTGGACTGTAACTGGGCCATTCAGACACATGAATGTGCTTTGCTCTAAACTATTCCATTGTAGTTCTAGCCACATGTTTAGGGTTGCTGTCTTGATAGAAGGTGAACCTACTCGCCAATATCAATTCTTTTGCACCCTCTCACCGGTTTTCCACCAGGATTGCTCTGTATTTAGCTCCATCCATCTTCCAATCAACTCAGACCAGTCCTTGCTGAAGAAAAGCCTCCCCACAGCATGATGATGTCACCACCAAGTGGGGATGGTGTTTTCTGGATAATGTGCAGTGTTAGTTTTCCGCAACACATAGTATTTTGCATTGAGCCTAAAAAGTTCTACTTTGGTCTCATTTGATCAGAGCACCTACTTCCACACGATGTGTCCCCTACATTGCTTTTTGCAAACTGTAACTGGGACTTCATATGGCTTGCTTTTAAAAGTTACTTTCTTCTTGCCACTTTTACTTTAAGATCAGATTTGTAGAGTATATGACTAATAGTTGTCTTATGGACAGTTTCTCCCACCTAAACTGTGGATTTCTGTAGCCCCTCCAGAGTGACCATGGGCCTCTCAACTGCATCTCTAATTAGGGTTTTTCTTGCTTGGGATGTCAATTTAGGTGGACAGCCATGTCTTGGTAGGTTTGCAGTTGTGCCATATTCCTTCCATTTATAGATAAAGATTGGAACAGTTCTCTGTTAGATGTTCAGAGCTTGGTTATTTTTTTAGAACCTATCCCTGCTTTACTCTTCCCACAACTTTACCCTGACCAATCTGGTGTGTTCTTTGGTTTTCATGCTGCTGTTTGCTCCTCAATGTTCTCACACAAACGTCTGATGCCTTCACAGAACAGCTGTAGTTATACCGAGAATACACATAGGTTGACTAAATTTACTAATTAGATGACTTCTGAAGGCATTTGGTCACTCAAGATTTTATTTAACACTAGAAGACCCAGAAATTTCGAGCTCTCTAGGTTCCAAAGGTAGAAATATTAAATGACCCCTCTCTTGGACTTCTAGTGTTAAGGCTATCAACTACTGGGGGCTGAATACAAATGCATGTCACAATTTACAGATTTATATTTTAAAAATATCTAGACCATGTGTCATTGCCATTACACACCACAAATACTTTTTGTTGGTATATTACAAATCCTTATAAAATACATTCAAGTTTGTGGGTGTAATACGAAAAAATGTGATAAAGGCAACTGGGTATTAATAGTGCTTTAAGGCACAGGCACAGTGCATGTGTGTGTGTATATATATATATATATATATATATATATATATATATAAAAATATATATAAATAATAGCTGTACTACCCGGCTTTGCCCGGGTTAATAACTGTTGTTAACAAAATAGAATGTATTAACATTCCCGGGATAGAATGTATTAATAGAATGTATTAACGCCCGGGATAGTACCTGTCTCTCTGTTTCTCTCCCATTCTCTGTCTGTCTCCCCCTCTGTATATATCTCTCTGTCTCTCTCTCTATCTCTTTGTCTGTCTGTCTCTTTCCCTGTCTGTCTCTGACTTTCTCTGTCTCTTTCTCCATCTGTCTCAATCTCTTTCCCTGTCTGTCTATCTATCTCTTCCCCTGTCTGTCTATCTATCTCTGTTACTTTCCCTGTCTGTCTCTTTCCCTATCTATCTCTGTCACTTTCCCTGTCTGTCTCTTTCCCTGTCTATCTCTTTCCCTTTCTGTCTCTTTCCCTTTCTTTCCTGTCTGTCTCTTTCCCTCTTTCCCTCTGTTTCTTTCCCTGTGTCTGTCTCTTTATATGTCTCTTTACCTGTCTTTGTCTGTCTCTTACCCTGTCTCTTTCCCTTTCTTTCCCTGTCTGTCTGTTTCCCTGTGTCTGTCTCTGTCTCTTTGTCTGTGTCTGTCTTTTTCCCTGTCAGTCTGTCTCTTTGTGTCTGTCTCTTTGTGTCTGTCTCTTACCCTGTCTATGTCTGTTTTTTACCCTGTCTGTGCCTGCCTCTTTCCCTGTCTATGTCTGTATCTTTCCCTGGCTGCATTGTGACACGCCAACATTCCATATAAGGGCGTGGCTGCACATTCTTCTGAAGTTCTGGCTGCACTGTGGCTTCCAGCTCCATTCGCTTTAATGGAGGCAGGTTTTTTGGCGAATAACTGTAAAGCGCGGGGTTAAAATTTCCCCATAAAACATAGCCTATGATGCTCTTGGGGTCCAGACGTGTGAGTGTGCAAAATTTTGTGGCTGTAGCTGCGACGGTGCAGATGCCAATCCCGGACACACACACACACACACACACACACACACACATACACACATTCAGCTTTATATGTTATATATATATATATATATATATATATATATATAGATATATATACAGTTCGGTCCAGAAATATTTGGACAGTGACACAATTTTCGCGAGTTGGGCTCTGCATGCCACCACATTGGATTTGAAATGAAACCTCTACAACAAAATTCAAGTGCAGATTGTAACGTTTAATTTGAAGGTTTGAACAAAAATATCTGATAGAAATTGTAGGAATTGTACACATTTCTTTACAAACTCTCCACATTTTAGGAGGTCAAAAGTAATTGGACAAATAAACCAAACCCAAACAAAATATTTTTATTTTCAATATTTTGTTGCGAATCCTTTGGAGGCAATCACTGCCTTCAGTCTGGAACCCATGGACATCACCAAACGCTGGGTTTCCTCCTTCTTAATGCTTTGCCAGGCCTTTACAGCCGCAGCCTTCAGGTCTTGCTTGTTTGTGGGTCTTTCCGTCTTAAGTCTGGATTTGAGCAAGTGAAATGCATGCTCAATTGGGTTAAGATCTGGTGATTGACTTGGCCATTGCAGAATGTTCCACTTTTTTGCACTCATGAACTCCTGGGTAGCTTTGGCTTTATGCTTGGGGTCATTGTCCATCTGTACTATGAAGTGCCGTCCGATCAACTTTGCGGCATTTGGCTGAATCTGGGCTGAAAGTATATCCCGGTACACTTCAGAATTCATCCGACTACTCTTGTCTGCTGTTATGTCATCAATAAACACAAGTGACCCAGTGCCATTGAAAGCCATGCATGCCCATGCCATCACGTTGCCTCCACCATGTTTTACAGAAGATGTGGTGTGCCTTGGATCATGTGCCGTTCCCTTTCTTCTCCAAACTTTTTTCTTCCCATCATTCTGGTACAGGTTGATCTTTGTCTCATCTGTCCATAGAATACTTTTCCAGAACTGAGCTGGCTTAATGAGGTGTTTTTCAGCAAATTTAACTCTGGCCTGTCTATTTTTGGAATTGATGAATGGTTTGCATCTAGATGTGAACCCTTTGTATTTACTTTCATGGAGTCTTCTCTTTACTGTTGACTTAGAGACAGATACACCTACTTCACTGAGAGTGTTCTGGACTTCAGGTAATGTTGTGAACGGGTTCTTCTTCACCAAAGAAAGTATGCGGCGATCATCCACCACTGTTGTCATCCGTGGATGCCCAGGCCTTTTTGAGTTCCCAAGCTCACCAGTCAATTCCTTTTTTCTCAGAATGTACCCAACTGTTGATTTTGCTACTCCAAGCATGTCTGCTATCTCTCTGATGGATTTTTTCTTTTTTTTCAGCCTCAGGATGTTCTGCTTCACCTCAATTGAGAGTTCCTTAGACCGCATGTTGTCTGGTCACAGCAACAGCTTCCAAATGCAAAACCACACACCTGTAATCAACCCCAGACCTTTTAACTACTTCATTGATTACAGGTTAACGAGGGAGACACCTTCAGAGTTAATTGCAGCCCTTAGAGTCCCTTGTCCAATTACTTTTGGTCCCTTTAAAAAGAGGAGGCTATGCATTACAGAGCTATGATTCCTAAACCCTTTCTCCGATTTGGATGTGAAAACTCTCATATTGCAGCTGGGAGTGTGCACTTTCAGTCCATATTATATATATAATTGTATTTCTGAACATGTTTTTGTAAACAGCTAAAATAACAAAACTTGTGTCACTGTCCAAATATTTCTGGACCTAACTGTATATATATATATATATATACAGTATGTATAGATCTGTGTGTATAAATTTAGTGGGAGACATATTTCATTTTACAGAAGGAATTACGAATATGTTATAAGATTTTGGGCATTACTATCAATATAGACACTTTTAGAGGGCACATTTCCTGCAGCTGTAAGGAAATACTTTTATCTCATTATATGATAGCTGGACATAGCAAATGTTAACTCATTTGGTGCCAAATACTTTGATTACTAATATTTCCACAACAGAGAGTCAAAATAAAAAGAGAGATGTTTTATTCTGCTCTGCAGCCGCTATTTCATTGTGTACATTACATTGTGTCCAGTTCAACATAACTTGTTGAAAGCTCCTTACGTGTTTTCCTTATTCTGACCCTGGACCTTCCCTTATTGAATATGATTAATTAGAGGTTTGTCTACAACAATGAACATTCGACTCAGATCCCACCTGTACGAAGCACATATCTTCCAGTAATTGCTTCCAAAATCATTCTTGCCTTTGAGCTAAACAAAGGAAATCAATGTGCCGGCATGTTTATTAACAATGTCTTCTTTCTGGTCAGAAACAGTCTGAATAGCAGCACATACATAAATAGTTCTTTCACCAGGTACAAAACCTGTTGTACGAACATTTCTACTTGGCTCAGTAAATCTTCTATGTAACCTATACAAAGACTGTCATGAGACTCTGCTCAACAGACGTGCATGGCGTCATGCCGTTCATGGGTATTTAGTCTTGATTATTACATTGTGTTGTGGAAGATGATAAACATTGGAGGAACACAATCTGTTGTGTATTATCAATATAAATGAAAAAAAAAGTTAATGTAGCATGCATTTCTCAAACTAAGCACAGCTTGACATATAAACTATTCTTCTGCTGTAGCACTGATTACATATTGCCTCCAATGTGTCTTCCAGTGATTTGTTTGGTTAATGGCACCTAGAGTATGGGATGGCACGAGAAAGTACCATCATAAATCAATGGACCCAATTCATCAATGTTTGTACACCAGAATTCTGGCATATAAAGCTTTGAAAAGTAACAGTGTTTTGGCGCAATACTGGGGTGCACTATATTGGTAATATTTTTGCATTCTCACATCATTTTTGTCCAACTCTGACAAAATGGGCAGAGGTGGAGCATAACTGGGGTGTGCCAACCACCGCTCATCAAATTCGGCAACTGGAGTAAGGTTTGCTGTGAGGCGCAGAAGTAAACAAACACCACTTTTAAGAAGCTGTGGATTCTTTAAGAGGCATGTGCCTTTTATTGAATTAGCGCCTTACTCTCAATCCCGCCCTATCATTAAGATCGGCGTGAAAAACACCAGTCTTGATGAATCTGGGCCCGTGTGTGGTAAGTTCTACACTCCTTGTCCTATACATCATTATTTCAAAATAGTGGATTTTATTAGATTTACATCTATGCAGGGACCTCTCTCCTCCTGTACCAGTCTGGCCTTGTATTGTTTATGATATTGTACTTGTCCCTATTTGTATACCCCTTTCACATGTAAAGCGCCATGGAATAAATGGCGCTATAATAATTATTAATAATAATAATAATAATAAGATAAAATGGGAAAAAAGATTTAGTGTGTATTCTTATTTCTATATATGTCACCCAGCCTGTTTGCAAAGCATATGTCATTAAAATATCAAATTACATAATGAAATATAAAGAAATAAAAAGCAAATATATGTAGCATCTGCATAATATAGCACTCGAAGTGCTGTCTAAGTATGCCCGCCTTCATCATTGCCTTTGCGCCTGTCTTTTTGTTTTGTTTTCTGTTTTGTTTCTTTTTTTTATTTGCACCTAATTCATCATTTTACTTGCGCCTATATTGAAGTCTATTTTATATCTTCTCTCCTGTTTTTTGTTTTTCTGCTTTGTGGTGGATCTAAAGCAAAAAAGGCTGTGGGAAAAAAAGGCGCAAATAGGGTCTTACCCGGTATAACAATGTGAGGTGAATGTAAGAAGGGACACTCACCTGATGTGGTTGTGACAGTCACAACCCCTTTGTCAGCATAAAAGTAACGTGGAAGGCAGCAGTCCCGCCAAACGGAGTAATTTCGGACAGCAGGAGAAAAGCAGGTTTAAATACCGCGCCAAACCACAGGAGTACAAATGAAATTAATAGATCTCTTTTCTTTATTTTCACAGGTCTACGCGTTTCAAGGACATATCCGTCCTCTTCCTCAGGACAAATGCAGAGAATACAGAGTATTCGGATATGTCCTTGAAACGCGTAGACCTGTGAAAATAAAGAAAAGAGATCTATTAATTTCATTTGTACTCCTGTGGTTTGGCGCGGTATTTAAACCTGCTTTTCTCCTGCTGTCCGAAATTGTGGTGGATCTAGAAATTTTCAGTTGATTCTTCAATTGCAACTTATTAAACAGTTGCAAAATCTAGCGCCTCCCTACTCCCGTTACCTCCCTAGTGTAGTTTTAACACATCTTCCCAAAAGTCACACATTCTGTAACATTTAGAAAAAACTGCATTCCCTGCTCAAAAAGTTACAAAAATAGTTTTTAGCACTAAAAAGCCAATCTTTTACTTTGCTCCAAATTCATGACCCACGTTCACCATTTTGATGAATTTGGCACAATAAACATCAGCAAATACCTCGACAAAATAACAAAAATAACTTAAAAATATACGCAGATGATGAATCAGGGCCTATATGTATATAAAATCCAAATTTTATAAATATTATTTACAATAATGTATGGCACAAATATAATTTTGCAATATCAGTAAAAATGGTAAACGCACTTATCCGTCATTAAACCATCAGTTTTCTCAACTGGTTAAGTATGTCTTATGTCACACTTGCACTGTTAGTAGTCACCTGGAACTTCCAAAATGGCTATCACAAACAGGCTTGGCACAAGCTACTCTGTTTCCCATAACCCAGGGGTTGCCCTGGCCTTCATCCTTTAACCCCTGTACAAGGATCTGGACTTAAACAGAAGTCCCTGGGTAAAAGCCGCAGAGTCAGCTGCTGTTTGGTAGCGCAAGCTGCCAAGAAAGATAGCCAGAAAGCTGGGTCATATCCAGGAGCTCACGTTAGGAACAGAATAAAAAAACAAATGGGAAGTCAAATGTCAAGCTGAGGTCATGAACCGTAATTAAAAGGTCAAACACAGGACAGAGGCACAAACCAGGATAGAATATTGACTGGCAGTGGGAACTGACTCTCTAGAGTTTATATAGAGCAGCCCCACCCAGACAGAAATCATAACAGATTAACCCTGTAGCTTCCAGACTGGACTGAACCAAAAGTCCCTGGAATAAAATAGGATTGATGCTATCGAGCATCACCTGCAGTAACAGTGTGGTGCTGCCTAGTGGTCAAACCAGGAACCGGCACAGATATTACACCTTAAAGTTCTGTCTTTTACTGTTCTGCAGTACAGTATAGGTCCCTTACATCTAAGCTTATTACACCCCCTACTTTTGTGAAAGCATAGTGATGGAGTAGAATAAATAAAACATTTCTGAACAATGAATAAAATCAGCGTTAAAGCGGTTTTCATTATATTCTGCCGCCATTGGTTTCAATGAATCTACTAAAAATGGCCATGGTGCTTTACTTTCAGCATCTATAATGAAAATAGAGCTTTTAGCTATGTATGTATCATTCATTATGACCTTAATTTGTGCACTTTCTTTTAAAAGCATTATGTATTTTATGTCTGCATATAATTTAAACTTATTTTATATATGTATATATTCTCAGATCTTTTTTTTTTCTTTCCATCATTGGAGTCATTGGAGGCTAAATGCAATTTGTTGTATTCTATTTTAAGGAAGATGTCCTAATTTTTTTTTTTTTTAAACGTAGTACCTTTAGTGTAGGGCCAGACAGTGGGGTGGAAATGCCCACCTGCTTAATAGTAAAACAGAAATAGTGTGACAATTGACCATTGTGGTGGGCAGAGTCTTGCAAGGTCTTGTTCTTTCCTTAACCGGATGCAGAAGAGCAATGTGCAGCTTTCTAAACTATGAAACCTTTAGACATCCTTTCACATTCGAGGAGACCTATCATACCAAGCTCTTGGTTTACAACTTGTCGCTGACAGAACATTTTGGCATGCACACAAATTTTTTTTCTTTGTTTCAGATTAGTCTGGGGATATGAGAGTAGCGCTGAACTAGGACTTAGATTCAGACTAGAATTCTGAACCGCTGTTAATGAAGCAGAATTTATCTGTATCACTGTAATACTCCTAAATTGCGTGTGTAAATGATAAGTTGTTCCATGTATGTGAAAAGATTGTCAGGCAGATGTCACCGAATAAATACATGAGATATGGCAGTGAAGGAACAGGTGTAAATGTCTAGGGGACTCTTCTGAACAGAACATCTAATGAGCAGACCAAATCCATGTAATAACTCATAACCGAATATGAACCAATGATAGCCGCTATGAAAAAGTGATCCACTGTAATGTGTTACCAGTGATTTTCTTGGTGACAATGGTCCCAGCTACCTTGAGATTATTAACAAGTTCCCCCCGTGTAGTTTTCGACTGATTTTTCACCTTCCTCATGATCCTGGATACCCCACGAGGCGAGATTTTGCATGGAGCCCAAGATCAATGTCAATTGACAGTCATTTTGTATTTCTTCCATTTTCTTACTATTGCACCAACAGTTGTCTCCTTCTCACCCAGCATCTTACTTATTGTTTTGTCGCCCATTCCAGCCTTGTGCAGGTCTATGATCTTGTCCCTGACATCTTTAGAAAGCTTTTTGGTCTTGCCCATGTTGTAGAGGTTAGAGTCTGACTGATTAATTGAGTCTGTGGATAGGAGTCTTTTATACAGTGACAATTTAAGACAGCTGTCTTTAATGCAGGTAACAAGTTGATTAGGAGTGTCTGCAGGAGCCAGAACTCTTAATGGTTGGTAGGGGATCAAATAATTATTTCACTGCAAAATGCAAAAACATTTTTATAATTTATGCAATGTGATTTTCTGGATTTTATTTTGGATATTCTATCTCTCACTGTTAAATTTAACCTACCCTTAAAATTATCGACTCTCCATGTCATTTTCAGTGGGTAAACTTACAAAATCAGCAAGGGATATGATAATTATTTCCTTCGCTGCGCATATATATATATATATATATATATATATATATATATATATATATATATATTAATTTAAAAAAATATATATATGTATATATACATATTGTTGAAGAACTGTGCTGATGTACAGTAGACATGTGAGAAATCTTATTTATTAATTATTTTATGTGACATAGCTTTTAAGGGAAAAAAATTCAAAGTTTGAAAATTGTGACATTTTTAAAATATTGGCCAAATTTCTGATTTCTTTCACAAATAAACGCAGAAAATATACAAAATTTACCACTATCGTGAAGTACAATATGTCACGAAAACATAATGTCACCGGGATCCATTGAAGCGTTGAAGAGTTATAGCGTCGTAAAGGAAGACTAGTCAGAATTGTGATATTGGTCATGAAAATCAAAATTTGCTCCATTACTAAGGGGATAATTTAAAAAATCATGCTCTAATTGTTATAGAAGTATATTGAAAAATGAATCCTCAAATAATTCTGTAAACTTACATAAAAAGTTATGTCAAAGTAGTGTTCAAAGGTGGATATTTGCTTTAAGTGATACGTGTGTCACATGTACGGAATACAGGGCTTGAATGTTATTTTGTTTGTGCCATTACAAATATTTTCCTTTAAGGCTTTCATATGCCGGAAAAGCAAATCTGTATCCTGAGTGACAATAATATTCTGTTGCATCTACATCTAACCGATCCAAAAACAGGCTGCTCCTTTAATGATGAACCGTCTGAGGCGTTTCCTTATAGTGGAAGGGTCAGCTGTCTTAGGTCTACAGCTTGCTCTCTTCCATGCTTTTCTTCACATCTTTCTTTCTCTAGTGCTGCTTAACACTGGCTATGACTCTTAATGAGGTTTTCCTTTGTGCTTGATCTAACCATGTGGTAGAACAATACAAATTGAACATGGTTCTGTCAAGCACCATGGAAGGCCACATACTTTCCTGCCGCATGGCATGCTGGGATTCTTCTACTTTTAAGGTGAGAAAACATTTTCAAGAGGATATTAAATCTGATAAAAACATTTCATTATAACCTCAAAAATATTTAGTTATAAAACATAACAATACACAAGCATGTCATTTGCTAGCTCCATTTGTTGACTTGTGACAATATCTGCTTGCTCATATTTGGTACTCATTCATCAATTCCACCCCAGATGAAAGTTGGGGTTATTGCAACCAAATATGAAATGATTTTTTGTTTTTTTTTCCAGAACATAAAAATGAGAGATACAGTGGTCCAGATAAAAGAGAGCCATGTTTTCACCTAATGATTTTTTTTTCTATTGCATTAGTAATACTCAGCTTTCCGTCACTGGAGATACCACCAGATTACAAACTCAGTGCATTTGGCTTAAAGAGGTTTTTCAGTACTAATCTGCCCCCGTTTCTCTTATCCTAACTCTTCCTAACTAACAATTTCCTAACATACTTTTGCTGCTTACCCTGTTCCTGTGTATCTCTAAGTAGGTCATTATTACCTTTTATTGTTGTTGTAGCTTTGATGCTTCCTGCTGCAGACCGAAATTGGACCAACTGTGCAGGGCACATCACTAGTAGTTACGGAGCTGCCTCTTTGTATGTGTCATGCTAGGTACGGGGAAGTACCAAGAAAACTGCAAAATGGATGGGAAACTCTAGATCTAGGGAAGGGGGGGATGGTGTCCCCTGACCAAATCTGCCGCTGGGTCTTAGGGAGCCTCATCACCCTAGATAGGTTTTGGATACCTGACCATAGGTATGCCTAGTGCTGGGCCCTAAATAGGGAACAGGTGGGATGAGCTCTTCATCAACCCCACAAAACACTAAAGAAGACACAAGGAGGACACACAGGGATAAAGGGCATGAACTACTTATCCACAGATGACTCAGGTAGAAGTTCAGCAAAGTTTCAGCAACCATACCACAGATGAGATGAGTGCAAGTCGACTGCTTGCATCGAGAACTTGAATGAACTAAATAACACCAGCACAAGTCCAGGGAAAATGAGGGTATTTAAACCCAAGGGGAAATACAGATGATTAGCAGCAGAATAGAAGAGGAGTTTCACTGGGTCTTAAAGGGAAAAGGATAAAAACCCAGCAGAGGAGATACCTAGTACACTGAATACTGACAGCAGGAACAATAGAAAGTCAAGGAGCATTTTGCACAGCCAAAGTGACCTTCTATTGCCGGACACCACAGGACTGTCACCCATAACAGTGAGTGACAGCAAACAGGGCACGCATGCCCAGATCACACTTCATTCTCCTTTCAGCCTTCATTACAGTGTGGTGCTTTTATGTGACAAGCACCGCGATGTGCTGATCATCTGACGTGATATACTATCTAAGGATTGGCATGTCACAGCGCTTGTCACATGAAAGCACCTCACCGCAGAGAGGCATCCCCTCCCCCACCAGTGACTAATCCCTGCTCACTTGGTCTGATTCCAATCTGCAGCCAGAAGGATCAAAGTTATAACAACAATAAGAGATTTATGACCCTCTTAAAGATACGTTTACAGGAGCTGAGTAGGTAGCAGAACACTAGTAGGAAAGTCTTAGTTAGGAAGAGTTAGGACAAAAGAAACGAGATCACATTAGTAGTGGCAAACCTCTTTAACTTAGCATTACTATGTCTATATTATGGTGAGGTGATTAATGACATGGTTTAATTTGTGTGTAATACTAAAGGACTTTTCAGTAGTATTTTTTATTGACTGGCACTTGGGCAATATGCAGTAAATTCTGGGATCCCTACTACAAAAAATAGGGTCTTCCCATGGGTACTATCAAATAAGATTTATGTGTGCATGTGCTCCAATACGTCATTGACATGAATTGATGACACAGAAAAAATATATAACCTCATTAAAGCATATGGTCACCTTTGAACACCATTTTAACATTATAGACAGAATTGGCTGCATGGAAAGTTAGAGGTTGTCCAATCTGTGACATTAGCTAGTCAATGTGCACTATTTGCATTTACACAATGTGGTTACATAATATACGGTTTTCAGGTCATAATGTCTTTTTGATGAAAGTTTGGCTCCCGCTACCTGTTGTGGTTTAGATAAGAATTTTTTAATAAATGTTTGAGCGTTGAAAATCTTATGTGAATGTTGCAACAGTGCGGAATTTCATGGATGCAGTTGTGGGAACATTTTACTAAATGTGTATATTTGGAAAATCTGCATGTGTTCTTTTCATATTTTTTTTCTGTATATGTGGCATGGTGTGTAATAAGTAAAAAAAAACAACAGCTGTGAATCCAGGCTGCACCTAAGAACCAGTGCAGTATGGAACCTCAGTAATGCAAAGTAATAATATCACTTGAAATTATACTGATCTTGGACATTTTTATCATGTTGATTGGATTTTCCACACTCCAAATTTTAGGGTACATCCACATAATCCAAATGACACTACGTTCTAGACGCAATGTCATCCATCTTGTGGAGACGAGAGTGTTCTCTGCCAGAGAACACAGTGTCTATGCCCACGATCAGGCTTCTGGGTGTATTCTCCCCCCTGAGAACACTAGCATCTCTGCAAGCATAAATTGACATGCTGTGTACATGCGGTGACTTGGATTGCAGCGCCGATGGTGAGTTTACTGTCCCTACAATAGAAGCACAGTGGGCATAAGATTTCTATGACTCCCATCCACTGTGCTTGTACTATACAACGCAGCGGAAAATGCTAAGTCGAAAACGCTGCTAATCCTGATTGTGGGAACCCGGCCTGAGTGGGAGAAAAATACTGTGACAAATCCTTCTCATACCACAAGAGATAAACTACAGTTTCAACAAAAAGGCATCATGCACTTAAAACCATATAGCATTTGCTTATCAAAAGAAAAAATAACAAGCAAACCAGAGAAATTGTCAAAATGGCTCTTGACCTCAATATTGGATGCAATTTTGGATCAAAAATTGGATTGTACTATTACGGTAGTTTATACAGATATGATTTTATTAGAATTTTCTACTCTATGGTAAATTTTACACAGTATGTTAAACATACGCTCCTCAACATTAAAATTGCACCTTCAAGAAGGAAAAGTCTTGGAACCATGTTAATGATATATAAATGATGAAAAAATGGAAATAAAATATTCAAAATATTTATATTTATCCACTTGAATATGAGCGCCACCTGCAGAAGAATAAGCAGCGCTACACCCTTGGCATGCTGTCAGTGAGGCGTGTGTATGTATGTATGTGCATGTATATATACCATTCTGGCAAAAATTAAGAGACCACTGCAAATTGTTCAGTTTTTCAGATTTTTCTCTTTATAGGTATATTTTTGAGAAAAATGTAAATTGTCCTTTTATTCTACAAACTACTGACAGCATGTCTCTGAATTTCCAAGCAATACATTTTGTATTTATTTTGTGAAAATGAGAAATGGTCAAAATAACAAAGAATTGCATTGATTTCAGACGTCAAAGAATGCAAAGAAAACAAGTTCATAATCATTTAGAAACAACAATACTAATAATGTTTTAACTCAGGAAGAGTTCAGAAACCAATATTTTGTGGAATAACCATGATTTTTAATCACAGCTTTCCTGCATCTTGGCATGCTTTCCACCAGTCTTTCACACTTCTTTTGGGTGACCTTATGCCACTCCCGAGTCCTGGTGCAAACATTTAAGCAGCTGTTCTTTGTTTGATGGCTTGTGACTATCCATCTTCCTCTTGATTACATTCCATAGGTTTTCAATGGGGTTCAGGTCTGGAGATTGGGCTGGCCATAACAGGGTTTTGATGTGGTGGTCCTTCATTCACACATTAATTGACCTAGCTGTGTGGCATGCTGCATTGTCTTGCTGGAAAAACTAGTCTTCAGAGTTTGGGAACATTGCCTAAGCAGAAGGAAGCAACTGTTTTTCCAGGATAACCTTGTATGTAGGTTGACTCATACGTCCTTCGCAAAGTTTAATCTGCCCAATTCCAGCCTTGCTGAAGCATCCCCAGATCATCACTGATCCTCCACCAAATTTCATAGTGGGTGCAAGACACTGTGGCTTGTACGCCTCTCCAGGTCTCTGTCTAACTATTAGACGACCAGGTGTTGGGAAAAGCTGAAAATTAGACTCATCAGAGAATATTACCTTAAGCCCGCTACACACGCTTCAATATATCTCACAATCCGTCGTTGGGGTCAAGTTGTAAGTGACGCACATCCGGCATCGTTTGTGAGGTATCTGCGTGTGACAGCTACATGCGATCAGGATTGAACGCAAAACCGTTGATCGCAAACACATCGTATCATTCTCTAGAATTGAGCGTTTTGTTGCACGAACCTAGTCAATTGTAACGTGTGACATCCCTCATACGATTTTGTTGTCTGATGCTATGTGCGCAGGTGTGCGCTCTGCACCGCAGCTTAAAAAAGGTCTGCTTCAGAGCGCAGCTGAAAAGCTGCGTTCTGAAGCGCCTCACAATGTCTGTCATGCACTAATCTCTGTCAGTCCGTCACTATCTCTGTCCCTCACTCTCAGTCCATGTCAGTCTATCCCCCTCTCTCATATACTCACCGATCCCCAATCCCCGGCGCTGCACGGCGTTCACACTGCTCCGGCGGCTTTTACTGTTTTGAAAAAGCCGGCCGCCCATTAAACAATTTCGTATTCCCTGCTTTCCCCGCCCACCAGCGCCTATGATTGGTTACAGTGAGACACGCCCCCACTCTGAGTGACAGGTGTCACACTGCACCCAATCACAGCAGCCGGTGGGCGTGTCTATACTGTGTAGTGAAATAAATAATTAAATAATTAAAAAAAACGGCGTGCGGTTCCCCCCATTTTTAAAACCAGCCAGATAAAGCCATACGGCTGAAGGCTGGTATTCTCAGGATGGGGAGCTCCACGTTATGGGGAGCCCCCCACCCTAACAATATCAGCCAACAGCCGCCCAGAATTGCCGCATACATTATATGCGACAGTTCTGGGACTGTACCCGGCTCTTCCCGATTTACCCTGGTGCGTTGGCAAATCGGGGTAATAAGGAGTTATTGGCAGCCCATAGCTGCCAATAAGTCCTAGATTAATCATGTCAGGCGTCTATGAGACACCCTCCATGATTAATCTGTAAGTTACAGTAAATAAACACACACACCAGAAAAAATCCTTTATTAGAAATAAAAACACACACATATACCCTGGTTCACCACTTTAATCAGCCCCAAAAAGCCCTCCTTGTCCGGCGTAATCCAGGATGATCCAGCGTCGCTTCCACCGCAGCTGCATGGAGGTGACCGGAGCCGCAGCAGACACAGCCGCTCCGGTCACCTCCATGCAGCAAATGAAGACAGCCGTGCGATCAGCTGCTGTCACTGAGGTTACCCGCGGCCACCGGTGGATGCAGCGGTGGCCGCGGGTAACCTCAGTGACAGCAGCTGATCGCGCGGCTGTGTTCATTTGCTGCGTGGAGGTGACCGGAGCGGCTGTGTCTGCTGCGGCTCCGGTCACCTCCATGCAGCAGCGCTGGATGCGACGCTGGATCATCCTGGATTACGATTGTAAATGCGATTGTACAACTAATTGCAACGTGTAAAGTGGGCTTTACTCTAGAAGTTGGTCAGGAATTTTCCAGTCTGCTGTCATATAGGACTGCAGACTTGAGTTCAAAGCCTGGACAACCCCTTTATCTATCCAGTAAAACAAAGGATCTGAGATGCAGAAAAATGTCACCCCGCTCCATTTAAGTCACTTGGCCTTGATTTGATGTCAAAGGTCCAGGCCAGACATCTCTGAACAGTATATGGATATAGTTGGGTCCCACTGGTCTCTACTAGTTCTGTGAAAATCTGATGTAGTTTTTGGTCATAGCCATCAAAATTTTTGAAAAATTCTATGGATTTATGTATCAGGACCTAAAAAAAAAGTCTTAATAGAGAAAAACAATCTCAGATGAACAATAACATTGGCAATGGCCTAAAGTTCTGTAATATTGTAAGTCTTGTCTGCTGCAACCACCTTCAAAGTCCCACCACACATGAGAAATTAAGCAAATTATTTAACAGAAACTGTAGCAGAATGCTGAAGCAGCATGTAAAAAATTAAGTACTGTATTTTTTGGTTTATAAGACACACCGGATTATAAGATGCGCTCCAAATTTAGAGGAAAAAAGGGTAAAAAAAAAAGGGGTCCGTCTTATAATCCAATGGTGTCTTATCGGGGGGAGTGTGAGCGGTGGTGGAGCGGGATCACAAAAAGCGATGGTGTGCCTCTTGTGATGGAGTAGGGCGATGCTGCGGGTGGTGTCCCAGATACATGCTGCAGGCGCTATGAGGCAGGCAACCTCCAGAAACTGTCGGCAGTGCAGGCTTCAAAGAAATGGTGCCCGGAGTCGGTGCGTGCGCAGATTGAGCTATCGGCTCAATGACAAGCCAAGATCTCATCTGCCATGTGCCACCTCCGGGTACCATTTTACTTAAGTCAGCTGCTGGGAGATCAATGGGCTGGAGGCGGCGCGTGCGCAGATGTTAAATTGATCCAAGAGCTCTATCTGCGCATGCGCCAACTGCGGGCACCATTATTTGAAGCCGACATCACCGATGTTAAGAGGACAAATATGGACCAGACGCTGTTGCTCAAGTGCACTTTATTAGTAATCCTTCAGCCAGTGTGACCAACTCTTTTAAAGCACCACTCCAGCTGATTTTTTTATTTCAGCGTTGGAGTGGTGCTTTAAATGAAAGTCCCGTGCCTCCTGTCTTATACTCACTTGTAAAAAGCAAAAACAATAAATAAAACAAAAAAAAAAACTGTTAGCCCAAATTGCTGTTTAAACCTCCACCCCTTTAAAACATATACTGTATATACTTTAAGGGGAAAGAAATTTACAATGTTTTTCGTAATCCTTTGTGGTCATAAAAAAGTGGAAAATAGACACGTATTTTATATTTGTTTTACATTTTTTCCTGATATCAGGAAAAAAGGAACATAAACATGACATAAAAAGTAAACCCCATGTACTTGGAAATTAAAGAGGCAAAAATTGAACATCCAAATGAGAAAAAAATGTTACAGCTGTTAAAAGTGCTTGTAAGATAAAACGCAAAAAACAGCCGGTCCTGAATTAGTTAACATAAATCCTTGTTTAAAATAATAAACATATATTTTATTATAAGTTTTCTTTAACCTTCTATATTATCTTTTTTATGTCACATTAAACCTGAATTTTCATGGTGGAGGTAAAAATATTTCCAAATATATTGTTAAAATCAGTTATTTAGTCCTATGAACTGCTCAATTCACTGTTGTAAACCACAGATAAAATATTGCACAAGTGGATGGATGTAGATATTCCCTAGTCCTAGAAGCAGGGGATAGGTTAATGAAAAACCTCTTGTGTAGAGCTCCCTCACACAAGCATGTAACTCGGAAGAGTGTTATGCGTTGTTCGGATAGCACTAGGTCCAATGTTATTCTATGGGGCAGTGCCAATCAACTAAACCAAAAGAAAAAAACTTCTAAAAGGGTACTTTATTCTAATCAATATTAAAAGTTATGAATATAAAACCACTGCTCATCCAAATTATTACAGTGATACATTACAGTGGGTGTAATAGGGTGATAGATCCGATTAGTGGGGACAGTGCTAGTTGTCTACTGTTCTCAGGGTAGGGGCAACAGTAATAGTTGCACTTCTTGCTCAGATAGATCTTGTTACAATGATTGGGGGATGAAATATCTATCCCTCCCTTTCCCCTACCTACCAGCGGAGGTGTACCATACGTTATTGGGTACCCCCCGCTCCACGTCGTCTCTCCCTAGTATCTCCCTATAACTAATCAGTCGAATTCGGGAGACCCACCACCAAAGAAAGATAGTCGTGCAAATAGTCACAATAATTAATAAAGATATATAGATATATTACAGCCTCTTTTTTTTAGAGATTAAGTAGATCTCAGACCAAAAAACAATAGTTATATATGGATATAAAGTCCCAGCAGGGAATGACTTATCTGCCGAGACCATCCAGTATTCTATCCCGACGCGTTTCCCCCCTATATTTTTCTAGGGGTTCATCAGGGGAATGATCCGACGTAGATCTCTTATATCTTAGTAAGTGACGGTCAGTAAAGACAGTGTGGCATCAGCCGCCCATAATAGGGCTAGTCATTCAGTCAGTAGTGAAACGCTGCTTTCAAGGTTCTGCAGGTCCCAGAATAACGGCTATCATATCGTACCGGTACGATATGATAGCCGTTATTCTGGGACCTGCAGAACCTTGAAAGCAGCGTTTCACTACTGACTGAATGACTAGCCCTATTATGGGCGGCTGATGCCACACTGTCTTTACTGACCGTCACTTACTAAGATATAAGAGATCTACGTCGGATCATTCCCCTGATGAACCCCTAGAAAAATATAGGGGGGAAACGCGTCGGGATAGAATACTGGATGGTCTCGGCAGATAAGTCATTCCCTGCTGGGACTTTATATCCATATATAACTATTGTTTTTTGGTCTGAGATCTACTTAATCTCTAAAAAAAAGAGGCTGTAATATATCTATATATCCTTATTAATTATTGTGACTATTTGCACGACTATCTTTCTTTGGTGGTGGGTCTCCCGAATTCGACTGATTAGTTATAGGGAGATACTAGGGAGAGACGACGTGGAGCGGGGGGTACCCAATAACGTATGGTACACCTCCGCTGGTAGGTAGGGGAAAGGGAGGGATAGATATTTCATCCCCCAATCATTGTAACAAGATCTATCTGAGCAAGAAGTGCAACTATTACTGTTGCCCCTACCCTGAGAACAGTAGACAACTAGCACTGTCCCCACTAATCGGATCTATCACCCTATTACACCCACTGTAATGTATCACTGTAATAATTTGGATGAGCAGTGGTTTTATATTCATAACTTTTAATATTGATTAGAATAAAGTACCCTTTTAGGAGTTTTTTTCTTTTGGTTTAGTTTATATTCACTCCTATCACTATATGAATTTGGTTATAATAGGCAGTGCCAATCAGCATTTTTTTTCTCATGCCAATTTGGCATGAAAGTAAAAAGTGCAACATGGTGCGATTTGCTGCTCAGATTGGATGGTGTTCACCCATTTATTTCCATGGGTGCGTAAAAATCATCAAACTGCACTCCGATGACATCCAAGTGAGGATGAATAAGAGTAATAGTTTTGCAAAATCAAAGGAGAGAAATGGATGGATTCCGGAGAGTGTAAGGTGCAGGTTACATGAGCAAAAAAATGAGTGGATAACCCCTGAGATAGCAGGTATGCTTGTTTCTGAGGAAACACAAAAATTAAAGTTTTGGAAAGATTGAGTTTAAAGCACAGGGAACACATAATATTAGAGATATCGGACATACAATCTACAGTATTTGTTAGCTGTGCATGGGGTGATGTCATGGGAAGGGTATAATTGGTGTTCATCTTAGAGGTACTGAAATCCAAATTGTTTGTAATGCTCATGGAGCAAGCAAGGGGTTAATGGATCCACTGGACCGAAGATACCAATCACTAGCCTGGAGGAGCCAACTAAAATGGCTACTGAAACTTTACTAAAGCCACAGGAGGTGGCGAAAGACACACGCTGGTAGGTAGCTGACAGAGGGCAGCCCCAGGGGATCAACAGCATCTCAGCAGCTGACACCATGGACACAGTCTCTGGTTGTAGAAGCAGCAGTAGCGGATATTGTAGGAGCAAACGATGTGGATATTGCAGCAGCAACAACAGATTTTTAGGAGTGGCTGGTGTGGATAGTTCCGGCAGCAGCAGATATCTTAGGAGTGGCCGGTGTGGGTAGTTGCAGCAGCAACAATAACACAGTAACAGCATCGACAGCACAAGGAACCTGAGAACTAGAAATGTATAGAACTTTGTTGCCCAGGCACTTCCCTTGAAGGGAAGGTGCCTTAAATACCTAATCCCTCTCAGCCAAAGACTGAGATGCATTTCCGAGTTTGGGCATACTGGCACTTTAAGAAAGAGGATGTGTTCACGCACGCACCCTAAGGACACTCCCAGGAAGCCTGTGCGGCATGCACCCTGAGGAACAGCATCAGGGACCAGAGTCGTTGGGTTGCCGGGAAGGTGATTGTACCGGCGTCCCCACCGGGGGGGAGCACGGAAGCACAGGAACGCCGGTATGGGCATTACTCTGCTGATGGTTTCACCAATAGGCATGGTTTATAAAGAATTGAGTAGAGGGCTGAGGACTGAACCCTGAGGAACCTCAAATGCTAAAGAAGGGGAAGAGGAGCCAGTAAAAGATATACTGAATTGCAGTCATTAATGTAGGAGGAGAACAAAGGGAGAGTGGTATCATTGAGAACGATAGAGCAGAGGACAATGAGGATAACCTTGTGATCCACAGTATTAAATGCGGCAGAGAGTTCCAGCAGAATCAGCAGAGAGTAGTGGCTATTAGACTTAGCTGTTAGTAAACCATTATAGACTTTAATGAGGGTAGTTTCAGTAGAATGTGAAGAGCGGAAACTGGATGTAAGTGGTCAAGAAGCGAATATGAAAGATAGCAGATTAGACGTGGATAGACCAGGAGTTTGAGATGAAGGGGAGGTCACAGGTCTATAGTTAGTAGAGGTATTCTGCAGAGTCAGTGTATTTTTCTTTTGGACACAAGTTATAACATCATGTGTGAAGGAGAAGGGAAGAATACCACATGAAAGAGAGAGGTTAAATATTTTAGGTGGGTGGTGATAGCTGGGAAGAGGGATTGGAGGAGACATGGCAGAATAGGTCACTGGAGCAGATAGAGCAAGAATAAGAGAGACGTCTAATGATTTCTTCTCTAACCAGTTCAAAGGCAGAAAGTGAATTTGATGAAGTGCAGGAGGGAAGGGGATCCATGAAATCCTAGCAGTTGTACTCCCACTGTTCTAATGTTTTTATTCTCTGTCCAGTGCAAAGATTAAAAAAATGATTCACTTGAATACCACTAAAGTAGAAGTCCCCACAACATTATTAGTAGCACTTTAGTGGGATGTCAGTCTTTGTACTGCGAATACCTCATCCTATTTTCCCCCCCATATATAATAATTTAGGGAGTGTGTGTTGTGACAGAACCTCTCCAATTCTCTGAGCTCATTGCTGTGTTATGAGTTGAGGCCCTTACCTATCTCAATCAGAAAATGTAAATAGATCACCATATAGTATTTACAGCGGGTTAAATAAGTATTGAATGTGTTACTAATATTCTAATGAATTATATTTCTAAAGGTGCTATTGACATGAATTTCTCCCCAGATGTCAGTAACAACCCATCCAATCAACACAAGCAAAGAAATCAAACCATAGATGGCCATAAATTTAGTGATATGCATTAATCAGAAATGAGAAAAAGTATTGAACACGCTTACTGAAATTTATTTAATACTTACAAAATTTGGACTGGTAATTAAGGTCAAAATTGGCTTCTTCACTAAAGTTTTATACTTTGTACAAAAGCCTTTGTTGGTGATGATCGTTTCAAGACACCTCCTTTATATAGAAACTAATCTCATGCATTGCTTAGGTGTGATTTTGGCCATTCATTCACACAAATACTCTTCAAATCCTAAAGGTTCTGTGGGTTCATTCTATGAACTTTGAGCTTTAGCTCCTACCATAAATTGTCCATTGGATTCAGATCAGGTGATTAGCTACACCATTCTATTAGCTTTTCCTTTCTCTGAAACTAATTGCAAGTTTCCTTCGCTGAGTGTTTGGGTTCATTGTCTTGCTGAAATGTCCACCCTCGTTTAACTTTAATTATCTTGGTAGACGGCAGCAGATTTTTATCAAGAATATCTCAGTACATTTGTCCATTCATCCATCCTTCAAATATATGAAGTTTGCTAGTGCCGTATGCTGAAAAACAGGCCAACACCATGATGTTCCAACCTCCAAATTTTGCTGTTGGTATGGTGGCTTTGACAGTGATATGCAGTGCTTTTTGGCCTCAAAACATGGTGCATATGATGGCTTCCAAAGAGTTAAATTTTAGTCTCATCTGACCAGACTTTATTCTCCTAATATTTCACAGGCTTGTCTAAAATTTGTTGAGCAAACTTTAAACGCTCTTGAACATGCTTTTTTTCAGCAATGGATTCTTGCTTGTTGAGCGTGTATACAGGCCATGGAGGTTGAGTGGAATACTTATTGTTTTGTTTGAAACACTTATACCTACTGATCCCAGATCTTTCTTTTTTGCTCTACAGGTGGTTCTTGGACAACTCTTCTGATAATTCTTTTCACTCCTCTGTCTGAAATTTTGAGGGGAGAACCTGCTCTTTGCCTGTTTATAGTCAAATGATGTTCTTTCCGAATTATGTCCCAACAGTGGTCACTGGAGTGTTCAGTAGTTAAGAAATTCTCCTATAACCAATGCCATCAGTATGTTTTGTGAAGGCCTTGAGACAACTCACTGTTTTTATCGATCATGAGATGTTTCTTGTGTGACACCTTGATAATGAGACACCTTTTTATAGGCCATCAGCTGATATTATTTTTCACTAAGTAGCAGGATTTCTTTCTAATTACTGATAGATTTCAGCTAGTGTCATGACTTTCCATCGGTTTTTGCACCTTTTTCTTCACGTGTGCAATACTTTTTCCCTATGTCCTTTCTCATCATTATTATTATTACTACTACTACTACTACTACTACTACACACAACTGAATTTATGGTTTGATTTATTAATCAGTGTGGATCGGATGGGTTGTTACTGATATCTGGTGAGAAATTAATGTCAATAGCAGTTTTAGAAATAAATATACTTGGAAAATTGGTGACGTGTTCAATACTATTTCACCGACCGTATATATAGTGCCAAAATGTGTGCATACAGCTGCAAACAGTGACAATCTAGGGTCCAGCTTAGTACCAAGGTTTTTTAGAGAAACTGACATTTAGGCCACAAAACAGCGTACACATGTTGCCTCACAGTGATTTAGTGCCTTTAGAGAAAGATACTACTTATTCCCAAGCTATAAAAAAATTACTATTAAAGGCAACCTATCTGGTCCATTAAGCCTTTAAGGATATGTGCCCACGATCAAGACTCACTGCGTCCTGGATGCAACAGGTCCTGACCTGCTGGGTCGTGCATCTCCTCTGCAGGAGAACGCAGGAGACCGCAGCTGCTCGTACCCACGATCAGGGTTCAGTGCGCTGCGTTCTCTTACGTGTGTTCTCTCTATGGAGGACGCATGTGATTCCGCAGCAAACAAATGACATGCTGCGGTCTGGAAAGTGTTTGCTGCGGAAAAAACAAGCACAGTTGGCATGGGATTTCTAGAAATCTCGTCCACTGTGCTTGCACTATACATCGCAGCGTTTTGGACACAGGTGAAGCATGCTGCATCCATAACACTGCAAACATTGATCGTGGGCACACATCCTTATGGTTACATATCTCTACTGCTGCATTTTCACAAAGGCCTTGGTGTCCAAAACAAATGTGGATTTCTGTGATAAAACAATTTTAATATACCTATCATCATATTTAATTTAGGTGGGATTAATACAAGAGGGTCTTGGTTCACCCATACTAGCCCACGTCAGATTCTATAATTAAGCCGCCCCTTCCCCCACACCAAGCATGATTTACATCATCATCAGGAACATCTTGCTATCACTTCCTGTGCAAGTGCATTGAAGCAAGGTGTTTCTGACACATCTTCATCAGTGCATTGCACTTGCTCAAGAGATAGCGATGATGTTCCTGAGATGAAGTCACCAGTGGGATGAGACTATTTGCATACGATGAGCTGTAGAGTCCAAGCTGCTTTTGTTTGCATCTTGAGAGCTTGCACAGTTTAGGCCAGCAGCGCGACCATGCCACTGGTCAAAGCTGTCAGTATTGCAAGGTGCTCCGCTCCAGGCAAACTGAAAAAATAATATGAAACAATGTGAGGGCAACCCATTAAGGGACCTGATGGGTTCCATTATTTATCCACAGTTAAGCTTTGTTCCCACTTCCTGTAATCATTCCGTTTTTGGATCTGTTTGAAAAAGTAAAAACAAATCCATTAATTGATTGAACAAATGGATCACTTTTATAACCTGTTAACAGATCCGTTATAATTATAGTCAATGTTTCCATTAATGAATTTGCTATAATTATAGTGATAGAACAGATAGAACACTATATTCATGAAAAGATAGATAGATAGATAGATAGATAGATAGATAGATAGATAAAGAGAGAGATAGCTAGATAGCTTGGACAGCTGTTTAGCTAAATTAAAAACAAATTTTTGGAAAAAGTGACATGGGGTTGCCTTCAATTTTCATATCCAGCATAGGAACAGCAGCAGCTGCGGGCTGCAACCCTCAGCTGTCAGCTGTACCTTGGCTGGTTATCCAAAATAGATGGAATCCTATGCTTATTTGTTTAATTACTTGAATAAATTTAAAAAAAAAATTCTTGGGGTCCCCTCCAATTTTCCAAAACCAGCCAAGAGACATCAGTCAACGGGGGGTGGGGGGCTGATATTATTAGGGTTGCAAGAGCCATGGTTATTTTGCCCTTTCCAGCCTAACAATAGCTTCCCACAGCCGCCCCAGAAGTGCCGTATCCATTAGATATGCCAATTCTGGCACTGTACTCGACTCTTTCTGTTGCCCTTGTGCAGTGGCAAACGGGGTAATATATGGGGTTGAAGCCAGCTGTAAATTGCCAGCTGGCATCAAGCCCTGATATTAGCAACGTGTGAACACCTAGCAAAAAAAAAATATTTGGACAAACCCCCACTCGACTCTCATTCAAGCTCAAATTCACCAATTTATTGAAAAAATTCAAAAAAATGTTTCGACGTAAATTATAGCGACGTCCTATGGCGATCCCCAAAAGCGATCCAAAAAGACATAAAAAGAGAAAATCATTAATAAAGAAATAAAGACAAGAGACACCTTCTTTCACCAATTTATTTTCCAGTCAAATCCCTAATCCACATCCGACATAATCCAATAAGGGGGTCCCACAGTGATTCTATACTCACTGTCACAGTCACTGAAGAACAGAACGTTCCCCATTGACTGTGAGAGCACTCACTGCAGGATCATACACTGCTGTGTGACATCCACTGGCGTGACCTGAGATGACCTTATGAGATCGCTGCAGGTCCTAGCAGTGGCTCACACAGCAGTGTGTTAGCGACAGCGACAGTGACGTCAGGAGTTCAGATGAGTTTGTTGCAAGCTGAACCCATGATGACAGCGTGCGACATTGACTTCAATGACCGTGACTGTTCTCGCACTAAGTATTGTGAGAGCCCCCAGGTGTGATGTGCAGTGACATTGTATTGAGGAAGATGGAGTCACTTAGATCTCCCATCTGGCCTGTGGTTTGGCAGTATCCATCTTTTTATGTCTTTTTTCAGGCGTGCACAAAAGTGCGATAAACAACAGTTTTGTGCAGCATTGAAAAAGGACACCGCTGAACAGAGGCCAAACAGACTGTCACCTAAATCACATATTTTGAAGATGTAGCTAGAAACCCTAAGGTAAGTGCTCACTCAGCATAGAGCACAGGATACATGTGAACTACTCCAAAATGTTCTCAACCCACAAAGAAATAAGTCCCCACGCAGGTCCGTCATCTGTTAACGGAAATATATGGGACTTCCAAGTTACTGGTAGTGCAAAGGCTTTGGAAAAGTGCTATGGATCCCCGCAAAAAGAAATCCAGCAAAATCTGTGCTCTCAAATTCAAATACCCCTTCCTTTCTGAGCACCAAAACATGCCTATACCCCAGTTAATGTCCACATGTTTGTCATTGTTATAGTTAGGAGATCCTGCTTAATTCACAGGGTATGTGTCTCCAGAAACATGAGCTGAGCACAATGTATGGGCACTACAATGCACTGGGCACAACTGGTGCTTACTTTTAATTAATTTCAATTTTTAATTGTGCAACGTTTATTGCATTTGGGTGTTTCCCCAAGGACGAAATCTTTATTACACCCATAGATGTTCATTGTGTTTCGGCGTTTTCCAGAGACGAAATCATCAATATACCCATAGATGAATTCCCAGTGGGGTATAATTTCCAAAATGTGGTCACTTGATGGAATTGCTGGTGTTCTGGCACTTAGGGGCTTTGGAAACAGAGTCTGCAAACTATTATAAGAAGATCTGGGCTCCAAAAGTAAAATAGTGCTCCCAAAAAGTACAGTACGGTCACATGTGGGGAGTCAGGAGAAATTGTGTAGAATATTACGGGGTATTTTTTTACCTATTTCCTTTATGAAAATTGGAAATTTGGGGCTAAAACTAAGTTTTAGTGGTAAAAATGTGATCATTTTTCTTCTCCAACCAATAGTATACAATTTTGTGACATACCTGTGGTGTCAATTTGCTCTCTGCACACCTAGATAAATTCATAGAGGGGTGTAGTTTGTAAAATGGGATCACTTATGAGGGTCTGCTTTTTTGGAATGTCAGGGGCTCTACCAATGTTACATGGCACCCCCAAACCACACCAGCAAAATCTGAACTCCAATATAGCATGCTTTCCCTTCAGAGCTTTGCACTGTGCCTCAAAAGTAGTTTTTGACCACATATGGGGAATTGACGATCTCAGGAGCAGTATTGCAACAAATTGTGTGCTTTATTTTTTCCTATTACTTTTTTGAAAATTAAAACTTTGGGGCTAAAGCAACATTTTAGTTGAAAAATGGTATTTATTTATTTTCACAGCCCAATGTTCTACATTTCCATGAATCACCTGAGGCTCACTTAACCCCTAGATGAATTCTTTGCTTTTATTTCTGTTTTACCATTTCAGGGGTCTTCAAATGTGACATGGCATACGCAATCTATTCCGGTCAAAATGATGCTCTAAGATTCAAATAGCACTTTTTCCCTTCTGAGCCCTACCATGCACCCAAACAGTAGTTTTCCATCACATATTATATTTCCCTGTACTCTGGAAAAATTGCTCAACAGATTGTATGGTCCACTTCCTCCTGTTACCCTTGTGAAAATAAAAATATTAGGGTTAAAGCAACATTTTTATGGTAAAAAATGTATTTTTTAATTTTTAAGGCTCAATGTTATAAAATTCTGTGAAGCAAATGTGGGTTCAAGGTGCTCACCACACCTCTATAAAAATTCCTTGAAAGGTGTAGTTTCCAAAATGGGGTTACTTGTGGGTTGCTTCCACTATTTAAACACATCAGAGACACTGCAAACGTGACATTGCATCCACTATCCCAGCCAATTTTGTGCTCTAAAATTCAAAGAGCACACCTTTCCTTCTTAGCCCTGTTGTGCACCCAAACAGTAGTTCTCCACCAAGTATGGTGTATAGCTGTACTCTGGAGAAATTGATCAAATTGTACAGTCCACTTTCTCCTGTTATCCTTGTGAAAATGAAAATATTAAGGTTAAAGCAACAATTTTGTAGTAAGAATGTATTTTTTCATTTTCACGGCTCAACGTTTTAAAATTGTGTGAAGCACCTGGGGGTTCAAAGTCCACATTACTATTTAGGCAAATCAGGGGCTCTACAAATACGACATGGCATCCACCATATCCAGACAATTTTGCTCTCTAAAATTAAAATATTGCTCCTTCCCTTCTGAGCCTTGCTGTGCATCCAAACAGTAGTTTTCCACCACAATTGAGGGTATATGCATACTCAGATGAAAATAAAAATGAAAAAAATTAAGGCTAAAGCAATTTTTTTGTGGGGAAAAATTATAATTTTAATATATTCCTTCCACATTGCTTTATATCTTGTGAAGTACCTAAAGGGTTAATAAATATCTTTAATTTGGTTTTGAGCAGTTTGAGGGGTGAAGTCTTTAGAATGGTGTCACTTTTTGTTATTTTCTGTCACATAGAACTCTCAAAGACATTTCAAATGAGATGTGGTCCCTTATGAAATTGGTTTTGGAAATTTTGGAGGAAAAATGAGAAATTGCTGATAAACCTTTTACCCTTTTAACTTCTGAACAAAAAACAATATATCTTTCAAACATGGTGCTCATGTAAAGTAAATATGTGGAAAATGTTATTTATTAAAAACACTGAAAGAATTGAAAAAAACCCCTCTACTGTTCGCAAATTCTTTTGGTTCCTCCCCAGTCCATGAGCTTTGGTGCATCCAACCACATCCCTACATGGTCGGACACATCTATTATACAGAGGCACTTTTATAAGATTATCTCAGGACTAACATTTTTTTTAAACACATCAAATTGTGGAACTTACTTTATTTTGAGCTCTATTAATTAACATGCACTTTGTCGCGGGACAACCATTTTAGTTTGTTTCCATATAAAAAGGTTCTTCATAAGGAAAAACTTCCTCAATTGTAGACTTTTTTTTGTAAATATCAAGGTTGGCCCACAACTTTGTCAAAGTGTTTCATTTTTCCCCACTGTGTATTTGAGTTTGACATCCCTGCTCTACAGATAGGCCAGTTCTCCCTGAATTGGCAATTTTACTTCTAGTATCTCAGAGTTTCCACCTTCCTTTCTCAGGTTTTAATTAATGTTATGTCTCACTTGTTTGTTTGTTTTTTACTTTAGATCTCTGATGGTTATCTGCTGATGCTCTGTCTTTAAGGTACAGTCTAACAGCTTTTTTCTTCACAAATTAATGTTTCCCACAGGTTCAGAGGATTACAGAAGCAAGTTCAGTGGAGATTGTTTTATGGATCTTGTTTGCCCTGAAAAATGCCGCTGTGAAGGAACAATTGTTGAGTGCGCTAATCAAAAACTCACCCGAATACCCAGTTACCTGCCAGAATATACAACAGATCTGTAAGTTTAAAGAATGCATTTCCTATTCATCTGTTTCTCATTAAGATATAAATACTAATGACCTATGTCTTTAATTTACCTTAAAACAAACTTGTCATGCTCAATAATGCAATTAACCTGCAGATCTAGGTATAATGTGCAGGTTAACAGCATGAAGAAGGTTTCTGGCCGCTGTACAGAAAGTCCGGCACCTGGGAGAAAATTAACTTTATTTTCCCAGAAGCCGCTGGCTTTCAGTCATGTAGGCATGCCCAGAGCAATTCAATTACTCTGTACTGTAGAGCTGCTGTCAGTCAGTGTCAGGGCATGCTTATAGTGAGCACTCTATGCTTTCAGCAGTGACTGCAATTGGTCTGGGCACGTGCATGAATGAAAGCCGGCAGCTTCCAGGAGAAATAAAGTTCATTTTCTCCTAAGTGTTACACTTCCAGTACAGCAACCAATGATCATTATAATGCTATTAACCTGCAGATTAGGTCTATATGTGCATATTATTGTCATTATTGGTCGTGATAGGCTCCATTTAAATGGCTGTCTGGAAATAGAAAACGGGTTGCTGTTTTTTCCAAAGCAGTGCAACTCTTTTTAAAAAACTTATTGCATGACAGCTCCTTAATGTCTAAATCAACATATCTTACAAATGTATAGCAAGCACTTGCTTGTACTGTTTGACCAATTACTCTATTTGATCTATTTTGATACCTCTGGGGTAAAACCCAAAATGAATGAATGCAGACCCTGTTTTCTAATCTTAGACAACCACTTATGGCACATATAGATATGCCGAGTGTATTAAACAACCATCAATCGGTGGTCATTTAATAGCTCATCTACACAGGCCAACAAAGGTTCCATATACAAAGAACAATCGTTAAACCTCCTGTTATCACAGGACAATTCACAAAGCCTATTCTATATAGAATATGTATTTTATATATTCATAATTAGGGATGATCGAATACTTCGATTATACGGCTTCGCGAATATTTTCTGAATACCTCGCCGCTATTCGACTATTCGATGCGCAATGTAAGTCTATGGGAAGCCCGAATAGTACCGAATAGTTGTTATTCGGGTTTCCCATAGACTTACATTGCGCATCAAATATTCGCGAATAGCCGAATAGTGGCGAGGTATTCGGAAAATATTCACAAAGCCGGATAATCGAAGTATTCGATCATCACTATTTATAATCCCTGAAAAAACTGTGGAAATGCTTTTATGGCTCCAGGGTTAATGGAAAAAAGGCCCAAAATATCTGCATCCTGCGAGGGTTAAGTCCTCTTCACCTTCACTTATTGTTGTTGTTTAGTACACAATAAAACGTTCCAAATGCACAAAACAAATGGATCATATTTAGACATTAATGTTGCATTCATCATTCTTTCATTAACAGTCATTAACTGTCTGCTCTGTATCATCACACTATCTGTTCCATCCACCCACAGCTTTTTAGAGAAAGGCAAGCAATCAAAACACTAAGAAGAATTAAGAGTGAATGTAGATATTGAATAATGCATAAGAGTTTATGAGTTCCCTGTTTCTATTTATTAGGCGTCTGAATGACAATGAAATCTCTGTCTTGGAAGCTACAGGAATATTCAAGAAGTTGCCAAACCTGCGGAAAATGTAAGCAGAGCGGTGTTCGTTAATTTGATAGCTTTGTGCTTCCTTCCAGATGCTGGAAAATACCGTATTTGTTGTATATTATTCCTTGTATTTATTCATTCTCTATTATATTTGCAGTACTAAGTGAATCTCGCACTTGGAGAAACATAATGCTGGTCTGTCAACAGACCACTGACTGCACATTAATGTGCTTTGTGAACTGAATACAGACTAGAGAACAGTCTGTAGTCTGACTTTTAGCCGGGGTCCACAGGATTTTTCTGGCTTGTCCTCCTAAATTGGGGTTTTGTAAGAATAACATAGTCTGGAAAGTGTCTATTTTTTTTTTCAGAATAAGAAAAAAATTGGCTCTGTGGTGGTATATGTATTTATATTTTACACTGACAAGCAAAAGGGTAACAATGTTTTGCACTTTTGACTTTCAGCTTTGAACATAAGGCTACCTTCATTTTGTAGACCATCATCTTGGCTATCTCATACATAAATTAGACCACAAGTCACATACAGACTTATTTGCATATGAAGTGTGTGTGGTTGCAAGAAGCTAATTTATCTCCATTCACTTAATCTTGCCTTCATCTTGAAGTCTTGCTGCCAATTAACCATATATTGCACCCAGACACAGTCCATACACCCTAGATACACAACATGTTGCTACCATTTGTCAAACAAAAGGTTATTAGTCCCCAAAATACACACTGCTGTCCTACAGTCAATAGGCCATATACTCTCCAAAAATTTAGGCATTCTTTAAAGCAATGGTCCAACCTTTCTGACCTTGAGTGCCACATTCAGCTCAAAGAGGGTTGCCAGCCACATCCAGCTTCCTCCCCCTCACAGTATTAACACCCAGAGCTGTTATTACTAGTGTAATGACAGACAAAGCTTTTCCAAAAAAATAACTCCCAGGCAGTGTACCAAGATCCATGGGTTCCTACATCAACCCCATTCAGATCTGGTCTTCTGTGTGGGGCTACTAACAGAAGTGACCAACTGGAGACCTGCTCTTCATAGCTGTTTGTTAGACCCAGTGTTAATGCACAAAGCTGGCAGTCAGCAGCGAATTACACATCATGGGCCCACAAGCCACATGTGGCTCTTGAAGCACAGTTTTCAGACCACTGCTTTAATCATACAAGAACCAAAAGATATTGAAATTGTAGTACACTGATGGCAAGAAAAATGTGTAAAATCGTCAGAATAAGGCCACATACACATATTTAAAACAGTTATAAGATACAAAGCAAAATCAACACAAAATACCTAAAGATTTCAATTTATAAATGGGCGTGATGGACCAAACTCTGACATGGCTGGCTCCCACTTCGTGAACATCTCTCAATTGTTCAAATCACATTTTATATATCCAGGCATGGGCTCTGGTTTCCAAAACCACTTATAGGGTTGTTAAGGAAATAAGAGGGCAAGTAAAATGAAAATAGTTTATTTTCTTGTATTCCCCCAGTATACATAAGGAGGGATGTCCAGTTTAGATTACATATGTCTATCTGCCCATAGTTTGAAGCTTGTATCAACCAGGCCTATCTGTGAACAATGACTATCTCTCTATTCCTCCAGAAAACTCCCCTTGGCTCTTTTTCCTGATAACCACAAGGCAAAGACAGCAATAAAAGTTCCAAGTTTTTATGGTCCATTGTGCAAGATTAACCATGTGGATGTCAAACATATCCTAAAATTACATTTTCTGCTACACTGCATGGAATAGAAATGCTGTGGCTTTCCCATGCAGATTTGATCACAGAAAATTGGCAGCACTTTACCATGTCTATGAGAATTGAAAAAATTGACATCCACATACTGCTCATTTTTTCCAAACAGTTATTGACCTGAAATTTCTGCTTTATTTTTGGCCCCAGTTTTCAGCCCTTTCAATTTAGAGGAAATCCACAGTAGAGTCTGTTGGAAATCACAACACATTCCCCAAGTGAAATGTTTGCAGAGAAATCCATAGGTTTGTTTTGGATTTCTTGTCTCGGATGGACGTACCCTTACGGTTTAGGCGTTTAACTTGCTTTGTGTATGTTTTTTTAATCTTCAGTTATTTCATGTTTAGTTTTTCTCTTTCACAGAAATCTAAGCAATAACAAGATTAAAGATATACGTGAAGGTGCCTTTGATGGTGCTGCTGGGGTGCAGGAGCTGATGCTGACCGGAAACCTTTTGGAATCTGTACACGGACGAATGTTTCGAGGGCTGGCCGGCCTCAAGACGCTGTGAGTAGGCAGATTGGGAAGGTCTGTCACGGGAGTGTTGATGTGTCTGCGAGGACTTGTGTTAGTTTTACTGTAAACATTCTTCATGCAATAAAAAACACAAGTATAATGTTTCCTCAACATATTTGAAAGATTGTGGAAAAAGTCTTGGGGAATCTACATGCAGCATATGGATATACTCAAGATGGCTTGTGTGTTTGAACCTATGCAGTGCAAACATATGTGAAGACTGTTTGTTGGAAGCGGTTCAGTTATTGAATGAATTCTAAGTCAAACTATCAAACATTACCAGTTGTAGAAGAGGTGGCACATGATGGAGAAGCTCTTAGTCTTTCATTTCTGTACACCATGATTTTGTTGCTTATCACAGAAGTGACTGTAAACTGGCAAAGGTGTCTACTTCCAAGACTAACACATCATATACCTTTATATACACCTAGCAGACAGCATACTGTACAGATCTAACACAGTCACGGGATGTATCACAGTTATTGTCTAATTTTACAGATTTTATTTATTTGGTTCTTGCATTTTCCTTGCCTAGCTCTGTGTAATTGTCACTATAGAAACATAAACGACTGTGGCAGAGACCCATGTGGTAGACAGTCACCGGTAAAGAGAAAAGAGTTAAAAGCTCCGCGTTGCCGTCGGGATGAAATGCATAAATTCTGATTTATTGCCAACGCGTTTCAGAGCCATCTAGGCTTCTTCCTCTGGACAAATCATGTCTGATATATGATTTGTCCGGAGGAGAGAGCCTAGATCTGATATATGATTTGTCCTGAGGAAGGAGCCTAGATGGCCCTGAAATGCGTTGTCAATAAATCATAATTTATGTATCATTTTTATCTGTTCTATGACTTCATCCCCACGGAAGCACAGAGCTTTTAACCCTTTTCTCGTCACCGTAATTTTGTACTGAATATATATATAATGATGTTTGCGCAGCTTCTCGGCCCATATTTTAGGGAAAGGAAGAACATAATAGGATTTGGGCATTTACAGTTATGTGAAATGACGGCACCATGTTGGTCAAGTATGCCCTCCATTGCCTGTAAATCAATATTGAATGTATTGATTTTTTATTAATTAGATGTAAGTGTGTAGAAGTAAAATATTGTTAATTTGTTTTTCTAAAAGTTATCTTATTTTTTATTTTAAAATCCTGAAAGGGAGCAATCATGTTGGGGAAACATACTCCTTTCCTGTATTGTCTGTATAAACAGTAAAGCAGAGTGTGTTCTTTATGGTTCCAAAAATAAATAGAATTTACTGGAGAAAGAAATATCGTAGATTATTACGGTCTCCAGGAAATTATGGCATACAGCCCCCTACACTGGGCGGAGGAACAGATTTCTGACCAATTGGACAGAAATCTGTTCAGGATCAACCCAATTTTCATCTTTTTTATCTGGTAAGGTCAAATAGTTATGCACAACAGATCAGTTTGGGGATTTTATGTGCTCTACAAACACTAAGTAGCAATTATAAAAAATCTCCAGTGGACAGATTCTCCCACCTGAGCTGTGGATTTCCGCAGCTCCTCTAGAATGTCAATGGCTTCTTCCACATGCTATGTAGGGAAAACAGCTAGAATGTGGAAGAAGATGCTGTGGTCAGATGAGACCAAAGTAGAACTTTTTGGGCTAAATGCAAAATGCTATTTTGAACATCACCCTGAAAACACCATACACACAGTCAAATGTGGTGGTGGGGGTAGCATCATGTTGTGGGGAGGCTTTTCTTCAGCAGAGGCAGGGAAATTGCTCAGAGTTCATGGAAAGATGGATGGAGTCAAATATAAGGCAGTCATGTAGAAAAACATCTTAGAGGCTGCAAAATCCTTGAGACTGGGGTGTAAGTTCATTATCAAGTTCATTAAGAGGTCAACAACGACAAAAGCCATGATCAATTGTTTCAGTGGCTAGTCAAAGTCCATACCTAAATCTCAATAAGGTTTTGGGATTCAGAAACTGTGGAACAAAAAGGCACATAGGGGCTTACCAGATATACAACAATAATATATACAGTGCCTACAAGTAGTATTCAACCCCCTGCAGATTTAGCAGGTTTGATAAGATGCAAATAAGTTAGAGCCTGCAAACTTCAAACAAGAGCAGGATTTATTAACAGATGCATAAATCTTACAAACCAACAAGTTATGTTGCTCAGTTAAATTTTAATAAATTTTCAACATAAAAGTGTGGGTCAATTATTATTCAACCCCTAGGTTTAATATTTTGTGGAATAACCCTTGTTTGCAATTACAGCTAATAATCGTCTTTTATAAGACCTGATCAGGCCGGCACAGGTCTCTGGAGTTATCTTGGCCCACTCCTCCATGCAGATCTTCTCCAAGTTATCTACGTTCTTTGGGTGTCTCATGTGGACTTTAATCTTGAGCTCCTTCCACAAGTTTTCAATTGGGTTAAGGTCAGGAGACTGACTAGGCCACTGCAACACCTTGATTTTTTCCCTCTTGAACCAGGCCTTGGTTTTCTTGGCTGTGTGCTTTGGGTGGTTGTCTTGTTGGAAGATGAAATGACGACCCATCTTAAGATCCTTGATGGAGGAGCGGAGGTTCTTGGCCAAAATCTCCAGGTAGGCCGTGCTATCCATCTTCCCATGGATGCGGACCAGATGGCCAGGCCCCTTGGCTGAGAAACAGCCAGCCCCACAGCATGATGCTGCCACCACCATGCTTGACTGTAGGGATGGTATTCTTGGGGTCGTATGCAGTGCCATCCAGTCTCCAAACATCACGTGTGTGGTTGGCACCAAAGATCTCGATCTTGGTCTCATCAGACCAGAGAACCTTGAACCAGTCTGTCTCAGAGTCCTCCAAGTGATCATGAGCAAACTGTAGACGAGCCTTGACATGACGCTTTGAAAGTAATGGTACCTTACGGGCTCGTCTGGAATGGAGACCATTGCGGTGGAGTACGTTACTTATGGTATTGACTGAAACCAATGTCCCCACTGCCATGAGATCTTCCCGGAGCTCCTTCCTTGTTGTCCTTGGGTTAGCCTTGACTCTTCGGACAAGCCTGGCCTTGGCACGGGTGGAAACTTTCAAAGGCTGTCCAGGCCGTGGAAGGCTAACAGTAGTTCCATAAGCCTTCCACTTCCGGATGATGCTCCCAACAGTGGAGACAAGTTGGCCCAACTCCTTGGAAAGGGTTTTGTACCCCTTGCCAGCCTTGTGACCCTCCTCGATCTTGTCTCTGATGGCCTTGGAATGCTCCTTTGTCTTTCCCATGTTGACCATGTATGAGTGCTGTTCACAAGTTTGGGGAGGGTCTTAATTAGTCAGAAAAGGCTGGAAAAAGAGATAATTAATCCCAACATGTGAAGCTCATTGTTCTTTGTGCCTGAAATACTTTTTAATACTTTAGGGGAACCAAACAGAATTCTGGTGGATTGAGGGGTTGAATAATAAATGACACTCTGAATAAACTTTTCACAATTTAAAAAAAAAAAAAAAAAAAAAGAAATAACATTCTTTTTTGCTGCAGTGCATTTCACACTTCCAGGCTGATCTACAGTCCAAATGTCACAATGCCAAGTTCATTCCGAATGTGTAAACCTGCTAAATCTGCAGGGGGTTGAATACTACTTGTTGGCACTGTAAATAGGTTCACTCACCTATAGGGGTTGTGAAAGGTCACAACTCCTATAATTGCATGCTAGTGGGTGGAAAAAGCTGCAGCCCCGAAGAAGTAACATGAAGTCTTTGGAAGGAAAAACGGGTATCACCCCGTGCTTATCACCAATTCAAGCCGGAATAATTAAATCCAAGTCTTTATTGTATTAGCTAGGTACAGGTCAATGCATTTCAGGGGTCGCAGCCCCCTTCCTCAGGACAATATAGCAATGACAAGGATAGTGACATTGCTATATTCTCCTGATGAAGGGAGCTGCGACCCCTGAAACGCGTTGACCTGTACCTAGCTAATACAATAAAGACTTGGATTAATTTTTCCGGCTTGAATTGGTGATAAGCATGGCGTCATACCCGGTTTTCCTTCCAAAGACTTCATTGAGATTTTGTGGTAAGACTTGAGAATTGCTGTTTCCATCCAATCTCACTGAGCTAGAGTTATATTTAAAGTAGAAAGGGCAAAAAACAGCCACTTGATGTGCAAAGCTGAAATACATACTCAAAAACACTTGCAGCAAGGTTCAACGAATGATGGTCTTACAAAGTATTGTCTCAAGGGGCTGAATACAAATGAACATCCCAATTTTCATATTTAGATTTTTATAATAATTAGTAATAATCCATGTATCATTTCCTTTATACATCACAAACACTTGCTACTTAACGTTGACATATCACATAAAATATATTTGTTTGTGGGTATAATGTGGGTATAATGTGAAAAAATATAGAAAAGTTCATAGGGTATGAATACTTTTTCAAGGCCCTGTAACTAGGCCTCCAGCAGTACAGCAATATTGTTGTTTACTTGCCCATAAATAAAGATGAGGAAACTTATTGTAGCTGTTCTAGTGACTGTGTGGAATATTTGTGTTAGTCCACATATGAAATAAAAAAACTTAAAAAGGTTAAAGAATATGTTTATAATAAAAACTTTGAAAAATATGACTTTTTTATTATACTTTGTTTGTTATTCTTTTTTTTTTAGAATGCTAAGGAGCAACTTGATGACATGCATCAATAATGACACCTTCACCGGCCTGAGCTCCGTGAGACTGCTGTCTCTATATGATAACCGCATAACAACTATCACACCTGGAGCATTCAATACTTTGGTTTCATTGTCAACAATGTAAGTTCCTAACATAATTATTGAAAAGTCATATAAATCATCTCCTACTTGGAGCAATTGTTTTTTACCGCATTGACTTCAGATGCAGAGGAGATCAGAAATTAAACGTTGCCATAAAATCTCGCGGGTAATCGGAGTGACCTTTGAATCTCTATTTTACCTACTTTCGGCTCAATGTATTTTCGGTAAATTAGTTATCATTTGAACCCTTCACAGATGGATTCTCTGTGTACCCTGTGATTGTAGATGCAGTTGACCACAATAGAAAAAATGTCTTTTTACAAGCGGTTTCCATGACAACTGCTTTCAGAAGTCATATACAAAAACAAGGTTACGTAAATGTATCTCAATGCTATGGGATTAGCCTTTCACAAATAACGTTCAAAAAGCAAAACGCTGGTGATACTAGATAGTAAATGATTCTATGCATGTCTATGTATTTGTAAGGTTAATACACCCATTAATTCTCCTGCAGTGCTGAAGACAAAAAGGCAAGGAGGACATTTTCCTCATTTTAACAATAAAAAATCCTTCCCAATCTAAGAATACATTCCTCAATCAACCGGTGTCTTGTATATTTTTAACACTTTTAGTGAATTCACCATGACAGCCTCCCCTGCCAGTTACCGTGTTTTCCCGAAAATAAGACAAAATCTTATATTATTTTTGGCTCCCTAAGATGCTCTATGGCTTATTTTTAGGGGATGTCTTGTATTTTGTATTGGCATCAGTGATTGGGTGGCCTATCGTTGAAAAATGAATTCAACCCTTCCCTCTCCCACCTCTCTGTGTCAGCGTCAATGATTGGACTGTAGGCGTGAATATGGGTGCGGAAAGGAGGTGAATATTCATTTGCCATTAGCTAGCCGGCATGTGACCATAAACTTCCAGGGCTTACAGCATCACAATGTGTAATAATTGTAATAGAAATCTCAGGAATCTATTAGCTTGGAGCAAAGAACCAACTGAACCCAGTTATAGGTAATATAGTCTGTATTATAACACACGATGATAAACAAACAAGTCCAAAAACACAGTACAATATAATATGAAACCTTCATGGAAAGTCTCTGAAAGTCCAGACGAGCTGCAGAGCAATTGACAAGTCCAGAGAACAGGATCAAAACCTTGCTGACAGAAAGCCTTTTTTCATTGGCCTATCTGCCAAAACACAGTGCAGACCCCCTGCGTCAGTGCTAAACAATTAGAGCTCATATAGAAAAATGTGCAAGAGAACATATTATGGATAAAAAGTATTCAAATTGTCCCTCCAGTGAGGAAGGAGACAAACTCTAGCGCCACCTATTGGAAGTAGCAATCCTAAAAGTCAAAAGTGGCTTTTTAAACAAGCCTTTTCATAAGACTTAGGATTTATTGCCAGATCAGAATCCCAATTTTCAGACACTGTGTTTCGGGGTGATTGCTCCTCATCAGTGCAAAGTGTGCGTATGTGATCTGGCTTATGAGAAGCTATTTGGGGACCACAGGGAAGACTATTCTCCTTATGGAGACCTGACAAACCAGTCTGGCTGTCAGTAAGGGGATTTATAGCTGCAATGCCCCTCTGGATAAAAAGTAGTAATTTTTTATTAATAATGTAATTAAAATTAAATGGACATGAAATAAGCAATAGAAAAAGTAAGGATAAAAAACACACATGTGGGCAGGTAAAATGAATGACAGGTAGAGAGATCCATTAAGAATAGTGTAGCATCACAATGGAATCATTACAAATGAATCATATCATATATTGACATAGAAACCCCCCAAAAATATAACAAAATAGATCACCAAGTGGAATTAATAAATGGGGTAATATTGCCAAAAGACATATATTCATATAACCTCCTGGGTTATGCGGATAGACAAAAAAAACAAGAAGAATTAGTAATATTGCCCATCAAAACAATATATAACAAGTAGTAGCTGAGAGCAAAAAGAATGTTGTATGTGTAAAGATGATAGGGAAAACCACCCAGTTCACCCAATTAGCCTATATGTACCGCTGCCATAACTGCAAAATTAATAGCAAGGAAGAGGTAAAAGAATGAATAAATTAATCCAATAAAGTAGTCATAACCTGGCCAAACATGTGCTCTGTCCAAGAACCTTACACGCGTTTCGACGTGCAGTGTTTTTCCAGGGAACAGGTGCAAAGCAAAATGTCCAGAGGCAGATGATGAACACTTACAAATGTACAGAACACAAGTACAGAGAAGGTCAGGCAGGAGCCACAGCAGGGGTCTGGGCATCAGCAGCTGGAAGCAGCAGGTGAGCAGAAAGTAGCAGAACCTCAGGTGAACAGTAATGGAAATGTCACACTGGAATTGCAGGAGTAGAAGGAGGAAATGGAGATTCCACTTGCAGCAGAAAAACAGGCAGTATACTCAAGCAGAGGACTGGACGCTGGACTGCGGGGTTTTTAAAGGCAAGAGGACACAGAACACATGAAGCAGAATGAAGCAGGGGACACCATTTTGGAAAAGGGTAAAAAATCCCAAAAAGGATAAAAAGAATAACCAGATTCCTGACACAAAGGGGAAACATACACCAATAAAAGTTACATATTCTGAAAGGGCTGTCCAATTGCTATTTCAGGATACTATTCTAGTATGGTACACACCTAGGGCTTATTTTTAGAGTATATTATAGCTGTACTCCAAAAAGGCTGAAGCAGGGGACACCATTTTGGAAAAGGGTAAAAAATCCCAAAAAGGATAAAAAGAATAACCAGATTCCTGACACAAAGGGGAAACATACACCAATAAAAGTTACATATTCTGAAAGGGCTGTCCAATTGCTATTTCAGGATACTATTCTAGTATGGTACACACCTAGGGCTTATTTTTAGAGTATATTATAGCTGTACTCCAAAAAGGCTGAAAAATCCTGCTTGAACTTATTTTCGCGTAGGTCTTATTTTTGGGTTAAACATGGTAGTCATACTGCTCTTACAGTAAAAAAAATATCCACATCTGTTTATATAATGAATAATTACTAAGCATTAAGATTAATTAAGTTATGCTATAGGACTCATAGTGTATGAATATTGTATCACATGTTGGTCAGGTCCCAAGGCAGTGTTCTTCTTGGAACATATGGCCAGTACTTTCATGTAATTATTCTGTACTTTCCTTCATTTAGTAATCTACTCTCCAATCCTTTCAATTGTAATTGTCATCTGGCATGGCTTGGAAAGTGGCTTAGGAAGAAGAGAGTTGTGAGTGGAAATCCTCGTTGTCAAAAACCATATTTCTTAAAGGAAATTCCTATTCAGGATGTGGCCATCCAGGATTTTACTTGTGACGGTAAGCTCTAAATATATGCAGATCTGGAATATGGCAATGTTGTTTAACATATCCAATACAATAATCACACAAAAAGGCCTGTATTTTCAGAGGAATGCTTTTAACCACACAGTAGCACTGAAAATTGAAATTGTGACCTGCAGAGGAGATGTCTTCTCAGTATCTTGGCACAACCATTATGTCTAGTCAGGTCTTTTCATTTTGGAACTGCAGTTTGTTTCTGTTTGGTGGCTGCTGAGAACCATTTCCAAGAACGTGCGGTATCAGCAGGGTGTATTTATGTTTTATAAGAACTGAACACATTGGTCACACTACGTTACATGCATGTGGTTTGTCCTCAGTGACTGACAGTGTACTAGAAATAGAGCTGTGTTAAGTCTGTTTTTAATAGTAGGGAGAAGAATTTGTCACCAAATCCTTATTCCTGTTTTGCTAAATACAAATAGTGTAATTTTGCATTTTATGAATTGTCCTGCAATATATAGCTCTTGTATATATTCTGATATTCCAAATATTAAAAATGTACTTAGATATTTGTATTAAAAATAATTAAAACAAATAAAGTACATTTAAATATTGCAAATTTTACTAAATATTTACCAACACCCGGTCACAATATTAGTGCCCTATAGGATGCTGCAGACCCCATGATAAGGGTGGCATAAGTGCAAAATATTGCTACAACAACCACTCACACAGCTACCATTCATAGAGGGGATGGTTGCTCAGTAGTATAAATGCATATGATAAGGATTGTATAGGGTTCCAGGACAGGGGTTCTTCTTAGAAGTTTTCTTGATACTATTTTCAACATTGGTTGTGTTTTTGTCAGTAAAAAGGGAGCAAAACAAATTGCTACCATGTGTTCAGAGTTTGTAACTTACAAATGGAAGCGAAACAGGTTGTAGAAATGGGAAACCCATGGAACAATACTAATGAATGTAAGGCACAACTGAGGTGACCTAAAAACTATGAAAATTGGCTAAAAAAATCCATTGGATCATTTTACAGAAATCACAATTTTCTCAGTATAAGGGAATCATATGAGATATAGCTAAAGAATCTTTCACTCAATAATATTTGCAATGTTTCTTCACAGCTAGAACATTTATAGTGTGTGACGGAAGCTTATAGGCCCTTGAATTTGGATTTTACTGCTACCTTTCACTAATGTCATACACTGACTATAGAAGTAGAAATCCCTGACTTTGTTTGATAATTTTGCTAATTACAATAATGTAATAATTACTTGTAGACTAGTACTACCTAAGGAACACATATACAGTTAGATCCAGAAATATTTGGACAGTGACACAATTTTCGCGAGTTGGGCTCTGCATGCCACCACATTGGATTTGAAATGAAACCTCTACAACAGAATTCAAGTGCAGATTGTAACGTTTAATTTGAAGGTTTGAACAAAAATATCTGATAGAAATTGTAGGAATTGTACACATTTCTTTACAAACACTCCACATTTTAGGAGGTCAAAAGTAATTGGACAAATAAACCAAACCCAAACAAAATATTTTTATTTTCAATATTTTGTTGCGAATCCTTTGGAGGCAATCACTGCCTTAAGTCTGGAACCCATGGTCATCACCAAACGCTGGGTTTCCTCCTTCTTAATGCTTTGCCAGGCCTTTACAGCCGCAGCCTTCAGGTCTTGCTTGTTTGTGGGTCTTTCCGTCTTAAGTCTGGATTTGAGCAAGTGAAATGCATGCTCACTTGGGTTAAGATCTGGTGATTGACTTGGCCATTGCAGAATGTTCCACTTTTTTGCACTCATGAACTCCTGGGTAGCTTTGGCTGTATGCTTGGGGTCATTGTCCATCTGTACTATGAAGCGCCGTCCGATCAACTTTGCGGCATTTGGCTGAATCTGGGCTGAAAGTATATCCCGGTACACTTCAGAATTCATCCGGCTACTCTTGTCTGCTGTTATGTCATCAATAAACACAAATGACCCAGTGCCATTGAAAGCCATGCATGCCCATGCCATCATGTTGCCTCCACCATGTTTTACAGAGGATGTGGTGTGCCTTGGATCATGTGCCATTCCCTTTCTTCTCCAAACTTTTTTCTTCCCATCATTCTGGTACAGGTTGATCTTTGTCTCATCTGTCCATAGAATACTTTTCCAGAACTGAGCTGGCTTCATGAGGTGTTTTTCAGCAAATTTAACTCTGGCCTGTCTATTTTTGGAATTGATGAATGGTTTGCATCTAGATGTGAACCCTTTGTATTTACTTTCATGGAGTCTTCTCTTTACTGTTGACTTAGAGACAGATACACCTACTTCACTGAGAGTGTTCTGGACTTCAGTTGATGCTGTGAACGGGTTCTTCTTCACCAAAGAAAGTATGCGGCGATCATCCACCACTGTTGTCATCCGTGGACGCCTAGGCCTTTTTGAGTTCCCAAGCTCACCAGTCAATTCCTTTTTTCTCAGAATGTACCCGACTGTTGATTTTGCTACTCCAAGCATGTCTGCTATCTCTCTGCTGGATTTTTTCTTTTTTTTCAGCCTCAGGATGTTCTGCTTCACCTCAATTGAGAGTTCCTTAGACCGCATGTTGTCTGGTCACAGCAACAGTTTCCAAATGCAAAACCACACACCTGTAATCAACCCCAGACCTTTTAACTACTTCATTGATTACAGGTTAACGAGGGAGACGCCTTCAGAGTTAATTGCAGCCCTTAGAGTCCCTTGTCCAATTACTTTTGATCCCTTGAAAAAGAGGAGGCTATGCATTACAGAGCTATGATTCCTAAACCCTTTCTCCGATTTGGATGTGAAAACTCTCATATTGCAGCTGGGAGTGTGCACTTTCAGCCCATATTATATATATATAATTGTATTTCTGAACATGTTTTTGTAAACAGCTAAAATAACAAAACTTGTGTCACTGTCCAAATATTTCTGGCCCTGACTATATACAGATGATTCCTATTAAAATAACTTATAATGCTTGGAAATTATTAACTTGCCGGGAATATAAATGTATCTAAGGCTAGCTTCACACATCCGGCTTTTTGCCAATTTGCCAGATTCGGCGGACTCCAGTACAGTATGATACAGTACAATGGCAGTGCGGCAACGTCCGGGTCACATGCTCTGGTCACATGACTGCATGTGACCGGAGCTTGTCGCGCTGCCATTGTACTGTATACACTGTACTGGGGTGCGCCGAATCCGGCAAACCGGTAAAATGTCGGATGTGTGAAGCTAGCCTAATACAGCTGAAATAAAGAATAAAATACATACTGTACTGCTTACACCTTATATTTGTTAAAACAGTTATTGCCATCCTCATAAACTGGCATAGTAAACACAAGTGACTCACAACAAAGGGCACAAATTTTAGAAAACCTCACAGAAGAAAGGCAGCCTGACTTATCAACACCAGGTCACAATACCAATTCACTACAGGATGCAGAAGACCTACATGATAAATTGGTGGTTCCATTATTGGTAAATTTGTGAGTGGTAGCTTTATCCGTATTTTACAACTCTGGTGCCCCGGCATTTATCATGGGGACTTGCTGAATCCAATATTGCATTGGTAGTGTAAGCTGGGGGTGGTAAGTAAGGCTGCCCTTTTTCATGTTGCATGTAACACAAGCAGTTTACTGATTACTAAAATGCTTAGCCTCTTGAGATATTTACACTTTTATTTTACAGCTTATTGCCTTGGAGACCGAGCATTGCTGCTAGGACAGCAGAATATCGGCAGTGCTTATATGCTCTTGTTACACTGCTTCAAAGCTGATCAGGATCACTGACGTGCACTGCTACCTCTTAGTCCCTGGCCAGTTTCAGGGCAGTGCTTACAAGATAGTCAGCAGCGGTGGTCAGTCTCCAAGGCATTCAGCTTTAAAAAACAAAACATAAAAAAAAAGCTGCTAATATCTCAAGAATGGCTGAAAATTGTAATAAGCTGTACATTGTAAAAGTGCACTGTCTGACAATATCCAATGTAAGGTTGCAACTCCCTTTGATAATAATTGAGGTAGTCACAAGAAGCATTTCTATTTAAATCCATGGCTGGTTGACTTACTCCACAGATACCGCTTCATAGGAATTAACTTAAAAAATAATTTTCCTGCAAAAAGGTATAAACTTAAAAATAACAATCCATACAGCTGCAGGATCTGCCCGCTCAGGTACAGCGTTCTGCTCTTCTGGCAATCAGAGCACCACTTTAGAGTTCTCGTACCTCCATACACAGGACACCGAATAGGACTTCATTTTACCTACTGACCACAACCTATGGTGGAGATACAGTGAACATCCATCCCACCCATCTCTTTAGCTGTTCACAAAAAACTTGGCCCTGTAAAATCCTGTTTAACCCTCTAAGTACCTATCATACTGGAGCATACATACGGGTTCACATCACTGAGGTTAACAATCTCAGTGATTCATATTCCCCTTTAGTATTTTATCAATGACCACCTAACACCATCTATGAAGATGGGAGTACATTTTTAATTCTACATCATACAGATATAAATTTATTGGGTGCTCTCATAAATGGTAACATACTCATGGAATCAGAACTCCGTTATCTTATGAAGGCTAAAAATTTAGAAAGTTACTAACCATTCATACTCATTACATTAGATGTTTCTTACTGTGTATCAAGGTGATTTGACATTCATGACACTTTTGGGGGGCATTTGTATTACTTTGTATTTATTTAGACGTTAATAGATTTCATATTTTATCATCATCGATTATTAACTTTACGTATCACAAGTTATTATGTGATAACACTATAAAGCTATTACTTTCATAAGCGCTTTCTTTAACTGGTGGCAAATGAATGTAAAACATATTATCTCATTTCTTACTAGGTAATGAGGAAAGCAGCTGTCTTCTTACACTTCGCTGCCCAGAACAGTGCACTTGCGTGGACTCTGTAGTTCGTTGCGGAAACAAAGGATTGAGAGCCCTCCCTAAAAACATCCCCAAAGATGTGACTGAGCTGTAAGTATGGCACCAGCATTAGACAGTAACACATTTGTATGAAGACATACAATCATGTAAGAATAACTCCAAAAGTATAAATGATTTCAAGACGCATAACAATTTTATCATAATTCCTTCTGCATTCATTAATAAATGTGGATAGAGCTTGAGCAAAAGTGATCGACGTTATTAACAGGAGTTAAAAAAAGAATATACCTTATTAGTGAAAATATATCTGATAGATAGGTTTGGTTATTGTTCAACATATAAATTTCATAGTATAAATAAAAATGGCCCACTTTTCATTAGCTTGCTGTAGTCTTTGGTTGAGATGGATATTTGGAGACTTGGTCATCAATACATTTCAGCATCATTAAGAGCCTAACTTAATTGCCAGAATAATTTCAGGCATTGTCTAGAGTAGATAGGGAATAGGCAAGAAGTAAACATGTAAACGAAAACCTTTTAGGCTACATGCGCGCGCTGCTTTTTTTGCTGCTTTTTTTGCTGCTTTTTTGGCTGCAGTTTTGTCAGCAGAACTTTCTGACATCTGACTTCCCAGCAAAGTCTATGAGAAGTCAGATTTGTCATGCGCACATTGCAGTTTATTTGTCAGCGTTTTTTTTGTCAAAAGTTTGTGACAAAAAAAATGCAGCATGTTCATTCTTCCTGCGTTTTTGTCAACATTTGTCACCCATTGAAATCAATGAGGGCATCAAAAACGCAGGAAAAATGCATGCTAATCAAAAGTGGTGCATTTTACCTGCCTTTTACCTGCGTTTTTGGTACCAAAAACGCAGGTGATTTGTCAGGAAGTGAGGTCAGGCAAGTGGTCCCGTCCCGTCCCGTCCTCCATGTGTTCCCCGAAGTACCGCTGTCCCCAGGGGAGATGATGTGGAGGACGGGACTATCAGCAGCGGCGGAAGCGAGAGGGAAAAATCAATGTTTTCAGCTGCCAATGTCCATCCCCCTCTCGCTGCTGCTGCCGCCGCTGATAGTCCCGTCCTCCACGTGTTCCCCGAAGTACCACTGTCCCCAGCGTGCACGCACATGGGAGATGATGTGGAGGATGGGACTATCCGCGGCGGCAGCGGCAGCGAGAGGGGGATGGACATTGGCAGCTGAAAACATTGATTTTTCCCTCTCGCTGCCGCCGCCGCTGATAGTCCCGTCCTCCACGTGTTCCCCGAAGTACCACTGTCCCCAGCGTGCACGCACAGGGGAGATGATGTGGAGGACGGGACTATCAGCGGCGGCAGTGAGAGGGAAAAATCAATGTTTTTAGCTGCCAATGTCCATCCCCCTCTTGCTGCCGCCGCTGATAGTCCCGTCCTCCCCGTGTTCCCCGAAGTACCGCTGTCCCCGCACAGGGGAGATGATGGACCCCTCTCACCGCCACCGCCACCGCTGAAAGTCCTCCACGCTCCTGTCAGCTCCATGCAGTAGCGCGATCAGCTGAGCTGTCACTGAGGTTACTCGCGGCCACCGCTGGATCCATCGGTGGCCGCGGGTAACCTCGATGACAGCTCAGCTGATCGCGCGGCTGTCTTCATTTGCTGCATGGAGGTGACAGGAGCGGCGGTGTCTGCTGCAGCTCCGGTCACCTCCATGCATTAGAGCTGGATGCGGCGCTGGACCATCCTGGATTACGCCGGACATGGAGGGCTTTGTCGGGGTTAATAAATTGGTAATGAGGGAATGTGTTTGTGTTTTTTATTTCTAATAAAGGATTTTTCGGGTGTGTGTGTTTATTTACTGTAATTTACAGATTAATCATGGAAGGTATCTCGGGGAGACGCCTGACATGATTAATCTAGGACTTATTGGCAGCTATGGGCTGCCAATAACTCCTTATTACCCCGATTTGCCAACGCACCAGGGTAAATCGGGAAGAGCCGGGTACAGTACCAGAACTGTCGCATATAATGTATGCGGCAATTCTGGGCGGCTGCTGACTGATATTGTTAGGCTGGGGGGCTCCCCATAATGTGGAGCTCCCCATCCTGAGAATACCAGCCTTCAGCCGTATGGCTTTATCTGGCTGGCATTAAAATTGGGGGGGACCGCACGCCAGTTTTTTTTAATTATTTATTTATTTCTAATTTTTTTTTTTCAATTCAACAAGCTTTATGGGCTAGTTTGAACTGAAAAATACATGAAACAATTGTTGACAAAACTGCAGCCAAAAACGCACCAAAAAAGCAGCAAAAACGCACCAAAAAAGCACCTACATTTTTTGTGACATTTCCAGGCTCTCTCTGACAAGGTGCAGTTTTGGCTGCAGTTTTGGCTGCAGTTTGTGAACACGAAAAAGAAGCAGCGTGCGCATGTAGCCTTAGGCTACATGCGCACGCTGCTTCTTTTTCGTGTTCACAAACTGCAGCCAAAACTGCAGCCAAAACTGCAGCCAAAACTGCACCTTGTCAGAGAGAGCCTGGAAATGTCACAAAAAATGTAGGTGCTTTTTTGGTGCATTTTTGCTGCTTTTTTGGTGCGTTTTTGGCTGCAGTTTTGTCAACAATTGTTTCATGTATTTTTCAGTTCAAACAAGCCCATAAAGCTTGTTGAATTGGAAAAAAAAAAATTAGAAATAAATAAATAATTAAAAAAAACGGCGTGCGGTCCCCCCCCCAATTTTAATGCCAGCCAGATAAAGCCATACGGCTGCAGGCTGGTATTCTCAGGATGGGGAGCCCCACGTTATGGGGAGCCCCCCAGCCTAACAATATCAGCCAACAGCCGCCCAGAATTGCCGCATACATTAGATGCGACAGTTCTGGGACTGTACCCGGCTCTTCCCGATTTGCCCTGGTGCGTTGGCAAATCGGGGTAATAAGGAGTTATTGGCAGCCCATAGCTGCCAATAAGTCCTAGATTAATCATGTCAGGCGTCTATGAGACACCTTCCATGATTAATCTGTAAATTACAGTAAATAAACACACACACCCGAAAAATCCTTTATTAGAAATAAAAAACACAAACACATTCCCTCATTACCAATTTATTAACCCCGACAAAGCCCTCCATGTCCGGCGTAATCCAGCATACTCCAGCAGTGCTGCATGCAGGTGACCGGAGAAGCAGCAGACACCGCCGCTCCGGTCACCTCCATGCAGCTAATGAAGACAGCCGCGCGATCAGCTGCTGTCACTGAGGTTACCCGCGGCCACCGCTGAATCCAGCGGTGGCCGCGAGTAACCTCTGACAGCTCAGCTGATCGCACTACAGCGTGGAGCCGACGGCAGGAGCCTGGAGCCGGCGGCAGGAGCGTGGAGCCGGCCGGCGGCAGGAGCGTGGAGCCGGCCGGCGGCAGGAGCGTGGAGCCGGCCGGCGGCAGGAGCGTGGAGCCGGCCGGCGGCAGGAGCGTGGAGCCGGCCGGCGGCAGGAGCGTGGAGCCGACGGCAGGAGCCTGGAGCCGGCGGCAGGAGCCTGGAGCCGGCCGGCGGCAGGAGCGTGGAGCCGGCCGGCGGCAGGAGCGTGGAGCCGGCCGGCGGCAGGAGCGTGGAGCCGGCCGGCGGCAGGAGCGTGGAGCCGGCCGGCGGCAGGAGCGTGGAGCCGGCCGGCGGCAGGAGCGTGGAGCCGACGGCAGGAGCCTGGAGCCGGCGGCAGGAGCCTGGAGCCGGCCGGCGGCAGGAGCGTGGAGCCGGCCGGCGGCAGGAGCGTGGAGCCGGCCGGCGGCAGAAGCGTGGAGCCGGCCGGCGGCAGGAGCGTGGAGCCGACGGCAGGAGCCTGGAGCCGGCGGCAGGAGCGTGGAGCCGGCCGGCGGCAGGAGCGTGGAGCCGACGGCAGGAGCCTGGAGCCGGCGGCAGGAGCCTGGAGCCGGCCGGCGGCAGGAGCGTGGAGCCGGCCGGCGGCAGGAGCGTGGAGCCGGCCGGCGGCAGGAGCGTGGAGCCGGCCGGCGGCAGGAGCGTGGAGCCCGGGACTTTCAGCGGCGGCGGCGGTGGCGGTGAGAGGGGTCCATCATCTCCCCTGTGCGGGGACCGCGGTACTTCGGGGAACACGGGGAGGACGGGACTATCAGCGGCGGCGGCAGCGAGAGGTGGATGGACGTTGGCAGCTGAAAACATTGATTTTTCCCTCTTGCTGCCGCCGCTGCTGATAGTCCCGTCCTCCACATCATCTCCCCTGTGCGTGCACGCTGGGGACAGTGGTACTTCGGGGAACACGTGGAGGACGGGACTACCAGCGGCGGCGGCAGCAGCAAGAGGGAAAAATCAATGTTTTCAGCTGCCAATGTCCATCCCCCTCTCGCTGCCGCTGCTGATAGTCCCGTCCTCCACATCTTCTCCCCTGGGGACAGCGGTACTTCGGGGAACACGTGGAGGACGGGACGGGACCACTTGCCTGACCTCACTTCCTGACAAATCACCTGCGTTTTTGCTAGCAAAAACGCAGGTAAAAGGCAGGTAAAATGCACCACTTTTGATTAGCATGCATTTTTCCTGCGTTTTTGATGCCCTCATTGATTTCAATGGGTGACAAATGTTGACAAAAACGCAGGAAGAATGAACATGGTGCATTTTTTTTGTCACAAACTTTTGACAAAAAAAACGCTGACAAATAAACTGCAATGTGCGCATGACAAATCTGACTTCTCATAGACTTTGCTGGGAAGTCAGATGTCAGAAAGTTCTGCTGACAAAACTGCAGCCAAAAAAGCAGCAAAAAAGCAGGAAAAAAAGCAGCGTGCGCATGTAGCCTTAGGGTAAAATTATAATACTGCACTTCTATGCTGCGATATGATTACTTACTGGAGGTCTTTGAGATGGTGCCTGCTAAGCCGTCTGCAGCAGGGACTATGCTCAAACATTCCTTCATGGCTGCAGATAGATTTTGCATTCTGGAGAAAATCCACATTGTTCAATTATACAAGTTCTTCCAGATTTCCTACTCAAAACAACAGGCTGATTAATAGTGCTGTGCATAGCGCATGAGCAAGGTTTCTGCTACAGTTAGAAAAGTGATGGCCAATGGGAGGTATTCATCTCATTCATTGAGGAGAGCTGGTGCACATGTCAGGACTAGAAACCCTCTTTACCCGATGTGCTTGCTATATAATTTTCATAATGAAACACTGATAAATTTAACATTGTACAGAAAATAAACAGTTGTTTCACAGGTATGTTTTTTTAATATGTCTTAAAGTACAATTCCCTGTGCTGTAAATGGTTTAATAGGCACAAACCATCTGACAAACTCCCTTTAGAGTTACAGGTCCTATGCCCAAAGGCTGCATTAACTGCCAAATGGTGATGACAACATGTTCCCTCCAGTTTATTCATTTGATCAGTTTTCTTGTAAAATTCAATTATAAATTTGTGCTGGGGTGAAGCTATAAGGGCCACATAATGAATTGTGGGGAGGACGCTTTGAGGACCATATTATGAATGGTGGGAAGGATGCCTTTAGAGCCATATAATGAATTGTGCAGTGGGGAGGACACTATCACTGCCATAGAATAAATTGTGGGGAAGGCGCTAGGAGGGGCTTAGTATCCTACCCCACCATCCAATTAATTTTAAGTCCATATATAACTTTCTCCTCCTCCATTATATTTCATTATAAGGCCCTAAAGTCCCTCTTCCATCCTTCACTCTAATCCCATCTCTCCCACTCATCATTGTCCTCTCCCCAGTTTAATTTAAAAAAAAGTCTCTCTCCTGTTTGTATGTTCCCTCGCAACACTGCTTCTTGTCTTGGCAGATACTTTTCAAAAGACACAGGTGCATGCGGTGTGCTGACATTATGAAGTTGTGCGAGTTTGTGTCAGAGAGAATGTGTCAGGCAGGAAGCTGAGGGCAGTTTTCTCCACTCTACTGCCTATATTGTGCAGCGGAGCTGCGGGATCACTTCTGCTGGGTGAAACGCTTGTGCTTATCTCAATCTGGCTATGAACCCCCCGGAATCTAAGGCCCCGAACAACAAGGCAGATTGGCCACATTATTAACTGCCCTGCATGGGTCCACTTCACCTCTTGGCCCAGATGCATCGGCTGCAGCAGCGGTATGTCCGCCCCTGGTTCAGGATCCGCCACTCCAGAAGGGCGTCTGTAATTAAGCACTGTTAAGTCTATAGGATAGTTATTATATAGAATATACAGTAGTATATCTGTTATAATTTCTAATTGGAGAGTAATCATCCTTTTATTCTCCATGTTTAAAATGACTGTTAAAATGCTGCTACCAGGGAGCACAGGATTTACCTTATATTTAAAATGCCAGATTAAAAAAACCGATACATGGGACAATACACTCTACCTGATTGTACGGACATCCCTGAACAAATGGGAACATGGTAGGTACTGCAGTATTTTGTTCACCTTCTAATTTTGTGCTGTACCCAGACACCCCAGCAGAAGCAAGTGAAAATACAAAGGGTTAATTGCAACTTCTCCAGACCAGATATGGCCGTGAATCACTGTCACATGAATAGCACCCGATGGGCAGAAAAGTGGTGAATAGACAGTCATGCTGAAATGTAGGATTGTAAAGAGTGTAGGGAATTTATCAATTGGGTGAACTTTTCAAGACAGTTTTAAATTGCTTTTATTTGTTCCAGATTTATCAAAGTCCAAAAATAAAAGAGATCCGCAAGGCATGCATCGTTTCTGTCTAAAGACTGCTGAGGGTGAAGTGTTGCTTGCCTAGAGAATAAACATTTTGTCTGAAGTTGAATTGCTGCTGTTTTTTTCTCTTTTTGGACTTGTATGTAGTGATGAGTGGACCCGAACTGTAAAGATCGGTGTTCGTATCAAACACAGACTTTAAAAAAAAAAAAAAATCCCAGTGTTCGGAATTCGGGTGCTTTACGTATGCAAATCACTTGAGCGAGCATCGCTGTGATTGGGTACTCTTGGTGCTTGCTCGGCCAAGTGTGAGTCGCTTGCAGTGCTGCAATACATCACACTGGGGATAAAATCAGCGTTATCAGATGTATTGTGTACAAAAAAAAATCCCACATCGTTGCCATACCATATAATATGACCTTATAGTGACCAAATGATACCACATAAAAGGAACAAATACCGTTCACCATGACCAGACCAGACCACATATTACCACCATATAGGGACCAAATAATATAACATACAAGGGACAAATACCACCTCACTATAACCAGACCATATTACTACCAAATAGTGACCAATTCTACCATATATAAGTAAGAAATATTGCCACACTGTTACCAAACCACATATTACCACCACATAGTGACCGAATAATGCCACATATGTAGCGCCCCTGAACCACTCAGGGCACTCCCAGGTACTGCATCCTCACAAGGATGCATTGCCTACCCCCAGGGACCTGGAATACTAGTTCCAGTGACATCTGCACACACCAAAATCCCAGTTTCCACTCCACACTAGGGGTAATTGGCTAGTCAGACACCAAAGGGATCAGGGCGGAGCCAGTCCAGGGGACTAGACAGCCTGGTGGGAGGGGACAAGGAGGAGAGTCGAGTAGAGAGTCGAGAAGAGTGGAAGTGTAGAGAGATGTGCCTAGAGCTGGGTCATGTAACGGTGACCCAGGGCACAAAAGAGTGGTCACCAGGGTAGGTACACCCGAGTACCACTGGGACCAGAGCACCAATGAGGCACAGGGCCCTAGATCAGGCATCAGCTTCACGTGGCCTGGCAAATACCTGTACAGTGAGGGGACCTTCACGAACCTCACCGACCCACAGATCTGTGGGCATCAGCAGTAATGGGAGGATCAGAATTTGGGACACGGACCGGCCCTACAGGGTCCATACTGCCCACTGTACAGATGAGGAGACTGCCAAAAGGACAGTCGGGCCCCCAAACAAGCTCCAAGCTACGGGGACCCAACCACACTGAGAGTGTCAGGGACAGAGCAACCAAGTCATCAAACTGGCACTGGAACTACAGGAACCGGAACCAGCCGTCCAAGAGCCCTACTGTGAGTAAAGACTGTTAACTTACAATCCACAGTTTGGCCTCCCTTCTTCGGCGAATGTCTCCACCATACATCCTCCAGGGCTCAGCCCTACCTGTGGAGGGCGTACCACCACAGCTGCCATTACCACCAGCCCTAGGGATAACAAACTCAGCAGCGGCGGTTTCACCATCTTAACCGCAGCCCGCAGGTGGCGTCACACCAATGACTTTAATCTCCCCTGTAAATACTCCCTATTAAAAACTGTCCTCAGGGTTATGAAACCGGGCAATGGCCAGCATTCACCCGTGACACAGCATCCCTATAAATATACGGCCCGGGACGCACATTCAGTTGAAACCGGTAGGCCCCTTTTCTTCACAACTGTTTTTTGTTGGTTTGGGGAACCAGTGGTCATTTTAACAACCATTTCCCCCGAAACTGAGAGAACCGGCTGAATCCTACCTCTGGGCTTAACACTTTTGCATAGCGAACCACGTCCACCTTCTCACCCGCTTTTTAAAACTAGCGAGAGCAGCGTAAAATCACAAAAAGTCACATGTGGTTGTTCAAAGATGTAATGCAGCAAAATTTGTGACTTTCAATACCAGAAGTTAACACACAAGCCTTGATAAAGTGCCTAGTCCCTACAGTATCAGTAATCCCTATTGTAGGTACAAAGGCAATGGGTACATCAGCACCTTACATCAGAGCTTGGCTTATTTACAGGAAACACCAGGGATTTATATACCTTACCATAACTGGGCTATGTCCTGATGGAAACATGATCCAATTCTGAAATCCATTGCCTTTTTACCTATAATAACATTTCCAGATGCTGTCTACTATCTTGTGTGTCTGCAGTGCTTTTTAATCTACAGTTTTCTGTCCATCGCCTGGTAAAAAAAGAAAAAAACAGTTGCTTAAAATCTGGTGCCATTCTGTGCACACAGAAAAATTAAGATCACATGCTTTTTAACAGCAACAAAATAGATTTTCCAATTTCCTGTGGAGTCTTCACCTCACTGAATATATGAATATAAAGTTTACCTTCTTGCTTCTCCGTCCCATGGGATTCTTCACTAATGCTATCCAGAGGTTCTCTTGTTTGAAGCCATTCAGTTAGATCACTATCTTTCATTTTCTTGAATAAGCAAATAGGAATAATCTTGCAGGTTTAATTAGATTTTGGTTGACTCTACATTTTTATCCTCATGTTAGAAAATAATAATGGATAGAAGTATAAAAATGTGTTATGGATACTTTAAATAGGTAGCGAGATCAGGTTTACGAATGACCGTCAGATCGGTATGATGCCGAGCCGCTTCCTCAAATTCAATTAAATATAGTTTACAGGGGTGAAAACTAATTTAAAAAAATATTTTCTAGTTTTACTTTTTCAATTCTTTTTTTTAGCAGAAATGAAAATCCACTAGAACGACAGCCTTTTTTTTTGTAATACTACTATGACTAATGCCTATTATCTTTCATTTGTGCCCTAATTGTTCTGATGTGCAATCCTTAGGACAGCAAAAACATCTTTGAAAACAAATTATTTGCAAACTTCACAAATGTCTGTGAAAACTTAAAAAAAAGAAATAAAAAACAAAAAAATTATACAATAAAAACTAAAAATAGTATATATATGCAAAATTAATAAATAAATAAGTTAGTATATGCATATACTAAATTAATATAAATGACAAAATTAATAAAAACGACAAAAGAAAAACGTTTAAATGAGTCAATAGTAATTGAGCACCAGCTATAGTAAAATGCGTCTATTATGTTTTATATATATATATATATATATATATATATATATATACACTGCATATATATATATATGTGTATGTATGTATATATTATATATATATATATATATATATATATATATATATATATAATATATATATAGGAATAAAGGTTTATTTGTTAACACCACTAATAAGAAAGTCCTGGCATACATATATTGCCAAATACCCTTTTACATTTTGTAATATACCATTATAGAGTTCAGAGAGCCTTATTTTATTACAGAACTTCAAATACATTGATACTATCCCTTTAATCCCCTGTTAATCCCTTTACACTCCCATAGAGATGGATGATAAAGTTCTGGCTGCCTGGAAAATTTACTAAGAAGCAGAACTGAGGTTTAGCAGCTCCCATTGTGCTCAGTAAAAAAAATAACTTAATTAAGCTCCTAAACGTCAGTGTGAAAGAACTTTCCTTTATTTCTATGGATGTTCGATCCATATAATGATTTCTTCTTAGTAAATTATTAAGAACAGAAATTTAGATTGACAAAAATGTATATATGTAAATGTACATATAGCGGGTGAAATAAGTATTAAACACGTCACCGATTTTCTAAGTAAATATATTTCTAAAGATGTTATTGACATGAATTTAAAAAAAGGGCTGGATGATTTTCTCAGTCAACATAACATTGTGGAAGTATAGATAACACTGGGGAACAATTTGAAAAAAAAATTCTGTTAAGTTAGGTTTTTGAGCTGATTTATACTAAAATTGGCATGCTGATTCCAAAAATGTAGTCAGTTTTTTTCTATCACGTCAAGTTTTTCCTCCTCAACTTACCTGCCATAGAAGCACAATTGCACTGATTTCTGTAATAAGACTTGTTATCTGAGTACAATTCGAGCTACGTGGCAACTTGTAAGAGTAGTCACAACTAAAAAACATATTTGTCATGCCTATTTCTTATATATTTCATTTTTTTGTTCATATTTGTACTATTTAAAAAAAAAAACAACACTTTTTAGGTACAGTAGTTTACATATTTTTGAGAAGACAAAAATCCTATAGTTCAAAAACTTGACGTGATAGAGAAAAACTGAGATCATTTCTGGATTCAGCATTCAAAAATTAATTAAGAACAGTTGTCCTACCTAACTCCTAAAAAATTGCGTTCCCCAGTGTAATCTGTGGTTGAAGTTGAACTTGATGCATTAAGGTCTTTTCTTAACCTCTGTAAGTATGAATTTCTAACCAGATGCCGGTAACAACCCATCCAATGCAACCAGGCAAAGAAACCAAACCATATAGGTCCATAAATTAAGTTGTACGCAATATCGAGAAATAACCCAGGGAATAAGTATTGATATTGCACACGCTCTCTGCAATTTTTTTAGCCATCTTAAATGCCACCAATATGCATTAAAACACCCATCATTAAGGGGACCTATTCCTTACTCTTTTTTAAAAATGATGGTAAGAAATAACTGAAGAGTGTCCCTTGCAGACAAAAATCTCATGAGTGACAGCTGACACCCACGGACATCGGTCCCAAAAGGTTTTGGACATAATTGGAGCTAAATTATCCCTTAAATACCACTGTCAATCACGACAGCAGCATCTAAATGGTTAAAAGACCCCCTTTGACAGGATCGGTCCTCCTCAATTGCAATTGAGGGTGTCAATAGTTTCCATGATACCCTGAGGTCATCTGATGACCTTAGGATACAATGACCTGTTAGATACTGCTGTGAGCAGGGGCTAATAGGCTCTGTCAGTGAGTGACTGAAAGATCTGCTGCACTGCTGTATACAAGTACAGCAGTGCATGAGACCACTGATCAACCTAAAAAAATATTCATGTCCCACAGTGGCACTAAGTGAAAATTAAAAAAGGTGTTAAACAAAATATGAAAAAAAAAACGTTTAAAAAAAACCCTCAAAAAAAGCACACAAAAAACATGAAAACCCCTTTTTCCCCACTAAAATCACTCAGCCTGCATTCAAACAAAAGTAAACAAAAAAAGTACAAATAATTGGTATTGGCACATACGAAATGACCCAATCTATAAAACTCTCACATTATTTATTCGGTATGGCAAACAACGTAAAAAAAATAGTAAAATTCTAAAAAGGACGCTATTTTATCATGACACACAAAAATGGAACAAAAAGTGATAAAAAAGTCATATGTAAAAAATGGAGTGCTTGTAAATGCCAAATGGTCTCACAAAAAAACAAGTCTTAATATGGCTTATTCAGAAAAAAAATAAAGAAAGAATATAGTGATGCAAAAACCAATACATTTTTGTAAAATATTGTTTTTAGTGTGTAACAATAGCAAAGCATAAAAAAGTAGGTAAATCTGGTATCACTATAATTGTAGTGACCCGAAGGATAAAGCCATCTTATCATTTTTACCGCACAGTGAACCAGCCCAAAAAAATATGAAAACAATTAGTGATTTGCTGGTTTTAGTTCATTCTGCATCTTACAAATCCGCATAAAAAGCGATCAAAAATTTTATACAGTATACCCCGAAATAGTACCAAACAAATCTCTGACTCGTTTCGCAAAAAATAGGCTCTGCTCATCAAAAATAAAGAAGTAACTGCTCCCAGAACGACAAAAAAAATATTCATTATGAAAAAAAAAAAAATAGTATATAAATTTGGTGTCTCTTTATTCACACCAACCTAAAATGTAAAGTGGTCTTATTGCTTATCGCGCAAAAATTAAAAAAAAATATTCTTTTACTGCTATTTAAAATCGGAATATAGTTCGGTTGATATTTAAGTAGATTATGAGACAGCTCCCAAATTTATTTGCAGTTGAATGTGGAACAACAGGCCGGTTCCTGGATCCAGTGAAGCAATAGATGAGGACTTCCAGCATACACAAATCCATAAAATATACCTTTTATTTAAAGATTAAAACATGGCATAAAATCACCTTCATGACATAGAACAGACATATCTACGCGTTTTAGGCAAGACTAAAGGCCTAGTGCCCAAATTGCATAGATATGTCTGGTCTATGCCATGAATTGCTTCCTTGTTACTAGATAATTGTAGAATCTAGTTCACCATTAACATCAATCTATTTCTTCTTGGAGCTCAGGCATCGGCTCGGCCATAGGTCAGTGAATAAGATTTATATGAAGTCCGGCTTGACGAACAGATTCTTTTTTCAAATATATGTTACAATCAGGACATTGCATGAAAAAATAGAGCATATGTAGCACTCGCATCATACTACTGAGTATTTACGGGTATTCATGTCTTACATATTTAAAAGGAACCTGTTAGATGCAATATGCACCCAGAGCCACGAGCAGTTCTGGGTGTATATTGCTAATCCCTGCCTAATGGTCCCTGTATACACTAGCATAGATAATGAGAACTTTAGAAAAAGTATTTCTAAAGATCTTTTATCGTATGCCAATGAGCACGGGGACCAGTCCCCTGGGCGTTAGTTCCCCTGGCTAGTCGGCTCCATTAGCATATTAGTACGCCCCTGTGGGCATGCTAACATGCTGTTGAATACTCAGCGTCAGAGGATGATCTCACCTCCCTGTTGCCATCACGTCCGACACTGCATTTCGGCTCAGTGCTCGTGACCCTGGAGTTTCGGTCATGCACAATTCTTCAGTTTGAAGCCAGGACTCGTACACCCGGCTTCATAGCGCGCATGACCGGAACTCCGGGGTTATGCGCACTAAGCCAAAATCCTGTATCGGGCGACAATGGCGGTGCAGAGGTGAGTGAGATCATCCTCTGGTGCTGCGCATTCATTAGCATGTTAGCACATGCACAGGGGCGTACTAACATGCTAATGGAGCCGACTAGCCAGTGGAACTAACGCCCAGAGGACTAGTGCCCTCGCTCATTAGCATACGATAAAAGATCTTTAGAAATACTTTATCTAAAGATCCCTTTATCTATGTTAGTGTATACAGGGACGGTTAGGCAGGAATTAGCAATATACACCCAGAACATCACTCAAGGTTCTGGTGCATATTGCACCTGACTGGTTACCTTTATTGCATATCTATAGCTTGTGCCATGAACATCTGACAAATGCAAAGTCCTCACCTCTGATGGCCAAAATGTCTAGATTCATTTTAGCAGTTTTCCTCTTTGAAATCAATGTAGATTGAGCTGTGCTTTCACATGGCCAGGTATATACACTATTTTCTACTAATAATGCACTGGAATAAATTGTGCTAATCTGCTTATTAAGGCTATTGTTAATAAACACAAATGGTCAGAATTAGTCCTAGGGCCAAGCTATTATTTTCCAATCATTTACCATAGTTATTATTTTAGTGTATAAGATCATTCTATGTTTTGCGTTCCCTGTTTGTAAAAAAAAAAAAATCCCGATATAATTTAAACAAAGGTAAAGGAAAATTAGTTCAGTGTTTTGATTCCTAAAACAGGAAAATGACATGCCAGGTGATAATCCTTTTGCTGATAAAAGTTATTAAAGGGTTGCTCCTATTTTCAGAAATGGATATTGTCAGGTAGTGCTTGTAAATGCAAGCAATTTTGCAATTTAGTGCTTATTAAAATGTTAGTCTGTTCTTGAAATATTCATCATTTTGTTTTTGTTTACAGCTCGTTGTCTTGGAGACCGACCACCACTGCTAGCCTGCAGAACATGCACAATGCTTGCCAGCTCTTTTGTATTGAGTGAGTTGGCAGTGTTGTGAAGGTGGCAGGGGCGCTAGGCCCAACGGGCTGTAAATCAAACGAATGTTACTATCACAACCATGGCTGCACGTTAGTCATGTGTGGCCATAATACTATGTGAAGGTGATCATACATATATGAGGATTTTCTGTGCAGTATAATGTAAAACTGAAATCTACTCATACATACTGTATGCAATGTCTAGAATTGCAGCATCATCATTAAAGGGAACCTGTCACCAGTTTTTTGCCCTATAAGCTGCGGCCATCACCAGTGGGCTCTTATATACAGCATTCTAACATGCTTCATATAAGAGCCCACACCACTGTGTAGAACGTAAAAATCACTTTATAATACTTACCTAAACGGTCGCTGCGGTGGAGTTGTGTCATATGGGCGTCTTCATTCTCTGGTGCCGATGCCTCCTCTTTCTGCCATCTTCGGCCTCCTTCTGAAGCCTGTGTGCATGACGCGTTCTACGTCATACACACTCGCCGGTCCCGTGCAGGTGCACATCAATAATTTGATCTGCCCTGCTCAGGGCAGATCAAAGTGCACCTGCGCAGGACCTCAATGCCTGCGAGTGTGGATGACTTAGGATATGTCATGCACCCCAGCTACAGAAGAAGGATGACAAAGATGGCCAAAAGAGGAGGCATCGGCACCGGAGGACGATGATGCCCATATGACCCAACTCCACTGCAGCGACCGTTTAGGTAAGTATTATAAAGTGTTTTTTTTATGTTCTACAGCGCGGCCTGGGCTCTTATACACAGCATATTAGAATGCTGTATATAAGAGCCCACTGGTGATGGCTGTAGCTTATAGGCCCCAAAACTTGTGACAGGTTCCCTTTAAATTTATATAGCTACACTTCATATTTGAGAATCTTTGAACATTTCTAATAGGGAAAACATACTTTAGTGAAAATCATATATTCTGCTTATTTCCATCTTGAAGGTCATTGATGTAAGAGAGGAAACCTGAACTCTCCATTTACTCCAGCTGACATGGAGCTGCCTGTAACCACAGTATATTGGTTCTCCTTTGACTTTGTGAATATGAGATGTCGAAAACATTCCTGTGCCAAAACAAAAATTACAGTCCCGGCACCATTTCAAAACCATTATCTTTTTGTTACTTGCATTGGCCAAACCCATGACCATTTCAGCTGTGAAGGACAGAGCGCCCGCTCCTTCTCCTATTGCTGGAACAGTAATTACTAGGTATCTGTTCTTTTCCTGCCCTAGGTTTAGGAAGCAGTGCCAGCTCTTCCACCCATTCTGCTAATATAGGAAATGATCTTTTTTCAGTCCTAACCATTACTTTCTCTTTCTTAACTGTTTTGCATCCATCCCATTTCTACTTTATGACTCCATCTTCTGTCATTTGTTTTAATTTAGATATTTGGAAGGAAACCACTTAACATCAGTGCCAAAAGAAATCTCTAGTTTCAAGCACATAACACTGATGTAAGTATCATGTCTCTACTTAGACCCCTTAACTTGTATTTAGTGAGAGAAATGCCAATATTTATACATATCACTTGAAAAGTATATACTGTATTTTTTGGACTATAAGAGGTACCAGATCCTAAGATGAACGTAAGTTTTACAAGAGGAAAATAGGAGAAAAAATATGAAACAAAAATGTGGTCCTGACACACTGTTATAAGGGGATCTTGTCCTGACACTGTTATGGGGGTAATGTCCCCCATTTTTGTACTAATGTCTCCCATCCTGCCTTTTCTTGCTATATACTGTATGTGGTCCATCCTAGAATATATGAGGCCCATCCTGGTATATATGTGACCCATCCTGGTATATATGGGCTGCATCCTGGTATATATTGCCCCCATCCTGGTATATGTTACCAATCCTGGGTCCATCCTGGTGTATATGTTCCCCATCCTGGTATATATATCCCCCCTGTTACGGGGGCTGTCTGATTATAAAAACCAAAGGGATATCAGACAGTCATGGTCCACCGTGCAAAGTCTCTGCTGCAGACTATGGCAGAGGATAAGGGGTATCTTGTACTACGAAAGCAGTACTGACACTGATACGTCTCAGTGACACTAGAGCCAATCACGGCGTGTACTGTTAAAGTCAGAGCGACTACCGTATTTAGCATTAACGTAAAAGGGATAGGTTAATGAGTGAGGAAGAGTATATAAGTGTACCGCTGTAAATAGTAGTAGCACAAGTGCAGAGTGCAATACCTCTGTTAAACTCACAGAGGCATATAGTTAGGAAATAAAGCAATTCCTCCCTTACTCGGAGGGTGTGTGGTATGGTCTCGGTTAATGATCACAGAGACAAAAGCAGTGAGTTTGAAATGGCACCTACCTAGGTCCGTTCCTCTAGTGGTGCCAGGAGACGGACAGCAGCGTAAGCACAAAGCTCCTACCTGCATTCGCTCCACTAGTGTGCGAGGACACGAACCACTAGATATGGCACCTGCCTAGGTCCGCTCCACTAGTGGTGCAAAAGAGACGGACAGCAGCACAAGCCGCACAAAGCTCCTACCTATTTTCGCTCCGCTAGTGTGCGAGGATACGAACAACTGCCAGGCGCAGTATAAGGAACATTACCCTAGCGGCAACATGCACCTACGAGTAGAATCACAAGGCCCCGCCGGACCATGTGCCTCAGGCACCTGCCTATGTCCGCTCCACTAAGATGTAAGGATACGGACCGCAGCCGAAGCTGTAAGGTACAAGAACGCTACCCTGCCGGTAGCGCTCACCTAACATAGACAGAGAGATGCCTAGAGGGACGTGCACAGAGCGTCTACTCTCATGCATGAACCAAGAGGACTGAGCGCCGGGCGGCATGCGTCAGGGTCTTATATAGACTCTGTGCCTCATCCAAGATGGAGGACAAAAGAGCCAATCCGCTGCCAGAACGACAGCAATGACGTCATGCTGGCTATCACCGAGCAAAGCGTCACAAGCACATGACCAGCGACCAATCGGCATAGAAGGTGTCAGAGACATGTGACCACGTGTCACAAGCACATGACCAGCGGCCAATCAGCTTAGGTGTCAGAGACATGTGACCTCGTGTCAGCGATGATGTCACCCGCACATGTGCAATGGCTCCAAGATAGGACTTAGTCTCCAGTGCTTGCACATGTGCAGTAGCAAGAAATCCGAACATAGTCTCCAGTGCTCGCACATGTGCAGTAGCAAGAAATCCGAACATAGTCTCCAGTGCCACAGCAACCGTAACACCCCCCATCCTGGTATTCATGATTCCTATCCTGGCTCCATCCTGGTATATATGTTCACCTCTGGTATAGATATGTTCCCCATCCTGGGTCCATCCTGGTATATATGTCCACCATCCAGGTATACATGTTCCTAACCCTGGTATATATGTCTCTAATCCTGGCATATATGTTCCCAATCTTTGAATATATAGTATGTCCACCATCTTGGTGTATATATTCCCCATTCTGGTATATATGCCTCCAGTTATGGCCCTTTTTTAACACATTAAAAAGTAAATGAATTCTACTCCCCTTCCCTTTGCTCCCTCTTCTGATGTTGGCAAATGATTTCGGCATGTAAGCGACAAGTGGAGCATGATGTTTCTGTCATGAGCCCCCAGTCACACGCCGACATTAGCTACCAGCTAATCCAAAATGAATATTCATTGCTCACCATGCCCATAATTCCGCCCATCTCTCGGCACCAAGGTCAGTGGTAGTAAAAACCTGCACAAACATTGATCTAGGCGCCAAGAGGTGCCGGGATTATGGGCGTGAGGAGAAGTGAATATTAATTTTCTTTAACAGTGGACACGTGATCGCCCCACTCCTGCTGCTGCGTCTTCCTGCAGCAGTGACCCTGCTCCTGCCTCCTGTGATCATGCACCATCGCTGCACTCTCCACCACAGCAAGCCAGGTACATTTTGGACTATGATGCATCCCCAAATTCCTTCCAAATTTGGGTGGATAAAACCTCATTTTAATCAATAGATCTCATAATAATAATAATTTCCCTAACTGGATGTATTAAAAAAATGTTCCTGTGCTGGGATAATCTTATATATGTGTCTCTGCTATGTAGTGTGTAATGGCCGTGTCTGATCGTACAGGGACATGGTTTGATCATACCACATCTCCTAGGCCCTGGAGGAAGCCAAAGAGTATACAGGCAATATAGCATTGGATTGCAGGGGCAGATATATAAGAAACAGAAACATTTTATATAACATTCAGTTGTTTAACTTGTTATTATTTCAAGATCTATTGATTAAAATGAACTTTAACTTCAAAATCCTCTCTGATGTAAAGAAAGGACGGAGTTGTAATTTTGTTTACTGCCATTGCCTAGGTTACTGTCAAGTTACAGACTATCTGTGGTGGTCGGCCTTCTACACAGATTCAGTGGGACTGCAGTGTGCTGCTGCAGAGGCAAAGCTACAGCTGCTTCTAGCATCAGAGAGAACACAGTCCTGGCTGAAGCGTAACCATGCCACTGGTCTGAACTACTGATCAATTCGGAGGGCACCACCCAACATCAGACAACCCTATTAAGGCTCGCTCTGATTACGTTTCTGATATATATTCAGTGTAGGTGGTAAATGCAAAATTGAGGATAGGATTACGTGCCCAGGGTCTAAGGGGCACTTTGCACACTATGACATCGCAAGCCGATGCTGCGATGCCGTGCGCGATAGTCCCTGCCCCCGTCACAGCTGCGATATCATGGTGATAGCTTCCGTAGCGAACATTATCGCTACGGCAGCTTCACACGCACTTACGTGCCCTTCTACGTCGCTCTGGCCGGCGACCACTTCCTTATTAAGGGGGCGGGTCGCGCAGCGTCATAGCGATGTCACACGGCAGGCGGCCAATAGAAGCGGAGGGGCGGAGATGAGCGGGACGTAAACATCCCGCCCACCTCCTTCCTTCCACATAGCCGGCGTGAGCCGCAGGACACAGGTAGGAGATGTTCCTTGCTCCTGCGGCTTCACTCACAGCGATGTGTGCTGCCACAGGAACGAGGAACAACATCGTAACATCGGTATTTCCCAATTCATGGAAATGCCGGACCCTACATCGATGATACAATAATGACGCTTTTGCGCTCGTTAATCGTATCACAAAGGATTTACACACTACGATATCAACTGCAACGCCGGATGTGCGTCACTTTCGATTTGACCCCACCGACATCGCAGCTGCGATATCGTAGTGTGCAAAGTGCCTCTTAATCTGAATTATTATGTAATAAAAATGTCAAAAAGTCGTATTTACATGAACAGTCTTGTTTATTACTGTAGTAATGATGTTTGCAGACTAATCCTAAATATATGTATATGTCATACTTATTTAGAGATTTAAGCAACAACAGCATCAGCGTCTTGTCTAACTACACCTTCAGCAACATGACCCACCTATCTACACTGTGAGTATGGAGCCTTTAACTCATTTGTATACTTTATTCATGTCCATTGTGTTTACCAAGCAACATGCACAGGTATTGAATGTGTGTGTGTGTGTGTATATATATATATACACATTTAGGGAATGTGTAAATACATTGCGATCAATGTGTTTGGGCCAGCATCAACCATTGTATTGCAGAAGGCGTACCTAGCCGTAGTTCTAATGGTGATAGCCAAGCCTGTAACACTAAGTCATGCTTCTCCTCTAATTGCCAAATGGGTGTTTTCATCTGTTGCACATCTGGCGGAAGCGTGCCAAGATAAAATATTGCATTTTACAGATTGGTATAGGGATACATGGAAAGCATTTCAATATGTTATTATGGCTCTTACTGCGTAAATGAAGTGACAAGCACGATATTAAACCACCTTGATAATTCTTTCAGGATTTTAAGCTACAACCGTCTGAGGTGCATTCCAGTTCATGCATTTAATGGCTTGAAGTCTCTGCGAGTGCTGTAAGTATCACAAGTTCTTGAGATGTTTCGTTAACAGCAGGCTCCTTAATGAACAGATGGCTTCCAGTTCACTTCAGGATTCAGCCTTTAGTTTATGCAGTTTGTACCGCGCTGTGCTGTATTTAGAACCAACCAGGTTCAGATTTTTATCGGGGCATACCCGTTACACGGTGTGCTCTGTGCTGCTGATTTACAGTCCTCGGCATTTGTGTGATCAATACGATTTTACATTCATGTTCTTACATGTTAATAAGAGACCATTTGTGCCTTAATCATGGATGAGGGTTGATAGCACAGACATTATGGCAGGCATCCTACTTTTGGTAGCGCTACAAAAAATTTGAGCTCCCAATTTTCTGGTATAGAGCCACTTCAATGATGGCACCAAATGCTGTGCACAGAGGGTCTATTGTACCATCTCTAATATTCTAATTTCCTAGATCCTCTGTTGTAGTAAATCATCAAATATTGATATGTGGGTTTATTTAAAGAGGACCATCCACCAGGATTTTCCTATATATAAACTAAACTAAAGCCAGTGCTATATTGGCACTATCATGCTGATTCTATATATACCTTTAGTTGTGAGGTCGGATGTATAGTTTCTGAAATATGGGCAAGTAGAGTTTGTGAAATGCACTGTTATTTGATTGCTAGCAGCTACAGAATATCTAATAGGTGGGTCGGGTTGTGTTAGTTATTACCGCCCCTGTCTGCTGCCTGGCTTTACTCCCCCTGTCTATGTTATTACAGAGGGAAGAAGGAGGGAGGAAGGCCAGGCAGCAGACAGGGGCGGTAATAACTAGGAAAACCCAACCCACCTATTAGATATTCTGTAGCTGCTATCAATCAAATAACAGTGCATTTCACAAACGTTACTTGCTTGTATTTCAGAAACTATACATCCGACCTCACAACTAAAGATATGTTTAGAATCAGCATGATAGTGCCAGTATAGCACTGGCTTTAGTTTATATATGGAAATCCTGGTGGGTAGTCCTCTTTAATGTCGTGTTTTCCATTGTAATCTATTGATTCCAGATATTCATCTCACGGTCTTTTCCATTTCATCTAAAATAAAACGATAAATAATTATTCTGATTACAGTAGCTGCATAGGCTTTCTTGCTTTTGGGTTTTAATTTCCATCAGTTCAATATGACACGAGGACTGAAGTCATATGGAAACACAAGCCCCTTGACCTGAACCCACATAGTAATTATTACATAATATTGCTGTCTCTCAGTATTGGGATCCCAAGACCCGGAAAGTTTTTGCTGGGGGAAAGCTGAACATGGATATTCTTTCACTTTGCATTTAAAATGCACCGGAATGAGTAGATTTATCCTGGTGTCACCGCACGTCATCTATACTGTTATTAAAAATCAATTCTCTAGAGGGAAGAGAAATGCCTCAGTGACAGCGTGCAATCTGTTGTTGTCATTTATTCATTATCTGAGCTCTCAAGGGACTTGGAAAATGAGAGTATCAGCAAAACTATTTCAGCTTTTTTTGTCATACAGTGAACATATGTGCAAATGTACTCTCCGATATCAGGATTCTGAACATTGTTATAGGCGGTAGTGCCATCATATGGATGATCAGCAAATAGTCAGAAGTGGAGATACTGCCATTATTATCATTATTACATACATTAAAGATCTAATCCCATAACTATGAATCTCAAGTCTTCAGAAAACAAAAATAGAGAAGAAACTACTGCGCGCTGTGAAATCAGTCGGTGTAACAAAATGGTATTCAGTAATATTGGTCTTAAGGCCCTGTGCGCACTAGAAAAAGGATTTTTCAAAAGAAATTTCTTGAGAGTCTGAAAGATTAGCGCACTTGCATTCAAAAAATGCACCAATACCGCACCGAAAAACGCATGCGTTTATACCACGTTTTTGTGTGTTTTTTATGTGTTTTTTCAGCAGATTGGTCCCTGCGTTTTTTTACCATTATCTATGGCAAAAAACGCAGGGACCTGCAGAAAAGAAGTGACATGCTCATTCTTTTTCTCCAGAAATTCTGCAGAAAGAATGTTCTTGAGAAAAAAACGCAGTGTGCGCACAGCTATTTTTTTTTTCATAGGTTTTGCTGGGGAATGTCTGCAGAAAGGTTACAACCATTTTCTCAAGAAATTTCTGCAGCAAAAACGCAAAACAAACCATGGGTAAAAACATAGTATGTGCACAGGGACTAAGTGTTATCAGTTTTTTCCACGTACAGCACTCAGGCTGAAGATATGGTCATCGTGGATTTAGCCTAAGATCACATGTCCAGTAATCATCTGTTTGAAACAAATCTGTTTCAAATAGAAGAAAAATGGATGGTTATTTAATGGATCCATTTTCTATAGACTTGAAGGAGTAATCCAATCTAAATCCATAAGTCTGAAGGCACTCTCCGTGACTGCTGACTTGTGAATCCTGACATTGTGCATTATGCGCTGCAAGGATTCTCCAGTGTCAGAGCCGGGAACGGCGGTCACATGGCCACGAGTATGAGATATGCAGACTTGTGAATCCTTACATTGTGTGCACTGTGTGCTGTGAGGATTCTCCAGTGTCAGAGCCGGAAAAACCGGTCACATGGCCATGAGTATGTGATATGCAGACTTGTGAATCTTAACATTTTGTGCACTGTGCGCTGTGAGAATTCTCCAATGTCAAAACTGGGAACGGCGGTCACATGACCCCTAGTATGAGATATACTGTACAGATATGTGAATCCTCACATTGTGTGTGCTGTGAGGAATCTCCGGGGTCAGAGCTGGGAATAGCAGTCACATGGCCATGAGTATGTAATATGCAGACTTGTGAATCTTCACATTGTGCACAATGCGCTGTGAGGATTCTCCGGGGCCAGACCCGGGAATGGAGATCATGGGGCCACAGTTATGCGATGTGCCAGAATTCGACTAGTTTGTCATAGTCTCACTCAATACAGTGGAATCTGCACAACTTTTTTGTCCTGTAATAATAACTGATGACTGATTGCTGCTGGATCCAATAAAGACAGATATAATAAAAAATTGGATTTGTTTCAAACTGATGAAAAACTGATACACTTTAAAATTTATCGGTAACCATGGACTTCAATCATTTTTACTTTTGCCAGAACAGAGCGTTACTTTTTTAACAGATTCTGAAATTATTTCAGAAATCATTGGGATTATTTTCTATTTTCCTCCAACAGCCCCACACGTGGCAGGATATCTCTTTGTTGCAGACAACTGTGTCATGTCTATTTCTCTCTTATTCCACTAGATATTCCAGTATTTTTTTCAATTATTTTGCTTTATATGTTATTTCTTAAAAATACTCATGGCTCTCTAGATAAACCTGTGCCTTGAGACAAAGTCAACTAAGTAAGGCTATGACCGCACTTTGCGTTTTCACCTGCGTTTCAGCAGCGTTTTGAGCAGCAGCGTTTTCTTGCCAAAAGGCATGCGTTTTGATTTTCCTGCAAAGTCTATGGAAAATGAAGATTTCCTGACCGCACTTTGCGTTTCAAAACACTGCTTTTAATTTGCATAATTTGTGGCAAAAAACATGCGTTCAAAGAAGCAGCATGTCAATTGTTTTTGCGATTTCTGCAGCGTTTTGCTAACATTGAAGTCAATGAGAAGTATCAAAAAGCAACAAACATCTAAATTCCAGCGTTTTGCATGCTTTTTAGGTGCAGAAACAGTGCGTTTTTCACTTCAAAAACGCATGCTTTTTAGACATTAAAATAATGGAATCATATGTCCGTTTACACACACACATAGTCCGACAATTAATTTAATGAAAATTATGATTTTATTGCTATTTTAGCAATAAATATTATGAAACCGCTATAATTTCATGAAATATTTTCTTTATTAAATCAACTATTATATATGTTTTGCTTTTTTTTTCTCTTTTTTCATTCTGTTTGACTATTTAATCTTTATTTAGCAGTGTCTTGATGTTCAAAACGCATCTGTCAAAACGCAAGGGAAAAAGCATGTAAAAAGCTCTGAAAACGCATCTAAAGCGCGGCAAATACGCATGCGTTTTTAGCGCTAAATTTCTAAAAAAGGCAACTTTGGCTAAATCAATTAAGGCCAAAACGTGCGTTCTGAACTGCAAGTAGCACGACGCAAAGTGCGGTCATAGCCTAACAGTGCAAAACAATGGCTACATTCCCTTGCTGCAGAAAAGGTGTGTGACCTAATAATTCACTTTCTGCTCTCTTGCACACAACTACTCTTCTGTCAGTGGAAACACAATGCACGATGTTCAATTGGACGATTAATCGATCACTACTCAGACATTTCTAACCCATTCATCACTTTAACAATTTTCTGCTAGTGTAATTGAACCTTTAGGTCACGTGCACTCATTGAGTATTTGGTGAGTTTTCTACAAAAGTATTTGTAGCCAAAACCAGGAGTGGGTATAAAATGCAGAAGTGGTGACATGTCACTATTATACTTTTCCTCTGATTGTTCCACTCTTTGTCTTACAAATACCAAGGTAAGAAACTTGTCAAATACACAACGTGTGCACGTGGACATAGTGACAAATTTCTGGAATCCGCGTCTTTGTCAGTTCAGACTCCATGCTTTTTCCCCTTTAATATTCTCTATGACTGAAAAGCCTTTATTGTATTTGAGTGACTTATGACTTGCATATGATAGTTATGAACTTCAACTCTACTTTTATATGTTTTTTCTTCTATTTAGTACTCTTCATGGAAATGATATCTCTTCAGTTCCAGAAGGATCGTTTAATGACCTGACGTCACTATCCCATCTGTAAGTACATTCTCTTTGTGCACTATGAATGATAACATACATCATCCTATGTACAAAACACCACTACATCTATGATATTATTTCATCAATGTCTGTATTCAAGTATTTGCTATATTTGGAAAGTGCGGTACATCATCTGCTATTTAAACTGAACACGAAGGTATCCAAAAACATATTTTGTCTAGAAATGGCTATTTCATGTTATCGTTTTATCAATGATTTAGACACTGATTTCAGCCACAGGGTTTTTTTTTCACTTTTATGTCTCTTGTTTTTACCTCAGTATTTGTAACCAAAACCAGGAGTGGGTGATAAATATAGAAGTGGTGCCCGCATTTCTATTACGGTATGTGCACACGCTGCAGACATTTTCTGCACCAAAAAAACGCACCAAAAACGCTCCAAAAAAATGCATGCATTCTTAGTGTTTTTTTGGGTGCATTGTTTTTGGTATATTTAAAAGCTGGAAGGGCTAAAAAGCACAGGAAAAAACAGACCAACAATTGACATGCTGCTTCTTTTTATACCTTGAAAGCGCACTGCAGTTTTGTGCCTTTACCAAAAAATGGATTCTCTGGCAGAAAAACGCTTTGTGTTGAAAATGCATGTTAAAAACACAGGTAAAATCTATCTTTGTACCGTGTTAGCCAGTAGAGATAAAAAAAAAAGTTTGTTTAAAGGGAACCTGTCATCAGAAATTTAGCCATCCACCTAAAAGCTTCCCCCTCTGCAGCTCCTGGGCTGCATTCTAGCAAGGTTCCTGTAGTTTTTCTTGCCCCTTTTAGCCCAAAATAAACACTTTATAAAGTAGTACCTGCTCGTATGTAAATTTTCTCATTTTTCCATGTGGGCGGTCTGTCTGGTGTCTGTGCCTGTCCTCCTACCGATTTACGCCCCCCCCCCAGAACGCAGAATTTCAAACCTCAAGACGCCGCCCCTGGGCGCCTGAGGTCCTGCGCATGCGCTCTGCTACCGTAGCGGGACAGTGCACAGCGTGCACGTGTGACCGCTGGTGACGGTATGCGCAGGCACGATGTTATGGGCGGCGCTGTGAGTGTCCTCAGCAAGTGCCGCCCATAACCTCGTGACCGCACTTTCCTCTCTTCCTCCATCGTTCTGCGCCAGCGCTCGCTGGCGCGGTGACCCGACGTCACCTCCTCCCATCTTGCCCTGCAGCAGGAAATAGATGGGAGGAGGTGACGTCGGGTCACCGCGCCAGCGAGCGCTGGCGCAGAACGATGGAGGAAGAGAGGAAAGTGCGGTCACGAGGTTATGGGCGGCACTTGCTGAGGACACTCACAGCGCCGCCCATAACATCGTGCCTGCGCATACCGTCACCAGCAGTCACACGTGCACGCTGTGCACTGTCCCGCTACGGTAGCAGAGCGCATGCGCAGGACCTCAGGCGCCCAGGGGCGGCGTCTTGAGGTTTGAAATTCTGCGTTCTGGGGGGGGGCGTAAATCGGTAGGAGGACAGGCACAGACACCAGACAGACCGCCCACATGGAAAAATGAGAAAATTTACATACGAGCAGGTACTACTTTATAAAGTGTTTATTTTGGGCTAAAAGGGGCAAGAAAAACTACAGGAACCTTGCTAGAATGCAGCCCAGGAGCTGCAGAGGGGGAAACTTTTAGGTGGATAGCTAAATTTCTGATGACAGGTTCCCTTTAAAAGAACTGAGAGTCCTCAGTGGTTGATACCTTTTAATGACTAACTGAAAAGATGGTAATAATAGCAAGCTTTCCAGACTACTCAGGTCTCTTCATCAGGCGTGGAATAACACAAAATCTGAAGAGTCACATATTTATACACAACAGGACATAGAATAGTGCAGTAAAGAAGACAAGTTATGTGATACAGAATGGAGCAGTAAATATCTTGTCTTCTTTACTGCACTATTCTATGTCCTGTTGTGTATAAATATGTGACTCTTCAGATTTTCTGTTATACCATGCCTGATGAAGAGACCTGAGTAGTCTGGAAAGCTTGCTATTATTACCATCTTTTCAGTTAGCCATTAAAAGGTATCAACCACTGAGGAATTCAGTTCTTTTAAACAATTTTTTTTTGTTAAAAACACATGTGTGTTTTTCATACAGTTTTGAAAATGCGTTTTTTGATGCATTTTTTCATTACTTCATTAAAGTCAATGAGTAAAAAACGCAGCGAAAAACGCACAAAGAATTGACATGCTGCTTCTTTTTTTCTGCACCAAAAACTAAAATGAAAAAAAGAAGCAACGTGCGCATAGCACTTCTGAATTTTCATAGACTTTGCTGGGGAAGGACAGACATGCACTTTTGGGCAAAAAGCTGAACCAAAAAACATATCAAAAGCGCAGCAAAAGATTCAGTGTGTGCACAAGGCCTAACTGCACTGATAACTGCAATGAAAAAAGAAGCAATGTGCGCACAACACTTCTGATTTCTCATAGACTTTGCTGGGATAAGCTTGAACATGCAAATTTGGACAATAAACTGCATGAGAAACTGCACCAAAAATGCATCAAAAACTGCACTGTGCACACAGGGCCATATACTTTTCCTCTGATTGTTCCATTCCTGATTTTGGTTGTCATATACTGAGGTAAAATACTGATCAAATACTTAAACCCTTCACTTTAGAGTTCCATATTTTATTTTGCCTCATCAGTCTTGTTTTTTGCTGGAAGAGTTGTAATTTTTAATGAAACCATTTAATTTACCCTATAATGTATTCAAAAAATTCTGTGAATTTGTTTCTATGGTTTGTCACCATTTAAAATGAAATAGTAGATATATTCTTTCGGATTCCAAATGTGTTGTAGGACTTGTCTATGAAAGAGCAAGAATTTCACACCTAAAACTATTTATGACAGATTCCCTTTAACATTTACATTTTGTATTTTTAAAATGTTTTTTTAAAACTTTTTAAACTTTTTTTAAACCTTATTTTGGTCCTGCAGTACATCAACTGCTTCCTATTAATGCATACATTATGGCCCCCGACACCATGACAGCCCACTGATGTAATAACAAAGACACATCACATGTCATCAATGGGGGGAAGTTAGTTTAAATAGAAAGCAAATAATAATATACAGGCTGTCATTATGTCTAATCCTCGTCAAGCATTTCATCTGCATGTAGATTGAGTGATCCTAGGTCGGTCTTTTTACTAAGAAAAAGAAATGATAGTGGCAATAATTTAGGAGGATTTCTACTGAAAAAGTAAAATTGTCCATAAGTGTATCAATAGATAAAGAAAAGCTGTCAGCAGGATAGTGTAGTGTAAAGTAAAGATATGGCTGTAATGGGCTGTAATACTGATCATATTGAAACCTTTAGGCTATGTACGCACGCTGCGGATTTACCGCGGATTTTACCGCGGATTTTCTGCATGTTTGCTACAGAAAATGTGTCTAACATTTCTGCAGTCATTCCCCAGCAAAACCTATAGGTATAAAAAAATGCTGTGCGCAAACTGCATTTTTTTTATACCTGCGGATTTAGGCCGGGGCCACATGGGGACTAATGCGATCCTCGCATGACACTCAGCTCACGCTAGCAGCACAGCGGGAGCCGAGTGTCATGCGAGTGTCACTGCGACTGCGCAGGCTCTGTGACCTCAGGGATCCAGTGACGTCACGTCAAGTTCCGGACACGTCACATAACTGTGGCCGGCTGCAGTCTTCCTGACTTACTCGGCTGTGGGCGTTGTGTCACCGCTTGTCACAGCTCAGTGTGTCTCCTGCTTGCAGCGCTTTGCTGTGAGGGAGGAGGGAGCTGATGGGCCAGTGATGAGCAGTGAAACAACGCCCACAGCCCATTATTCAAGGAGACTGTGGCCGGCCGCGGTGTCAGGAACTTGACGTGGCGTCACCGGATCCCCGAGGTCACATAGCCCGGGGGTCAGGCATGGGGAACTGCAATAGCGCCTCTCACAGGCACTATTGCCAACATAAGGTATTTGAGAGAAACTTTGTTTCTCAATATAATATCGATCTAGACAATAAAAAATATGAGTGAACCACCCCTTTAAAGGTAGTGGAATTACAGTCATGGCCAAAAGTTTTGAGAATGCTACAAATATTAATTTTTACAAAGTCTACTGCTTAAGTTTTTCTAATAGCAATTTGCATATACTCCAGAATGTCATAAAGAGTGATCAGCTTAACAGCAATTACTTGCAAAGTCAATATTGGCTAAGAAAATGAACTTCAACCCCCAAAACACATGTCAACATCATTGCATTCCTGCCTTAAAAGGAGCAGCTAACATTGTTTTAGTGATTGTTCCATTAACACAGGTGTGGGTGTTGATGAGGACAGGGCTGGCGAACAATCAGTCATGATTAAGTAAGAATGACACCACTGGACACTTTAAAAGGAGGCTGGTGCTTGGTATCATTGTTTCTCTTCAGTTAACCATGGTTATCTCTAAAGAAACACGTGCAGCCATCATTGCTCTGCACAAAAATGGCCTAACAGGGAAGAGTATCGCAGCTACAAAGATTGCACCTCAGTCAACAATCTATCGCATCATCAAGAACTTCAAGGAGAGAGCTTCCATTGTGGCCAAAAAGGCTCCAGGGCGCCCAAGAATGACCAGCAAACACCAGGACCGTATCTTAAAACTGTTTCAGCTGCGGGATCAGACTACCAGCAGTGCTGAGCTAGCTCAGCAATGGCAGCAGGCTGGTGTGAGTGCTTCTGCACGCACTGTGAGGCGGAGACTGCTTGAGCAAGGCCTGGTTTCAAGGAGGGCAGCAAAGAAGCCACTTCTCTCCAGAAAAAACATCAAGGACCGACTGATATTCTGCAAAAGGTACAGGGAGTGGACTGCTGAGTACTGGGGTAAAGTCATTTTCTCAGATGAATCCCCTTTTCGATTGTTTGGGGCATCTGGAAAACAGCTTATTAGGAGAAGAAGAGGTGAGCGCTACCACCAGTCTTGTCTCATGCCAACTGTTAAGCATCCTGAAACGATTCATGTGTGGGGTTGCTTCTCAGCCAAGGGAATCGGCTCATTCACAGTCTTGCCTAAAAGCACAGCCATGAATAAAGAATGGTACCAGAATGTCCTCCAAGAGCAACTTCTCCCAACTGTCCAAGAGCAGTTTGGCGCCCAACAATGCCTTTTCCAGCATGATCGAGCACCTTGCCATAAAGCAAAGGTGATCACTAAATGGCTCATGGAACAAAACATAGAGATTTTGGGTCCATGGCCTGGAAACTCCCCAGATCTTAATCCCATTGAGAACTTGTGGGCAATCATCAAGAGACGGGTGGACAAACAAAAACCAACAAATTCTGGCAAAATGCAAGCATTGCTTATGCAAAAATGGACAGCTATCAGTCAGGATTTGGTCCAGAAGTTGATTGAGAGCATGCCAGGGAGAATTGCAGAGGTCCTGAAGAAGAAGGGTCAACACTGCAAATATTGACTTAACTGCATTAACTCATTCTAACTGTCAATAGAACCTTTTGGTACTCATAATATGATTGCAATTATATTTCTGTATGTGATGTAAACATCAGACAAACACAATTAAAAACCAGAGGGCAACAGATCATGTGAAAATATAATTTTGGTGTCATTCTCAAAACTTTTGCCCATGACTGTAGTTTATATTGGGAAAACCAGCTGGCACATTCCCTTTAAAGAAATAGAGTTTGGGAATTATATTTTATTTACTTACAGCGACATTGACATTTTTCTATTTAGCGGTGGTGCCCAGATTTCTAAAGTGACAAGAGGTACAGCCATATCAGTAGCTCCTTCTCCTCAGGTTCAGAAAATGATCTGCCGGGGCTGACTATACGTAGCTTTGCCTCCTGTTGTCACTTTGACACAAATAGACACCACAACAAGAAGAAAATACCAATATCTTTGGAAGTAAATGACACATCACCAAACTTTGGTTAGTGCTCCAACGCCTAATGATACATGTGGTCATTTTTTTACATTTTGGATAGAATTCCTCCACCTCCCACAATGGCCAATAAAAAGTCCTTCCTACTTACAAAGTGTTGACACCATGCGATAAGAGGCGGGCGGCATTTTTTCTGAGTTCTGTAAGAGATTTCCAGAAGCCAATCCTAGTAGGTTTAGGGGCAGAAAATGACTGATCATATGAAGCAAAGATGCCTGCCTCTGTATATATTTGTGTTGCTGTAATGTCATCATCTAGACCTGCCTCATCTGTTACATTTTCGATATCCATTCTGGAGACTATATGAATCATTCTTAACGTTTTTTTCAATAGATAAGCATTGTACACAAATAATATGTACTAGCCTTTCATTCATTGATCACATTACTTAGAATAAAGTGGTAAATTTATCAATATTGTCATTTTCTCACAATCTCATTTATGAAACTGTAGTTAATGGTAACATAAGACTAAGGAAGCAATGACTGACAATTACAAAAAACTTTTTTTTCTACATTTTTTAGCGCTCTTGGAACCAATCCGTTATACTGTGATTGTAACGTGCGGTGGTTGTCTGAATGGGTAAAAGCTGGATACAAAGAGCCTGGTATAGCACGCTGTAGTGGGCCTGAAGAGATGACTGACCGACTATTGCTGACTACGCCAACACAGAGATTCCAGTGCAAAGGTAACTGTCCCCTCTGTACTAATATTAATGACATTGATTTCAGTCCAACCCTTGATCCCGAAGGGTGGATGGGACACTAATACCATATTGTAATTACATACAGTGTGTCCACCCATATCCTGTCCACCGCCATTAACTTGAGAGCGGCGGCAGCTATAGGCAAAGAAGTGGTGTCTACTGTAGAGGAAGCTCTGCTACAGTGGTGTATAGGTGCTCAGAGGTAAATAGGTGTATAGGTGCTCAGAGGTAAATAGGTGTATAGGTGCTCAGAGTTAAATAATAGACAATAAAAGTGGATAACCTCGGCACACTAAACCTCCCAAACTGAGTCAGAAAGTCACAACGGATAGTAATGCAAAATCACTCTTTATTGGTCCGTTTTTAGAAAAATATTTTTATATAAGCATATATGTTTTTGTCCAAACAAGTTACAAATTGACGTTTCGGCCTGAGCCTTCGTCAGATTGGACTTATCAAGAACACATATAATTGTGATAGGTACGTCAACCAAGAAAGCCGGATAATGCAAAGCAGTTTATATTGTTGTGTGCATCACTTGTCACTGCACAGGAGCGCGCTAGTACTGAACGCACGTCCACCAGCGGCGAGGACCTTGGCCTGATACCCTTCCGGTGCTACCGGCTTCATTAACCCTTGGCCATCCACTTAGAGGTACCTATATTCCACAGCACGCTTCCCATAAGGCATATTCTGTGGAAAACATCCCAGCAACCTTATACAGCTCCTGTGACAGCGCTATATTAGCAAGGCTATCATACAGCGTAATTCATATTAGACGCCACCACTCAGTCCTCCCCAGCACTCCTAGGCTGAGGTACTATAGCACCTGGCAGGTGCCTCATAATACATATTACCCTATAATGGTCTCTAAGCGACAGTGATGCACACAACAGTATAAACTGCTTTGCATTATCCGGCTCTCTTGGTTGACGTACCTGTCACAATTATATGTGTTCTTGATAAGTCCAATCTGACGAAGGCTCAGGCCGAAACGTCAATTTGTAACTTGTTTGGACAAAAACATATATGCTTATATAAAAAGATTTTTCTAAAAACGGACCAATAAAGAGTGATTTTGCATTACTATCCGTTGTGACTTTCTGACTCAGTTTGGGAGGTTTAGTGTGCCGAGGTTATCCACTTTTATAGAAGTGGTGTCTGGGTATAGTAAAGTAGCCATGTGCTACGCAATGAAACCACCTATAGCGCCACCTGGTGGAAAACAACAGAATTAGCATTTTTATCTCATAAACGGAACGATATAGAGAAAAAAAGGGAATTACAAAGTTGTAGTGCATCATCAATTCAATATGAATCGACACCTTGCATACAGAAATGCTATGATTAGAACGTATAAAACTAACAAGGCTGCGAACATCAAGCGATACCTCATGAAAACCTTCCTACAAGTCATTGGGTATGGTGGCTGCGTGGAGTGGCCTCCACGCTCACCTGACCTGACCCCATTGGACTTCTTTCTGTGAGGTGACATCAGCAGGTGTATGCGACCTCTCCACCAACATTGCAGGACATACGACGACGTATCACTGATGCTTGTGCAAACGTGTCACCTACCATATTGCACAATGTGCAGCAAGATACAGTATGCTGTGCAGAGTCCAGATGTGCATTGCAGCTGACAGTGGCCACTTTGAGCATCAAAGTTAAGTAAGCGCCATATGCGTGACCAGCATTCAATGTTTTGGGGGGGTCATGGGTTTCATATCATAGCATTTCTGTATGCAAGGTGTTGATTCGTATTGAATTGATGATGCCCTACAACTTTGTATTTCACTTTTTTCCTCTATCTCGTTCCAATTTCGAGATAAAAATGCTAACTCTGTTGTTTTCCACCAGGTGGCGCTATAGGTGGTTTCATTGCGTACCACTTGGCTACTTTACTATACCTAGACACCACTTCTATACCTATAGCTGCCGCCGTACTCAAGTTAATGGTGGTGGACAGGATATGGGTGGACACACTGTATAGAATTGTTTGTCACGTTGAGCTAAAGGAGTTTTGTCAAGTTCTTAAATAGGTAAAATTGCAAAGTGCTTGTAAAAACAAACAACTCTGCAACGTATATTAAATATTATATCGCCTATTAAAAATTCTCCCATTCTCAATAACCACAGAACAGCTCATTGTCTATGTTATCAACCACTGTGAGATGTCAGGCTAGCTAGTAACATAAGCAGCTAGTTGTTCAATATAAAATTAAAAACCTAGGTAAGGATCATGCGCCACATGTAGCCTCTATGCTTTAGAATCTCCTGCCGATGCACTAAAGCTGGCTGAGTCAGAGGATCTGGCCAGCTTCTGTCCCCTTCTTCCATGTTACAGATTAGTGATGGGCAGACTCGCAGATACCCGAGAGGTCCAACCAGGTTAAAAAAAATAGTTCACGCCCAGAATTGATCCTAGATAACTGGCCAGATGCCAGTCCCCATAGAAATCTATGAGTCCAAAATCCGGTGCTATAAAATGGTGGTAATAGGGATATCGGGATTTTAGCAGGCACATTATACTTATTGAGTCTCTGCGCCACTCTAACGCTACGTCCGGGGCCATTCATAATCCTTCATACATATTCACTGCTTCCCCTTCCCACCGCCAGTCCCCGCTTCTCTGGTTGCAGTCAGATGCGCCCTGACCCTGTGTAACAACATGTCTGACTGCAACCAATCAGAGGCGCTGTGCATGCATTTGCTGTACAAATAAGTAAATAAATAAAAAACTGGCACGGGTCCCCCCATATTATTATACCCAGCACAGATAAAGCATATGGCTATCGGCTGCAACCCCCAGCCGTGTGCTTATCTTGGCTGTGTATTAAAATAAGAGGAGTCACATGCCACTTTATTTATTTTTTTATTTAAATAAATAATTTAAAAAACTGGCTTTTAGTCCTCTTCAGTTTTGATACCCAGCCATGATAAAGCCAATAGCTAGGAGCTGATATTCTTAGGCTGGGGAGGTCTATGGTTATTAGGCCTCCCAGTCTAAATATAGCAGCCAGCAGCTGCCGAGCATTGTGGCCTCACTTTACCCACCTCATCCTGTTTGCCCTGGTGCAATGGCAACCGGGAGACATAAGATATTAATAACAGCTCATAGCTGCCACTCAGTCCTTGATTAGTAATGGGAGGCATCTATAAGATCCCCCGATTACTAATCTGTAAGTGAAAGTAAATAAACACAAACACGGAAAAAATCCTTTATTTGAAATAAAATACACAAAAAACACCCTCTTTCACCACTTTATTAACCCCAGAAACACCTTGTTTCTGACATAATCCACACTAAGTCCCATGGTAACTCCAGCTCTGCTACAGAGGTCACTCAGTTCAATGAAGTCTCCTGAGGTTAGGTTTCCTGCAATCACAGGTGGAGGACCGTGGGAACCTCCAGTTGAGACCGCAAATAAACTGAATGATGTCACCGCTCATTTCACAGCTCATTCTCTGCCTGAAGCTCACAGTGAAGCTCATGTTCTATTGCTGCACACTATCACTTCAGATGTAGCAGAGCTGGATTCATTGTGGGACCTCATGTGGATTACATCGGACCTGGGTGTTTTGGTGGTTAATAAAGAGGTGAAAGATGGTGTTTTATGCATTTTATTTCAAATAAAGGATTTTTTCAGTGTGTGTTAATTTTTTTTCACTTACAGATTAGTAGTGGGTCTCATAGACACCTCCCAGTACTAATCTAGGGCTTAGTGGCAGCTGTGAGCTGTTATTAACCCCTTAGCAATCTGATTTATCTATAAATGTCAATGTCACCATATTAAACGCATATCCCTACACAAGAATCTATTGTGTCTGAAGTAGACCCAATGTCAAGGAACTGCCCACTGATAGGGGATAGTAATTTTTCTAGCAGTCAGGGCCCACCGTGTAGAAAAATTTGCTGCTGGCGAGAGCAAGGAAGGGTACCATACCACCTCAGCAGTACTGTCACTGTTGCTTCACAGTGGCACTAGAACCTAAAGCGGTGCTCACTGTTAAGTCACAACGAAACCTTAAGGAGAAATGCTAACTGAAATATAAGAATGGACCTGTAGCTCCTGCCCAATTACAGGAACTACGAAAACGTAACCGGATGGGTACCCCAACCGCGGTCCACTGATTACCACCTCTGTTACCTCACAGAAATGTGTAGAATGAGATTGTAGCAAGTGTGTTACTGCAAATAATATGGTAGGTGGACATGTAGTGCCTGCCCAATTACAGGAACTACAAAACAAAAGCGGATGGTTGACCCAACCGCAGTCCACTAACCAACACATAAGGAGTCAGTGAGCTCTCTATGCTAGCTGCACAGACAGATCAGAGATACTGAGGGCGATGCGTGCAATGTCCCTGCCTAACCCGGCTCCACTAAGGTGGATGGAGGCGTGCACTCGTGTAAACTAGTAGATGCTGAGACCCTGCCTAACCCGTTCCACTAAGGTGCCAGGAAACGGTTAATGGTGTTATGCTAGTGGGTACAGAGTCCCTGCCTAACCCGATCCATTAAAGTGCAAGAAAGCGGGTAATATTGGACATCACACATGAGGCGTCTACCCCATGCATGCACCAAGAACGTCTGAGCACCGAGAAGGGTGCTGCAGGGTCCTATATAGAAAAAGCACCTCCCACAAGATGGAGGCGCTCCTGACTCAATCCACCAATCACCAGCGAGTTCGTCATCAATGACGTCACCCGCGATCAATCAGGAAGCGACACATCATAGTCATGTGATCTCGTGTCATCACTGATGTCAGCCGCAGCCAATAAGCAGCCAGCATGTCCCGGTCGTGTGATCTCGTGTTATTGATGATGTCAGCCACGGCCATTCAGGAAGCGACACGTCATAGTCATGTGATCTCGGATCACGACCAATCGACGATTGCCACGTGGCGAGCATGCTCAGAAGGAGCAAAAGGGGACTTAGAACAAAAAGCGTGCTTGCAAGCTCGCACATGCTCAGAAGCTCCACTACAGGACTTAGCCTCAGCCGCAAGAGTCTCACCGACGACCCGTAACACCCAAATATAGGGGTCGAAATGTTACATTTTATTGGGATTGCCTGTGCAATAAAGTCCTTTTATTTATTTTGGTGTGCCAAGCACTTTTGTATCTAAGTTTCTTGCAAACTCATTTTGCCTGTGAAGTATTCCTTAAAGCTAATAATTCTGCTCCATTTGTTCCAATATTGCCAGCCTTCCTTTATGAGTAGTTTTTTATTAATTCTGCGCAGTGCCCACTGATTGAGGCTTGACAGTTACACATACGAAAAAAAGAGAGGCGAGAGGCATGCACTGAGTAGTTCTGTGATGTATCTTTTCATAGAATTGGAAGCCTTCATTCTTGGTACTATACATCTCAAGACATAGGTGAACCTTTTGTAGAAAGCGCTCCACGAGACGCTGGTTCCTGGGCATGGAAATCCTATCCATGGTGCTTTCTGACAGGCCCCATAAATCACTATTCATATTGACTCATTTAGTTGTTTGCCTTAGAGAAAATTGCAATTACTTCATTTATATTTTATGATATCCAACGCCATAGCCAGCAGAGGAAATTAAAATTGTGTCTGTAGAAAGTGCATCTCTATGGAATTAACACTTAAAAACTATTTTAACATATAACTACTCAGACATCCCATCCCGAAAAAGGGTCTGCAGATACTAAGACACAAATCTTCTAATGAAAGTAATAATAAAAGACGTATAAATCAGACAGCGCCTTTCTATAGCTTTTATGGGCTTCATTATTTTAGGTATGTGGTTATTATTATTAAGCTGTGGATGTACAGTTAGCAGAACTCTCAAAGAATATCCTGATATTTATTATCGTTTAACCAGGCTTTATTGCAATGTAACTTTTTCCTCATTAGTATTGCAAGTGAACATCTCTGACTTAATAGTGTTATATAAAATACTCTATAAAGTGAAGCGCTGCAGTGCTTTTTATTATCAAGGGGGAAATGCAGCTTGTCTTAATGGAATATATAAAAAGGCATTTCGGAATTATTTTACAAACAGAAAACCAGTGACCTAGAAGCTGGGTGATCACCGAGCCGCAATTCACTATATGAACTAAAAAATTGCTGAAAATAAAAGACCTACAGATGAATGGACGGCCATCCTCCACTATGCATACATTCATGACCAGGCACGCAATTGATCAAAGGGAGTCTCTGGGGCTTCTTTTATCCTGTTAGGAGGAGGGCATCAGAGCGCTGACATTGTAGACACACTGCTGTTGTTTTAATGTGATTGCAGATAAAGACCTACAATGTGTAATGATTCGGGTCAGGCTTCTTCACCTCGCTGCCCCTGGAAATTGCTATTGATCTGTTGTCTGCAGTGCTGTGTTACCTGCTGCATGGAACCCAACAGTTTAATGGTCTTCATTTACACAATGGATTATGTTCGGAATCAACAGCACGCATTTAGTTAAAAAAAAACCTTGCTTAATGATGAACAATTCAATATCTAGTAATTTGTTATCGAATTGTGATAAACTTTAGGATTGCTGCATATCATAAAGAATCACAGTGTAGATCATGCAGATTACGGCAAGATTGTGCTTGAGGATACTTCCTCTTAAAGAGACTCTGTCAGCAGGTTTTTGATATCTAATCTGAAGACAGGGGTTAAAGGGAACCTGTCACCAGATTTGGAGACTATACACTGCGGGCACCATCAGTAAGCTCTTCTATACAGGATTCAAGAATACTGTACATAAGACCCCAGGCCACTGTGAACAACATAAAAAACACTTTTATAATACTCATCTAAGTGGGCGGTCTGGTCCAATGGGTATCGCTGCTCCAGTCTGGCGCTTCCTCTCTGCTGCGATTGCTGTCCTCCTTTTACCCAGCCCAATATGCATAATGTGTCCTACGTTATCCACACAGACCAGCATTGCGGTCATGCGCAGGCGCACTTTGATCTGCCCTTTTATTCTCAGGGATTATGGGATACATGAAGTTAAACCTCTCCTGATCAAAAAGGATGGCATATAAAAGCAATATGTCAATACTGTGATTTATGCACTGTGCATAAGATCATTGATCGCCATTCGCATACAGATGGGTGTGAGGACAGTGAAATAGAAAAAATATATCAAGTATATCAAATCTTAACTCATTGCTGAATTTCCAGACATACATGCAGTTAGGATTTGATATATTTGATATATTTTTTGTATTTATTTGATATATATCTTCTTTTTTTGGGTGGTAGGAGAAATCTTAGCAAATATCACAATATTGCTAGGTTGGCCATTGGTCACTTGCAATGTCTTTCTAAATAAGGGCCTGTATTCCTCGTGCCTTAATTTACGCTATAATTTATTATTTCTAAATCCTAAAAGAAATAGAAGCCTAAAGGGTTTTTTTATCGAGAAATTGTTAATAATCTAAAAACACACTGTACAATAGATTCTAGTGATTGGTTTAGAAATGAAAGAAAAACATTCAATTAGACCCCAAGTATCCCAAAGCAAGTTTAAAAATAACTTGGTGTTAAAGGAAATCTTTCACAAGTTTTTGTTGCCTCATCCGGGACCCTCATAATGTAGGGGCAGAGACCCTGATTTCAGTGATGTATCATTTTTTCGGTTGCTGCAGATTTGATAAAATCTCTACTTTATCTGTTGCAGATCTAGCAGATCTCTAAATGCTCAGCCCTGTATAACCCCGCCTACACCATTGATAGACAGCTTTCTGCCTATGCACTCTGAAAGTTGCCAATCAGTGGTGGGGGTGGGGCTACACAGAGTGAATTTATGAAAACTACAGCAAGCAGCCCAGTAAGTAACATAACACTGGAATCAGGGTCACTGTCTACATATTATGCTTCTCTCTGAAAAAATGGCAAAAAACAGGTGAGAATTATTGTTTCTGAGTGGATAGCAATTAAAGCTTGATATAGTAAATAGCATAACAGTCTGTATACATCCTGATGCTCTACTGTGCAGAATATTCTGGGATTATTGCTACATGTAGAGATAAGGTGATTTGATATTCCACACTTGGTTTTTTGGCACCGGTACCTTTAATTCATAACCTGCCAAACATACTGACTGACCCCGAGCAATATTTTGGCCAGTTTAGTGACATTAAATAAATTGCTGAACTTCAGGAATGAGTCTGTATTTATTCTATTCCTTTTATATATATTTTGGCTCACATTGCCGGTATTGTCTATGCAGATTTATAACATGTGTTCATGATTAAAGACAATATTAATTGGTTTTTCCTAGGTGGAACTTTACAGCAAGTATTTTAAAGCCTATGTTCCAAGTTGAAATATCAGAGCTAATAAAAAGCATGTGTAGTATGTATCTCGTAATCTGCCCCTTAATTCTGAAATAGGGAAGTAAGGAAAGGTCAGCGATTGTTAGGCTGCAGTTATGGCTGCTGACAGGAGAGCAAACCACTTTTTGGAGATTTCCTATCAATATGTTTTGTGTAAGGCATTTGAGTAAATCCTTGTCATGGATTTCAGCCAGATTCATATACTCATTAGTATGTATGCATTGTATGTATAGTGATTGCCAGGTCGATTGTTAGATGCAGTATACAGCAATGCATCCACTTTGTACAATACCGCAAATGTAGATAATAATTGTGTAATGTAGTGTTAAACATGATATTATATGGAGCTCTAGTAAAAATGGGTCACGTGGAGTTTTGCAGAAACTTTTCCAACTGTCATGGCGGCATTGTACTCTGTTCAGATTTCAGATTCTGATACTCCGCTCGATGGTTTCTTTGGTGTCTGGGAGCAACACAGACAGACTTAGGCGTCAAACTGCTGTGTGCTGATTCATAGGCAGGCTAGCAAGAGGTAATCTCTGTTAGTCTGCTTGTTCCTTTTATCATATGTTGTGGGGAAACTTATCTCATCTGCTCCCCTCCTATTTATGCTGTTGGAATCCCTCTACCCATGCCAGCTATAGTTTATTCTATGTTGGTCAGGATGTCTGTGTTTTAGTTGTGCCTATTGCTTGGCGTGGTTGTAAAGTTTACCCCTGTTGTTTTATGCTTCTTTCGTGCTCTTGTTTTTCCTTTTATTGTCTTTTCCCTCAGTGTGTGCTTTTTTTTTTTTACCTTGTCTGTGGTTTTAACACACACTCTTGCCCTGTCCCTCCCAGGAGGGAGAGGGAATCATATCAGGAGTGGTCAGGAGCAGGCCCAGGAAAGAGACCCAGGCCTCTACACCATCAGGAGTATCCATGAGATTAGGGATAGCATAGGGTCCCCTAGCTTAAGGGATAGCTTAGGAGCCTCAGTTCCCCGCTATCCCAAAGTCATTGTGGAAACACCTCAAGGCTTTATATGCTTCTTTGTGTGTTTTGAATATCTATTACTACTACTTGATTTTTTTTTTTTACATGACAATCTTACTATTTACTTTTTCTCTATGACTTCTTACATTTCAGGCCCAGTAGATATCAACATAGTGTCAAAATGCAACCCGTGTTTCTCTAACCCCTGCAAGAACAATGGGACATGCACCAGCGACCCTTTGGAATTCTACCGTTGTACTTGCCCTTATGGATTCAAGGTAGATCATGTTGATGTTCACTATGTGCTACTTGGATATTTAGATGGAAACTGATCTATTTCATTCAAGGCTTAAACATTGTCAAATCAGTAAACTTACTAACCTACTAAACATCTTGATAATTACACCTTGAAATTTGAAGCTAAAATAATATAAATCATAGTGGTGCACGATATAATTTAAGGTAAGAAAATTCTCCATTCATCTATCAATTTATATTTACCCTTGTCTGGTACCAAAAAAAAAAATCACAAGTTGTAACAATCTGCATTTGGTCATATGGACCCCGTGGTACCAGACAAGGGTTAAACAATTGTGAGGTATAACTCTTGACACATGACGGCTCTAAGAGGAGACATATCTAGTAATCTACACAATGTTGAGGTCTCAGTCGCTGGTCAGTAGGCGTCACTTGTACATCACTTTTAACTGTAAGCTTTTGCTCTTTTCTTTTTCCTATACTGAAAGGAATTTAACACCAAGGTCATAAAAATAAATCTGCAGATGCGGAAATGGGGGAAGAATAAAACAATCTCTGCAGTGTGAACATTCCACATTTCCTATTAGAAAGCTTTTATGTAAAATAGAGTTCATATGCTTGAATATTGCACATTTGCTGCCTAGTCTTGACTCTAGCTTTAATTTTGGTTCTCAAATTCTTGTCAATATTGTTTATTTTTCCAAAATCGCACTGTTGTTCATGTTTAGTTGTGGAACACCTAGAAAAATCAGTTTGATTTACTTTAGTAAAATAAACTTTACTTTACCAAAGGGGTTGTTACCATTCACTTAAAGTTACCAATCACCAGAATTCTCCTATATAACCTAAAGCCAGTGCTATACTGGTACTCTCATGCTGATTCTATACATACCTTTATGTGTCAGCTAGGATGTATAGGTTTTGAAATACTAGCAAGCAAAGTTTGTAAAATGAGCAGCTTTTTGATTGGCAGCAGCTGCCGATCAGCTGATAGCTATGATGGTTTTTGATAGTGATTCCTGCCCTTTTGCCTTTTGTTCCTCCCCCTGTTATTTATGCTAATTCTATTATAGAAGCATTTTACTAAGTGGCTAGAAGGACCTCTGCTGATGTCATACACATACATGTGACCAGAAGGGGTGAGGCCTCAGCTAACAGAAAAATAATGTTGCTTCCTGGTATCAGCTATGTTGGCTGAGGCCCCTCCCCCTCTGGCCACATGGGTATTACATCAGCACAGGTCCTTCTAGCCACTTAATAAAATGATTCTATAATAGAATTAACATAAATAACGGATAGGTAGGGGGCAGAAATCACTATCAAAACCTACCCCAGCTATCTGCTGATCGGCCGCTGCTGCTATTCAAAAAGCTGCTAATTTTACTTGCTTTTGTTTCAAAACCTATATATCCTAGCTGACAACTAAAGGTATATATAGAATCAGCATGAATGATAGTGTCAGTATAACACTGGCTTTAGATTATACAGGAAAATCCTGGTGATTGGTGCGCTTTAAGATTCTACTCGAGCTGCAGTTTATCAAACAACAATCCATGCTTTACTCTCCTTCCCCGAGTCCACCGACAGGTATCTTCCCTTCTCCTGGCATTCACTGAGGCCCTGACATCATATAAACACTTGGCAGCCAATCAGTGGGCTCCACAGCGCTCCGTCAAGCACGTCAGCCAATGTCAGACACTGGGAGCAGCGGTAGAGCCTCTCTGGTGGACCCAAGAACAGTGTGGTTTGATGCTTTAAAACATACTGCAGCCAGGGTAAAAATCTAACTGAAAGAGAACATTTAAATCTAATGCTAATGAGAAAGTCTAATTTTCCCATCAATATGTAACGGGAAAGTTAAAACACATGACGCCAGTGCCGCAGCCAAAGCCAGACATCCAGAGCAGTGGTAGAGACTCAAGGCTGGACCTGGGGACAGTGACTAAAAAAAGGTTTGTTGTTGTTTTTGTAAAAAGAAACCCTGTGCCCAGGGACCATAAATATGACAGGAAACTGCCCCTATTAAGATAATCTGTCAGCAGATTTTTGCAGTGTAATCTAAGACTGGCATGGCATATGGGGCTGAGACCATGATTCCAGCAATGTGTCACTTAATAGGCTGTGTTGTTCTAATAAAATCAGTGTTTTATCAGCAGAAGATTATTACTACAGGAGTAGGTATCTTTGCCTCCTAGTCAACTACTCTATGTAACCTCACCCCCACCGCTCATTAGTAGCTTTCTGTCAATATACAGTATACACAGATATCTGTCAATAAGTGGGGTGGAAGGGCATTCTAACCACTGTTAGATCTGCAGCAGAGAAAACAGTAATTGTATCAAAGTGACAGCATGCAGAACAGCAAGAGAAACCTCGCTGGAATCAGGAACTATGCCCCTATAACATGCTTTTCTCAAAAATCTGCTGACAAATTCCCTTTAACTGACTATAATTTTGGTAGCCAACCAAAAAACTCAAAGATGCATTAAATGTTATTACATCTTCAAGGCATAAAAAGGGTTTATTATTGTACAATTAAGAAATGTGGGCAATTTCCAGAATTCCCATACAAATGGGAAGAGAGCGCCACAAATACAGTCTGTTCTATAATAATAATAATAATAATAATAATAATAATGTGCCGCCCCTGCAGAAGTCGGACTGCTCAGATCCGGGGGTTTTTCTGTGGCTCAAAGGTCCCTGGACTCGGGGCTCAGCGGCCACTCGAATAAAAGGGGGGATTATTTACAAGGGGACAGTTCATGACGCCACCCGTGGTGTGCGGTAAGGGAGTACCGCTGCTGCCGATGGGAGTACCCGGGGCTGATGGAGCGGGGCAGCTAGATGGTGATCCCTCCATGGGTATGGAAGGCCCCGAAGACTCCTGAGGTAGGTGGAAGGTTATGGTGGAGGTGATTTGGGCAGGTAAGGCCCTGGGGAGGCAAGTGTACTCACACAGGCGGTCCAGTTGTTAGTGCGGCCAATAAGCAGACTCTGACACAGAAGTAAACCAAGTCTCTGGGTGTCGCTGCCACTTTGGGGAGCCTGTCCGGTTTTCCATTCCCACTGGTATTGCTTAGTGGTCCGGAGTATGCCTCCATGCACAATTGTGTAGATGTTCCTAAGTGACCCTTCGGCCTGAAGCTGTCAGGGTCCCGCTCCCTATAATAGAATAGTGGAGCTGTGCTCTCGATGGCTGGCACTTGGGATTTCAGAGGACTGCATAAGCTGGAAAGTCTATCCCCCTCGTTGTGTTCATGCCTTCGATCTCTGAGCTCTAGGGTAAAGTTCATAAAGAGGCTATCTTCCACAGATGAATTATCAGGTTGCGTGAACCTACTCCCTGATCTAGGGTCCTGTACCCCGCTGTGCTCGGTACCGGTCCAGTTACTGGACTTCTGGTGCCAACCGTTCTCCAAAACTAAGTCTGGGCACCCTCTCCCAATACCCTGCGACCGAGTCTCCAACTCCTCTGGTCCCAGACCACCGTCTGCGACCCAACCAAGGTCACACAGGGAGCTACAACTCCCTCAGCTCCTCACTCTCTGAGGGCTACTACTCAACTGACTTCCTCCCTCCCACCAGTCTGCCTGACCCCTAAGTTGGTGGCCCTATTCCAGCTAGACCACCCACTGGTGTGAGGTGTGGTTAGGATTTTAGTGCTGATAGAAGCAATACCAGTAGTTAGGATTCCAGAACCATGGAGGGTGGGTTCTTCACCATGAGAGACAGGGGTGCAGTTCCCTGTGACACCCTAATGTAGTCTGGGGTGTCACAATAATATTTATTAATTTATATAGCGCCATTAATTCCACAGCACATTACATACATTGGCAACACTGTCCCCATTGGGGCTCACAATCTAAAGTCCTTAACAGTATGTATTTGGAGATAGTGGGACCTGTTCTAATACGGCCATTTAATTAAGTGGAGAAAGTTTTGTTTTTGTGGCATTTTTAATAATAATTGAACATTCTAAAACTCGTCTGTTGAGAGAACGTCATTTTTTCGTGAATTATCTATAATTGAGGTATGAGTTTATGTCTATAAACATGTTAAGCTATTAATTGTGATGTAGCTGATGCTGCCAGGTATGATATTTATATAGGATCAATGCTGCATGCTACGTTTACCTAAATAAACTATAAGGACCATAACCAAAGGGAAGCGTGCACATTAGTGGCCATCACATACACTAATTATTGTAAACCTGATTGGCTCGTGATTCATAACCACCAGGATTTGAGGGAAACTACAGTTGTCAGACCTAAATGGGAACCATATGAGGTGTACCATGCTGCTTTCTAGAAGAACCAGGTTAATTAAATAAGAATGTCTTGCTTCCTATTCACCAAGCAGCCCCACACAAGTCTGCCCATATGGAAGCCATTCCCGGCCCTTTATAAATTGTCCGAAATCTGCTTTCCGAGCATTTGTTTTTACTTGTTTGATGTCAGTTTTGGGAAATTCAGTGTAGGGCACTACATCAATGAAGTAAAATAGAAAATACCTAACCTATAGCGTTATGGGATCTCTGGACTTTATTACATCCTGCTGCAGTAATGAAGAATTCAATGTAAAGCGCTCAGTATGTGCCATGGAGAATTTTATGAACCAGGAATATGGCAGTTTCCTAATTTTGGATTCACCTGGTCATTAGGTGATACAATATAGCTGAAGTAATACTTTCTGAATACAACATATTGAAACCCAATATGATAGAACACATACACATTGTCCTCTATGGGCATGTTTTTAAAATAATAATAATAATATTAATAATAAAAAATAAAACTAATTATTATTATTTAGTATTATTTATTTATTGATTTTTTTTTATATTTTATCCCCCTAATTGCAAAAACAGAAACTGAGATATCTCTGCTTATGATACTATTAGTAAATCAAAAACACACACTTAAATCAATGAGTCTATGGCAAGATTTATCCAAAAAGTAAGGGCAGACATTTTTTTACGGACATATTGTAACTTCTTAAGAAATTATTGTGATTATAAGTATTCCATGTTTACAGCCCATAATTCTGATATGAAGACATCACCTGCAATCAATATAAATTATAAAATGATGATAATTACAGTCAGAATAATCTGTAGAAGTTTTTTCAGCCTCAAAAAAATCACGGAGGACTTAAACTTGGACTTCCTAAAGTATTGTGCCTATTTTAATAGTCGTGTTGCATTGAGTTCATTGAGCTTATTACCGGGATTCTACTTTAAATTTAATGTTACATATTTTATGAATCAAAACCTGCATCTGTGAAACAATTTCTGTGCGTAATGAAGTGTTAGAGCGCCACCTATAGGTGACTGATGTAGAGTTTATGCACCCAACACTAGCAAAGAAGAATTAAGTTACAATAAAATGTTTGCGTATTTTCATCTACTAATTATATTTTGTAAGTAGTAGATGCTGGTGAGACAAAAAAGGCACAATATAGGGTTTTATCCTGGTGGAAAGGGATAGAAAGTATAAGGAATTCCTCACCTGGGGTAGTTGTGCAAGTCACAACTACTATGAAAGGTACAGTGCCTTGCGAAAGTATTCAGCCCCCATGAATTTTTCAACCTTTTCCCACATTTCAGGCTTCAAAGATAAAGATAAAAAAATGTAATGTTATAGTGAAGAATCAACAACAAGTGGGACACAATTGTGAAGTTGAACGAAATGTATTGCTTATTTTAAACTTTTATAAAAAATAATAAACTGAAAAGTGGGGCGTGCAATATTATTCATCCCCTTTAAGTTAATATTTTTTTGCGATTACAGCTGGAAGTCGCTTGGGGTATGTCTCTATCAGTTTTACACATCGAGAGACTGAAATTCTTGCCCATTCTTCCTTTGCAAACAGCTGGAACTGAGTGAGGTTGGATGGAGAGTGTTTGTGAACAGCAGTTTTCAGTTCTTTCCACATATTCTCGATTGGATTCAGGTCTAGACTTTGACTTGGCCATTCTAACACCTGGATATGTTTATTTGTGAACCATTCCATTGTAGATTTTGCTTTATGTTTGGGATAATTATCTTGTTGAAAGACAAATCTCCATCCCAGTCTCAGGTCTTTTGCAGACTCCAACAGGTTTTCTTCAAGAATGGTGCTGTATTTGGCTCCATCCATCTTCCCATCAATTTAAACCATCTTCCCTGTCCCTGCTGAAGAAAAGCAGGCCCAAACCATGATGCTGCCACCACCATGTTTGACAGTGGGGAGGGTGTGTTCAGGGTGATGAGCTGTGTTGCTTTTACACCAAACATATCGTGCATATCACAAGCATTGCGCCCAAAAAGTTTGATTTTGGTTTCATCTGACCAGAGCACCTTCTTGCACGTTTGGTGTGTCTCCCAGGGGGCTTGTGGCAAACTTTAAACAACACATTTTATGGATATCTTTGAGAAATGGCTTTCTTCTTGCCACTCTTCCATAAAGGCAGATTTGTGCAGTGTAGAACTGATTGTTGTCCTATGGACTCTCCCACCTCAGCTGTAGATCTCTGCAGTTCATCCAGAGTGATCATGGGCCTCTTGGCTGCATCTCTGATCAGTCTTCTCCTTGTTTAAGATGAAATTTTTGAGGCATGGCCAGGTCTTGGTAGATTTGCAGTGGTATGATACACATTCCATTTCAATATGATCGCTTGCACAGTGCTTCTTGGGATGTTTAAAGTTGTGGAAATCTTTTAGTAAGCAAATCCGCCTTTAAACTTCTCCACAACAGTATTATGGACCTGCCTGTTGTGTTCCTTAGTCTTCATGATGCTATCTGCGCTTTAAACAGAACACTGAGACTATCACAGAGCAGGTGTATTTATACGGAGACTTGATTACACACGTTTGGCTTATATTTATCATCATCAGTCATTTAGGACAACATTGGATCATTCAGAGATCCTCAATGAACTTCTGGAGTGAGTTCACTGCACTGAAAGTAAAGGGGCCAAATAATATTGCACGCCCCAATTTACAGTTTATTCTTTTCTACAAAAGTTTAAAATAAGCAACACATTTCTTTCAGCTTCACAATTGTGTCCCACTTGTTGATTCTTCACCATAACATTGAAATTTTTATCTTTATGTTTGAAGCCTGAAATGTGGGAGAAGGTTGAAAAATTCAAGGGGGCCGAATACTTTCACAAGGCACTGTATATACATATAAAATCTATTACTGTCACATAGCATGTATCCATATTGTTAATCATGTAGAATGTAAATCGTAGCTAAATATACTGTATATTTTGTGTGCATTTCCTATACATAAAGTGCCTTGAAAAAGTATTCATACTCCATGATTTTTTCAACATTATTTCATGTTACACCCTCAAACTTAATTGTATTTTATCAGGATTTTATGTGACATGCTAAAACAAAGTAACAAGCATTTGTGAAGGGTAAGGAAATAATTCATAGTTTTTCAGCATACTAAATATATAAACCTGAAAATTGTGAAGTGCATTTGAATTTAGCCCAAGAGTCAATACTTTGTAGGATCACCTTTCCATGCACGTACTGCTGGAAGTGTTTTGGCTTATGAGTGCTTTTTCAAAGCATTGTAGACATTTCTCTAGGTCTAGATTAAGCTTGAATGATGCTGAAAATATAATGATTCATAGTTTTCCAATATATTTTTAAAATATAAACCTGTAAATTGTAAAATGCATTTGTATTTAGCCCTCATACTTTGTAGGACCACCTTTCCCTGCAGTTTCTGCTTCAAGTCTTTTGGCTTATGAAAGCATTGTAGACATTTCTCTATGTCTAAATTAAGCTTGAATGATACTCAAAATATAAAATGTCCCTATTGTAGCGTTAAACTTTGTACCTATAATACTTTTTTAATCTGACTATATTTGTTACTTAATTTTGCTGAATCCAGTGTGCAGGGAAGACACCCATACTGTAGGAACAGAAACAATTGACAAATGCATTGCAAAATGTGTACTGGGAATAGATAATTTAATTTTAGACCCAACCAAATGACATCTGGAGTAAGTCTTAGTCTTTGAAATTTCATCCTATTCATCTCCTACGGTGAATGATTTACAGACCTCAGGACGTGTCCTGAGCTTTGAAATCTGCATTGTTCCAATAAAATGTCATGGTTGGTTGTAGACCTCCACTTCTAATCCTTTGGACAGACTCTTGCAGCTAAACTTGGTATGGCCTCCTGTAGGGGCTTCTATAATATAGCTGTTTAGAGAAATGGCTTAAGTATTTTCTAAACGTAAACGATTCACTATACACAGTTTTCTGGCCAGCATGTTCTACGAGTATAGAAAGCCAACAAACAGAAGCTGCCCCAAACTGCTAAGAATTTCTTTGGCACACAGCCTTTCTTTAACACTTGTGCCAGCCCTGGAATCTGAGTAACATTCCCAAGCATTTGCCAGTCGGTATCTGATTTAACTGCTGATTTTGTTATGTTACTTTGCATTAAGCTCTTGTATGCAGCCTGAATGGTAATATAGATAAATAGCACGTGAAAAACAATATCTCAGACCATGAAGCCACACATCGGCTGAATAACTAGCACATGTAATATGGCACCTCAAGCTATTAGTACGTAAAGCTTCTTATATTTATTGACAGTTGTATAGAGTTTACTAGATTTTGTAAATAATTGTATTTATTATAATAATAATCTTTCTATAGCGCCAACATATTCCGCAGCGCTTTACAAATTCAGAGGGTCATATACAAACGTTCATAAGCCACAGATATAGAAGACGCAATAATAAAAGCAAAAATGACAATGCTCGTAAGAGCTTACAATCTACAATGGGTTGAGGTGGAGGTGACATGGTAAAGGTGCTTATTTGCAACGACGGGTCAGGCATCTTGAAAAAATGGAGGATAGATAAGGCAGAATAAGCAGTCACCAGCCAATCTTTATGATGCTTTTGAGTGCGGTGGAGTCTGACGGAGAATTGTGTTTTGAGAAAAAGTGGAGGAGCTCTATATGAATTGACTTTGATTAGGGAAGATGATATGCAACCCTAAAAAGATCTGTTCTTAAGAGTATCTGAAGCTGAGTAAGTTGTGGTTCATCCTAGTTTCTTGGGGTAGAGCATTCCAGAGGATTGGTGCAGCTTGTGAGAAGTCTTGGAGTAGGGAGTATTAGGTTCGGATTAATTTGGACGTTAGTCAAAAGTCGTTTGCCGAGCTTAGAGAACGGGTAGGGTGATAGATAGAGATGAGGGTGAATGTAGGGGGGCGCCGCACTGTAGAAAGCTTTCTAGGTGAGAACAAGCAATTTAAATTGGATCCTGTGATATATGGGCAGCCAGTGCAATGACTGGCACAGAGAGGAGGCATCCGAGTAGCGGTTAGCCAGATAGGTGACCCTAGCTGCAGCATTAAGAATGTACTATAGAGGAGAGAGTCTGGTTAGGGAAAAACTAATTAATAGAGAGTTTATAGAGAGTTTATCTACCTACACATGTCACCATGGCTTCATCTTTATCACACGTGGGTAAATTCAGTAACAGGTTAATTTGATTGAACATTTTAAATTTGTTTTAGTTCAAAATCAACTAAATCCACCATATTAATTCAGCTTTAGTTGGCAGACTTTGAGGATTAAGCAGGAAATGATGCCCGTCGCATCTGGCAGACAGAAATATCAGGAGACACCTGACTTAGGCTTTACCTGCCTCACCTTTTTATTTAACCAGCCGAGCAATACTATTACTATGGGAGCAGTTACTGATTACAGTTAAACAGTTATAGTTCCTTATAACACAGAAAATTGCTTCCCACTGGTGTCCTCTATCTATAGATGTTACAATAATTCTCACCAATTTTTATAAGAAAACTAGGATTTAGTGTTCTTATATAGAGCAGCCCATAGCTAGGTGGACAGAGGGACCTGGTCTTTTAGTGCCGCTGGGATGTAGCTTTCTCTATATAAGAATAATAAATCTAGGTGGCTAAAGGACACTTATTGTATATAGACTATATGAATCTGAAGCAGAATCGATGACCAACCTGAGCCAGTGTACCTGTTAGTAGACGTGCAATGTGTAGGTGCATATTCACACTGTAACCATTAACAGAAAAATACTAGAATAAAAACAATGAGTTTATACATTCACACTGTGACCATTAACAGAAAAACACTAGAATACACACAATAAGTAGATACCCTACAGCATTTAAATGACTAGTAGTAGTAAATAATATAGGGTACTTAGTTGACATTTTCTTGATCAAAATAGTGTCAACTAAGTACCCTTTGTTATTTAGGTTTTGCATGGCAGTGAGGTATACTGGATTAATCACTCTCCTGCACCGCCTGGTGACTCAGAGAGAGAGAGTGTGATTATAGGAGGCCTCCTAGTATCCTAGTATATTGGGCAAGGATGTATACTGGACGGGAGGTATACTGAGGTAATCACTCTCTTGCTCCGCCTGGTGACTCAGAGAGAGAGAGTGTGATTATAGCAGGCCTCCTAGTATCCTAGTATATTGGGCAGGGATGTATACTGGGCGGGAGGAAAGCACTCTCCTGCACTGCCTGGTGACTCAGAGAGAGAGTGTGATTACAGTCGGCCTCTTAGTATCCTAGGGCAGTGATGTATACTGGGCGGGAGGTAATCACTTTCCTGCACCACCTGGTGCCTCCGAGACAGAGTTTGATTACAGTCAGCCTCCTAGTATCCTAGTATACTGGACGGTGATGTATACTGGGCAGGAGGAAATCACTTTCCGGCACCACCTGGTGACACAGAGAGAGTGTGATTACAGCTGGCCTCCAAGTATCCTAGTATCTTAGGGCAGTGATGTATACTGGGTGGGACGTAATCACTCTCCTGCACCGTCTGGTGACTCAGAGAGACAGTGTGATTACAGCTGGCATCCTAGTATCCTAGTATACTGAGCGGTGATATATATTTGGTGGGAGGTAATCACTCTCCTGCACCGCCTGGTGACTCAGAGAAAGAGTGTGATTACAGCTGGCCTCCTAGTATCCTAGGGTGGTGATGTATACTGGTTGAGAGGTAATCACTCCTTGTGACTAAGAGTGATTACAATTGGCCTCCTAGTATACTGGGCAGGGACGTAAACTTGGCGGTGACGTATACTGGGTGGTGATGTATACTGAGGGGTGACGTATTCTGAGCGGTGACGTATACTGGGCGGTGACGTATACTGGGTCATGATGTACAATCCTTGTCAAAAATTCTGTCGCTTTTCCATGTTATGTAAATAAAACCTTATAATCTGACTTTAAATTCATCCATTGGTTTCATAAATTACTCTTTTGAAAGCTGAAACCTTCCCAAATTTGGTTTAGGTTATGAAAATAAAGTTGCTACAACGCTGAAATATTGATCATTTAATGAACACAGAAAGGTCAGATTTTGGCAAGACAAAAGTTTTGTCGCCCACAGAAAGTAATGTGAAATTCAAACAAATAATTAACTTCTAATACAAAGATATGTTGCATAACGCTGGTGAATGAAGTTGTGGTGCTATTAGAGCCATATTTAATATTTTGTGTGACTTTCATGGGCTTGAAGGACTGCATCCATGCGGTTCAACAATGATTCATACAATTTATTGATGAAGTCATCAGGAATAGCAAAGAATGCAGTCTTACATGCCTCCCAGAGTTCATCTAGATTTGTTGGTTTTGTCTTCGAAGCTTCCTCTTTCATCGTACCCCAAACATGCTCAATGATGTTCATGTCTGGTGACTGGGCTGGCCAGTCCTTGAGCAGCTTGATCTTCTTTGCCAGGAGGAATGTTGTTGTAGAGATGGATGTATGAGATGGAGCAACATCCTGCTGCAGAATTTGACTCCTTTTATGATTGGGAATGTAAGAGGTAGCTAATACTTCTTGATATTTTAACCTATTGATATTGCCTTCCACCTTGCAAATGTTTTGCACAACCCCATACTGAATGTAACCCCAGACCATGATCTTTCCACCACCAAACTTAACTGTTTTCTGGATCCATACGGGCTCCAGTAGGTCTCCTGCAGTATTTTCGGCAGCTGTGGTATAATTCAACTGAAGATTCATCAGAGAAATCCACTTTCTGCCACTTTTCCAGCATCCATCTGTTTAGCAGGCTGTGAGACTTGGCAAATGCCACATGTTTTTTTAATTGCCTTTTGTTTAGTACTGGCTTCTGGGCACAGATTCGACCATGGAGGCCGATTCGAGACAGAATCCTAGAAACTGGTCTAGTTGACTCAAGGACTTGAGGTGACCAGGCCTTTTGGAGCTCTCTGCAGTGGAAGAGGGGCTGGCGTTGGATTTTCAAACCAACAAATGTTCCTCTTGAGCAGTTGTCTTGCGGGGTCTGCCGGACATAGGCTTGTCAAAAACATCTCCAGTCTCTTCAATTCTTTTTTTAATTCTCTGTACTTGACGCTAAGACACATTAAAGATGCCAGCCACCTCTGCGGTGGATCTGTTCTTCAGCCTCTTGATAATCAAGGCTTTGGTCGCAGGGTGGATTTTTGGCATGTTGTCAGAGGTCAAGTTGCAGTTCAACTGAAGGTCTGGGGTGCTGGATTTCTTTTTATACACACCCACTAATTAACTGATAATTTAGTGAGCACAGGTGAGGATGTAAACTAGGATTGGGTGCATTATATGACACGCCGACAAAACATTTGTCTTGCCAAAATCTGACCTTTCTGTGTTCATTAAATGATCAATATTTCAGCTTTGCAGCAACTTTATTTTCATAACCTAAACCAAATTTGGGAGGGTTTCAGCTTTCAAAAGAGTAATTTATGAAACCAAAGGATGAATTTGAAGTCAAGTTATAAGCTTTTATTTACATAACATGGATAAGCGACAGAACTTTTATCAGGGACTGTATACTGAGGGGTGACGTATACTGGGCGGTGATGTATACTGGGCAGTGACGTATACTGGTCGGTGATGTATACTGGGCGGTGATGTATACTGGGGAGTGACTTATACTGGGCGGTGACATATACTGGGTGGTGATGTTGACGTAAACTGGGCGGTGATGTATACTGAGGGGTGACGTATACTAGGCGGGAGGTAATCACTCTCCTGCACTACCCTGGTGACTCAGAGAAGGTAGTTACACGGCTATTTCCCTGCTATTCAATCTTTTCTTTGAGTAACCGCACTTCAAGTTAGCCGGTACTCAATTTTTTTTTTATTCTAGTTACCTTCAAATTAATAATATCGTAGCAGGTAAATAGCATTTTTGCCAATGTCAGAGTCAATAAAAAAATGAAGTATAAAATGCAAGAAAAGTCACTAAAACATAGCTGCAATTCTTCAAAATTCTTTTCCAGGCGATCTTTTTGTTATTTCTTATGCAGACTTCAATTGATTGTCATCATTTCATCAGTAACTGAAATCCAAAATATATCTCCCAAAAGACACATGAAATTTTACCTAAAATTTGTATTGGTTTTCACAGATGAATGGATGAGGGATATTTTATCCCAAGTTTTAAAACCACAATTCGAGAGAGGAAGGAAAATATTTCCCATAATTATTCGACTTTGGAACAAAGCATATATGGCTGTCCTCGATGCTGTGATCATAGCAAGCTATCTTAGTGTGTTTAATACTAACTGACATCCCTCTGCAAAATCCTGTATTCCACGGCCATGTGCATTACAGGATAAAACCATAAAGGACAATGTATTATACCCAGGGTGGCCATAAATCATCTTGATACAAATACAGATGAGGCTTATGAGTGCCAAGTAGGACTACGTTACAAGCAAGCAAAAAGCTCAGGATTTATTAAGAAGGACAAGAATTTCTCTAGAAAGTGCAAGTGGCGTTGTAGCTTATTTGATTGTATGCCAGATGGAGACAGGCTGGCAGGAATAGCAGATAATGTCAGAGAGTGTCTAGCAGAAATAGATCTACTGTACTATAAGATCCAAGTGCCTTTTTTTAGGCATCGAACAAATGAATAATTAGGTTTAGTCTAATATATTACATCCAGTGTGCTGGAAAGTCTCAGCACCAGAGCACAGACGTCAAAAGAAATCTAATATTTCCCTTTAGGATTTCCTTATACAATAAGGTTCACTTAAATGTAATTAATTACAAATAAGAAAAGGAATATGTCTTGAATATTGTTATCAATGGACAATTCACCATTAACTTTTCAATTATTAACCCACAGTAAAACATACGGGTGCATTTGAGCCTTTTTTTGCATAGTTTTTGCCGTTTGCCTGTTTTTTTTATTTGTAACAAATTTTTCTTTTAATTTGAGTCTTTTTTATACTTGCAATTGTGGATGTGGTTTGGGATTTCTGGATAGTTTTTTGCCTGATTCACAATTTGCAACTTTTTGAAAAGTCACAAAATTTTTGCACAAACTTTGAAAGATTTTTGCTCAACTATTTGCAACATTTTAACAAATATGTGAACAAGTCGCAAAGGTTTAAAGACCAAAATAAAAACCATTTGTAACTTTCCATGCCATTTTGAAGACTTTTGTGCAAGAAAACAGCAACACATACTACAAGACAAAAAAAAAATTACTTAATTAAAGCACCACTGCAGTGTTTTTTATTTCAGCACTGGAATGGTGCTTTAAACCTAAAGGCCACTTTACACGCAGCGACATCGCTAGCAATGTCGCTGCCGATCGCACCCGCCCCCGTCGGTTGTGCGTCACGGGCAAATCGCTGCCCGTCGCGCACAATATTGTTAGTCCCCATCACACTATACTTACCTGCCTAGCGACGTCGCTGTGGCCAGCGAACCGCCTCCTTTCTAAGGGGGCGGTTCGTGTGGCGTCACAGCGACGTCACACGGCAGCCGTCCAATAGAAACGGAGGGGCGGAGAACAGCCAAAAGAAAGACACGCCCACCTCATTGCCGGAGGACGCAGGTACGGTGTTGTTTCTCGTTCCTGGGGTGTCAAACGTAGCGATGTGTGCTGCCTCAGGAACGATGAACAACCTGTGTCCTGCAACAGCAACGATATTTGGGATTAGAACGACGTGTCAATGATCAACGATTAGGTGAGTAATTTTGATCGTTAGCAGTCGTTCGTACATGTCACACTTAACGACGTCGCTAACGAGGCCGGATGTGTGTCACGAATTCCGTGACCCCAACGACATCTCGTTGACGATGTCGTTGCGTGTAAAGCCCCCTTAAGTCCCTGCCTCCTAACAACATACTCACTCTCTGGCGTTTTCATTCTTTTTTAGCTTCATTCTGGTCTACATTGCTCCATCAGCAATAAAATAAAAAAAGCTATATCTCTGAAAATGCAGCAATGTCTCCCCCAATTTTTTAATCTAAAAAATTGTTTTTATTGTGTAAAAGTGGCAAAACATTAAAAAAATTTACATAAATGTGGTATCACTGTAATCATTACTGACCCGAAGAATAAACCTGTGTTGTTACTTTACCATACAGTAAACAGCATAAAACAAAAATCTCAAAAAACTATTCCTGAATTGCTGTTTCATGGTAATTCTACCGGCCAAAAATCTGAATAAAATGCGATCCAAAAATGTTATGTGCCCAAAAATGTCAACTTGTACTGCAAAAAACAAAACCTCACATGACTCTCCCAAAATGACATGGCGTCCACTAATGATTTTGGCCAATTTTGCAGTCAAATGGCGCTCTGTAATACTATTGTATGTTCTGAGGATTTCGATAGCGTTAGGGCAATGACAACCAGAGACGAGTTCTTGGTACAAGATGTTTATAATATGTAACCACGGTAGGTACAGAACGGAACAAACACAGCAGAACAAACACAGGAAATACTTTCCCGAAACGGAGCGAAGGGAATTCCCGGGGCCACGCACCGGACTCCCCCAGGGAGACCACCAGAGCGAACCCCTATACAGGGACTGTCCGGCAATCACCCCGGAAGGCCTAAATGCGCAGCAGCCGGGACACAAGGGGCAAGTGGTAAAGTCCAGAAGTGTCCGTACGGGATGATAGTCCAGAGTGGTTACAAACCGGAAGGAACCGGGCAGAAGTGCTGACCACAGACGGCAGACGGAGTCCGGGCACAGCTTGAAGAAACCGGGTATGGTCCAGAGTCGGTCGGTAGTCTTTCAGGAGGATCCAAAGGCAATCAGGAATTAGAAGCAGCAAGGCAGGAGCACACAGCAAGCAGTATACTCAGGCACTGGACTAGGCTTAGAGGCGGCCTTTTAAGCAGCTGGACAGGAAGTAGGGCAACAGAACAGTAAACTCCATGTTAACCGAGGGCAAGCTTTTGTCAAAAGAGAACTGGAAAACCCGGAAACCTGACATTACTCCCCCCCCCCAGAAACGGCCTCAGGACGGATCAGGGCCTGGCTTGTCAGGGTACCGTCGATGAAACTGAGCAATCTTCCGGGGTGCCCGAATGTTACCCACCGGTTCCCAGGAATCGTCCTCGGGGGCGTACCCCTGCCAACGTACCAGATATTGAAGCCGACGACGATGGAGCCGGGAGTCAATAATGTCCTCAACCACGAACTGCTCCTCGCCGTCGACCATCACAGGCAGAGGAGGAGGCACGACACGACCATGAAACGTATTAGGAGAAACGGGTTTGAGGAGAGAAACATGAAAGACCGGGTGTACCTTCAGATGGTGCGGTAACCGCAGCCGACAGGTCACAGGGCTCACGATCCCGGTGATCTTAAACGGACCGATGACTTTTTGTCCCAGCTTCTGCGAAGGAACACCCAATCTCAGGTTTTTGGTGGATAACCATACAGAGTCCCCTACCTTATACATGGGTGCCGGTTTCCGGTGAGTGTCTGCCGACCTCTTGTAACGCTCCTGAGCCGTAGCCACAGTGTCCTTTAGAATCTCCAGATTTTGTCGTAGCTCTGTCAATCGGTCCTCCACCGCTGGCACCGAAACCGCAACGGGTGACCTAGGCAAAACATTCGGATGGTAACCCAAGTTAGCAAAAAAGGGCGTTACCTTAGTGGAGCTGCTCTGAGTGTTGTTATACGAGAACTCCGCCAACGGAAGCATCTTCAACCAATCGTCCTGCAGATGGCTGACATAACATCGAAGGTATTGTTCCAGGGTTTGATTAGTCCGTTCGGTTTGCCCATTTGTCTGAGGATGGTATGCAGAAGACAAACAGACATCAATCTGGAGTGCCGTACAAAACCCCTTCCAGAACCTAGACGTGAACTGCACGCCCCGGTCAGAGATGATCTCGTCTGGTACCCCATGCAATCGGAATACGTTCTGGATAACCAAATCCACTGTCTTTGCGGCTGAGGGAAGACCGGTACACGGAATAAAGTGAGCAGCTTTTGTCAACCGATCCACCACCACTAAAATGGTATTGTGACCGCCTGAGACCGGCAACTCCACAATAAAATCCATTGAGATAGACCCCCAAGGGCGAGATGGCACGGGTAACGGTTGGAGGAGTCCCGTAGGAGCCACACGAGGGACCTTGCACCGGGCACAAACCACACATGAGTGGACATAGTCCTTTACATCCTTTAAACAAGATAGGCCACCAGAAAAAACGGCTCAGAAATTCCTGCGTCTTCTGTACCCCCCTATGACCAGCCAACACGGAGTCATGGACTAACTTGAGAACCCGAAGTCTTACGGCCTCCGGGACATAAATGCGTCGCTCTCTCAACCACACACCATTCCGAAGAACAAGAGTTACATCATTCGGGGGGGCAGCAAGAAATACGTCACCATCATAGGCCAGCTTGATGTCCTTCCACAAGTCCTGGTCCTGGATTACTCCAACGAAATTGGCATCCGATAACACGGTCTGAGACGGGGTTCCAGGCACGGAGTCCACGGCGTGGATTCGGGACAAGGCATCGGCTTTCCCATTACGTGAACCTGGACGGTAGGTAACGATAAAATTGAACTGGTTAAGGAATAGGCTCCAACGGGCTTGCCGTGGAGACAGGCACCTGGCAGACTTAAGAAATTCCAGATTACGATGATCTGTGAGTACTATCACTTGCTGCGAGGCTCCCTGTAAGTGGTGTCTCCATTCCTTAAAAGCTGAAATAATCGCCAACAATTCCTTGTCCGCAATGTCATAGTTCCTTTCTGCAGGGGACAACCGGCGGGAAAAGAAAGCACACGGATGCAAGAGACTCTTGTCCCCAGTCCTTTGAGAAAGGATGGCCCCTAATGCATAGTCGGAAGCGTCGACTTCCACGATAAAGGGAAGTGCGGGATTCGGATGTACTAATATTGGCGCTGAGGTAAAACAAACCTTGAGACGATGGAAAGCTTCCTGGGCCTGGGTGGACCACACAAACTTCTGTCCTTTCTTGGTTAACAGAGTGATGGGACGAACGATCTCTGAAAAGTTACGGATAAAGCGTCGGTAAAAGTTGGCAAAACCGACAAAGCGTTGTACCTCTTTGATGTTTCCCGGTTCCGGCCAGTCTAGAATTGCTTGTATCTTGCCAGACTCCATGTTCAGTCCCTGAGGAGAGATGACATAACCTAAGAATTGTATTTGTGAGCAATGGAATTCGCATTTCTCCAGCTTAATGTACAGGTGGTTTTCCCTCAGCCGGGTAAGTACGGTCTTGACGTGCTCCTGGTGTTCCTGTAGGGAATCAGAAAAGATTAGGATATCGTCCAGATAAATCACCATGAATTGGTCCATTATATCCCTAAAAATATCGTTAACTAGATGTTGGAAAGCCGCGGGAGCGTTACAAAGTCCAAAAGGCATCACTAGGTACTCAAAATGTCCATACCGACATCGGAACGCGGTCTTCCACTCGTCTCCGGGACGTATGCGAAGTAGATTATATGCCCCACGGAGATCCAATTTAGTGAATATTTTTGCCTGTTGGACCCTCTCCAATAGCTCAGGAATCAACGGTAACGGATACCGGTTCCGGATGGTTATTTTATTCAGTTCCCGGTAGTCAATACAGGGTCTCAGAGTCCCCTCTTTCTTTTTCACGAAAAAGATGGGTGCCCCTGCTGGTGAGGTAGACGGGCGAATAAATCCCTTGGCTAGACTTTCATCAATGTACTCTTTTAGTGCTTCTAGCTCAGGTGCCGCCAACGGGTAGACATGACCAAACGGGATCTCCGCCCCTGGGAGTAAGTCTATGGGGCAATCATACGGTCTATGCGGGGGAAGCCGATCGGCTTTTCTTTTGTCGCATATATCAGCGAAGTCATGATAAACCGGGGGTAAAACAGGTACCTGTACAGTGCCCTCCGCATTCGGTGTTACTGGAACCGGAACAGTTGGACTATTGGTCGGACCACTCTGCGGTGGGAAGGATATTTCCTTAGTCTCCCAATCGATGACAGGATTTGTAGACCGTAGCCACGGAATACCTAAAATAATCGGAAAATGAGGAGAAGAAATTACCATGAAAACAAGGGTCTCCTGCTGACCTGGCTTCATCACGCATTCTAGCGGTACTGTTTCCCGATCAACTGGTCCAGAGATTAACGGAGATCCGTCTACTGTCTCCATGGTAACCGGTGAGGATCTTTGCTGAGTCCGGATACCGTGTTTCCTGGCAAAAGAAGAGTCCATGAAATTTCCCCCTGCCCCAGAGTCTATCATTGCAGAGGTAGGTATTAGCTGTCCCTCCCACCGGATCTGAATGGGAAGCGAGCAATGGGTATATTTCCCCTCTGAGTCCTTCGGTGAGGTTGACATTACAGTCAAGGGAAATACCGCATCCAAGTGTCCACTTGCCTCAGAGATATCGGACTCTGCGTCCGTGTTGTCACACTCTGCCATGGCTGCCAATACCTTATTTGGGCGATTTGGACGTTTCGGGCAGTCGATCAAGAAATGGTCCGATTGACCGCAATAGAAACACAAACGCTCACGGAGCCGGTGTTCACGACGTTCGTTGGTCTCTCGCTTTTGCAGAGAGTCCACTTGCATAGGAACGTCCTCGGCCTCCCGTGGCGTCCGGAGAGCGGGTTCTCTGGAAGGAAACGCAAAGTTGTTTACACGGTTTACAGCTGCCCATTTTTCCTTTCTACGTTCCGTCAAGCGGGTATCAATACGCACACAGTGCTGGAGAAACAGTTCAAAATCCCCTGGAGATTCGGAACGAGCTAACTCGTCCTTGATGGTACCGGACAAACCTTTTCTGAAAACAGACAATAATGCATTGTTTCCCCAGTCGGTGTCTACCACTAACCTCTTGAACTCAGTGGCGTATTCAACGACAGAACGCTTTCCCTGACGTAAGGAAAGGAGAGCCGATTCAGCGGTAGCACGGCGATTCGGATCATCAAACATTTGCGCCATTGCGGTCAGAAAGTCATCCAGGTGATTTAAACGAATGTCCCGATTCTCTATCATAGGATTAGCCCAAGCCAGTGCTCGTGAGGTTAATAACATGATTATACATAACACTTTTGACCGGTCAGAACGGTAATAATCAGCATGTACATCAAAAAACAGTATACATTGGTTAACAAATCCACGAAACTGACTACGATCACCATTGAAACGGAATGGGGGTAACCTAGGCATACCGGCAGCTGCTACGGACGTAGTGGGGACGGCTTCCTGAGCCTCCACTCCGACTTGCAAATCCTGAATAGCCGGACCCAATACCTGGTGATCATGGCCCAGCTGTGCCTCCACATCTCTAAGTTTAGTTTGTACCGCCTCCATCTCCTGCTGTAAGGAGTTAATCATGGAAAAGAGCTGATCTACTCGTGTCTCAGTCATTGCCCCAGCGAAATCCTCTTATGGCCTGAGTATAATGTAATACTATTGTATGTTCTGAGGATTTCGATAGCGTTAGGGCAATGACAACCAGAGACGAGTTCTTGGTACAAGATGTTTATAATATGTAACCACGGTAGGTACAGAACGGAACAAACACAGCAGAACAAACACAGGAAATACTTTCCCGAAACGGAGCGAAGGGAATTCCCGGGGCCACGCACCGGACTCCCCCAGGGAGACCACCAGAGCGAACCCCTATACAGGGACTGTCCGGCAATCACCCCGGAAGGCCTAAATGCGCAGCAGCCGGGACACAAGGGGCAAGTGGTAAAGTCCAGAAGTGTCCGTACGGGATGATAGTCCAGAGTGGTTACAAACCGGAAGGAACCGGGCAGAAGTGCTGACCACAGACGGCAGACGGAGTCCGGGCACAGCTTGAAGAAACCGGGTATGGTCCAGAGTCGGTCGGTAGTCTTTCAGGAGGATCCAAAGGCAATCAGGAATTAGAAGCAGCAAGGCAGGAGCACACAGCAAGCAGTATACTCAGGCACTGGACTAGGCTTAGAGGCGGCCTTTTAAGCAGCTGGACAGGAAGTAGGGCAACAGAACAGTAAACTCCATGTTAACCGAGGGCAAGCTTTTGTCAAAAGAGAACTGGAAAACCCGGAAACCTGACACGCTCCTTCCCTTCTGAATCCTCCCGTGCGCCCAAACAGTTGATTTCCACCACATATGAAGTATCTGCGTACTTAGGAGGAATTGCACAATACATTTTAGGGTGCATTTTTTCCTGATACCCGAGTGAAAACAAGCTACCTGGTTGAATTCACAATTTTGTGGTAAAAATGTATTTTTTTATTTTCATGGCTCAACGTTATAAAATTCGGTGAAGCCCCCGGGGGTTCAGGATGGTCACCAAACATCTAGATAAAGTCCTTGAGGGGTTTTGTTTCGAAAATGGAATCACTCGTGGGGGAGCTCCACTATTTAGGCACATCAGGGCTCAGCAAACACAACACGGCGTCTGCTACTGATTCCTAGACAATTTTGTAGTCAAATGGTGTTGCATCCCTTCCAAGCTCTGCCATGCACCCAAATAGTAGAGAGTAGTAGAGAATGGGTTTCACAGCCGCGCCAAAAGACTACTGGATTCTTCTCAGATTAATGTTTCTTTTATTTCATAACAGGTCAAGTCTACGCGTTTCAGGAGAACACAGCTCCCTTCTTCAGGACAAACCAGCAAAGAATCATCAAATTTGCTGGTTTGTCCTGAAGAAGGGAGCTGTGTTCTCCTGAAACGCGTAGACTTGACCTGTTATGAAATAAAAGAAACATTAATCTGAGAAGAATCCAGTAGTCTTTTGGCGCGGCTGTGAAACCCATTCTCTACTACTCTCTGTTATCTGCCTCTTGGGGACCGCTGCCGGGACTTGGTGTTACATGCTGCTATAGGTGTTGTGACTGTCACAACCCGAATTGGTGAGTAGGATTATTCTTTGCTTCACCCTATATATATTGGGGTAAGACCCTATTGCGCTTTCTTTTTCCACAGTTTTCACTTATGCACCCAAATAGTAGAATTTCATCACATATGAGATGTCGGCGTACTCAGGAGAAATTGCACAACAAATTTTATGGTGCATTTTTTTCCTGTTACCCTTGTAAAAATGCAAAATGTGAGGCTAAATTTACAGTTTTGTGGGAAAAAGTAAAATTTTCATATTTTCATTCCACATTGGTTTAGCTCCTGTGAAGCACCTAAAGGGTTAATAAACTTCCTGGATGTGGTTTTGAGCAGTGTGAGGGGTGCAGTTTTTGGAATGGTGACACTTTTGTGTATTTTCCATCACCTTAGCCTCTCAAATCACTTCACTTCAAATGTGATGTGGTCCCTAAAAAAATTGAAATGATTTTGTAAATTTTGTTGGAAAAATGAGAAATTGCTGATGAACTTTGAACCCTTCTAACTTCCTAAAGTTATCTTTCAGAAATTGTGCTGATGTAAAGTAGACATGTGGGGAATATTTAGTCACTATCTTATGTGACATAACTTTCTGGATTAAATTTCCGATATTTTCACTAATACACACACAAGATATTGTTTTCATTTTATCACTATCCTGACGTAGAATATGTCATGAAAAAACAATCTCAGAATCACCAGGATCCGTTGAAGCGTTCCAAAGTTATAACCTGTCGAAGTGACACTGGTCAGAATCATAAAAATGATCCAAGTCACGAAGGCAAGAACAGGCTCTGGTGCAAAAGAGTTAAAAAACTTTGGTTTTGTAAATATTGTTAGAAAAATGAGAAATTGCTAATATACTTTTAACCCTAGCAAAAAAAAAATATTTTCAAAAATGGTGCTGATGGAAAGTAGACATGTGGCAAATGTTATTAAAGGGAACTAACCTCCAGAATTTTGTTATATGGGGCAGTGCCATACTGGCAGTCGGATGCTGAATCCAAGCATACCTGTTGTAGAAAGATGTGATGCTTGATTGCTGAAATATCTGCAATCAAAGTTCCAGAAATGCACTGCACCTTTGATTGGCATGTGCATTGGGGGTGGGTCTTTGTGGGTTGGGTCCTCTCTGTAAATTTCTCCTCCTACATCCTCCATGGTGTGCCCCCTTTTCTTTATTTAAATTTTGCATTGTGCCACCATTTCTGCTGTTGGTGGCATGTGCACATAGCTACAGGGATGATGTCTTCATTAAAATGGCACCGGAGTTCACACATACCTGTACCACTATCTCTGGTGCCATTTTATTGAAGACACTGTGGAAGAATAGGAGTCTCGAAATGTAATTTCACAATTTTTGATTTGACTTCTCGCTTCTGCATTCTGTGTCAGTGTGTGGGTCAGTGTATATCAGACTGCACTTGTATTTTATCCGAGTGCAGTCAGATATTTTGCGCACACCTATTGACTTGAATGAGTGTGTGCACGCTGTCCGATATACGCAGCCAATCGTAGCATGCAGTGAATGGTGCAAACTGATGGTGGGCACTGCCCCTTGGTATAACATTGGAGTGAGTGCTTTCTCATAAAACATTGGATAGCATGCCTATCTATACTCTGTAAGATTACGAAAGTGTCCAAGAATGAGGGCTTCTCAACAGTATTGAAAAAGACTGTTACGGTTGCTGTGGCTCTGGAGACTATCTTCGGATTTCTTGCTACTGCACATGTACAAGCGCTGGAGACTAAGTCCTATCTTGGAGCCATTGCACATGTGCGGGTGACATCATCGCTGACACGAGGTCACATGTCTCTGACACCTTCTAAGCTGATTGGCCGCTGGTCATGTGCTTGTGACACGTGGTCACATGTCTCTGACACCTTCTATGCTGATTGGTCGCTGGTCATGTGCTTATGACGCTTTGCTCGGTGATAGGCCAGCGTGACGTCATTCCTGTCGTTCTGGCAGCGGATTGGCTCTGGTGTCCTCCATCTTGGATGAGGCACAAAGTCTATATAAGACCCTGACGCACGCCGCCCGGTGCTCAGTCCTCTTGGTTCATGCATGAGGGTAGACGCCCTGTGCACGTCCCTCTAGGCATCTCTCTCTCTATGTTAGGTGAGCGCTACCGACAGGATAGCGTTCTTATACCTTACAGCTTCGGCTGGAGTCCGTATCCTTACCTCTTAGTGGAGCGGACATAGGCAGGTCCGGCTGGGCCTTGTGATTCTACTCGTAGGTGGACGTTGCCGCTAGGGTAACGTTCCTTATACTGCGTCTGGCAGTTGTTCGTATCCTCGCACACTAGGGGAGTGAACAGAGGTAGGAGCTTTGTGCGGCTTATACTGCTGTCCGTCTCTTTTGCACCACTAGAAGAGCGGACCTAGGCAGGTGCCATATCTAGTGGTTCGTGTCCTTGCACACTAGTGGAGCGAACGCAGGTAGGAGCTTTGTGCGGCTTTCGCTGCTGTCCGTCTCTTTTGCACCACTAGAAGAGCGGACCTATGCAGGTGCCATATCTAGTGGTTCGTGTCCTCGCACACTAGTGGAGCGAATGCAGGTAGGAGCTTTGTGCGGCTTACGCTGCTGTCCGTCTCCTGGCACCACTAGAGGAACGGACCTAGGTAGGTGCCATTTCACACTCACTGCTTTTGTCTCTGTGATCATTAACAAAGATCATTCCACACACCCTCCAAGTAAGGGAGGAATTGTTTTATTTACTAATTATATTCCTCTGTGAGTTTAACAGAGGTATTGCACTCTGCCATAGTCTGCAGCAGAGTCTTTGCATGGTGGACCCTGACTGTCTGATATTCCTTTAGGTTTTATTATCAGACAGCCCCCCGTAACAAAGACAGTGTAGACAATTCTTCAAGCAGGGGCTGAGAATTTATTTAAGAGTACAAAACAGAGTAGATATATTGCGGGCCAGGGGACAGACCGCAGCGGGGGGGCTACTCGAGACGCTCGGATCCGGGGTCGTTGCGGTGGCTCGAGGGGAAGCCGGACCCAGGCCTGAGCACCCGTCCATCACCCGCAAGTGAAAAAGGGGGGGAGGATTGTTTAATATATGGGAAAAGTTTGTCAGTGACGCCACCCGTGGTATGTGGTGATTGTAGTAACACCACCGCTGCCACTGGAGGTGATGCCCAGGACTGATGGAGTGGGGCAACTAGATGTTATTCCCTCCACGGGTAGGGGAGGTGTTGACCCGGGGTATCCCAATACAGGTGAGATGATGTGAGGGAGGTACAGTCTGCAGAGCCTTGGGAGGGTGCATTCGGATCCCGCACCCCAGTATGGTAGAAGAAGGGCCCTTACACCTGCACTTTATGTTTAAGACTTTTACTGTGACCACTCCGTGTGGAACGGGGAAGTCTACTGTTATTGTCTTTTGGGAGATGTGGCCCGCGAGAACTGACCCGTGGGATCTTAGCAGGCAATTGCGGAGCCCTATCCCCCTTGTTGGGCTTCTGTCTCGCTCTATCTGGGCCTCCTGTGGGACGAGACTTGGAATCTTGTTCCCGGCTGGTTAATTGGAAAGGGTCTGGAAGCTGCACCTCGCCCTAGGGTCCAGGTACCCTGTCTGTGCACGCCCCGGACCGGATTCATTATGTCGGCACTGGCAGGCTACAACCCTGCCCCAGTCCGCTTAAGGTCTCACATGACCGGATCTCCGTTGCCTGTGACCTTGTCCACTGACTGCCACCTAGTCCTTACCACAGTTTCCCTCCACACCTCACTGTCAACCGTCACTCTCTGACTCCAACTCTGACTCTCTAACTCACTGACTCTGGCCCCTCCCATTGCACCTCAGAACCCCTAGGTGGGCGTTGTCATCTTCTTGTCCCCACCCACTGGTGTGTCCCTATTGTCATGGGGGGTGACTAGGCTTTGCTGGCTTATGTTGTGCACCAGGATGGGGATTGTGATGGAGCACCAAAGAGGAGGGACTCCTGCACCTTGAAGAGGGGTGCAGTTATCTGTGACACCCTGATTTTGTCAGGGCGTCACACATACAGGATACAGGGTACAAGGCCCGCAGACACACGCAGGTGTCCAGATACAAAGGCAGTGGGTGGTCTGGTTATCTGGCCCCGAACTATAGTGTAAAGGCTTTTTATACTTGATTTAGACAAAAGGCAACAGTTTGCAGAAAAAGGTGTATATATGTTGCATCATACAGCAATCATGCATCAAGCGGGAAAATGTGGTTATATGCTAAGACAAAGAAGGCACAAATCCAATATGTCAATATACATGAACATCAATACCTAATTCCGTTATAAACCATAAATCTCCATGTTCTTATCAACTAACATCATTAATCACATCACAGCTCTTAGTATGCTCCCATAACTCTTCAATATTGACAGGCCTATGATTCTGGTTCTTGTATTAACCCACTATATTCACGATTTGCGACCATATAATACACATATTCAGTCTCATAGCTCTGAGGCTGTTTCAATTATGGCTTTTCTCTATTCTTGCTAAATGACACTGAGGTCATTTTATGGCTCCATTCTGGGGAGAACTTTCACTTATACATCTCATTAGATGCCAAATTATGGTCCCGTCACCCGAAGTGACGTTCCAGCGATCCCACCAGCGATCCGACCTGGCAGGAATCGCTGGAGCGTCGCTACATGGTCGCTGGTGAGCTATCAATCAGGCAGATCTCCACAGTGATCAGAGACCAGCCACCAGCGACCCATGTAACGACGCTGTGCTTGGTAGCCAGGGTACACATCAGGTAACTATGCAAAGCGCTTTGCATAGTAAAGGCCACTTTACACACAGAGATAAATCTTTGGCAGATCTGTGGTTGCAGTGAAATCATGGACATATTGTTACATTTGTACACAGTCACAAACCTGGCACTGATTGTCCACAATTTCACTGCAACCACAGATCTGCCAAAGATTTATCTCTGGGTGTAAAGTGGCCTTTACCTGATGTGTACCATGGTTACCAGCGTACCGCTGCTTACAGGCTGCCAGACGCTGGCTCCCTGCACATTCAGATCGTTGGTCTTCCGCCGTCAAACACACCGATGCGTGCTGCACAGCAAGAGACCAACAAGCAAAAAATGGTCCTGATCGTTTTGTAACGATCAGCAACCTCGCAGCAGGGGCCCACTCGCTGCTGCTTGTCACACACAGCGATATTGCTGGCGAGGTCGCTGATATGACACAAAACCTGTGACGTTTCAGCGATCTCGCTGGCGATCTCACTGTGTGTGACGGGGGCTTTAGTCTGCTCGAATTGTCCCAGGATCTGAGTGCAACATGAGTACTTATGTCTGCTGAACAGAACACACCTGCTCAGTACAACATGGCTGACCATTCTCTCAAATATTGTAGTGTGAGCAAACCCTAGTATATAAATAATCTGTTAAGTTCTATGGGTGGGACACTTCTTCCTGAGAATCTGCTTCCAGAGCTTATTTTAAATTAATGGGGGGGGCGTTATTAGTGTGAGACATCAGGAGCGCAGACTGTTAGTCATTACATGTCTCAAACTGGTAACACCCCCTTTCATTTAAAATAAACTCTTGAGGCAGATTCCCAGGGAGATCTGTGTGCTGTCCATGAATCTTAACAACTCATCTACATATTAAGAAAATGTGAATTAGGCTATGTGCACACGTTGCCTATTTGCATGCAGTTACGCTGCGATCTGCACCGCAGCGTAACTGCATGCGTCCTGCGTCCCCAGCATAATCTATGAAGATTATGCAGGAGACGTTCGCACGTGGCGTATTAGAGTGCAGCGCTTCGGCTGCTGCCCGAAGCGCGCGTTCTAAGAAGTGACATGTCACTTCTTTCCTGCGCTCTGCCTGCAGCTCCTGTTCTGTCTATGGGAGGGGCTGCACTCAGAGCGCATGAAATCGGCTTTTTTTTTTTTTCATTACGGACTCTTTCTGCAGCGATTTGAAGTGCACGCGTGCTGTTCAAATCGCTGCAGAAATTTCTGCAGGGACAAACGCTACATGCGCACATAGCTTTACTCTGAAATAAGATATCAGATCGCAGATATCCAGGTATCATTTTATTCAACTTTCTATGACCTGCATGTCCATATAGATGGCATAGGATAGGAGGGTTGAACCTACTGACAGACTCCATAGCTATGTGAATCCATTTGTAAGACGCTCCCCCTAGTGGCACATATAAGGTAATATTATTTTATTATGTCAGTATCCATGATGAAAGGATTCCAGATACTAGAATCTACTACTTAACTCAACACCTTTATCTTCAGTAAATAAGTGTTACAAAATGAAAATATCTTGTCGATTTAATAGTTTATTAGTGGTGAATAAGCTGAAAACACAATAATCAGAAAATCAAGATGTATGCGGGAACATCCGGCTTCCATTTTCAAATGATCATTGTAGATATTTCAAATATTTATTTTTTTTCCATTCATAGGGCCGAGACTGTGACCTGCCCATCAATGGATGCATCCAGAATAAATGCCAGAATGGAGGGACCTGCCATGCCAATGACGTCAATAAAGATGGATTCAGGTAATTTAGTCATGTCTGGATTGTTTGAATTTGATTACTGTTCATGCATATCTTGTACATAAAGCAGATAAAGAGAATATATTCCCATGTCAGCTATGAGCTGAAATCCGTCTTATTAACAAATCATTAGTTATCAGATTCACATTAGGGAGTGTAGTATTGCCACTTAGCGGATTGTCTCATTAGATGTAGCCTTTGGTTGTCCTGGAAAAAAGCCAGTTGCCCTTTAATAACCGAAACCAGGCAGTGGTCTTCTAAAGCCTTGAGTCATTATATTTCTGACATTAGAAATCGAAGCATGTATGTGACCTGTTGAAATTAATCTGTACTGAATAATAGCTATAAGCACACCGTTGTGTAATAATACAGAATAGGATTTCTGGAGCCCCTTTTGAAAATCACTCAGCTTTTAATTTCATTGCTAAAAAAAGATTTGATTAGTTGTATAAACTAGATATGAGTGACACATTTTTGAGCATAACACTGGGTTTATTGTTAGTGATCCTTAGATAAAAGCCTCTATTTTGACCATTTCTTCTATTTCTGTTTGAATATTTAATGTTATTCGTACATCTCCATTTGGTAACAAATAACTTAATCTGGTAATAGATATAGCAATTTAATATTGTTTCCTTAAAGAAAAAAACATGAATGAAGAACCTTAAGGCCGGGGCCACATGGGGGATTAATGCGATCCTCACATGACACTCGGCTCATGCTGGCAGCACAGCGGGAGCCGAGTGTCATGCGAGTGTCACTGCGACTGAGGTCCGATCATGCGATCGGACCTCAGCTGCGGGGGGCGGGCTAGCACTGAGGAGGGGAGGGCTGGTGCTGAGGAGGGGCGGGCCGGCACTGCGAGGGGAGGAAGGGATTTATCACTCTCTCTCTTCTGTAGCCGGCTATTGCCATTCTTGCCTGCAATCGCGGTACAGCAATGTACTGCGAGTGCAGTGCGATTTTTCTCTCGCAACATAGACTCGATTGGGTGCGACAGAAACCAGGACCACATTACAGGCGCAGCATGCTGTGATTGTTTTCTCGGTCCGAATAGGGCTAAGAAAATAATCGCTCATGGGTGCTGACACATAGTCTAATATTGGTCCGAGTGGAATGTGATGTTTTATCGCATTCCACTCGCTCCGATTTTCATGCAGTGTGTCTTACGCCTAACACTGTAACACACTGGGAACACTAAACTCAAAAAATGATTGATCATAGAATTATAGAATCATAGAATGGTAGAGTTGGAATGGACCTCCTGGATCATCTAGTCCAGGGGCGGGCAATTAATTTTCCCATGGGGCCGCATGAGAAATTGGGATGGTTTTAGAGGGCCGGACTAATATAATTAGCTCGGTTCTACATATATATATATATATATATATATACACACAAACACGCATATATACTGTGCGTGTATAATATATATACACATACACACAATGTATACATACACACACAATCCCCAAATACTACATCACTACACCCGTCACATACTACACCTGTAATATACATCAGTATACACTACACCTGTAATAAACTACACGTCTATATACTATACCACTATATATTACATCACTACACCCCTATATACACCTGTAATATGCTACATCACTATATACTACACCTGTAATAAACTGCAGCACATCACTATATACTACACGTGTGATAACCTACATCACTACACCCCTATATACTACACTTGTATTATACTACATCACTACACCCCTATATACTACACATGTATTATACTACATCACTACACCCCTATATACTACACTTGTATTATACTACATCACTACACCCCTATATACTACACTTGTATTATACTACATCACTACACCCCTATATACTACACTTGTATTATACTACATCACTACACCCCTAAATACTACACTTGTATTATACTACACTCCTATATACTACACCTGTATTATACTACACCACTACACCCCTATAAACACCTGTATTATACTACACCACTACACCTGTAATATACTACACCACTACACCCCATATACACCTGTAATATACTACACCACTACACCCTTATATACACCTGTAATATACTACACCACTACACCCCTATATACACCTGTAATATACTACACCCCTATATACACCTGTATTATACTACACCCCTATATACACCTGTATAATACAGGTGTATATAGGGGTGTAGTGGTGTAGTATAATACAGGTGTATATAGGGGTGTAGTATAATACAGGTGTATATAGGGGTGTAGTATAATACAGGTGTATATAGGGGTGTAGTGGTGTAGTATAATACAGGTGTATATAGGGGTGTAGTATATTACAGGTGTATATAGGGGTGTAGTGGTGTAGTATAATACAGGTGTATATAGGGGTGTAGTATTATACTACACTCCTATATACACCTGTATTATACTACACCACTACACACCTATAAAACTACACCACTACACCCCCCATATACCACACCTGTAAAACTACATTCCCATATACTAAACCACTACACCCAAAATATTTGTCAAAAGTTACCCCTCTCCCCCAGCCCCCCGCCTGCCCGCCCCCATTGTCCCCGCAGGTTACTAGTAACCACTCACCTCTCTTCTTATCGTTCCCGTCCTCAGACACCTCCGTACGAGCCCCCCGCTGAGCTGCTTCTCCTTCACATGGCCAGGCTGCGCCGACACTGTATTCCTAGGAGCCCCCGCCGCTGCCTCTCTCCATATGGCCCCCGCCTCTGCAGCTTCTCCTGCCGGGCGGGAACTTTTCAAATGACACATGCGCGCCGTACTGACGATATCAGGGCGCGCGTGTGTCACAGAGAAAAGTGTCGGGCAAGGAACAGAGGAGAGATTCCTGCGTTCCGCTGCCTACACTGTGCGGAGCTTCAGGATCTGTCCTCTGTTTCCTGCCCGACACGCAGCGTGTGATGAGGGTCAGGGCCGGCTCCAGGTTTTTGTGGACCCCGGGCGGAAGAGTCCCAGTGGGCCCCATCAACACGCAGACACACATACGTACACATACATATTTAAAGACAAACTCACAAAAATACATATAGAACGGACACATCTATACAGCCATATACACTGACATACATAGATACACATTATACATGCCTACAGACACACAGCTCTGCTGCATACATACAGACACACATAGCTCTGCTACAGACACACATAGCTCTGCTACAGACACACATAGCTCTGCTACATACATACATAGCTCTGCTACATACATACATAGCTCTGCTACATACATACACACATAGCTCTGCTACATACATACACACATAGCTCTGCTACATACATACACACATAGCTCTGCTACATACATAGCTCTGCTACATACATACACACATAGCTCTGCTACATACATAGCTCTGCTACATACATACACACATAGCTCTGCTACATACATAGCTCTGCTACATACATACACATAGCTCTGCTACATACAGACACACATAGCTCTGCTACATACATAGCTCTGCTACATACAGACACACATAGCTCTGCTACATACAGACACACATAGCTCTGCTACATACAGACACACATAGCTCTGCTACATACAGACACACATAGCTCTGCTACATACAGACACACATAGCTCTGCTACATACAGACACACATAGCTCTGCTACATACATACACACATAGCTCTGCTACATACATAGCTCTGCTACATACATACACACATAGCTCTGCTACATACATAGCTCTGCTACATACATACACACATAGCTCTGCTACATACATAGCTCTGCTACATACATACACATAGCTCTGCTACATACAGACACACATAGCTCTGCTACATACATAGCTCTGCTACATACAGACACACATAGCTCTGCTACATACAGACACACATAGCTCTGCTACATACAGACACACATAGCTCTGCTACATACAGACACACATAGCTCTGCTACATACATACACACATAGCTCTGCTACATACAGACACACATAGCTCTGCTACATACAGACACACATAGCTCTGCTACATACATACACACATAGCTCTGCTACATACAGACACACATAGCTCTGCTACATACATACACACATAGGTCTGCTACATACATACACACATAGCACTGCTACATACACACATAGCACTGTTACATACAGACACACATAGCTCTGCTACATACAGACACACATAGCTCTGCTACATACAGACACACATAGCTCTGCTACATACAGACACACATAGCTCTGCTACATATATACATACATACACATTGCTCTGCTACATACACACATAGCTCTGCTCCATACATACACACATAGCTCTGCTATATATATACATACATACACACATAGCTCTGCTACATATATACATACAGACAGAAACACACGCGGCTCTGGGGCCCAGCACATTCTGGGGCCCAGCACATACGGCACCGGGGAGGGGGGGGGGGCTTGCAGGGAATACACCTATGGGGGGAGAAGAGCCCGTACAGCTCACCAGGGCCCATAAATCGGGGGGTGGGGAGGGCACATACCGCTCAGGTCACGGTGGAGAGGGGGCCCACACAGAGCCGGAAAGAAGCACTGTGCTGGGGGTCGCTGGCAGGCACTGCAACTCTCATCTGTGGGATGAGCAGGACGCCGGCCGGTAGCTGCGCCCACATATGAAGTTCAACCAGGAAGTCTTTGCTCCTTAAAGGGACGGCGCTGCAGATTCCTGCCGAGGACTGCGGTCCCCGGAACTCGGCCCGGGGGCAGCAGAACTAAGGCGAGTGGGCCCCGGCCAAGGGGCACCAGAACTGACGAGGCCGAGTGAGCCCCCCCCGGCTCTCCAGGGCCCCGGCATTTGCCCGGGCACTGATGAGGGCAATCTGACCACGCGCCTCCCAGAGCCTGGAGCTCCGGACAACAGGTCAGATTGCCCTCATCAGTGACCGGCCAGCAAGGACGCCCTGAGCCAGGCGGGCCGGTCACAGAGAGTAGGCGGGCCGGATGTGGCCTGCGGGCCGCCCCTTGCCCAGGTCTGATCTAGTCCAACCCCCTGCTCAAAGCAGGGTTCACTAAATCATCACAGAGAGATGTCCTTCCAACCTCTTTTTAAAGACTTCTATTGAAGGAGAACTCACCACCTCTTCTGACAGCCTATTCCACTCATTGATCACCCTCACAGCCTTTAAGATATTTGTAGACAGCTATTAGGTCTCCTCTCAGTCTTCTTGTTTGCAAGCTAAACAATCCTAAAACCTGTAACCGTTCCTCATAGGACATGATGAATGTCAACAGTAGATAATTTTGCTCCTATCTGTTTTACTAGTATCACGGGGTAAGAAATGACAGAACAGGGACTCCTAAGCTGTCCCTCAGACTTGAGTCCTTGCCCTGTCCCTTATCTCAGAGCTAGGCTCGATGGCAGTGAGGTCTGAGCCCCCAGCATGACCCTGACTCCTCTCCAAACCCTGATCTTACTTGCCTTCTCCCCCACCCTTGGGGCGGGCTGGAAACACAGTAACAAAACCCTATAGAAATGACACTGACAAAGAATGAAAACTCGTACACACTGCACTCAAACACAAAGGATAGACTATACGTTTACAGGGGAATAGAGAAAAAAGGAAAGAAGTAAATGCATGACAGGGAAACTTTCACACCACTCAAAATACTAACTACAGATCACCAAAGACTGGATCACTACTTTGACTGGAATCGCTGGATCTATGCTGAAACTATTATTGGCTCAGAACCCAAGCTTCCATACCTTAAATAGGAAAGAGACAGCTGTGAGTGGTAATTAGCAACCTGCTCCTAGAAGCCACACACAAATCCACAAGAATTAACTTCTTAATGGAAATGAATCAGCCAACTCTCTGCTCAGGCTGAGCAACTAGAAGACCTCAGGTTGCCTCTCTTACGCTACAATGTGAACACAGTTCAACACCGTAACGGCACCCCTTGAGTGTGGAACAAAACACCACATGACAATAAGTCTTTTGCTTTGATGATGGAGCATTGACCAGGCCAGGTGGAGGCTCCTGCAGCAGCAAAGTATCTTATTGCCAGACACACACCAGGAGGGAGGAAATGTATGACATTGCTGGTCTAGAGCACATACAGGCTTCTCTTCCGGGTTCTCCTTGTCAGTTTCAGACGCACACTGCCGTCTGAAGCCAGCGATTGAACACCCGGAAACGAAGCCTGCTGCAATGCGCGCAAGATAGAATGAGCGATGAGGACGTCACTCCATGGTATCACGCCCACAGGGGCGTGATACCACGGAAATATGCAGACGTCCATAGGGCAAGGCGCCGCCCCTGTGACCACATTCCCTGCTATTTACATACGAAATATGAAGGTAATAAAACGTTTTTTATTACTTTCATGTTATACAAATTTATAACACAGGGATGGGTAGGAAGGTGTAATTAGGGCACACATGCGTCTGCTGATAGGTCAGAACGCATATTCTAGATGATAGGTTCCCTTTAAAGCACCATTCCAGCATTTTTTTTTTTTCCAGTGCTGGAGTGGCACTTTAAATGTAAGTCCCCTGCCACATGTCATATACAAATTTTTTTGCTGCTTCATGTTTTACCAACGCAGGTCTGGTCTTGCTGCGCCATCTTGTGACAGTAGCTTCTGACTGGCCAGCAGTCAGATGTTGAGTCGCAAAGTCTTAATGTAACTCTGAGAGCCAGAACAAGGTGATAACAAGGCTGTCATAGAGTTACATTGAAGAGTTACCTCCGGTGTGTTCCATGAAACTCTTGAGCAGCCGTCAGGTCACAAATCACCGAAGCCCCTCTAAGCGTTGGTGATAGAAGGTGAAGCCGCTGGAAGATTAGGATCAGACAGGATTCAGGTGACTTACATTTAAAACACTACTTCAGCACTGCATTAAAAAATTCTAGAGTGGTGCTTTAACGTGCTATACATAAATACTCAAGCATTATTAAAGTGCAATGATGAGAAAATACAAAATATATCCTCCTGTATTTTTAGTTTTCAAAAATCAATGCAACATTTTTGCAAGAAATTTGTCTTAATTTTCGGTTGTACTACCAGTAAATATATTTATTTACAGTATAGTTTAAAAACAAAAGCCATCATTTAGTAATAGGTTTTTAAGGTGTGTAGCATGCCCCTGTAATGAGCTGAGTCTAAAGGGTGCTTTACACGCTATGATCTCGCTAGCGAGATCGCTAGCGAGCATACCCGCCCCCATCTGTTGTGCATCACGGGCAAATCGCTGCCCGTGGCGCACAACATCGCTTACACCCGTCACACGGACTTACCTTCCCTGCGACGTCGCTGTGGCTGGCGAACCGCCTCCTTTCTAAGGGGGCGGTTTGTGTGGCGTCACAGCGACGTCACATGGCAGCCATCCAATAGCAGAGGAGGGGCGGAGATGAGCGCAACGAACATTCCGCCCACCTCCTTCCTTCATCATTGCGGGCGGCCGCAGGTAAGAGGTTGTTCCTCCTTCCTGTGGTGTCACAAATAGCAATTTGTGCTGCCGCAGGAACGACAAACCTTGTTACTGACCACACAACGATTTTTGGTAAATGAACGACGTATCACAGACAAACGATTTTTGCCTCTTTTGCGATCGTTTAAGGTCGCACATAGGTGTTACACGCTGCGATGTCGCTAACGACGCCGGATGTGCGTCACAAACACCGTGACCCCTTTGATATATCGTTAGCGATGTCGCAGCGTGTAAATGTCCCTTAAGTGGTCAGACAGAATCACTCTACTCACAGCGAGATTTCTGTATGGCTATTCCATGTTCATTGCACAGCAATCTATGGAAATAGCTGTCTGGCGTGCTTAGAGGGAAGGAATGAACAGAACCTCTGTAGTATGGCAGTAGAAATGAGAAGGCTCATCTCATGAACATTCACATGACCACACCCAAAGAGAGAAATGATCTGTCCTTTGAGGACATTAAACCTACAGAAATGAAAAGGAGGAGCCTCTTCAATCACATCAGTGTTTTTTTGTCCTTGCAGAGAGAATGTACACCCTTTTGTTTTTCCAGGGAGGTCAGATAACCTTCCAAGGCCTTGTTCAGTTTGCTTTCTCTGGGCAGACAGTATGCTCGCACGAAAATTCAGGAATCCGGCATAGCATCTTCATAAAAATCCAATAAAACGGACAATACGCGTTTCGTGGACACCCTTGTTCACAATCCTGGATTGTGAACAAGGGTGTCCCCGAAACGTGTATTGTCCATTTTATTGGATTTTAATGGATCAATACATTTGGTTTTTTTATGAAGATGCCATGCCAGATTCCTGAATTTTTGTGCTAACCTTTTGGCTGGAGATTTTCCGTGCACCATCTAAAAGGACTTCCAAGTGCACATGGTGAGCTGGATTCCTCCACCTGCTTGTGTGTGTTAAAGTATGCTGCTCGCAGTCTGACAAGTATAGAGCTGAGGCACCTCAGCTCTCAGTAGTAGAGACTATACTGCTGCAAGGGGTGGTGTAAGTGCTTCAGTGAAATTGTTGAGCCTCGTATCATGGCAGTTAGTTTCTGGACTGCGCTGGTGCGTTGCGCTACAAATGACATCAGGAGTGTTCACACAACTCCCGGAGATTACTTTCAGGTTACGCCAGATGGAGGCTGGCGATACAAAAGGCTGTGCTATCACTTTTTGGCACCGAGTTAGCACCTGACGACATGGAGTAACCCAGAGCTTGGTTACTTCGCCAGGTGGAGCTTCTCATGTTTCCTTGCTCTTCAGGATGGAGATTGGGGTTAAATGGCAGGTCTAGAAGTAATGTCACTAAAACTAAGCACAATAAAAGTTCAAATCACCCCATTTTTTTCACATTTAAATTTAAGAAACAAAAAATACACATATTTGATATCACTGTTTTCGTAAATGTCTGATGTATGAAAATATAAATTAATCCAATCGGTAGACAGCTTAACGAGAAAAAGTCCAAAGCCAGAATTGTAGTTTTTTGGACACCGCAACAACAGAAAAAAAATTTAATAACATGAGTTTAAAACATTGCATATATCTAAAAATAATATCAATAAAAATCTTAACTTGGGGAGCAAAAAACAACCCCTCACACAGCTCCATCCCAAAATTGAATACATTACGGCTCTCGAAACGTCATGACACAGGCAAGGGTTTGTTTGTTTTTTTCACCACTTAAATAAAACAAAAGCTATATATTTCTTGTATCTACGTAATTGTACCAACGTGGAGAATCATACTGCCAGATGAGCTTTGTGGTAAAATGAATGCTGCAATTCAAAAACCCCAAAACAAATTGCAGAATTTCACTTTTTTGCTATTTCGCCACATTTGGAATTTTATTCCTGCTTATCATTACATCAAATGATTAAATGGATCGTGTCATTCAAAAGTACAACTTATCCCACAAAATAAAACGACAAAAATGAAAAATTGCCCGGCCCTTAAAAGGCACATCCAGTACTTTTTTTTCTTTTTTTTTTTTACATATGCTTGTGCACTAACAGGCCAGTACCTGTTACCTACCTGCCTGTTGTACCCTGCGAAGCTCTTCACCAGCACAGAGTAGCCACAGACCTCTTCTGTCGGCGATTGAGCTGCTTTTGCTGATGACGCAACATCAAAGCTGTGACTTCTCATCCACTCTGTTCTGTAGACGGGGCAAGACAGCCAACGTCATGTTGATTGACAGCTAGGTAGCAGGGAGCCGGCTGTCAATCAGCATGTTCTCATCAGTCCCACCTCACCTATAGAACAGAGTGGAAAAGAAGCCTCCATTCTGTTGACAAAGTATTGCTTGCAGGAGTGGTCTCTGACAGCTGTGTGCTGGCAAAGAACGTCCCGCCGGGCACAACAGGTAGGTAGGTAGCAACTACTTGACTATTAGTGCTTATGCCCTTTTTTTTCTAAGTCCTGCATATACCCTTTTAAGTGGTTAAAGTAAAGGTATCAGCTTTAGGCAGAATTATGATTGTGATCTTGCAAGTATTTGTTGGGTTTCAAGATTCTTAAAAGCAAGCCTTATGTGCAGTCCAATGCAAAGTTCAAATCTTTGTTCCTGGGACTTAAATTTGGTATTTCCAACCCTAATCACAACCCTGTGAGGCTATGGATTCAGCTCCCATTAAGCCTTAACCTTGGCCCGTAGACTTAATGACCTTCAGTTGCTATTGGCAGCCTATCCGTTTACTCAATTATTGATGGACAAAGTTGTGTTAAAACCTAACCCGGTCTACCTCCTTATGGTAACCTCCAGGTTCCTAAGGAATCAGGAAAATCATCCTTCACTCCTTTTGAAGAAATCCTAGAACCCCTAAGAAAGGGAATTCCATAGTCTGCATGTCAGGAGGAGCCCTTAGGGCTACATCTCCACCACAAAAACTTGGGGGAAGTGCTTGTCTCTCTTCATTTACTTTCAGGTTTCTGCCAGGTCTGACGCATCTGTACCAGAGAGAGTACCTCGCTCACCTGGGCGCAAACCGACTCTGTCAGGTCACCTATCATCCCTTACTGGCCATGATGGGTAAGGTGTTGCCTCAGGAGGGCAGAGCTAGTGCAGTACTTGCTCTGGCCAAGTATTGCGCTCTGGGAGACTTACTTCAAGTGATGGTAGTACTGGGAGGTGGGGCATCGTCGATCTCAGCGATGATGCTCTTCACAGCCTCAGGACGTCGGGTCCCTCCCCTAGTGTCAGCTGTTGCCATCAATATCTTTTCCTCTGTGTTGATTATTTCAGTTGTGATTGGGTGGTAAGGGAAGTAGTTAGGTGCATTTCTACTGCTTTGCGCTTCTGGTTAGCTGTTTCAGAGTGACCATGGGCCTCTTGACTACTTCACTGATTAGTGATCTCCTTGCCTGGCATGTCAGTTTAAATGAACAGCCATGTCTTGGTAGGTTTGCGGTTGCACTGTATGCTTTCCATTTTTGGATGATGGATTGAACAGGTTTCCGTGAGATGTTCAATGCTTGGGCTATTTTGATAAGCTAAACTTGCTTTACTCTTGTCTACAACTTTATCCCTGACCTGTCTGGTGTGTTCCTTGGTTTTCATGATGCTGTTTGATCCCTGATGTTCTCAAACAAACCTATGAGGCCTTGACAGAATAGCTGTAGATACACTGAGAATAAATTACACACTGGTGGACTCAATTTACTCATTAGGTGACTTCTGAAGGCAATTGGTCACTTAGGATTTTATTTAAGGGTATCAGACTACAGAGGGTTGAATACAAATGCACATCACAATTTGAAGATTTATATGTTTTGAATATTTAAAAATCTGTAATTTCCTCTACACTTCAGAACTTCATAAAGACTTGCTACTTAGTGTTTGTATATAACATAAAATAGATTTGTTTGTGGGTGTAATGTAAAACAGTTCACGGGGTATGAATACTTTTTCAAGGAACTGTATCTACCAATGAGAGATGGAAACAGTACACTGATTCATACTCAAATGAAGCAAGGAGAGACTTGATTACCAGAGAAGGTCACTGATTCTGGTGAAAGTCAGTTCCCAGCAAATTAGCAACTAAAAGAATATGTGAAGCAAATAAAAGAGATCGAAGAGATATTATTTTGAAAATTACTTTAAAACAGTTATTAACAGACTTTGAGTACATTGGGTATGAATAGCATTTATGGTACAATCCTTTGTAATATCTAAAAAGCATAGCATTTTTTTTAACATGCCTAGATCAATTAAATTAGGGCTTGTAGCAAGTAATAATTTTGTTGACACCGGAGACCTACGAATATACTTGGATCTCAAAAAAATCTATGCAGACTTTTCTGTTTACCAGAAAGTAAATTAGATCATTTAGCAACAACTGATAATAACAGGAATGCTAATGGACGGTAATAAATCACCCCACACCTTTCCAGCCAGTGTACTTAAAGGAATCATGGCTACTGCTTGATAAAATACAAGCAAATCTACCCTCTCATCTTTAGCTGAAAATAACCTCAATAAATAAACAAGAATGTTAGCAAGAAAAGGGAATTATTCTTAAGATGTTGATCGCTGACATATTTCTGCTGTCTCTTAAGGTGGCTTTACACACTGCAACATCGCAAACGACATCGCTGTAACGTCACCGGTTTTGTGACGTTACAGCGACCTCCCCAGCGACATTGCAGTGTGTGAAACCTATCAGCGACCTGGCCCCTGCTGTGAAGTTGTGATCGCTACAAATCGTTCAGGACCATTCCTAGGTCCTTTGTTTCCCGCTGTGCAGCATGCATCACTAGAAAGTTTCAGTGTGTAAAGGGGACTTTACAGCGACTTCCCTTTCAAATAGTGCTTTGACACGTCCCCAACAACCAGCTAGGTCGCTCTGCAGGTCCGGATCGCTGTTGCGTCGTTGGCCAGGTTTGCCTGTTTGACAGCTCACCAGAGACTTTGTAGCGATCCCGGCTAGGTTGAGATCGCAGGTTGGATCGCTAGAAAGTCTCAGTGTGTAAACCCAGCTTTACTTCTTTAGATTACCTAAACATTATCACTTATTCTAATTAATGTTTGATAAGCGGATTTTCTTGTTAGAAGTAGATTTTGTGTATCAAGAAAAGAAGAGCCATTTCTCATGTTGTTTGTTTATGCTAGATATTGTCAGAAATTTAGACAAGGCACTTTCTGTATGTTTTGCATTAGCATGTTTCTCGTGAGCGTCATTGGTTAGAAATTGATTTAAAGGTCATCAGATCTTGGGCCTCCTAACGTTCTTTTAATGTATTCTGTAGTTGTGCTTGTCCATTGGGATTTGAAGGTGATAAGTGTGAGACAAATCCAGATGACTGTGAAGATAATGATTGTGAAAACAACGCTACCTGCATAGATGGAATCAACAATTATGTCTGCCTTTGTCCACCTAACTACACAGGTAAAGAATGACTTAAAGAAACTATTATAGTTAGGTACTGTCACACATAGCGAGATCGCTAGCGAGATCACTGCTGAGTCACGGTTTCTGTGACGCAGTAGCGATCTCATTAGCGATCTTGTTATGTGTGACACCTAACAGCGATCAGGCCCCTGCTGTGAGATCGCTAGTTGTTGCCAAATGGTCCAGGCCATTTTCTTCAAAGGCGGTGTCCTGCTGGGCAAGACACATCGCTGTGTTTGACACTGTGTGACAGGGTCACAGTGACCTATGTGTGTACCTATGGTGTAAAAATAAATAAACAAAAAATTGGCATATGGTCCACCCATATTATGATACCCAGCACAGATAAAGCATACTACTATAGGTTACTAAACCCTACATTACTAATCGGAGGCGTTTATGAGACCCCCCCATTACTAATCTGTTAGTGAATAGAAATTTACACAAACATCAAAAAAATCCATTATTTGAAATAAAATACAAAAAAATCACCCTTTTCACTCCTTTATTAACGCCCCCCCCAACACCCAGGTCCAATATAATCCACGAGAGGTTCCACCATGATTCCAGCTCTGCTACATCTGAAGTGACAGCGTATGGGCAAGAACAAGACTGCCTGCTGTGAGCTTCAAGAGTCAGATATATAGTGTGCACACAATCTCAGTCTAGTGTAGTTTAGAGGTGCTAGTGTGGGGATGTGAAATCCCTGAAAACTAGTGTAGGTATAACACTGCACAATCTTTTTAAGAGCGAATTGGCAAGGAGGCAAGTCAATTTGATGCAAAACAAATGTGGATTTTAATATAATAGCGCTACAATTTAATACAATTGAGCAATTGACGTTTTGGTCCTCCTGGACCTTGGTCACAATAAATCGCTAATTTGCATATGGAAAGCAGGGTCACAGGTTAGATTCCTGTTTGTCCTATAGATGTGTGGTCAGCAGTATAGGACCTGGATATTGTATCCAGTGTCCTATATAAGGTGATCTATGGGAAACAGCCAGATATAGCAGGAGACAGGGATTATATGCATTGTAAGTATATCATCACATGTGAGGTTCTATATTGTTACTGCCAAGCGAACTTCCAATTGGAGCATAAGTTAACAAACGGTGTAATGTCACTATTGCGGAAGTCGACCAATTTGAGGTCCTGCTGTGTACGTCTGCCGGTTCTCACAGAGATGCAGCTGTCAGGACCGGGAGGACTGATGGGCCCAGGAGGTGGATCCACTGGACCGAGTACGCCACCAGGTGGCAGAGTACACGGAAGCCGGAGCACTGGCGTGGCCGGGACGGTTGTAACCGGGTCAGCAGGATCACAGAGTTCTATGGGATAGTGCAGGAAACAGGCACAGGTACCCGATAGCAAAAGACAAATAGTCACAGGAGAGAGCACAAGGGGACCTGAGCATCTAGCTCTAAAGACAAGCTAAAGGACACGTTGATCAGGCAACGCCCCTATGGAAAGGCAAGTCTTATATACCCAGCACAGCCTCATGTCATTTCCTGCTGCAGGTGTGCTGGGCCTATAAGACCAGGAGAGTGGGCGCGGCCCGGTCCTATACAGAATCCTGAGGCCAATACTCAAAGTCAGACTCCTGAGACCAGGAGCAGGACTCAGGGGAGCAGGAGCGGGAGCGGCAGCCATGACTGGTGGACACATGGATTGGATCAGTGGGTAAGGAGTGGTGCTGGGACACGGGGAGCGTGACAGTACCCCCCCCTCTAAGCCCCCCCCTCCGAGCACAGAACCCCAGGGGCACCCCGGATCGAGACACCGGGCCGGGACCCAACGCAAAGGCGGGGAAGGACCGCTGACCCCGCACCGCCTTCTTAGCTGCACGGCGCTTAGCCAATCTCCCAGCAGAGGCAACGGGGGCAACGGGGAGAGGAGGACCGTCAGAAACAGGACTGGCAGCGAGGACAACCGGCCCGGGCGTCTCGGACCGGACACAGGACAGGGACTCATCCCCGGCAGCCGTTGGCATCAGAGTCTCAATCGTCAGGGACGGTGGAACGACACTGGAGAGAGTCGTCACTTCCGGTTCTGGTGGCACCACAGGCACAGGTGCCAGGAGCTGTGGTACAATGCAGGACTGCGTCATATGCCCCTGTTCTTGTGCCATGATAGGGTCAGGTACCAGGGGCTGTGGTAAAACGCTGGACTGTGTCAAATTCTCCTCATCATGTGCCATGATAGGGTCAGGTGACAGGGACCGAGGAACAGGCTGTAGGCAGGTATCATGGCACGAGGGACTCCAGCGAGAGATTGCGCCAGAGCGCCAACTGATGTCAGGGTCATGTAGTCGCAGCCAGGGCAAACCCAGCAGGAGCGCAGGAGTCATTCTCGGGATGACGTAGAACGCAATAGTCTCAGTATGCTGGGCACCAATACAAAGTCTCACGGATTCGGTGGTGTACCGGACAGGTTCGTATAATTGTTTTCCGTCCACGGAGGCGAACCAGAGGGGTTTTGCAAGTGGAATGACCGGTATCTGATAATGATCCACGGTAGCTTGTCGGATGAAATTAGCCGCTGCTCCCGAATCAATGTGAGCCTCCACCGTGAACTGGGTCTTCTCGGTCGTGACCTGGACCGTCTGTGTAACCGGGACTGAAGGAATTCCGGTACCAAGGGTGGCGGTTCCCACCATCCCTTGGACTTGGGGTCTACCTGGTCTCTCCGGGCAAGAGCGGAGCAGATGAGAACCGCTTCCGCAATAGAAACAGAGGCCCCGGGCGAGTCGCTCTGCGCGGCGTTGCTCGGCTTGGCTCAGGCGGTCTATTTGCATGGGTTCCGGGAACATGTCACAGGAAGGCAGGGGCAAAGGAGCGGTAGACCTCTGCGGGGACAAGGCGTGACGGGGTGGTAGCTTCTCCCGGAATACCTCTTTGGTTCGCTCCTGGAAACGGAGGTCAATCCGGGTGGCTAAAGATATTAAGGCGTCCAAGGTGCGTGGAACGTCACGGCCAGCAAGCTCGTCCTTGACGCGGCCAGAGAGTCCTTCCCAAAAGGCCGCCGTCAAGGCCTCATTGTTCCAGCCCAGCTCAGAGGCGAGCGTGCGGAACTGGATGGCGTATTGGCCGACGGTCAGGGTCCCTTGGCGTAGCCGGAGGAGCGAAGAAGTCACTGTGGTGGTACGTCCGGGTTCATCGAATGTACTCCGGAAAGCGTGCAAGAATTCCCGGATGTTAGTAGTCATGGGATCCTCATTCTCCCACAGGGGGTTAATCCAGGCTAGAGCTTCGCCTTCCAAGTGTGACATCAGGAATGCCACTTTAGCCTGGTCTGAGACAAACAAATGAGGAAGTAACTTGAAATGCAGGGAGCACTGGTTCAAAAATCCCCGGCAGTTCTTGGGGTCCCCAGCATAGCGAGGCGGAGCAGCGAGGCGAAGTTGCGAGGCTGCGGAGACAGCAGGTTCAGATCCGGACACCGTTTGCTGCGTGGACCGAGACGAGGCGGCAGTCTGTAATGTGTACAACCGGTGGTCCACAGACGTCAGGAACTTTAGTATGCGGTGTAAGGTGTCACGCTGTTGCACCAGTTCCTGGCGTAGTTCGGCCAGCTCGGATGTTTGTGCTCCAGCGGGATCCATGGCCTGATCAATCTGTCAGGACCGGGAGGACTGATGGGCCCAGGAGGTGGATCCACTGGACCGAGTACGCCACCAGGTGGCAGAGTACACGGAAGCCGGAGCACTGGCGTGGCCGGGACGGTTGTAACCGGGTCAGCAGGATCACAGAGTTCTATGGGATAGTGCAGGAAACAGGCACAGGTACCCGATAGCAAAAGACAAATAGTCACAGGAGAGAGCACAAGGGGACCTGAGCATCTAGCTCTAAAGACAAGCTAAAGGACACGTTGATCAGGCAACGCCCCTATGGAAAGGCAAGTCTTATATACCCAGCACAGCCTCATGTCATTTCCTGCTGCAGGTGTGCTGGGCCTATAAGACCAGGAGAGTGGGCGCGGCCCGGTCCTATACAGAATCCTGAGGCCAATACTCAAAGTCAGACTCCTGAGACCAGGAGCAGGACTCAGGGGAGCAGGAGCGGGAGCGGCAGCCATGACTGGTGGACACATGGATTGGATCAGTGGGTAAGGAGTGGTGCTGGGACACGGGGAGCGTGACAGCAGCCCAGGTGAACCTAATTTTGTCTAGTCTTCAGGGGTTGTCTCATGTTGTTAAAAATCCTCTTTTCTCTAAAGGAAAGGGATTTTTAATTCTATACTGTACATCCCTTTGTCTACGTTACAAGCCACTTTTGTAGTTTATCAGAGGTAGCCAGTATTCTAGGCACGAAGCGCATGCTTGTAAACCCTTTGCTTTAAAGTTAAGAAGTGAGGGCCTGAAGCTGGCTGAATTACTGCATCCGAGCATCTTCTGCGCTGTTGTGCTTCTCTGATGCAGAGGCAAAGCTTCTTCAAAGTAAAGCGTGAGAGAGAGCACAGTTCAGATCAATGGAGCAACAATGACTGTGGGTTGAACTCTCAATCATCAGGAACACACTGCCCCCTGGTAAGCAGGTAACCAAGAGGCAGGGTAGCGGTGCGCTCCTGAACACAGAAGATGAGGAGACCCCTTTAATCAGTAGTTGTATTTACAGAATAAGCATCGTGACTAATTTTGATCTGAAATCTCTTCTGAAAAAGCTAGAATCTCTATGTCATAGGGGATGGAAAGATTTTTTAAAAAAAGTTTATATTAGTGTTCTGGATGTTGCAAACAAACTTTAGCGCTCTTTTAAACTTCAGTTATAAATGTACATTATTGAATGTAAAATTGTCTGTATCCTATTTTAAGGTGAACTTTGTGATGAAGTTATCGACCACTGTATTTCCGAGTTGAACCCATGTCTGCATGATTCCAAATGTATTTCCACTGACAAGGGATACAGGTAAGCAAGGACCAGTTTAAGCTCAATAAACTGTTTCAGGACATGATTTTAAAATGTACTATATGTAATCTCTTCTGCCCAACTTAATGTTGTGAGTGTTTATTTCCAGAAATGAACCTTTGAAGAAATCACGTGATTCTACTGACATACTGGCTGCCAATAGAATCTGATAAGATACAGTACATGAGACATAATCACCACCGCCGCTTTATAGATATGCCCAGACATTTGTTTTACTGAACATAATACACAACAATCAAAGCAAAAAATGTGTGTTTTTCTTTTTACTTTTTGAGTTAGTAATGGGGATATCTGATAGACACCTCATCATTACTAACACCAGGGCTTGATGCTAGCTGACATCAACCCCAACTACCATTACCCCGATTGTCAACACACAGGGCACTCGAGAAGAACCAAGTGAAGCACAAGAATTGATGCATCTAATGTGATGCACCACTTCTGGGGTGAGTGTGAGCTAGTATTTTTAGGCTGGGAAGGGCCCAATAACCATGGGCCTTCCCAGCTTGATAATATCACCCCATAGCTGTCTGTTTTCCCTTTTTTTTTCATTTATTTATTTTATCATAAAATTTGTCCAAAACGCTCCGCAAGGTGCAATTTTATTATATGTCACTCTCTCTGTCGCACTATTATCTATCTCTATAGACCCGATAGAAAAAAAACTCTCCTCCAATGATTAATGTAAAAATAATTTATTTGTACATTAATTCAAAGGGATATACATGTAAGAACCATTTAAAAACATTTAAAAAAAAGAAAATAGGGGAATGTGTGGGATTCAAAAAAACAGACCCAGGGCACAAGATAAAAACGTTGTCTGAATGAAACAACTAAATTGGTTATATAAATAACATTTAAATAATGGATGGTAGTGTCATGCACAGGGTCACTAGGTAAACATCAAGTGTATATATAAAGATTAAAAAAAATAAACATGACTCCATGTTGTGAAAGTATGGGAGTCTCACAAAGAGAGCCTAAGCCAGTGCAAATAAATGAGCAGACCAAGATGGAAAATCAAATAATCACACATAACCTTTATATTATGTTTAATACCCCTGTAACCAAAAAAATGGTTACCATATGGTTGTGCTCCAGTAACGCCCAGGGGGAATTTGACACATATTGCCACTGAGGCCAAATAGATTTTTATTACCTATCTCTATAGCATTCACGTCTGCCTAAAATGTCTGCAAAAGGCAACCAAAAACTTTATAAAAATGCAGCAAAAAGGCAGAAAATCATTTTTATACGTGCGCTTTTATAGTGTTTTTGACTGACTTTATTGATGGTAAAGGGTGAAAAAAAATGCTGCAAAATGCTATAAGAATTTACATGCTGCACATTATTTTCTGCACCAAATCTGCCAGTCATAAATAAGCATCGTATTCATAACACTTCAGGTTTCTCATGGACGTTCCTGGTATCAGGATTCCCTTAAGGTTTTGTGACAAATATGCACTCAAAAATTCATTAAAAACAGTGTTAAAAATGCAATGTGTGCGCACAGCCTTAGGCTATGTGTCCACGGTAGAATGTACCTGCGGATTTTTCTACATGAAAATCCGCGACTTTCGCGGCAAATCCGCACCTTATTTTTGCCGCGGATTTGCCGCTGATTTACCGCGGATTTACCACGGATTACCGCGAAATTGCCGCGGATTTTGATGCGGATTTTTTTTTTTCCCCATTCTATAGCCAAAATCCGCACCAAAATCCGCAACAATAATTGACATGCTGCAGATTTTTCCGGATCAAAATCCGCGGCAAATCCACCGCGGAAAAATCCGCAGCATGGACACAGCATTTCCAAAATGCCATTGAAATGGCTTGGAAGTGCCGCTGCTGCAGATTTTCGGAAAATCCGCGGTAAATCCGCGGCAAATCCGCGGCAAAATCCGCAGCGTTGGCACATAGCCTTAGTGTTCCTGCTTCTGCTGTCTCTATGATGGACCCAGCATCTTGAGTAGTTGTTTGGGGCCACTGTGCGGCTGCACCGGCGGTATGTCTTCCCCTGCCGTCACATTGTCATAAGAATATTTGCACTGAAACCAAAAACAAACCAACTCACATAATGTCGTGTGTTTTCTCACGTAAGAAGCTTTTCAGACATCTGTGGGTTTTGGACGACACAGCCTAATCATCTTTCACCTCATTTAGTATTATTTGCTACCTGTAACTCAAGTGCTCTTCAGCTCTGCCAAGTTGTGCATCCCAGAATGTGCCACCAAATTGCTATTTGTTCAGCGTGATGTGCATTTCTCCAGTGAAGCAGATAGACAGCTTGTGCTGGTTTAATTTCTAAACAATTATTGATAAAATCTGGCATGCATTGAAGAGAAGTAAATTGTAGACACCAATCATTGCACTGTGTAGTGGGAGTCATCCATTTCTATATATATTTTGTTGAAAAGAAAAGCTGACTGGAATTTACACACATTGGCACGATTCCTCAAGCAATTTTTCAAAGAATTCTGGCGTAAAACAGTTTGAGATGATGTACATTTTTTTATGCAACTCTTAAAGGTTCTTTACACGCTGCGATACCGGTACCGATATCGCTAGCGTGCGTACCCGCCTCCGTCGGTTGTGCTTCACAGGCAAATCGCTGCCCGTGGCGCACAACATCTCTAACACCCGTCACACGGACTTAACTTCCCTGCGACGTCGCTCTGTCTGGCGATCTGACTCCTTTCTAAGTGGGCGGTTCGTGTGGCGTCACAGCAACGTCACATGGCAGCCATCCAATAGCAGAGGTGGGGTGGAGATGAGCGGCCGGAACATGCCACCCACCTCCTTCCTTCCTCATTGCCGGTGGACGAAGGTAAGAAGATGTTCATCGTTCCTGCTGTGTCACACATAGTGATGTGTGCTGCCGCAGGAACGACAAACAACATCGTACCTGCAGCAGCAACGATGTTATGAAAAGGAGCAACGTGTCAACGAGCAACGATTTTCACGTTTTTGCGCTCGTTGATCGTCGCTCCTTTGTGGATGTGCGTCACTAACGACGTGACCCCGACAATATATCGTTAGCGATGTCGCAGCGTGTAAAGCACCCTTTAGACTTTTAGCATCCTGGCCCTTTTAGCAACTGGGCAATCTTTGTGAACTTTTTTAAAAGTGGATGAACATTAACATGGCAGGGCGTAGACTAGCACAAATTCATCATAACATACCACCAAAATGCCAGAAATGTACTTCCATCCATATGAAAGATGCGCTAAATTCATAAAAGGGAATCTGTCAGCAAGTTTTTTTTTATGTAATCCAAGAGCAGCATAATATAGGACAAGAGAGCCTGATTACAGGGATGTTTCAGTGTCACTTATTAAGTTGTGTGATGTAGTTTCAAAACAAGTAGTGTTTTTTTTTGTTTTTTAAACTCAATTTTTATAACATTTTTCGAAATCAAGGATACAGAAAGCAAAAAACAGGTAAAGAAGAAGCAAATATCAAGCTTACAACAATACCTGAGAGGGAAGGCCTTCCAGTTTTGAAACGATATCCCCCTCAACAATATAACCCCCACTTTCTCTGCCCCAACCACCCCGTCTGCTGACTCCCCCCTGAAACCAAGGCAGCATAAACTACTCCCACCCCCCCATGCGACACAACCAACTCTCTTGCCCTCTCCATCCCTTGATCTAGGCCCTGTACCTCAATATCAAACTTGTATCTTTAGTCTACCCAAAAAGCCCGCCAGATCTTCAGCCAAATACCATTCAGTGTATGTAAATGGAGAGACAATCTGTCGTATCTCATCAGCCAAACATTTTCGCGCGATAAAGGCTCACAACTTTCTGAAAAATTTGTCCATTGGCTTATCTTTATTTCTCTCAGCCTCTAACTTTTCTAATTTGAGTAAAGCTTTCAGTTGGTTCATTAATTCTCCCTGTGACAGAACTTCTTTTACCAGCCATTTCTTCAATAACGCCCTCTTGCCCAACAGTGCTATACAATGAAACAAAGATGGGAGTTTCTCTCTCTTATCCCCCTCCGCATTTCCCTCCCCATGCCATGTATAGTGAAATAACCACACGAGAAGCTCCAACTCCACCTTCACTTTCCAAGCTTCCCACACTAATGCCTGGGCCTGTACCCAAAATTTCCGAACCTCCCCACATTGCCAAATCCCATGGAACAAATCTGTCTTTTCAACATTGCATTTTGGACACTCCAATAGCTTGTTCGGATTCTCTCTGTTAAAGCCATATAGAGCCGTATGCATCAGACGATATTGTGAATCCCTCCAACTTTCATTCGTTGTATATTTTCGTATGACCATACACCCCTCAATATCTTCTCTCTTACCCTATATTATGCTGCTCTCACATTATATAGTAAAAACCTGCTGACAGATTCCCTTTAAGAGGTGCATGCTTACTGAATTTTCTATTGATAACTCAAGTGGACCCTTCGTTAAGACGTATGTGCAAAATGCCAGTCTTGATAAATTGATACCATTATGTTCATATCCATTGAACAATGTGATAGATTACTTGTCAGTGTTCTAACATGTCAATAATCTAGCTATTCATAGCTGTCATAGAAGAAACTAATTCACGTGCCAGGGATATCACCTGTAAAATCAATATGGACTTCTCAGTTTCTTTATCTGTTTCTTTAACAGATGCATTTAACACCTGAAATAAAACTGTATACTGGGAGTTGAATTGGAGACTGTAGAGCCCTTAATCACTATGTAGTCAGGCCTGGCCTATTTCTTATTATGTCTTAGATAAATAGGAAAGATTTCATAATGCATGTCACATGTACTAATGAGAGTAATAACCTTCATATGTTGTCTTTAGCTTCGTTGTCACTTTCACTTGCTTATGCTGTGTACCCCAGCCAATGTGTACTGATTAGCACTTATTCTTATATTCTTCTATTTTAAGGTGCGAGTGTTCACCTGGATTTGTGGGGCTGTATTGTGATATAAATGAAGATGACTGTGTCAGCCATAAATGCCAGCATGGCGCTCAGTGCGTGGATGATGTTGGCGGATACACCTGTGTGTGCCCACATGGCTTCAGGTAATAATACCACACGAATGTACTACTGTCAGTAAGATTAATCATAGGCATAAGAAAATTAAACCTCTTCAAAAGACCTCTCTCTTGAGAAAACCACCACTTTATACCATATTTGTTTGTCAGCTCTTCAGTGTCATCATACACTATCCATGCCGGCCCTCCTTGAGAGGGCCACCGCTCTAGAAGACCATTTTTCATTACAATTCTGTATAATTGTCTCAGATTTTATTGTAGATCAGCTTCAACTTGAAGTGTTGCGTAGAGGAACACAAAACAGGCTCCAATTAGGTATTTGCCAGTTACCATGTATATAGGGAAAAATATGCTTTCACGACAGTAAATAAAACGACTGGAGCACTTTCCAGTCTTGGCAATCTCCAGTCTCCGATCAACAATCTAATACTCATGACTTGTAGTATTATTTCTCTCGAGAAAATCATCACAATTTTGTGTGGCAATGTTCCATGAACTTGCGCTCCCGGTCTGTCCTGATCAGCTGGCCTCCTTTCCTCTAGGTATGGTTAGGCTACTGAACTAGTCTTTAAAAAATCATTAGTTTATTTTAACACCGCATCTTTCTCTTCTGCTTTTGTTCAGAAAGCAGCGGAAATAGTGCTGACAGATCACTCAAAAGAATGATTCCAGTCATTGCTATGTAAAAACAACTTCAATGCTTTCAAAAGTTGCCAAGTATTAACATGTACATTCTTACTTTTCCACTGAGAAGTTGGCCAATACTAATACAATACAAGTGAAATCTGAAGGCTTAAAAAATGCCTGTATTATCAGCATTTTTGCATCAAAAAAGGTTATTTTTTTTCTTCATTGTTTAATTTTTTTCTTTTATTTAAAAAAGTTATAAAAAGATGCCCAAAATTGCTAAAAAAAAAAAAATCACTCAAATAAAAATGTTAGAGAAAAACATTGAAAAAGTACTCGAGAAGAGGCTAAAAACATTTACAAAACTCCAGAGGAAAAGAGCGATTCCTGAAATGTCTTGTGCTTGAAAAATTAATTTTTTGACCATCAGAAAAAGATATAGTGGAAACATACCCTGAGACACAGCTCCATTTCAATATTTACAAATGAGAAATCGATCACACCTAAGCTGTCCGTTTACTTTCCAAAATAAGTCCTTCATTTTTAAAAGAAAAGAAAGGAGACAAGCGTCTACACCGTCTGGATGCCCTCCTTATGTGTACAATAGATATAGGGTTGAAGATGGGCGTTTGGAGATGACCACGCTGCTGTAGAAGATGAGCATTTCACATTCCAAGGTAGATTAATAAGCTTTATATAATATCACTACGTGAATCCACCTTGGAGTGTGGAACTTAAATCTTCTACAGCAGCGCGGTCATCTCCAAACGCCTATTCTCCAGAGACTACCACCGGCGTGATTTTAGAAGCAGATTTTATCACAAGCTTTATTGGCTTTATAGCAATCATACTCCATCAGGGAGCAATATCTCACCGCCTACCCATAATTTATTATTCAGTGTCACCCTATGTGCCCATGTCTCCAAACACCTATCCTCCACCCTATAGCCATTGTACACAGAAGAAGGAGATCTTCTACCTGCTGGCATGAGTGCAGAAGCTCATTTCCATCAAAACAATGAATCAGTTAAGTTCTCTGGAAACCTTCTGGTGAAAGCTGAAGGCTTCTATAACTCACAGTAATATTTAAGAAGAGTAAAGGCATCAGTATCACCTATTTATAAAACCTTGGATTGGGACTTCTATTTATAAAACCTTGAATTGGGACTTGTCAATCTTCAAGAAATGTATAGGCCCAGCTGCCATCCCCCACCCTTTGGATTTCTATCACGTTTAATTGACATGGCAAAAATGACAATTGTACAGAACTTCCATCTATGTTCTCTGTATTTATTTATAAAAATATAACAAATATTTTTGTTTCTTTAAAAGTGGCCTCTTCTGTGAAATTTCCCCTCCCATGGTTCTACTCCAGACCAGCCCTTGCGATGAGCATGAATGTCAGAATGAAGCCCAGTGCATTGTGGTACAACAAGAACCAGTTTGTCGCTGTCTAGCTGGTTTTGCAGGTCAAAGATGTGAGAAGCTTATTACGGTCAACTTTGTCGGCAAGGACTCGTATGTAGAATTGACTGGTTCCAAAACCCGCCCCCAAGCAAACATATCTCTCCAGGTAAGTGATAAAATATTTTTCTTTCTATAAGTATTTAACACTGAATTAACAGAACGCACACATTTGCTGGAATGTGAACCTCTCTTAAATCATTTTTATAGAAAAATGTATACAATGGACAGATGCAGAGACAGACATGAATTTATTTTAAAGGGAATCTGTCACTATCATAAACCCTCCTAAGCAGTCTATATAGGCTTGTTGATAATAGGCAACTGAATACAATGAAACCTTGATATCTGTAATCAACGTTTTTCTTAATATGTAAATAAGCTGTTATAAGATCTATGGGCCGCATACAGATCTCTCAGAGCATCTGCCTCCAGAGCTTATTTTAAATGTAATGGGGCGTTACCAATGTGAGACATGTAAAGACTGACAGTTCACTCTCATGATCTACATGTCTCACACATTTAGAATAAACACTGGATGCAGATTCTCAGAGTGATTTGTGTCCCACCCATAGATCTTTTCAGCTCATTTCCATATTAAATTAAATGGGGATGTCTCTGGAATAGGACATCAGATCACAGATAGGATCTAATTCTATTAAGCTTTCTAAAGGCCACATCTCACTAAGCGACATCGCTAGTGACATCGCTGCTGAGTCTGAGGTTTTTGTGACGCAACAACGATCTTGCTAGCGATGTTGCTGTGTGTGACATCCAGCAACGACCTGGCCCCTGCTGTGAGGTCGCCTGTCGTTGCTGAATGTCCTGGACCATTTTCTTCAAAGGCAATGTCTTGCTGGGCAGGATGCATCGCTGTGTTTGACACTGTGTGACAGGGTCCCAATGACAGCAGAGATCGTTATACAGGTCGTTACTGCAACCTGTGTCGTTACTGAGTCGTTGGTAAGGTCTGACTGTCTGACATCTCACCAGCGACCTCCCAGTGACTTACCAGCGATCCTTATCAGGTCACATCGTTTTCGGGATCGCTGGTAAGTCGCTAAATGTGACAGGGGCTTAAAGGCCCAGTCACACACAACGACTTACCAACGATCCTGAAAACGATGCGACCTGACAGGGATCGCAGGTAAGTCGCTGGGAGGTCGCTGGTGAGATGTCAGACAGTCAGCCCTTACCAACGATGCAGGAACAATACAGGTCGCAGTAGCGACCTGTATAACGATCTCAGCAGTCACTGTGACCCTGTCACACAGTGTCAAACATAGCGATGTGTCCTGCCCAGCAGGACATTGCCTTTGAAGAAAATGACCTGGACCATTCAGCAACTTACCAGCGATCTCACAGCAGGGGCCTGATCGCTGGTAAGTGTCACACAGAACGAGATCGCTAACGGGATCGCTACTGCGTCACCAAACCGGTGACTTAGCTGCGATCTCGCTAGCGATCTCGTTATGTGTGACAGTACCTTAAGACCTACATGCTTGTATAGATGGCTTAGGGGGGCTGATCCTACTGTCTGATGCCCTTTAAAGTGTAAGTCCACAAACAAAGATAACAGACTTTGGTTATGGTTAAACTAGTCTTAAGGCCACTTCACACATAATGAGATTGTGAACGAGATCGTTGCTACGTCACAGTTTCTGTGACGCAACGACTTTACTAGCGATCTCGTCATGTTTGACACGTACCAACGATCCGCCCCCTGCTGTGAAATCGTTGGTCGATGCTGAACAGCCTGGGCCATTTTTGGCTCGTTGGAGTCCTGCTGGGCAGGATGGATCTGTATGTTTGACATCTACCTACGATTTCGTTAACGACCTAGATTAGAACTTTAGTGTGGCACGTAGGCGTGTAGTTGCGTCCCCGTTTCCATGCCCCCTCTGCACCGATTGGTTTGCGCTGATAAACACTCGTGAACGAAGGAGGGATGAATCCGGGTGCAGATGCAGCTTCGATCCGAAAAGCAAGCAAGCAACCGGGTACAAAGTACGAATGAATCAGGGTGGAGTCGCAGATTCTATTCTTAAAGCAAAGCTCAAAAGAAGTGACAAAGGATGACGCAATACAAAAGTTACCTTTTAGGCCCGCCCACCCGCCCAATCAGAACGCAGTATTGGCCACCAATCGGAGCGGAGGGGTGTGGAAAAGGCGACGCAAATGCATGCCTATGTGGCTCACTGTGTTTCAATACGCCCCTAATCGAGATCGGAATCGTTACCACAGCTGTTGTGTGACAGGGTCCCGACGATTTACAAGATCGTTATACGGGTCGCATGCTCGTTCCTAAAGTCGGTGTGTGTGACACTTCACATACGATTTCACCAACAACTCAGCAACGATCCGGGAACTGTGACGTAGTAGCGATCTCGTTCACAATCTCGTTATGTGTGACTGGACCTTTAGGTTTGAAGGAAAATCCTAGTGTTTTCCATGTAATTTGCATGAGAGTCTGTACAGATTTGGGACCTGATTTAATTTATTGAATAGCAAAAGGTGAAATCCACATCAGAGACTTAAAATATCTGTATTCCACTGGGCATGCTGTAGAATAAATGCAAATATTTTTTTTTCATCTGCAGTGTACAGCTTTTAGCTGAAAGTCTGCAACTAGACTGCTGCATAGTAACCTAACATAAAGCTAAACAGTATTCTTATCAGTTAGTTACCTCTCGCGGTGTGGGCGTGCAGCTGCAAAGCTATTGAGTTCACCCTATTCTCTTAAAATTTATTTTGTACACTACTCAAGTATTTCTTCTTAATTAGAAAATTAGTGAACAAGGAAGTATGGGGGAACCTTTATTCTTCATTGATTGCATCAGGACTTCAAGGATTACTAACCCCTGGACTTTATGTCAGCTGTCAATTCACAGATTACATCAATCCCAAAAGTTTTACCTCGACTGCCACCACACCACTGCAATCGGGAAGAGCCAGGCACAGCTCCAGAATTGGAGCAGCTAATGGATGAGTCACTTCTGGGGTGACTGAGTGTTGCTATTTTTAGGCATGGAAGGGCCAAATAACCATGGGCCTTCCCTGCCTAATAATACCTGCCCCTAGTTGTCTGCTTTACCTTGCCTGGTTATTAAAAATAGGGAGGGCACATTTTTTTTTTATTGTTATTTAAAAAAATAATTAAAAAACAAAACACGGTATGGGGTCCCCTCTATTCTTGTTAACCAGCCTGCAGCTGTCTGATTTACCTGTGCTGGTTATCAATAAAATAGGGGGATCCAACATCATTTTTTTATTTATTTTCTTCACAGCAGCGTATATCTATGTTCCCCAATGTTGCAGCCTTCCAACCATCTTTATTCAGCATCCGAATAACACCTGATCTCAGATACAGACTTCCATGAACAGTCTGTGTTCAAGTTCGAGCCTTGGACACTAGGTGTCCAGTACAAACCTCGAACTTTATAGTTCGGAGTCGCTCATTCCTAGTTACCATCAGGCTAACAGATAGAGAAGTGTGACACTTTTGTGCTATTATTAATGTCTGAGAAGGTGTGAAACTCTGCATTCATTGAGTCAACAGCATTGGTGACTTATGCATTATGCACCTCAGCTCTTGGAGACCTCGCTTTGTAACTTTATGTGGTCTGTGTTTCTAAAATATTACTCAGTTGATTGTGTATTATTCTGGAAACATTTTAGGGACTGACTTGTTGCAATGTTAGCATCTTATTACAGTATTATGCTCAAATGCATTGAGATCTTTAGAATAAACCATTTTTTCCACAAATATTTGTAAATGTAGACTACATGGCTAAGGACTGGTTTTTATAAATCTGTGGCAATAAGAGTGAATGAAAAGCCTCAAGTTAGTGATGAAAGGATGTAACCCTTAAAGTTTGTCTATGTAGTGTATTACAATCTCAGGACTCATCAGTCAAGAAACAAATTAGTTTTTCACAGTTGGATCATTAATGGTTAGGTACTGTTAGGGTATATCCACTTGAGACTGATCCAATGCTGTAGATGTGGTGGAAGAACCAGGGTGTACTTGCTGCAGATTTCAACCTATTCATTCTAAAAGAATATATTTTGCAGTAAAATTCACAGCAGGATCATTTCTGCTGCAGATTTTTCCCATAGCATTTGGACGTGACATCACAAAGTCTCATCTACACTGTGGCCTTGTAATATGCAGCAGATTTTATACATGCAACACAACCTCTGCGGTTTCAGTCTTGTGTGGATGTACTATACTTCAACGTAGACAATAGAATTAGAGCTTTTCTCTATGAAATTAGCATTTTGAAATGTGTGTTGTATCAAGGCACAAAGCTGATTTTACGTTTGGAGTAACGTGGTGCAGATGTATAGGTTTGATTTGTCCCTTTTGTGACATGTTTTTTTGCCCCCTTATTTCTCAGCATCTCGCCTCTGTAACATGAATCCAATTTTTAGAAGATCCTATCACACTTCTATTTCTTTTAGTTAACCAATATCTGACCACTACAATAGAGAGAAATTTGACTTGAAAATGTTCCATTAGATAAAATTTACATAAATCAAAGTACCCATTAATCAATGTTTCTGATTATTTTTTTACATGCTCCTACTATTCTTTTTCATCTTTTCTGTGCCTTTTTCTTTGTAGTTACAGCTGTACCTGATGTGTCAATATTCATGCAAAATCCATTTAGTTCTGCCACAATATTACCTCCTGACCTATATTTCCCTTGACAGTAGCAATTAAAAGCACTTGAAGTAGCATAACATCTTCAAGAATTTTTAATTCCTCAAAGTAAACCTTGTGAAGACTGCAATGAATAAAGTATGGACTTATTAGAAACTCTTAGGATGCAGTGGTTTTTTTTTACAGCAGTTTGTTGTTAGATGTGATGTCCCTTTCTGCCTGTAGAAGCTAGAACTACAGTGGAACCTCGGTTTACGAGTAACTTGGTGTGCGAGTATTTCGCTTTACAAGCAAAGCTTGCTGTAAATTTGTAACTCAGTTTACAAGCAAGCTTTGCTGTACAAGCAAATACCGCACACACTTCCGGTTCCGTACTTTCACCGCGCTCTGACCCGCTCTTGCAGTCCACACAAACACACACATACACACACACATATTATGCTCACCTTACCTTCTGTTCCCTCGCCGGCCTCCTGGTTCTTGTAGTTCGCCGGTACAGGATGTGTATCAGGAAACCACCGCGACCGATGGAGGAACTTCCGCTGTCAGCCTCTTCTCAAAGGCAGTGCACTGACCAATCAGAGGCAAGCGGCTCATGCCTTTAACGTCAGCTCTGCAGTGGACGTTCTGGCATCGGTCACGATGGTTACCCGATACACATCCTGTACCGGCGGACTACAAGAACCAGTAGGCTGGCAAGGGAATGGAAGGTAAGTGAGCATAAGAGCTCATAAGAACATAAACAAATGCGTGTTTGTGCGTGTTTGTGCATGTGTGGAATGGCACAATAGGGGACCAGGATGGGACATTGCACAAGTTGTGGAACAAATTGTCTGATTTTGCATTATTTTATATGGGACATTTTGCTTTGCTAGAAGAGTAACCTGGTTTACAAGCACACTCCCAGAACGGATTGTTCTCGTAAACCAAGGTTCCACTGTAGTTTGATAGTTTTTTTGTTGTTGTTTTTTCCCCCAATGTGTATGGGGTTCTCAACCACAAAAAAACCCCAATATGGAATAAAATAAAGCTAATTTGTTTCAGAAAATACTGGTTATTCATTTGTGCATCAAAATCTATATAGATCTATAATACTATTTATTTGATTCCGCAAGTTCCTCAACTTTTCTTTAAATAAATAAATTAATAAAGTTTCTCTGCCGATATCAATTTCAAAAGTATGTTTATCACTCTAAGGCCATGTGTCCACGATGCGAAAAATGCGCGGATTTTGCCGCGGTTTCTCGCGGAAAAGTCGCGGATTTTCCGAAAATCTGCAGCAGCGGCACTTCCAAGCCATTTCAATGGCATTTTGGAAATGCTGTGTCCATGCTGCGGATTTTTCCGCAGCGGATTTGCCGCGGATTTTGATCCGGAAAAATCAGCAACATGTCAATTATTGTTGCGGATTTTGATCCGGATTTTGGCTATAGAATTGGGGAAAAAAAAATCCGCACCAAAATCCGCGGCAATTCCGCGGTAAATCCGCGGCAAATCCGCACCTTTGAAAAGGTTCGGATTTGCCGCGAAAGTCGCGGATTTTCATGCACAAAAATCCGCAGCAACATTCTACCGTGGACACATAGCCTAAGGCCCCCTTCACACAAACTTATAAAAACGTATGTGAAAAATGGTACCGGTGTCTTCAGTGAGTTATCAGTGTGCTGTTTTTACCATGAAGTGTGTTATCCGTGAATGAAAGAAAGAGAGAAAGAGAAAGAAAAAGAAAGAAAGAAAAAAGAGAAAGAAGAAAAGAAAGAAAAAGAAAGATAGAAGGAGAAAGAAAGAAATTGCAATCCTTTTCCTATACTTTGCAATGTTAAACATGGACAGCACACAGCTGCCATCTGTTTTTCAGGAATCCATAGACTTGTATTGGTCTTTGGAATAAAACAAAGTTCACAGCACCTTAGTCAAAAAATAGACCACCTGTGTATAACAACACAATCAGCAGTTCAGGGACGCACGTCCATAATCAAGGGATGCTTGATAAAGAGCAAACGTCGCTGTTTTCACCATATCTGATGGAATAAATACGGATTGAACTTCAGCCAATGGGACGCTGTCATCTTTAGTTTTTGTATTGTTCTTTGTCATCTGTGTTGCCAGAAAAAAAATGGATATGCCTCCATGTTGTTTGCATGCACATATGATCCGTGTAAAAAGACACGTGAGGAGCTTCATAGGTTATAATAGTTACGTTTGGCATCTGCGAAAAAAATGGATACCACATGTACTGCAATGATTGATTGCTCTCAGTGAGAGAAACAAAATTACAATTTTATAGTTGTGATACCTTTTAATGCCTAACTAAAATAAAATGATACAAGGTAACGAAATCCAGCGGATCACAGGCAGATGAATTAAAAACTTTCCTTTATTTTCATCGCTTTAAAAATGGATAGACAGCATCCACAAGGCACAGTTCATCCAACGCGTTTTGACATAACGCAGTGTCGTTAGTTCTTATTCATGGATATATAACAACTAGTACAATACCTCTATATATAATACAAACATTCAGAGCAACTTATCACATATATGAATAATAATATATATAATCTAAAATTTACATCTAATACTCATAAATCCAAAATTAATTTTCTAGATATTAAACTGATAGGCCACGTGCACAATGGTTCAATTGAGATTAGTCCATATAGAAAGCCAACTGATAATAACTCCATCCTACATGCCAGCTCCTGCCACCCTCCGCATGTGGTAGGTAATAGTCCCACAGCTGAACTAATCAGAATTCGTAGAAATTGTAGTGACAATATAAATTTCATTGAGCAAAAAGATATAGTTTTTAATAGACTTCAGAATAGGGGTTATCCTAGGTGGACTTTGGACAAAGCAGAAAAATTCATTGAGAACACAAATAGACAGGATTTATTGGCAGATAATGAAAGAAAAAACTCTAATAAACGAAATTCATATACAACTTCATCAATAGTTTTCACTACAAAATTTACTCCTCAATATAAAGACATAATCCAGATTATAAAAAAATATATCCCACTTTTGAATCAAAACCCAATTTTAGCTACTACACTTAAAGAAAATTCTATTAAATTTGTCCCTAAACGGGCTACAACATTGGGAAATATTTTTTGTCCAAGTCATTACAAAAACCCTACTAGTCTGAATAATACCTGGCTCACACAAAGAGGCTTTTTAGGTGTGGTCACTACCCATGCAAAGTATGCCAGTATGTAGTGAAGGGAGATTCCTTTAGTGCCTTTTCTACTAAAACTTGCTATCAAATTAATAAATATATGAATTGCAATAGTGAAGGGGTCATATATTTGATTGATTTCATTGTTTGCTGTAAACAATATGTGGGTTGCACGATAGGGCCACTAAAAAATCGGATTAGGTGCCATACTTCTCACATGAACAAAATAAATCTGTGTGGCTTTTCTGCGGTTACTAAACATTTTGCGATGTGCCATGGTGGTAATTTGAAAGGTTTCCGTTTTAGAGCCATAGAAAAGGTCAATAAATTAGAGAGGGGGGGGTTTCCAGAGGAAAGTTTTTAACCGTGAATCCTTCTGGATATTTAAATTAAATACTAGGACTCCTGCAGGGCTCAACATACGCCAAGATATGATCATGCAATATAACTGACTGAGAAAAATTATTATTCTTATGGAACTGTTTTACATGAAAAGAAGAAAACATTTTTTTTTTCTTTTTTGTATGTTTTTAAACCTTATAGTGTTCTTTCTCTATTTCCCTGCTGCAGGTATCCAACAAATGTAGAGTAATTAATGATGTGATCAACTAATTGATTGTGGTTTTGATCCCTAGCAAAAGGGAAGACTGTTTGTATTATATATAGAGGTATTGTACTAGTTGTTATATATCCATGAATAAGAACTAACGACACTGCGTTATGTCGAAACGCGTTGGATGAACTGTGCCTTGTGGATGCTGTCTATCCATTTTTAAAGTGGTGAAAATAAAGGAAAGTTTTTAATTCATCTGCCTGTGATCCGCTGGATTTCGTTACCTTGTATCTGCTATTATCCCCTTGTGCCTGGGGTTTCCGTGCAGGATCAGCTGGTCTACTCCTCAGACTTACACACCAGAGCGGTGAGCTGGAACACGTTTCTTTTTGCATTTAAAATAAAATGAGGATTTACAAAGCAAGCTTTCAAGACATCTCAGGTCTCTTCATCAGGCTGGTGTGACAAAATATCTGAGGAAACACAAATATATACACAAACAGAGCAGAAGGATGGCATAATAAAAGGGCATTTAAATACACAAACACTGAGCTTAGAGAGTGAATCCTTAATTAGCTTTGATTAGTGGTGTGAAAGTTTTATTGTCCCAATATCCATGTAAAGGCCCCGTCACACTAAGCAACATCGCTAGCAACATCGCTGCTAACGAACAACTTTTGTGACGTTGCTAGCGATGTTGCTGTGTGTGACATCCAGCAACAACCTGGCCCCTACTGTGAGGTCGTTGGTTGTTGCTGAATGTCCTGGGCCATTTTTTAGTTGTTGCTGTCCCGCTGTGAAGCACAGATTGCTGTGTGTGACAGCGAGACAGCAACAACTAAATCTGCAGGCAGCAGGAGCCGGCTTCTGCGGAGGATGGTAACCACAGTAAACATCGGGTAACCAAGAAGCCCTGTCCTTGGTTACCCGATATTTACCTTTGTTACCAGCCTCTGCCGCTCTCACTGTCAGTGCGGCTCCTGCTCTGTGCACATTTAGCTGCAGCACACATCAGGTTAATTAACCCGATGTGTGCTGTAGCTAGGAGAGCAGGGAGCCAGCGCTAAGCATTGTGTGCTGCTCCCTGCTCTGTGCACATTTAGCTGCAGCACACATCGGGTAATTAACCCGATGTGTGCTGTAACTAGGAGAGCAGGGAGCCAGCGCTCAGTGTGCGCTGCTCCCTGTTCTCTGCACTTGTAGCTCCGTGCGCTGGTAACCAAGGTAAATATCGGGTTGGTTACCTGATATTTACCTTAGTTACCAAGCGCAGCATCTTCCACGCGGCGCTGGGGGCTGGTCACTGGTTGCTGGTGAGCTCACCAGCAACTCGTGTAGCCACGCTCCAGCGATCCCTGCCAGGTCAGGTTGCTGGTGGGATCGCTGGAGCGTCGCAGTGTGACATCTCACCAGCAACCTCCTAGCAACTTACCAGCGATCCCCATCGTTGTTGGGATCGCTGGTAAGTTGCTTAGTGTGACTGGACCTTTAGATCAGAGGTCTGGTGCCCTCACAGTCTCTGGAGCAGACTCCTCAGATTTTGTAATGGGTCATAAATCCTTCTGACAGATTTAGTTCCGTTTGGACAGAATCAAACATTGTAATAAATTTGTATTCCCAGACCCTTTGATGATTTTGTGATCTGAAGTTGCCTTTTAATATGAGAACTTGCATGTGGTTTATGTTGTGTCCTGAAGCACAGAAATGTTTGGCCACAGGTAAATGGGTTTTTTTTGTCTGTAATTGTGTGGCGGTGAGATCTCATTCTTCCTCTCAGTCTCTGTCCTGTTTCTCCAACATAGAGACCCCCAATAGGACATATAGTGCACAGAATTAAGTACATCACGTTGGAAGAGGAACATGTGAATGTCCCAGGAATCTTATAGTCCATCTGTGTGTTTGGGCTCTGTATCCGGCCTCTTTTGGGCTCTGTATCCGGCCTTTGGTCTCTACATGAGCGCAAGTTTTGCAGCTCTTTATATTGCAAGGATAAGTTGCTCTTGGTGTGTCTGAGGTCATTGAGTTTTGGATCATGACGCGCCTTAAATTAGGAGGTTGCCTCTAGCATAGCAATAGAGGAACTTTGAATATTGTTTTTAACTGGTTATCCTTGTGTAAAATGGGGTGAAGTTTCTTGGACATTCTTCTCAGTACCTCAAGCTGGAAACATGGATATGTGAAGGATGCTTAACCCAAGTCTCTGTGTGTATGATAATCTAGATGTAATCCACAGCATATAACATAAATATCAGACCACTGTTCATATGTTAATAAAGTTTGTTGTAAGGCCAATTGTGAGGTAAATCCGGAGATATGACGATAAATCATGACATTCAAGTCATGTCAGGAAGCCCTCTCCTGGTGTCACTACCCCCTTCCCTTCACACAACTGGTTTAGCAACAAATCCATGGCCATGTCCTGTGATATGGAAATTAGGTGGCTTTAGGACAATGGACACAGGATGACTCCCTGCCGTCACCCTGTAGTAGGAGCTGCTAGCTAGTTAGCAAGGCTATGGAAATAGCCAGACAGAACGACTCCAGTAAAAAATGGTTCATATCTCGCAAGCCATATTTCCGATAAATATGGCAACCATAAAAATGGTGTCTCCGCATGTGGACGATGCCGGCACCCCCTTTTTATGGGAACAGGACATTGGGAAATGCCCCAGGCGTGATATCAGCCAATGGGGAACTGGCAGACAGGTCATGAGTCCCCTCGTTCTGTAGCTAAATTCATAACTGTCACAATGAGAGCATTGGCGTCTGCCTACGACGCTCCCAGGCAAAGTTATAGCCAAAATCCCCTTTGCTGGATAATTCTGATCCATGCAGGGGGAGTGGCAGTGCTTCCCTGTGAGGTCACTAAGGTAGGAGGGGACCTGGATCTGCCCAGGTTGATAACCCTACTTCGACCATTTTCCAAGGTTCTTCTGCTCGGGGGCCTGGTTGGGACAGACCTGTGAGAGAGTTCCTGGAAACCTGGTCTACAGCGCCCCCCTGTGGCCAGACGCACAAGGTAACTGATTGAACTGTGTATGCCTGTTTGTAAACCATGCTTTATCTGTAACTGTACTCTGACATAACTGTATATTCTGTAGATTCCCTATTGTATATATTGTAGTTTCTAGTGTGCTTTAGGCTGATTAAATTATATAATTAATCTTGGGCTGTTCTGTTATCTCGATCTTGAATCCCACGTCTGTGTGTTCGGCTAATAGTTACCGTAAATCGGTTGGTGGCAGCGAGTTGTGCCAAGGATTATTGTGGGGAGGCCAGTGAGATTCGGGGAGATTTTATATATTCCGCCCGCGGAGGTCGGGGGAATATATACCCTACTCTCACCGGGGACCCTTCAATAATCGGCATAAGTAGTATAGCGGCCTCCTTGCTTATTGTCGGGCAATTCCATAATTGGCCTGACTATAAGAGGGGCGCTAGAGAGCGCGTCAAGTGCTCTGTCTGTCGGTCGGGAGGTATAAAGGAGGGGTGACCCCCCCTTGCTACCCCCCGATTGTGACGTACTGGTAGCCAGCGCGGGGGATTTCTGAGTGACCCCCCCGGTGGTTTGTGACATATTGGTGGCATAGCGGTGGGATCGAGATAATAGTGTGTGTGAGTGTGAGACCCATACTCCCAGACACTAAAGACTGCCTGCAGCAGCTGTGGCTGCTGGGGTCTTCAGACTAGCTCAACACTAGAGTGTCAGAGTGCAGATACTGTAAGGTGTGTGGAGGCATCAGGTGTCAGTTCTGTGTCAGTGACCAAAAGTCTGCAAGAATGGCTGAGAGCACCAGGAGCAAAGCCAAAGGAATGGCCGATGCTAAGGCCAGAGACGATGAGGAGGTTGTCCACGAGTCCTCCAGGAGCTCGACGCCAGAAAACAGCTCTGCAGAGGACATTGCACAACCGGGCACTGCTGGACAAGATGAGGAGCAGCTCGCCCAAGGGTCCTCAACGAGCCAGACGCCAGCCCTCCGCTCTGCAATGGACAGTGAAGCACCAGGCTCCGCAGCGGGCCGCAGATCACCACGTGCCATTCCACCGAGCCTGGGAGGCTCGGATAGCCTTCTTCAAATGGCTATGGCCCTACGCCAGGCTGGAGACCGGGAGGGCTACAAGGAACTCATGGCCGAGCGTGAGCGGCAAGCAGCGCGTGAAGAGCGCCAGGCAGAGCGTAACTACCAGCTGCAGCTAGCTCAGCTCCGGCCCTCATCAGCCACCCGTGACCTTCCAGACACCAAACTTCCAAAGGTCCGTGTTGAGGACTTCCCAGTGCTGGAGAAGGATGGAGACTTGGACTCTTTCTTGACTGCTTTTGAACGGACTTGCTTGCAGCATCATCTGAACAAGGACCAGTGGGCCAAATACCTGACCCCCCGTTTAAGGGGTAAGGCCCTGGATATCCTTGGGGACTTGCCTGCTGAGGCGGATCAGGGCTACGACACCATCAAGCGGGCCCTGATCCAACAGTACAACCTCACCCCGGAGTCCTACCGCAAGAAGTTCCGGACGCTGCAGAAGGGACCAAAGGACTCCTGGGCTGACCACCGGCGGGCACTTGCCCGAGCTGCCGACCACTGGACCCAAGGCCTGCAGCTTTCCACCGGACCGGAGATCCTGGACTTGTTCATCACGGAGCAACTCTTGTGGAACTGCCCTGAGGATCTCCGCCAGTTCATCCGAGACCAGAAGCCAAAGGGATCCACGGCTACAGCTGCTCTGGCAGATGACTACACCAACAATCGGGCTCCTGAAGCCAGGAGAGCAGCCACCAGCAGCACCTGGAGAGGGGGTAAGATGAACTCTGCGACTGCCCCACCTGCCCCTAGACTGCAGGGGGTGTCCCCCTCAACTCCCCTCTCCAGGCCCGTGGCAGAACCAAGACGGTGCCACCAGTGCAACCTACCTGGACACTTCAAGGCCATGTGCCCTCAGCGTCCCAAGGCCCCGGCTCCGTCCCCGTCCCAAGGGCCGCCCAAGGTGTATTGTGTGGGTGGGGGTGGTGGTAGGTCCCTGGACAGCTTCCAACCTGTCACCGTCGGCCAGTCTGTGACCATAGGACTGCGAGACAGCGCCTCGGAGGTGACTCTGGTGCGGCCTGAGATGGTGTCCCCCCAAGACTTGATCCCTGGAAAAACCCTCGCTGTCTCCGGGATTGGAGGCATTGACCCGGCGCTGCCTGTTGCTGACATTTATGTGGACTGGGGCGCAGGGCGAGGGGTGAGGGAGGTGGGGGTAACTGATCGGATCCCTGCAAACGTGCTACTTGGGACAGATTTGGGGCAAATAACCTCCCAGTTTGGCCCCGCCCCAAAGGCTGAACCTTCAGCCAGTGCTGACATGACTCCTGACAATGTTAATGTGTTATCTATGAATGATGTAAGGGAGGAGGGAGTGAACTCTGATATTTCTGCTTGCACAGACACCATAGACACACACTCAGCTGCAGCTGTGACAGGGGAGGGGGTCAGAGAAAGGTGTGACAATGCCTCTACAAGTGACCAGCCTGTGAGCTGGGATCTGTTGCCCTCTGCAGGGATAAGCAGAGAGCAGGGTGCTGCAGGGGGAGGACCAGTGTGTGGGGTGGGGGCTACCACAGCAAATGTGGGGTCCCCAGAGATTTCACACCGGGGTTCTGTTGCTGCAGGAGGGGAACAGGCAGGTGAGATTGGGGCCGGTCCAGGAGCGGAAGTGCTCCCAGGTAAGATCTCGGTGCATGGTTCCCCCACAACCGGGGTGTCAGGAAGCCAGGTAGGTCTGCCTGAACCGGCGACTTGGTCAGGAACGGAGGAGGAGCAGGCACGACCCACGGTCGCAGCGGCTGTGGCCGCTGCCACCCGCAGTGGGAGTGCTGGAAGCCAAGGGGCCTCCCGGAGGTCCGATAGCTCTTCCCCTTCTGACCAAGTGGCAGCCGAGTCAGGTGGAGGCCAGGACACAGGTCCCGGGGTACTGACTGAAGATGTGACAGTCTCGTCGATTCTGGCCACATCTAGTCAGGGGTTTCAGGCAGCGTTAGAAGCTGACGACAGCCTGAAAGCTCTTAAGGAGCAGGCGGCACAGCCTCCCTCGGACTCGGACCCGGAGCGAGTGGTCTGGGACCAAGGACGGCTGTACCGGGCCACGGTCCAGCAGGGTTCACCGGAGGCGTGGCCCAGGGACCGACAGTTGGTGGTACCCTATCCGTTCCGGACGGAGTTGTTGCGGATCGCACATGAGATTCCGATGGCCGGACACCTAGGGATCGCTAAGACCAAGGCCAGGTTAAACCAGCATTTCTACTGGCCAAAAATGGGGGCCGATGTGGCTGCCTACTGCCGTTCGTGTGAAACCTGTCAGAGAGTGGGGAAGGCGGGGCCACGCCCCAAAGCCCCACTGGTATCTCTGCCAATCATCGATGAGCCTTTCAGGAGGGTGGCTGTGGATCTGGTCGGCCCGCTGGCCATCCCCAGCAGCTCCGGGAAACGCTTCATACTGACGGTAGTGGACTATGCCACCCGGTACCCAGAAGCAGTGGCCTTGTCGTCCATTCGGGCTGACAAGGTGGCCACCGCATTGCTGGAGATTTTCTCCCGAGTGGGTTTTCCCCAGGAAATGCTCACTGACCGGGGGACCCAATTCATGTCCCAGCTGATGGAGGCCCTCTGTAAGCAAGTCCAGGTGCGACATCTGGTGGCCAGCCCGTACCATCCACAGTCTAATGGCCTGTGCGAGCGGTTCAATGGCACCTTAAAGCAGATGCTTAAGATGTTGGTCGACTCCCATGGGCGTGACTGGGAGCGGTATCTCCCACACCTGTTATTTGCTTACCGGGAGGTTCCACAGGCCTCAACAGGATTCTCACCGTTTGAGCTCCTGTACGGGCGACGTGTGCGGGGCCCCCTGGCTCTGGTGAAAGAGGCTTGGGAAGGGGATTTGGCCACCCCTGGAGTGTCGGTTATCGAGTATGTCATGCGCTTCCGGGACAAAATGCAGGCCTTGACGCAACTGGTACACGACAATATGGCTCAAGCCCAGGCTGATCAGAAGCGTTGGTACGACCAGAACGCTTGTGAGAGGACCTACCAAGTGGGTCAAGAGGTGTGGGTACTGGTCCCCGTACCACAGGACAAGCTTCAGGCAGCCTGGGAAGGCCCATACCTCGTGTACCAGCAGCTCAACCCTGTGACGTACCTGGTCACCCTGGACCCTGCCCGTGGAAGGCGGAAGCCCTTCCATGTGAACATGATGAAAGCACATCATGAGCGGGAGGCATGTGCGCTCCCCGTGTGCAACCTGCCCGAGGAGGGAGAAGCGGAAACCCTCTTGGATATGCTAGCCCAGGTTAGGGCAGGCGGATCCATTGAGGATGTGGAGGTTGGCCACCAGCTCTTGGAGGACCAACGGTCCCAGCTGTGGGCCACCCTACACCCCTTCCGGGGGTTGTTTACCAACCAGCCCGGAAGGACTGACTTGGCTGTCCATCACGTGGACACTGGGGATCATCCCCCGATCCGGCGTTCAGCATATCGGGTCTCCCTGGAGGTGCAGCAACACATGCGCCAGGAGATTGACGAGATGCTGAAGCTGGGGGTGATCCAGGCATCCAACAGCGCTTGGGCCTCGCCTGTAGTCCTCGTCCCTAAGAAGGACCGAACCACTCGGTTCTGCGTGGACTACAGGGGGCTCAATGCTGTCACGGTCGCCGATGCGTACCCAATGCCACGCATCGATGACCTGCTCGATCAGTTGGCCGGGGCTCAGTACCTGACCATCATGGACCTGAGCCGGGGATATTGGCAGATCCCCCTGACTCGCAAGGCCAGGGAACGCTCTGCCTTTATTACCCCATTTGGACTGTACGAGTCCACGGTGATGCCATTCGGGATGAGGAATGCCCCTGCCACTTTCCAGCGGATGGTCAACACCCTGCTCAAGGGACTTGAAGGGTACGCGGCCGCGTACCTGGATGACATTGCCGTCTTCAGTCCCACCTGGGAAGATCACCTAGAGCATCTAGCACAGGTGCTCAGGCGGATCCACCGGGCAGGTTTGACCATCAAGCCGGGAAAGTGTCAGCTGGCCATGAGCGAGGTCCAGTACCTCGGTCACCGGGTAGGTGGGAGAACCCTGAAGCCCGAGCCTGAGAAGGTGGAAGCCATCGCATCCTGGCCCACCCCCAGGACCAAGAAGCAGGTGATGTCCTTCTTGGGGACCGCTGGGTACTATAGGAGGTTTGTTCCATGCTATAGTAGCCTGGCAAAGCCCTTGACGGACCTCACCAAGAAGAAGCTGCCCTCTGCAGTCGATTGGACAATGGACTGCGAGACAGCCTTCCGGGCCCTAAAGGACGCCCTGTCCAGCCCGCCCGTGCTACAGGCAGCCGACTTCACGCGGCCGTTTGTAGTACAGACCGACGCCAGTGACTTCGGCCTCGGTGCGGTGCTCAGCCAGGTGGACTCTGCGAGCCAAGAGCACCCAGTCTTGTACCTGAGCAGGAAGCTGTTACCAAGGGAAGTTGCCTATTCCACGATGGAGAAGGAGTGCCTGGCCATAGTGTGGGCCCTGCAGCGTCTGCAACCCTATCTATACGGGCGCCACTTCATCGTGGAGACGGACCACAATCCCCTCAGCTGGTTGCACACCGTCTCTGGGACGAATGGGCGATTGTTGCGATGGAGCCTTGCGCTCCAGCAATACAACTTCACCATTCGCCACAAAAGGGGCCGTGACCACGGTAACGCAGACGGGCTGTCCCGACAAGGAGAGGTCGCGGACGGGCGCACGGGGGAACACCGGAGTGTGCTGCCCCCTAGCGCCCTCAAAAGGGGGGAGGTGTGAGGTAAATCCGGAGATATGACGATAAATCATGACATTCAAGTCATGTCAGGAAGCCCTCTCCTGGTGTCACTACCCCCTTCCCTTCACACAACTGGTTTAGCAACAAATCCATGGCCATGTCCTGTGATATGGAAATTAGGTGGCTTTAGGACAATGGACACAGGATGACTCCCTGCCGTCACCCTGTAGTAGGAGCTGCTAGCTAGTTAGCAAGGCTATGGAAATAGCCAGACAGAACGACTCCAGTAAAAAATGGTTCATATCTCGCAAGCCATATTTCCGATAAATATGGCAACCATAAAAATGGTGTCTCCGCATGTGGACGATGCCGGCACCCCCTTTTTATGGGAACAGGACATTGGGAAATGCCCCAGGCGTGATATCAGCCAATGGGGAACTGGCAGACAGGTCATGAGTCCCCTCGTTCTGTAGCTAAATTCATAACTGTCACAATGAGAGCATTGGCGTCTGCCTACGACGCTCCCAGGCAAAGTTATAGCCAAAATCCCCTTTGCTGGATAATTCTGATCCATGCAGGGGGAGTGGCAGTGCTTCCCTGTGAGGTCACTAAGGTAGGAGGGGACCTGGATCTGCCCAGGTTGATAACCCTACTTCGACCATTTTCCAAGGTTCTTCTGCTCGGGGGCCTGGTTGGGACAGACCTGTGAGAGAGTTCCTGGAAACCTGGTCTACAGCGCCCCCCTGTGGCCAGACGCACAAGGTAACTGATTGAACTGTGTATGCCTGTTTGTAAACCATGCTTTATCTGTAACTGTACTCTGACATAACTGTATATTCTGTAGATTCCCTATTGTATATATTGTAGTTTCTAGTGTGCTTTAGGCTGATTAAATTATATAATTAATCTTGGGCTGTTCTGTTATCTCGATCTTGAATCCCACGTCTGTGTGTTCGGCTAATAGTTACCGTAAATCGGTTGGTGGCAGCGAGTTGTGCCAAGGATTATTGTGGGGAGGCCAGTGAGATTCGGGGAGATTTTATATATTCCGCCCGCGGAGGTCGGGGGAATATATACCCTACTCTCACCGGGGACCCTTCAATAATCGGCATAAGTAGTATAGCGGCCTCCTTGCTTATTGTCGGGCAATTCCATAATTGGCCTGACTATAAGAGGGGCGCTAGAGAGCGCGTCACGTGCTCTGTCTGTCGGTCGGGAGGTATAAAGGAGGGGTGACCCCCCCTTGCTACCCCCCGATTGTGACGTACTGGTAGCCAGCGCGGGGGATTTCTGAGTGACCCCCCCGGTGGTTTGTGACACCAATCAAAAGCTTTTTCGGAACATGCCTCAATACTGCTGTGAAGAAAATAAATCGAAAAAAAATGACGTGAGCTTCCCCCTATTTTTGATAACCAGCGCAGGTAAAGCAGACAGCTGGGGACTGCTTTACCATTGTAACATGGAGAATCCAGTTAAGAATTTACGGGGTGCATGTCACCAGAAGAACAAGCTGGACACAATGTATGGGCACTAGGCTGGTATGTTTGCAATTTTCCAGAAAAAAAGTGCAGTGTGGATGTTACAAAATAGTCACTGTAGCTGTACATTAATTCATTAAGAGGTGCAATTTCTACAGTGGGGTCATTTTTAAGGTTTTTCTGCTTAGAGGTTCTCCTTAGAGGTTCCACAAATGTTCATTCCAACAAAATCTGTGCTCCAAAAATCAAAAAAGCATTCCTTCCTTCTCATCCCTACCATCACGCCAAACAGTAGTTTTCTACTCTTTACTGATTGTAAAAATTACAAATTTGAGGCTAAAACAATATTTTAGCAGAAAATAATGTAAATTTCATTTTCACATCCACATTTTAAAAAGTTATGTGAAGCATCTACGGGTTCAACATGTTCAACACACACTTAGATGAATTCCTTGATGGGTCTATTTTCCAAAATGGGGTCATATGGGGGGTTTCTGTTGTTTTCATTCCTCAGTCTCTGCAAATGAGACATGGTGTGTGCAATCTATTCCAGCAAAATTTCCATTCCAAATGTCACTTTTCCATTCCAAGCACTGCCGGGTGTCCAATCAGAACTTTTGACTACTTGTGGGGTACTGGGAGGCTCACAAGAAAGTGGTAACAAACTGTAGGACCCACTTTTTTTCTTACCTTTTATAAAAGTAAAAAAATTGAGGCTAAAGCAATATTTTTGTGGGAAAAAATGAAGATTTTCAATATAACAACCTAATGTTTATCAAATTTTGTGTAGTACCTGTGGGTTTAAATTGCAAACTATATCCATGGATAAAATATTTGAGGGGTATAGTTTCTAAAATGGGAGTCACTTATGGGGGTTTTCTGCTGCTTAGGTGCCTAAGGGGCCCTGCAAATGCAACATGGTGCCTTCAATCTATTTCAGCCAAATTAGTGTTCCAAAATTCAAATATTATTCCTTCCGTTCAAAGTTCTGCCATTTGTCCAAACAGAACCTTTTTCCTATATGTGAGATATCTTCACACTCATAAGAAAGTTGTTAGCAAACTGTGAGGTCCACTTTTTGGTGTTACCTCTTCTTGCAGTTGTGAAAAATTTGTATTCTTTCCCTTCCCAACTCTGACATTTGCCCATACAGAGGTTTCTGACCACACGTGGCATATAGACACGCTCCGAAAAAACTATGTAACAAATTTTGGGGTCCAATTTGTCATGCTATCCTTTGTAAAAGTGAAAAAATGGGGCTAAAGGAACATTTTAGAGGTAAAATGTATTTATTCTTTTCATTTCACTTTGCAATAATTTCTGTGTAGCTCCTGAAGGGCTCCTCAAAGGCCATTTAAATCTAAATAGTTTCCTAAAGAAATGTCTTGTCATTTTTTAAAAAAAAAAAAAAATAGAAAGTGCTGCTAAACTTTTAACCCTTCTAGCATCCTAACAAAATAAAATAACAATAAAAAATGTCCATTATGCATATGGGAAATGTTACATATTAATTATTTTGTACAGCATGACTAACATGTTTATGAAGATAAAAATTGAAAGTTTGAAAATTTCTATTTTTTCAACATTTTCACCAAAATTCTGATATTTTCCAAAAGAAAAGCAAAAGTACCTAAATTTACCAATTACATAAAGTACAAATTGTCTGGATGAAAAAATAGTCTCAGAATCGCTGCGATCCATTGAAGCTTTCCAGCGTTGTTACCATTTAAAGTGACACTGGTCAGATTTCTAAAATTTGGCTTGGTCATGATTTGGCTTGGTCATGAAGGTCCAAACTAGCACAATCACTAGATTGGAACCCATGTAAATTATCTAACCCACTCAATAAATTAAACAATTTATTATGTTGGAGGGTAAAAGCTGCAAAAAAAACAATGGAGGAATTGCTTTTCTTGTCTCTTCTCTCCCTAACATATATTACCAGTTAAGAATTGGGTATTATTTCTGAATGGAAGCAGAAATAGGCTTACAATATTGTTATCAAAGTGTACATCTGTCAGTGAAGCTTGTACCTCAAGGAGAAAGGCAATAATTCAGAAAGTCACATCTACATGGAATACTATATAAATAGCGTTATTCATGTAGATTTAGCTGCAACACCTTCCCAATAAATATAAGATGAAGAGAACCATGAATTCTCTTGTATTCGAGCACTACTCTAAGAAGCTGAATCACAAAGAGCCAAAACACCTCATCACAAACAGTTCATTTGTCCTTTTGGACTTGTCACTTTGAGCTTGGCTGCCGGCTGTGCAATATGAAGCAGGTAGTGGAGGTTACAAGACAGACTTACAAAAGCCTAGACCCACAATGAGAATATTTGCCGTCTGTGCACTAGAACATGTTTGGTGAACTGGTGCTCGACATATGGATGTACTTTGGAATATGTTCTCTGTTTACACTCCCTTTTGCAATTGCCATATTTCCCACTTAATCCTTCATCACCCTATAGAGTGTCTCATTGTGTGCTCCTTCCACAGCGTAGAAATTTTTAGTTTTATATTTCGGATGTAAAAAAAACAGCCAAGCTCTAGCAACATCTCGGACGTGTTTGTATTGTGCTTGCCAACACTGCTTTCGGTCAAACAACCTAAATTATGTTAAAATGGTGTAAGTTTACAATCTTCAATTGGGCTCTGCCTCTTTTTTGAGTTTGTTGTGGGATATTCTGTAGACTTGTTCATTCTACACGGGAGATTATATCATATAAGGATATTAATATCATTGACTGTCTTTTTACAGGTCGCTACAGATAAAGACAATGGCATTTTACTGTATAAAGGTGACAATGATCCCTTAGCTTTGGAACTATATCAAGGACACGTTCGATTAATCTACGACACCTTTAGCTCTCCACCGACTACAGTCTACAGGTAAGGCTGGCTACGAATAGTTAATTCACTCTTCACAATGCATATCCTGCAAGACAGAATTGCACCAATTTCTGGGCTAAAAAAAATATGGTTTACCGATGGGGTCATCTGCTACTCCACAATTTGTAAAAGTACAATTTTGTAAATGAATAGTCATTTATTTGAAGGCTTTTACTAGACGTTATTTCTATCAGAGCGGGGAACATCATTGCTGTCCAGAGAAGACTCCTGTGAGCAGTAATGGCCTATGCAAATGTAAATATCTCCATGATCCAAATTTGAATTTACAGATATTGATCATATTTATGGTAACATGTTGAATCAAAAAGTAAATTACCATTTATTAGAGATTAATAAAATTATATTTTATTTTTAAATAATTGTGTCCACAATGCAAAGTTAAGAAACTTTGTAACTCATTTTATTAGTGGAATAGTCTCAGTGGCTGAAAAACATTTACATCCAATTTTTTTTACAGGACTGAAGACAAATCCAGTAATAGATTGAATTAAAAAGTTTTATAACTTTCCATGCCTGACACATTAATATTATTATTAAAATAAATTTAGAAGTTTAATTACACTTTAATAATCTTATTAACGCTATCCAATTATTGGAATTCTGAAAACAAATCAATTGTCATATTAACTGGGCTGTTATTAAAGGGGTGTTCTCAAATTCTTAGATTGCTTTACACAGGATGAAAATTAGTAAGTTCGCAATTGACATGCTTTTTATTATCTGCTGTTATTCTTTTGCAATGACAGATTTTATCTTTTATAGTGCACAGCTCGTTTCCATGGAGCCCAGCCTTTAGTACCTGGCTGAGAGTGCACAGTAACAACATTCTAAGTGAGGGGTTATCTCTTAAAGTATTCCTCCCATGAAGTTTTTATTTACTAAATCTGTGTATACTGTATATGCATGTAGTGTCAGTGTGTTAATACATTCACCTACCACCGCCATATTCTCCAGGATCCAGATTATCCGTCTCACTCTATTCCCCATGTCTGAACCTGAGGTTACTTTTACAAGGTAAGTCTATGGACCCTTGTTCTGATGCTCCATTGCATAAATGGTAAAAGCCACTTTTAGGGGTCACACAAAGTGCAGAGTTCTAATTGTGAGATCACTGAGAAGGGGCGAAGAACGGCACTGGATCCCAGGGAAGGCAGCATTAGGTGAGCATTATAAAACAACCACTACACTACATACACATATACACAGATTTGGTGAATTAAAGGGGTGGTTCACCCATTTTTTTTTTTTCCCCAATGATTCTCACTTACCATTATATGCATCTTCTGCATTGGCTTCTGTTTCCATTTCTGGCACTGAGCGGCGCTATCCTGCACGCTCAGTGCCAGTCACATGACCCCCTGGAGCTGTGTCCGCTGGCATCCTCTGACGTCCCGGCATTTCCGGGCTCTCAAACTGGACGGGTACGTCACAGGATGCCGGCGCCACTCACAGTGATTGACTGGGCTGTGGGCGGTGACTACCTGACGTCACAGCCCAGCATCGAGGGGAGGATCCGGAGGACGCCAGTGTGTGGAGCGGTGAAGGCAGAGCACGCGCTACCAGCATTCAGCTGTGGGAGGTACGGGGCGCCAGTGTGGAGTACAGGTGGGGTTTCTCCAACTGAAATCCCCCCTGTCACGCAAGTATGTGATCACACTGTCCACCCGCCCGCTGTGCTCAGCTGTCAGGAGAGCGGGCGGTGTCGGCAGTGTGATCATATACTCCCACCAGCAGCACAGGTGACCGGACGCGGAGTGAGTGTGTATGTCATACTCACCTGTCTGCAGGGTCCATGCTTGCTTCCAGCCCCTGTCCCGGTCCCGCCGCTCTGGCTGTGTGCAGTCTCCCCGGGGCAGGACCTTGCTTGCAGGACCTGGCCGTGGATCACCTGATGCAGTCACCTGACGCATCAGCTGATCGTAGTCTCGCCGGCTTTTTCGGCCGGCTATCAGCTGATCCTACCGTCAGGGGACTTCATCAGCTGATTACCGGCCGCTCCTGCAGCGATGGGACAGGATCATACTCCTGTCCAATCGATCGCTCCAGGAGCTGCCGGTAATCACCACAGCACATAAGTGAGTATGTATTTTTTTTTTTTTTTTTTTTGGCACTGATGCATCAGCTGATTGTATAACCGGCTTTTATACAATCAGCTGATGTGTGATGGGATTCAGGCACTTGATCCTGACACATCATCTGATCGCTTTGCCTTCCAGCAAACCGATCAGATGATATTGGATCCGGATTGGACAGCGCGGGACCCTAACCCAGGATTACTGCGGAGGGGGGTTCTTTATTTCAATAAAGATGGAGTCACTAATTGTGTTGTGTTTTATTTCTAATAAAAATATTTTTCTGTGTGTTGTGTTTTTTTTTTTTATCATTACTAGAAATTCATGGTGGCCATGTCTAATATTGGCGTGACACCATGAATTTCGGGCTTAGGGCCAGCTGATAATATACAGCTAGCCCTAACTCCATTATTACCTAGCTAGCCACCCGGCATCAGGGCAGCTAGAAGAGTTGGATACAGCACCAGAAGATGGCGCTTCTATGAAAGCGCCATTTTCTGGGGTGGCTGCGGACTGCAATTCGCAGTGGGGGTGCCCAGAAAGCTTGGGCACCCTTCACTGTGGATTCCAATCCCCAGCTGCCTAGTTGTACCTGGCTGGACACCAAAATTAGGCGAAGCTCATGTCATTTTTTTTTTAAATTATTTCATGAAATTCATGAAATAATTAAAAAAAAAAAAGGGCTTCTCTATATTTTTGGTTCCCAGCCGGGTAGAAATAGGCAGCTGGGGGTTGGGGGCAGCCTGTACCTGCCTGCTGTACCCGGCTAGCATACAAAATATGGCGAAGCCCACGTCATTTTTTTTTCCTCTTTTTTGGCAAAAAAACTGCATACAGTCCGGGATGGAGTATGCTGAGCCTTGTAGTTCTGCAGCTGCTGTCTGCTCTCCTGCATACACTAGTGAATGGAGGATGCTGAGCCTTGTAGTCCTGCACCTGCTGTCTGCTCTCCTGCATACACTAGTGAATGGAGGATGCTGAGCCTTGTAGTCCTGCAGCTGCTATCTGCTCTCCTGCATACACTAGTGAATGGAGGATGCTGAGCCTTGTAGTTCTGCAGCTGTTGTCTGCTCTCCTGCATACACTAGTGAATGGAGGATGCTGAGCCTTGTAGTTCTGCAGCTGCTGTCTGCTCTACTGCATACACTAGTGAATGGAGGATGCTGAGCCTTGTAGTTCTGCAGCTGCTGTCTGCTCTCATGCATACACTAGTGAATGGAGGATTCTGAGCCTTGTAGTTCTGCAGCTGCTGTCTGCTCTCCTGCATACACTAGTGAATGGAGGATGCTGAGCCTTGTAGTTCTGCAGGTGCTGTCTGCTCTCCTGCATACAATGAACATTTTGAATAAGGAAATGACATCAGACCTTTTTTTTTTTTCATCAACAATCTTTAATGGCATTGTGTACTGATTAAAAACGCAGTGAGCAAAAACGCAGCAAAAAACGCACCAAATCGCAGCAAAAACGTGACATGCAGCACCGCAGGTGACAGAGCAGAGCAAGTTGGTGACATGCTGTGCCCTGACACATAGTGTGCTGCATGTCACTGTATCCACTCTGGGACTTGTTGTGCAGGTGAACGGATGCTACGTCACTAACTGTCTCCACTGTGGTACTTGTTCTGCAGGTGAGAGTGTATACAGTTGGTACTATGCAGCAGAAATCACAGAGTGGAGACAGATAGTGACATTTAGCATCCGGTCACCTGCACAAGTCCCAGAGTGGATACAGTTAGTGACATGTAGCATCCGGTCACCTGCACAACAAGTCCCAGAGGGGAGACAGATAGTGACATGCATTTGCCATTTTTTGCCGAATGCGGCATATTGAGCCCATGCGGCGGTCGGATGGAACGTTGCCTGGCACGTTTTTTTTGTGCGGCGAAAAAAACGCATGACGCCAGATCCGGCGCGATTTACAATGCAAGCCTATGGACGCCAGATGCGGCGTCCTGCGGCAAACACTGCATCCGGCGGCCGAATGCGTTTTTTTTTTGCTCTGCGCATGCTCAGTATTAAGCCACATCCGTCAAACGGACAGGCCGCATGGAAAAACGTATGCAACAGATCCGTTTTTTTCGCCGCATCCGTTGCATAGGTTTTTGAGCCACACTGCAAAAACCGGATGTATGAAAGCAGCCTAAGCCATCACATTCCCGCTGAAAATCCTCATCAAATACCATGTGAACAGATCATTACTAGCAATTTTTTATTTTTTTTGGTGAAGGAAGTCCAGTTCTTAAAATGTCCAGTAATGTAGAATATTTCATGTGGCCCCGGTCAGCTGTATTTGATGCTGGATTATAGAAGTGGTCAGTAGAGGATTGTTCCAAAAAACATACAGATAGGGAATTTAGATTGTGAGCCCCAATGGGGACAGTGTTCCTGATGTATGTAAAGCGCTGCGGAATATGTTAGCGCTATATAAAAATAAAGATTTATTTTTTATTGTTCAGTGTTTGTATACTATTAGCGAAGGTCCCCAAAAACATTAAAGTTGTCAAAACTTGCTGGATCTGCCCACAATGTAACATGTGGGAGAAAAAAAATAGTATTCGGCGTGTTGGCCTGTCTAAGTGTTACTATGTATGGGGGAATCCAGAATGATTGCTTTTGGCCGAATGATCCAACGGCCACTTAAATGACCTCATGACGGATAGTAGCGATATTTATGGGTTATCTTCCAATAAGTGCAGGTGCTACAAGGTTTCTGCTTTTCATTTGTGTGGGAGAAGTTGAATGTCTGCTGGTGCGTGCCCACGATCAGTGTTTGCAGCGTTTTGGATGCGGCATTCTTCAGCTGTGTCCAAAACGCTGCATTGTACAGTACAAGCACAGTGGAGGGATTTCTAGAAATCCTGTGCCCGCTGTGCTTGTTTTTTCCGCAGCAAACCCTGATCTGCGGTGCGTCTTTCCAGACTGCAGCATGTCAGTTGTTTATCGCGCATTCGCCTGTGTCCTCCGTAGGGAGAACACAAGTGAGAGACTTCAGCGCCCTGAACCCTGATCATGGGCACATACCCTTAGGCTCGTGTACACAGAACACCCTACATACAGCCCGGTGTGCCCATCATTCCCTTTTTCTTTGTGTGCCTTTTCTATTCTGATCACCACCACCTATATATACCTCTGTAGGAGCCCTGACTTAAGGCCGCTTTACACGCAGCGACATCACTAACGAGATATCACTGGGGTCACGGAATTTGTGACGCACATCCGGCCTCGTTAGCAACGTCGTTGCGTGTGACACTTACAAGCGACCGCTAACGATCCCAAATACTCACCAAATCATTGATTGATTGTTGACACGTCGTTCATTTTCCAAATATCGTTGCTCATTTGGTTGTTCGTCGTTCCTGTCGTTCCATCGCTATGTGTGACACCCCGGGACCGACGAACAACACCGTCCCTGCGTCCTCTGGTAACGAGGTGGGCGTGACTTTCATGCGGCTGCTCTTTGCCCCTCCGCTTCTATTGGACGGCTGCCGTGTGACGCCGCACGAACCGCCCCCTTAGAAAGGACGTTGTTCGCCATCCACAGCGACGTCGTTAGGAAGGTAAGTTCGTGTGACGCGTTCCTGCGATATTGTTCGCTACAGGCAGCGATTTGCCTGTGACGCACAAACGATGGGGGTGGGTGCTATCCCTAGCGACATGCGATGTCGCAGCGTGTAAAGCGGCCTTTACTATGACCATACCACCTCCCCAGAGAAGTACCAATCTTGGTGTTGGTGTAGCAATGTGCCAAATCACAAATTCCCGCAGTGCTCCGCTATATGTATCTGCTTCTGCTTCCGGACCTTGTGTTCTTTTCTCTCGCCTGCTGATATCTGAACATTTCTGTGAATGGCCACCGGATGGAAAGCTCCAGCCTTGATGATATACAATCAGGTCAGAGCATGATTGGAGCAGAGAAGGGGGTCAGCGTCTGCCTGCTGCGCTCTGGTCCAGCCTCAGAGTAGTAATTGCTTTCAGTCCTCACCACACTATATGGTCACGGTCTGGAAGTAGTAGACGTCTTAGGCTGCTTTCACACATCCGGTTTTGCAGTGCGGCTCGAAAACCTATGCAACGGATGCGGCGAAAAAAACAGATCCGTTGCATAAGTTTTTCCATGCGGCCCGTCCATTTTTTGACGGATGCGGCTTGATACTGAGCATCCGCAGTGCAAAAAACCGCATCCGGCGTCCATAGGCTTGCATTGTAAATCTCGCCGGATCCAGCGTGATGCGTTTTTTTCGCCGCACAAAAAAAGTGCCAGGCAACGTTCCATCATGGGCTAAATATGCCGCATCCGGCAAAAAACGGACGCAACGCAAGGCCATGCGGCCCAATACGGCGCTAATGCAAGTCTATGCAGAAAAAAACTCAACCGGCGGCAAAAAAAAAAAGGTTGCGTTTTTTCTGCAAAGCGCCGTATTGTGCCGCACAGCAAAAACCGGATGTGTGAAAGCAGCCTTAGCACCAGCTGACAGGCAATCCTTACAGGAAAGCCGTTCCTTTGTTTTCATCGCAATGCTTTATACATTTACAGATCCGTTTCCACATGGACCTGCACCAGGTGAGTCCCACCTTCACCTTCACCTTGATTTTTAGGTCTTTATGGCTATCAGGACTCTGATGCTAATCTCTGAATTATGGCAAATGGCTAATTTTCAGTAGAAATTAGCAACCGGCCAAACGTAAAAGGGGTTGTCTACCGCTTTACAGCCTTTACTTAAAGCACCGCTCCAGTGTTTTATTTCAGCACGCGAGTGGCGCTTAAAACCCCTGTTGTGTATTTTATCGGCGATACTCCGGTCCCGCAGCGCTATCTTGTGACAATCACGTCTGGAAGTTAGAAATTACGTCACAAGCTCTCAATCTAACTCTATGAATGCCAGAACGAGGGTCTCATAGACTTGTATTGAGTTGTGACCTCCAGATTACTCTATGAAACATTAGCGAAGCTGGCAGGTCACAAACTACAGAAAACCACTGATGGAAGATGAAGACGCTGTAAGGTGAGTATAAGACCAGGAGCCGGGCACTTAAAGGGAACCTGTCACCAGATTTGGTGACTATAAGCTGCGGCCACCACCAGTGGGCTCTTATATATAGCATTCTAACATACTGTATATAAGAGCCCAGGCCGCTGTGTAGAACATAAACATGACTTTATAATACTTACCTAAGGGGCGATGCAGACTGGTCAGATGACCGTCTCCATTCTCCGGGTGCAGCGCCTCCTCTTTTGGCCATCTTTGTCCTCCTTCTTCTGAAGCCTGGGTGCTTAATGCGTCCTACGTCATCCACACAGGCTAACATTGAGGTCCTCTGTAAAATATGAGAACACCATTAACCCTGCAATGGATTCGGCAAAACAAATCTTTCCCAATTTTGGCTCCTGACATGGGAGTTGTTTTACTAGTACATAACTTCACTAGTGTATGCATGAGAGCAGACAGCAGCTGCAGAACTACAAGGCGCAGCATACTCCATTCACTAGTGTATGCAGGAGAGCAGACAGCAGCTGCAGAACTACAAGGCTCAGCATACTCCATCCCGGACTGTATGCAGTTTTTTGCCAAAAAAGAGAAAAAAAAAATGACGTAGGCTTCGCCATATTTTGTATGCTAGCCGGGTACAGCAGGCAGGTACGGGCTGCCCCCAACCCCCAGCTGCCTATTTCTACCCGGCTGGGAACCAAAAATATAGAGAAGCCCTTTTTTTTTTAATTATTTCATGAATTTCATGAAATAATTTTAAAAAAAAAATGACGTGAGCTTCGCCTAATTTTGGTGTCCAGCCGGGTACAACTAGGCAGCTGGGGATTGGAATCCACAGTGAAGGGTGCCCAAGCTTTCTGGGCACCCCCACTGCGAATTGCAGTCCGCAGCCACCCCAGAAAATGGCGCTTTCATAGAAGCGCCATCTTCTGGCGCTGTATCCAACTCTTCCAGCTGCCCTGAAGCCGGGTGGCTAGCCGGGTAATAATGGAGTTAGGGCTAGCTGTATATTATCAGCTAGCCCTAAGCCCGAAATTCATGGTGTCACGCCAATATTAGACATGGCCACCATGAATTTCTAGTAATGATAAAAAAAAAAACACAACACACAGAAAAATATTTTTATTAGAAATAAAACACAACACAATTAGTGACTCCATCTTTATTGAAATAAAGAACCCCCCTCCGCAGTAATCCTGGGTCAGGGTCCCGCGCCGTCCAATCCGGATCCAATATCATCTGATCGGTTTGCTGGAAGGCAAAGCGATCAGATGATGTGTCAGGATCAAGTGCCTGAATCCCATCACACATCAGCTGATTGTATAAAGGCCGATTATACAATCAGCTGATGCATCAGTGCCAAAAAAAAAAAAAAAAATACATACTCACTTATGTGCTGTGGTGATTACCGGCAGCTCCTGGAGCGATCGATTGGACAGGAGTATGATCCTGTCCCATCGCTGCAAGAGTGGCCGGTAATCAGCTGATGAAGTCCCCTGACGGCAGGATCAGCTGATAGCCGGCCGGGCGCGAAAAAGCCGGCGAGACTACGATCAGCTGATGCGTCAGGTGACTGCATCAGGTGATCCACGGCCAGGTCCTGCAAGCTTCGTGCGTGCCCCGGGGAGACTGCACACAGCCAGAGCGGCGGGACCGAGACAGGGGCTGGAAGCAAGCATGGACCCTGCAGACAGGTGAGTATGACATACACATACACACTCACTCACACACTGTATATATACACACACACTGTATATTCACACACACACTGTATATACGCGCACACACACACTGTATATCCGCGCGCACACACTTTCTTCCCCTGGCTGTGTAAAGGTGCTGCTGTCTCTGTGTAATTGATCTCAGTGCACATCCACTGGGAAGAGGCAGGGAGGAGGGTTTGGGTGGGAGCAGAGTGGGTGTATTAGACACAATGGGTGTGTTAGATAAGCCAGACACCGCCCTAGAGCCACAAAGAATTCTGGGACTTGTAGGAACTGAACACAGGAAGTCAGAGGAGAGATTAACCCCATCAGAGCTGGAGCCAGCAATGACCGTGTGCTGCTAGTGCACAATGAAAGGTAATTTTGCTGAAAAAACATAATAGATGTGTTGAGGGGTACATATTAGCAAGATTTATCAGAAAAAAAAAAATCAGTTTTGGTAACTGGACAACTTCTTTAAAACTTCATGGAAGGGCTTCTCTAACATCCCAATCAGCTCTCTGTAGGAAAATGGTTTTGTCTACAGGAGTTATCTGCTCACCTGCTTTCCTCTCCTCCTCATCAGTTGAAGCCAGAAGCTTTCACAGCAGGCCTTTTAATTACTTCTCTGCTTTTTCAGGTTTGAGCTATGTGCTTGTTCAAATGCCCTGTTATCTCTATGTGTAAATACAATGATAACCGTGTAGACTCAAATCACTGAGGGCTGAATGTAGTGCTTTATGGTTCTACTAATTCTGTAGGTTTATTATTCACCAAAGCTGTCACTTAAAGGAAATCTGTCAGCAGCTATGTAAGCTGAGGACAGCATGAGGTAGGGGTTAAAAAAACAAAGTATATAAAGTATCTCTTAAAGTGTGTGTGATTGTTTATGTAAACTAATGGCTTTATTACCCTGTGATTAACATTGCAGGACTAGAAACTCACATACACAGCCACTTGTCTCTGTTATGATTCATACCTAAAAATCAATAGACAATCTGTACTGAGAGGTTGGTGTGAGTGGGGCAGCTCTCCCAGCTCAGCTACAAGCTTAAAACTCAACTCTTTGATTTTGTGAGAATAGCTACACCCAGTAATCTATGTGATACACCATTGTATTCAGAATCTCCTTACCTACAGTGCCTTGCGAAAGTATTCGCCCCCTTGAATTTTTCACCCTTTTCCCACATTTCAGGATTCAAACACAAAGATAAAAATGTAAAATTTTTGGTGAAGAATCAACAAGTGGGACACAATTGTGAAGATGAACAAAATTTATTGCTTATTTTAAACTTTAAAAAAAATAAAAAACTGAAAAGTGGGGCGTGCAATATTATTCATCCCCTTTTCTTTCAGTGCAGCAAACTCACTCCAGAAGTTCATTGAGAATCTCTGAATGATCCAATGTTGACCTAAATGACTAAGGCTAGTTTCACACTTGCGTTCAGCGGAGTCCGTCACTATGGAGAATAGCGCAGTCCGTTAACGCACTGCACTATTCTCCATAGACTTGTATGGATGACGCACTGTAACGCAAGTGTTGCATCCGCCGGACGACGCAGCGTCGTTATGTTGATGCTGCGTCGGGCGGAAGGAACGCAGCATGTAACGTTTTTTTGAGCAGCGGAATCCTTTGGATTTCACTGTGCATGCTCTCTCTGGCTCCCTCCACCCGTAACCAGGGTACACATCGGGTAAGCAAGGAACCCTGGTTACATGTGCCGGGAGCCCAACACTTCCCTGCTCAGCTCCGCCCCCTCCCCGCACTCCGTATGTATACACACACACACAATCGCACGCACACACACACACACACACACACACACACACACACAATCGCACGCACACACACTCTCACACTCACTCACCTGTCCCCCAGCGATGCAGTCCCCGCGGCACTAACGTCCTCAGCCATGGCCCTGCTTGGCTCCACCCACCGCACTCTGCCCCCCGCTCCCGCCCCCCGCACACATTGTCGGCGACTGAACGATCAGCTGATCACCCGGCGGCCAGCTACTGTGAGTGATCAGCTGATCACCCGGCGGCCGGATACTGTGAGTGATCGGCTGATCACACGGCGGCCGGCTACTGTGAGTGATCGGCTGATCAACCGGCGGCCGGCTACTGTGAGTGATCGGCTGATCACCCGGCGGCCGGCTACTGTGAGTGATCGGCTGATCACCCGGCGGCCGGCTACTGTGAGTGATCGGCTGATCACCCGGCGGCCGGCTACTGTGAGGGAGCGGCTGATAACCCAGTGGCCGGCTACTGTTAGTGATCAGCTGATTACCCGGCGGCGGACTACTGTTAGCGATCAGCTGATCATTCACAATAGTCTGCCGACGGTAAAACTGTAAAAAAACAAAAAAGAAAAAGAAAACGAATTGCGTTGTTTTGCAGCATCCGTTGCATCCGTTGTGCCACTATATGCAACACATCCACTGCATCCGTCACACAACGCAATGCAACGGATGCCGTTCAACGCAAGTGTGAAACTAGCCTAATAATGATAAATATAAGCCACCTGTGTGTAATCAAGACTCCATATAAATGCACCTGCTCTGTGATAGTCTCAGTGTTCTGTTTAAAGAGCAGATAGCATCATGAAGACCAAGGAAGACAACAGGCAGGTCCGTGATACTGGTGTTGAGAAGTTTAAAGCTGGATTTGGTTACAAAAAGACTTCCAAAACTTTAAACATCCCAATAAGCACTGTGCAAGTGATCATATTGAAATGGAAGGAGTATCATACCACTGCAAATCTACCAAGACCCGGCTGTCCCTCAAAACTTTCATCTCAAACAAGGAGAAAACTGATCAGAGATGCAGCCCAGAGGTCCATCATCACTCTGGATGAACTGCAGAGATCTACAGCTGAGGTGAGAGAGTCTGTCCATAGGACAACAATCAGTCATACACTGCACAAATCTGGCCTTTATGGAAGAGTGGCAAGAAGAAAGCCATTTCTCAAAGATATCCATAAAAAGTGTCATTTAAAGTTAGCCACAAGCCACCTGGGAAACACACCAAACATGTGGAAGAAGGTACTTTGGTTAGATGAAATAAAATTGAACTTTTTGGGCACAATGCCAAACAATATGTTTGGCGTAAAAGCAACACAGCTCATCCATCACCTTGAACCACACCATCCTCACTGTCAAACATGGTGGTGGCAGCATCATGGTTTGCGCTGGCTTTTCTTCAGCATGGACAGGGAAGATGGTTAAAATTGATGAGAAGATGAATGGAGCCAAATAAAGGATCATTCTTAAAGAAAACCTGTTGGAGTCTGCAAAAGACCTGGGACGGGACGGAGATTTGTCTTCCAACAAGACAATGATCCAAAACATAAAGCAAAATCTACAATGGAATGGTTCACAAACAAACATATCCAGGTGTTAGAATGGCCAAGTCAAAGTCCAGACCTGAATCCAATTGAGAATCTGTGGAAAGAGCTGAAAACTGCCGTTCACAAATGCTCTCCATCCAACCTCACTCAGCTCCAGCTGTTTGCAAAGGAAGAATGGGCAAGAATTTCAGTCTCTCGGTGTGCAAAACTGATATAGACATACCTCAAGTGACTTGCAGCTGTAATCGCAGCAAAAGGTGATGCTACAAAGTATTAACTTAAAGGGGCCGAATAATATTGCACGCCCCACTTTTCAGTTTTTTATTTTTTAAAAAAGTTTAAAATAAGCAATACATTTCATTCAACTTCACATTGTGTCCCACTTGTTGATTCTTCACCATAACATTTTAATCTTTATCTTTATGTTTGAAGCCTGAAATGTGGGATAAGGTTGAAAAAATCAAGGGGACCGAATACTTTCACAAGGCACTATACGTTATGTTGATTATAAAAAGCAAAACCTAAGGACAGATTCTCTTTAAGGAGGAAAGCCAAGGATTAATGAACCTGTAAGGCTATTACATTGAGCTGCTCAAGCGCCAACTTGAGAATACCTCCTTTAACTTTAACTTTTAGCCATAGAATACATTTGCTGCAGGAGCGACTGCTGCTCTGGACGACCACAGGTGTCCTTTTTCTTGGTTTAATGGAGTATTTATTGTTAACATCCATCTCATTACTTGGACCTATTGCATTCAAAGCCACTGGTCTCTTTAATAAACCCTCCCCAGTGAGTTTATAGAGTATCAGTGAGCTACAATTATATAATATGTTGGTTTTGGGCAGTTTCTTAGTCTATTTGGGCATTCTATTCGGACATGTTGATTCATTTTTGGCATTTGTTTAAACAAATTAAAATGAAATGAGTATTCCAAGTTGGACATGGCAAATAATAAAAGCAAGAAGTCTGTTCTTTCACATAGGTTTTTTTCTAATGTGTGATTACTTAGACAGACGATGCTCAGGCTAATGTGTAATAGAATATCTGTTCATACTAATTGTGACCATATTAGTCTGTTATCTTGTCACTGTAGATTAAGCTTTGAGTCCTGGTATTTAAGCTGTCACAGTGGATTTTTATGGGCTAAAATGATCCTTTTCGCCATATTTGTTTTGGACTGTAGATCCCTGTATTTCTGAGAAGTGAAGGGACAAAATAACCAGCAATCATTGCACAGAGAGCTGGGAGCCAGAACTGCCATGTGAATCATTTCAGCTTACGTTAAAATAGCTTATCCAGTTTTGACCATGAGATGATTCCAAAAAGCATAATTAAAATGAAATTTAGAATGCAATAACTCATTATGTACAATATAAAATGAAATTGCCAAAGCAAACCAGGATTTGAATGATTTTTCTTCTTAATATTACATTAGGTAAGATATTAATATCTCTCAATCAACAACCATTTTTTATACTTCGCATTGAACTGCCGTTCTGCAAATTAGTGAATGATCTCAATCAATATAAATACATAAATCTCATCACTCTCAACCCAAGAATAAACTGTATGTACCCACACTAATTAAAAAAAATATTGATTAGAGCGTTATGCACCAAGATTGCAATATATTTCATCAGCTGTACATGGAATAAAGAACTCAGACACAGATGAGACAGTGTGTTCCCAGGTTTGGTAGAAGATAGGACGTTGTGTGCAGAGCTAGTAATGTGTTACCAACACCTGTCATATTAGAAGAAGCCCACATTGTAGGTGTGGCGCCCTGTGCCTAGTCGCCACAAATAATATCACACAATCACATGTGTATTGTCATTTGTTTAACATGTATTGTAAGCCTAAAGCTGGGGTCACACTAAACGACAGCGACAACGACGTCGCTGTTACGTCACCATTTTCTGTGACGTAGCAGCGACCTTGTAAGTCGCTGTTATGATCGCTGCTTAGCTGTCAAACACAGCAGCCGAAGCAGCAATCATAACGACAGTGCTGCAACATGTGCAGAGAGCAGGGAGCCGCGCACACTGAGCGCTGGCTCCCTACTCTCCTAGCTACAGTACACATCGGGTTAATTACACGATGTGTACTGCAGCTACATGTGCAGAGAGCAGGAGCCGGCACTGGCACCGTGAGAGCGGCGGAGGCTGGTAACGAAGGTAAATATCGGGTAACCACCTTGGTTATCCGATGTTTACCTTGGTTACAGCTTACCGCAGCTGCCAGATGCCGGCTCCTGCTCCCTGCTCGCTTCATTTCGTCGCTCTCTCGCTGTCACACAGCGATCTGTGCGTCACAGCGGGAGAGCGACGACCAAAAAATGAAGCTGGACATTCAGCAACGAGCGGCGACCTCACAGCAGGGGCCAGCTCGTTGCTGGATGTCACACACAGCGACGGGACGTCGCTGCAACGTCACAGAAAATGGTGACGTAGCAGCGACGTCGTTGTCGCTGTGTGTGACACCACCTTTAGTGAGGATTTTGTTTTCTTTGATGCTCACAACAGAACATACATTTACATACACTCCCTTACTTTGGTTATTCTCTTGAGGGAAAACCAACTCTTGAGGGAGAGCCCTATAAGGAGAAAAGGGAGGAGCTTAGCTGTGAGGTAAAAATTTCAGCTTGAGTAGGTGTAAAGGTACCGTCACACATAACGAGATCGCTAGCGAGATCGCAGCTGAGTCACGGTTTCTGTGACGCAGTAGCGATCCCGTTAGCGATCTCGTTATGTGTGACACCTACCAGCGATCAGGCCCCTGCTGTGAGATCTTTAGTCGTTGCAGAATAGTCCAGGCCATTTTCTTCAAAGGCGATGTCCTGCTGGGCTGGACACATCGCTGTGTTTGACACTGTGTGACAGGGTCACAGTGACTGCTGAGATCGTTATACAGGTCGCTACTGCGACCTGTATTGTTCCTGCATCGCTGGTAAGATCTCACTGTGTGACTTCTCACCAGCGACCTCCCAGCGACTTACCTGCGATCCCTATCAGGTTGCATCGTTTTCGGGATCGCTGGTAAGTCGTTGTGTGTGACTGGGCCTTAAGGTGAAGTGAAGAGTGAAGTGAAGAGCATACTGAGGAAAGGTCCTGTCCTGTAAGGATTTTCTAGAAACCTCTGGAGGCGCCAGCTACACTTGTCAGGGTATCAGTCTCTAAGTCATCGGTGCCTTCAAGGTCTGTGACTACAGCCATTTTACAAGGGGTAGTAAAATTTGCCTGGGAGCACAGTGACATGTGTGAGTCTGGAAACTTCTAGAAGAAACAGAGAGTCTTACTTCAGGATTCCAGTCACCTGCTCACCAGAAGGGATCAAAAGTCTAGATTGTTCTTGTCTTGGGAATCCCAGGATAGCAAGATACCTATTCCCAGGTAGGGAAATAGTAGTAGGAGAAGTACATTACCACCACACAGCAGAGAAGCCAAACTCCCATCGGGGCAGGGAAAACCACCATCATTGTAAGGCTGAAAAGAATGTTCCAGACTGTTATCCAGAGCTTCAGTAAAAGGTGAAAGCTCCCTGTGTTGTCTCTGGCTGATTTATTCTCTGCTGCGCCATCCCTACCTTAAAAAATCTCCTAGGAACAAGCCCTAGTTGGGGGGGGCGAGAGGACAACCCTCTGGCAATACACATCACCACCTAACTCCTGGGGCCCGCCAGCAATGCCTGGCCATATCACAGCCAAACATCCCAACTGGCGTCACAAACTCTTAAATTATTTTTTTTTTTTTTTCTCCCCTTATTAAATACTATTTTTATTCCACATTACAAAAAGCCTGTAACTCGCACCCAGTACGGCCACATCACCGCTCGTTGCCACCGCCGTGACATCAGAGGCCTCCGGGGCGGCACATAGGCTGATTTCTGCTATTACTGCAAAAACGAAAGTCCAGGACAACCAAAACCATATAAACCCCTTGATGACGAAGCCAATTTCGACCTCAATGACCAGGCCAAATTTTACAATTCTAACCAGTATCACGTTATGATATAATAACTCTGGAACGCTTCAACAGATCCCAGTGATTTTGAGATTGTTTTTTCTTGACATATTGTACTTGATAGTGGTAACATTAGGATTATATTTTTTTCGTTTATTTGTGAAATAATCAGAAATTTTGCAAAAATGTTACAAATGTTGATATTTCAGATTTTTATATCCTTTAATCTGTGAGTTATATCACACAAAATAGTTAATAAATTACATTTCCCACATTTACTTTACATCAGTTCAATCTTTTAAACATTTTTTAGGAAGTTAGAAGGGTTCAAAGTTTATCAGCAATTTCTAATTTTTCCAGCAAAATTTACAAAACCATTTTTTAGGGACCATATCACATTTGAAGTGACTTTGAGAGGCCTAGGTGACAGAAGAGACACCGTTCTAAAGACTGAAACTGCTCAAAATCATATCCAACAAGTTTATTAGCCATTCGGGAGCTTCACAGGAATGAATGCAAAGTGGAATGAAAAGCAAATTACATTTTACCTAAAAATGTTGTTTCAGCCCCAAATTATTCACCTTTACAAGAAATAGTACAATAAAATGGACCGCAAAATGTGTTCTCCAGTTTCTTCTAAGCGTGCTGATATAACCTTTATTGATCAATCCTTAAAAACTTTAATTAACAATTCCACACTTATTTGAAGCCTATCTGAAACACACAGTTAGGAATAACCGGGTTCAGATACTAGAATAGCAGGTAGACTGGCAGTTGTCACCTCAGTCAAACCTGCTATAGTTTATTAGAAAAAGGTGTCCAAACCTAAATGAGTAATTACTCTTATGCAGACTTATATCTACCACTGCATTTCAATCAGGACACATAAATCCAAAGTTTGTCCCATTAATGTAGGAAGAACCATATGTGCCCCCAGTTAAATAATAAAGGTTATATTTTATTATTTTGTCCACACAGCCAGTGAATTCCTACTACTAGTGGACAGATTGTTAGGTCACTATAGTGATAGAGCATGCTGATACCCCACATGTGGTTGGAAACCTTTGTTTAGATAAATGAGAGGGCTAAGAAGGGAAGGAGCGCCATTTGAATTTTGGTACACAAATTTAGCTGAAATAGATTGCGGGTACCATGTTACATTTGTAAGGCCTTTAAGGTAACTAAATACCAGAAACCCCTTCACGTGATCCCATTTTGGAAACTAGACCCCTCAAGGCTTTTATCCAGGTGTATAGTTAGCATTTTGAATCCACAGATACTTCACAGAATTTTAAAACATTAGGTTGTAATATTGAAAATGTTAATTTTTTTCACACAAATGTGACTTTATCACCAAATGTCCCACTTTTACAAAAGGTACCACTAGAAAGTAGACCCCACCATTTGGTATCCACTTTCTTATAAGCACAGTGATATCCCATATGTAGGAAAAAAGTTCTGCTTTGACAAATAGGAGAGCTTGGAAAGGACGGAGCAATATTTGAACTTTGCTAAGCAAATTTTGCTGAAATAGATTACAGGCACCATGTCTCATTTGCAGGGCCCCTGAGGTATCTAAACAGCAGAAAGCCCCACAAGTGACTGCATTTTGAAAATAAAACCCCTCAAGGATTTTATCCAGGTTTATACTGACCATTTTGAACCACAAGAACTTTAAAGAATTTGCTAAAGTTAGGTTGTCATATTGAAAATGTTCACTTTTTCACAAAAATATTGCTTTATCACCGAATTTTGCGCTTTTACAAGAGGTAACACCAAAAAGTGGACCCCATATCCACCTTCTGATGAGTGTGGAAATGCCCCACATGTAGTCAAAAAGTTCTCTTTTGGACAAATGGAAAGGATCGGAACAAAACGGCAATATTGGAGTTTTGGAAAGCAAATTTGGCTGAAATACATTGCTGGCACTATGTTGCATTTGCAGGGCTCCTGAGGTACAAAAACATCAAAAAAAGAAAACAATTTACCCCATTTTGGAAACTATACACCTCAATAAACCTACTTAGAAGTGTGTTAAAGCATTTTGAACCAATAGGTGCTTCACAGAACTTTTTAAAATATAATATGAAAAGGATGGCTATATTTCTTTTCCACTAAAATGTTATTTTAACCCAAGATTTGTAATTTTTATTAATTGATGAATAGGAGAAAACGGACCCCATAATTTGTTACGCAATTTCTTCCAAACACACTGATACTTCATACATGGTCGAAAACGAAAGTTTGGGCACATGGCAGGGCTTGGAAAGCAAACAGCCATATTTCAATTTTGGAACTCAAATTTAGACATGTTCCATTTGTAGAGCCCCTGAGGTGCCAACATGTAGAAACACCCACGTGACCTCATTTGACAAACTAACCCTATAATGAATTAATTTATTGGTGTGATGAGTATTTTTAAACTACAAATTACACAGAAATTTTATTAGATTGGGCTGTAAAAATAAAATCATATGGCTTTTCCTCCAAAAATTTTACTTTAACCTCAACATTTTTATTCACACATAAGGTAACAGGAGAAAATGGACAGAATTTGTTATGCAATTCTTACCACATGTGGCAGTATCCATGTGTGGGAGTACACTACTATTTGAGTACATGGCGGGCATCAGATGGAAAGGAGCGCAACTTGGTATTTAGAACACAGATTTCGTTTGAGTAGATTGTGGCCTCCATTAGCTGAGCCACTGAGGTGCCAGATAAGTGGAAACCCCACAAGTGACCCCATATTGGAAACTTCACTGTGTAAGGAATTCATCTAGTGGTGTAATGAGTATTTTGAACCCACAGGTGCTTCAGAGAATTTTACATTAGGAAGAAGAAATTTAACGTTTTAGTGTTAACACAAATTTTCTAATTACCTGCAAATTTGTCAGTTACACAAGGGTTAAAAGGTGAAAATGGACTCACAATTTATTGCACAATTTCTCCTGAATGCGGTGGTGCCCCATATGTCATCAGAAACTACTGTTTAGCCACACGGCAGGGCTGAGCAGGAAGGACGACTATTTGGATTTTGGAATACAGATTTTGCTAAAATAGTTTGCAGTCATCATTTGCGGACCCCCTAAGATGCCAGAACTGCAGAAAAACCCCAAAGTGACCCCATTGTAGAAATTGCACCTTTAAATTTATCTGTGTCTGCAGTGACTATATTGTAGCATTCACACCACGCTCTTTTCCTGGAGAATTACAAATTTGACAGTTTGTATAGATGAGGAACTGAATAAGGGTGGAACTATTTCTGCGCTGCTGTAGGTATGACACAAATCCAAAAATACTGAAGTGTAGGTGGTTTTATTCTACACGTTTCGAAGCGTGTCCTCACTTCTCCATCAGGAAAATCCACCAATTAACAAGCAATGAGAGTAATGCAGTTTATAAAGCACTAGGTTTTAAAAAAAGAGCGTCAAACAGACACATTGATAAAGTTCCATCTTTATTCAGTTCCTGATCTATACCAGCTTTTGTGCGCATGAACTCTGCAGCAGGGATTATGTGCTTTGATACTGGTTGTGTGTCACACTACCATACAAGGTGAGCACTATTCCTTTTCACCCTTCATATGTTTATGGAGTAAGACCCGATTGCGCTTTCTATCCCTAGCGTTCATTTAAATATGACTATTTAGTGCCCATATTTTGTGCCCCCATATTTTACAGCTCCCCAATACATTGTGCCCAGCTTGTGCTTCTGGAGACATGCACCCCATAAATTGTAAACTGCGCTATCCCCACTACAATAATGCCACATGTGGCCCCTTATGGTGGTTTAGGCACAGGGAAACTCAGAAGGAGAGGGGAATTTAAATTTGGTAGCACAGACATCACTGGATTCAATTTGAGGAGTGGGAGCCATATTGGTTTTCCAGAGTCCTTGTTCTACCAGTAACCTCCTATATTCCCAGTGGCAGATGATGGACCTGAGTGCGGGCTGGGTTTGTGCAGGATAACTTAAGGATTTTATTGGTAACATTTTGGGGTACAGAACATTTTTTTTATCACTTTCAGTATAAGGCTGGGATCATATTCTTGTGTTCTGAGCTGAGCACTTACGTCGGGGTTTCCATGTAAATCCCCCAATAATGTCATTCAGACAAACTCCCCACAGGACTATTCACTATAATGAGGCAGATGGAGACACTTTGGACTCCGTTTGGCATCTGTGTTGCTTATGTCCATGTTTTTAGGTTTGCACAGAGCTGTGGCCGTCCACATTTGTGCGCTAAAAAGACTCCTAAAATGATGGGACACTGCCAGAGACCAAATGAGTCCAAAATGTCTCTATCTGACTCATTAGAGTGAGTGATTCCTATGGTGCTTTTGTCTGAATTGCGTTTTTTTGGATTTACATGGAAACCTGTTGTGAATACTGTCTGGTGGACTTCCGCTCTTGGACTCCCTCCTGTGGTCGCTGAGGTTAGTGGTTAGATTCTGTTCCCTAGTTCTACACACCTGGTTTGCAGCTCAAACCTTGATTTTGGATATAGGTGTGTGCTGGCTGTTTATCTCTGCCAGTTGTCTGAAATTCCAGAGACTATAGGAGTCTGTCTCTTGTCCCTCTGCTTCCCCGCTACCAAGCTAAGTTCATGGTTTTGCGTCATACTTTTCGTGTGTTATTTGCTTATGCTTCTGTGAATTATCTCTGAAGGTTTTTTTTTGTATCTATCCTGTTTTGTTTGTGCCTTCAGATAAGGAAGATTTATCTTCCTAGTCAGTCTTTGCTATTTATTTTAGCAAGAGTTAGCAGGGTAATTGCTAGTTTTTTCCTACAATTTCACCAGAGTCTTGTACGGATTGTGAACGTGCGAGTATTAGATTACTTCTCCTTTTTTGCACATTCCGTGTAGAAAGTTTTGATAGGGTTTTTTCATACTGACCGCAAGAGTTCCCTATCCTGTCTTTTGTATTTAGTATAGCGTGGCCTCTCTTTGCTCCATCTTGCTCTTACTGTGTATGTCTTTTCATCTTCACTCACAGTCAGTACATGTGGAGGCTGCCTATTTCCTTTGGGGAAATCTGTTCTGAGGCAAGATAGTTTCTTTTCACTTTCTGCCTTGTAGGTTATGTAGACCTCCGGCTGGGTTTGAGGCATCTAGGATTGTCAGGTATGCTGCCCGGCTACTTCTAGTGTGGTGTTAAGTTCAGGGCTTGCGGTCGGTATGTTATTACCTATGACTCTGGTGGATTGTGCTCATTGTAGTCATTGAACATCGGATCATAACAGAAACCCTGATGTAAGTGCTCAGTGGACAGCACAGGATAAATATCAGCCGAGCCTTATTCTAATTATTGAGAAGCAGAATGAATAAATCGACAGCAGTGCAGGAATAGTTGTTATTTTTATTTTTGCGCAGTTCACTGTGCGGTATTGACATGATTTTTTTCTCACTTTAATCACTGATCTCATGTACTGCTGTGCTTGTGTACAGCAGCACAAGACCTGTCAGTGACTCACTGACAGCCTGTAAGACCTACCTTATAGCTGGATCTTACAGGCCACCATACTGTGGGGTCATCAGCTGACCCCACAGTACCATGGCAAAGATCGGCACTCATGATTATTATCATTTGGGCCAATCCTGTCTTAGGGGGACTTTTAACCTCTGTTTAACCACTTGGATACCACTGTTGTGATTGACAGCAGTATTTAAGGGGTTAATCTACTCCGATCGGTTCCAAAACCGTTCAGAGCCGATGCTCGTGGGTGTCAGTTGTCATTACACTGACGGGATTTCCACAAGTGGGGCCGCGTTATTCACTTATTTCTCAGCGCTGTTAAAAAAAAGAGAAGAGGCACCGGGTCAAGACCAGTGATGCCTATCGGACCGGAATGCCCTGCAGGTGAGAATAATACATGCTCTTTTTTACTTTATATAGATCGGCCTGGGTACATATATATATATAAACTCATCCAAACACGTGGAGATCCTACATACTCTGTGTAGATCAGTGTTTCTCAACTCCAATCCTCAAGGCCCACCAACAGATCAGGTTTTCAAGTTTTCCACAGTATTGCACAGGTGATGGGGTTTCAGGATTTCTTGACTATTAAATGGAATAGTTCTATCACTTGTGCAATATTACCTGATCTGTTTGTGGGTCTTGAGGACTTGAGTTGAGAAACACTGGGGTAGATGTTGTCCTTTGTGACCTGCAAGGCTGTGGTGCTAGCTACTAAGCCACCCTTCTACCCTGAGTTGCATCCTGTTCGTGACGCCAGGAGAAAGGGATTCTGTGCAGCCCCAGAGGCCTGTGATATCACGGCGATGGCACCGAGCGGTGATGTGGCCATACCGGGTGCGGGCGACAGGCTTTTTGTAATTGGGAATAAAAATAATACTTAAAAAGGGGAGAAAGAAAAATAAAATAAATGAAGAGTTTGTGACACCAGTTGGGATGTTCGGCTTTGGTATGGCCGGGCACTTTGGTGAGCCCCAGGAGTTAAGTGGTGATGTGCAGTCCCAGAGGGTTGTAATCTCGCCCACCCAGCTAGGGCTGGTGTGACGCCTTGGCCTATCAGGTCGTCACAGGGTATTGTGCAATCTGCTCTCCTGTGCAATATCCACCTCCTCCTTGGTTAGGGGTCCCTAACCACTGGTGTTGCCAAAACCAGCTAATAAAAATCCTAGGAACACTGCACCACACCTACCAGACACACCAGTGGACGGGCTGAGTGGAATAGGGTCGCCCACTTGGGGGGTTGGTAAGGGGAGGTCAGGAGTGTCAGGAGAAGGCCAGTGTAGTGTTGGAAGTGAAGGAGGGAGGAGGTCAGGAGCCGGGTTACTTGGAAGTATTAGGTAGCAGACAGTGGTCTGGGCCTGGTAGGAGCTGGACCCCCGGTCGCAGGGGATCGTGTCAAGGGGCACAGTATTGTCGTGGAGGACAGCTGGCGGCCTTGTACCATCACCGGGCTGGGACCAGGGCATGACAGGGTACGTGGACCCTAGGTCAGGGAGTAGCTTCAGGCAACCTGACAATTCACCCGACGAGAACTGAGCCTTCAAGATCCAATCTCCACCCGATCCAAAATCGGGGTACTAGCACAATGAGGGGGATAGGACTTTCCACTCAAACTGTTCAAGAAATCCCAAGCGTGAACCCTGAGAGCAAGCTCCCTCACTTAGCCAAATTAGGGAGCGGGACCCGATTAGTTTCAAGCCATAGGGGTCAACTAGAAGAGAACAAGGTGCCAAGGGAAAGGTCACAGATTATCAGGCAACACCAGCAGAAACGGGGCCCAGACGTGCTCACCCTCAGTGGCAGCGGTGTCCAGAATTTTCGTTTACTAAGTTGTCGGTGTCAACTTTATGGACTGAGCACACAAGTGACCCCTACCTCCCCAACGGCACGTCCCGCCACCATCACCGAGTCCCGGTGCATACCCCCTACCCGTGAAGGGGTTAAACACCTGGTTCCCACTCCATCACCACCGGGTACTCCCAGCTGCAGTAGTGGTACTCCACCTTACCACACACCATGGGTGCCGTCACGAACTTTAAATACACAATCCCCTGTAAATACCTCCTTTATTTGAGTGGCCGCACGACTCCCGGGTCCAAACACCCCTCGAGCCACCGCGGGTCCGGATCCGAGCAGCCCCGCTGCTGACATGGGGGCGGCACACTGGTTTCTGGGGGATGTGTTGAGGTAGGGATGACGCAGCAGAGAATAATTCAGTCAGACACAGGACAGGGAGCTTGAACCTTTTACTGGAGCTCTGCATACAGTCCTGGACACTCTTTACAGCCTTCACAACAATGGGGGTTTTCTCTGCCCCGTTGGGAGTTGGCTTCTCTGCTGTATTGTTGTAGTGTACTCGTCCTCTGCTGGTGTTTCCCTATCTGGGACTAGATATCTTGGTATCCTTGGATCTCCAAGACAAAAACAATCCAGATTTATAATCATTTCTGGCAAGCAGGTGACTGGAATCCTGAAGGAAGACTCTCTAGTTGTTCTAGAAGTTTCCAGACTCTCAAGTGCCACTGTGCTCCCAGGCAAATGTCACTGTCCCTTATAAAAAAAAGTCTGCAGTCTCTCAGTTTTGTCACCGACCATGAAAGCACGGATGACCTAGGGACTGATACCCTGACAAGTATAGCTGGCCCCTCCAGAGGTTTCTAGAAATCACCTCAGAGTAGGACCTCTCCTCAGTACACTCTTCTCTTCCCCTTTCACGACTACTGACTGCTCCTGACTGAAATTTACCTCACAACTAAGCTCGTCCCCTTTCTCCTTTTAGGGCTCATTACTCAAAAGTTGGTTTTCTCTCTAGTGATAGCCTCACTAAGGGAGTGTATGAAAATGTGTGTTTTCTTGTGAACAACAGAGATATCCAAATTCCCATTAAAGCTTACAATACATGTTATATAGATGGCAATATACATGTAATTGGGTGATATTATTTGTGGCAACTAGTCACAGGGCGCCACAGTTTCAGGATTTCTTGACTATTAAACAGGGAATAATTGTATCACCTGTGCAATATTACCTGATCTGTTGGTGGGCTTTGAAGACTGAAGTTGAGAAACTGTGGGGTAGATGTTGTCCTTTGTGGCCTGTGGTGCTAGCTACTGAGCCACCCTTGTATCTATCTGCAATAGACACAAGCCTATCATCGGTTAATAGAATATATGTAATAAGCAAGACATTAATGTATGGATTATCTGTAAAGTTAATATAGTCCTGTATTACACAGGCCAATGTTTGTTCATTTTTTGCAGTTTCTGCCGAACTGACATCGTCCTCGCACATGCATTTCATCAGGACGCAGAGACCATGAGGATTTGAGAGCCAAAGTTCATGGTCTCCTAAACGTTCATTAAACAATGTCAGTGTGACAGCAGAGATTCTGCTCCTCGTATGCCAGTATTGATCTTCTTCATAAAGTCACTCCGTGCTAATTCCTCTGCTGTCCATATTGATCAGGAGCGAGGTCTCCATTGGAACTGACACCTCATTTCAGTAAGATTTATGGCCAGTCAGTTACCTTTGTACTGCACCGTCTGCAGAGATTTGGAGAACTGCTGTATAATGGCCTTTCAGGAATGTCACACTAATCCTTCATTAGCTTAAAAAAAGAGAATGGAGAAGGAATAGCCAAAAAATTACATAGCAACAGTAAGATGGTTTACCAAATCACATCCACGTATATAATATTGATGAAAGTAGAATTTCTTCCATAATCATATGCACAACACCAAGGAATCAATGGTGCTCTAAAACTAAGCAGTATGACTACAGTAAGAGAATGTTCATATGTTGCTGTGTTTTTTTGTATCGGTTTTTCATCGGTTTTATGCAAATTAAAGGTTACTTTTTACAGTATCAGCAAAAGCTAAGATGTCAGACACCTCCTCCAGTTTTAGAAATCTCATTTATTTTGATGGTATTATAGAACACAGAATTTTCACAGAATTTTCCTCACAAAAAAAGCTGCAAAAATTCAACATATGAACATTTCCTTAAGATTCGCCCAGATGGGATCTGTAAAGTGGTAAAATATTTACCAATTTGAGTGGATTTTACTGGGTAATAACTTCTGATCTAAGGCCTATATCACCCTTTGCAATGCAAAAAAACGCGGAAAAACATCAACAGTATGAACTCACAAGCTTTAAATGTCAAATCTGCAGTGCTTGCCAATTTCCACTGCCAATATTCTCCAGGGAGATGAGACTTTGTAAAAATCTTATGTACAATGCTGGTACAGTTATACATTGTAGATTTCGAGGACAGAAAATCTGTTGTGTACCTGTCTTGTGTGGATGTATACATAAAGGGAATCTGACAGCAGAATTTACCGGTATCAAGAGCATTTTAACAGCTGGTATTATCACTAAGTGCTGCTGCAGTATGTTTACAAAAGAGGCACATTTTGGGTCGTCTTCCTACCTTTGATGCGGGCTTGCCCGCTGAGCCCGCACCTTTCCCTGCACATGTCAGCTGATTTAATCAGCCATGTGCCTCTAAAGCCATTGGTGGAGCATCGCTCTGCCCGACACTGTTATCCTGTTAAATGCCGCTGTCAATCTCTGACAGCGTCATGCACCATTTAACACGTGCTGGCAGGGGGGTGTGCTGTTCTGACCCATCATCGGTGCTCCTGCAACATGATTGCTGGACACCGATGAGTTGTCAGGACAGCCAGTGGTCAGCTGATGACCCCCTTTGTGTCTGTCAAGTGCTACTAACAGAGAGGTAGAAAAGGGCTTTTTTCACTGCGCCAATGATCACTGATGAATATGTTGGATTAATGTAACTTTATTTTGCACAGGTCTACGCGTTTCTGGAGGTTCAGCTCCCTTGTTCAGGACCGATAGGCGCAAGAAACATCGAATCGATATAACCAAGCCATCTTAGATTACCAGACACTAATACAGGAGGCTGCTACCAAAGGGATCTTAAGGAAGAAAGAGAAAAAATTCCTAGAAGTGAATAGCCCTAATATGGCATTTTATTATCATTTACCTAAAATTCATAAGTGCCTACATAATCCTCCAGGGAGACCCATTATTTCTGGCATAGGCTCCCTGACTGAGAATCTAGCAGCTTACATCGACCAGATTATGAGGTTACATGTTACCAATCTCAAAAGTTATTTAAGAGATTCAACACACCTCATAAACATCATCAAGGATATTAAATGGAAGGAATCCTTCCTCTTTTTGACATTTGATATTGCTTCCTTGTACACTAATATTCCACATGTTTTGGGTTTGGAATGCGTTAAACAATTTCTTGAGGTTGATGACCGATTACCATTAGCACAAAAAAAACTTCATTCTAGATGGAATGAAGTTTATTTTGATGAACAATTTCTTTACCTTCCAGGACACACTGTACCACCAATGCTGTGGCACAGCGATGGGCTCGAAAGTAGCACCTACCTTCGCTAACTTGGTCATGGGTTTATTTGAACTACAATATATTTATTCTTCTAACCTTTTTAAGCATGTCATTGTATATAAAAGGTACATCGATGATTTATTCATCATCTGGGATAACTCAGAAAGCAACCTGCGGTCCTTTTTAGAACATATAAAAAACAATGATTGGGGATTTAAATTTTCCCCCACTGTAGAGAAAAATTCGATAGATTTCTTGGACTTAACGATTGCACATAATAATGGGGTAATTCAGACAAAAACCTTTTTTAAAAAAGTTGACAGCAATGGCTATATTGATTTTACTAGCAGCCACTATGATAAATGGTTGTTAAATGTTCCCAAGAATCAGTTCCAGAGAATACGAAAAAATTGCACTCTGGATAGAGATTTTAAGGAACAAGCTTCAGTCCTTAAAGAAAGGTTTTTAAACAAAAAATATCCTCTAACGTCATTAAGAAAGCTTATCGGGATAATAGTAGCCTAAAACAGACGGATTTAATCACCCAAAAAAATAATCTGGGTACTAATAGTAACAAAACTGATCAGAATACTTTTTCCTCTAATTTTTTGATGACATATAGCAGTGATGGTGAAGTAATCAAAGACAACATCCGCATACATTGAGAAAAGAAAAACATTCTGTAGACGACCAAAAAATGAAGCTGGACATTCAGCAACGAGCGGCGACCTCACAGCAGGGGCCAGGTCGTTGCTGGATGTCACACACAGCGACAGCGACGGGACGTCGCTGCAACGTCACAGAAAATGGTGACGTAGCAGCGACGTCGTTGTCGCTGTGTGTGACACCACCTTTAGACAGGCAATCAGTGCCCTGTCGTGACCAACACAGTAAATACAATGACCCATACAAACAAAACATGAATCAATGCAGAGTCACGGCAGTGTGCAGCCCAACGTACCTGAATGTGAAATGAGGGTACCAGGCCCCGACCTACAGGTTTCTTTGTTTAATCCTTCTTCCTGCTTGCTATGATGTTTTCATAATATTTAATAAAATTATTTATACACCTTTTGCAACTAAGTCATTGTACAGAATTTTTTTCTTTTCTCATTTAATCTCTGTATATGGCTCTCTCCATATTGTAAATATGACACGGCTCTGTCCATGTCTTTTGGTATTGTTTACTTATCCGCATATATTGGACTATTCTTCAGAATGACCCTTTCCTAAAGGAAGTCCTACTTGTAACTCCTGGGATCACCTACCGTAGGGCCTCTAGTCTGAAAAATCAATTAGCCCCTAGCAGGCTTAAGGAAAAAACGTCTACCATTACCACCCATGGGATCTTATAAATGTTGTGCAAAAAATTGCCTATGCTGTAAGTCAATACAACATAAAAGGGTCAGTTTTGGTTCTGAACCTGGGGGGGTTGAATTCCTCATTAATGGTCATCTTACTTGTCAGTTGGATTTTGTTATTTATTTAATAGAATGTGACTGTGACAAACGCTATATTGGCAGGACGATACAGGCACTTCATAATATAATAAACTCACACAGACACAATATAAAAATCGGGTTTATGCTACATGGTCTGTCCAGACATATAACTTTGTGTCATGATAAAAAATCCAAACTGAGAGTCACGCCCATTGAGCAAATACCCCTCTATACCCCTAATCGTATTGAGGTGCTTAACAGGAAAGAAACCTATTGGATTTATAAATTTGATACTCTAAAACCTCGGGGTCTCAACAAGACAGAAGCTAAGATTTTTTTGAATTGCACTCCTTAGCACTCACTTTTTCTACCATCCTTTTTAAGAGCCATAAAAATGATGAAAACTCACCAAGAAGGCCTGTAATTTTGGGCATGGACTCCCTGACTAATCACTTGTTCCAATTCATCAACCTACGTTTACAACCATTATTCCTAAAGCTTACTTCTTATTTGAAATATTCCTCTTCACTTATAAGGAATCTGAGGTGGGAAAAATAGTTTTCTTTTTATTATCATGCATGACACATGAACTTCATCATGGTATTGACGTGATAATGTCTTCATTACACAATAATAGGCTATTGCCAGCAGCACAAATGAAAGGGTTGTCCCCTAGTCAGCCACCATCCCTATGTTTACCCCTTGTAACATAATACCTTTTATCTATAACCACTTGTGGTGTCAGAACTGGCTCTACCAGGGCTTGTGTGACATAACAATGTTACGACAATTCGGCGACCAATCAGTAGCTGCTTCACTGTCCCCTCCTACAGATAAAGTGAAAGTTGTGACTGCTCCCTCACTACCTCCGAATGTCATTATTTGTCTGAAGGAGGGAGGAACGAAGCCAGTACTGATAGGTCACACGGATTGGTTGGCATAATGCCACACATACCTTGAGACAGCCAATGCCGACACTGTTGGAAGTGGCATCAGCATGAGAGGCTACTATGTGTTGCTATTATATTGGGTGAAACCTAGTGATGAAGAATTATGGGTTGTCCAAGTGGTGGTTTGCACCTTTCGGTTCTTGATAGTCTGTCCTTGAGATTAACCCATAATGTTTTCACATATGAATAGGAGATATACCATCAGAGGAGGGGAACGCAGGTTGCACCCAGTTATGCTAATTAGTTTATGGGTTGATATGAGTCCCTCTTTAATGAAGCTAATTCTATCTAGACAAACCATAACTTTTAGAAGAGTAAAACACATGAAAAATCTTGTAGAACCTATTTGGGTCAAGGAATTGGAATTTAAGTAATACAAGGCAGCTCAGTTTCTGTTTGACATTAACAGGATCTTTTAAATGTGGGAAAACTAGCCTATGTATGATGTGGAAATATAGTCCACAATCAAAATACATTTAAATTAAATATAACAAACAAGAATGTTTTAAGATAAGATCTTTACTTCTGTTCTGCATTTGATAGAATGTGAGCGCAGTTTACAGTACATTGGCAGAACTACTCAAAGTCCCAGGAAAAGATTGAGCAATTTTGAAATCCTAGTCTGTACTTCCACTTATTACGTATTCACAATAAATCTAACGAGAGCCTTTGCCTGTGTATATTGGACAGTAATGCTACTAATAGATTTACTCAATATGCAGCAATCCTACTGGATTTTTAAATTACTGGTCCTTTTCCTGAAGGTCTAAATAAAGTCATAGACATTCTTTAATATAGCTAGATCGATCTATACTACAGTATTTGTCAGGGGTCTTAATCTTGGCCAGGTAATTGGGCCGCAGATAAAAAATATTTTAATTTTACAGTTCACTTTCTTGTCTAGGTAACGTTTTCAGTTATACACTTTTTCCCTTTTTGATCACTTTTTGTTTTTTCCCCTATCTGTTAACTTTTTATGGTGGTCATCGGATGTGGCGATATTAATGTCTACAGTTTTTACATAAAAAAGCATTTTTAGTGGCAAAACATTTCTCCATTTTTTTTTCATACTATAGTTTATCTTTTTTTTTAATTTTTACATCCCCCCCCTTTTTTGTCCCTTAATTGACCTCATATACTAATATTAACTTCCTATATAGAAATTCTGGTCCCCATCCTGTAATAATGCATTTCCTCTTGTAATAATATCTGTCATCCTGTAATAATCTCCCGCATCCTGTTATAATGTTCCCCATCTTGTAATCTGTTCCCCATTCCTGTAAAAATCCTCTTTCCTGTAATAATGTCCCTCCTCTTCTAATAAGGTCCTCTTTCTTGTAAAAATGTCCCATTTCTTGCAATAATGTCCTAGATCTTGTAATATTGTCTGTCTTCATGGCCCCCATCCTGGTTCCATATCTTGTAGTAATGTCCCTCAACTTGCTTCTCTTCACATATTAGAAAACAAAAAACTAATTTTTTTACTTGTCATCACTGCCACAGTGAACAGCATCCTCTTCATCCTCCATAAAGGGGGTGGCAAATGGCAGTGATGTCAGCCGGCTAATGACAGGCATGCCGACATTTTCAGCTAGCCTTTCATAGGCTAGTGGCTGGTATAGGTATGGTAGTGCAGGGAGCTGGGTGTACATTTTAATTGAATGTTCGTCTGAGGATGCACATTCAGTTGAAAAAAACATGCTGGCATCAGCAGGCCCACTTCCTCTCTAGACCAGGTCATGATCATCTCAGGAGCTCCGATGCTCGCAGAATTAAACTCAGGGGCTGCATAAAGCCCATATGGCTTGAAACCTTTAGTATGGATACCTATGCTCAGATGTCAACATTATAATAAATGTATTTTAAATAATAGAGTAACTAATAAATAAATCTTTATTTTTACCGTATATAGTGCTACCATATTCCACAGCGCTTTACATACATCAGTAACATTGTCCTCAATGGGGCTCACAATCTACATTCCCTAACTATGTCTGTGGATGGAAACTGGAGGAAACCCACACAAACATGGAGAGATCATACAAATTCCTTGCAGATGTTGTCCTTGGTGGGATTGGAACCCAGGACCCCAGCGCTGCCAGACTGCAATGCTAACCACTGAGCCACCGTACCATATTTAAAATAACATAATTTAATTTAAATGGTGCGTTTTAGATGAGTTTTCACCACTAGGCACTGTTATCATTATTCGACCTCAGTGTATATTAGGACTTAAGGGCGCTTTACACGCTGCGACATCGCTAACTATTTATCGTCGGGATCACGGTGTTTGGGATGCACATGCGGCGTCGTTAGCGACATCGCAGCGTGTGACACGTACGAGCGACCTACAACGATCGCAAAAGTGGTAAAAATCGTTGGTGTTGGAGAGGTCGTCCGAACACCAAATATCGTTGTCTGGTGAGTAGTGATATTGTTCCTCGTTCCTGCAGCATCACACATCGTTAAGTGTGAAAACCGCAGGAGCGACGAACATCTCCTTACCTCCGTCCACCGGAAAAGAAGGAAGGAAGAAGGTGGGCGGCATGTTCCAGCCGCTCATCTCCGCCCCTCCTCTGCTATTGGACGGCTGCCGTGTGACGTCGCTGTGACGATGTACGAACCGCCCCCTTAGAAAGGAGGCGGTTCACAGGCAACAGCGACGTCACAGGGAAGGTAAGTAGTGTGATGGGTGTTAGCGATGTTGTTTGCCACGGGCAGCGATTTGCCCGTGATGCACAAACGATGGGGGCGGGTACGCGCGCTAGGGATATCGGTACCGATATCGCAACTTGTAAAGTACCCTTTAGGAGAATGTGTGATAAGATTGTCTGTTCGTAGTAGTAGGTACTGATGTCTTGCGCATGACCACCAATGGACCACCTATTGAAACGGGAGTAGGAAAACATTCTCAGCACAGCTCAGTCTGGCATCTGTATAGGTTCAAATATGTTCTTCAATTATTTAAATGTTTAGTGCTAATATATTGTTTTAATTGTTTTTATGATGATCAGCACTTTTGCCCTGTAATTTCCGGGGAAAAGAGTATATAACACGTGGCAAGGGTGCTGCAGCTGGATTACTGGAGAATATGCAAGAAAGATGTCCTTGAAAAGTAAACGTAGCCAATCAAGAACTTTGGGACTAGCAAAGGAAGATTTTGTAAGATGTGCAGGTCAAAATGTGTTTCCTGGGGAGTACCCAGAGAAAGATAGGACCTGGCTGTATGGCAGTGACGTGTGGGGATGGCACACTACCCTAGCAGTATCAAAAAGCTACAGAACTCTGTGATTGCTTCCAGGAGATGGCTGCCAGACGCAGAAAGAGCCTGCAACAGGACAGCAGGAATCAATCACCAGGGCCTTACCCATGAGGAGAGCACATTCAAGCTGGAACAATAGGACAGCACTCCATATCTACAAGGCTCGAAAGTCCCAGGTTCCACAGTTTGTGATTGCAATTAATCAGCGTCTAGTGATTGACAATGTGGATCCATTGCCCCTGTTTAGAGCCCATTCATTTAGAGAGACTTTGAAGATACATTTCCTACTTTCCATATTGCATATGTTTACTACAATTTTACCTAAACTTGTTAACAGTACATCTGCATTAAAAACAAACCCAGACTCAGTGTCATTGTTTCTGAGCCACCTGTATCTTTCAAGTATTGTAGCATGTATTGTTTGGACATTTTTTATTTGAGGTTGAAAAGCACTGCTCAGTGTAATCGTTTGAAATTAAGTATACTTTTTTTTCTACCTAATAGATGCACAAGCTTGGCACTCAAGATCAATGGAAATCGTGGTTGCTATTGTGATGAACTTGTAGGACCAGCACAAGCACCGATGTTTCGGTCAAAAGACCTTCATCAGTCAGCGTGCAGAGGGTCCTCAGAATGTATAGTAACTTGGCAAACAGCGTAGCCGGGTATGGCGCGGTGTCCACCGCTGTTTATGTGCCAGACCGCGTCATACCTAGCTACGCCACTCGCCACATTACTATACGTTCTGAGGACCCTCAGCATGCACATTGATCTTGAGTGCCAAGTTTCTACATCTACTTGAGATGGTTTTGGACCCTACTAGTGCACCACCCTAGAAGTGTCATGTGTATTAACTCACTTTAATGCCAGCTTTGGTTATGCATTCAATACATAGTTACATAGTTACATAGTTACTTAGGTTGAAAAAAGACCTAGGTCCATCTAGTTCAACCTTCCTCCACCAGTTCTACATTTAGTCACTAAGTCATTTATAACCAACAATGTTTTGTGTACTGAGGAAATCATCCAGCCCTTTTTTAAAAGCTGTTATAGTATCTGCCATTACAACCTCTTGTGGTAGTGTATTCCACAGTCTGACCGCTCTAACTGTAAAGAACCCTTTCCTATTTAGCTGTCGGAATCGCTTTTCTTCCACTCGCAGTGAGTGCCCCCTGGTCCTTAGTATTGTTTTTGGAAGAAATAAGCCATGTGCCAGTCCTTTATATTGACCACACATGTATTTATACATATAAATGAGATCTCCTCTGAGACGTCTTTTTTCTAAGCTAAACATATCTAACTTTTTCAACCTGTCATCATATGGGAGGCCTTCCATTCCTTGTAGTAGTCTAGTTGCCCGCCTTTGAACTGACTCTAACTTCTGAATGTCCTTTTTAAAATGTGGAGCCCAAAACTGGATCCCGTATTCCAGATGTGGTCTTACAAGTGATTTATAGAGGGGTAACAATACGTTGGGATCACGGGATCTAATCTCTCTTTTTATACACCCTAAAATCTTGTTTGCTTTAGCAGCTGCTGCTTGACATTGAGTGCTGCTGCTCAGCTTATTTGTAATGAGAATACCCAAGTCCTTCTCCTGTTCTGTAGTCCCGAGTTTACTTCCATTTAATGTATACGCAGCTATAGGATTACTCTGTCCTAGGTGCATTACTTTACATTTATCAACATTAAATCTCATTTGCCAAGTATCTGCCCATTCTGACATCTTATCCAGATCTTTTTGTAATATTGTACTATCCAGGTCAATTTTTAATATCCTACATAGTTTGGTGTCATCGGCAAAGACTGACACTGTACTATCAATCCCATCCACAAGGTCATTAATAAAGAGAGTAAAAAGAATCGGTCCAAGCACAGATCCCTGCGGCACCCCACTGCTGACTATAGCCCATTTAGAGAATGTACCATTTATGACTACTCTTTGTTTCCTATCTCTTAGCCAATTCCTTACCCAGTTGCATATTGTGTCCCCTAGTCCTTGCTTCTGGAGCTTTAGTATAAGGCTATTATGTGGTACAGTATCAAATGCCTTTGCAAAGTCCAAATAAATCACATCAGCTGCATTACCGATATCCAGGTTTGAACTTACCCCCTCATAAAACCCCAACAGGTTGGTTAGACACGACTTATCTTTCATTAATCCATGCTGTTTGTCAGTTATCATATTATTTTCTGCAATATATTTTTGCATGTCATCCCTTAAAATGCCCTCAAAAACTTTGCATACTACTGATGTCAGGCTTACTGGACGGTAGTTGCCTGGATCTACCCTCTTACCTTTCTTAAATATCGGTACCACATCAGCAATCCTCCAATCCTGAGGCACCAACCCCGTTACGAGTGAGTCTAAAAAGATGAGATACAGCGTTCTGTCGATTACGGAGCTCAATTCCCTCAATATTCGTGGATGAATGCCATCTGGCCCTGGGGATTTGTCAATGTTTAATTTACTCAGACGTAGGCGTACTTCATCTTGTGTTAAATTAATTATATCGGGTGGTGGACTTTGATTTTTCACTTGTTGAATGATCTCTGGTACAGTCAGTTCCTTGGTGAATACAGATGAGAAATGCCTATTTAATATCTCAGTCTTTTGTTTGTCCTCTATAACTAACTTGTTATTATATTTTAAGGGTCCGATACTATCCTTTGTTTTCCTTTTGGCATTAATGTATTTATAAAAGATTTTGGGATTTATTTTAATGTCATTGACATTACATACATTTCTAGAATTTAATTAGTTATCCCAGTGCTGGTTTATTTATTTAGATTTTTTTACATTGTGGAGCTGTTAACCATGCACTGGACTGGTGAGCTTTCTTTTTCATCACCATTGTGTATTATGCAATGTTAGAAAAACAAGGATTTGTACACACCTCAGCGTTTCCCCAGTGCCCCACCATTAAGGTGTGGATTACCATTTGTGATCTGCCTGGATCCACATATTTTGTTCATTTCTTCCTCCTTTGTGGATGCTCCATTATCTGGGAAGAGGCAGCGCTATACGCAATGGTTCATTTTGTGTTGTGCCCACATTTCAATACTTGAAGATTCATTGTGTGTCTTGAGTCAATTATTCTTAAAGTAGTACACCGCAAAGTGCTATTCCTCGTTTTTGTTTTTTAGTCCATCACTGCCAGACTCCAATGGTGACCACTCAGGCACAATATCCTCAGTGTGCTCTCGAACCCTGAACGGGTACGGAAATTGGATTAGGGATTATTTTTTTCTACAGGTGCTGAATACTTTACTTGTCTCACGCCTTTAATTTTGTACTGCACTTGTGGTTTTATGTGTTTCTGTGTGCTTAGAAAATGCCAACACTTAGTAATCTTCCAAAATGAAAAATTAGTACAGTTATTCATTTCTGGTTCTTTACAGTCAACAGAATCGATTTCCAGTTTTTTTCGTTTTCGTAAAAAAGCTTAATTTTCCTTATAAGTTCTGCCTTAGAAGACTTTCTGACATCATATCATGTTAATGGACATATACTTATTTGCAGAAATATTGATTCTAACAAAACAAATCCAACTGTGTAATGTTTCTTCTAACAGGGCCAACAGTAATTACTCCTAATGGAAGCCATTAACTACATCTAATGATTTTCGCTCCAACAGAACACATTTTCCAGAAGCAAAGCATATTGCAGGCTAAATAAAACTGTTCATTGAAATTTTCCTGAGCTGGTTAGACGGTTGTGGAATTCATTGTGGTTCTGGTTTATCTCCCGTAGTATAGCTGGATTGGTAGAGAGACTCAGAAGGAGACATGACTTTGTGCCCAGTTTTCTATTGGTAAAGTTTTCACACACTTTCCACAGATTGTGGTCTATTTTAGATGATTACAGATTATGTGCACATATTACATGTTCCCAATATCTGCTGACCAGAGAAACTTGAGCTGTACAATTCGTGGACATGACATGTGAAGGTCACTGTTTCTTGTGGGCATCATCCTGGCCAGAAGTTTTATTCTATTGTTTTTCCAGGGGCTTGGAACAATCTACTGACATCAGGGCATTGAAAATTCCTTTAAAAAGCTTCTTCTTCTTCTAGTGCTCAAATGTTTAGAGAGTAATAAGGAACATCAGCTAGGAGGAAATAGCCCTCCCAGAGTGATGTTTCTGTTGGGTCATTGTATAGGATGAGAAGAACCATGGGAATATGTTAAAATGTTAGGTATTTCTTTTATTGGCGTAGTCCCAAAATGTTTATTTGTGTATTTGTAGCTAAGTTATATGTCATGTAGTTCTTTCTGCTGGAAAAGTGATTGTAAATAACGTAAAAGAAATTCAGCTGCACCATCTAGTGGAATATTTGCGTTTGCCACATTTGTATGCGAAGGTCACAGAAGAGATGCTTGAAGACACAGTATTAAATTATTTTTTGTTAGATGCGCATAAAAGTTGTTTCTAGCATGTTTAATCACTCTTACTGAGTTCTTATAAACATTGCAATAAGTACCTTATATATGTTGTTATAAATGGTTATTCTTCCAATATTGGCCATGGATATTCCACAAGAATAAAGCAGCTAAAGTAGTGTGATGGCTTTAGACAAATATATATGAAGCTATTACACTTGGGTTGGTAGAAAAGCAGCCAGCCTGTGCGTTGCAATCCGAGACCAGACCAATCATCTTGGATGTCTGAAAGAGCCGTAACTCTGAAACACTGCTGTTGGAGATAATGTGACTCGGATGAAAAGTCCAAAATGCAAGTCCCTGGTGCCTTTTCCCGACCCCGTTTACCTTGACTGACAAATCAAACAAATAGGTAAGCACCTGTCGGACTAGGAAAGCAAGTTGGGAAGAAGCCACCAGAGAGCTGTATTTTAGACTATCATTTCATTTCTATGGTCCATGGCTGACTAAAAGTGTTTTCTATGAAATATTGAGAGTTTCAGAATAAAATATACCTGGCTGCAATAATGAAACCTGTCTCAGATACACGCAGTCTGTGGTTTGAGTGGCATCAACCAGATATCAGGTTCCCTTGATAGCACATCATCAGGTTGCATCATAAGATGAACAATAAGGTGCTGATACAAGATCAAAGTTATGATGTAGAAATATTTTCCTGTAAGAGTGATATTTTCTAATTACTGATATAGTTCATACTACTCCACATCTAATGCTTTTATACTTTTCTTCCAGTGTGGAGACGATTAACGATGGCCTATTTCATAGTGTTGAACTTGTGATGCTAAATCAAAGTCTAAGCCTTGTTGTTGATAACGGATCTCCTAAAAGCCTTGGCAAACTCCAGAAGCAGCCATCACTGAACCTTAACACCCCCCTTTACCTTGGAGGTAGGTTATTTTGAATGATTGTTATGTCCCTTATAGATATGCCATGTGGAAGTATACCTATGAGTAGTGATGGGCAAACCGCCCTATGTTCGGGATCGGTAGCCTTGCTCAAACGTTTTGTAAAGATCGAGTTCGGGTTCTGAAATAACGCGAGCTTGGTCCGAACACTGAACTCGGGATTTACAGTTATGGGATGGGGCGAGGGGGCAGTAAATAAACAATATAGTTAATAATAAACATTGTCATTATACTTACAGGTCCCACTTCTGCTTCCACGTCCGATCATTGCTGTGCCGCCCGGTAACCAGCACTGACTAAAGGGCCTTCCGTAACATCATAACCATGTGACCAGTCTGTAAGCCAATGTCTGTACAACATTCACACGAGACTGGTCACATGGCTATGACGTCATGGAAGGTTCTTTAGTCACTGCTGGTTACCGGGCGGCACAGCAACGATCGGACGCGGAAGCAGAAGCGTCTGGGAGACAAAGTCTGCAGGACGCGTCACGGGACCTATAAGTATGATCATAATTTTTTAATAATATGCTTATTTTTTTTTACAGCCCATGGACCCGAACTGTAACACGAGCTTCCCAGGAAAGCTCATGTTCAGGATCATGTGCGTGAAAACTATGTGTTCGGTACGAACCCCGAACTTTACACTTCAGGTTCGCCCATCACTACCTATGAGTGGTTATAATATTAGAAATTTTTCATCATCAGCCCATGCAGTCTTTTAAAAGTGACCAAAACACTGCATTGTACACAGAAGTAGCAATGTCCATCTGAACAGATTTAATTAATGTATTCTTTTGTATTGTGTTTTTGGTACAACAAACAGAAATAAAATCACACGGAAATTCTGAAACAACATACATGTTTATGTTATGTGAGGGAGCAGTGGCTTGACAAAAAGATAACATCTTATGCACATCAATATAACACCATCTTCCTAGCAAACAGACGCTTAGCTTATCAGTCATGAGATTTGGGGCAAACATTTGGCTAAAGGTGGTGTCACACACAGCGACGACGACAACGACATCGCTGCTAAGTCGCCATTTTCTGTGACGTAGCAACGACCTCAACAGCGACGTCGCTGTGTATGACACATAACAACGATCAGACCCCTGCTGCGAAATCTCTGCTCACTCCTGAATGTTCCAGGTCATTTTTTGATTGCTGCTATCCCGCTGCGCCTTGATGATAAGCTCAGCATCCTTGTGTTTGACACCGCAGCAGCGACGGTCGCGACGACCCTGAAGGCAGTGACGTAGGACTGAAGGCAGGACAAGGGAGTGTTTTTGCGGTGTATTTCGCAACGCCCCTACGACTCCCATTGGTGGTTACAACAGCGTTCCGATTGGGTACCTTGCCGAAGGCGTTAGTGATTTCATTCTTTAAGTTCCATTCTTTGTTCCACGTAGTAGATTCTCTGTCTGGTGTCGCTAGTGTGTTGTTCTTTGTGGATCTGAATGAAATGAAATAGAATGAATGAAAGCACTACTGCGTCTTCCTTTGTTTGGCGCCGCTGTAGTGATCACCAATCGGAATAGAGGGGCGTGAAAAAAGGCAACACAAAGGCACTGTAGCGATCACCAATCAAAAAAGAGGGGTGTGAAAAGAGGCCACGCAAAACATGTCTAGGGGTAAACACCACGCCTCTATCAAGGTCTGAGTCGTCGCACAGCGTCATGTGTGACACCGCACAACGACCGTCGAGGTCGCTATGATCGCTGCTCCATCGCTTCTTAAAATTACATGTTTGACAGCTTACTAGCGATCATCGATGGTCACTGTTACGTCACAGGAAATGGGGACGTAACAGCGACGTCGTTGTCGTTGTGTGTGAACCCAGCTTTAGGCTTCCTACCTGTCTTCACTACCACAATAAAACCGATATCTTACCCTGCATACATTTGTGAACGCACAAAGAAGGGCTCATACACCCAATTTCAAGCTTTAGTAAACTGTACTATCCTGTAGTTCTGTATCCAGTTTCTTTTCTATCAGATATCATATATTGAGTTATTAATAAAAATTGTGGCCACACCATTGCATATTGTTCAATATAATGTAATGGGGGTAATTTAAAGCAAATTATACTATATCACAAAAGTGAGAACACCCCTCACATTTTTGTAAATATTTTATTGTATCTTTTCTTGGGACAACACTGAAGATATGACACTTTGATACAATGTAATCAGTGTACAGCTTGTATGACAGTGTAAATTTGGTGTGCCCTCTAAATAACTCAACACGGCCATGAATGTCTAAACCACTGAAACAAAAGTGAGTACACCCCTAAGTGAAAATTACCAAATCGTGCCTAAAGTGTCAATATTTTGTATAGCCATCATTATTTTCAAGCCCTTTTTTAACTCTCTTGGGCCTCGAGTTCACTATAGCTTCACAGGAGCTGCTAGATTGCTCTTCTCCTCCATAAACAAATAGTGGAGCAGGTGGATGTTACAGATCTTGCGCTCCTCCACTTTCCATTTGCGTATGCCCCACAGATGCTTAATAGGGTTTTGCTCTGGAGACATGTTTGGTCAGTCCGCCACCTCTTACCCTCAGCTTCTTTAGCAAGACAGTGGTCATCTGGGAGGTGTGTTTGGGTTGTTATCATGTTGGAATACTGTCCTGTGACTCAGTTTCCAAAGGGAGGTGATCATGCTCATCTTGCCTATGTCATAGGACATGTTGGCATTCATGGTTCCCTCAATGAACTGTACCCCCCAAAGCCAACAGCACTCATGCAGCCCCAAACCATGATACTCCCACCTCCATGCTTGACTGTAAGCAAAACACACTTGTCTTTGTAATCCTCTCCTGCTTACCGCCACCAAATAAGTTTATCTTGGTCTCATTAGACCACAGGACATGGTTCCAGTAATCCATGTCCTTAGTCTGCTTGTCTTCAGCAAACTGTTTGTGGGTTTTCTTGTGCATCATCTTAAGGCTATGTGCGCATGTTGCGTTCTCTGCAGTGCGGAAAAGAACGCACCCTCTGGCAGACTGGACACTGCGTTTATAAAATAAAATGCATCCACAACGCATGCATTTTGGATGCTTTTTCCATGCGTTTTGGATGCATTTTTGACTGTGCGTTCCCCCGTTAATTCAGCTCTGCTACATGCCGGCTGACAGCCGACACAGACAGAGTCGCGCGATGAGAATGAACTCGGGTGAACTGCACCCGACTTCATTGTCATACCGCAGCTCTGTCTATGTGTGTCGTGTCGCGATTATCATCTTCACCGCACACATCCCGACATTACCGCCGACATCCCGACATCCCCGCACACATCCCGACATTACCGCCGACATCCCCGCACACAACCCGACATTCCCGCACACATCCTGACATTACCGCCGACATCCCCGCACACATCCTGACATTACCGCCGACATCCCCGCACACAATCCGACATTCCCGCACACATCCTGACATTGCCGCCGACATCCCCGCACACGTCCCAAAATTACCTCCCACATCCCGACATTACCGCCGACATCCCCACACACATCCCGACATCCCCGCACACATCCTGACATTCCCGCACACATCCCAACATTACTGCCGACATCCCCGCACACATCCCGACATCCCCGCACACATCCTGACATTACCGCCGACATCCCCGCACACAATCCGACATTCCTGCACACATCCTGACATTACCGCCGACATCCCCGCACACGTCCCAACACTACCGCCCACATCCCGACATTACCGCCGACATCCCCGCACACAACCCGACATTCCCGCACACATCCCGACATCTCCGCACACATCCCGACATTACCGCCGACATACTCGCACACATCCCGACATCTCCGCACACGTCCCGACATTACCGCCCACATCCCGACATTACCGCCGACATCCCCGCACACAACCCGACATTCCCGCACACATCCCGACATTACCGCCAACATCCCCGCACACATCCTGACATTACCGCTGACATCCCCGCACACAACCCGACATTCCCGCACACATCCTGACATTACCGCCGACATCCCCGCAAACATCCCGACACTACAGCCCTTATCATCACCGCACACACACCGGCATTACCTCACTTCAGTTGCTGCGTGGAGCTCACAGGGGCGGCTGTGTTCTACTGCCGCTCCTGTCAGCTTCATGTAGCAGAGCTGGATGCGTCGCGGGACCTCTGGATTACGCCGGACCTGGAGGGGTATTTGGGGATTTTAATAAAGTGGTGAAAGAGCGTGTTTTTTGTCTTTTATTCCAAATAAATGATTTTACTGACAGAGAAAGAGACCGACCGACTAACAGACAGAGGGAGATTCACCGACATCCACAGACAGAAATTGACCGACATCACAGAGACTGAAAAGACCTGCCTTTTGCTTGTCAAAAAAGCATGCGGAACGCAACAAAAATGCAGTCCAAGTGCATTTTGGTTGCGTTCTGACCCACATCATTGATTTCAATGGGTGGAGAACGCAGCTACAACACACAAAAGAAGTGACATGCTGCTTTTTTTTCCGCAGCGATTTTGGGCATCCAAAACGCTGCGTTTACAAATGCAGCTTGTGCATTGATTTTTCGGCTTTCTCATAGACTTTGCTGGGGAAGCTGAACGCATGCAGTTACGCTGCAGTTCAAAATGCAGCGTTTCCGCGGGAAAAATGCAACGTGCGCACATAGCCTAAGGGTGCTTTACACGCTGCTACAACATCGCTAACGATATATCGTCGGGGTCACGGTGTTTGTGACGCATATCCGGCGTCGTTAGCGACATCGCAGCATGTGACACCTAGGAACGACGATCAACGATCGCAAAAACGTCAAAAATCATTGATCGTTGACACGTCGCTCCTTTAAGAAGTATCGGTGATTGTGCATGCCGCTGGTTGTTCATCGTTCCTGCGGCATCACACATCGCTATGTGTGACACCGCAGGAACGACGAACAGCTCCTTACTTGCATGTTCCGGCTGCTCATCTCCGCCCCTCCTCTTCTATTGGGCGGCCGTTTTGTGACGTCAAACGCACCTCCCCCTTGAAGGAGGGATTGTTCGGCGTCCACAGCGACATCGTAGAACAGGTATGTGCGTGTGACACTGCCGTAGCGATAATGTTCGCTACGGCAGCGATCACCACATATCGCACCAACGACAGGGGTGGGTGCTATCGCTCACGACATCGCTAGCGATGTCGCAGCGTGTAAAGCACCCTTTAGAAGAGATTTCCTTCTGAGATTACAGCCATTCAGACCAATTTGATGCAGTGTGTGCCGTATTTTCTGAGCATTGACTGGCTGACCCCCTCATCCCTTTAACCTCTGCAACAATACTGGCAGCACTCATACATCTGTTTTGAAAAGACAAGCTCTGAATATGACACTGAGCATGTGCACTCAACTTCTTTTGTTGAACATGGCTAGGCCTGTTCTGAGTGGGACTTGCCTTGTTAAGCCGCTGTATGGTGTTGTACAATGTGCTACAGCTCAGATTCAGGGTGGTGGCAATCTTCTTATAGCCTAGGCCATCTTATAATATAGACCATGTTTTTGTAAGTCCCTCAAAGGATATTTTGCCATGAGGTGCCATGTTGAACTTCCATTAATGAGTATGAGAGAGTGTGTGACCGATAACCCTAAATTTAACACACCTGCTCCCAATTCACACCTGAGATCTTGTAACACTAATGAGTCACATGACATTGTGGAGGTAAAATAGCTAATTGGGTACAATTTGGCCATTTTATCTTAGGAGTGTACCTACTTTTATTGGCAGCAGTTTAGACATTCATGTCTGTGTGTTGAGTTATTTAGAGGGCACCAAATGTATTCTATTATATATTGTAAGTTGTACACTGATTACTTTATATTGTATCAAAGTGTCATATCTTCAGTGTTCTCCCACAAAAAGATATGACAATATGTTTACAAAAATGGGTGGGGTGTGATCACTATCGCCAGTTGTAAAGCTGGGTTTACACACTGAGACTTTCTAGCGATCCAACCTGCGATCTCAACCTAGCCGGGATCGCTACAAAGTCTCTGGTGAGCTGTCAAACAGGCAGACCTGGCCAACGACCTAACAGCGATCCGGACCTGCAGAGCGACTAGCTGGTCGTTGGGGACAGCAGGTGAACTTCACCCGACTTCATTTAATGCCGCGCGGCTCTGTGTGCCGTGTAAATAAATAAATAATTAAAAAATCCGGCGTGCGGTCCCCCCCTATTTTAATACCAGCCAGATAAAGCCATACGGCTGCAGGCTGGTATTCTCAGGATGGGGAGCCCCACGTTATGGGGAGCCCCCCAGCCTAACAATATCAGCCAGCAGACGCCCAGAATTGCCGCATTCATTAGATGCGACAGATCTGGGACTGTACCCGGCTCTTCCCGATTTGCCCTGGTGCGTTGGCAAATCGGGGTAATAAGGAGTTATTGGCAGCCCATAGCTGCCAATAAGTCCAAGATTAATCATGTCAGGCGTCTCCCCGAGATACCTTCCATGATTAATCTGTAAATTACAGTTAAAAAACACACACCCGAAAAATCCTTTATTAGAAATAAAAAACACAAACACATTCCCTCATTACCAATTTATTACCCACAACAAAGCCCTCCTTGTCCGGCGTAATCCATGGTCCTCCAACGTCGCATCCAGCTCTGCTGCATGCAGGTGACAGGAGCAGCAGAAGACACAGCCACTCCTGTCACCTGCACGCAGCTAATGAAGAGAGCCGTGTGATCGGCTGAGCTGTCACTGAGGTTACCTGGATCCAGCGGTGGATGCAGCGGTGGCCGCGGGTAACCTCAGTGACAGTTCAGCTGATCGCGTTACTCACCTCATTTACTGGTGATTTCCCCCCCTCTCTCATACTCACCGATCCCCGATCACCAGCGCTGCACGGCGTTCACACTGCTCCGGCGGCTTTTCCTTTTTTGAAAAAGCCGGCCGCTCATTAAACAATCTCGTATTCCCTGCTTTCCCCGCCCACCGGCAAATGCGATTGGTTGCAGTGAGACACGCCCACACGCTGAGTGACAGCTGTGTCACTGCACCCAATCACAGCAGCCGGTGGGCGTGTCTATACTGTGCAGTAAAATAAATAAATAAATAATTAAAAAATCCGGCGTGCGGTTCCCCCTATTTTAATACCAGCCAGATAAAGCCATACGGCTGAAGGCTGGTATTCTCAGGATGGGGAGCCCCACGTTATGGGGAGCCCCTCAGCCTAACAATATCAGTCAGCTGCCGCCCAGAATTGCCGCATACATTAGATGCGACAGTTCTGGGACTGTACCCGGCTCTTCCCGATTTGCCCTGGTGCGTTGGCAAATCGGGGTAATAAGGAGTTATTGGCAGCCAATAGCTGCCAATAAGTCCTAGATTAATCATGTCAGGCGTCTCCCCGAGATTCCTTCCATGATTAATCTGTAAGTGACAGTAAATAAACACACACCCGAAAAAATCCTTTATTAGAAATTAAAGACACAAACACATTCCCTCATTACCAATTTATTACCCACAACAAAGCCCTCCTTGTCCGGCGTAATCCACGGTCCTCCAATGTCGCATCCAGCTCTGCTGCATGCAGGTGACAGGAGCAGCAGAAGACACAGCCGCTCTTGTCACCTGCACGCAGCTAATGAAGAGAGCCGTGTGATCGGCTGAGCTGTCACTGAGGTTACCTGGATCCAGCGGTGGATCCAGCGGTGGCCGCGGGTAACCTCAGTGACAGCTCAGCTGATCGCGCTACTCACCTCATTTGCTGCGTGGATTTGACCGGAGCGGCGGTGAGTAGCGCGATCAGCTGAGCTGTCACTGAGGTTACCCGCGGCCACCGCTGGATCCAGGTAACCTCAGTGACAGCTCAGCCGATCACACGGCTCTCTTCATTAGCTGCGTGCAGGTGACAGGAGCGGCTGTGTCTTCTGCTGCTCCTGTCACCTGCATGCAGCAGAGCTGGATGCGACGTTGGAGGACCGTGGATTACGCCGGACAAGGAGGGCTTTGTTGTGGGTAATAAATTGGTAATGAGGGAATTTGTTAGTGTTTTTTATTTCTAATAAAGGATTTTTCGGGTGTGTGTTTTTTAACTGTAATTTATAGATTAATCATGGAGGGTGTCTCATAGACGCCTGACATGATTAATCTAGGACTTATTGGCAGCTATGGGCTGCCAATAACTCCTTATTACCCCGATTTGCCAACGCACCAGGGCAAATCGGGAAGAGCCGGGTACAGTCCCAGAACTGTCGCATCTAATGTATGCGGCAATTCTGGGCGGCTGCTGGCTGATATTGTTAGGCTGGGGGGCTCCCCATAACGTGGAGCTCCCCATCCTGAGAATACCAGCCTTCAGCCGTATGGCTTTATCTGGCTGGTATTAAAATTGGGGGGACCGCACGCCGGATTTTTTAATTATTTATTTATTTATTTTACTGCACAGTATAGACACGCCCACCGGCTGCTGTGATTGGGTGCAGTGACACAGCTGTCACTCAGCGTGTGGGCGTGTCTCACTGCAACCAATCATATTTGCCGGTGGGCGGGGAAAAGCAGGGAATACGAGATTGTTTAATGAGCGGCCGGCTTTTTCAAAAAAGGAAAAGCCGCTGGAGCAGAGTGAACGCCGTGTAGCGCCGGTGATCGGGGATCGGTGAGTATGAGAGAGGGGGGGACACTTCAGTCACTGGGGGGATTAGCGGTCACCGGTGAATCCTTCACCGGTGACCGCTAATCAGGACGCTACACAGACAGAGCCGCGGAGTCGCTGTAAAGTCGCATTTACACACTGAAACTTGCTAGCGATGCATGCTGCACAGCGGGAAACAACGGACCTAGGAATGGTCCTGAACGATTTGTAGCGATCACAACTTCACAGCAGGGGCCAGGTCGCTGATAGGTTTCATACACTGCAATGTCGCTGGGGAGGTCGCTGTAACGTCACAAAACCGGTGACGTTACAGCGATGTCGTTTGCGATGTTGCAGTGTGTAAACCCAGCTTAAGACTCAAAACCACATGTAGCTGATTAGCTGAAGAGATCACAAGCTGGCCACTTGTAAAAGACTGAAAGGACTCACAGAGATTCATTGCCAGTGGAAAAAAGATAGGTAAGAATTGTTCATTTTCTTTATACCCTTTGCAGCAGACTACATATGGCCCTTTGGCTGTTCCAGTGCGGCCTCCTTCTGACTGATAGCTACATACTCAGAATGCAGATGCCAGTAATACTGTGATGGGACAGAGAGCCGTCCGCTCCCTGTTCCATCAATGAGATTTTGCTTTTGAGAACATAGCAGGCGCCAAGATGTCACTACATTGTGCCAGGAGTACCTCAGTACACAGCTTACATGGAAGCTGTTAGGAGAACAGGATTAGGCGAGTAATTTGTTTTTTTACATAATTCTGCAAGAGATGGGTTTAACATAATATTGTCTAAGGGGACATCATTCTGCTTTGGGGACTGTGTCAGGGCATCATTCTGAAATGGGGGCTGTGTGTAATTCAGACTTTTGCAGGGGCTAACCCCTCAGTGGGGACATAATACTGTATAGTGAGCCTAGTAGAGAAATCTTATTGTTCGAGGGGACATCATATTGCGTGTGGGGACCAATGGGGCATCATATTGTGTTACGAACAGTTGATCAAAAAACAAGAGCAAGGAGCAGTATGATTACTACTTTACTGCTTTTCATAAAGTTTATATACCGTATTTTTCGGACTATAAGGCACATCGGATTATAAGGCGCATTAGCAACGAGAGCCTACTAAGGCCCCTAGGTTCATATATAAGGCGCACCGGATTATAAGCCGCAGCGCATTAAGTTCATGACAGCTGCGAAAAGGCCGGGGTGCAATCTGCAGTTCAGGTGAGAGCACCGGAGATCAGCCCGGGATATCTGCAGCTGTCATGAACTGAACCGCAATCGCCGGGGAATCAATCACTCGGCACTCGCGCTGCAGTCTAGGCTGCACTCCGGAGCTCAGGTGAGAGCTCTGGAGTGCACTGCAGATACCTGAATCCAGGCCTGGCATTACTGGAGATTTCTCCGGTAGCCAGTCAGACGCTGCTCTTATGTACAGCATTCTAACATGCTGTATATAAGAGCGCAGGCCGCACTGTAGAACATAAAAAACACATTACTCACCTAAACAGGTCGCTCCGGTGCTGGTTGGCCAGATGGGCGGTGCTGTTCTCCGGGACCGACGCCTCCTCTTTCGGCTATCTTGCTCCTCTGTCTTCTGAAGCTTATGTGCATGACGCGTCCTCGTCATACACACTCGCTCAGATTTATCTTCCTCTTGGCTCTTCTATTAATCCCATGACATAGCACAACATCCAGTAGCATTTCTTCCTTCCAGGTGGGCAGTGTGGTTATCTTTCTTTTTACACCTTTACATTTTTATTAAGGATTCTAGTTGGCAAACAAGTATGCCAGTAATATTTGTAATATTTGTAATGTTATTTGTTGTAGTCAAAATATATTAAATGTTTAAATAAGAATCTCATTTCAAATAAATATGTAATTAAACTTTCTGCTAGTAGTAATTTATTAATAATAAGAAGTGTGATTTATCGTTATCCAGGCATCCCACCTGCTTCAGGAATATCATCTATACGGCAGAGAGCTGACCGGAATCCCATTGGCTTTAATGGATGTATACATGATGTTCGAATTAACAATGAACTGCAAGATTTTAAAGATCTGTCTCCGGTGTCACTTGGGGTTTTCCCTGGATGCAAGTCATGCAATATATGTAAGCAGGGCTCATGTCGCTCTCTGGAAAAATCTGGTGTCATATGTGAATGTAACCCTGGATGGACTGGACCCTTGTGTGACCAAGAAGTTGGAAATCTGTGTGAGGATCACAAGTAAGTTCAAGACCAAAGCAGGATTTGTTTTACTTAGACATTACATCATGTGTCCATGGTGTGGGACCATAGTACAGAAATCTGGGTTTCTCTTGTCCTGGTAGACTTCACATAAACTGTATGGGCTCCTTCCAGGTAGGAGTCATTTCTCTCACGTGATAGGGGCATTTTCAAAATGCAGTCCATACATTCTAACATCTATCAAGGCCAGGGTAAAAGACCGGGACGGGAATAGATAGTAAAGCCTGACCACCATATTCCCAGCCCTGTTGCTCCTGTCAGTCAAATAGCAGTGCATTGCTGGAACTTGCACGTATTTCTGAATAAAACCTCCAATCTCAGAACAGAAGCTATGCTTACATTCAGCATCCTAGGGCCACTATAGCACTAGCTTTACTTTATATATGAGAATCCTGATGGTTTGTTCTCTTTAACCTTAAAATGCCTTGCCACATAACCAGTCTCGTATTTGCAATCATTAGGGGTGGGAACCCAAAATATTCTCCCATTTCTGGTTTGGCTAAAAAAATGTCCAACAATGTAGCTCTAAACTGATTAACCCTTTAAATGCTGCTTTCACATTTCGGAAAACTTCCTATGATTAAAGCTTCAGTAGTTAATAAAAAACAAACTATTACCCTCTCTTGGTAAAGTACGGGCTTTCTGTCTGTTTGTGTATTAATAGAGCTATGGCCAAATATTGAGCTGTGTGGCTCATTCCTCCTACACAGGCAGACATGCTGAGCTTAGTGATTGGCTGCAGCCATAGTGCTGCAGACAAACAACAGAGATCGGAACAGCAGCATATAAATGATTCTGGACCTGGGAGGGTGATTAATACTCATTAATACCCATTTAAGTTGCAAAAGGTAAAAAGAAGCATAACAAACTGTAAACATCCATGTCTTTTAACTATTATATCATTTTTTGTTGAAATAATTGTAAAAAAATTGCATTTATCTCTTATAATTACTGACACAAAAAAAATTGTAGTTGATGTTTTTCCTCTCCCCAAATAAAATATTCAATGAGTTAAAAGTACACAAAAATGGCAAAATTGGAAAATATGGCTGTCTATGGCAAAGTATAAAAAAACAAGTTTATAGAACGTGTAAATTAGTGATGGAAAACAATGAGGGGGAAAAGCCTAAACTATGTATCCATAGGGCATAATTCATCAGTGACCTTCAAAATCATTTGTGTTGGGTTTCAGGTGTGTACATGGATCTTGTGTTGGTGCAGCAAATGGTTACCTATGCATGTGTACAGAAGGCTACACGGGGATCTATTGTGACAAGAAGAACGAGTCCGCAATCACCTGCCGCAATCTCAAGTGTTTACATGGACTATGTCGATTCTCAGAGAGTGGGGAGCCATACTGTGAATGTGAACCTAACTTTACTGGAGAGCATTGTGACAAAGGTGAGCTACTAAATATATAGTATGCAAACAAATAGGGAGCAATCCTTTCTATAGTGTACTTAACCCCTTCACCTCCAGGCAATTTGCTGTTATTTTCTCCCCTTCTTCCAAGAGCCACGTTTTTTAAATTTCCGTCAGTATAGCCATATGGGGCTTGTTTTTTGCGGGACCAGTTGTTCTCTTGAATGACACCAGAAAGTGCGAAAAAAAGAAAAAAAAAGTGCTGGAATTCGAAAACAAATGCAACTCCAGATTTGTTTTTATTTTTTTTTATTTACCATGTTCACTGTATGGTAAATATGTACATATGAGTACGCAGATACCAATCATCTATAAATATATATTGTGTTTAGTGGTGTAACATTTTTTTTTTATCTTTTGTCATTATTTTCCGAGACCTGTTATGTTTTGATATTTTGGAATCTGGGGCTGTGTGATGACTTATATTTTGCACCCTGAGCGGACGTTCCTACTGATCTAATTTGGGGTAGATACAATGTGTTGTTTGCTTTTTGTTGCAATGTTGCGGCAACTCAAAAAATGTAATTCTGGTATTTTTGATTTTTTTTTTCTCATTACGCTGTTTGCTATTTGATTTATTTATTTTCTATTTTGATCTGACATTTCTGCACTCGGCGATACCAAATATGTCTATCTTCTTCAATAGTTTTATCTTTATTGGGGCAAAAGGGGGTGATGTGAACATTTTGTGCATTTTTTGTTGCTTGTGCTGTACAATGCAGTGCATCTGTATAGCAGAAATCACAATACTGTTTTGATCACCAGCCACAAGCAGGCATTCACAGGAGTATCGTGAAGATAGACATGGGGATCATCAGCTGCCTATTAGTAGATACACTCTGAAACTCAATGCATTTCAGAGTGTATCTACTCAATCAAGACAAATCAAATTCTCCTTTAGGACAAATCACAACGTCCTGATGTGACTTGTCCTGATGGAGTAGATACACTCCAAAATGTTTTGACAAAATCTCTCATTCTTCACATACTGATCTTTTAGTCAGGGACTTGATGCACTTTTGTAAATGTAGAAACTTGTCACTCAAGATCAATGTGAATAGTGGTTTGTATTGCGAATAACTTGTAGGATCAGCACAAGCACAGATGTTTCGGTCAACAGACCTTCATCAGTGTGCGTGCAGAGAGTCCTCAGAAAATATAGTAGTGGTGCACACCGCGTCATACCTTGCTACACCATCATGCTACTATACTTTCTGAGGATTCTCTGCACGCACACTGCTGAAGGTCTTTTGAACGAAATGTCTGTGCTTGTGCTGGTCCTTCAAGTTCTTCACAATAAAAACCACTATTCACATTGATCTTGAGTGCCAAGTTTCTACATCTACTTGAAACGGATTTAGACCCTACATGTGCACCACCCCAGAAGTGCCATGTATATCAACTCATTGATGCACTTTCGTGACATAAGCTGTGATTAATCTGACAGGTCGCACATGCCCCCTTTTGAGAAGCCCTGCCAGTTCTTGAAACGTTGTCAGAAAGTGGCCTGAATGGCGTGATGAATATGAAAAATGTTTTATTTAAGAAAACATTTTTTTAATTTTGTATTGTACATAAGAAAAAATATTATAAAGGGTCTACACATCCTTTGTTGAATATTTAGATAAATTCATAACCATTGATGCCTAGATTCCAACAGAAAGAATCCAACTTGCCATATTATTCTGTTAAAGGGAACCTGTCAGGTGCAATATGCACCCAGACCCACGAGCAGTTCTGGGTGCATATTGCTAATTCCTGCCTAACCCTCCCTGTAGACACTAGCATAGATAAAGAGATCTTTAGAAAACGTATTTATAAAGATCTTTAATTGTATGCTAATGAAGCCAGGGACTAGTTGCAAGGGCGGCGTTACTTCACTTAGCTAGTCGAGCCCCTTAGCATGTTATTAAGCCCCTGTGGGCATAATGATTGTGCAGCATGAGAGGATGGTCACACTCACCTCTCTGCTGCCATTGCATCCGAGTCCTGTATTTCGGCTCAGGGCACATGATCCCTGACTTTCGGTCATGGGCACTACATGGGTTTGAAGCCAGGACTCGTACACCCAGCTTCATGGTGCGTATTACCGAAAGGGAAGTAACGCCCTTGTGACTAGTCACTGGCTTCATTAGCATATTATATGGGATCTTTAGAAATACTTTTTCTAAACATCCCTTTATCTATGCATCTAGAGGCTGGGCCGGTGAGGCAGGGATTAGCAATATGCACCCAGAACTGCTCGTGGTTCTGGGTGCATATTGCACCTGACAGGTTCACTTTAAGAATAGGGACTATTTATCACTTCAAAAACACTACATTGAATTCAACTTAAGTGGCCTTACTTTAAAGGGCTTCTCTGCTCCTACGGTTTAGGAACTTATGTGCAAAGTAAATTAATAATAGCTAAAATGCGAAAAACTGCAACCTTCAAACAACTAATTTCTATTTTACTTTTAGAGAACCGCTGCCAGAAGGAGATAATCCGTGAGACTATTCGGAAACAACAATGCATGACGACCCAAAAAGTGCCACGCGTTGTATGCAATGGAAAGTGCATGAACGGGCAATGCTGTGTGCCACTAAAAAGCAGGAGACGGAAATATGTCTTTCATTGCACAGATGGCACGTCTTTTGTGGAAGAACTGGACAGACACATGGAATGCGGCTGCTCAAATTGCTAATAAAATGATATTCAAGAGCCCAATGGAAGAATGACGGAATGAACAGAAGAATCAAGCAACTGAAATGCTGCAATTTGTAAAAGAACTTTACCTTCAGAGTGATGATCAAGAAGATAAGAATATTAACTATATTGTAAAATAAACAAAAATAGAACTTATTTTTATTATTGAAAGTGACTATTTTCATTCTTTATTATATAAAATATCACACCACTTGGATATATGTATCATATAGTGAGTTATTTCTACTGCTATTTTTTTAATATTACAAGAAAATAATAAATAATTCATAGCCTAACAAAAAAACTATTGGGTAAATTTATAAAAGTTTGGATTTTAACAATGTGCCCCTGAATATTTTTTCTGAAAGAGTATTTTCTTAACTGTGAATGTGTTTGTTACAAAGACAGATTTGTATTCATTGATACGTGTCATCTTGTAGATGTTAGCAACATAAAAATGAAGCATTTATTTATACCAGTGTGATCAATGTTTCCTGTCAAGTAAAAAAGCAGAGGTTTGGACATGATCAATAAATTGTGATTTATAAATTCAAATTTACCAATTAAAGAGACCATATTGTGTTTTCAAACATTTGAACTAATTTTCCTTGTGTTTCTAGACAGCCGTAAGCGCAAAAAAGCTACCTCAGATAGTTTTGGTGTTACCCACTCTATCTACTAGATCTTAGAAGAACGCAGACCTTCACCCTTTAACTTCTATATGGGGATCTGGATTTACAGTAGAGCCACCTGAGTTGTGTCCACAGACAACTAGCTGGGTCAGTAACAGGGATAGAATCAGAATGCAGTTGCCATGATCCAGGACCGGCATTCTCTGCTCCAGTTTCCCAGACCCGGCCTGGTCATGTAAGGGGTTAACTTCCATCATTCTCATTCTGGTTTCAGGAGACACTATATCTGGTCACTGCACTTGCATTCCTGTGCTGGTTATAGTTTTGCTCTGCAGCCTGTGACTGGCTCTGGTGAGAATTCCTGTTTGATCTGACTCCTTGTTCCGTGCCCTGACCTGTACCCTCCCTCGTGCGTCCGTCTGTCTCAGTCCCTGACTTCTCGCTCCTGTCTGTTGTTTGTGTTTCCCTCTGCATACCTGATCTCCCAGCTTACGACTCGGTTCTGTTTTCTGACTTGATTTTGATCCTCCCTTTGCAGTGACTTGTCTTTCCTGGCTAGACCCTGACTGTTTGACTACTCTATTGCCCCCTGCTGGTTTGCCTGTGAACTGCCTGCTGAAGTCACTCTGCTGTACTTCAGCCTTCTTTCTGTTACAGTGTTACTTTGACGCTCATTTAATACTCTTCTGCCACCTAGTGGGGAATGCACTGTACTACGTCTTACTAGCCCTTGGTACAGCATGACAGCAATACTGTAAAAAATCCAAGGCACCAAAAAACTCTACATTTATAAATCTTTATTTGCCCCAGCATACAAAAGAAAAAATGCAGTAACCACGTTTTGGCCAACACAGGGCCTTCTTCAAGCGGTAAAAATTACAAACAAATACCTTGCTATACATGATGTTTTTATATGGAGGTTTGATTGCAGACCGCTCCCTTCCAGAATGCAATACTGTAGTCAGTAGAATAGCCAGGGTTGAATATAGGGAGATAAGTCAAACATGACGCCAGACAAGCTAAGGTCAGATCAGGGGGTGATCATTGAGACTGATGTAGTCAGCATCACAAGTTAGGTCAAAAACAGAAGAACATAACAGAATAGCACCACGTTACAGCAAGTAACAAAGCACAACAGATGGAAACTCTCAGCAGTATGCTGTAAGTTTAAGTAGGGTGTGTTACTGCCCCATTTGCCATAGCTAGGAGCTGATTATACCTGTTGTGATGCTTCAGCATTCATATTCATTTTGTCTGGCTGGGAGGCACCACAGACTATAGTGACATCAGTATTGCTGACTGGACAACACCTGTACATCCAGTGATATTAGCCAGTAAATACAGCAGTGCCTGGTAACACAAGCAGGCAGACATCACAGGAGTAGTTTCAGGTATTAACCTAAAGGGAATCTGTCAGCACATTTTTGCTACCTCATCTGAGAGCAGCATGATGTAGGCAAATAGATCCTGAATCCAACAATGTATCACTTAGATTACTGGGTGCAGCCGTTCTAACACATTCAGAATATTTAGATTTAGCCAACTAGCACAGCTGAGTGAGCTTCCCCGCCCACACCAGGCTTTTTTATAGAGATTGAACCTTGATAGCGAGGTGTCAATCAGAGGAAGGGGCATGTCGGACTGCCGTGCATGTGACATTGTAGTCCGAGAAATGATAATTCATGCTGTATCCTACTTCTTAAACAAACCATAGTAAAAAAAACAATAGATTGGACTTTGGCAAGGCAGGCATCCCTAAATATATGTATTATCCCTTGCAGCATGCTGTCTTGAGCTTACATAGCAAAAACCTGCTGACAGATTCCCTTCAACTATTTCTAAGCATCTTTTAAATAAAATATCATACTTGTAATAGAACTTTGGAGAGGTGAATTCTGTGCAAATACCACTTATTAGAAAAGACTAGGTGGTTTATTCGAATGCCTAGCCTTATGTTAGATGGAGCCCTGTGAAGAACTTTCAGTTAGTGTCCCACCCTACAAACTTATTTTATGCACCAGACTTAGATCAACTGCAGAGGCCACATCTGGCCCTATTGCTGTTCTTGTCCAGCTTCTGGCTCAGGAAATTTAATGTAGTATGGCAAAACAGTTCTGGTAGCATCACCATGCATACCTGACCTGCATAGGTATGAAGAGACCTGACTTTTAGACGCAGATGCAGATTTGACACAGCAGAACCAAGTGAAAACAGGAACAATAGAGATGGGCTAATAGTCAAATGTTTGGGTTCAGATTCTTTGTGCTGAATAATTTCTATTATTTGTGTATTCCTACCGAATAACAAGCCTATTGCAAATCAATGTAAAATTCAAATAATTCTCTGGAGGACCTAGGAAGTTGGTCTGAGAGGGCTGTAAAAAATCTGTAATGGAAGAAAAAGTGCTGAAACTGAATGGGAACAGCATGGGGAAGATGCCTGGATGCATTCCTGACTCGCTTTTGTTTTCTGAGAATAAAGTTGTCAAAGTATTAAGGGGATTAAAGCAGGATAATTATACTTACTGCATTTCCGGCTGTCATACTACTTCCTGAATATTCATGTTCATGAATATGCACTGCTTCCCTCACCCACCCTCTGTGACAGTGTCTGTGATTGGTTGCAGTTCTGCTTATCCTGCCCACCCTCTGTGCCAGCATCTGTGATTGGTTGCCTTCACACTAGTTGTGTGGGTCCCCAAAAGTGGAGAGTAAAAATAAATAGCTAGAGAAAATGGCGTAGGGACCACTATATTTTGATACCCAGTGCAGATAAAGCAGACAGCTACAGGCTGCAGCTCCTAGCTGTGTGCATTACCTTGGCAATGTATCAAAATATGACGGACCTAATATGTTTATTTTTAATTAATAATTTAAAAAACATTGTGAGGTCCCCTCAATTTTGATACCCAGCCAAGATAAAGCGCACAGCTGGGGGTTGGTAATCTCAGGCTGGGGAGGCCCTCCCCAGCCTAAAAATTGTAGCCTGCAGCCACCCTAATATTGGCACGTTTTTTAAATGTGCCAATTCCGGCGCTTTACCCGCCTCATTCCGATTGCCCTGGAGCGGTGGCAATCGTGGTAATATAAAGGGTTAATGACAGCTGTGAATTGTCAAAAAATCACAGCTGTTATCAAGCCCGGGGTTAGTAATTGGGAGGGGTCTATGGGATGCCCTCATTACTAACCCTGTAAGTCAAAAGAAATAAACACAGAGAAAATTCCTTTATTTTTTTAAAAACACGCCCTTTCGTCAGTTTATTAACTGTCAAAACACCCCTGTAGGACCAATACAATCCACAGACAGGACGTCCCTTAATGATCACGCCTGTACTACATCTGAGGCCGCAGTGCATGGTAACATTAGAAAATGCAACCAAGCACTGTGGCGTCAGAGACACACTGGCGGAGCCACAGCTCTGAGAGCAATGATGTCAGTGAGTTCACCTGACATCCCAGCTGAGGTTTCCATGGTACCCCAGCTGTGACCTCAGGTGAACAGACCTGAGGTGACCTCAGTGACCTCACCTCAGGTGAAGTCATTAAATTCAATGCCGATATGCACAAATTGAGTATTTAGTTCAGACATCAAAAAGCATGAGTTTTGGTGCATTTTTATCCAAGAGATATACAGTGCCTACAAGTAGTATTCAACCCCCTGCAGATTTAGCAGGTTTGATAAGATGCAAATAAGTTAGAGCCTGCAAACTTCAAACAAGAGCAGGATTTCTTAACAGATGCATAAATCTTACAAACCAGCAAGTTATGTTGCTCAGTTAAATTTTAATAAATTTTCAACATAAAAGTGTGGGTCAATTATTATTCAACCCCTAGGTTTAATATTTTGTGGAATAACCCTTGTTTGCAATTACAGCTAATAATCGTCTTTTATAAGACCTGATCAGGCCGGCCCAGGTCTCTGGAATTATCTTGGCCCACTCCTCCATGCAGATCTTCTCCAAGTTATCAAGGTTCTTTGGGTGTCTCATGTGGATTTTAATCTTGAGCTCCTTCCACAAGTTTTCAATTGGGTTAAGGTCAGGAGACTGACTAGGCCACTGCAACACCTTGATTTTTTCCCTCTTGAACCAGGCCTTGGTTTTCTTGGCTGTGTGCTTTGGGTCGTTGTCTTGTTGGAAGATGAAATGATGACCCATCTTAAGATCCTTGATGGAGGAGCGGAGGTTCTTGGCCAAAATCTCCAGGTAGGCCGTGCTATCCATCTTCCCATGGATGCGGACCAGATGGCCAGGCCCCTTGGCTGAGAAACAGCCCCACAGCATGATGCTGCCACCACCATGCTTGACTGTAGGGATGGTATTCTTGGGGTCGTATGCAGTGCCATCCAGTCTCCAAACGTCACGTGTGTGGTTGGCACCAAAGATCTCGATCTTGGTCTCATCAGACCAGAGAACCTTGAACCAGTCTGACTCAGAGTCCTCCAAGTGATCATGAGCAAACTGTAGACGAGCCTTGACATGACGCTTTGAAAGTAAAGGTACCTTACGGGCTCGTCTGGAACGGAGACCATTGCGGTTGAGTACGTTACTTATGGTATTGACTGAAACCAATGTCCCCACTGCCATGAGATCTTCCCGGAGCTCCTTCCTTGTTGTCCTTGGGTTAGCCTTGACTCTTCGGACAAGCCTGGCCTCGGCACGGGTGGAAACTTTCAAAGGCTGTCCAGGCCGTGGAAGGCTAACAGTAGTTCCATAAGCCTTCCACTTCCGGATGATGCTCCCAACAGTGGAGACAGGTAGGCCAAACTCCTTGGAAAGGGTTTTGTACCCCTTGCCAGTCTTGTGACCCTCCACGATCTTGTCTCTGATGGCCTTGGAATGCTCCTTTGTCTTTCCCATGTTGACCAAGTATGAGTGCTGTTCACAAGTTTGGGGAGGGTCTTAATTACTCAGAAAAGGCTGGAAAAAGAGTTAATTAATCCAAACATGTGAAGCTCATTGTTCTTTGTGCCTGAAATACTTCTTAATACTTTAGGGCAGGGGTCAGGAACCTTTTTGGCTAAGAGAGCCGTAAACGCCACATATTTTGAAATATAATTCCACGAGAGCCGTACAATATGTTTAAAGGGCCATTGACAGATCAATCGCTCCAATGTTCACTTAGTACAGCAAGGAATGCTCCTCCCTGCTGTATAAAGCCACAACTGGACTGAAACAATGGTAATTAGCAGTAAAAAAATCAAATAAATAACTTACATTGTGAACTTGCGATGCATGACATCAGTCCAGCAGTCTGGCTTCTTCTTTTTCCTGCGCATGACTGGAAGCTGGCATTCTTCCCACCTGATGTTGAGAGAATGCCAGCTTTGAGGCATTCGCAGAAGAAAGAAGCTGGAATATTGGACATGTCACACAACGCATTGTCAGTTATGTCAATTATCTATTTTATTATTTTACAGCGAATTATTGTTTAGGTCCAGCGGTGGCTTAGTGCAGCAGAGAGGAACACTCCTTTGTGTACTAAGTGACCGCTGGAGCAATTGTATCTGTCAGTGGCCCAGACACCCTGCTTCCCATACAGCCTGCACCCCCCATATCACACACACACACTGCTCCCCATACAGCCTGCACCCCCCATATCCCACACACACACACTGCTTCCCATACAGCCTGCACCCCCCAGATCTCACACACTACACCCCCATATGTCACATACCCTGCTTCCCATACAGCCTGCACCCCCCCATATCACACACACACACTGCTCCCCATACAGCCTGCACCCCCCATATCACACACACACACTGCTCCCCATACAGCCTGCACCCCCCATATCCCACACACTACACCCCCATATGTCGCATACCCTGCTCCCCATACAGCCTGCACCCCCATATCACACACACTACACCCCCATATCTCACACACCCTGCTTCCCATACAGCCTACACCCCCATATCTCTCACACCCTGCTTCCCATACAGCCTGCACCCCCCATATCACACACACACACACACACTGCTCCCCATACGGCCTGCACCCCCCAGATCTCACACACTACACCCCCATATGTCACATACCCTGCTTCCCATACAGCCTGCACCCCCCATATCACACACAATACACCCCCATATCTCACACACCCTGTTCACATATCTCACCCTGCCTGTACCCCAACTTACCCCTCTCAAACACTCTGCACCCCTTCACATGCTTCTGTCACAGTCTGCAGCCCTTATATGCCCCTCACCCTGCACCCCCCCCCCTCATGTCCCCTCTTTTCTTATTACCAGTCATCATGTGTCCATTATCTCCTTCAGGATTCAGTTCTCTTGCTTTCTGTCCGGCATCCTGTGTCTCCTCCCACACAGTCACATGGGCGTGACATCATCGCAGGTCCTGCAGGATGGAGATTCCGTCTGCTGTGCAGGTCAGGACTAGCACTCCTGCAGCTCAGACATGGCTGGTGGCCTCTCCAGGTCAGGGGCCCCTCTACTGACACTGGGCTCCCCTGACTCACAGTTCGGCCACTACACAGCAGCACTACACATAGACGCAGAGCGGCTGCCGGGCCCCTATGTGTACTAGTGCCGCTGTGTAGTGGCCGGCCTGTGAGTCAGGGGAGCCCAGTGTCAGTAGAGGGGCGGCTCACTTCTCGTTCCCCCGCTGATCCGGTCTTCTCGGCACATCGTCCATTGCTGTCGCTCGCTGACCTCTCAGCAGGCGCGCAGTGATGACGTCACCGCGCTCGCTGCAGAGCTGTCAGAAGAACGCCGACAGTCACAGCGGGGAGAATGATAAGAGAGAGAGCGCGCAGCTCACTCTCTCATCATTGCTCTCAATTGTATCGGCACCTGCGATGCCGATGCAATTGAAAGCTCGATCCTCGGCGGGGGGCGGTGACAGCGCGGCCACCGGGCCCCCCTGAGTAGCGGTGCGCCACTCCTGCCACCGCGAGTGGGCCCCCCCGGCAGCTGACCGGGTTTGCCGGGTGCTGGCGCCGGCCCTGATCCTTCCCATAGACAGGTAGGAGCCCTGTCTGCGAGCCAGATACGGCCATCAAAAGAGCCATATCTGGCTCGCGAGCCATAGGTTCCCGACCCCTGCTTTAGGGGAACCAAACAGAATTCTGGTGGTTTGAGGGGTTGAATAATAAATGACCCTCTGAATAAACTTTTCACAATTTAAAAAAAAAACAAAAAACGAAATAACATTCTTTTTTGCTGCAGTGCATTTCACACTTCCAGGCTGATCTACAGTCCAAATGTCACAATGCCAAGTTAATTCCGAATGTGTAAACCTGCTAAATCTGCAGGGGGTTGAATACTACTTGTAGGCACTGTAGATTTGGTGGAGAAATATCTGCAACCAAATACATAATGTGCGCAACACGCCTAATCCAGTAATCCTGCAATGACTTCCTTGACTTCACATGAGGTCACAGCTGGGGATCCCATGGTACCCCAGTTGTGAACTTAGGTGAATTGACCTGAGATCAGTGACCTCACCTCGGGTAAAGTCATCGTAGCACATCTATGTTTATTATACTTAAAGGGAATCTGTCAGCAATATTTGCTACATAATTTGATAGCATAAAAAAGGCAAGTAAGTCGGATTCCAGCGATGTATCACTTATTGGGCTGCTTGGTGTAGTTTTTATACAATACCTGTTTTGTCTTATGTAAATGTAGCAGAGCTAAAGGTTAAACACTGTATAAACCCATCTACAGCCCTAACTGGCAGCTTCTTGTGTATACTGGGAATTGTGAGCAAGCTGCTAATCAGTCATGGGGGCAGGGTTACACAGATTAGACTGACTGAACTGCAAATGCATGTAGTCAGACGATGATAATTTCCTGCTGATAAAATATTGATTGCATTGAAACTACAACACACTGCATAATAAGTGACACATCCCTGGAATCACATGCCCTATATTATGCTGCTTTCCCATTAAATAGGAAAAGCCTGTTGCTAGATTCTCTTTATGGCTGAATAACAGGGGCAGAAAGGTTTACTGCATTTTAGAATCTGTGTAAAAGGCAGTAACTCATATTGTTTTGATTAGTTGCTATTGGGAACAATACATGTTACTATAAGCCCTAAAGTAACATGCAGTAGCAGTTAATATAGTTAATTCTGCTGAATAGTAAGCAAAAATATTAATATAAAATATGAAAATATTAATATCTTGATACCGAATGTCACGATTCTTCCTGTGTGTCTTGGACACAATAAATGACTGCTTTCAGCACTATAGATTTCGGGTGTGTTGATATATCGATCTGCTGATTGATTGATTGATTGATTGATTGCACTCAGTTGTCCTATCTAGTGCAGCGGCGTACAAAGCTGTTGATATGTTCAGTGACAGTTCAGCCATCCAATCTGAGACTGGGAGGTTCTGGGTTTTCCTGGTGTGCCCTATTCAGTTTGATTTCCCAGCTATTTAGCTGAGCAATCAATCCCAGATCACTGTCAGTCTTAGTTTTCTCCTCAGTTGTGCTAGTTGGACTCTTATGTCTGTGCTCTGGAAATTGACCTTTTGTTGCATGACCATTGACTTTGACTATTCTTTTGCTCCAGGTATTCTGACTCCAGACCTAGACCTAACTACACAGATGTCTATCTCTTTAATCTTAATGTAATCTCCTGGTTCCTGACACTGAAATGTTTGACTATCCTGCCTTATGACTTTCCCATGTAGTCACTAGTGTCACATTAAGATTGGCCCGACTTTTTTTTTCCTCCCCACTAGTATGGATCCTATCCATACACTGTGCAATCAGGTGATGAATCTGGGCATGAAGCACCAGAGACTAGAGACATTGCAGTCCCAGATGCAGAGTCAGTTTCTAGTGAGATAGGTGTCTCTCTGAGCCTCCATTACCAACAGCAGCTTTGATGCCTGTATTATCTTACGTGCAGTTGGTCTCTTCTGAACCAGTAATAGTCCTTCCTGACAGATCTTCAGGGGAGGAAGATCAGTTTAGTGTGTTCAGGAAAAACTTTAGGCTAATTTTTACATAGCGACCCCGGTCTTCAGGGAATGAGTACCAGTGGGTGGAATAATCATGTCCCTGCTGCAAGGGGTTCCTCAGACTTGAGCATTTTCTTGGCCCCCAAGCTGCAAAATGGTCATCAGTTGATGCCTTTTTGATGGTTTATGGTTAATCTATGACTAGGGATGAGTGGGCCCATGCAAACAAAGTTCAGGTTTGCCGAGCATTAGTTAAAAGTTAGGTTCGGGACATGGACTTGACCCAAATTTGATCCCAAACCCGATATAAGTCAAAGGTGACCCGAACTTCTGTGCTGTAAAATGGCTGTAAAATGGTCATAGTAAGGGCTAGGGGGTTGCAAAAGGAAGCAAAATTGCCCTGGAAACAAATGTTGATTAGGAATACATGCTTTAAAAAATGACATGGCATCTCACCTATTTTTGATAACCAGTGCAGGAAAAGCAGACATCTGCAAGTTGCAGTCCATAGCTGTCTGCTTTACCTTGGCTGGTTATCAAATATAGAGGGGAATCTATGCTGTTTTGTTTTTTTTAAATCATTTATTTAAATAATTTAAAAAAGCGATGTAAGGTCACCCCCATTTTTGATAACCAGCCAAGGTAAGGCAGACCGCTGGGGGCTGGTATTATCAGGCTCAGTAGGCCCATTTTTGTTGGCTCTTCCCAGCCTAAAAATAGAAGCTGGAGCCATTGCACATCCATTAGATGCGCCAATTCTGGCGATTTTCCCGGAACCTCCCAATTGCCCTGGTGCAGTAGCAATCTGGGTAATATTTTGGGGTTTATGTCAGCTGTGAATTGACAGCTGGCATCAAGCCCAGGTCTTAGTAATAGATAGACATCTATCAGACACCCCGATTATTAACCCAGCAAGTGTAGAGTTAAAAACACACATATGAAAAAAAAACTGGGAAGTGTCAAACTGGAACTCCTTTGGACCCAACGTCAAGGATCTCTCTGCAAAAAACTGTATAAAACCACAATAAGTAACCCATTTTGTTAGTAATAATTCAGTGTTACCTAGAGGGCTTTGGGATGGGTAATTGGTGGTCCTAACAAGACAATCTCTGTTGAACCTTTGCCAGTGTTTGAATTTTGTGTATCTTTTTTTTTCGTGGTCTATTATATGTATCAATATATAACTGACAAATGAAGGATGGTTGAATTAAATTTAATCAAGTGACAAGTAACCAACCTTGCCCAATGATCCTGGTCAGGCACGTTTGCAGTTCTACCTGTATATTTCAGAAGTTGGAGGATTGCTATATTTTGTCTCAGTTGTCTATATGAGTATTATGTCTGGAATTATATTGTAAATTATGAGGATCTTTGAATGTAATACTGATTTGATCTCTGAGTAACCAATGAGAGACAAAAGTGTCTGATCAATAAGGGATTGTTTTGGGTGTGTTCTTTCATATGTGGTGAAGAGAAAAATCTGTCTTCATAAGGATCAGGGATGTGTGATTGTCCATAACAGAAGAATCTTTCATGGTAAGGTATTACTCTGAGGGTATTAAATTCCCTTCCAAACTGATCAGGCAACCCACTTGAAAGGGGTGCTAAATGCAACTTTAGCACAGCAGGATGATTAATACCAGGGATTGTGGAGTGTGGATTGGGTGACTGACGTATTGTAAAATTGTGTTGATGAATCAGAATAATTGTCCTCAGTGTCTGTGCTTTGTTTTGTGTGAACTTGAGAAGAAAAATCATACTAGTTGAAGTCCTTGCTCAGCCTATTTATTGAGATCAGGAAATATACAGTATAAGAAGTAAAACTTACTGCAGATATAATTGTCACACTATGCCATTACAGGGTGTTAAAAGGAAACTTTTCAATTAGGTAGCAAATACACACCATTATTCTCCTTTATTTTGTCAAACCTAGGGTGGAACCACCAAGGTCCAATAGCAGAGTGCCATGTCAGCAGCGACGTCCCCCGCGGCCTATCCGGAACCGCCACGTCATTGATGACCTCATGGCAGCCACGCCCCAAACACTTCACCAGTCATCGTCTGACGACTAATGGTGAGGTGCCAGATCATAGGGGCGGGCCTCTGCGAGCCAGCCCGGAGTGGCCACGTCATCAGGACACCTGACACCCTTTGCCCTATCAGGGCCTGCCACCTCACAGACATGGTCAGTGAGGTCCTTACTGGACCTAGCCTCTGATGCACTAAGTGCCTGAGCATGCTCAGTAGCCTGAACAACAGACTCAGAAATCAGACTATCTGCCTAAGCATGCTCAGTAGGAACATCCTAGAACTTAGACACAGCACGAAGTCCAAGTACCTGTGCAAAGAGGCTGTTAGGATTAATTGTGGGAGCATGCTCAGTAGCCTGAACTGAGGACTTAGTCTCAGAAATGACACAATCAGGCTGAGCATGCTCAGTAGGCAAAACACCAGACTTAGACTCTGGGTGGGGTAAATCGGCGCACGCATGCGCACTAGCCGCCTCTCCACACTTAGACGTGGTGGAAGGAGCAGCCAACTGGACGACCTGAGGCACAGCCAAGAACGGCAGCCGGCACCTGGGCGCAACAGGAACCGCAGCAGACTGCTTGTGGCTATGGCGGCGCCGGTTCGTAACAGGGTGCTATTTGTAAAATGGGAAAACTTGTGGGGGATTTCTGTTGTGGCAAATCAGGGTCTCTGTCAAGGCACCGTAAACCATTCTAGCAAAATCTGAAGTCGAAAATAGCGTTCCTTCCCTTCTCTGCTTTGCATTGTGTCACAGGTGGGTTATGCTTGACACACAGTCCTGTAATTTCTGGCTGTAGAAGGTCGCAGTGTTTGGCTACACAAGCTGCACTCTGACTTTCCCTTTTTCCCTACTTGGGGCTTATCCCTTTCTTTTTAGGACCCTGCAGATTAACTCACCTTTGCAGCTGTTAATCTTCAGTACTGCTCTTTGTGTCTTTAAACACCCTCATTCCCCCTTATTTTGTGCTGGTGATAGGTCTAATACCCTTAAAAAGTCTTTAGTGCAAGCAGTCGGCTTGTATTCATCTGGAGAAACTTTGTTGCTGTTGCAGTTCCTCTCATGAGCCATCTGGAGATAACTTATTCATTTACTTTCCCCTGTGTTTTTCCCTGTGTGTTCTATTATAGCTTAGTTGGGTTGACAAAGAGCTCATCTCATCCGTTCCCTAACTAGGGCCTATTTCAGGGTCAGCCAGGGTCAGGTATTTAGCTCAGCGCATAGCTGCGGAACCTATCTAGTGCAGTGAGTGAACCAAGGGCCCAGCAATTGGCTTGGTCAGAGGTCACCATCTCCCCCTTCCCTAGATACAGGGTTTCCCTTCCCTTTCGCCATTTGCTTGGTACTTCCCTGTATCTAGCATGACTGTCGCCCAATGAGAAATCAGTAGACCACCATGCTAGACAGTGGGGTTGATTCTCCAACTGAGGTGTAGACCAGGTCAGGTCTTCCGGCTCTCCATTTTCAGGTGTACTTGGACCATTGACATGTGGTACAGAGAGGAGATCCTTGTGGGGTCAGTTTTATGTCAGTGACACTGTCTTTTTAATGTGGATGGGGACTTCTGCAAACTGTGCCTTTCTGTTCTGACTGAGGCTTGGTGACACCTCTATGAGGTAGATCCCCTACCTCATCAATAATGTTGTCCTATATTGAACGTGATGCCATGTTATGAGGGCTGGAGACTATGTGCGCCAGAGTGCAGGGAGAGATTGTAGGTTTCTGCTCCTGCATTGCTCCTGGCATGGGGCAGCAATCATTTTGCAATGGTGCTGATCTTCTCAGAGAGATCTTCCTTACATGTGTGTTCAACAGGGGTCTCCCCAGGGCCCACGGATGACTCGCCAGTCTCCTCTATCATAGCACCAGCAATGACATCGGAGTCCAGCTGTGCTTGATGGATGTGCACCAATATCCCCTTGAGTTGCAGAAGTCCTCTTTGGACCTTGTGTTCTTAACCCTAGAACGCATACCTGGGGCCTTGCAGGCCTGCTAGGTTACCGTATTTTTCGGACCATAAGACGCACTTTTTTCCCCCCAAATGTTGGGGGAAAGTTGGGGGTGCGTCTTATGGTCTGACTATAGGGCTGCGGTCGGGAATGAGGGTGCTGCGGGTCATCGGGGGCACGAGCAGGCTGTAGCAGCGCCTGCTCGTGACCACGTGGGCCCGCTCATTACATATGCACGCCTATCCTCCCCCCCATTTCTCAGTGCAGAAGCCGGCGCTGACAGGTGGGCGGGAGGACGAGCGGGGACGAGCGGGGACGTGCGCATAGCAAAGAGCCGGCCGCATGATCACCCCTGGCAATTACAGCCTGGAGTGATCATGTGCGGCTATATTCACTGCCCTCCGCACGTCATCATCAGCGCGGGGTGCAGTGAATCAGAACACTCACCCGTCCCCGTGTGTGGAGCCGTCCCCCTGCAGCACGCGATGTCTTCCTGTCTGTGCCGGTCAGCTGATCTGTGCTGATCAGCTGATCGGCACAGACAGGAAGACATCGCGATGCAGCAGGGGAATGGCTCAACACACGCAGGTCAGCGGCGCAGAGAGGAAGATGATCGGTGCTGGAGGGAGTGAGGAAAAGGTGAGTATAAACGTTTATTTTTTTCTCTGTGCTATAGGATACAGGCCATATACCAGGATGGTATATGAACAGGATGGAGGCATATAGCAGGATGGGAGTATATGAGCAGGCAGGATGGGGGTATATGAACAGGATGGGGGTATATGAACAGGATGGGAGTATATGAGCAGGATGGATGGGGGAATATGAGCAGGATGGATGGGGGGTATACCAATAGGATGGGGGTATATCAATAGGATCGGGATATATCAATAGGATCGGGATATATGAACAGGATGGGGTATATGAACAGGATGGGAGTATAGGAGCAGGATGGGGGAATATGAGCAGGATGCTGGTATATGAGCAGGATGGGGGTATATGAGCAGGATGGGGGTTTATAGCAGGATCATATACAAGGCAGGAGGATCATTACCAGGATGGGGTACCTTAGTAGAGAATTTGGGGACATTACCCCCATAACAGTGTCAGCAGCAGACCTCGCCCCATATCAGTGTGTCATGACCACATTTTTTGCTTAAAGTTTTATTTTCCCATTTTCCTCCTCTAAAACCAGGGTGCGTCTTATAGTCCGGTGCGTCTTATAGTCCGAAAAATACGGCACTTGTTTTCTATTGTAGATTTCTTTGGTTGCACGTTCTAGGGTTAGCAGTGTTTTTTACCCAAGGTGGATAGTGGATGCCAGTGATTGTACAGAAAATGCTGAGGAGCTCAGGAACAAGCATCCTCATGAAGCCATGGCTAGTCACACTGCTCAAAAAATATTTAGTTCTCTTTTTATTGATAATGAGGTATCAAAACTCATCAATCAAACTAATATGAATGAAACCACCTGGGCTGGGCTTCCTGAATAAATAATATGAAGCATTTCCAACAATTCTAGTTACTCATTTGACTAAATTATTTAACAATGTCTCATTACAAGCAAATTTCCTCCTGAGATGTTGCAAGCAAAATAAAAGTAGATTTAACATTAGTAACCAACTATAGACCAATCTCTTTGATCAATCAAAATATATTCTAAATTGATAGGTAACAAATGCAAAAAAAAATCCTACATGAAATTATTCCTTATAACCAACTGCAATTGGGATTTATAGATGGTAGGCAAACAGTAGACGGTACTAAAAGATCCATAAATTTGATAAACCTAATGGAAAAGTCTGAAATGTCTTTCCTTCATCTCAATTTAGATGCAGACAAGGTATTTGATAAGATTAATTTGGGATTTCTTAAAAGCCACAGTAATAAACAATTATGGTATGGTACTCTTGCCCAACAACTAGAATATCTGCAAATAATCATTTGTCCAATCCATTTTATATTACAAATACAACCCGCCAAAGCTGTCTACTTTCCACTGCTGTTTGCATTGACAAGGAATTCAAACTTATAGTCGTCCACTGAAAATATGTCTATTTGCAAATAACATTACTGTATTTTATCACTTTCTGACCCAATGAACTCAATTAGAGAAACTACCAACACATTAAGGTCATTTTTTAATGCATCTGATTATAAAATCAATGCAGGAAAATAAATAATATTTATGTCAATATAAACGACTCACTTCAAGAGAGTGTAAAAAAATGAATCACTTTTTAACTGAGAAGAAAATAACATTTTCTCTTTAGGAATCACCCTTACTAAACCAAGTAATTAGACATTAATTTAAAAATATTACTAAGACAATTCAAGTGGACAAAAGTAATAATTCCAAAACAGAACTGTCATAGTTATGTAACTTATTAGCATATAAAATGTTCTGATTTCCAAATATTATATATATATACTGTACCGAGCGGAGCCGCCGCCCGACCACTGAGCGGAGCCGCCGCCCGACCACCGAGCGGAGCCGCCGCCCGACCAATCTACACCCCACCTACTGTCTCCTCCCCAAAATCCTATAGAATGTAAGCCCTCAAGGGTAGGGCCCTCTTCCCTCTGTACTAGTCTGTCTACTGTAACTTGTGTATGTATTCTGTATGCAACCCCTTCTCATGTACAGCACCATGGAATTAATGGTGCTCTATAAATAAATAATAATAATAATATACATATATATATATATAGATATATATATCTATACAGTTAGGTCCAGAAATATTTGGACAGTGACACAAGTTTTGTTATTTTAGCTGTTTACAAAAACATGTTCAGAAATACAATTATATATATAATATGGGCTGAAAGTGCACACTCCCAGCTGCAATATGAGAGTTTTCACAACCAAATCAGGGAAAGGGTTTAGGAATCATAGCTCTGTAATGCATAGCCTCCTCTTTTTCAAGGGACCAAAAGTAATTGGACAAGGGACTCTAAGGGCTGCAATTAACTCTGAAGGCTTCTCCCTCGTTAACCTGTAATCAATGAAGTAGTTAAAAGGTCTGGGGTTGATTACAGGTGTGTGGTTTTGCATTTGGAAGCTGTTGCTGTGACCAGACAACATGCGGTCTAAGGAACTCTCAATTGAGGTGAAGCAGAACATCCTGAGGCTGAAAAAAAAGAAAAAATCCATCAGAGAGATAGCAGACATGCTTGGAGTAGCAAAATCAACAGTCGGGTACATTCTGAGAAAAAAGGAATTGACTGGTGAGCTTGGGAACTCAAAAAGGCCTGGGCGTCCACGGATGACAACAGTGGTGGATGATCACCGCATACTTTCTTTGGTGAAGAAGAACCCGTTCACAACATCAACTGAAGCCCAGAACACTCTCAGTGAAGTAGGTGTATCTGTCTCTAAGTCAACAGTAAAGAGAAGACTCCATGAAAGTAAATAAAAAGGGTTCACATCTAGATGCAAACCATTCATCAATTCCAAAAATAGACAGGCCAGAGTTAAATTTGCTGAAAAACACCTCATGAAGCCAGCTCAGTTCTGGAAAAGTATTCTATGGACAGATGAGACAAAGATCAACCTGTACCAGAATGATGGGAAGAAAAAAGTTTGGAGAAGAAAGGGAATGGCACATGATCCAAGGCACACCACATCCTCTGTAAAACATGGTGGAGGCAATGTGATGGCATGGGCATGCATGGCTTTCAATGGCACTAGGTCACTTGTGTTTATTGATGACATAACAGCAGACAAGAGTAGCCGGATGAATTCTGAAGTGTACCGGGATATACTTTCAGCCCAGATTCAGCCAAATGCCGCAAAGTTGATCGGACGGCGCTTCATAGTACAGATGGACAATGAACCCAAGCATACAGCCAAAGCTACCCAGGAGTTCATGAGTGCAAAAAGGTGGAACATTCTGCAATGGCCAAGTCAATCACCAGATCTTAACCCAATTGAGCATGCATTTGACTTGCTCAAATCCAGACTTAAGACGGAAAGACCCACAAACAAGCAAGACCTGAAGGCTGCGGCTGTAAAGGCCTGGCAAAGCATTAAGAAGGAGGAAACTCAGCGTTTGGTGATGTCCATGGGTTCCAGACTTAAAGCAGTGATTGCCTCCAAAGGATTCGCAACAAAATATTGAAAATAAAAATATTTTGTTTGGGTTTGGTTTATTTGTCCAATTACTTTTGACCTCCTAAAATGTGGAGTGTTTGTAAAGAAATGTGTACAAGTCCTACAATTTCTATCAGATATTTTTGTTCAAACCTTCAAATTAAACGTTACAATCTGCACTTGAATTCTGTTGTAGAGGTTTCATTTCAAATCCAATGTGGTGGCATGCAGAGCCCAACTCGCGAAAATTGTGTCACTGTCCAAATATTTCTGGACCTAACTGTATATATAGATATATATATATATATATAGATATATATCTCTCTCTCTATATATATATATATATATATATATATATAGCGATATATAGATATATATATAACCATTCACTTAAGCATGCCTCATAAATGGATTAATATACTTCAAATTCAAGGTAACAGGTATGATGGAGCTTTGATAGAGCAATTGTATCTAAAACAACCCCAATGAATCAGAAAAAGAGAGGGGTTTTTAGTCTTCCTGATTTATCAAGCTATTATTTAAGTAATCTTGTCAAAGACAACTATGATTAAAATTACAGCAATAATTCAGGATAGTTAGGTATTGAGACATCACAAAAAATAATATTCCATTAAAATCACTAATTTTAAAACATATCCTCAATCTACTTCTACCAGACACACAATTTCCTGCTTCATCAGTCACATTTGCATGCAAAAAACGTATGCAAGGTCAGAAAAAAATATGAACATTTTTTATTTTTCTTAACAATTTTTATACTGAATAAAGTGGAATAAAATCCCTTCGGTATTAAAATATTAAAGATATAGAAAATGGAAAATATCTTTTCAAGACCTTAAAGGGGTGGTTCATCCATATTTTTTATTGTCTAGTTCAATACGGTATTATATTGAGAAACAATGTTTCTCTCAAATACCTTGTGTTGGCAATAGTGCCTGTGAGAGGCGCTATTGCAGACCGCTGTTCCCCACTCCGGTGACGTCACGTCAAGTTCCGCACACGTCACATCCCTGCGGCTGGCTGCAGTCTTCCTGACTCACTGAGCTGTGGGCAGTTTTTCACCACTCGTCACAGCCCACCTGCTCCCTGATCCCTCCTCCCTCACAGCAGAACGCTGCAAGCAGGAGACGCGCTGTGCTGTGACAAGCGGTGAAACATCGCCCACAGCTCAGTGAGTCAGGAAGACTGCAGCCAGCCGCAGAGATGTGACGTGTGCGGAACTTGACGTGATGTCACCACAGTGGGGAACAGCGGTCTGCAATAGCTCCTCTCACAGGCACTATTGTCAACACAAGGTATTTGAGAGAAACATTGTTTCTCAATATAATATCAAACTAGACAATAAAAAATATGGGTAATCCACCCTTTTAACATAAAACAAACTTTCAGATTCAACCTGATACTAAAAGACACACAGCATGTGAATTAAATCCCCATCTAATCCTCACAGGCCAAGAAATCAAGCCATAGATGTCCAACAATTCAGGTATGTGCAATAATCAGAAGTGACAAAGGGAAAAAAGTATTCAACACATTAAGAAAGAGAGGTGCAAAAAGCAATGGAAAGTCATGACACCAGCTGAAATCTATCAGTGATTAAAAAGCAATCCTGCTACTTAGTGAAAAATATCAACTGGTTCCTCTGATGGTTTATAATAAGGTGTTTCAATAGCAAGGTGCAAAACAAAAAACATCTCAAGATGGCTAAAACCAGTGACCTTTGCAACCTTATGGTTTCAGAACATACTGATCGCATTGGTTACATAAGACTTTAAACTGAAGATTCCAGTGCGCATTGTTGGGGCCATAATTAAAAAGTGAAAAGAACATTATGCCGCCCCTGCAGCAATCGAATTGCTCGGATCCGGGGTTGCTGTGGCTCGAGGGTCTCTGGACCCGGGGGCTTGCGGCCACTTCAAATGTAAAGGGGGTTATTTAAAAGGGAGAGTTTGTGATGCTACCCGTGGTTCGCGGTAAGGGGAGTACCGCCACTGCCGATGGGAGTACCCGGGGGAGATGGAGTGGGGCAGCCAGATGGTGATCCCTTCACGAGTAGAGGAGACCACGGGACTCTGGGGATAAGTGGCGGATAGCGTTGTCTAGGCTATGCAGGATGCAGGGTGTGCAGTCTACTCACTCAGGCTGTGTGGATGTTGGTGCAAACATTAAGCAGATTCTGACACAGAAGTAAACCAAGTCTCTGGGTCCTGCTGCCACTCGGGGGAGCTCGTCCAGGTATCCGTCCCCACTGGTACTGCTTAGTGTAGATGTTCCTAAGTGACCCTTCGGCCTCAAGCTGTCAGGGTGGAGCTGTGGTCTCGATGGCTGACACTTGGGATTTCAGTGGACTGCATAAGCCGGAAAGTCTATCCCCCTCGTTGTGTTGGTGCCTTCGATCTCTGAGCTCTTGGGGAAAGTTCATAAAGAGACTATCCTCCACAGGTGAATTATCAGGTTGCATGAAGCTACTCCCCGATCTAGGGTCCTGTACCCCGCCATGCTCGGTACCGGTCTGGTTACTGAACTTTCCGGTGCCGACCGTTCTCCAAAACTAAGTCAGTACACCCTTTTCCAATACCTTGCGACCGGGTCTCCGACTCCTCTGGTCACACAGGGATCTACAACTCCCTCAGCTCCTCACTCTTTGGGAGCTGATGCTGAACTGACTTCCTCCATCTCACCAGTCTGCCTGACCCCTAGGCGGGTGGCCTTTTTCCAGCTGGACCACTCACTGGTGTGCCTGACAGGGTGTGGTGTGAAGTGTGGTTAGGATTTGAGTGCTGATGGAAACAATACTAGTGTGTAGAAACCCAGAACCATGGAGGGTGAGTTCTGCACCATAGGAGACAGGGGTGCAGTTCCCTGTGACACCCTGATGGAGTTAGGGGCGTTACAACATCATTTCACCATAACCCAACCAGGTGCTCACTGCAAGATTTCTGAGAGAGAAGTGAAAATAATTATCAGAAGTGTTGACCATTCACCAATTGAGCAGCATTTAATTACCTTCAGAATGGACTTTGGCACATGCAGTTTTTGCACTAATACTAACAGAGTAATAGGCTTAACATTGTCTTGCCACTCTCCATTCTGTTCTGTGCTGTATTCTTTGGGGTCATTTGGAGATCTTTTATATATATATATATATATATATATATATAAAAATATATATATATATATATATATACAGTACAGACCAAACGTTTGGACACACCTTCTCATTCAAAGAGTTTTCTTTATTTTCAGGACTCTGAAAATTGTAGATTCACATTGAAGGCATCAAAACTATGAATTAACACATGTGGAATGAAATACTTAACAAAAAATTGTGAAACAGCGGAAAATATGTCTTATATTCTACGTTCTTCAAAGTAGCCACCTTTTGCTTTGATTACTGCTTTGCACACTCCTGGCATTCTCTTGATGAGCTTCAAGAGGTAGTCACCGGAAATAGTCTTCCAACAGTCTTGAAGGAGTTCCCAGAGATGATTAGCACTTGTTGGCCCTTTTGTCTTCACTCTGCGGTCCAGCTCACCCCAAACTATCTCGATTAGGTTCAGGTCTGGTGACTGTGAAGGCCAGGTCACCTGGCGTAGTATCCCATCACTCTCCTTCTTAGTCAAATAGCCCTTACACAGCCTGGAGGTGTGTTTGAGGTCATTGTCCTGTTGAAAAATAAATGATAGTCTAACTATATGCACATGCACTTTATTATCAATATATGCATTGTATTATGTCCACCTTTACCTCCTAATGTTTATCTTTATCTTGCCACAACCAAGAATTATATGTATTCACTGTCCTTTTGTTCTATTTTTGTGTCATATTCATGGACATTATCACTTGAATATATTAAATTGTACTTTTTAATCTAATAAAAATATTTGCATTTATACTCCTTGCTCTCCTGTTTTTTGCCAACTGTTGATCAATGTAGATTACATTATTTCTGAAAAAGTAAGTTATCATACATTGTACTCTAATTTTGATCTCCAGTGTAGTCTGGTCAGATGAGACCAAATTTGAATTCTTTGGATGCCATAATACACCCCATATTTTGAAGAGAAAAGGCACTGCATATCACCCCTAAAACACCATACCAACAGCGAAGTTTGGAAATGGGAATATCATGGTGTGGGGCTGTTTTTCAGGATACGGCACTGGTAAAATTTATGTAAGTGAGGCAAGGTTGAATGGATAAATGTATCAAGACATTCTTGACAATCTGCTGCCATCTAACGGGATGATAAAGGTGGACATTTCAGTAAGACAATTATTCTGTCAGGGCTCAGTTTGGGGATTGGCTATTGCCTTTTCTTCCCTTTCCAAATGCTTACGGTTCCTATGGTCTTTCTTTTCTTTTCTTGGTTTGCACCTCTCCAGGTGTTACTTTTTTTCCTTTTGTTGTTTGTTGGCTATATCTCTACTGTATGTGGACTTGTTTCTAGGAGGTTCCAGCCCTTCAGCTTAAGGCTAGGTTCACACACTGCTTTTTTGTTACGCTGCATTTTTGTGCGGCAAAAAACGCACAAAACCGCACCTGCGGCAAAAAAAATGCGGAAAAAATGCGTTTTTACCGTGATTTGGTGCGTTTTTTGCAGCGTTTTGCTGCGTTTTTGCTCACTGCGTTTTTGTGCATTTTCTTATCAGTGAACAATGCATTAAAGATTGTTGAAAAAAAAAAAAAAGGTCTGATGCCATTTCCTTCTTCAATTTGTTCTTCATTCTCCACTAGTGTATGCAGGAGAGCAGACAGCTGCAGAACTACAAGGCTCAGCATGCTCCATCCAATAGTGTATGCAGGAGAGCAGACAGCAGATGCAGAACTACAAGGCTCAGCATCCTACATCCAATAGTGTATGCAGGAGAGCAGACAGCTGCAGAACTACAAGGCTCAGCATCCTCTATCCAGGACTGTATGCAGAAGTTTTTTGCCCCCCCCAAAAAAATGACGTGGGCTTTGCCATATTTTTGTATGTTAACCAGGTACAGCAGGCAGGTACGGGCTGCCCCCAACCCCCAGCTGCCTATTTGTACCCAGCTGGGAACCAAAACTATAGGGAAGCCCTTTTTTTTTTAATTATTTCATGAAATAATTAAAAAAAAAATGACGTGGGTTTCGCCCAATTTTTGAGTCCAGCCAGGTACAACTAGGCAGCTGTGGATTGGAATCCGCAGTGCAGGGTGCCCATGCTTTCTTGGCACCCCCGCTGCGAATTGCAGTCCACAGCCACCCCAGAAAATGGCGCTTCCATAGAAGCGCCATCTTCTGGTGCTGTATCCAACTCTTCCAGCTGCCCTGGTGATGGGTAGCTTACTGGGTAATAATGGGGTTAGAGCTAGCTGTATATTATCAGCTGGCCCTAAGCCCGAAATTCATGGTGTCACACCAATATTAAACATGGCCACCATGAATTTCTAGTAAAGATAAAAAAAACACAACACACAGAAAAATATTTTTATTAGAAATAAAACACAACACAATTAGTGACTCCATCTTTATTGAAATAAAGAACCCCCCTCCGCAGTAATCCTGGGTCAAGGGTCCCGCGCCGTCCAATCCGGATCCAATATCATCTGATCGGCTTGCTGGAAGGCATACCGATCAGATGATGTCAAGTTAAAGGACGTGAATCACATCACACATCAGTTGATTGTATAAAAGCCGTTTATTCAATCAGCTGATGCATCAGTGCAAAAAAAAAAAAATACTTATGTGCTGATTACCGGCAGCTCCTGGAGCGATTGGACGGGAGTCTGATCCCGTCCGATCGCTGCAGGAGCTGCCGGTAATCAGCTGATGAAGTCTCCTGACGGCATTATCAGCTGATAGGTTAAGCCGGCCGGGCGCTAAAAAGTCGGCATCACCGCGAGACTTACGATCAGCTGATGCGTCAGGTGACCGCATCAGGTGATTCACCACCAGGTCCTGCAGCCATCGGACGTGCCCGGGGAGACTGCACACAGCCGGAGCAGCGGTACCGGGAGAGGAGCTGGGAGCGGACATGGCACCGGGAGTGTGCAGACAGGTGAGCATGACATTTTTTTTTCTACTTTTCACTTTTGTTTTTGCAGCTGCTTCCACCTTCCACCCGGTCATGGCGCCGCACGTAAGATTGAAGCAGCGGTGGCGGTACCGGGAGGATTCACGCTTCTGTGTTTACTGACAGAAGGAATCCTCTTCCTGTACATGTCACTTTACTACCCACCCCTTGCGTTTATACTTGCGATTTTAGTCATAGAAACGCACTGCAATTTGCGTTTTTTATTGCATTTTTGAACATCTCATTGAACTCAATGGGTGGAAAACGCAGTGAAAAACGGAAAAATAATTGACATGCTGCGTTTTTGTGTGCAGCACAAAAATGCAGCTAAAAAAAACCGCTGTGTGCAGACAGCAACAATGAAAACTCATAGACTTTGCTTTGGAAGCAAAGTCATGCAGTTTTCTGAGCAAAAACGCACCCGAAAAACGCGCAAAAATGCAGCGAAAAACGCACTGTGTGAACTTACCCTAATTGAGTGTCTGAAGTGAGTTGGTGTGCTTTACTTCGCAGCCACTAATCCTTTTACCTTATTTGCACTTGTTTCAGATTATTTCACATTGGGTCTCTGTTTGTTCCAGGACACTTTGCTTTCCCCTTGTAGGCAACATGTGGCGGACTTCTGTCTGGTCCTTCAGGAGGCAGGAGAAAACACTTATAAGCCTTTTAGGGAGCTGAGGTGGTGCTGTTAGTGCAGCTAGGGTCTTTTAGTCTGTACAGAGATCAGTTGGATGCGGCTATGCTCTCCCCTTTTCCATTACCCATGTGTTTGAGTGATTTATGTTCATAACAGATCCCAAACACACAGCCAAAGAAACTCAAATGATTTCAGAGAAAGAAAATAAAGCTGCTAGAATGGCCCAGCCAATCAACTGACCTGAATCCAATACAAAATTTATGGAAGAAAGTAAAGTTCAGAGTTCATAGAAAAAGGCCACCGAACCTTCAGGATTTGAAGAGTGTTTGTGTGAAATAATGATCCAAAATCACACCAGCTTTACCTTGGCTGGTTATAAAAAATAGGTGAACCCCACACTTCCTTTTGCAGCCCTCTAGCCCTTAGTATGACCATTTTGCTGCCCAAACGTTTAGGTTGCCATTGACTGACATGGGGTTTGGATTCCGGAGTCAAGTTCGGGTACTGAACCAAAACTTTTAACTAAACTGCGGCCGAACTTGGCGAACCCAAATATCCACGGGTCCACTCATCTGTAGACATAATAGACATACTTAACAGAAATAGTGTGACTGTGTACTTGTTTGTACCAACCAATTGTCAACTTCTAATTCTAATGGCTTCATGACTAATTATTCATTTGACCTTTTGTCATGATTTTTTTCTCATTCAAATTGCTATACTGGTTGAAAAATACTGAAATGGCATAAAAACAAAACATCATGTAAATGTCAACAACTATGAAACTAAAATAATATTATTATTATTATTATTATTATTATTAATAATAATAATAATAATAATAAGTTTACACTTGCTGCTACTAAATTACTGTCTCCAAAAGACAAGTCAGATGATTCCTAAAAAAAGAAAAAAAAAGGAAAACCAATTCAAGAAGCCTTAGCGTTAGTTGCTACATTTTGTTAAATAGAATCAGTCAGTGGGATCAACTCTCCTACGCTGTCTATATAAGAATATAGGTTACAAGGAGTGGAATAATATACCTTGATACCTGATAACCATTTTCTTTAATCCATAAAAATCAATGTAATTGAACTGATAAGATATGTGGGCCGGAGACTGATCACCCTGGGAGTTAACCCCCCAAATTTATTTTTAATTAAAGAAGGTGTTACCCTGATAGTTTGCTCTACTAATTTACATGTCTCACACTGGTAATGCTGCCATTGATTTACAATACAATTTAGAGGCAGAATCTCCGGGAGATCTATGGCCACCCTATAGATCATTTACATTATAAAAAACTGTGGACTTCTCAAGAAATTGGATCACAGATATGAAAGTATCATTTTAAACAACTTTCTAAGAGCCGAATGGCTATATAGACAGATTAGGAGGGTTGATGCTAATGACAGGCTCATTTTAAAATGTTAAAGAGCCCATCAGCTTTGTTAGTATTGTGAGAGTGCTGAAGTCTCAGTTGCAGTGTCCCCTCCCATCCAACAGAAGGTTGTCTGCTCAGTCTTGAAGGAGAATTCCAGGTGGAAAGGGAATGAGAGAAAAAGCAGGAAGTTAGAGGGAAAAGCCAGAAAGATTCTGAGGTGTGATGGCCAGCTTTCCCTGTGCTGGTCTACGGTACCTGGATTGATAGAGACGGCCTGCTGAGTGCTGGGTGGACAGAGACTGCTGCCAGAGAGAGAACTGTAACCAGAGCAACCTTTCGGGTAACGTGGCCTGTCACCTGACTGCTGTTTCTTTTCTGAGGTGATCTTTCCCATGACTGTTGGTTGCTTATGAATGCTGAAACCTGTTAGGACTTCTCTAGATCCGATACCCCCTGGACCCATCTCTCGGTAACATAAGTCCTGAGCTCAGACCCTGTGCATATTTTTTTTCTACTTTTGTGAGAAGTGTGTACACACTCAGTAGTTTTGTCGCCAAACTGATAGACCCGGTGACTGTCAGTCGCTTATGAATGCTAAGACCTGACAGGACTTCTCCAGATCCAATACCCTCAGGACCCGTCTCTCGGTAACGTAAGTCCTGAGCTCAAGCAGAAACAAACAAATAATATGGAGGAGCAGTCTTACCCTTGTATCAGCTGCTGGATTCAGTTTTCAACTGGCGGGTCCTGCTCATGATTTAGGAGGAAGCAATCCAAGAAAGCTTAAAGTAGTAAAAAGGCAGAGGCAAATCCAGCGGTGTTCCTCAAAGACCAGAAGATGTAAGTAAAATCATATAGTCTTTATTGGAAAAATATTAAAAACCAGCCAGAGTAGCAGTGACAAAACGGGAGATTAGTCAGAGACTAGTTTCGGCATGCAAGCCTTTGTCCTGTCTGAATCTGGCTAAAACTTTTCATTTCAACATAGTTTTAGAAAAAGACATGGACCGCACATCCAAAAATCATACTTTGATCTAATGCCTCTAGGCAAAAAAGTATGCACCTGAACATGAGGTTCTTGATTTAACATTCTGATCAGACTGTATGAAGCCCACTGCCACCCACATCACGACAAACCTCTGAGTGGGTCCTTAACTTTGACAACTGAATGGTCTGGTGCCTCACAGCGTCCATACTGCAAGGCTGAGTTCTCAAGACCCTAGGTCACACCGCCCCACAGCCAAAAAACTACTGCAACAATGGCTGCCAGCTGTGCCAAATGGGATGAGTGCTGGTCCAAAAAAACAGAGGGGATACACTATGCATTGCAACATAGTTGTAGAAAAAGACATTTAACGCACATCCAAAAATCATAAGTTGATCTAATGCTACTAGGCAAAAATGTATGCACCTGAACATGAGCTTCTTGGTTAAGCATTCTGATCAGACTGTATGAAGCCCACTGCCATGTCACGGTGAGCCTCTGAGTAGTTTCCTAACTTTGATTCCTTAAAAGTGCAGTGTCGTGCACCAACCACTGCCGCAGTGACAATGCACAAGAAGGGAAGGTGACCTGGTGCCTCACAGCACCCATACTGCAAGGCTAGGTCCCCAAGACTCCAGGCCACACCGCCCCACAGTCACAAAATCACCAGAACAATGGCCGCCACACAGCACAAACACCCTATGAAAGGACGATGTCTCGGAGGGGGAGGTAAATTCTGTGATCCTATCTACATTCACTATCAAATGCCCTTGATCAGATGGCTTTACAGCTGCATATTATACATTTTCCAAAGAGCAATTAGCACGGTAATGGCTAAAAGTTTTAATTTACTAGATGAAAAGACATGTTTTGCCCCTCAAACCTTGGAAGCACATATCAGTTTTCTTCCTAAACCAGAAAAAGACCCTTTGGTGGCAACAAATCACAATCCTATTTCTTTACTAATCAAACAATTGCCCCTAATTGTTGAATCTATGCAAAGCAATAAATCCTGTAACCAATAAAAAGACTATACAAGTATGTAGAAAATGGTATACATCTATATTCAAATCAAGAAAGAAAACATACACAAAAATTGAATGAAAACACAAATAAAAATACAGCTTCTCTGGAGATCCCTGTTGGCCAAAAGATCCACATACACAGTTTTTATTTCACTGCAAAGCAAACCGCACGTTCAATCAAAGTATCAATTTAAACAATTAAAAAAAAATGAAAAGACATAAAAGATTGGAATAGAAAACTGCCCAAATTAGTTGTTGGCTACCAGGATGGCATTACATCAGAACATTAGACATTTAAACATTTATAAATCATTATTTATATAGATAGACATAACAATCCCACATAAGCAAATTCATACAAAAATAGACAGTTGCATGGAATAGTTGTTAAATTACAAAGTGCTTGTGCTCATGCTAAAGTGCTAGCGCTATAAAAATAATGAACACTAGATGACACTCATACCTAAGTATTGCTGTTAGAAATAAATAGCCACCAGATAGTTCAGAATCATTTATCAAGATACTGGTAGTATAAACAGTGAAAAAAATGTATTAACGCCTTAAGGATGAAGCCAAATTTGACCTTAATGACCAGGCCAGATTTTAGAAATTTGACCACTGTCAGTTTCTGAGATTATAACTCTTGAACGCTTCAACCAATCCCGGTGATTCTGAGATAGTTTTTTGTGACATATTGTATTTCATGGTATTGGTAAATTTAGGATAATATTTTTTCTTATATTTGTAAACAAATCAGAAATTTGATGAAAATGTAAAAAATTTAGCAATTTTCAAACTTTTAATTTTTATGCCCTTAAACCAGAGAGTTATATTACACAAAACTAGTTACTAAATTACATTTCCCACATGTTTACCTTACATCAGCACAATTTTTTAAACAAAATTATTTTGGGGTTAGGAAGTTAAAAGGGTTAAATGTTTATCAATGATTTCTAATTTTTTCAACAAAATTTACAAAACTATTTTTTTTTTAGGGACCACATCCCATTTGAAGTGACTTTGAGAGGCCTAAATGACAGAAAATACCCAAAAGTGACTCTATTCTAAAAACTACACCCCTCAAAGTACTTAAAATCACACCCAAAAAGTGTATAAACCCTTCAAATGCTTCCCAGGAACTAAAGCAATGTGGAATGAAAAAGAAAAAAAACAAAAATTATCATTTTACGTAAAAATGTTGCTCTAGCCCCAATTTATTCTCATTTAGAAGAAATAACACAAAAAATTGACCCCAAAATGTGTTACCCAGTTTCTTCTGAGCGCGCGGATACCCTACATGTGGTCAGCAACCTCTGTTTGGACAAATGGGAGGGATCGGAACAGAAGGAGCAAAATTTTAATTTTGAAACACAAATTTGGCTAAAATAGATTGCAGGCACTATGTTGCAAATAGGAGCCTAATCAGCAGAAGCCCCCCACAAGTGACCCCATTTTGGAAACAAGACCTCTCAAGGATTTTATCTAGGGGTATAGTGAGCATTTTGAACCCACAGATACTTTACAGAATTTGATAACATTAGGTAGTCATATTGAAAATTTTCATTTTTTTCACAAAATGTTGCTTTAGCAAGAAATTTCTCTTTTTCAAGAGGTAACACCAAAAGTGGACCCCACAGTTTGTTACCCACTTTCTTATGAATACTAAAAAGCAGTGAAATTCAATGCATATTTATGATATGTCTTGGTAGAATATGTAAAAAAATACATGTGTGTATATAATAAAACAACACGTTTCGGCTTTATTCATTGAGACTTCTTCAGGTTGAAAAACATATAAAACAGTGAATAATGTGCACCTCAGTGCTAGACCACTGAGGTACACATTATTCATTGTTTTATGTTTTTAACCTGAAGAAGGCTCTATGAATAGAACTGAAACGCGTTGCTTTATTATACACACATACTGTATGTATTTTTATTAAAATAATCTACCAAGACTGACCTTATCAAGGCTGGATGTATTGGAAGTGCCAAATGCGATCTATTGCATCTCTTTAGACTCCATCTGTGGTATCTCCAACGTAGGGGATTATTCGCAGCTCATTGATCAGGCAGCAGACCAGAACTCCATCAATAAGGATATATTATACATGAGCCTTATGTGCTCACTATAGGTGAGTGCAATAATGACATATTATTATTATTTATTATTATAGCGCCATTTATTCAATGGCGCTTTACAAGTGACAGATGGTATACGTACAACAATCATTAACAGTACAAAACAGACTGGTATAGGAGAAGAGAGGACCCTGCCCGCGAGAGCTCACAGTCTACAGGGAATGGGTGATGGTACAATAGGTGAGGACAGAGCTGGTTGCGCAGTGGTGTACTGGACTGAGGGCTATTGTAGGTTGTAGGCTTGTTGGAAGAGGTGGATCTTGAGGTTCTTCTTGAAGCTTTCCACAGTAGGGGAGAGTCTGATATGCTGGGGTAGAGCGTTCCAGAGTATGGGGGAGGCACGGGAGAAATCTTGTATGCGATTTTGCGAAGAGGAGATAAGAGAGAAGTAGAGAAGGAGATCTTGTGAGGATCTGAGGTTGCGTGCAGGTAGGTACCGGGAGACTAGGTCACAGATGTAAGGAGGAGACAGGTTGTGGATGGCTTTGTATGACATGGTTAATGTTTTGAACTGGAGTCGTTGGGCGATGGGAAGCCAGTGAAGGGATTGGCAGAGTGGCGAGGCTGGGGAATAGCGGGGAGAGAGGTGGATTAAGCGGGCCGAAGAGTTTAGGATAGATTGGAGGGGTGCAAGAGTGTTGGAAGGGAGGCCAGAGAGCAGGAGGATGCAGTAGTCGAGGCGGGAGATGATGAGGGCATGCACTAATGTTTTTGCTGATTCTTGGTTAAGGAAAGCACGGATCCGGGAGATATTTTTGAGTTGTAGTCTGCATGAGGTGAAGAGGGCTTGGATGTGTGGCTTGAAGGATAGAGCATAGTCGAGGGTTACTCCAAGGCAACGAGCTTGTGAGACTGGGGAGACATATATTGCCAATATAAGTTTAATGGTTTATTATGCTCAGAAAAAGTGCCATACTGTGTCTTTTCCTTCTTCCCTACAGTGGGATATATTGAATCATTAATAATATGGTCAATATATATTCATATTATTGACCAACACGGATATATTAGTTTTATATCAAAAAGAGCACATAACGGACAAATATATAGTGAGGGCAAATCACTTTGTGGACAAGTATAAACAGAAATAAAGAAAGGCGATCAAATACCCAATTGTCACAAAAATATAATTTTTATTTAATTACAAAATATTGTGAATAACTTATAAATTTGTTGGATATATACATGAAAACACATTGAAGAAAATTCAAGATGTATTACTTAAAATAGCCACCAGAGGTCACTGGTGTCCAGTCAGTACTACTGCATGATTGTTGATTGTATAGTTAGTCAATTTTGATAGCTTGCAGTACTATGGTAGCTCTATACCTGGACGCCAGTGACCTCTGGTGGCTATTTTAAGCAACACATCATGAATTTTCTGCAATGTGTTTTCATTATATCATTTGGGTCTTAGTCCTCTTTTCTTTTTATGTAATCTACAATTATACATATATCCACCAAATTCATAAATTATTCACAATGTTTTATGATTAAATCAATAAAAATTCTATTTTTGTGACAATTGGGCATTTGATCCATTTTCTTATGAGCTCAGTGATACCCCATATGTAGTCAGAAAGTAAATGTTTGGACAAATTGCAGGGCCAGAACGGAAGGAGCAATATTTCGGAAAGCAAATTTGGCTGAAATAGATTGCGGGCACCATGTTGCATTTGCAGAGCCCCTAAAGCACCTAAACAGCAGAACAACCACCCCCCCCCCACACACACACACACACACAAGTGGCCCCATTTTGCAAACTAAACACCTCAAGGAATTTATCTAAATGTTTGGCGAGCACCTTGAACCCCCAGGTGCTTTACAGAATTTTATAACGTTGAGCCGTGAAAATAAAAAAAATACATTTTTACCACAAAATTGTTACTTCAACCAGATAACTTTTTTTCACAAGGGTAAAAGGAAAAAATGCACCATACAATTTATTGTGCAATTTCTCCTGAGTATTCTGATACCTCATATGTAGATAAAATCAACTGTTTGGGTGCATGACAGGATTCAAAAGGGAAGAAGTGCCATTTCACTTCAAAATTGGCTGGAATCATTAGCGGATGCCATGTTGCATTTGGAAAACTCCTGAGGTGCCTAAACAGTAGAGCTCCCCCACAAGTGACCTCATTTTGGAAACTAGACCCCTTAAGGAATTTTTCAAAATGATTGGCGATTACCTTGACTCCCCAGGTGCTTCACAGAATTTTATAACATTGAGCCGTGAAAATAAAAAAAAAAATCAATTTTTTTTTTAAATTCTTTTTTTTAACATTTTAGAATACAACATAGATGGGTAGGGAACCATCTTGATACTTTCTTACAAATTATGACAATGTGGATTCAGAAAAAAATAATTAAGTATATTAACAACTTATAACACTGTCAGGTGGTTTCAGAAATAAAGAAAAGGGGATTGTTACTTCAACCAGATAGCTTTTCTTCATAAGGGTATCAGGAAAAATGCATCATAAAATTTATTGTACAATTTCTTTTGAGTAAGCTGATATATCATATGTGGTGGAAATCAACTGTTTGGGTGCATGACAGGGCTCGGAAGGGAAGGAGCGCCATTTGACTGCAAAATTGTCTGGAATCATTAGCCAACGCCATGTCGCGTTTGGAGAGCCCCTGATGTGCCTAAGCAGTGTACCTCCACCACATGTGATTCCATTTGGGAAATGAGACACCTCAAGGATTTTATTCAGGGGTATAATAAGCATTTTGAACCCACAGGTACATTACAGAATTTGATAACCTTAGGTAGTAATATTGAAAATTTTCATTTTTTTCACAAAAATATTGCTTTAGCACTAAATATCTCCCTTTTTCAAGATCCAACGCCACAAAGTTGACCCCACAGTTTGATATGAGTGCAGGAATACCCTACATGTCGTCAAAAACCTCTGTTTGGGCAAACAGGAGGAGTCAGAATGGAAGAAGGACAATTTAAATTTTAGAAAAACTAAAATAAATTGTGGGCACTATGTTGCATTTGCAGAGAACCTATACAGCAGAAAAAAAAAAAAATATTACACTTTTTACTTTTTCATTGCTGCATGCCACTCATAAGCAGTGCTGGCTCTCCTCCATTTTTCGTTTACTGGTCAGGTGGGTGACCGCCACCATGCCGTGCACGCCCAGTGTGGTTTGCAAATTCCTTCTGTTGACATCAAAATTTATGTTGGTGCCTGTTCACATACAGCCACCGCCTCCTGTTCCACAGGCATTATTACTTAAGCACCACCTGCCTGGGGCTGTTCCGCCCTTCATCCATGTCTGCTGGTCTGACACTGTGGGGGCTAGTTCTGACATTGTGCTGGTGTGTGTGGTTCTGCCGCACGCACTGGCACCTGGACTGCCCTTCTACTCGCAGTTGTCAGCCCTTGCAGCATGGGAGCGGTTCTGACACTTCTCAGGTAGGTGATGTTCCTGTATGGTTCTGCGCATTATACGAGACCTTATGGTACGTTTGTATATTATAACTGTAGTGTAGGGACCCCCCTTACAGAGATTTGCCGTGACGGGGCAGGGGGGCTCAAATCATTGATCAATTATTTGCCAAAAATCTCATTGAATTGTTACAGTAGGAATGAATTTGTGAATAGTACACTTTTTACTTTTTCATTGCTGCATGCCACTCATAAGCAGTGCTGGCTCCCCTCCATTTTTCGTATACAGCAGAAACCCTCCACAAGTGACCCTTATGTTGGAAACTAGAGCCATCAAGGATTTTATTCATGGGCATAGTGATCCTTTTTTTTTTTTTAAAACATCTTTTTTATTCAAATTTTTAAACATAACAAAAAAATTAAACAGTCAATTCCATGGTCAAATAGTAAACATCAGCATACACGAGATTGATTTGTTCGTCAATGCAACTGTAAACCTTGCAATGGAAGAAAAAATAAAAGGTAGTATCACAAACAAAGAATAAGAGTGAGTGTGAACCCTTCCACAATTATGTTCTTGCTATAGTGTCGACTACCATCTCCATATGGTACATGCTAAGTGACTAATGATGGTCCTAAAAGCCCCAACGTCCCTCCAGGTCTTCCAGACAATACCATTCTGTTTGGCGGAAAGGGCTAATTATTTTCAGGATTTCCTGAGGACTATAATGAAAACCAATGATTTTTTTCCACAGCGGAAAAACTTTTCCTGCTGACTTTTCTTTACTCCTTTCTGCTTCTATCAGTTCCAGTCCCAATAGATGTTTCATCTGAGATATTATTGCTCCCACTGATGGAGTGTTTGGTTTAAGCCACTCACTAAACAAAGCCTGAAGAGCCACCACTAAAAATGTGTGGATGTTTCTAGGAATCTTTACTTTGTCTACCATACTCTGAGATTCAGATTCGGGGGGAGTGGGGGGGGGCGTAATTGGTGGAAGAGCAGAGCCTGTGGTTTTTGTGGAAGTTTCGTTCCCCAACATGCTTGAATATGGTCCCTTACTCGCTTCTAATATGTTACTTCTGTGCACTCCCACACCCCATGCCACAGATTCGTAAAGGGCACCCCACGCTTAGGACATGCTGTAATCCGGCCAGGGCAGCTATGGGAAGGCGGGATGTTAAAGCCATACAGCGCTGTATGCATGAGCTTGAAATATGTCTCCCTCCATCTCTCACACAAGATGGATTTTCTCACCCGTTCCCACCCTTGTAATATTGTCTTCGCTATCTCTTCATCTCCTGTCAACCTCTCCCATGTTCTGAACATTTTGATCTGTTTTAACTTAACAAATTTGTTTCTCATGGTGCTGTACAATGAGGTGAAACTCGCCATTTGGGTGCGCGGGCCTATACTGTCATCTAAGGCATGAGAGACAGATTCCCTCTCCAACTTTCTGAGTCTGGACTGACAGAAAGAATGAAGCTGCAGGACCTGTATGAAATGTTTCCTGTGTATCTTGAATTTGTCCATAATTTTTTGTGGAGACATCTACTGTTTTTCCTCCTGGCACATAATGGACCCCGCTGTCTGCAACTGATCACAGCTCTGATCAATGACCCTCTTAATTTCAGCTCCTTGGGGGAACTCGGGATGACCAAATATTGGCATATGTTTGGAAACCAGAGAGGGAAGCTTATGGCCTTCCTCACTAACCAACTTATTATGGTGACCCTTAGTAAAAAGGAGGATCTCACTATCTGTGGCAGTTTAGCTTGTCTAGTGTGGATAAGAGCGGTCAGATCCCAAGGGGCAGCTAACTGTTGTTCTAGATGGGTGTTTGAGTAGCAACTAGTGTCGTGTATCCAGTCCACTACATGTCTAAATAAAGAGGCGATATTATAAGCACGTACATTTGGAAAATTACCCCCGCCTTCACTTCTCAGTAGCATCGGTTTTTCTAGTGCAATTCTGGGTCTTTTACCTGTCCAAATAAAATGTGTAAAAGCCTTCTTCAGTCTATTTATGTCTAAATGTTTTAAAATCAAGGGGAGGGTTTGCAAGGGGTATAGGAGCCTGGCAAAGCTAACCATTTTAACCAGGTGACATCTACCCAAAAGAGATATTGGTAAGTGATGCCACCGCTTTAGTTCCCCCAATATTTTACCTATAAGGGGGGTGTAGTTAAGTGAATAGAGTTGACCTGGTCTCCTCCCTATCTTTATCCCCAAATACTTTGTGTATGACTTCTAGACACGTAGGTCCAGACCTAGTTGGACCCATTGCTCCTGATGTATTTTGTCTCCTAATTCCAGAAGGTCACTTTTGTTGATGTTAATCCTGTACCCCAAATATTCACTGAATTTCTGAATAAAGTCAAAGATCCTCCTCAGCTGCTCTAGTGGTCTTGACAAAAAAAGTATGACGTCATCCGCAAAGAGAGCAATCTTAACTTTATCTTTGCTTACTCTGATTCCGTCAAAAAGATATGACCCTCCATAAATCTAGCAAAGGGTTCCATGGCCAGGTTGAACAGCAATGGTGACATTGGACATCCCTGTCTGGTCCCCTTGTGCAAGTGAAAAGAATCAGAGAGGAATCCTGGTGTGTGTGCTCTAGCTGTAAGGCTATTGTAGACCCCAACCAAAACTGTTCACGAGTCCAACGTCGCCCCCAGCCACTCCCAACTAACGTTATCAAATTCTTTCTCTGCATCAAGAGTTAGGAGGGCTGGTCTGTCTCCTAAATGCTGCTGTCTTCCTACCTCGTCCAGCACTGTCAAGACTTTTCTTATGTTTTTAATTGTAGCTCTTCCCTTAACAAATCTCACCTGAGCTGCCTTCACCAGTTGGGGAAGCACCATTGCTAAGCGGTCAGCCATTATTTTGGATATAATCTTTTGGTCTAAGTCAATAAGTGAAATAAGTCTATAGGAACCAGCCTCCAAGGGGTCTTTGCCATGCTTTGGAATTACTTTGATATACAGTTAGGTCCAGAAATATTTGGACAGTGACACGATTTTCGCGAGTTGGGCTCTGCATGCCACCACATTGGATTTGAAATGAAACCTCTACAACAGAATTCAAGTGCAGATTGTAACGTTTAATTTGAAGGTTTGAACAAAAATATCTGATAGAAATTGTAGGAATTGTACACATTTGTTTACAAACACTCCACATTTTAGGAGGTCAAAAGTAATTGGACAAATAAACCAAACCCAAACAAAATATTTTTAATTTCAATATTTTGTTGTGAATCCTTTGGAGGCAATCACTGCCTTAAGTCTGGAACCCATGGACATCACCAAACGCTGGGTTTCCTCCTGCTTTGCCAGGCTTTTACAGCCGCAGCCTTCAGGTCTTGCTTGTTTGTGGGTCTTTCCGTCTTAAGTCTGGATTTGAGCAAGTGAAATGCATGCTCAATTGGGTTAAGATCTGGCGATTGACTTGGCCATTGCAGAATGTTCCACTTTTTGCACTCATGAACTCCTGGGTAGCTTTGGCTGTATGCTTGGGGTCATTGTCCATCTGTACTATGAAGCGCCGTCCGATCAACTTTGCGGCATTTGGCTGAATCTGGGCTGAAAGTATATCCCGGTACACTTCAGAATTCATCCGGCTACTCTTGTCTGCTGTTATGTCATCAATAAACACAAGTGGCCCAGTGCCATTGAAAGCTATGCATGCCCATGCCATCACGTTGCATCCACCATGTTTTACAGAGGATGTGGTGTGCCTTGGATCATGTGCCGTTCCCTTTCTTCTCCAAACTTTTTTCTTCCCATCATTCTGGTACAGGTTGATCTTTGTCTCATCTGTCCATAAAATACTTTTCCAGAACTGAGCTGGCTTCATGAGGTGTTTTTCAGCAAATTTAACTCTGGCCTGTCTATTTTTGGAATTGATGAATGGTTTGCATCTAGATGTGAACCCTTTGTATTTACTTTCATGGAGTCTTCTCTTTACTGTTGACTTAGACACAGATACACCTACTTCACTGAGAGTGTTCTGGACTTCAGTTGATGTTGTGAACGGGTTCTTCTTCACCAAAGAAAGTATGCGGCGATCATCCACCACTGTTGTCATCCGTGGACGCCCAGGCCTTTTTGAGTTCCCAAGCTCACCAGTCAATTCCTTTTTTCTCAGAATGTACCCGACTGTTGATTTTGCTACTCCAAGCATGTCTGCTATCTCTCTGATGGATTTTTTCTTTTTTTTCAGCCTCAGGGTGTTCTGCTTCACCTCAATTGAGAGTTCCTTAGACCGCATGTTGTCTGGTCACAGCAACAGCTTCCAAATGCAAAACCACACACCTGTAATCAACCCCAGACCTTTTAACTACTTCATTGATTACAGGTTAATGAGGGAGACGCCTTCGGAGTTAATTGCAGCCCTTAGAGTCCCTTGTCCAATTACTTTTGGTCCCTTGAAAAAAGAGGAGGCTATGCATTACAGAGCTATGATTCCTAAACCCTTTCTCCGATTTGGATGTGAAAACTCTCATATTGCAGCTGGGAGTGTGCACTTTCAGCCCATATTATATATATAATTGTATTTCTGAACATGTTTTTGTAAACAGCTAAAATAACAAAACTTGTGTCACTGTCCAAATATTTCTGCACCTAACTGTATGTCTCCTTGGATCTACCTGGAATATCTCCTGTTGTCGAAATGTTGTTGTAGTAAGTAGTCAATACCGGGGAAACCTGTTCCTTGAGTACTTTGTAAAATTCCCCACTATACCCATCAGGATCGGGTGCCTTTCCATTTTGAAAATGACTTATAGTTTGCTTCACCTCTTCTTCCGTTATGTCTGCATTAATTACATCCTGCTGCTCCTGCGTGAGTTTAGGGAGAGATAAGCTTTGGAGGAAGGCTCTACCCTCTGTCGTATTTGTGTGTGAGAGTTTGTATAGATCTTTCTAAACATTTTGTAGAGTGGAATTTATTTTTTTGGGATCAGAGGTTACCTTTCCTTGTCCATCTTTTATTTTAACTATGGGTGATACTTGTAAACGTCCCTTTGCCAATTTCGCCAGAAGCTTACCCGCTTTGTTGCCGTATCAAAGTAATTCGACCTCTTGCCTAGATCTATATACCTGCTCCCTCCTGTCTATCCACATCTCAAACTCTTGTTTGGTCAGTTTCCAATGTTCTCTGTTTTGAGTTGAGGAGTTCTGCAGGAGCTCTGTATAGGCATGTCTGAGTTTTGCACTCGATTCAGAATACCCCTCCTTCACTTTTTTCTTAAGGGAAGAGACGTACATTAAAATCCTGCCTCTCAGCACCGTCTTTGCCGTGTTCCAAAACAGAGCAGTTTCATCTATGTGTTCTCTGTTGTCAGATACAAACTCATCCCACCAGCAGCGCAACTTGTCATTGAATCCCTCGTCCTTTGTCAGGAAGGCTGGAAACCTCCATATAAAGTCTGTTCCCCTGACCACCCTGTCTGTTACGGTTGCTGCGAGCACTGGAGACTATGTCCAGATTTCTTGCTACTGCACATGTGCGAGTGCCGGAGACTAAGTCCAGATTTCTTGCTACTGCACATGTGCGAGCGCCGGAGACTAAGTCCTATCTTGGAGCCATTGCACATGTGCGGGTGACATCATCGCTGACACGAGGTCACATGTCTCTGACACCTTCTATGCCGATTGGTCGCTGGTCATGTGCTTGTGATGCCTTGCTCGGTGATAGGCCAGCATGATGTCACTCCTGTCGTTCTGGCAGCGGATTGGCTCTGGTGTCCTCCATCTTGGATGAGGCACAGAGTCTATATAAGACCCTGACACACGCCACATGGCGCTCAGTCCTCTTGGTTCATGCATAAGAGTAGACGCTCTGTGCGCGTTCCTCTAGGCATTTCTCTGTCTATGCTAGGTGAGCGCTACCGGCAGGGTAGCGTTCTTATACCTTACAGCTTCGGCTGCTGTCCGTATCCTTACCTCTTAGGGGAGCGGACATAGGCAGGTGCCTGAGGCACATGGTCTGGCTGGGCCTTGTGGTTCGACTCGTAGGTGGACGTTGCCGCTAGGGTAACGTTCCTTATACTGCGACTAGCAGTTGTTCGTATCCTCGCACACTAGGGGAGCGAACAGAGGTAGGAGCTTTGTGCGGCTTACGCTGCTGTTCGTCTCTTTTGCACCACTAGAAGAGCGGACCTAGGCAGGTGCCATATCTAGTGGTTCGTGTCCTCGCACACTAGTGGAGCGAACGCAGGTAGGAGCTTTGTGCGGCTTACGCTGCTGTTCGTCTCTTTTGCACCACTAGAAGAGCGGACCTAGGTAGGTGCCATTTCGCACACATTGCCTTTTTCTCTGTGATTATTAACAGAGATCATTCCACACACCCTCCAAGTAAGGGAGGAATTGCTTTACTTACTTATTATATCCTTCTGTGAGTTAACAGAGGTATTGCACTCTGCCATAGTCTGCAGTAGAGTCTTTGCACGGTGGACCCTGACTGTCTGATACTCCTTTAGGTTATTATCAGACAGCCCCCCGTAACATTAGGACTGAGCCAAGAGTCTGGCAGTTATGGCAGAATATCAGCAGTTACACCGTTACATACAAGTACTTGAGTCACGGCTCAAGAGTATAGAGGATAAACCTCAGACCATGGTGACATCTGCACATGATCCTCGACTTGCTCTGCCAAACAGATATTCTGGCGATGCCAGATCATGTCGTGGTTTCATTAGTCAGTGTCAGATACACCTAGAGGTCAACTCTTCTCGCTTCTCTACGGAGAGGTCCAGAGTAGGCTTTATCATCTCCTTACTTCAGGACAAAGCCTTAGAATGGGCGACTCCCCTATGGGAGCGCTCTGATGTGGTTACTCTGAGACATCAAGACTTTCTTGATGCTCTTAAGGCGGTATTCATAGGTCCGCAGGTTACCCATGATGCGGCCCTGAGACTGTTAGATCTATCTCAGGGTTCGTTATCCACTAGTTCTTATGCCATTGCTTTTAGAACTCTGGTGGCAGAACTAGATTGGCCAGAAAAGGTGTTGATTCCTATCTTCTGGAGAGGGTTGGCAGGCTATGTCAAGGATGCTCTTGCTACTCGTGAGGTCCCTGCTTCTCTGGAGGACTTGATCACAGTAGCAACGAGGATCGATGTACGCCATAAGGAACGTAGACTCAAGGTCTCTTCCTCACGCCCTAAGCATCGGGCTATTCCAGTTGTTGAGGGTCCACTACCATCTTCCTCAGCATCTGAAACATCTCCCACTCCTATGGAGTTAAGTCATACGTCTTCCAGACTACGCAAGTCTGGTCCTCCTATATGTTACGTATGTCGTCAGGCTGGGCACTATGCCAACAAGTGTCCTAGTCGTCAGGGAAACTCCCTGGCCTAGTAACCATTAGAGGGGGGTTACTAGAGACGTCTTCTGCACCCTCTAAGTGTTGTATCCCAGGTCAGCTCTCGTTATCTGAGAATACATGGCCTATTATGGCTTTTGTGGATTCCGGAGCTGACGGGACTTTTGTGTCCTCAGGATTTGTAAAGGGACACAATATTCCCTCTATCATGTTAGAGGCGCCTATTCCTGTCCGTGTTGTTAATGTAACTATGTTGTCTGACTCCATTACATTGAGGACAGTTCCCTTGCGCCTTTCCCTGTCTCAGGGTCACATAGAGGAGATTTCTTTTCTTGTTTTGCCTGAGGGTATAGACGACGTCCTTCTGGGTCTCCCATGGCTTCGGACTCATGCTCCTCACATTGACTGGGAGTCTGACAGCATTATTAGTTGGGGTTCGAAATGTCAGTCCCGATGTCTTCCCTTACCACCTAAGGTCATTGCGGTTGCATCTACTGATCTCTCTCCCATACCTACACCCTATCTGGATTTCGCTGACGTGTTCTCCAAACAGGGTGCTGAGGTTCTTCCACCCCATAGGCCGTATGACTGTGCCATAGACCTTATCCCGGGTTCGGTTCCACCTAAAGGCAGGGTTTACCCCCTGTCGATACCTGAGTCAGAGGCCATGTCGACCTATATAAGAGAGAGTTTAGAAAAGGGGTTCATTCGTAAGTCCGTCTCTCCCGCGGGAGCTGGGTTTTTCTTTATTCGGAAGAAAGAGGGTGATTTGCGTCCCTGCATAGATTACAGGGGTCTCAACGCAATCACAATAAAGAACAAATACCCATTACCTTTAATTTCGGAGCTCTTTGACAAACTGAGAGGAGCTCAAGTTTTTACGAAGTTGGATCTGCGGGGTGCGTATAACTTGGTACGAATTCGAAAGGGTGACGAATGGAAGACCGCTTTTAACACCCGAGACGGTTACTATGAATACCTCGTCATGCCTTTTGGGTTATGTAATGCACCCGCAGTATTTCAGGACTTCGTAAACGATGTGTTCAGGGATTTACAGTTATCCTCAGTAGTGGTGTATCTGGACGACATCCTGATTTTTTCTCCTGATCTGGAGACTCATCGTCAGGATGTCGTTCGTGTCCTTTCCCGTTTAAGGGAGCACTCATTGTTTGCTAAACTCGAGAAATGTGTATTCGAGCAGTCCTCATTGCCTTTTTTGGGTTACATTATCTCACAAGAGGGCCTGGCTATGGATCCTGCGAAGCTCTCTGCTGTCCTGCAATGGTCCGAACCTCATTCCTTGAAGGCGGTGCAACGCTTCTTAGGATTCATAAATTATTACAGGCAGTTCATACCCCATTTTTCTACTTTGGTGGCCCCTTTGGTGGCCTTGACTAAGAAAGGTGCTAATCCCAAAGCCTGGTCTACTGAGACATCTCAGGCTTTTGAGGCAGTAAAAAGACACTTTTCAACTGCTCCCGTTCTTCAAAGACCCGATGAGAATAAGCCCTTCCTCTTAGAGGTTGATGCCTCTTCAGTGGGTGCTGGTGCGGTCTTGTATCAAAAGAACGGTGCAGGTAGAAAAAGGCCGTGTTTCTTCTTTGCGAAAACCTTTTCACCGGCAGAGAGAAACTATACCATTGGGGATAGGGAACTGCTCGCCTTGAGATTAGCCTTGGAGGAGTGGCATCACTTGCTGGAAGGAGCGAAACATCCTTTCCAGGTCTATACAGACCATAAGAATCTGACGTACTTACAAACCGCTCAGCGTCTGAATCCTCGCCAAGCCCGCTGGTCCTTCTTTTTCTCCCGCTTTCACTTCTCCATCAACTATCTGTCTGGGAGTAAGAATAACAAGGCAGACGCCCTGTCTCGCTCTATGCTTTCTACCCAGGAAGAGATTGACGAACCTCGTCTTATCCTTCCCTCCAGGGTTTTTCATACGCTCTCCACTGTGACGTTAGACCAAATCACACCGGGCAAGACCTTTGTTCCGCCTCATCGACAGAATGATATACTGTCATGGGCCCACACCTCAAAGGTGGGTGGGCATTTTGGTATTAGGCGGACACGAGAGTTACTGGAGAGGTGGTATTGGTGGCCACACTTAGCCAGCCACGTCAAGAGATATGTCGGTTCCTGCTACTCGTGTGCTCGCAACCGTCCATCACGGCAGAGATCGGCTGGGCTCTTGCATCCTTTACCAGTACCAGATAGACCATGGGAGGTGGTAGGCATGGACTTTGTGGGTGATCTTCCATGTTCACAGGGACATAGATTTGTGTGGGTCATTACGGACCATTTCTCCCGGATGGTTCATCTCGTACCGTTATCGAGAATCCCATCTTCCAGGGTACTAGCCAAACTATTCCTCAAGCATGTCTTTAGGCTTCACGGGATGCCAGATCGTATCATTTGTGATAGAGGCCCGCAATTTACTTCCCGTTTCTGGCGAGATCTTTGTAGCCTTCTGCAAATTGAGTTGAATCTCTCTTCGGCATACCATCCGGAGACCAATGGTTTGGTTGAGCGTACCAATCAATCCATGATTATATACCTTCGACACTTTGTTGCTGAGTACCACGATAACTGGTCCTCCCTCCTACCCTGGGCAGAATTTGCCCTTAACAATTCGCTGGCTGAGGCCACTGGGCAGACACCGTTTGTACTCAATAATGGGCAACACCCTAGGGTACCGGTACCGTTTCCCGCTGCTGCACCTCCTCCTCTTGTGGCCGACTGGGCAACTAATGCCAGAGAGGTTTGGGATCGGACTCAAGAGTCGATCCAAGCAGCTAAGGACCGTATGACGACGGTGTCCGATCTGTTTCGTCGCCCGGCTCCTGTCTTTTCTCCAGGGGACTTTGTGTGGCTCTCTGCAAAACACGTGAAACTTAGAGTGAGCTCTGTCAAATTTGCTCCTCGCTTCCTGGGTCCTTATGAGGTTCTTCGACAGGTAAATCCTGTAGTCTACCAATTGAAGTTACCCGTCCATCTTAGGATCCATGTCAAATTCCATGACTCACTGCTAAAGCCGGCTATTTTACCTCACGCTCGTGAAGTGCACTCTCCTGCCTCTGATTCCTCTCGCTCTAGCTATGAGGTACGAGCCATAGTTGGTTCCAAGATGGTTAGAGGGCGCAGGTTCTTCTTGATAGATTGGGAGGGTTACGGCCCGGAACATCGCTCTTGGGAGCCTGAGGAGGCTGTCCATGCTCCCGACTTAGTTGCCGATTACCTGCGTCGCCGGGAGGGGGGCCCTTGAGGGGGAGGTACTGTTACAGTTGCTGTGAGCACTGGAGACTATGTCCAGATTTCTTGCTACTGCACATGTGCGAGCGCTGGAGACTAAGTCCAGATTTCTTGCTACTGCACATGTGCGAGCGCCGGAGACTAAGTCCTATCTTGGAGCCATTGCACATGTGCGGGTGACATCATCGCTGACACGAGGTCACATGTCTCTGACACCTTCTATGCCGATTGGTCGCTGGTCATGTGCTTGTGATGCCTTGCTCGGTGATAGGCCAGCATGATGTCACTCCTGTCGTTCTGGCAGCGGATTGGCTCTGGTGTCCTCCATCTTGGATGAGGCACAGAGTCTATATAAGACCCTGACACACGCCACATGGCGCTCAGTCCTCTTGGTTCATGCATAAGAGTAGACGCTCTGTGCGCGTTCCTCTAGGCATTTCTCTGTCTATGCTAGGTGAGCGCTACCGGCAGGGTAGCGTTCTTATACCTTACAGCTTCGGCTGCTGTCCGTATCCTTACCTCTTAGGGGAGCGGACATAGGCAGGTGCCTGAGGCACATGGTCTGGCTGGGCCTTGTGGTTCGACTCGTAGGTGGACGTTGCCGCTAGGGTAACGTTCCTTATACTGCGACTAGCAGTTGTTCGTATCCTCGCACACTAGGGGAGCGAACAGAGGTAGGAGCTTTGTGCGGCTTACGCTGCTGTTCGTCTCTTTTGCACCACTAGAAGAGCGGACCTAGGCAGGTGCCATATCTAGTGGTTCGTGTCCTCGCACACTAGTGGAGCGAACGCAGGTAGGAGCTTTGTGCGGCTTACGCTGCTGTTCGTCTCTTTTGCACCACTAGAAGAGCGGACCTAGGTAGGTGCCATTTCGCACACATTGCCTTTTTCTCTGTGATTATTAACAGAGATCATTCCACACACCCTCCAAGTAAGGGAGGAATTGCTTTACTTACTTATTATATCCTTCTGTGAGTTAACAGAGGTATTGCACTCTGCCATAGTCTGCAGCAGAGTCTTTGCACGGTGGACCCTGACTGTCTGATACTCCTTTAGGTTATTATCAGACAGCCCCCCGTAACATTAGGACTGAGCCAAGAGTCTGGCAGTTATGGCAGAATATCAGCAGTTACACCGTTACATACAAGTACTTGAGTCACGGCTCAAGAGTATAGAGGATAAACCTCAGACCATGGTGACATCTGCACATGATCCTCGACTTGCTCTGCCAAACAGATATTCTGGCGATGCCAGATCATGTCGTGGTTTCATTAGTCAGTGTCAGATACACCTAGAGGTCAACTCTTCTCGCTTCTCTACGGAGAGGTCCAGAGTAGGCTTTATCATCTCCTTACTTCAGGACAAAGCCTTAGAATGGGCGACTCCCCTATGGGAGCGCTCTGATGTGGTTACTCTGAGACATCAAGACTTTCTTGATGCTCTTAAGGCGGTATTCATGGGTCCGCAGGTTACCCATGATGCGGCCCTGAGACTGTTAGATCTATCTCAGGGTTCTTTATCCACTAGTTCTTATGCCATTGCTTTTAGAACTCTGGTGGCAGAACTAGATTGGCCAGAAAAGGTGTTGATTCCTATCTTCTGGAGAGGGTTGGCAGGCTATGTCAAGGATGCTCTTGCTACTCGTGAGGTCCCTGCTTCTCTGGAGGACTTGATCACAGTAGCAACGAGGATCGATGTACGCCATAAGGAACGTAGACTCAAGGTCTCTTCCTCACGCCCTAAGCATCGGGCTATTCCAGTTGTTGAGGGTCCACTACCATCTTCCTCAGCATCTGAAACATCTCCCACTCCTATGGAGTTAAGTCATACGTCTTCCAGACTACGCAAGTCTGGTCCTCCTATATGTTACGTATGTCGTCAGGCTGGGCACTATGCCAACAAGTGTCCTAGTCGTCAGGGAAACTCCCTGGCCTAGTAACCATTAGAGGGGGGTTACTAGAGACGTCTTCTGCACCCTCTAAGTGTTGTATCCCAGGTCAGCTCTCGTTATCTGAGAATACATGGCCTATTATGGCTTTTGTGGATTCCGGAGCTGACGGGACTTTTGTGTCCTCAGGATTTGTAAAGGGACACAATATTCCCTCTATCATGTTAGAGGCGCCTATTCCTGTCCGTGTTGTTAATGTAACTATGTTGTCTGACTCCATTACATTGAGGACAGTTCCCTTGCGCCTTTCCCTGTCTCAGGGTCACATAGAGGAGATTTCTTTTCTTGTTTTGCCTGAGGGTATAGACGACGTCCTTCTGGGTCTCCCATGGCTTCGGACTCATGCTCCTCACATTGACTGGGAGTCTGATAGCATTATTAGTTGGGGTTCGAAATGTCAGTCCCAATGTCTTCCCTTACCACCTAAGGTCATTGCGGTTGCATCTACTGATCTCTCTCCCATACCTACACCCTATCTGGATTTCGCTGACGTGTTCTCCAAACAGGGTGCTGAGGTTCTTCCACCCCATAGGCCGTATGACTGTGCCATAGACCTTATCCCGGGTTCGGTTCCACCTAAAGGCAGGGTTTACCCCCTGTCGATACCTGAGTCAGAGGCCATGTCGACCTATATAAGAGAGAGTTTAGAAAAGGGGTTCATTCGTAAGTCTGTCTCTCCCGCGGGAGCTGGGTTTTTCTTTATTCGGAAGAAAGAGGGTGATTTGCGTCCCTGCATAGATTACAGGGGTCTCAACGCAATCACAATAAAGAACAAATACCCATTACCTTTAATTTCGGAGCTCTTTGACAGACTGAGAGGAGCTCAAGTTTTTACGAAGTTGGATCTGCGGGGTGCGTATAACTTGGTACGAATTCGAAAGGGTGACGAATGGAAGACCGCTTTTAACACCCGAGACGGTCACTATGAATACCTCGTCATGCCTTTTGGGTTATGTAATGCACCCGCAGTATTTCAGGACTTCGTAAACGATGTGTTCAGGGATTTACAGTTATCCTCAGTAGTGGTGTATCTGGACGACATCCTGATTTTTTCTCCTGATCTGGAGACTCATCGTCAGGATGTCGTTCGTGTCCTTTCCCGTTTAAGGGAGCACTCATTGTTTGCTAAACTCGAGAAATGTGTATTCGAGCAGTCCTCATTGCCTTTTTTGGGTTACATTATCTCACAAGAGGGCCTGGCTATGGATCCTGCGAAGCTCTCTGCTGTCCTGCAATGGTCCGAACCTCATTCCTTGAAGGCGGTGCAACGCTTCTTAGGATTCATAAATTATTACAGGCAGTTCATACCCCATTTTTCTACTTTGGTGGCCCCTTTGGTGGCCTTGACTAAGAAAGGTGCTAATCCCAAAGCCTGGTCTACTGAGACATCTCAGGCTTTTGAGGCAGTAAAAAGACACTTTTCAACTGCTCCTGTTCTTCAAAGACCCGATGAGAATAAGCCCTTCCTCTTAGAGGTTGATGCCTCTTCAGTGGGTGCTGGTGCGGTCTTGTATCAAAAGAACGGTGCAGGTAGAAAAAGGCCGTGTTTCTTCTTTGCGAAAACCTTTTCACCGGCAGAGAGAAACTATACCATTGGGGATAGGGAACTGCTCGCCTTGAGATTAGCCTTGGAGGAGTGGCGTCACTTGCTGGAAGGAGCGAAACATCCTTTCCAGGTCTATACAGACCATAAGAATCTGACGTACTTACAAACCGCTCAGCGTCTGAATCCTCGCCAAGCCCGCTGGTCCTTCTTTTTCTCCCGCTTTCACTTCTCCATCAACTATCTGTCTGGGAGTAAGAATAACAAGGCAGACGCCCTGTCTCGCTCTATGCTTTCTACCCAGGAAGAGATTGACGAACCTCGTCTTATCCTTCCCTCCAGGGTTTTTCATACGCTCTCCACTGTGACGTTAGACCAAATCCCACCGGGCAAGACCTTTGTTCCGCCTGATCGACAGAATGATATACTGTCATGGGCCCACACCTCAAAGGTGGGTGGGCATTTTGGTATTAGGCGGACACGAGAGTTACTGGAGAGGTGGTATTGGTGGCCACACTTAGCCAGCCACGTCAAGAGATATGTCGGTTCCTGCTACTCGTGTGCTCGCAACCGTCCATCACGGCAGAGACCGGCTGGGCTCTTGCATCCTTTACCAGTACCAGATAGACCATGGGAGGTGGTAGGCATGGACTTTGTGGGTGATCTTCCATGTTCACAGGGACATAGATTTGTGTGGGTCATTACGGACCATTTCTCCCGGATGGTTCATCTCGTACCGTTATCGAGAATCCCATCTTCCAGGGTACTAGCCAAACTATTCCTCAAGCATGTCTTTAGGCTTCACGGGATGCCAGATCGTATCATTTGTGATAGAGGCCCGCAATTTACTTCCCGTTTCTGGCGAGATCTTTGTAGCCTTCTGCAAATTGAGTTGAATCTCTCTTCGGCATACCATCCGGAGACCAATGGTTTGGTTGAGCGTACCAATCAATCCATGATTATATACCTTCGACACTTTGTTGCTGAGAACCACGATAACTGGTCCTCCCTCCTACCCTGGGCAGAATTTGCCCTTAACAATTCGCTGGCTGAGGCCACTGGGCAGACACCGTTTGTACTCAATAATGGGCAACACCCTAGGGTACCGGTACCGTTTCCCGCTGCTGCACCTCCTCCTCTTGTGGCCGACTGGGCAACTAATGCCAGAGAGGTTTGGGATCGGACTCAAGAGTCGATCCAAGCAGCTAAGGACCGTATGACGACGGTGTCCGATCTGTTTCGTCGCCCGGCTCCTGTCTTTTCTCCAGGGGACTTTGTGTGGCTCTCTGCAAAACACGTGAAACTTAGAGTGAGCTCTGTCAAATTTACTCCTCGCTTCCTGGGTCCTTATGAGGTTCTTCGACAGGTAAATCCTGTAGTCTACCAATTGAAGTTACCCGTCCATCTTAGGATCCATGTCAAATTCCATGCCTCACTGCTAAAGCCGGCTATTTTACCTCACGCTCGTGAAGTGCACTCTCCTGCCTCTGATTCCTCTCGCTCTAGCTATGAGGTACGAGCCATAGTTGGTTCCAAGATGGTTAGAGGGCGCAGGTTCTTCTTGATAGATTGGGAGGGTTACGGCCCGGAACATCGCTCTTGGGAGCCTGAGGAGGCTGTCCATGCTCCCGACTTAGTTGCCGATTACCTGCGTCGCCGGGAGGGGGGCCCTTGAGGGGGAGGTACTGTTACAGTTGCTGTGAGCACTGGAGACTATGTCCAGATTTCTTGCTACTGCACATGTGCGAGCGCTGGAGACTAAGTCCAGATTTCTTGCTACTGCACATGTGCGAGCGCTGGAGACTAAGTCCAGATTTCTTGCTACTGCACATGTGCGAGCGCCGGAGACTAAGTCCTATCTTGGAGCCATTGCACATGTGCGGGTGACATCATCGCTGACACGAGGTCACATGTCTCTGACACCTTCTATGCCGATTGGTCGCTGGGCATGTGCTTGTGATGCCTTGCTCGGTGATAGGCCAGCATGATGTCACTCCTGTCGTTCTGGCAGCGGATTGGCTCTGGTGTCCTCCATCTTGGATGAGGCACAGAGTCTATATAAGACCCTGACACACGCCACATGGCGCTCAGTCCTCTTGGTTCATGCATAAGAGTAGACGCTCTGTGCGCGTTCCTCTAGGCATTTCTCTGTCTATGCTAGGTGAGCGCTACCGGCAGGGTAGCGTTCTTATACCTTACAGCTTTGGCTGCTGTCCGTATCCTTACCTCTTAGGGGAGCGGACATAGGCAGGTGCCTGAGGCACATGGTCTGGCTGGGCCTTGTGGTTCGACTCGTAGGTGGACGTTGCCGCTAGGGTAACGTTCCTTATACTGCGACTAGCAGTTGTTCGTATCCTCGCACACTAAAGGAGCGAACAGAGGTAGGAGCTTTGTGCGGCTTACGCTGCTGTTCGTCTCTTTTGCACCACTAGAAGAGCGGACCTAGGCAGGTGCCATATCTAGTGGTTCGTGTCCTCGCACACTAGTGGAGCGAATGCAGGTAGGAGCTTTGTGCGGCTTACGCTGCTGTTCGTCTCTTTTGCACCACTAGAAGAGCGGACCTAGGTAGGTGCCATTTCGCACACATTGCCTTTTTCTCTGTGATTATTAACAGAGATCATTCCACACACCCTCCAAGTAAGGGAGGAATTGCTTTACTTACTTATTATATCCTTCTGTGAGTTAACAGAGGTATTGCACTCTGCCATAGTCTGCAGCAGAGTCTTTGCACGGTGGACCCTGACTGTCTGATACTCCTTTAGGTTATTATCAGACAGCCCCCCGTAACACTGTCCGTCAGTTCCATACCCACTGGGGCATGATCCGATATAACCAAATCAAATATTTCAACCGACTTTAACCTGTTTAAAAGACTCTCAGAGGTCAGGAGGTAGTCAATTCTCAACCAGGACTGGTGGACATGGAAAAAGTGAGTAAATTCTCTAGCATCAGGATGCAGTAAGCGCCAGACATCTCTCAGCCCAGTCTGATTAAGTAGAGAGGTGAGTGCGTTCTGCTCTCTCTGGGGGGTCTTACCCTGACTCCTTCTATCTTCCTCTATCCTATGTACCGTATTAAAGTCATCTCCAGTAATTATCAAGGGAGAATTATCCAGGACAATTTTTCTCTCTATATCTTCAAAAAAAAATTTGTTTGAACCGTTAGGGCCATAAATGTTATATATAGAATAGGTTTCTACTCCATGTTCTATAGTGACCCGTACCCATCTCCCTTGGTCATCACACTCCTGAGACAATAATTTAAAAACGAAGTTGCGGTGAAACAAAATCACTACCCCTTCATGTCTACCCTGTGCTGCCGATCCCACCCAGAATCTATTAAGCCTGAAAAAATCCTTTTCCTTTAATTGAGTCTCCTGAAGTAGGACAATGTCTGGGGAAAATCGTTTAAGGTGCCTCAGTATCTTAGACCTTTTGTTCGGAGATCGTAGACCCTTTACATTCCAGGAAATGACAATTATAGGAGTCCCTGTTAGTTTTGGTTACTACCTGATATCAGATACTTGATACTTGTGGAAGGGTTAAACAGCATGCGGAGTCTCTCTGTGACTCCTGAAAGAAGAAAGGTGTTAAAAAAAAGAACAAGAAATACACAACAAGGAAAAATATCCTAGGGCAACAATAACTGTAAATTTGAAATGCACTGCTGTGTGTTCCGAACTGCGCACACCACCAGAAGTGCTATGGACTTCACTTTTTTTCTGAGATTGGGAAAGTGGTTGATTACACAAGCATATTAGAGAAACTCAACCTGCACCACATGAAATGTAGGGAATATCAATGAGGACGACATCCGTATCCCCCAACTATCCCCTCACAATTTGTCTAAACAGACCACTCCACCTCCCCCCCACCAAACCACAGGACACATCCCCAGATGGGGGATAAAGATGATGTGAATAAGTGTCCTCTGGCATGGCAGGCCCCACATGACATGACATAACCCATTCCTGGCCCCTCCCCCACCAATCCCCACTTCCTCTCCTCCCAAAAAAAGTTCATTCATTCATTATCTTGGTATCATCTTACAAACAACTCGGATAAGAGTCCAGACCGTTTTAAGGGAAAGCAGGTAAGGGTATATACTAGATCACCATTCACAAGTTATCACTGGGTTGCTTCACCTGTTGACCTCTGAGATTTCGGTGACATTGTTCGGTTGTCCCCCTCTCAGTCTCCTCTTCTCTCTGCAGTTTTTGCCGTTTGCAGTATTTTTTCAATGTCTCTTTCGGCGTCCCTTGCCGAGTTGTAGACAATGTTGACACCATCTTTTTGGAAAATCCTCAGTAATGCTGGGTACTGAAGTGTGAAGCTCTTCCTAGCTTGATGCAGAGACACACATATTTTGCTGAAAGCTCTTCTTCGCTTGGCCACATCTGCAGAATAATCCTCGAACAGAAGAAGTTTCATTCCTCTTATGATCAATGGTTGGGTTCACTTTCTGTAGGCCCTTATTATGTCAAACTTGTCGTTGTAGTCCAAAAATGTCATGATCACTTGGCGTGGTCTTGTCTGATCACCAGATTTTTGGGCATGGGAGCGCAGGTCTGGGCCCACCTTGTGAGCCCTTTCGACTCCACAGGCCTTATTAATTCCCAGAGCCGCCGGGAGATCTCTTTCACATAGAAGTTGAAGTTCGGCTACGGGAACCGCTTCAGATAGCCCCACCATTCTCAGGTTGCTTCGCCTGGACCTATTCTCGAGATCTTCAACCTAGGCGTTTCATTTCTGCGACCGTTTCATCTAACTGTGAGGACAGTTGCTTTTTATCTTCTTCCAGGGATGACACTCTCTGTTCCAACTCCTCTATCTGTCCTTTATGTTTGTTTAATTGCCCCTGAAAGTTGTGGAGGGCATTCTGGATAGCTTTCTCTATGGTTTTCTGGATCTCTGGCATGATATTAGCTGCATCCTCTGTTGCCATTGTTTTAAAGTGTACCGTTTGCATGTGCGTGTCAACTTCTTTGTTGCTGTCATTAGAGTGTTCGGCAGATTCACTCATAAAGGCATTGTGAAGCGGTTGAGATATATCAACAGAGACTTGTTCTTCCAGGGGGCTCGATGCCATTTCTTCCTCCCCTTCGCTGCTGGCCCTGTCTCTGACGCGAGAGTAGTCAATTTTTTGTGCACTACGTAGGAGGTACCGCTCCATAAATCACAGGTCTGTAAGTTGCAAAAGCACCGTCCCTTTAACGAGGGGAGACAATAAATTGTAGTGTGAGGGTCTTAGTATATGAGTGGCTTACTGTCAGCTCCTTCAGAAACCAGCAATCAATTTACAAGATGCAGTTCTGTATGATGGCCACTAGAGGGAGGCAGTATCCTGCAGATGGCTCTGTATGAGATGTAATATATTGTTTCACCCACTAGATGTCTCACTTCCTGCTTCCAGGGGATCCAGCAGTCGGGCAGTGTTCAAAGAGAAAAAAAAAAAAATGGAGGTTTCCCGCCCAGAAATCTCTCTCCAGCTAGTGTCAGTGCGCAGCATGCAGCTTTCTCTGCCCTCCCGACCTCCAGCAGTCCTCTCTCTTCAGCACAGGTGAGGGCACTACTTAGCACAGTCTAGGGGGGCAGAGGGACACCAGTGGGGACCTCAACCAGCAGTTCAGTGATCCGTGCTACCCGAGTGGGGGGAGGGGGGAGCGTGGACCACCCTGACCTACCCCTGATACAGTCTCTGTCCCTGGCCTCAGCTCTTAATGGCAGGCTCCAGCCCAACACTGCTGTGTTCTGTCTTCCTCACTGTAATCCGGCCAGAGCGAGGGATATCAGCGGCAGTCTCCACAGCAGGAGTCCTGGGTCAGGGGATCCTCCGGTCTCTACCCCAGTACAGTGCGTCTGCCAGACCCTCAATCTGTCTGTCACCCCAGCTTTTTCTCAGGGAGTCTCTTGCAGAGGCAGCTATCCCCCAGCAGCTGTGTCTTTGGGGTGTTGGATGGGCACAGATCCGTCCCTGATTCTTAGTATGATCTCTTGAAGGTGCAGGAGCTCCTCACCACACGTCCTACATCCTCAGTGCCGGAACAGGAAGCATAGTGATCATTTTGAACCCACAGGAACTTCTCAAAAATGTTGCTGTAGCATCAAATTTCTCAATTTTGGGCTATGTGCCCAAAATCTGGCCACACTGCATCTAGGACACAATGTCAGTGCTCCTGTGGAGATGCGAGTGTTGTTCACGGACGAAAGCAGCTGCCCGTGCCCATGATCAAGGTTCGTGCCACTGCAGACTAGACTAGACTATAACACGCACATCTCCACAGCATGAACTGACATCTGGCAGCTCTGGAAGCTGCGCCACATGTCAATTTATGCTGCGGAGAGAAGAAGCACAGTGGGCAGGAAATTTCTAAAAATCCATTCATCATGCATATTCCTAGCTGGCACCTTTTAGTGGTTTTCATGTGTCAGTAAAGGGTGTTTAACCTTGTATTTAACCAAAAAATAAATACAGTAAATAATTTAAAAAAAATGACATGGGGTCCCCCCATTTTTTGATAGCCAACTAGGATAAGGCAGACAGCTGCAGCCTGCAGACCGCACCTGGCAGCTTCACCTTGGCTGGTAATCCAAAACGGAGGGCACCCCTACTCTGTTTTTTGTAATAAATAATTGAAAAAAAAACCTGAAAACGTCGGCCTCCACCCAAACTTGATCACCAGCCAAGGTGAAGCAGACAGCTGGGGTCTGGTATTCTCAGGGTGAGAAGGATCATGTTTATTTGGCCCTCCCCAGCCTAAAAATAACAGGCCTCAGCCACCCCAGAAGTGGCACATTTATTAGATGCACCAATCCTGGTGCTTCGTTAAGGGGTTAAAACCATTGGTCAGCTTTTCTAACAAGGTGATAATGCATTCAGCCCCAGATAGTTATTGTCACATATTAATTAATTAATTATTACTAGTAGCAAACAAAAAGTAATTTATAGTTGTAAATCTAGTCTAACCATAATGTGGTCTAAAGATGATAACAGACTCAAGGCCCTTAAATTCCTGTCAGTGTTAACACATTTTTCATCAAACTTATTAACTGATATAATCTAAACACATTTTACATCTATGCTGTCCATTATACTGACCCTTTTATAACTGACATTATACAACTGATCGTTATAACCTGTGTCAGGATCATGTCCCCTGATATGCGTTTCAAGAATGGCTTCCTCCAAGGGTTTTTTTTTTTACTACATGTAGAGTGTGGGGGAGTAGCTCACTTAGATGCTTCACGAGGTAGACAGAGGTATGCTTCTAATTTATATTTTCAGCAGAGTTATTAACAGCTTCATAAAATTACAACAGATAAAATAAATATGAACAGCCTCTCCAGCATAAAGAAAACAAAACAGTACTCAAACAGTCCGAACAGTGTCATGCAAAAGTTTGGGCACCCCGGTCAAAATTACTTTTATTGTGAACAGTTAAACATCAGCAAGTGTTCAAATTTTTTATTTTCTTTTTATACCTGCGCACGTGCCGATGCTTCTCAGCCTTCACCGCAGTGTTCAATAAAATGGTGCTGAAGATCGTGGTATGCACATGCGCAGACTCCGATGCCATTTTAAAGACCTGAGTAATGTGGCAATGTGAATGCGCCGCCAACAACAGCAACGTGGCATGGCGCGATATTCAAATAAAGAAAACGGGGCAGGCCAGGAGGACGCCAGAGTAGGAAGAATAAGTGCAAGGACCCAACCCAGAAAGACCCATGTTACACCAATCAATCAGAGAGCAGGGCTTTTCTAATTAAAGATATTTAATCAACCAAGCATCACATCTTTCTATAACAGGTATGCCTGGACTCAGCTTTTTAGTGCCAGTATGGCACTGCCTTTACCTCATATAGCAAAATCCTGGTGGTTGGATGTATTTAAAAGCTTTCTAAAATCCCCTCTCTGACAGGCTTGAGGACCTTTTCAATAGTTCTATATTTTAAACCCAACGTGTTCCCCTTGTGGATATACAGAAAGTGTTTGGATATCACTGAGATATTAACAGCATTGAGTTTTTTTAATGTCCGAAACGTGGAGCCTGATTCTGACTTTTACACCACCTACAGTGCATCCAACATACTGCCCTTTGCAGATCATGCAGTCTATTAAGTACACAATTCCTTAAAAGTTGCAATTTGAAAGGTATTCCATTACTAAACGAGAGAAATTCTTTACTTTTGAAAGTATAACCGCACAAAATGCAAGGATCGTGACCACATTTGTAAAAACCTCCCTAGGAGAGCCACATCTTGTTCTTATGTGTCACACTCCACCCGATAACTGGGACAAAGCATATTTCTTAAAGTAGATGCACGACTAGCTACAAATCTGACTTATGGTTTATGAAAAACGGCATGTAGATGTTTGTCTTGAGTTAAAATTAGTATCATTTGTTGATTTTGATTATGTGATTATATTGCGGACTATATTGAGTCGACAAGGTGACAGGCTGTGTGTGATTCATACTATAGTATTTTTTCTTTTTTCATTATCAAAAAATAAAGACTCCCTGTCTATATTCTTAATCAGAAAATTAACTATTTTTACAGACCATTCCGGATAGCCTTTCGTTCTAAGCCTCGGCATAAATTTTAGTAGGAGCGCACAAACATTTTAGAATAAATAAAGGGTGATAACAAAAAGGGTGCTACCTGGTGCGGTAGAATGGATAGACACAACAAGAAAGGGGAAAGCAACCGCACATGTATCAGATGCACACCAGAGTATAGGATAAAAAATGCCTTTATTGTATACCAATCTTAAAAACATTTAAAAAAGGTGCAAAACATACAAGCCACCAGAGGTGGGGGCAAGAGTGCTCTGGGCAAAAAAGTCACAACAGCATAACAATGATAATCACATGCATGAGCAAAACAATCACAAAAAATGCTGTGAAGGAGAGTGCCAATATATAATGCTGAGTGCCCAACAGTGTTGGATCTGGACAACCAGGGGTAATGGAGGTAACATAAATCAGACAATTGTATACAATATTCTGAGAGAGGAATAATAAATATAATAGTACAGAGGGAGGGTCACAAATGCATAAATTGCGCAAATGATGAATAACAATGATACAATAATCCAGAATATGAATCCTAAATACGCAAAAAAGGTAAATCTGAGTGAAAGATCTCAAAATAGAAATACCATACCAAGTGACCTAAAAACACTCCCTAAACCTGTATGAGAAAGTGCAGTACATATAACCCATGTAGATGCCAAGGGGTTAGTACTGACAGGAGTCTGCACAAAAATCTGGTTGAGAAATACAATACCCCAAATGATCAATAATGGTTATGCAGAATAGGCACTAAAATGGCACAAGGAAATGCCCAGGGCAGGCAGGCCGACTCGTGTCGCCGCCTAAGCAGCTTCCTCAGGGCAAGTGCAGCGGTATACAGAAAGCCGGCATATTAAATACACATGATCATTTAGGGGAAGTGCACAAACCTGTGAGGTCCGGAGCTCGGAGGATGTGTGACTGAATGGCGCCATATTGGCGCATGCGCAGTGAAGCACTACGGTGGGACAGAGCGGACAATGATGTTAAAGCAGCAGGACGCTATAACAGGAGGCTGACATCCATAGCAACGGTAGCAAAACATAATAGCACCGGCACAAGAAAGAGAACCAGGCAATACATCGCGATCACATATGGGAGAACATGGTACATATAGAGGAAGTAGTGAGATATATCGGATACCAGTATAAAATAGATAAACAACCATGAATAGATGCGTTTTAAATGGTATATTATAGATACATCTAAATCTTATGGCAGAATGAGCAAAAAACTGGTTTTATGCATAAATCCCAATAGCAGCACAAAATGTATATAGAATAATATGTATATATAGAGCAGAGAACATGCATCTGCATGCACGTGTGCACCCGTGCACGCCAATGCATGTATAGTCTGATCATAAGGACCAAATGCACTCTGAGCGGCCAACAAACAAATATATGTAATAAATGAAGGCATAGCCCCTGACGATACATGGCCAGGGCAAGGGCATGATAACATCATGCAAATATTCCCAAAATGATTAGTAGGCCAGGAATGTGATGGAGGAGGGAAGGAGGGGGGGGGGGAGGAAAGGATAGGGGGGAGGGTGGAGAAGGAAAAAGGGGGGGGAGGGGGAAGGAAAGGAATCAAATGGTGGGATGAGAATGATGAACCTGACACATGGAACCCTGACAACAGATGGACCTGCAGAAAGATGTATGTTGACTGGTCACGCAACGTGCCAAAGTGTTCAGCATTATATAATGGCACGGGGTTACACTGGAGCAGATCCCAATGTGTACAATCATTAGGCAAGTATTCAGAGTAAGATGATAAGGATGCCCAATAAGCCTCTATTGTTGGGGCGCATAAGTAGAAAAAGTCCAAATAAGGAGGATCCGTCAAGATGAGCACAAGAGAAAGGAGCCAATCAGCCAAAATGGTTCTCAAATTCGTGAATATGTCCACCAAAGCCAAAAGTGTGAAACAGATGAGATGGTGCCGTCAGGATCGCACGAAAGCTGCAAAAAGGGAATAAATGAACACAAGGTTAGCCCAAGAACCCTGTGAATAACAATTCCTCATTGAGTCCCGTGGGTGTTACCGAGTGTAAATTGTAAATCCAACGAGACTCATTTTGAAGGAGCCATCTGGAGCAAGAGCCACCTCTAGCATTACCAAAATATTTCTGTAGACCAATGACTCTGGGCCCACGTGGATTGCCGTGATGATTGGCCAGAAAGTGTGAAGCCACGGAGGTAAGAGGTTTACCTTTTCGTACATCAGATGCCGCCAAATTGATTGTTGAGAAATGCTTGGGAATACGTTTTTGGAGCTCCTGTGAGGTTTGTCCTACATAAATCTTCTCGCAGGGACAAATGATACAATAAATTACATTCCTGGATTTACAATTAATGTAGGCCCTAAGATGGTGACTAGTAGCATCCTGTGGATTTTGGAATGTATCGCGTGTTGCGTGCATGAACCCACATATGCTACATTCCCCACATGGAAAGGAGCCCCTTAAGGTGATACCCCGCTGCAACCTAGTGGAGGATCTGGTAAAATGACTACGAGTCAAGACATCTCTCAAATTAGGTGCTCGGCGAGCTGTCAGGAGAGGGTGTGGAGCCACCACCATCGACGTCTATGTGTCAGAAGTGAGAATGGGTCAATGTTTCTGTAAGATTCCTCTCACCTTCTGCCAACTACTGTTATAAGTAGTAATGAATCTGGTAAACTTCTCCTGCGTCTTGGTTTTAGGCCGGATCAGGGATATCTGGGTCTCCATTTTCGCTCTTTGATGTGCCCGTGCGATGGTCTTGCGTGGATAGCCGCGGTCCATGAACCTGCGAGTAAGCCCATAAGCTTGCTGATTAAAATCCTCTATCTCACTACAGTTGCGTCTGACACGTAGAAATTGTCCCGTAGGAATACCTGTCTTGATGTGATGTGGGTGGAAGCTCGAGTAATGGAGGAGACTGTTGGTTGCTGTCGTCTTCCTGTATAAGCTTGTGGACAAACCTTGATCTTTAATGGATATAATCAGGTCCAGGAAGGTAACCGCTACCGACGAGATGGTGTGGGAGAGAAAGATGTTCAAATTATTATTATTCAGATCCGTGATGAATGATAGACATTCTTCCTCCGAACCCTCCCACACAAAAAGAACATCATCAATGTAGCGGTACCAATGTGATACCCGCTCTTTGAAGACTTGAGATGGAAATACAACAGTCGCCTCCCACCACCCTAAGAACAAGTTAGCGAAAGAAGGTGCGCACCGCACACCCATGGCGACTCCAGATACCTGTTTGTAGAAAGTCCGATCAAACAAAAAATAATTATGCTTGAGGATGAAATCCAAAAGATCGGCCAAGAAGGAGTCATGCATCCGATCATAACCACATTGTTGGTCCAAGAAATACAGAACTGCCCTCATACCCTCACTGTGCCGGATGTTAGTGTAGAGAGATTCTACATCACAAGTAACTAAGAGGGCATGGGGTTTCAAAATGACATCCCTGCATGCACGCACACAATGGGATGTGTCCTGTATAAACGAGGGTAGACTGGATACCAAGGGCTGAAGAAAAAAATCTACATATGTGCCAACTTTCTCACACAAACTACCAATGCTCGCCACAATGGGGCGGCCAGGAGGTTTCTCAATGGATTTGTGCACTTTGGGTAGCATGTAAAAAGTTGGAACTACTGGATCAGAGACCCACATGAATTCCTTTTCCTTTTCAGAGATGATGCCCAGATGACAAGCCGAGTGCAACAAATGGTGTAGTTTGGACGAAAAAGTAGTGGTGGGATCTGATGGTAATTTGACATAAAAGGAGGAATTATGTAGTTGCCTAAAGGCCTCATCCAGATACATGGATGTGGGCCATAGTACAACATTCCCTCCTTTATCGGCTTCCTTAATAAGGAAGTTGTTATTGTTTTTCAATTTATGGATGGCTCGGCCCTCCGCCACAGTGATGTTAAGGGCCTCAGACGTCTTAGATGGAAGCTTGGTGATATCAGATTTGACCAGTTCAAAGAAGATTTTTATAGCTGGGACCAAGGAGAAGGAAGGTGTAGCAATAGATTTAATGCGATATGGAAATCGCTTCTTACCTTGTGCCTCTGTATTCTCATCCAAAAGATCCAACAGATCCTGAAATACTTGGCGGTCATCTGGTGCAAGTCCGTCGATAATCTGAGGTTTATTGTAGATCACCTGGAAAGTGATGTTACGACAAAAGAGATATAAATCCTTAACCAGAGAGAAATGGTCAAGTTGTCGGGTCGGAGAGAAGGTAAGACCCCTCTCCAGAACGGATATTTCTTGAGGTGAAAGCTCATATTGGGAAAGGTTGATGATCTGTAGAGAATCACCTACCTGGGTGGCGTCAGGTGTAGCCATGACAACATTATCATCAGTCAGAAGCGGTACTTGGCGTCCCTGAACGGAGGTTTGCGACTCCCATACTTGGCCTTTCTGGCTGGATTTATTCTTGTGACCCCCTCGTCTGGTTCTCCGTCTGGGTCGCTGCTTGATAAAAAAATCACTAGAGCTGTTACCAGGTGTCATAATGGAGCCAGCTTGGGAGATGTTTGGGGCCTTGTTGGATCTGACCCCTCTCTGATTGCCTCTATGGCGCCATTTGAAGGCTGATCGACTATCAAAGTTGGTCTTATCTCTGTGAAATTTGCCACATTTTTTCCCAATTATATCCTTTTCATATCGATCCCACTGTTCTTTCAGTTTTGTTTAAAATGTGCCAACCTGTGTCTGGTCCTCTAGTCTACCGAGTTTTGTCTCTAGGTCTTTGATGTTTGTTTTTGTGGTGGAGAGCAAAGTCCTATCATGCTCCAAAAGCATATTTATGATTATATTGGAGCATTTGAGGAGCCCCTGCTCCCGTGTCCTTAAAGGCCAGAGAGGGTTCCCAGGCTGCAAAAATATTAATTCGAAGACCCCGTGGAACAATCCCAGCCCTGAGGTATTCCTCAAGGCTGCGAATGTTCCACCACAGACGTATGCCCGTCTTATGGGCCGATGTGAGATCAGAGGACAACAAGGAGAATTCATCAGAGACCGGAGGGATGACCCCATGAGAAAAAATGCTGGCTGAGCGGGCCTGCCAAGAGGCTTCTCTGGAGTCCCAGTCCATGTGTAGTGGACTTGTGGGACCACACATGCCACAAAGGAAGGACGGGAGGAAAAAGGAGCACGGACCAAAATCTGTGCACAAGCAATATAGGTAGAAAATGTCGACTCAACACAATTATATAAATGTTGAAGGAAAAAACCTGTGTCAAATAGCACAGTGTGCAGCTCCGAGGAAAGTGCCTGCCACACCAAGGAGAGGGGGTGGGCACAGAACAAGAAACAGCATAAATTTTAGTAGGAGCGCACAAACATTTTAGAATAAATAAAGGGTGATAACAAAAAGGGTGCTACCTGGTGCGGTAGAATGGATAGACACAACAAGAAAGGGGAAAGCAACCGCACATGTATCAGATGCACACCAGAGTATAGGATAAAAAATGCCTTTATTGTATACCAATCTTAAAAACATTTAAAAAAGGTGCAAAACATACAAGCCACCAGAGGTGGGGGCAAGAGTGCTCTGGGCAAAAAAGTCACAACAGCATAACAATGATAATCACATGCATGAATAAAACAATCACAAAAAATGCTGTGAAGGAGAGTGCCAATATATAATGCTGAGTGCCCAACAGTGTTGGATCTGGACAACCAGGGGTAATGGAGGTAACATAAATCAGACAATTGTATACAATATTCTGAGAGAGGAATAATAAATATAATAGTACAGAGGGAGGGTCACAAATGCATAAATTGCGCAAATGATGAATAACAATGATACAATAATCCAGAATATGAATCCTAAATACGCAAAAAAGGTAAATCTGAGTGAAAGATCTCAAAATAGAAATACCATACCAAGTGACCTAAATACACTCCCTAAACCTGTATGAGAAAGTGCAGTACATATAACCCATGTAGATGCCAAGGGGTTAGTACTGACAGGAGTCTGCACAAAAATCTGGTTGAGAAATACAATACCCCAAATGATCAATAATGGTTATGCAGAATAGGCACTAAAATGGCACAAGGAAATGGCCAGGGCAGGCAGGCCGACGCATGTCGCCGCCTAAGCGGCTTCCTCAGGGCAAGTGCAGCGGTATACAGAAAGCCGGCATATTAAATACACATGATCATTTAGGGGAAGTGCACAAACCTGTGAGGTCCAGAGCTCGGAGGATGTGTGACTGAATGGCGCCATATTGGCGCATGCGCAGTGAAGCACTACGGTGGGACAGAGCGGACAATGATATTAAAGCAGCAGGACGCTATAACAGGAGGCTGACATCCATAGCAACGGTAGCAAAACATAATAGCACCGGCACAAGAAAGAGAACCAGGCAATACATCGCGATCACATATGGGAGAACATGGTACATATAGAGGAAGTAGTGAGATATATCGGATACCAGTATAAAATAGATAAACAACCATGAATAGATGCGTTTTAAATGGTATATTATAGATACATCTAAATCTTATGGCAGAATGAGCAAAAAACTGGTTTTATGCATAAATCCCAATAGCAGCACAAAATGTATATAGAATAATATGTATATATAGAGCAGAGAACATGCATCTGCATGCACGTGTGCACCCGTGCACGCCAATGCATGTATAGTCTGATCATAAGGACCAAATGCACTCTGAGCGGCCAACAAACTAATATATGTAATAAATGAAGGCATAGCCCCTGACGATACATGGCCAGGGCAAGGGCATGATAACATTATGAAAATATTCCCAAAATGATTAGTAGGCCAGGAATGTGATGGAGGAGGGAAGGAGGGGGGGGAGGAAAGGATAGGGGTGGGGGGGAGGGGGAAGGAAAGGAACCAAATGGTGGGATGGGAATGATGAACCTGACACATGGAACCCTGACAACAGATGGACCTGCAAAAAGTTGTATGTTGACTGGTCACGCAACGTGCCAAAGTGTTCAGCATTATATAATGGCACGGGGTTACACTGGAGCAGATCCCAATGTGTACAATCATTAGGCAAGTATTCAGAGTAAGATGATAAGGATGCCCAATAAGCCTCTATTGTTGGGGCGCATAAGTAGAAAAAGTCCAAATAAGGAGGATCCGTCAAGATGAGCACAAGAGAAAGGAGCCAATCAGCTAACATGGTTCTCAAATTCGTGAATATGTTCTCCAAAGCCAAAAGTGTGAAACAGATGAGATGGTGCCGTCAGGATCGCACGAAAGCTGCAAAAAGGGAATAAATGAACACAAGGTTAGCCCAAGAACCCTGTGAATAACAATTCCTCATTGAGCCCCGTGGGTGTTACCGAGTGTAAATTGTAAATCCAACGAGACTCATTTTGAAGGAGCCATCTGGAGCAAGAGCCACCTCTAGCATTACCAAAATATTTCTGTAGACCAATGACTCTGGCCCCACGTGGATTGCCGTGATGATTGGCCAGAAAGTGTGAAGCCACGGAGGTAAGAGGTTTACCTTTTCGTACATCAGATGCCGCCAAATTGATTGTTGAGAAATGCTTGGGAATACGTTTTCGGAGCTCCTGTGAGGTTTGTCCTACATAAATCTTCTCGCAGGGACAAATGATACAATAAATTACATTCCTGGATTTACAATTAATGTAGGCCCTAAGATGGTGACTAGTAGCATCCTGTGGATTTTGGAATGTATCGCGTGTTGCGTGCATGAACCCACATATGCTTCATTCCCCACAGGGAAAGGAGCCCCTTAAGGTGATACCCCGCTGCAACCTAGTGGAGGGTCTGGTAAAATGACTACGAGTCAAGACATCTCTCAAATTAGGTGCTCGGCGAGCTGTCAGAAGAGGGTGTGGAGCCACCACCATCGACGTCTGTGTGTCAGAAGTGAGAATGGGCCAATGTTTCTGTAAGATTCCTCTCACCTTCTGCCAACTACTGTTATAAGTAGTAATGAATCTGGTAAACTTCTCCTGCATCTTGGTTTTAGGCCGGATCAGGGATATCTGGGTCTCTATTTTCGCTCTTTGATGTGCCCGTGCGATTGTCTTGCGTGGATAGCCGCGGTCCATGAACCTGCGAGTAAGCCCATAAGCTTGCTGATTAAAATCCTCTATCTCACTACAGTTGCGTCTGACACGTAGAAATTGTCCCGTAGGAATACCTGTCTTGATGTGATGTGGGTGGAAGCTCGAGTAATGGAGGAGACTGTTGGTTGCTGTCGTCTTCCTGTATAAGCTTGTGGACAAACCTTGATCTTTAATGGATATAATCAGGTCCAGGAAGGTAACCGCTACCGACGAGATGGTGTGGGAGAGAAAGATGTTCAAATTATTATTATTCAGATCCGTGATGAATGATAGACATTCTTCCTCCGAACCCTCCCACACAAAAAGAACATCATCAATGTAGCGGTACCAATGTGATACCCGCTCTTTGAAGACTTGAGATGGAAATACAACAGTCGCCTCCCACCACCCTAAGAACAAGTTAGCGAAAGAAGGTGCGCACCGCACACCCATGGCGACTCCAGATACCTGTTTGTAGAAAGTCCGATCAAACAAAAAATAATTATGCTTGAGGATGAAATCCAAAAGATCGGCTAAGAAGGAGTCATGCATCCGATCATAACCACATTGTTGGTCCAAGAAATACAGAACTGCCCTCATACCCTCACTGTGCCAGATGTTAGTGTAGAGAGATTCTACATCACAAGTAACTAAGAGGGCATGGGGTTTCAAAATGACATCCCTGCATGCACGCACACAATGGGATGTGTCCTGTATAAACGAGGGTAGACTGGATACCAAGGGCTGAAGAAAAAAATCTACATATGTGCCAACTTTCTCACACAAACTACCAATGCTCGCCACAATGGGGCGGCCAGGAGGTTTCTCAATGGATTTGTGCACTTTGGGTAGCATGTAAAAAGTTGGAACTACTGGATCAGAGACCCACATGAATTCCTTTTCCTTTTCAGAGATGATGCCCAGATGACAAGCCGAGTGCAACAAATGGTGTAGTGTGGACGAAAAAGTAGTGGTGGGATCTGATGGTAATTTGACATAAAAGGAGGAATTATGTAGTTGCCTAAAGGCCTCATCCAGATACATGGATGTGGGCCATAGTACAACATTCCCTCCTTTATCGGCTTCCTTAATAAGGAAGTTGTTATTGTTTTTCAATTTATGGATGGCTCGGCCCTCCGCCACAGTGATGTTAAGGGCCTCAGACGTCTTAGATGGAAGCTTGGTGATATCAGATTTGACCAGTTCAAAGAAGATTTTTATAGCTGGGACCAAGGAGAAGGAAGGTGTAGCAATAGATTTATTGCGATATGGAAATCGCTTCTTACCTTGTGCCTCTGTATTCTCATCCAAAAGATCCAACAGATCCTGAAATACTTGGCGGTCATCTGGTGCAAGTCGGTCGATAATCTGAGGTTTATTGTAGATCACCTGGAAAGTGATGTTACGACAAAAGAGATATAAATCCTTAACCAGAGAGAAATGGTCAAGTTGTCGGGTCGGAGAGAAGGTAAGACCCCTCTCCAGAATGGATATTTCTTGAGGTGAAAGCTCATATTGGGAAAGGTTGATGATCTGTAGAGAATCACCTACCTGGGTGGCGTCAGGTGTAGCCATGACAACATTATCATCAGTCAGAAGCGGTACTTGGCGTCCCTGAACGGAGGTTTGCGACTCCCATACTTGGCCTTTCTGGTCGGATTTATTCTTGTGACCCCCTCGTCTGGTTCTCCGTCTGGGTCGCTGCTTGATAAAAAATCACTAGAGCTGTTACCAGGTGTCATAATGGAGCCAGCTTGGGAGATGTTTGGGGCCTTGTTGGATCTGACCCCTCTCTGATTGCCTCTATGGCGCCATTTGAAGGCTGATCGACTATCAAAGTTGGTCTTATTTCTGTGAAATTTGCCACATTTTTTCTCAATTATATCCTTTTCATATCGATCCAACTGTTCTTTCAGTTTTGTTTAAAATGTGCCAACCTGTGTCTGGTCCTCTAGTCTACCGAGTTTTGTCTCTAGGTCTTTGATGTTTGTTTTTGTGGTGGAGAGCAAAGTCCTATCATGCTCCAAAAGCATATTTATGATTATATTGGAGCATTTGAGGAGCCCCTGCTCCCGTGTCCTTAAAGGCCAGAGAGGGTTCCCAGGCTGGAAAAATATTAACTCGAAGACCCCGTGGAACAATCCCAGCCCTGAGGTATTCCTCAAGGCTGCGAATGTTCCACCACAGACGTATGCCCGTCTTATGGGCCGATGTGAGATCAGAGGACAACAAGGAGAATTCATCAGAGACCGGAGGGATGACCCCATGAGAAAAAATGCTGGCTGAGCGGGCCTGCCAAGAGGCTTCTCTGGAGTCCCAGTCCATGTGTAGTGGACTTGTGGGATGGGACCACACACGCCACAAAGGAAGGAGGGGAGGAAAAAGGAGCACGGACCAAAATCTGTGCACAAGCAATATAGGTAGAAAATGTCGACTCAACACAATTATATAAATGTTGAAGGAAAAAAACTGTGTCAAATAGCACAGTGTGCAGCTCCGAGGAAAGTGCCTGCCACACCAAGGAGAGGGGGTGGGCACAGAACAAGAAACAGCATAAATTTTAGAAGGACCGCACAAACATTTTAGAATAAATAAAGGGTGATAACAAAAAGGGTGCTACCTGGTGTGGTAGAATGGATAGACACAACAAGAAAGGGGAAAGCAACCGCACATGTATCAGATGCACACCAGAGTATAGGATAAAAAATGCCTTTATTGTATACCAATCTTAAAAACATTTAAAAAAGGTGCAAAACATACAAGCCACCAGAGGTGGGGGCAAGAGTGCTCTGGGCAAAAAAGTCACAACAGCATAACAATGATAATCACATGCATGAGTAAAACAATCACAAAAAATGCTGTGAAGGAGAGTGCCAATATATAATGCTGAGTGCCCAACAGTGTTGGATCTGGACAACCAGGGGTAATGGAGGTAACATAAATCAGACAATTGTATACAATATTCTGAGAGAGGAATAATAAATATAATAGTACAGAGTGAGGGTCACAAATGCATAAATTGCGCAAATGATGAATAACAATGATACAATAATCCAGAATATGAATCCTAAATACGCAAAAAAGGTAAATCTGAGTGAAAGATCTCAAAATAGAAATACCATACCAAGTGACCTAAATACACTCCCTAAACCTGTATGAGAAAGTGCAGTACATATAACCCATGTAGATGCCAAGGGGTTAGTACTGACAGGAGTCTGCACAAAAATCTGGTTGAGAAATACAATACCCCAAATGATCAATAATGGTTATGCAGAATAGGCACTAAAATGGCACAAGGAAATGCCCAGGGCAGGCAGGCCGACGCGTGTCGCCGCCTAAGCGGCTTCCTCAGGGCAAGTGCAGCGGTATACAGAAAGCCGGCATATTAAATACACATGATCATTTAGGGGAAGTGCACAAACCTGTGAGGTCCGGAGCTCGGAGGATGTGTGACTGAACGGCGCCATATTGGCGCATGCGCAGTGAAGCACTACGGTGGGACAGAGCGGACAATGATGTTAAAGCAGCAGGACGCTATAACAGGAGGCTGACATCCATAGCAACGGTAGCAAAACATAATAGCACCGGAACAAGAGAGAGAACCAGGCAATACATCGCGATCACATATGGGAGAAGATGGTACATATAGAGGAAGTAGTGAGATATATCGGATACCAGTATAAAATAGATAAACAACCATGAATAGATGCGTTTTAAATGGTATATTATAGATACATCTAAATCTTATGGCAGAATGAGCAAAAAACTGGTTTTATGCATAAATCCCATTAGCAGCACAAAATGTATATACAATAATATGTATATATAGAGCAGAGAACATGCATCTGCATGCACGTGTGCACCCGTGCACGCCAATGCATGTATAGTCTGATCATAAAAACCAAATGCACTCTGAGCGGCCAACAAACAAATATATGTAATAAATGAAGGCATAGCCCCTGACGATACATGCCCAGGGCAAGGGCATGATAACATCATGCAAATATTCCCAAAATGATTAGTAGGCCAGGAATGTGATGGAGGAGGGAAGGAGGGGGGGGGGAGGAAAGGATAGGGGTGGGGGGGGGGAGGGGGAAGGAAAGGAAGCAAATGGTGGGATGGGAATGATGAACCTGACACATGGAACCCTGACAACAGATGGACCTGCAAAAAGTTGTATGTTGACTGGTCACGCAACGTGCCAAAGTGTTCAGCATTATATAATGGCACAGGGTTACACTGGAGCAGATCCCAATGTGTACAATCATTAGGCAAGTATTCAGAGTAAGATGATAAGGATGCCCAATAAGCCTCTATTGTTGGGGCGCATAAGTAGAAAAAGTCCAAATAAGGAGGATCCGTCAAGATGAGCACAAGAGAAAGGAGCCAATCAGCCAACATGGTTCTCAAATTCGTGAATATGTCCTCCAAAGCCAAAAGTGTGAAACATATGAGATGGTGCCGTCAGGATCGCACGAAAGCTGCAAAAAGGGAATAAATGAACACAAGGTTAGCCCAAGAACCCTGTGAATAACAATTCCTCATTGAGCCCCGTGGGAGCTCCGAAAACGTATTCCCAAGCATTTCTCAACAATCAATTTGGCGGCATCTGATGTACGAAAAGGTAAACCTCTTACCTCCGTGGCTTCACACTTTCTGGCCAATCATCACGGCAATCCACGTGGGGCCAGAGTCATTGGTCTACAGAAATATTTTGGTAATGCTAGAGGTGGCTCTTGCTCCAGATGGCTCCTTCAAAATGAGTCTAATTTACACTCGGTAACACCCACGGGGCTCAATGAGGAATTGTTATTCACAGGGTTCTTGGGCTAACCTTGTGTTCATTTATTCCCTTTTTGCAGCTTTCGTGCGATCCTGACGGCACCATCTCATCTGTTTCACACTTTTGGCTTTGCTGGACATATTCACGAATTTGAGAACCATTTTGGCTGATTGGCTCCTTTCTCTTGTGCTCATCTTGACGGATCCTCCTTATTTGGACTTTTTCTACTTATGCGCCCCAACAATAGAGGCTTATTGGGCATCCTTATCATCTTACTCTGAATACTTGCCTAATGATTGTACACATTGGGATCTGCTCCAGTGTAACCCCGTGCCATTATATAATGCTGAACACTTTGGCACGTTGCGTGACCAGTCAACATACAACTTTTTGCAGGTCCATCTGTTGTCAGGGTTCTATGTGTCAGGTTCATCATTCTCATCCCACCATTTGGTTCCTTTCCTTCCCCCTCCCCCCCCTCCCCCCCTTTTTCCTTCCCCCTCCCCCTATCCTTTCCTCCCCCCCCCTCCTTCCCTCCTCCATCACATTCCTGGCCTACTAATCATTTTGGGAATATTTTCATGATGTTATCATGCCCTTGCCCTGGCCATGTATCGTCAGGGGCTATGCCTTCATTTATTACATATATTTGTTTGTTGGCCGCTCAGAGTGCATTTGGTCCTTATGATCAGACTATACATGCATTGGCGTGCACGGGTGCACACGTGCATGCAGATGCATGTTCTCTGCTCTATATATACATATTATTCTATATACATTTTGTGCTGCTATTGGGATTTATGCATAAAACCAGTTTTTTGCTCATTCTGCCATAAGATTTAGATGTATCTATAATATACCATTTAAAACGCATCTATTCATGGTTGTTTATCTATTTTATACTGGTATCCGATATATCTCACTACTTCCTCTATATGTACCATCTTCTCCCATATGTGATCGCGATGTATTGCCTGGTTCTCTCTCTTGTGCCGGTGCTATTATGTTTTGCTACCGTTGCTATGGATGTCAGCCTCCTGTTATAGCGTCCTGCTGCTTTAATATCATTGTCCGCTCTGTCCCACCGTAGTGCTTCACTGCGCATGCGCCAATATGGCACCGTTCAGTCACACATCCTCCGAGCTCCGGACCTCACAGGTTTGTGCACTTCCCCTAAATGATCATGTGTATTTAATATGCCGGCTTTCTGTATACCGCTGCACTTGCCCTGAGGAAGCCGCTTAGGCGGCAACACGCGTCGGCCTGCCTGCCCTGGGCATTTCCTTGTGCCATTTTAGTGCCTATTCTACATAACCATTATTGATCATTTGGGGTATTGTATTTCTCAACCAGATTTTTGTGCAGACTCCTGTTAGTACTAACCCCTTGGCATCTACATGGGTTATATGTACTGCACTTTCTCATACAGGTTTAGGGAGTGTTTTTAGGTCACTTGGTATGGTATTTCTATTTTGAGATCTTTCACTCAGATTTACCTTTTTTGCGTATTTAGGATTCATATTCTGGATTATTGTATCATTGTTATTCATCATTTGCGCAATTTATGCATTTGTGACCCTCCCTCCTTACTATTATATTTATTATTCCTCTCTCAGAATATTGTATACAATTGTCTGATTTATGTTACCTCCATTACCCCTGGTTGTCCAGATCCAACACTGTTGGGCACTCAGCATTATATATTGGCACTCTCCTTCACAGCATTTTTTGTGATTGTTTTACTCATGCATGTGATTATCATTGTTATGCTGTTGTGACTTTTTTGCCCAGAGCACTCTTGCCCCCACCTCTGGTGGCTTGTATGTTTTGCACCTTTTTTAAATGTTTTTAAGATTGGTATACAATAAAGGCATTTTTTATCCTATACTCTGGTGTGCATCTGATACATGTGCGGTTGCTTTCCCCTTTCTTGTTGTTTCGTTCTAAGACTGTCACTCACCTTGATAGATTCAGTGTGAAAACGATTACCGTAACTTGAGAACAATTTCTTTTTGTCCTAATAAGCATTCCTACAGAGGTATTTTTGATGATATGAGGAGTGTGGCAAGATTGTTCTTGTAATATGGAGTTACTATTGGTGGGCTTTCTAAATGGACTGATTACTACAGAATTATCATGGTTATCTCCTGTTAGCGATATGTCCAAATAATTTATTGTCTCGTTTTGAAAATTCATTATAAATTCAAGAATAAATGTATTGTTATTTAAATATTCCAAAAAACTATTTTCCTGTAATTCATCTCATCTCCAAATAAAGATCAGGTCGTCAATGTAGCGACCATAAAACTCGATTACATTTCTAAAGGGATTAATTTTGCTAAAGATGAACTTGTCCTCCAATACTATGACTACCAAGTTAGAAAGTGAAGGTGAAAATTTACCACCCACATTAACTCCACGTTTCTGAATACATATTATGTTATTGAAAGTAAAATAATTGTGCTCCAAAAAAATGTAATTGCAGACAAAATAAAAATTGGAAACAGAATACGGACTGGATTTATCCAGAATATAGGATAGATTTTCTATAGTAATATTAAGGGAGGTGATGGATAGAGGATAACAATATGACAAGTGAACCAATTGAAGCGCAAATCCCACCTAAAACCTTGCAGATTTTTGATAATAGGCTTAGTGTCTCTGATATACCTAGGAAGAATTCGTACTAAGGATTACAGATAAAAATCAACCCAAGCACCCAGTTTTTTTTTGTTGAGGTAACTGATTCCAGCGATAATGGGCCTGAATGGTGGAGAGAACAGGTTTTTATGCAATTTAAGCAGGGCATAGTAAACTGGTATTATAGGATGTTCAACATACATGTGTTCACTTATTTTTTTTATCTATGGCTCCAGTGTATAAGCCTTCTTCTTGTAGACTTTTTTAATTGCACCTGAAAAATAGAAGTAGGATTACTTTTAATTTCTTCATTAATATGATACTCATTAACAGCTTCTAAACTGGACAAAAAATATATAAGCTCAAATTGAGAACCACAATTCCACTCCCGATGGGCTGATGCAAAAGTCTGGGCAATTTGCATTGTTAGTACCTAGTAGCATACCCTTTGGCAAGTATCAAAACTCTCTAAATGCTTTTTGTGGCTAGCTGAGTCTTTTAATTCTTGTTTGAGCGAGCTTCATTTATTCTTCCTTGGAAAAGTCTTCCAGTTCTGTTCCAGTTCTGGGTCGTCCAAATTCTGTGGTCTTTTTTCTCCACATATACCTTTGATTATTGTGGCCAAGAGTTCTATTTTAATATCATCGGTACACAAGGCTTGTTTTCAAAATGCAGCACACTTGTTTAGAGGTCTTTTGCAGTCAGCCAAGGATTCTGATTTGCCTCTCTAGCAATCCTACAAGCAGCTATCACAGACATTTTGCTTTGTCTTCCAGACTTTGCCTTGACTTTCACTGTTCCTAACTGCCATTTCTTAATTACATTTCAAACTGAGGAAAGGGCAACTTGAAAATGCTTTGCAAGCTTCTTATAGCCTTCTCCTGCTTTGTGAGCCTCCACCATCTTCATTTTCAAAGTGCAAGCAACTGCTTAGAAGAACCCATGGCTGCTGTTTTTTGACACAAGGTTAGAGGAGTTTTTATAAAGCTGTGAAAATTACATCATCTAGTCTTTCCTAACAATAATAGTGAACTCTAACAGGCTAATTAAGGTCTGAAACCTTGGTCATAGTTAGATGAGCACACAAATCTCTACAGGTATCCAAACATTTTCTTCGGCCCATTTTCCTTTTTTAAAATGTAAAGGATGAAAATATTTTTTTTGCCTAAATAACAAAGGAAATGTATCATCTTTAACTTTATGCCTTTTAGAGATCATTTCATCTTCAACTTGCTTAACTGTTCACAATAAAAGTAGGTTTGACCAGGGTTGCCCAAACATTTGCATGCCACTGTAAACCTGCGGGATTCGCCTGCTCAGAAGTAGGGTTTTTTCTTTGAAACAAGAGCACAGCTCTGGAGGTCTGCTACCTCTATACACAGAACACTGAATGGATCCAGAGGCCTTCATTTCACCTTCTGGACCATACCCTAGGTTGGAGACATGTGAACAGCCATCCCACACATCTCTTTGACTGTTCACAAAAAACTTGGCCTATCATGGCCGATTAATGCTGGAGCTTATATTTCGGTTTCATATCACGGAAGATATTAACCTCAGTGAAAAATATCTCTCCTTCAGGATTATACCATTGACCATCTTCCAAGACATTAAATTATCCTCAAGATCTTGGCAGACAGACTTGCTCCCATTCTGCCATTTCTTATTAACACAGACCAGGTGGGTCTACAGTATGTTAATAAGGTTGATTTATCAAAAGACAAGAGGCAAAGGATAACACCATAAAGTCTATACTCATCATCTCAAAGACTGAATCTAATTCCACACCCTTCGGTCTACTGTGGGTAGATGCAAAAAAAGCCTTTGATGGAGTTCACTGGGGGTTCATGGATGAAGTTTTACGCCAGAAAAGTGTTTGCCCTCATTTCTTGCTGAGGATACATGCTTTGGATAATGATCCCACTGCTTGGGTTAGTGTAAATGGTATGTTGTCTTTGCCCTTTGAGATTTGAAACGGAACCAGACAGGGTTGCCCTCTATGGCTATGTGCACACAGTGCGTTTTTCGCGGCGTTTTTGCGCGTTTTTCGGGTGCGTTTTTGGCCTCAAAACTGCAGGACTTTGCTTCCCCAGCAAAGTCTATGAGTTTTCATTTTTGCTGTGCCCACACATCTGTTTTTTTTCAGCTGCGTTTTTGTGGTGCCACAAAAACGCAGCATGTCAATTATTCCCGCGTTTTTCACTGCGCTTTTCATCCATTGAGTTCAATGGGATGTTGAAAGACGCAATGAGAAACGCAAATAGCTGCGTTTTGGTGCGTTTCTAAGACCAAAAACGCAGCTATAAACGCAGGAGGTGGGTAGTAAAGTGACGTGTACAGGAAGAGGATTCCTTCTGTCAGTATATACAGAAGCGTGAATCCTCCCGGTACCGTCACCGCCGCTTCCACCTCCCGTCCTGTGCATGTATGCTGCCGTGCGGCGCCATGTACAGGCAGGAGGTGGAAGCGGCTGCAAAATCAAAAGTTAACAGTAAAAAAAAAAAAAAGTTATACTCACCTGTCTGCAGACTCCCAGTGCCATGCCCGCTCCCACATCCTCTCACGGTATCGCCGCTCCGGCTGTGTGCAGACGGCTGGGACAACTCCGGTGGATGCAGGACCTGGCGATGGATCACCTGATGCAGTCACCTGACGCATCAGGTGATCGTAAGTATCGCGGTGACGCGGGCGCCCGGCCGGTATCAGCGGATGAGTCAGAAGACTTCATCCCCGATTACCGGCAGCTGCTGCAGCGATCGGACGGGATCAGACTCCTGCCCCATCGCTCCAGGAGCTGCCGGTAATCAGCACATAAGTGAGTATTTTTTTTTTTTTTTTGCACCGATGCATCATCTGATTGTATAATTGGCTTTTATACAATCAGCTGATGTGTGATGTGATTCAGGCACTTGATCCTGACACATCATCTGATCGCTTTGCCTTCCAGCAAACCGATCAGATGATATTGGATCCGGATTGGACGGCGCGGGACCCTGACCCAGGATTACTGCGGAGGGGGGTTTATTTCAATAAAGATGGAGTCACTAATTGTGTTGTGTTTTATTTCTAATAAAAATATTTTTCTGTGTGTTGTGTTTTTTTTTTATCTTTACTAGAAATTCATGGTGGCCATGTCTAATATTGGCGTGACACCATGAATTTCGGGCTTAGGGCCAGCTGATAATATACAGCTAGCCCTAACTCCATTATTATTACCCAGCTAGCCACCCGGCATCAGGGCAGCTGGAAGAGTTGGATACAGCGCCAGAAGATGGCGCTTCTATGAAAGCGCCATTTTCTGGGGTGGCTGCGGGACTGCAATTCACAGTGGGGGTGCCCAGAAAGCATGGGCACCCTGCACTGTGGATTCCAATCCCCAGCTGCCTAGTTGTACCCGGCTGGACTCAAAAATTAGGCGAAGCCCACGTCATTTTTTTTTTAATTATTTCATGAAATTCATGAAATAATTTAAAAAAAAAGGGCTTCTCTATATTTTTGGTTCCCAGCCGGGTACAAATAGGCAGCTGGGGGTTGGGGGCAGCCGTACCTGCCTGCTGTACCCGGCTAGCATACAAAAATATGGCGAAGCCCACGTCATTTTTTTTGTTTGGGGGGCAAAGAAATCCTGCATACAGTCCTGGAAGGAGGATGCTGAGCCTTGTAGTTCAACAGCTGCTGTCTGCTCTCCTGCATACACTATTGGATGGAGGATGCTGAGCCTTGTAGGTCTGCTCCCCCTGACTCTCCCTCAAGCATACAGTCCTGGATGGAGCATGCTGAGCCTTGTAGTTCTGCAGCTGCTGTCTGCTCTCCTGCATACACTATTGGATGGAGGATGCTGAGCCTTGTAGTTCTGCAGCTGTCTGCTCTTCTGCATACACTAGTGGAGAATGAAGAACACATTGAAGAAGGAAATGACATCAGACCTTTTTTTTTTGTTCACTGATAAAAAACGCATAAAGACGCAGTGAGCAAAAACGCAGCAAAACGCAGCAAAAAAACGCACCAAATCGCGGCAAAACGCGTGCGTTTTTTGCCACGTTTTTTCGACGCAGGTGCGTTTTTGTGCGTTTTTAGCGGCCAAAAACGCACAAAAACGCAGCGTCAAAAAGACACACTGTGTGCACATAGCCTAACATTCATGGGATAAAGGTGAGTTCTAAAACTTACAAAGCAACCCTTTATGCAAATTATCTCCTCCTTTATGTCTCTCAAGCCCTTTATCTCATTGCCAGCCTTGGTGAAGGAGTTTGACAAGTTTGGCTTCCTGTGCAATTTTAAGGTGAATTACACAAAATCAGAAGCTTTAAACATTTCAATTCCACAGTTAAAGGTGCATCATGTCTACATACATAATTGAAGAAACACTAAGAACCCCCCCCATAAAAGTTAAACTTTATTTAAACCAAAAATTAAAAAAGTGTAAGTAAAACCAAGTTGCTTTTAGTATACACGTCCAGAGAAGGGACCCCGGGCAAAATTCCCTGATGTCTCCCTTCCTGACCGCGGAGGTTGGCATTCTATGTATAACGCAATGGCGCCCCAGCTCAACGAGGACTGGCCCTTCTGACCCTATGCTGATATCTATAGGTGTTGCTAATCTACATGAGGGCCTTACAAAATCAAAAGTGACAACACCACATCCATCCAGACAAGTTGTAATTTCCCATCAGGATTTTCTTATGTCATATCCAAAGGAGAATGTAGTTATTATCAAGATAGTTTTTTGTAGACCATACTGATATCCATGAATAACAGATCTAAAATATAGATCGTTGCGACTCCAAAGTCGCTTAATAGAGTCAGAACAGCACAGCAATCCTCCTTATATGCATGCAACAATATTAATATTCATCACAATCGATGATAAAAAAAAGGCCAAATGGCCAGTACTTAGCCACACTCATTTCCCGACGTGTTTCTCCCCCAAAAGGAATCAATTGGAGGTTCATCAGGGGCTGTCCATAATAAGATCACAATTGACAAAATTCTAATAATGTCATCCACAAGAAACGGTCCTCCAATGAGGTAATTTTACCGGTCAGGGACCATGCTGTTCCATAGTGATAAGGACGCACGCCGACAATATAATAAGCCATTATATTGTCGGCGTGCGTCCTTATCACTATGGAACAGCATGGTCCCTGACCGGTAAAATTACCTCATTGGAGGAAAGTGTGTAAACACACACATAGCACACAGGGGAGACACCACACAGTGAACATAGCTCAAGAAACACAACACCAGATACCAATATACAGCACACAACAAGAAAGAGACAGTGCACAAGGGTGAAAGATGTCAAATGACGCAACACATACAATACACAAATGCAGAGGGATGACATACAACAGATATATTGGAAAGTGCAAACAGTGTTACACATGTGTGCTAAGCATAGACAGATGTTCATTTCACCACATTTCACCGCATGCAATAGCATTGGCCTATCTCTATTAATAGATACATTGCTCTTTAAGTGGCATTCGGAAGCATTGAAATATTTGAAAGTGTTCATTCCTTCTGCTTCCTCTAAACTTTTTGAACCCAATTACCAATTATATAAACCAAACATATTAAGATCTTACATCTTATAATAAATTTAAATTGTCTTGCTTCAAAAGGATTACCATTATCAATATGGACATCATGCCTCAGTTTTGTATATTTTTCAAACAATTCCCTTAACTCCATTCCATAGCTTTTTCTGCAAATTACGCTCTGCCCTGGTTAGGATTGTTTGGAGGACGTCTAGGCCAAGAATTGGCATATAAAAGTTTAAGCATCCTCAACTTATGGGAGGAGTTATTTTTCCTAATGTTAAAGCCTACTTTCAGGCATCTATTCTGGTTCATCTGATAAATTGTCATTTTCACTCAGATATTAAGCAGTAGGTTGGTGGAGAGTACAAGGACCTACCCATCCCATTAAAACCTTTTCCTTGGCATTCTTCAGGAAATGTTCTAGGATTGGAACACTTATCATTCCTAATCAAAGAGACACTCACTATCTGACATTTACTCACAAATAGAATATTTCCTGTTACGTCAGTTAGTTTATGTCCGCACTCTGCGTTCTTGATTTGACAAAAAAAATTCACCCTCTGGCAGACTTTGACAACTGTAAACACTGCGTTTGACAAAAAAAATACATCCAAAACGCATGCGTTTTGAAGGCGTTTTGCATGCATTTTTGACAGTGTGGTCCCACAACGATTCAGCTCTGTTACATCCCTATTCTGTCACAGTAGCACCATAGAGCATGACTGGCCACTGACAGCAGACAGAGACAGAGTCACATGATGAGAATGAACTCTGGTGAACCTCTGAAGTGCCGGGACGCAGGCAGTAGTGCGAGACCATGTATTCCATCTGTCTAGATTTTGGCGGTTGGTGACTGTTCACATTAGGTCATCAGGCTTTGTCCACAGGCTATTTACTTCATGCAGCATTTGCTTGGACCTGTCCCGCCCACAGCCATGACTCAGTCATGGGTACGGGATTGAAATAGACCAGGTGAGTGCTGCTAAGAGCAGTTCTACTATTCATATGTGAGGCTGTATGGCACATTTTATAAAAATATTTTAGTGTAGGACTGCCTCAAATGAGATTTGCCGTGACGTGGCGAGGCAGCTCAAGAAATTGCAATTTTTTGCCAAAATCTCAAAATTTTTATAATAAGTACAGTTTGGAATGTTTAGTGCTGTAGTGCACATTTGGTGTTGGCTTTTTGTTTTTTCTTCAGTAGTGCGAGACCAGTAGCTGTGAAGTCAGAGGTTCACCCGAGTTCATTATCATTGCGCGGCTCTGTCTCTGTGTCGCGGCCTGATTTGTGGTCACAGGTGAAGGAATCAACTGTGACTGCAAATCACCTGAGTGAGGGCACCACTGATCGCACAGCTTACTTTAGTCACTCGGGTGATTTGCTGTTACAGGTGGAGGACTCCAGCTGTGGCCGCGGGTAACCTGAGTGACATCACCACTGATAATGCGACTGACTTCAGTTGCTGCGTGGAGCTCACAGCGAGCGGTCATGCTCTATGGCCGCTCGCTGTGAATGTCAGATGTAGCAGTGCTGGAAGCATCGTGGGACCTGGTGTGGATTACGTCGGACCTGGAGGGTTGTGTTAGGGTTAATAAAGTGGTGAAAGAGGGTGTTTTTTTGTCTTTTATTTCAAATAAAGGATTTTTCGGTGTTCGTGTTTATTTACATTTCAAGTTTAATGATGGGGGATGTCTCATTAACGCCTGCCATCACTAAGCTAGGACTCAGTGGCAGCTATGGGCTGCCATTAACTTCTTATTACCCCAATTGCCACGGCACCAGGACATTCGGTATAAGCTGGGTAAAGTCCTGGGACTGTCGCATCTAATGGATGCGGCAATTCCGGGTGGCTACTGGCTTATATTTTTAGGCTGGGGCTCCCAATAATGTGGGTCTCCCCAGTCTGAAAATACCAGCCCTCAGCTGTGTAACCATCCCCGATGTTTACCTAAGTTACCAGTGTCCGCAGCTTCCAGCCGCCGGCTCCATGCAAGCACAGCGTTGCTTGCACGTTGCTGCTGGCTGGGGGCTGGTCACTGGTCGCTGGTGAGATCTGCCTGTTTGATAGCTCACCATTGACCATGTAGCAACGCAGCAGCGATCCTGACCAGGTCAGATCGCTGGTGGGATCGCTGCTGCGTCGCTAAAGTGTGACGGTACCCTTAGTCCCCGGTCACAAGACCTATGGTTTGAGTGTTTACAGTTGCAATAGTTTCTTTCATCTTAAAACATGGACAAATTATCTCTTTCGGTTCTCACCTTTTTTTGATAAATTGTTTTTATAAGATTTTTCATCTGGTCATGTTATGTCTCTAATTTATAAGGGTTTCATTGAGGGAAACGTCGGTAAGTTAAGTTTTCATTGGGCCTGGGAAAATCAACCACCGAACCATGGGGATGATAAAAAAAAACTAAGACTCTCCCTAGACAATAAATTTAAGAAAATACATGAGTCGATTGCCAAAAGAGTGAATTGACTAATTGTTGGGTTTGTACTCATGCACCGCTGTCATCTAAAACAAGGTCATATATTGCTTTGCCTTTGACCTCTAACGAATTGTTCACCCAAACTTTTGACCTGGTAAATTATACTATGCAATCTGATGAAGGGTGGAACAAGACAGTGGTCTACCTCAAGGTGGGGACTTTGTCCCAAGCCCCATTGTGAGTAATAAATTTTCCACAATATTCCCTCAACATGACTTGGAGGGATAGCAGTGGCAAAATAATTACTGTCGCTAGAGCTAAAGCAGGTCTTGGAAACCTCTCACTAACCTCTAAGGTAGCAATTAGCCTCCAGTGTCCATGATTGTGTCAGAGAGGCAGCCCTTGGAAGCTGCATCTCTACTACACTGACTGGCAACATAAGGCTATGTGCACACGGTGCGTTTTTCTCGGCGTTTTTGCGCGTTTTTCGGGTGCGTTTTTGGCCTCAAAACTGCATGACTTTGCTTCCCCAGCAAAGTCTATGAGTTTTCATTTTTGCTGTCCCCACACAGCGTTTTTTTTCAGCTGCGTTTTTGTGGTGACCACAAAAACGCAGCATGTCAATTATTCCCGCGTTTTTCACTGCGCTTTTCATCCATTGAGTTCAATGGGATGTTGAAAGACGCAATGAGAAACGCAAATAGCTGCGTTTTGGTGCGTTTCTAAGACCAAAAACGCAGCTATAAGCGCAGGAGGTGGGTAGTAAAGTGACGTGTACAGGAAGAGGATTCCTTCTGTCAGTATAGACAGAAGCATGAATCCTCCCGGTACCGTCACCGTCGCTTCCACCTCCCGTCCTGGGCATGTATGCTGCCGTGCGGCGCCATGTACAGGCAGGAGGTGGAAGCGGCTGCGAAAACAAAAGTTAACAGTAGAATAAAAAAAAAAAAAAGTTATACTCACCTGTCTGCAGCCTCGCGGTGCCATGCCCGCTCCCAGCTCCTGTCACGGTATCGCCGCTCCCGCTCCGGCTGTGTGCAGTCTCCCCGGGGCAGGACCTTGCTTGCAGGACCTGGCGATGGATCACCTGATGCAGTCACCTGACGCATCAGCTGATCGAGTCTCGGGCTGACGCGGGCGCCCGGCCGGTATCAGCGGATGCGTCAGGAGACTTCATCCCTGATTACCGGCAGCTGCTGCAGCGATCGGACAGGATCAGACTCCCGCCCCATCGCTCCGGGAGCTGCCGGTAATTCAGCACATAAGTGAGTATTATTTTTTTTTTTTTTCTACTGATGCATCAGCTGATTGTATAATCGGCTTTTATACAATCAGCTGATGTGTGATGGGATTCACATCCTTTAACCTGACACATCATCTGATCGCTTTGCCTTCCAGCAAACCGATCAGATGATATTGGATCCTGATTGGACGGCGCGGGACCCTGACCCAGGATTACTGCGGAGGGGGGTTTATTTCAATAAAGATGGAGTCACTAATTGTGTTGTGTTTTATTTCTAATAAAAATATTTTTCTGTGTTGTGTTTTTTTTTTATCTTTACTAGAAATTCATGGTGGCCATGTCTAATATTGGCGTGACACCATGAATTTCGGGCTTAGGGCTAGCTGATAATATACAGCTAGCCCTAACTCCATTATTACCTGGCTAGCCACCCGGCATCAGGGCAGCCGGAAGAGTTGGATACAGCGCCAGAAGATGGCGCTTCTATGAAAGCGCCATTTTCTGGGGTGGCTGCGGGACTGCAATTCACAGCGGGGGTGCCCAGAAAGCATGGGCACCCTGCACTGTGGATTCCAATCCCCAGCTGCCTAGTTGTACCCGGCTGGACTCAAAAATGGGGCGAAGCTCACGTCATTTTTTTTTTTAAATTATTTCATGAAATTCATGAAATAATTTAAAAAAAAGGGCTTCCCTATATTTTTGGTTCCCAGCCGGGTACAAATAGGCAGCTGGGGGTTGGGGGCAGCCCGTACCTGCCTGCTGTACCCGGCTAGCATACAAAAATATGGCGAAGCCCACGTCATTTTTTTTTTTGGGGGGGCAGAGAAATCCTGCATACAGTCCTGGAAGGAGGATGCTGAGCCTTGTAGTTCGACAGCTGCTGTCTGCTCTCCTGCATACACTATTGGATGGAGGATGCTGAGCCTTGTAGTTCGACAGCTGCTGTCTGCTGTCCTGCATACACTATTGGATCGAGGATGCTGAGCCTTGTAGTTCTGCAGCTGTCTGCTCTTCTGCATACACTAGTGGAGAATGAAGAACACATTGAAGAAGGAAATGACATCAGACCTTTTTTTTTTTGTTCACTGATAAAAAACGCATAAGGACGCAGTGAGCAAAAACGCAGCAAAACGCAGCAAAAAAACGCACCAAATCGCGGCAAAACGCGTGCGTTTTTTGCCGCGTTTTTTCGACGCAGGTGCGTTTTTGTGCGTTTTTAGCAGCCAAAAACGCACAAAAACGCAGCGTCAAAAAAACGCAGCGTGTGCACATAGCCTAAGGATTTTTTCCAACTGAATAAGACACGTAAGCTCCACTTGGAGGATGGAGTACTGTTTCCCCCTGCTAATTGTATTAACTTTACTGATTTTATCTCAGAAAACAGCAAGTACCCCCCATGGGCCTTCTCTACTAACAAAAATGTTACAAAAATGTTTCAGATTTTGTTACATAATAAGCCAATTACTTATGCACCCAGGCAGTATTCTGCCTAAAGGTGTATTCATACTTACAGATGGGTACCTGTTGGCAGACCAGCCATGAGCACCTTTGCCAGATAGCAGACTGCAACCTGGGTCTACGAGGAGGAGGATTAGCCACTCCTGCAGATCTCTAAACATACATTTTATACAGGAAAGGCAAAGAATCCCATAGATTTTACAGGTGTTTAGAAGTACTTGTATGGTCTACAAGTACAAAATGCTCATAGTTTTGAGAAATTAGCCACATTTTTGATGATTTACTAAAAATATATTTCCTGCTTTGCGTATAACTGCTTCTCAGCTCCTGTTGATTACACTATAATTAACCAACACACTTTTGTTCTAGATTACCTTACTGCATGCCAAGAAGGGATTTGTCAGAAAGTGGGACCTGCTTGCAGCCACTATGTGGATAACACCAGTACAACAGGAATTATGCCTGATGTCCACCATGACAGATTGCTCACAGAAGAGTTCAGAAAACTCCATTCCTAAGAAGACTGCAGTTTCCAATGGTAAGATTGGCTCAGATGGTTTTACCTCATCAACTGGTTCAAAGAAATGGAAGGATGGATGAAAGTGTTGTATACCTTGATGCAAATATATTACTAGCAATAATTTGTGCCTATTATCTTTTCAAAATAATTATGTTTGGTGTCTCTGAGCTTGACAGGTATGTTAGGATTTAAATTGATGTTACATTTGCTTCTGTTGTTTGCCCCAAAAACAAAAGCTCAATGGTAACTTTGGAAAGAAATGTCTGATAGTTTATCTCGACTACCACTCCTTTCTGGAAGAATATCCCCCAGTATTTAAAGGATGGGTGGGGGAGCTTAGTTCCGGAAGGAGGTCACATAGTTGAACTCCAGCGGTTTGGGTTATTACTCTTGTGCTAGAGGATTTCTCCACATACAGCAAGAAGGTTGTTATACTCCAAACGCTAACGAAGACAAAGCCACTGGTTCTGAAAGTCCTATGCGCTGGCCTGGGCCTGTGGTGGGGTGCACCTCTGGATAGTTACCCACATGAGCTTAGCAATTAGAGAATAAATGCTTCTGATTGAAAATAAACCCTGAGTTCATGTGTTACCTACAGTGAGAAACAAACTCAGTCTGAGGACAGATTTTTGCAGCCCCTGGTTTGAGTGGCCTAACCACACATCTTGGGTAAGTACCAGCTGACAATTGGGGTTCACTGGCCTAAGCAAATGTAAATTAGGGTGACTTCGGTTGCACAACAATAGTTGATGTATAAATGTATGTTTAGAAATTCAAACAACAGGAGAGAAAATGTGACGTGGCATCCATTTTGGAATGTAACACTGGCATCCATTGTCTTCTGCATGGTGTTTTTAAGCGCAATGGGTTTATACTAAATAAAATGGATCTACGGTCATATTTCTAAGAAGATACATTTTCTACACATGTTGACCTTCAAACTATCTCTGGAGTTACACTCTAAGCTTCTTTTTAAGAAGGAACGCAATGTCCATTTCTCATTTCTCAGATAAGAGATACACACACACATCCATGGCAGTATGCCCACAATATGTTATTCAAAAGTGTGAAATGTAACCAATAAACATGTTAGTTTAAACTAATATCCAATTTTGTAAAAGACTGACATAAAACCAATCAGTACTAATAACATGCTTATATTCTGTAAATTAAATTATCATGGACCCATGAAAGCACCCCTAGAGGTGCGAAACGGTACCGTCGTCCTTGTGCTCCGCTCCCTTTCGCTCTCTCATGTTTGTATCACCTGTCTGTAAATAGGAAAAATAAAACAGACCTTTTGACACCGCACAGTGCTGCCAAACTCTTCTCTTTTTGTGACATATATATTTTGTATATTATCTCTAAAATAGTATTGGCACCCCTGCAATTCTGTCAGATAATACTCAGTTTCTTCTTGAAAATGATTGCAATCACAAATTCTTTGGTATTATTATCTTCATTTAATTTGTCTTCAATGAAAAAAAAAATACCGTATTTTTCGGACTATAAGACACACCGGACTATAAGACGCACCCTGGTTTTAGAGGAGGAAAATAGGAAAATAAAATTTTAAGCAAAAAATGTGGTCATGACACACTGTTATGGGGCGAGGATCTGCTGCCTACACTGTTATGGGGGTAATGTCCCCAAATTCTCTACTAAGGTTCCGCATCCTGGTAATGATCCTCCTGCCTTGTATATACAGTATATGTACCTCATCCTGCTATATACCGTCATCCTGCCATATGGCCGCATCCTGCTATATACTGGCATATGGCCGCATCCTGCTATATAACCCATCATGGCATATGCGCCCATCCTGCTGATATGACCCTATCCTGCTGATATGACCCCATCCTCCTCAGATGACCCCATCCTGCTCGTATGACCCCATCCTGCTCAGATGACCCCATCCTGCTCAGATGACCCCATCCTGCTGATATGACCCCATCCTGCTCAGATGACCCCATCCTGCTCAGATGACCCCATCCTGCTGATATGACCCCATCCTGCTCAGATGACCCCATCCTGCTCAGATGACCCCATCCTGCTCATATTATACCCCCATCCTGGTGTATGGCCGCATCCTGTGGCACATAAAAAAAAAATAAAAGTTCATACTCATCTCAGCTCACCTCACTCCCTGCAGCATCGCTCGTCCTCCGGTCTGTGTCAGCGGCAGCGCCGCTGAGTGGTGCCGTCCCCGTTCTCCTGCAGCATCACTTGTCCTCCCGTCTGTGTCAGCGGCAGAGCCGCTGAGAGGAGCCGTCCTCGTTACCCTGCTGCATCGCGATCATCTCCTGTGTCTGTGCCGGTGGCGGCTGCGTGTGGACACGTGCGCACAGCGATGACGTCATCGCTGTGCACGCCGCTAGTCTCCACCCATCCGACGGCACAGGAGATGATCGCGATACAGCAAGGTAACGGGGATAGCTCCACTCAGCGGCGCTGCCGCTGACACAGACGGGAGAACGAGCGATGCTGCAGGGAACGATGAGTACTGTACACTGATTCACTGCTCCCCGCGCTGATGATGATGCGCGGGGGCCAGTGAATACAGCCGCACATGATCACTCCAGGCCGTAGTTGCCAGGGGTGATCATGCGGGCCGGCTGTTTATCCCCCGCCCATCATCCCGCCCACCTGTCAGTGCCTGCTTCAGCGCTGAGGGATGATGGGCGGGGGATGGGCATGCATATTAAATGAGCGGGTCCACGTGGTCACGGCAGGCTGCTACAGCCTGCTCGTGTCCCCGATGACCCGCTGTACCGCAGCACCCTCATTCCCCGCAGCCACATTCAGACCATAAGACGCAGCCCCCACTTTCCCCCCACATTTGGGGGGAAAAAAGTGCGTCTTATGGTCCGAAAAATACGGTAAATAAATTTGTCATAAAGCCAAATTGGATATAATTCCACACCAAACATAAAAAAGGGGGTGGACAAAAGTATTGGCACTGTTTGAAAAATCATATGATGCTTCTCTAATTTGTGTAATTAACAGCACCTGTAACTTACCTGTGGCACCTAACAGGTGTTGGCAATAAATAAATCACACTTGCAGCCAGTTGACATGGATTAAAGTTGATTCAACCTCTGTCCTGTGTCCTTATGTGTACCACATTGAGCATGGAGAAAAGAAAAAAGACCAAAGAACTGTCTGAGGACTTGAGAATCCAAATTGTGAGGAAGCATTCGCAATCTCAAGGCTACAAGGCTACAAGTCTATCTCCAAAGACCTGAAAGTTCCTGTGTCTACGGTGCGCAGTGTCATCAAGAAGTTTAAAGCCCATGGCACTGTGGCTAACCTCCCTAGATGTGGAAGGAAAAGAAAAATTGACGAGAGATTTCAACGCAAGATTGTGCAGATGGTGGATAAAGAACCTCGACTAAAATCCAAACAAGTTCAAGCTGCCCTGCAGGCCGAGGGTACAACAGTGTCAACCCGTACTATCCGTCGGCGTCTGAATGAAAAGGGACTGTATGGCAGGATACCCAGGAAGACCCCACTTCTTACCCTGAGACATAAAAAAGCCAGGCTGGAGTTTGGCAAAACTTAAAAACTTACCTGAGAAAGCCTAAAACGTTTAGGAAGAATATTCTCTGGTCAGATGAGACAAAAGTAGAGCTTTTTGGGAAAAGCCATCAACATCATAGAGTTTACAGGAAAAAAAGAGGCATTCTAAGAAAAGAACACGGTCCCTACAGTCAAACATGGCGGAGGTTCCCTGATGTTTTGGGGTTGCTTTGCTGCCTCTGTCACTGGACTGCTTGACCGTGTGCATGGCATTATGAATAGTGATGAGCGAGTACTAAAAAGCTCGGGTGCTCCAGGCTCGGGCCGAGCATCCCAAGATACTCGTGTACTCGGCCCGAGCACCGAGCCCAATGTTATCCTATGGGAGACCCGAGTATTTTTCTGAAATGACCTCCGGCAGCATGTAGAAACCCTAAAAATGTCACAAAAGTCTCAGAAGAGTGCTCAAATGACATGGCAACAGCATGGGGAAGACCCCTTGAAGCATTTATCACTCAAAAGTCACAGCTGTGAACAATTTTGTCCGAGTTTTACGCCATTTTTACGGACTCACCAGAAAACCTTCCAAAATGACACCAAAATGAATTTTCATGGCGGAAATGTTAAGGGCACATACCCAATAGTGAGATAGAGCTGGTGTATGTTACTTTTTGAGATTAATACATGAAAGATTTTACGTAAAACATTGTGTGGCACTCCGATGTCCAAAACGCACGTTTTGTGCTTTTTACTAGCGATGTCGGTCATTTTTTTTTTCATTCTATCTCCCGTCGGTCGGTCTCGCTCTGTCTGTCTCTCTCTGTCTTGTCTGTCCCCCTCTCACAGTCTGTCGGTCATTCTCCCCCCTCTCTCTTACTTACCGTTCCCTGATCACTGCCGCGGCGCTGCACAGCTGTTTACTAAACTCCGGCGGCTTTTCCTCTTTTGAAAAAGCCTGCCACTCATTAAACAATCTCGTATTCCCTGCTTTTCGGCGCCTATGATTGGTTGCAGTGAGACACGCCCCCACGCTGAGTGACAGGTGTCTCACTGCACCCAAACACAGCAGCCGGTGGGTGTGTGTATACTGTGCAGTGAAATAAATAATTAAATAACTAAAAAAAACGGCGTGCGGTCCCCCCAATTTTAATACCAGCCAGATAAAGCCATACGGCTGAAGGCTGGTATTCTCAGGATGGGGAGCTTCACGTTATGGGGAGCTCCCCAGCCTAACAATATCAGTCAGCAGCCGCCCAGAATTGCCGCATACATTAGATGCGACAGTTCTGGGACTGTACCCGGCTCTTCCCGATTTACCCTAGTGCGTTGGAAAATCGGGGTAATAAGGAGTTAATGGCAGCCCATAGCTGCCACTAAATCCTAGATTAATCATGTCAGGCGTCTCCCCGAGATTCCTTCCATGATTAATATGTAAATTACAGTTAAAAAACACACACACCCGAAAAATCCTTTATTAGAAATAAAAAACACTAACAAAGTCCCTCATCACCAATTTATTAACCCCGACAAACCCTCCATGTCCGGCGTACTCCACAGTCCTCCAGCGTCGCATCCAGCTGTGCTGCATGAAGGTGACAGGAGCTGCAGAATACACCGCCGCTCCTGTCAGCTTCACACAGCAACTGAAGACAGCCGCGCGATCAGCTGAGCTGTCACTGAGGTTACCTGGATCCAGCGGTGGATGCAGCGGTGGCCGCGGGTAACCTCAGTGACAGCTCAGCTGATCGCACTACTCACCGCCGCTCCGGTCAGCTCCACACAGCAACTGAGGTGAGTATCGCGATCAGCTGAGCTGTCACTGAGGTTAATCGCGGCCACCGCTGAATCCAACGGTGGCCGTGAGTTACCTGACTGACAGCAGCTGATCGCGCTACTCACCTCAGTTGCTGTGTGAAGCTGACCGGAGCGGCGGTGTATTCTGCAGCTCCTGTCACCTCCATGCAGCAGAGCTGGACGCGACGCTGGAGGTCCGTGGATTACGCCGGACATGGAGGGTTTGTCGGGGTTAATAAATTGGTGATGAGGGACTTTGTTATTGTTTTTTATTTCTAATAAAGGATTTTTCGGGTGTGTGTGTTTTTTAACTGTAATTTACAGATTAATCATGGAAGGAATCTCGGGGAGACGCCTGACATGATTAATCTAGGATTTAGTGGCAGCTATGGGCTGCCATTAACTCCTTATTACCCCGATTTTCCAACGCACTAGGGTAAATCGGGAAGAGCCGGGTACAGTCCCAGAACTGTCGCATCTAATGTATGCGGCAATTCTGGGCGGCTGCTGACTGATATTATTAGGCTGGGGGGCTCCCCATAACGTGGAGCTCTCCATCCTGAGAATACCAGCCTTCAGCCGTATGGCTTTATCTGGCTGGTATTAAAATTGGGGGGACCGCACGCCGTTTTTTTAAATTATTTATTTATTTATTTTACTGCACAGTATATACACGCCCACCGGCTGCTGTGATTGGGTACAGTGAGACACCTGTCACTCAGCGTGGGGGCGTGTCTCACTGCAACCAATCATAGGCGCCTGTGGGCGGGGAAAGCAGGGAATATGAGATGGCTGTGTGCAGAGCACAGCGCGCCCGCCGGTATAAAGGCTCGGTCACGCTGTGCGGGCCGGCCAATCACTGAAATTCCACAACTAACAGGGCTGTGGCATTGCAGTGGTCTGCCAGCCAATCCCTGCATGAGGGCTGGCTCTCAAAAGAGCGCCAACATGCAGGGATGAAGACCACGAGTACAGCACGAGTATCGCGAAATTACTCGGTACCCGCCGAGTAGCCCGAGTACAGTGATACTCGTGTGAGTACCGAGTAGTAACAAGCATACTCGCTCATCACTCATTATGAAGTCTGAAGACTACCAACAAATTTTGCAGCATAATGTAGGGCCCAGTGTGAGAAAGCTGAGTCTTCCTCAGAGGTCATGGGTCTTCCAGCAGGACAATGACCCAAAACACACTTCAAAAAGCACTAGAAAATGGTTTGATAGAAAGCACTGGAGACTACTAAAGTGGCCAGCAATGAGTCCAGACCTGAATCCCATAGAACACCTGTAGAGAGATCTCAAAATGGCAGTTTGGAGAAGGCACCCTTCAAATCTCAGGGACATGGAGCAGTTTGCCAAAGAAGAATGGTCTAAAATTCCAGCAGAGCATTCTAAAAAACTCATTGATGGTTACCGGAAGTGGTTGTTCGCAGTTATTTTGGCTAAAGGTTGCGCAACCAACTATTACGCTAAGGGTGCCAATACTTTTGTCTGGCCCATTTTTGGAGTTTTGTGTGAAATGATCAATGATTTGATTTTTGTTTCATTCTCTTTTGTGTTTTTTTCATTGCAAGCAAAATAAATGAAGATAATAATACCAAAGAATTTGTGATTGCAATCCTTTTCAAGAAGAAACTGAGTATTCTCTGACAGAATTGCAGGGGTGCCAATACTTTTGGCCAGCACTGTATAAACATGCAGTATCTACTATTAAAAAGGGAGTCTTGTCATACTTAAAACTCCGCTGATGTGTGTGACCTTATTAACGCCGTCGACCGGTATTCATGTGTGACACAAGGTGGATCCCTGTACAGCACCGGTCCCAATAGTTGCTGTGATGTAACCATCCCACTTCTGTGTCTACTCAAGTAATCGCTACTCATAAAGAGGAAGCTTTGCTTATGGACTAGGTGGAGGAGAAAGAAAGTACATAGGGTGATATTGCCCAACCCAGCCTCATCTCATCTTCTCAGTGTAGATTGGACGATAGGAGGAGGAGGTGGTGCCTCATTACACCAGTTTCATCCCTTCTACTCACTGTGGACAGGCTGAAGAGGAGGAGGAGGAATCCATTTTATCTGGGTTTTGTATGTTTTATTGTCAGTCTGTAAAGGCCCCGTCACACTAAGCAACATCGCTAGCAACATCGCTGCTAACGAACAACTTTTGTGACGTAGCAGCGATGTTGCTAGTGATGTTGCTGTGTGTGACATCCAGCAACAACCTGGCCCCTGCTGTGAGGTCGTTTATTGTTGCTGAATGTCCTGGGCCATTTTTTAGTTGTTGCTCTCCCGCTGTGAAGCACAGATCGCTGTGTGTGACAGCGAGACAGCAACAACTAAATGTGCAGGCAGCAGGAGCCGGCTTCTGCGGACACTGGTAACCACGGTAAACATCGGGTAACCAAGAAGCCCTGTCCTTGGTTACCTGATATTTACCTTCGTTACCAGCCTCCGTCGCTCTCAGCTGTCAGTGCCGGCTCCTGCTCTGTGCACATATAGCTGCAGCACACATCGGGTAATTAACCCGATGTGTGCTGTAACTAGGAGAGCAAGGAGCCAGCGCTAAGCGGTGTGCGCTGCTCCCTGCTCTCTGCACGTGTAGCTGCGTGCGCTGGTAACCAAGGTAAATATCGGGTTGGTTACCTGATATTTACCTTAGTTACCAAGCGCAGCATCGCTTCAGTGCGTCGCTGCTGGCTGGGGGCTGGTCACTGGTTGCTGGTGACAGCTCACCAGCAACCTGTGTAGCGATGCTCCAGCGATCCCTGCCAGGTCAGGTTGCTGGTGGGATCGCTGGAGCGTCTGACTGTGTGACCTCTCACCAGCAACCTCCTAGCAACTTACCAGCGATCCCTATCAGGTTGTATCGTTGTTGGGATCGCTGGTAAGTTGTTTAGTGTGATGGTACCTTAAGAGTTGAGTAATACTCTGACATTGTTCCCAGCAGCAACCTGGGAGTCTGAGATGAATTCAGGCATCTTACGCATGCTGGTCCCTTTCTATTTGAGTGCTGTTTCCATCCATTTCATCGATTTTCCTACCCCCTAGCTCTCAAGGAAGGGTCTTCCGAAAAAATGCTTGAGTTTGCAATTGGCTTCCATTATACTCGCTACTTGAATCGAGCCCGTCCGAGCATTCAATCTGCTCGATTCAAGTATTGAGCACTCAAACATTTTAGTGGTCGCTCATCACTACCTATCTATTTTTAAAAGTACACATTTGTGTCTAAAATAACATTTTAGCAGAAAAAAGAAGGGAATTTTGTTTACTTACCGTAAATTCCTTTTCTTCTAGCTCCTATTGGGAGACCCAGACAATTGGGTGTATAGCTTCTGCCTCCGGAGGCCACACAAAGTATTACACTTAAAAGTGTAAACCCCTCCCCTCTGCCTATACACCCCCCCGTGCATCACGGGCTCCTCAGTTTTGGTGCAAAAGCAGGAAGGAGGAAACTTATAAATTGGTCTAAGGTAAACTCAATCCGAAGGATGTTCGGAGAACTGAAAACCATGAACCAAGAACAATTCAACATGAACAACATGTGTACACAAAAGAACAACAGCCCGAAGGGAACAGGGGCGAGTGCTGGGTCTCCCAATAGGAGCTAGAAGAAAAGGAATTTACGGTAAGTAAACAAAATTCCCTTCTTCTTTGTCGCTCCATTGGGAGACCCAGACAATTGGGACGTCCAAAAGCAGTCCCTGGGTGGGTAAAAGAATACCTCGGTAAAAGAGCCGTAAAACGGCCCCTTCCTACAGGTGGGCAACCGCCGCCTGAAGGACTCGCCTACCTAGGCTGGCATCTGCCGAAGCGTAGGTATGCACCTGATAGTGTTTCGTGAAAGTGTGCAGACTCGACCAGGTAGCCGCCTGACACACCTGCTGAGCCGTAGCCTGGTGCCGCAATGCCCAGGACGCACCCACGGCTCTGGTAGAATGGGCTTTCAGCCCTGAAGGATCCGGAAGCCCAGAAGAACGGTAGGCTTCAAGAATTGGTTCCTTGATCCATCGAGCCAAGGTTGACTTGGAAGCCTGCGACCCTTTACGCTGGCCAGCGACAAGGACAAAGAGCGCATCCGAGCGGCGCAGGGGCGCCGTACGAGAAATGTAGAGTCTGAGTGCTCTCACAAGATCTAACAAGTGCAAATCCTTTTCACATTGGTGAACCGGATGAGGGCAAAAAGAAGGTAAGGAGATATCCTGATTGAGATGAAAAGGGGATACCACCTTAGGGAGAAATTCCGGAACCGGACGCAGAACCACCTTGTCCTGGTGAAACACCAGGAAGGGGGCTTTGCATGACAGTACAGCTAGCTCAGACACTCTCCGAAGTGATGTGACTGCCACTAGGAAGACCACCTTCTGCAAAAGGCGTGATAGAGAAATATCTCTCATTGGCTCGAAAGGTGGTTTCTGAAGAGCCGTTAGCACCCTGTTCAGATCCCAGGGTTCTAGCGGACGCTTGTAAGGAGGGACTATGTGGCAAACCCCCTGCAGGAACGTGCGTACCTGCGGAAGCCTGGCTAGACGCTTTTGAAAAAACACAGAGAGCGCCGAGACTTGTCCCTTAAGAGAGCCGAGAGACAAACCCTTTTCCATTCCGGATTGAAGGAAGGACAGAAAAGTGGGTAAGGCAAATGGCCAGGGAGTAAAACCCTGATCAGAGCACCAGGATAAAAAGATCCTCCACGTCCTGTGGTAGATCTTGGCGGACGTTGGTTTCCTGGCCTGTCTCATAGTGGCAATGACCTCTTGAGATAACCCTGAAGACGCTAGGATCCAGGACTCAATGGCCACACAGTCAGGTTGAGGGCCGCAGAATTCAGATGGAAAAATGGCCCTTGAGACAGCAAGTCTGGTCGGTCTGATAGTGCCCACGGTTGACCCACCGTGAGATGCCACAGATCCGGGTACCACGACCTCCTCGGCCAGTCTGGGGCGATGAGGATGGTGCGGCGGCAGTCGGACCTGATCTTGCGTAACACTCTGGGCAGCAGTGCCAGAGGAGGAAATACATAAGGCAGTCGAAACTGCGACCAATCCTGAACTAATGCGTCTGCCGCCAGAGCTCTGTGATCTTGAGACCGTGCCATGAATGCCGGGACCTTGTTGTTGTGCCGGGATGCCATTAGGTCGACGTCCGGCTTCCCCCAGCGGCAACAGATCTCTTGAAACATGTCCGGGTGAAGAGACCATTCCCCTGCGTCCATGCCCTGACGACTGAGAAAGTCTGCTTCCCAGTTTTCTACGCCCGGGATGTGAACTGCGGAGATGGTGGAGGCTGTGGCTTCCACCCACAGCAGAATCCGCCGAACTTCCTGGAAGGCTTGCCGACTGCGTGTGCCGCCTTGGTGGTTGATGTATGCCACCGCCGTGGCGTTGTCCGACTGAATTCGGATCTGCCTGCCTTCCAGCCACGGCTGGAACGCCTTTAGGGCTAGATACACTGCCCTTATCTCCAGAACATTGATCTGAAGGGAGGACTCTGGCTGAGTCCAGGTACCCTGAGCCCTGTGGTGGAGGAAGACCGCTCCCCACCCTAACAGACTCGCGTCCGTCGTGACCACAGCCCAGGATGGGGGCAGGAATGATTTCCCCTTCGACAAGGAAGTGGGAAGAAGCCACCACTGAAGGGAGGCCTTGGTCGCCCGAGAAAGGGAGACGTTCCTGTCGAGGGACGTCGACTTCCTGTCCCATTTGCGGAGAATGTCCCATTGAAGTGGACGCAGATGAAACTGCGCAAATGGAACTGCCTCCATTGCTGCCACCATCTTCCCTAGGAAGTGCATGAGGTGCCTGAAGGGGTGCGACTGGGCTCGAAGGAGAGATTGCACCCCTGTCCGTAGTGAACGCTGTTTGTCCAGCGGAAGTTTCACTATCGCTGAGAGAGTATGAAACTCCATCCCGAGATATGTCAGCGATTGGGTCGGTGTCAATTTTGACTTTGGGAAATTGATGATCCACCCGAATCTCTGGAGAGTCTCCAGAGCAATGTTCAGGCTGTGTTGGCATGCCACCCGAGAGGGGGCCTTGACAAGAAGATCGTCTAAGTAAGGGATCACCGAGTGTCCCTGAGAGTGTAGGACTGCTACCACTGTTGCCATGACCTTGGTGAAGACCCGTGGGGCTGTCGCCAGGCCGAAAGGCAGTGCCACGAACTGAAGATGTTCGTCCCCAATGGCGAAACGCAGGAAGCGCTGATGCTCTGGTGCAATCGGCACGTGGAGATAAGCATCCCTGATGTCGATTGATGCTAGGAAGTCTCCTTGGGACATCGAGGCGATGACGGAGCGGAGAGATTCCATCCGGAACCGCCTGGTTTTCACGTGTCTGTTGAGCAGTTTGAGGTCCAGAACGGGACGGAAAGATCCGTCCTTTTTTGGCACCACAAACAAGTTGGAGTAAAAACCGTGACCCCATTGCTGCAGGGGAACAGGGATCACCACTCCTTCTGCCTTCAGAGTGCTCACCGCCTGAAGAAGAGCATCGGCTCGCTCGGGGGGCGGAGATGTTCTGAAGAAACGAGTCAGAGGACGAGAGCTGAACTCTATCCTGTAACCGTGAGACAGAATGTCTCTCACCCATCGGTCTTGGACATGTGTCAACCAGGCGTCGCAAAAGCGGGAGAGCCTGCCACCGACCGAGGATGCGGTTTGGGGAGGCCGAAAGTCATGAGGAGGCCGCTTTGGGAGCGGTTCCTCCGGCGGTCTTTTTAGGACGTGACTTAGACCGCCATGAATCAGAGTTCCTCTGACCCTTCTGTGGCCTGTTGGACGAGGAGAATTGAGACCTGGCTGAGGGCCGAAAGGACCATAACCTCGATTGTAACTTCCGTTGTTGAGGTCTGTTTGGTTTGGACTGGGGTAAGGACGAGTCCTTTCCCTTGGATTGTTTAATGATTTCATCCAATCGCTCGCCAAACAGGCGGTCGCCAGAAAATGGCAAACCGGTTAAGAACTTTTTGGAAGCAGAGTCTGCCTTCCATTCACGTAGCCACATGGCCCTGCGGACTGCCACTGAATTGGCGGATGCTACCGCCGTACGGCTCGCAGAGTCCAGGACAGCATTCATGGCGTAGGACGCAAACGCCGACGCCTGAGAGGTTAAGGACACAACCTGCGGAGTAGAGGCACGTGTGACTGCATTAATCTCAGACTGACAAGCTGAGATAGCTTGGAGTGCCCAGATGGCTGCGAATGCCGGAGCAAAGGACGCGCCTATAGCTTCATAGATGGATTTCATCAGGAGCTCTATCTGTCTGTCAGTGGCATCCTTGAGTGATGCACCATCTGCCACTGCAACTATGGATCTAGCCGCCAGTCTAGAGACTGGAGGATCCACCTTGGGACACTGAGCCCAACCCTTGACTACGTCAGGGGGGAAGGGGTAACGTGTGTCATTAAGGCGCTTAGTAAAGCGCTTATCCGGAAAAGCTCGGTGTTTCTGGACTGTATCTCTGAAGTCGGAGTGATCAAGAAACGCACTCCGTGTACGTTTGGGAAACCTAAAGCGGAATTTCTCCTGCTGAGAAACTGACTCCTCAATCGGAGGAGCTGGAGGAGAAAGTTCTAACACCTGATTGATGGACGCTATAAGGTCGTTTACTATGGCGTCCCCCTCAGGTGTATCAAGGTTGAGAGCAGTGTCAGGATCAGAGCCGTGATCTGCCACATCCGCTTCATCCTCTAGAGAGTCCTCATGCTGAGACCCTGAACAGTGAGATGAAGTCGAGGGAAGCTCCCAGCGAGCCCTCTAAGCCGGTCTGGGACTGCGGTCCGTGTCGGAGTCCTCACCGTGGGACCTATGAGTCGCCCCAGGAGCACTTTGCTGCTCCAACCGAGGGGGGCCTGGGGGCAATGATACAACAGTGCCCGGGGCCTGTGTTACCGGTCTGGACTGCAAAGCTTCTAGTATCTTAGCAGACCATCTATCCATAGACTCAGAAAGTTTGTCAGCGAATACTGCAAACTCTGTCCCTGTCACCTGGACAGTGGCAGCAGGTGGTTCCACCTGGGCCGAGGGTCCCACCAGTGGCTGAGGCTCCGGCTGAGTGAGTGTCACCGGGGCCGAGCATTGCACACAATGAGGGTAGGTGGAACCTGCAGGTAGCATAGCCGCACATGAGGTACAGGTTGCAAAATAAGCCTGTGCCTTGGCACCCTTGCTTTTTGCGGACGACATGCTGTTGTCTCCTCTAGAGCAATCAGTGAGGGTATATAGCCAAAAGCAATAGTGCGGCCGTACAGAGTAAATGTATACAATATAAGCATATAAATATACACTTCGGCACCCAGGGGGGCCAGCACCTAGTAACAGGTGTGGCTTACCGACCGCCCTCAGCGGTTGTGTGACCACCAGATTCCCTGCCTGGGCCTCCCAGAGCTGTGGAGCTCGGTGTTGTCTCCCCTCTGAAGTTCTCCAGCGTCAGAAGTGCTGATAGGAATGGCTGCCAGCGTTCTGAGAGGAGGAGGGAGCCGTGGGCATGCCTCAGAAAGTGCGGGAATCTGGTGCCCCGCAGTGCTCAGTGAGAGGGGAGGAGGATACCTCAGTATGCTCCAGCCCTCACTGCTGACATGCAGTCTAGCGTCCCGCCCTCACCCCTGACTGGCAGGCTCGGGGGCGGGAGTTTGCGGTACTAGGCCGCAAAAGCCGGGGACTAAATTTATTAGCGCGGCCGGCAAACAAGCGCGGTCGGCGCGGTAGTCCCGGCGACGCAAAACACCCGGCAGGTGCTGCAGCGTCTGTTACACAGGCGCTCTATGCGCCGGCCCCAAGGGGACACAGAGTACCTCAGAGGAGCAGGGCCCTGTCCCTGACGATACCCGGTCTCCTGTCCAGCAGATTCCCCCAGGGGCTGCGGAGGGAGCACGGTCCCAGTGCCTGGTGACCGGTTAGGATCCCACTTCACCCAGAGCCCCTAAGGGATGGGGAAGGAAAACAGCATGTGGCTCCAGCCTTTGTACCCGCAATGGGTACCTCAACCTTAACAGCACCGCCGACCAGAGTGGGGTGAGAAGGGAGCATGCCGGGGGCCCTGTTATGGGCCCTCTTTTCTTCCATCCGATAAAGTCAGCAGCTGCTGCTGACTAAATTGTGGAGCTTGCGTGCATGTGTGCCTCCTTCAACACAAAGCATAAAAACTGAGGAGCCCGTGATGCACGGGGGGGTGTATAGGCAGAGGGGAGGGGTTTACACTTTTAAGTGTAATACTTTGTGTGGCCTCCGGAGGCAGAAGCTATACACCCAATTGTCTGGGTCTCCCAATGGAGCGACAAAGAAAAATAATTTTAACATCCCCATTTTAAAAAGTTCTGTGAAGAACCTATGGGTCAAAATTCTCAACACACGCCTACATAAATTCCTTGATGGGTCTTGTTTACAAAATATCAATTAATAGGTCAATTAAGGGGATTTCTGCTGTTTAGGTACCTTGGGGGTGCTGCAAATGCAACATGGTGCCAGCAATCTATTTCAGCCAAATTAGTGCTCCAAAATTCAGACAGCTCTTCTTTTGTTCCGAGCCTTACCATTTGTGTAAACAGAACGTTTCGACTAAATGTTAAATATCGCCACACTTAAAATGAAGTCAGTAAAAAATGTGGGGTCAACTTTTTTACGTTGCTTCTTGCAAAAGTGAAACATATTTAATATCACTAGTGATGGGCAGACACAGACTGTAAAAGTCTGGACCCACGTGGGTTCAAAGGTACCCGAGTATCGGGCCTGGAATTCTCTGGGAATTCCGGTTATTGATCTGGATCCAGCACTCAGGTAATAAAAACAAATAAAGTAAAAATAAAGAAAAAAATAATAAAACAAGCGTGTTATACTTACTGAGTCTCTGGTGCGGCTGTAACTGCTCCCACGGCCTCACATTCACTTCCGGAGCCACTCATTACCTTCATTCCATATGCACTGCTTTACCCGCCCACCAGTGTCTGTCATTGGTTGCAGTCAGATGCACCCACACGCTGAGTGAGAGTGTCTGACGCTTCCAATCACTGGCCCGGTCTGTGGGTCTATATTGTACAGTATAAACAAATAAAAAAAAATTGGTGTGGGGTTCCCCCATATTATGATACCCAGCCATAATAAAGCATATAACTACAGGCTGCAGCCCTCGGCCATGCGCTTATCTTGCCTGTGTATCAAAATAAGAGGAACCGCATGTGGCATTTTTTTTTAATTATTTAAATAAATAATTTTTAAAAAACGGCATGCTGCCCCTCCCCCCCCCCCCCTCCAATTTTGATACCCAGCCAAGATGAAGCTGACAGCTGGGGGTTGGTATTCTGAGGCTGGTGAGACCCATGGTGAGTGGGCCCCCCAGCCTAAAAAGAGCAGCCTGCATCCACCCAAGATTGCCGCATCCATTAGATGTGACAATCCCAGCACTTTACCTGGCTCTTCACGATTGCTCTGGTGGTGGCAATAGAGGTAATAAAGGGTCAATGTCAGCTCACAGCTGCCACAAAGCCCTAGATTAGTAGTGGGAGGCGTCTATAGAACCCTCATTATTAATCTGTAAGTGAAAGTATATAAACACATACACCCCGAAAAAATCCTTTATTTGAAATAAAAGACAAAAAGCACCATCTGTCTCCACTTTATTAACCTTTAAACACCGCTGCATGTCCGCCGTAATCCGCACGAGGTCCCGCGACGATTGCAGCTCTGTTACATTACTGAAGTCACAGCAGAGAATGTCATATGGTCTGATGAAACCAAAGTAGAACTGTTTGGTAGAAACACAACTCGTCGTGTTTGCAGAAGACATAATGCTGAGTTGCATCCAAAGAACACCATACCTACTGTGAAGCATGGGGTGGCAAGATCATGCTTTGGGGCTGTTTCTCTGCAAAGGTTTAAGGACGACTGATCTGTATACATGAAAGAATGAATGGGGCAATGTATCGTGAGATTTTGTGAGCAAACCTCCTTCCATCAGCAAGGGCATTGAAGATGACACGTGACTGGGTCTTTCAGAATGATAATGATCCCAAGCACACCACGGGGCAAGAAAGGAGTGGCTTTGTAAGAAGCATATGAAGGTCCTGGAGTGGCCTAGCCAGTCTCCAGATCCCAACCCCATAGAAAACCTTTGGAGGGAGTTGAAAGTCCGTGTTGCCAAGCAACAGGCCCAAAACATCACTGCTCTAAGAGGAGATCTACATGGAGGAATGGGCCAATATACCATCAACAGTATGCGTTAACCTTATGAAGACTTACAGAAAACGTTTGACTTCTGTCATTGCCAACAAATAAAAACTTGTTTGTCGTCTATTTTTTTCTATTACTGACTGGGTTAGTGATGTCGGGTATTTGATAGACGCCAAGCCCATAATCCCAGGGCTTGATGCCAGGTGACATTACATAGCTGGTATCAACTCCATATATTACCCCGTTTGTCACCGCACCAGGGCATTCGGGATGAGCTGGGTAAAGTTCTGGGACTGTCGCATCTAATGGATGTGGCAATTCCGGGCGGCTGCTGGCTGATATTTTTAGACTGGGGGGTTCCCAATAACGTGGGTCTACCCAGCCTGAGAATACTAGCTAGCAGCCGTGAGGCTTTATCTTGACTGGGTATCAAAATTTGGGGGGGACCGCACTCCTTTTTTTTTTTGTAATGTTATTGTACTGTACGATATAGACCCACCCCCTGGTGGCTGTGATTGGTTGCAGTCAAACAGCTGTCACTCAGCGTGGGGGCGGGTCTGACTGCAATCAATCACATACTCCTTTGAGCAGGGAAGCAGTGAATATGAAATGAGCCTAATGAGCAGCCGGCTTCGGAAGATCAAAGAGCTACTGTGGGAGCAGTGTGAGGCGCCCCGGTGATGGGTGACTATGTAGCGCTTGCTCCTACTCCTTTGCGCCGGATTCTGTTCCACATAGACTTTATATGGGGACCAGCATTTGGCCAGATACTCTGGATTGTATGTAACTCTCCTTCCGTTTTCTTTTGCGGTCCGCAAAAAAACCCCAGAAGTCACACGGAACGGATGCGGTTGTCACACGGATGCATCCGTGGAAAAATAGAACCGTTTTTTGCGGACCACAAAACGGAACAGTCGTGTGAATGTAGCCTTAGAGGTTGTACTGTCATCCATGTTATTTGCACTGGGTCATGACCATTGTTGTCAGAGCAGCCAGTTACAGCCCATGTTCAGCAGCAGACGCCATTTTAATAACCACGGTGGGGAAAGCTATAAGGAACGAGTGAGGGCTACACAGTACAATGTCACCGGCCCTCAGTCACAGAAGCTGCCGGGAGTGAGGCTCAGGCTTCCCCTCAGCAGCGGACACTACAGGCAGCTCCGCCATTGCCCGACCTCCTCCTCACACAATAGAAGCCTGCGCTGCTGTCAGTCGTCGTCATTCCACAGCAGAGCCGTTTCTCATTGGTCGCCACCCCTTCGCCTCAGCCCATTGGCTCATAGGAGAATCCCTTCTCATTGGTCGCCGCCCCTTGGCCTCAGCCCATTGGCTAATGCGCGCCTGGCGTGAGGTTCTCTCCCCCTCCATCAGCTGCGTACAGCGCGGATATGACTGCAATAAGTTCCCTGTGCCGCCCGGACTGCCGCTCCCTCCACCTCGCAAGCACAAGACGCCATTAGCTGACTCCGTATATCCCATACGTAGCTCCCTTTCCGTCACAATACACACATACAGGTGTAACAGGTAAGAGTGAATGTGTTCTGTCCATACAGAATTGTAGCTCGCCGCTTTCGCTCCGGTTTAGTAACACCACTTCCAAAAACTACAATTCCCGACGAGCCTTGCGACTCGCGGTGACGTGACATCCGGGCGGGTCATTCCCTGACAGGATGTTGTGAATATTCTTCACGAGGGCGGGGCTTGTGTCAGTGCAGTGTGTGACAGGCAGATGTATGAATGAGTCTCCATCTCAGACCTGACTGTAACTGTGCCCCTTGTATCCGCAGGGAGGAGGGGACTCCGGGGACAGACATGAAGATCAAGGATGCAAAGAAGCCATGTAAGTGTACAGCAGAAGCTGGCGGGCGTGCACGGGAGGCTGTCTGCCCCGCCGGGGTATGAGATAGATCGGGAAAATAATACACTTTCAACTGCTCTCTAAGGCCCTGTGCGCACACTGCGTTTTTTTTTACTGTGGTTTTACTGCAGAAAATGTTTATACCTTGCTGCAGTCCTTCCCCAACAAAATTTATGGTAAAAATAATTGCTGTGTGCATACCTCGTTTTTTTTCACCAATGGGTTTTGCTGCGGAATTTCCTCTGCGTAATTACTGTGTATGTTGCTTCTTTTCTACAGGTCCCTGCGGTTTGGAAGGCTGGCAGATCAATCACGCTCTGACTCGGGGTCGGCAGAGGATTGATCCCTGGTGTCTGGCCAGATGCTGCTCCCTATATAAAGTTTATGGGGAACACAATCTGGTGCAAGGGGTAGAAGCAAGCGCTTCATACTCACCGATCACCAGTCGACTGTCACACTGCTCCCGCGGCAGCTCTTTCATCTTCCAGAGACGGCCGCTCATTAGGCTCATAACATATTCATGCCTCCCCTGCTCACCGGTGGCTGTGATTGGTTGCAGTCAGACCCGCCCCCATGCTGAGTGACAGCAGCTGGGGGCTGGTATTCTCAGGCTGGGGAGACTCACATTATTGTGAGCCCCCCCAGCCTAAAAATATCAGCCAGCAGCTGCCTGGAATTGCCGCATCCATTAGATGCGACAGTCCCGGGACGTTTCCCAGCTCATCCCGTTGCCCTGGTGCGGTGGCATTTGGAGTAATAAGGAGTTAATAACAGCCAATAGCTGCTACTAAATCCTAGTTTAGTGATGGCAGGGGTCTGAGACACCCCCTCATCACTAAACTATAAATGAAAGTAAATAAACACAAACACCCCAAAAATCCTTTATTTGAAATAAAAGACAAAAAAAGCCCCCTCTTACACCACTTTATTAACTCCACCAATAACAGCCCTCCAGGTCTGATGCTATCTACACAAGGTCCCATGACGCTTCCAGCTGTGCTACACCTGATACTCACAGCGCGCGCCATAGACTATGACTACACACTGTGAGGGTCAGGCCGCAAATGAAGTGAGCTGTGCGGGATCAGCGGTGACTTCACTCGTGCTTTGCGGTGACAGGTGGAGGACTCAGCTGTCACTGCACATCAGCTGACTGAAGTCACCGCTGATCTTATACTCCCCTTCTCCAGCGAAGCTGCCTCCGGACGCTGGTCTCCTGCTTCCAGGCCGGCTCATGGATATGCAGTTATGCACTGCACAGCTGACCCGTAAGTAGCAGAGCACCGGAGATAGCTGCACGGGACACAGCATCGCGGGAGACTTCAGCACCACGGACAGCAGGAGCGGGGACAGGTGAGAATCTCCCTGTGCTATCAAAATAACGCAGGGACATACCACAGCAAATCGCCGTAAAACCGCGTGCGGATTTTAGGTGCGGTTTGCTGCGGTTTTTTGGTGCGGGAATCTTTCAGAGGGTGCGGAATTTTCTTAAGAAAATTCCATTTTCGAGTGTGCACAGAGCCTAACAATTGAGTCCTGCCCTAATCTGCCCTCCATGGAAAGCTGACATCATGTGATCCCAGCAATTGGTTGTGTGCTGTAGCGACGTCACTATGGATGTTGTCATGTCATTGCAGCAGCTGATTGTTCACAATGACTCTACAAATGTCATGTGATCTCAGCAGCTGGTTGTAGGCAGTGATGACATCACTATGGATGACATGTCATGTGATTTCATGATCTCAGCAGCTGGTTGTAGGCAGTGATGACATCACTATGGATGACATGTCATGTGATTTCATGATCTCAGCAGCTGGTGGTAGGCAATGATGACATCACTATTGGTTACACTTCATGTGATCGCATCAGCTGGTGATATGCAGTAGTGACATCACTATGGCTAACATGACCGTGATCTCAGCAGCTGGTTGTAGGCAGTACTGACTGACATCACTACTGTGTATCACGAGCTGCTGAGATCACATGACATGTCATCCATACTGATGTCATTACTGCCTACCACCAGCTACTGAGATCACACAACAGGTCATCCATAGTATATTACTATGGATGACCTGTCACGTGATCTCAGCAGCTCGTGGTACGCAGCACTGACAGACATCACTATGATTGTGGACAATGATTTGGTGGCTGCCCCAAATTCTATGTCTGTTGTGTTTTCGAGGGGTTGAGTTTTGGAACTGGTCAGGCTAATGTCCTCTCCTGCAGTGGATGACCACATGTTCCAAGTGAAGACCGGAGACCTTATAGGGGTAAAAAATCAAGTCCAGGAGATGACATTTTAAACCTGCAGTCCTGTCTATTATCATGGGAAATGTTCTGTCCCTGGGAAATAAGTCGGATGAGCTGCTGGCACTAATTCGGACCCAGAGGGAAGTCAAAGAATGCAGTTTTGTGTTTTACCGAAATTTGGTTACATGGGGAGGGCACTGATTAAAGTGTCTCGGTAGAAGAGTTTCATGTAGTCCAGGCAGATAGAGACATGATGGGGAGTGGCAAGAAGAAGGGTGGTGGGTGATACTTTACATAAACAGAAGGTGTGATCGGGGGCATGTGACAGGAAAGGAGTGTCACTCTTTTTGAATATTGACATGTTAGCTGTTATTGCAGTAATGATGTATATACCACCATCAGAGAACCATGAAGCCGCTGGAGGAGCATTGTCGGGGGTTATGTTTCAGCTTCAGACCAAACACCCAAACTCTTGACTTGTAATTTCTGGGGATTTTACTCGAGCGATGATCTCAGCTTCTTTACCAAAGTTCTATAAATTTAAGAAATGTACTAAACGGGACAACGACATTGGATCTCCTGTATGCTAATGCTGAGAATGCTGATTCATCCTCTGCCCTGCCCCTCTTGGGGAATCTGACCACAACCTGATACTATTGTCACCAGCTTATCAATCAGTCCTTAGTAAACAACTTGCTACAATGAACACAAATCAGGAGTTGGTCTCCAGCAGCAGAGGAAGCCTTTACCAGCATGTTTTGATCTTCAGGACCTGGACAATGGGTGAGAATATTAATGAATTGCTTGGTAGAATTACTGCTTGCAATAACTGTGCACTGATCTGCTGGTGCCTGCAAAAGAAATGAAGTGTTTTGCAAATAACAAGTTGCAGATAGCTAAAGAATTATAGCATTTGCCAAACATGAAGAAACTGGCATTTAAAGAGAAAATAAGAGACATGAAGAACAGGATAAAAGATGCCCTGTGGCTTTCAGAATTGGGCTAGAAAATAAACTGTCACACTAACTCCAGACAGGTGTGGTCAGGAATGATATTACTAAGTGGGCTTAATGCGAGGTAGTAGTATGGGGTGGGGGGGACTGGACCGGGCTAATGAAGTGAATGAGTTTTTCAGCAGTACATATGCAGTGCCAACAAGGAGAGGGGATGGAGCTGGGGAACCATCTCTGCAACATTGATATTGTGGGATGAACAGACTGATTTCATAGTCTCCCAAAATCATGTGCGGGGACAATTTAGGCAACTAAAAATGGGCAAAGTAGTGGAGCCAGAAGGACGCAATTCACATGTTAGACTGTGTGCAAACCAGCTGGGTACTGTCTTTCAGTATCTACTTAACAGGAGTCTACAAACACAGAGTACCAGTGTTATGGAAGACGTCCTGCCTGGTTCTGGTACCAAACACTACTTTTCCTGCATCCTGAAAAGACTATCATCCTGTAGCCTTAACATTGCATGCTATTACGTCCTTGGAAAGATGTGTTTTCTTACTTGATTCCGAGGGTCAGGGCTTTTGGGGACCCCTACAGTTTGCTTACCAGCATAGATTGGGGATGGATGATGCTGTTATGTCTCTATTACATGCAGTGCAGTCACTTTTTGACAGTGATGGCACCACTGTGTGTACAATGTTCTTTGTTTTCTCTAGTGTGTTCAATACCTTACAGTGACTTTTACTGTGCATAAAGATGATTGAGCTGAAGGTGGATGAGAGGATGAGAAATGGATAACTGACTAAGGGCCGTTTCACACATCCGGCATTTCGCCGGATCCGTCACACTCCAGTACAGTGTTAATACTGCACAATGGCATTGCGGCAAGCTCCAGTCACATGACCGCATGTGACCGGAGGTTGCCGCGATGCCACTGTGCAGTATTAACACTGTACTGGAGTGTGACGGATCAGGCAATCCAGCGAAATGCCGGATGTGTGAAACGGGCTTACAGGACGCAGTTTGTACAAATGGCAGAATATTGAGCAGTGTCGGTGACCCTGAGGGAATGGTACTGTTGCCCTTTTCTTTTCACGTTGTATACAGCCAATTTTCAGTATAAACTGATTTTTGCCGCCTTCAGAAAATCTTAATGACAAGTGGAGCAGGTTGAGATTTAGGCTGCTTTCAAACTACGTTTTTTTTAACATCCGTCATGAACGTTTTTTTAACGCAAATGCGTTTTCATTTCAATGCATTTGCAATGGACTCGCGTCAACATGCGTTCACCTGCGTTTGCGTGCGTTATAGTGAGGATCCAGCGACTTGCAGGTTTTTAACTTTTTTCAAAAACGCTACTTGTAGTGTTTTTGAGCTGTGTCCAAATACTGCAAATTGCTGGATCCTGACTAAACGGCATGCAAACGCATGTGAACGCTGGCATGCTGATAGACAGGATCCTGCTTGCTCTTCTGAGCATGCCCAGAAACCAGCCTTGGGTGATCAGTCCCTCCCTCTCTCTCCTCCCTCCCTCTCCCCCTCCCTCTCCCCCCCCCCTCCCCCTCCCTCTCTCTCCACTCTCCCTCGCCTGAGAGCGGAGGATGCTCGTAACCAATGTAAATATCAGGTATCCAAGCAAGTTACCCGATGTTTACCTTGGTTACAAGACTCCACAGCTGTCAGAAGCCGGCTCCCAGTCTATCACGTTCAGTTCCCCTCACTCCCGATCACATGACTCCAATGCCCGCCCATAAGCTTAAAGTGACAGGATCCTGCAAAATAATACATGCGGTTGCATGCGTTTTTTTGCTGTAAAAGCAGGATCCGCTTTTGCAGCAAAAAAAACGTTCATGACGCATGTTATAAAAACGTAGTGTGAAAGCAGCATTACAAAGATTTGGCGGCCACCTGGACTGCAAACTAGATTGTAGGTGCCATACAGAGAGGGCCTATAAGACAGGGATACTATACTGCCTATGCAAACTAAGGTCAATTAATGGATGCAAAAAAATGTTAGAAATGTTCTACCACTCCATAGTGTCAAGTGCCATCTATTTTACTATCCTATGCTGGGGAGGTAGTGTGTCTGATGCTAATAAGTTCAATACACTTCTCAAGAAGGCATGCTAGGCGGTGGGCCGCCATTTTGACACTTTTGAGGAGGTAGAGGAGAAAAGAATTCAGAAGAAGTGTATGGGGGTAATGTACAATAATGCATGCCCAGTATATGAGCTGTTCATGTGACACAGGAGCATCTTCAGAAACAGTCTAATCCCACTAAGGTGTAAGAAGGAAATATTCAGGAAATTGTATGTGCCGACTGCTGTGGGAATGTACAATAATTACCAAAGTATGACATGCTCAGTGAATGTTGTTTTATTGCTGTACCAATTGCGTATGACCTGTCATTAATAGTATTGTGTGCCATTTTTCTGTCAATTTACTCTTATGTTGTAATTAAGTAATTAGTCTATGTTCTGCTGCTGTGGTACTACGATTTCCCTTCGGATCAGTAAAGTGTATCGTGTCGTATCTCATGTGACCTCAGCAGCTGGTGGCAGGCAGTAGTGACATGACTGAGATCACATGACAGGTCATCCATAGTGATGTCACTACTGCCTGCGACCAGCTGCTAGGGATGACATGTCGTGATCTCAGCAGTTGGGAGTACACGAAGTAGCAACATCACTATTGAAGACTTGTGGTTACTGAGCAGGGAAGCAGTAGAGAAATTAGAGAAGTTGTTGAGTGGGGGACATTCTTATCTATAGATTGGGCTTTCCCAGAGACAATGGTCGCCCAGTCCATGCTTCCCTATCTAAGCACATAACAACCTGTGGTTTATTGAAACCGATTACATGTTGATGAGGGATGTAGCTCTATAATCAGGGTCTGTCTGAGGACAGCATAAACCTTTTAGGCTATGTGTGCACGTTGCGTTCTCTGCAGTGCGGAAAAGAACGCACCCTCTGGCAGACGACACTGCGTTTATAAAATAAAATGCATCCACAACGCATGCATTTTGGATGCTTTCACCATGCGTTTTGGATGCATTTTTGACAGTGCGTTCCCCCGGCAATTCAGCTCTGCTACATGCCGGCTGACCACACACACACACACACACACACACACACACACACACACACACACACACACACGATGAGAAAGAACTCGGGTGAACTGCACCCGACTTCATTGTCATACCGCGGCTCTGTCTGTGTATGGCGTCCCGATTATCATCTTCACCGCACACATCCCGACGTTGCCGCACACATCCCCGCACACATCCCGACATTCCCGCCGACATTACCGCACACAACCCGACATTACCGCCAACATCCCCGCACACATCCCACTACAGCCCTCATCATCACTGCACACACCGGCATTACCTCAGTGACGTCCCCGCTGACAGCGCGATTCACTTCAGTTGCTGCATGGAGCTCACAGGGGCGGCGGTGTTCTACTGCCGCTCCTGTCAGCTTCATGTAGCAGAGCTGGATGCGTCACGGGACCTCTGGATTACGCCGGACCTGGAGGGGTATTTGGGGATTTTAATAAAGTGGTGAAAGAGGGTGTTTTTTTGTCTTTTATTCCAAATAAAGGAGTTTTTCGGGTGTATGTGTTTTATTTACTTTCACTTACAGGTTCATTATGGAAGATATCTCGGGGAGACGCCTGTCATGATTAACCTAGGACTTAGTGGCAGCTATGGGCTGCTGCCATTAACTCCTTATTACCCCGATTGCGACCGCACCAGGGCAATTCGGGATGAGCCGGGTAAAATCCCGGGAGTGTCGCATGTAATGGATGCGGCAATTCCGGGTGGCTTCTGGCTGATAGTTAGGCTGGGGGGCTCCCCATAATGTGGCGCTCCCCATCCTGAGAATACCAGCCTTCAGCCGTGTGGCTTTTTCTTGGCTGGTATCAAAATTGGGGGGGCACCGCACTTTTTTTAATTCATTTATTTATTTTACTGCACAATATAGACCTGCCCACTGGCGGCTGTGATTGGTTGCAGTGAGACAGCTGTCACTCAGCGTGGGGGCGTGTCTGACTGCAACCAATCATAGGCGCCGGTGCGCGGGGAAAGCAGGGAATACGAGGTTGAATAATGAGCGGCCGGCATTTTCAAAAGAGGAAAAGCCGCCGGAGCAGTGTGAACGCCCTGCAGCGCCGCGCCGTTGATCGGGGAACGGTGAGTATGAGAGAGAGGGGGGGAGACTGACCGACGGACAGAGAAAGAGACAGACAGACAGAGCGACTAACTGACAGAGAAAGAGACCGACCAACAGACAGAGGGAGATTCACTGACATCCACAGACAGAGATTGACTGAAAAGACCTGCGTTTAAAGCATGCGGAACGCAACAAAAATGCAGTCCAAGTGCATTTTGGATGCGTTCGGACCCACATCATTGATTTCAATGGGTGGAGAACGCAGCTACAACACACAAAAGTGACCTGCTTTTTTTTTTTTTTTTTTTTTCCCGCAGCGATTTTGGCCATCCAAAACGCTGCGTTTAGAAATGCAGCGTGTGCATTGATTTTTCGTCTTTCTCATAGACTTTGCTGGGGAAGCTGAACGCATGCAGTTACGCTGCAGTTCAAAACGCAATGTTTCCGCGGGAAAAAACGCAACGTGCGCACATAGCCTTAAAGTATCCACTCTTAATACATGAAAAACCTCATTATTGTGTCTTCACATGTAGTGATAATGCTGTGGCTTTTCTGACCAAAGTTACAAACAGGAGTTCAGCAGCAAAGTAGAAGACAGTTAAAGGGATTGTCCACTAGTTGATGACCTTTTCTCATACCCCATGTGTGCTCCCATAAAAATAACAAAGCCAATACTCGCCACTTGTGCGGTTCCACAGATGTCGAAATTCGCTTTCCTGGGGTCCAAGGGACATTTTATATGAGAGTCCTGAGCCCAATCGGTGTTGGCTTCCTTCTCTTCGCCTTCGGACATTGAAGTAAATAACAGGAAGGTGATTATAATTACGCTGCGGAAGCTCCCTTTCATGTTAATTACTTAACCATCCAAAGGCGGGGAGAAGGAAGTCGGCACTGATTGGGTGTAGGGCTCGCGTCTCATGACAAAGTCATGTGGGCCTCAGGAACGCGAGATCCAACATCGCTGGAACCACGGCCGCACTGGAGGTGAGTATAGGCCTTGTTATCTTTATGGGGGTGGATATGGGGCATGAGAAGGGGGTGTCCAAGTAGTGGACAGCCCCTTTAATCTCCTACATACACTGCAAACAATATTACATGTAGAAACTGACCTAGAATATGCAGTAATGAATTTCCACTGTTAAATTAACCCTTTGCAATACTTGTGTTTGTTCTTCACACAGTGCATGGTGTGGTGCTGGATACAGTGTGGTGTCATCACTGTTATCTGAAGACAATTCCACAGAAGCCATTTGCCTACTTATATTGGTTTATTGTATTGGTGACTGATAACATTACACATATAATGGGCTGTGACTTCCCAGTCATACCAGTGCAGATTATTCATGACCGCTCCCTCCTCACACACTTCAGCACTCGCCTTATGCAGTAATTTATGTTATGACTGTGGCCATCTTTGTCAGGAATTTAGGATCACTCATGGGACGTGTTTCATGACACTTGAGTACTGGCGAGGCTTTGCCACTCATCCTCTGGATCCATTGGATTGTCATTTCTGGCATGACCAGAACATCTCTAAGGACACAGCGCTCCAACAGTACACTACATTCGCTGACACTACATTCGCTGAACACACTCTCAGCACATGGGTTTTAGTTTATCATCTTTGGACATTGCTCAGACTATTTACACCACTTACTAAATCCGCATTCATCTTAAAGGGAACTTGTCATTGGATTCAGGCTGTCCGCATCAGAGTTACCAAAGCCTGGCTGTGCGATTGACTGAAATATTGCAGTGTTTGAGAGAAAACATGTTTTGAAAAGTTGTCCTCGAACCATTGGAACTAACCAATTAAGTGAAATTTGGGTCCAGTCTTTCCCTGCCCCGCTCCAGTTGATTGACAGGTTACTCCCCTGTTTAAACATAGCAACTGACCTATCAATCAACTTTTGTGAGGCGGGAAGAAGCTGGCCAGGGTCCACAAAACAAACACTAAATACCTTCATTGTGTACCCCCGGGGTGCATTTCAAGGCTGCCTGGTGATCATGGAAAGGTGGTCGGCAGCGGTGATCCAGTTATGGTGGCATTGAGCCTTTAAAGCGCACCAATCACCAGGATTTTCCTATATAACCTAGTGCCAGTATAGCACTGGCTTTATCATGCTGATTCTATACATACCTTCAGTGGTCAGCTAGGCTGTATAGGTTTTGAAACACAAGCAAGTAATGTTTGTAAAATGAGCAGCTTTTTGAGTGGTAGCAGCTGATAGCTGGGGTGGGTATTCATAGTGATTCCAACTCCTTGCCTGTCCGTCCTCCCCCCTATCTGTTAGTAAAACAATTCTATAATAGAATTAGCATAAATAAGTGGCTAGAAGGACCTCTGCTGGTGTCATACCCATTTGACCAGAAATATTCAAAGCAAGAAGGCCTGCGGAGACACCATCACATGTTTCTCAACGCTGGCAGGAAACTAGCCAGGTCTTTCACCGGGAAGGAACAACCACGGGAAGGGCAGTCTCCAGTCAAGGAGACCACCTATACCAAACATGGTATCCATCCACAGACAGCCTAAGGTCAACAATGCTTGCTTAAGTAGTCTTTTACTAGGCATTGCCCCCACTAGCCAGATTCCTACTCCACACTGATGAGGGGCAAATACCCCGAAACGGCTGTCTGTGGATGGATATTATGTTTGGCATAGGTGGTCTCCTTGACTGGAGACTGCCCTTCCCGTGGTTGTTCCTTCCCGGTGAAAGACCTGGCTAGTTTCCTGCCAGCGTTGAGAAACATGTGATGGTGTCTCCGCAGGCCTTCTTGCTTTGAATATTTCCCAGGGGGTATTGCTCTAGAATCACTGCGTTGAGAAACACATGATGGTGTCTCCGCAGTGGTGGATGTTGATCTCCCTAAGGTCAACCATCCTTGCTCACATAGTCTTTTACTAGGCAATGTCCCACTAGCCAGATTCCTACTCCACACTGATGAGGGGCAAATACCCCGAAACGGCTGTCTGTGGATGGATACCATGTTTGGCATAGGTGGTCTCCTTGACTGGAGACTGCCCTTCCCGTGGTTGTTCCTTCCCGGTGAAAGACCTGGCTAGTTTCCTGCCAGCGTTGAGAAACATGTGATGGTGTCTCCGCAGGCCTTCTTGCTTTGAATATTTCCCAGGGGGTATTGCTCTAGAATCACTGCGTTGAGAAACACATGATGGTGTCTCCGCAGTGGTGGATGTTGATCTCCCTAAGGTCAACCATCCTTGCTCACATTTGACCAGAAAGGGAGGGGCTTCAGCCAACAGAAAAATAATGTTGCTTCCTGGTATCAGCTATGTTGGCTGAGGCCCTGCTCCTTCTGGTCTCATGGGTGTGACATCAGCACAAATCCTTCTAGTCACTTAGTAAAACGATTCTATAATAAAATTAGCATAAATAACGGGGGGAGGATGGACAGGCAGGGGGCGGGAATCACTATGAATACCTACCCCAGCTATCAGATGATCGGAAGCTGCTGCCACTCAAAAAGCTGCTCATGTAATAAACTTTACTTGCTTGTGTTTCAAAACCTATACATCCTAGCTGTAGCTGACAACTAAAGTCATGTATAAAATCAGCTCGATAGTGCCAGTATAGCACTGGCTTTAGGTTATATAGGAAAATCCTGGTCATTGGTGCGCTTTAACCTCTGTAACTGCTTTCAGAAATTGAGCAGGCAACTACGAAGGCTTAACAAGGGTGCGCGAACTGTGCCTTTTGAAACAAGCAAAATGGGTAGAGAGAGCGTTTGCAGCCTAAAGACACTTGTATTAGTAAAATTTATTAGCTTATAGTTTCTCCTAAATGGTGAACGATGAGGAATGATTATAGTCATTCTGGGATGTATTTGTAAAGAGATTACATAATTCTCGAGTGTTGCCGAGGATCACATTGCAATTCTCGGCAACACTCCTCGGCTAAAGGTGGCTTTACACGCTACGACATCGCTAAAGCGATCTTGTTGGGGTCACGGCTTTTGTGACGCACATCCGGCCGCGTTAGCGATGTCGTTGCGTGTGACACCTATTAGCAATTTTGAATCGTTGCAAAAACGTTCAAAATCGCTAATCGGTGACATCCCCCCCCTAATCTCAATTATCGCTGCTGCAGTAACAATGTTGTTCGTCGTTCCTGCGGCAGCACACCGTGTGACACCGCAGGGACAAGGAAGCTCTCCTTACCTGCGTCCCGCCAGCAATGAGGAAGGAAGGAGGTGGGCGGGATGTTCGTTCCGCTCATCTCCGCTTTGATTGGGTGCCCGCTTAGTGACGTCGCTGTGACGCCGAACGAACCGCCCCCCTTAGAAAGGAGGCAGTACGCCGGTCACAGCGACGTCGCTATGCAGGTAAGTAGTGTGACTGTTCCTAGCGATGTTGTGCGCCATGGGCAGCGATTTGCCCGTGTTGCACAACCAATGGGGGCGGGTACACACACTAGCGATATCGGTACCGATATCGCAGTGTGTAAAGCAGCCCTTAGTGTAACAGCTGCATAGATATACACGCTGATGGCATATAATGAAATATTGACGAAAAATGTGAGGGTGTACAATGGGTGTCCATTGGTCATTGTTCCAAATCTAGATATTGGTGTCTGTTTGGGTAGTTTCATAATATTTCCTTGAAAAGTTCACAAAGTTTGAAATAATAAATGTGAATATTTTCTTTTTTTCTATTAGCATTCCCTTGGTTTGGGATGGACATCGGTGGAACCTTAGTGAAACTGGCTTATTTTGAGCCAATTGACATTACAGCAGAGGAGGAACAAGAAGAGGTTGAGAGCTTGAAGAGCATCCGTAAATATCTGACCTCCAATGTTGCCTATGGGTCTACGGGCATTCGAGATGTCCACTTGGAGCTGAAAAACTTGACTCTCTTTGGTAGGAACGGGATTTTGCACTTCATTCGTTTTCCCACACAAGACCTGCCAACATTTATTCACATGGCAAGAGATAAGAATTTTTCGACCCTCGATACGGTTCTGTGCGCCACTGGTGGTGGTGCATATAAATTTGAAGAAGAGTTTAGGACGGTAGGTACTGACTGCAGCCTCGCCTATTGGGTTGTTTATTGTTAAGACTTCATCCTAACAAATAACTTATTTCTGCCCAGAACACATCTCAATAAAGCAATGGTCTATTCTCTGTGCCAGAAGCTTATCTATTTATGAGCGGAGTCCAGTGGACTTTGGCAGAATTAGTTCCTTATCACATCCTTGAAGACGGCTATCATATTACAAGCTGAGATCCTGCATGCAGAGGTGCTACTTGGGAATCCTATGATGGCAGTGTGTCCGCACTCTGCAGACTTTGTCGTAACCAGAAAAATGCACCCTGTGGCCAAGAACAATGTATTTTGTGGCAAAAAAAACCAAAAAAGCATGTGTTTTTGATGCGTTGTTTGACCATGCATTTTTTTTTTTTTTTTTTTTTATGTTCTCACTAATGGGTGAAAAACGCAAAAAGAATTGGCATGTTGCAGTTTTTGTTGTTGCCCCCCAAAAAATGATGTGTGCACAGTAAATCTGAAATTTCATAGACTTTGCTGGGGGAGGAAAAGCATGCAGTTTGTGGTGACAAAAAGGTCACCACAAACTGCAGCAACAATGCATCAAAAACTGCAGCGTGCGCATGGGGCCTTAAAGTATCAGATTAATTCTCTGTGCAAAAAGTGATTGGAGCCATGCATAAAGACGCAGCTAAACCTATGTACCTAAAGTGAGAAAAAATGTAAACACCCCTCTAATACGAGACACAATGTACACCTATTGGTTTTGCCTGAAATATCATTATTGCTTTCTGTCCCGGCCATTTTTTTTTTTTTTACATTTTTGTGCCTTTTGTTTTGTTGTGTGTGTTTTTTATACCTGCTTGTGGGCCACCCTTTATAATACACCCTGGCTGTTTTGCCATCTCATCAGTTGCCTGTGATCCATTTGTGGCTTGGAGAAAAGAGGGGGTCCTGAGCCCACTCCATACAATCTCATCTGACATACATGTACATCACATGTCAGGAAGGGGGGGTTCCATAGTACTTCCATAGTTAAAACATACCATGAAAAAAATGGAAAATTATATTTTTTACTGTTTCTGATCATTTTGCCCTAAAATATGACCTACAAAATGAATTGACCTAAGCTACAATTTGAAAGGGAACCTGTCACCAGTTTTTTGTCCTATAAGCTGCTGCCACCACCAGTGGGCTCTTATATACTGCATGTTAGAATGCTGTATATAAGAGCCCAGGCCGGGGGTATAACATAAAAAACACTTTATAATACTTACCGAACGGTCGCTAGGTGGGCCTAATGGCCGTCTCCGTTTTCCGCGCCTCCCCTTTCGGCCATCTTCATCCTCTTTCTGAAGTTTGGGTGCATGACGCGTCTACATCATACACACTCGCCGGTCCTGCGCAGGCTCACTACAATACTTTGAGCAATACTGCTCAGGACCGCAATGCCTACGAGTGTGGATGACGTCGGACCTATCATGCACCGTGGCTTCAGAAATAGGACGAAGATGGTCGAAAGAGGATGCGCCGGCATAGGACAATGGAGACAGCCAATAGGCCCACCTCGCGACCGTTCGGTAAGTATTATAAAGTGTTTTTTATGTTATACCCCTGGCCTGGGCTCTTATATACAGCATGTTAGAATGCTGTATATAAGAGCCCGGTGGTGGTGGCCACAGCTCATAGGCCGAAAAAGTGGTGACAGGTTCCCTTTAAATTAACAGGGATCCCTTCCCCCCCCCCCCGTGTGTATGTATACATGTATGTGTTATATATGTATGTATGTATTACAATTTCCTTACGTTAGGATTAGACAAAAAACTATTCTTGTGGAAAAGGTGAGCGTTTTGTGCTGTGCGTTCACGGGTACATTTCTGTATACCCACTTACAGGACATGCAGTTGGCGTACAAATGACTGCAACTGCCGACTTAACTTTTATGTATTTGATTTTCCTACACAGATTGGAAACCTAGAGCTGCACAAGGTGGATGAGCTGGATTCCCTGGTCAGAGGCTTGCTGTATATAGACTCTGTCGGGTTTAATGGTCAGGCCGAGTGCTACTATTTTGAAAATGCCTCGCACCCTGAGCAGTGCCAGAAAATCCCTTTCAATCTGGATGACCCCTATCCTTTACTGGTTGTGAACATTGGTTCTGGAGTCAGTATTCTTGCAGTCCATTCCAAGGACAGTTATAAAAGAGTCTGTGGTACAAGGTAATGCATTTTGATTCAGGTGATTAAAGCACATACTTGCCTGTAAATGTAGACCTCACATAGAGGAGGCAGGAGTGTATAAGGACTGGAGCCATCTTTGTCTAAGGTCCATATTTGTCAAAGGGTCGTGGCACGTAAAAATGGCAGACACGCCAACAACTCGTACATGCTGTAACATTGTTTTAAAATGTTTAGCTGATGTTTTCTTTAAAATTTACTATCATTTCACACTGAGTAGGTTTTATTCACATCAGTTCCTCTTTCCTCCCCTGTCCAATGTACACTTGTTTTTCTCCAACTATATTCTTAAAACATTAAAACCCAAATGTATCCAACCATACAACACAAAAGGCGCTCTCATAAATCACTGAACATGTGACACATATGTTCTGCTTCTAGCTGCAGGAGATTCCGTCTTATACTTGTAATCCTAACTACTTCCAGACCGCCCATAGACTTTAAACATCCAGCAGTCTATGTTTTACTCTGCCTTGAGGTTTTAAAACGTCACTGCAGAGTAGAGCAACTGCGTATGGTACACAGTAGCAGGAAGTCAGGGTCCTGTTTTAGAGACATAGCTGAGCTCACTGTAGAGAAGATGTAGAACCGTTTTTCTCTATCGTTTCATTGGGGGACACAGGACCATGGGTTATGCTGCTGTCACTAGGAGGCTGACACTAAGTAAACAGAAAAAGTTAGCTCCTCCCCAGCAGTATAACCCCTGAGCCGGAGGCGGGCTCAATCAGTTTTTTGCTTAGTGTCGTAGGAGGCTGATGTGGGCCGACTGGGCCCCCTTCAGCCACTTGATTTTTTGCGTATTTTTTTCATTTTTTCTCGGCGACGCTCGTCGCTCTCATCTGTGGTACTTTTCTGTTTCTGCAGGTATCGTACTTATCTTCCTCAGCTCTCGCAGCCCGGTGGGTACCACTCCCTAGGGTCGCAGAGGTTTGAGTCTTCGGGCCCTCGTCCCCGTCCATTCCCGCGGTACCAATCCCTGGTGTGTTCGTGCGGGGCCGAATCTTCCTGGGCACCCCTATCCGCTCTGCGGTATCACCCCAAAGGGCGCAAGGGGCTAGGCAAATAGGGACTGGACCACAGCGCGTCTCGATCTGGATGGGGCCCGCAGCGCTGCTACGTTTTTAGGGGTTTCTATCCCCCACCAGGTCCACCTCCCTGCCTTCTTCAGCCGTTTCCCTGGTGCCCGCAGCCATCCCTTCTGCGAGCGGAGCACACAGGAGTATGTGCAGAGTCTCAGCCTGCACTCTGGAGCGCGCCGAGGATCAGGTAGGACACCATCTCCTACCTTCTCCCCCTCGGGCGGCTGTACAAATGTTAGGCCCCGGTCTGGGCCTAGTCGCCGGGCACCCCCGCTCCCCGGCTTCTGCTTGGTACTGGGCGTCCCAGGCTGCGCCGCCGCCGCTTTGCTGCCGGATCCGCCGGCGCTGCCTCTGCCCGCGCGGCAGCGTCAGACTTTAGCCCCCGGCGTCGGCCGGGCCCCCGGCGTTCTAGGCCGCGACGCCGCCGCCTCGCGGCCGGATCCGCCGGCACCGCGCGCGGCAGCGTCATAATTTAGCCCCCGGCTTCGGCCGGGTCCTCGGCGTCCTAGGCCGCGACGCCGCCGCCTCGCGGCCGGATCCGCCGGCACCGCGCGCGGCAGCGTCATAATTTAGCCCCCGGCTTCGGCCGGGTCCTCGGCGTCCTAGGCCGCGACGCCGCCGCCTCGCGGCCGGGGCCGCCGGCGCTGCCTCGGCCGCGAGGCAGCGTCAAAATTTAGTCCCCGGCTTCGGCCTGGTCCTCGGCGTCCTAGGCCGCGACGCCGCCGCCTCGCGGCCGGATCCGTCGGCACCGCGCGCGGCAGCGTCATAATTTAGCCCCCGGCTTCGGCCGGGTCCTCGGCGTCCTAGGCCGCGACGCCGCCGCCTCGCGGCCGGGGCCGCCGGCGCTGCCTCGGCCGCGAGGCAGCGTCAAAATTTAGCCCCCGGCTTCGGCCTGGTCCTCGGCGTCCTAGGCCGCGCCGCCGCCGCCTCGCGGCCGGGGTCTCCGGCGCTGCCTCGGCCGCGAGGCAGCGTCAAAATTTAGTCCCCGGCTTCGGCCTGGTCCTCGGCGTCCTAGGCCGCGACGCCGCCGCCTCGCGGCCGGGGCCGCCGGCGCTGCCTCGGCCGCGAGGCGGCGTCATAATTTAGCCCCCGGCTTCGGCCGGGTTCTCGGCGTCCTAGGCCGCGACGCCGCCGCCTCGCGGCCGGGGACGCCGGCGCTGCCTCGGCCGCGAGGCAGCGTAAAAATTTAGCCCCCGGCTTCGGCCTGGTCCTCGGCGTCCCAGGCCCGCCTCCTGCGCTGCCCCAGGCATCATCAGGGGGGTGTGGGATATTTTTTTTTTTTTTTTTTTTTTTTTTTTTTTCCCGCTCCCTCAGTGTTCATTTTATTTAAAAAAAAAAAAAAAAAAGATTATGGGAAAAACAGAACACACTTTTTTGGTAGTGTATATTTTTTATATTGGATCGATTTTTATTATAGATACGTGCATGATCTTGCATACATTGACTCCTACATTGCTTATGCGGGCACTTGTTTTTTCTTTCACGTTTTTTAGTACATGGCGTTTTTCCAGCTCGACTTTTTAGTGATTTTGGGCTGGTAAGCCCAAGACTCGGTCCCCCCTTTTGTGAGTTAGTTTCAAGAAGATGTCAGATTGCTTTGACCCCTGCCGGCTTGTAACGCCCTGTCTCAGGCCACAACTCCCCTCGCTACGTCCCTCGGGTTCGTGCGCATGCGCCGCGTCTACGGCCGATGTTCGGTCATACCATCCATAGGACTGGCGCAATCCCCTCGGGGAGGGGAGTCCCGTACCAGGGTCTTTTTTCTTCTATGCTGGAAGTGGACCAGGTCTCGTCCTTGTGGCTCCCCAGTTTCCACGTATCCCCCAGGTCCAGACTGACCTTCCTCTGGCAGTCTTCCGACATCTCGGGTGATGGCCCAGGCTTCCACCTCTGCTGGATTCCGAGCAGGACCTAGATGTCTTGGCGCATGACGAATAGCCTGCTAAAAATGGTGAGTCAAGCCGTAAGGCTGCGGACAGCCCTCTTCTCTCCGTGCATGCAGGTCTCCCTTAAGACATTTGAAGCAGTCCCTGATGTGATCAGACGGCATCCAGAGCTCGCTGAGTTACCACGGGCTCACAGACAGCTACCGGACACGGAGTTGACCAGCAGTAAGTCTTGTCATTGTCTTTTTTCCCTTCTCCAAGGCGATTTCGGAAGAGAAGGGGCACACTATACTGGAGTCGCTAATGATCGCAGACGGCAACCAGACACGGCGTTTACCAGTGGTAAGTCGTGTTATTGTCATTTCATCCCCCCAAAGGGCTCTGGAGAAAGGGGGCATGCCTCTTTGCAGGAAGCAAGGTGGGGGCCACTACGGTTGTTTTCAGTGGACAGCCAGTTGGCACGGTGACTACGTGATCATGGATAATCCCCGGACGTGATTTTTCCCAGTGGTAAGTCCGTTTATTTGTCTTGCCCCTTCTCGAAGGGGGCTCAGAAAGGAAGCGGCACGCTACCTTTTATGCGACCCGCCTGGGTTCCTCCGGGCTTCTCGTCACTATCGTGCCGCTCCGCAGGGATTTCCCGGACACCATACGCAGCGGTCCACGTCTCACCTATGCCGACCCAGGGCTGGGTCTCCTCTTGAGTGAGTACCCTCTTTTCACAAAGCTGATGTCTGCCCACTACCCGGCCTGAACCTCTAGCATCAGTGTTCCCACCATCGAGACCTCTGACTCGGGATCAGGAACGCAGATTCGACATCTAGGAAGTCCCTGACTTTTTTTCCGACTTTCGGGAACGCCCTTTCGGAGATAGGTCGAGTCTAGTTTATCCCTAGGCTACGTCAGGGTAGGCTACTCTCCCCCCTAGGCTACGTAAGAGAAGGGTATATCCCCTTCCCGGCATCGGCCCTGATGCACCAGGTTTCGTTCCCTCACGCAAACCCGTCTGAAAGCCTTTATCCCTACAACAGCCATCTCCGCCTGGCATGGCTGCGGTCTCCTGACACAGAGCCCCACGTGCTTTTTGCCTCCCGTGCCCGTTTCTTCCCTTCGGTTTTTTGGCTCCTTCACAGCCTGTGGCGGTGGTAGCGACGGTGCACATACCAGATTTCATCCCGGACTCTCCAATGGAGCACGCTGAGGAACGGAGACAGGAAGGTTCCGTCTTCGCGGGTGACCCGTCAATCCCCTCCTAGCGGACCAGTCTTCGCAACCATCCCTGGAAAGCTTCCTTTCCTCCCCTGGAGCTTATTATCAACCGTCACCAGCCTCCCGTGCTAGGGTATGCTATCCCACCATTCCTCGGCAGGGTCCCGAGGGACACTCCTAGAGCGTCGTCTCTCCTTCAACATTCCGGACTTCAGAGGCAGCTGGTTAGCCCAGTTACAATTTCTTCTCTAGGTCGCGGTGACCCAGCCAGGTTCCAGTCGGACCATGCCACAGCGGTGATTACATCATCCACCAGGAAGATGCAGTGAGTGTCATGGCAAGGGAAGAGGCCAAGAAGATCTTGCTCTGGGACGGGTCCCTTCACTCGCTAATCTCGGCAGCACATCCCTAGCGGGGACGTTTGGACGGCCGATGTCCGCGGTAGGATGGACCTCCCGTAGGTAAAGGGCTCCAACGCGGAAATCACCAGCCAGATCGCTGGCGAAGGAAGACCTCTGGTCGTGGACCATTTTTGGCCTTCCGATCCAAGTCTCAGTCAAGGGTGCTTAGAGTATGCACCTGCTCCGGACTAGATGTCGACGCCCTAGTCCGGTCGTGTAGCCTGTTCAGGCTCTCGTGCATCTGCCCGCGGCTTCCTATGATCTCAAGGGTTCTCAAGATGGACCAAGGCAAGCGATAGATCGGGAGTGACCCAGGCGAGCATAGTTTCACATATTTTACTCATCTCCTCGCAAATGCCCCGTGGCCCCTTCCAGACCGCAAAATTCTTCCGTGTCGGGGCCCCTCTATTCTACCAGGGCTCAGAAGTCCCAAGTTACATAGCCTCATCAGGGGATCCCGGATGCTGGCTCGTCAGGACGGTGGGCAAGATGATGGCAGATATTGAAGAGGGCCGGGAATCAAGTTTCCTTGAAGATTTTATTTCATCGTTCACTAGAAATGTGGGACCTGAATCCAGTGATGGGTTCGCTCAAGGTTCCCCTTTTTTCCCTGCTACCACCTGTTTTGATAGGTGGGCTCCTCATGGCCATCGGGTTGTTACAGACGGCATCAGGGCGGTCAGCCCTCTCGTCGTTTTTTCCCCATTTTCCGGCTCCGCCAACAGGACAAGGGGGGGCTCCAGCCAGAACCTTTCGTTTCTGTCCAAGACACCTCGCTGTTCCTTCCAGCAGAGGACTTTGGGTTTCGGTCTTTCGGCTCTAGGCTCCTCTCCCAGCCACAAAGGGGCATAGTTCGTTCCAGGGCTAGTGCGAGCCCTCAGTTTTTCGTGTCTGCAGGACACCATCTTTCGGTTACGCCGGTCGTCAATACATTCTTTCACCCTTGCCCAAGAAGCGTGTGCCGGCGCCAAGGGCCAGAATTTCACATGGAGCTTTTCCTCCATAGGTGTAGACTATCGCATGAAGGACGGACTTCCGCCGCGGTCTACCGGGCAAGGGGGCACCCTTGAAAGATTGGACTCCAGTCGTAGATCGACCAGGTCCCCTGGTCCGCCACCCGCTCTAGCTGGCATACCTTGACTATTTTCTACCAGGTTCACACCCGAGCTTGGCAGAGGCCAGTCTTGGCGTAGGGTTTGCGGGTGGCATTGGCACACCTGTTGCAACATTAGGCGCTTGTAGGTCTGGGTCAAGCCCACTCCGGTGATGGTTTTTCTTCCCACCCAGGGACTGCTTTTGGACGTCCCATGGTCCTGTGTCCCCCAATGAAACGATAGAGAAAGAAGGATTTTTGTGTACTCACCGTAAAATCTCTTTCTCTGAGTCTTCATTGGGGGACACAGCACCCACCCTGCTTGTGTTTTTTGTTATATAGGACATGCCTGTTGCCCCAGTGCCTGTTTTCCCAGGTCACTGGTCACACGAATGATCGTCATAGTTTCTTACCTTGTTTTATTCAGGATTGTTTGGTTCTCCTCCTACTGCTTGTGCACTAAACTGATTGAGCCCGCCTCCGGCTCAGGGGTTATACTGCTGGGGAGGAGCTAACTTTTTCTGTTTACTTAGTGTCAGCCTCCTAGTGACAGCAGCATAACCCATGGTCCTGTGTCCCCCAATGAAGACTCAGAGAAAGAGATTTTACGGTGAGTACACAAAAATCCTTCTTTTACAGCTTCTGCCTTCTGTATACACAGTGCTGAAGAAGCACTGTGTATACAATATTTGGAAGTACTAAACGCTCATCCTCCTAGACGCAATGGTGCTGTGATTCCTGCATCTAGGGAGGGAGCAGGGGCTTCTGAGTCCTGAGAGACCCAGTTGGCTCCATTGTTCAGACACATCATACACGGTATGGCAGCACAATGTGATTAATGAATGCATGAGCTCCAATATTGCTATAAACCTTAAAAATGTAAAATACTTACTATAGTTAGCTAATTTTGTTCACGTGCAAAAGCCATCCAACCAAGTCGAGGTGTACTTTTAATATGGATGGTCCCTAAACGCTCTTGTCCTACCTCTCCATGTGCCAAAACAGCCTCAACCGAATGGGGAGAATGAGGAATGAAAATTTAAACCAGACATAGCTCACAACTAAAATCTTGTGCAAGAAAGATAAGTTGATCCCTGGTGGGAGCCACAACCCCCAATATATACTACAAAAAAAGAAAAAAATAGAAAATAATTGGGTTGTCCACTACTAGGACATCCCCTTCTGATTCAACATGTTATCCCAGGTAAAATTATAAAGACTAGAGTAACCTCCCATACTGGTGCTGTTCGAGCGGTAACACAGCTCGTGGTGCAGGGGCTCACATGGGGTTGTGATGTCACGCGAGCCCCACATCCAATCAGAGCCAGCTTCCTTCTCCTTCCCTTCAGACCAGATGAACAATCAACAGGAAGTGAGCGCTGTAGCGTTTTGTTCCGAAGGCAGAAAGAAGGAAGCGGTGGCTGATTGGATGAGTGGCACGCGTGGTATCATAAACCCATGTGGGGGAAAAAAAATTGCATTCAAGTGGCTTCCAAATCTCTACAGTCTATTTGCTTGCTTTAAGCTGCATGGTTTTCAGAACATGCTCATTTGAAGTACAGATGATGGCGGTGAAAGGGTGAGCAACTGTCTCCTCTGATTGTTCTGATCAGTCCAATAATATCATGCAGCAGCTTTCCTCAGAATTAAAGGGTCTCTGTCAGCACAGAATGACTCTTCAAACCAAGTACAGGCGCTTGTGCATCATGGTGGAGCCAAACATTTACGGTATATACACCTTTCCACAATATTGTTTTCCCTCAATTTTTGGCTTCATAGCGCTAGAGAAGGGAGGAGATAGATGGAAAACAAGCAGGTGGGAAGGTGTACTTAAATGATTGGCCCTGATATTTTACAACAGACAACCCTACAATATCACACCCACACCCCCCTCCCCTCCAACCAAAATCCCACCACAGAAGTTCTGCCATCACTATATACCCCCAAAATCCCACCACAGGGAGGCATCCTGGTCCCCCAAGCATTGTAAGCCTTTTTAAACCCCACCACAGGTAGTCCGATCTCAGTATAGACACCCCTTCCACCCTCCAAATCTCTCCACCCTTTTACCCTGATGCGGTGAATGAGAGCTAAAGATGGGGAGCGTGCATCACATTTCTCCCTGACTGCCAGCCACTTCGTCAACCGGAAATGACATCACACCTACCGGAAGCCCATACATACTAGCATCTACCATTTGTACTGAGCACCGCAGCCTGTTTGGCGCATGCGCAGTACAAACTGTCGGAAAGTGTGAAACCAAATCATGGACGATGCTTTTTTTTTTTCTTTGTCTGATACTATGGACAGCAGGGATTTGCAGGCAACCCAGCTCATGGGCCACAAAATGATGTGGCGGGCCAGATTTTCCCTAGTACATTTTTGGCTTTTTCAGTGTGCAACTGTTTGCATTTATAGTTACTATGTTCTTTCAGTTAGCACCTGTTCACATTTGTTGGATGTGCGGGTCAGTTTTTTGATATTTCTAGATTTGGCCCTCAAGTCTGGAGTTTGAAACCTTCACCACTGAATTCTTACATGGCGGCATGCATTGCAGCCTTCAGTTGTAGGCATATATTGTAAAATCCCAATGTGTTCCTCTAACAGAAGGCTCAAACTGTATGTAGTCAGAATTTTAGATTCCTGGTTCTTGCACTCTGTCCTGTGCTGCTCTCTGGGACGGGCACAGACATTACGATCTACATTGAGGTGGCTATTTCCAGTTTGCAAAGTAGGCCACAGTGCTGATAAATGGGGAAGACTTGTGGATTGTCTGGCATGTTTATATGGGCATAGCTACAGTATGTTATAGGGAAGTCTATGTAATAGTCAAAATCATATTAAATATGTGTCAAGTGGTGGCGCGCCAAGACCTCTCCTCTGAGAAGCCGGACTATCCTGTAGTTTTCACAATGGTGTTTTCTGGTATTGTAATGTGAAGCTTCACTCCCGGTCAGTGATGTGCTAACTTTTCTTCTTTAGCCTCGGTGGAGGAACTTTCCTTGGTCTCTGCAGCTTACTGACCGGATGTGAAAGCTTTGAAGAAGCTCTGGAGATGGCAGCGTCTGGAGAAAGTACGAATGCTGACAAGCTGGTGCGAGACATCTATGGAGGAGATTATGAAAGATTTGGGCTTCCTGGATGGGCAGTAGCATCAAGGTAAGGGTGTTGTGTTTTTAATGTTAGGAATACTAAACTACGTTGGTTGCAATTCATGTTTCAATATTTTTAATGACCAAGCACAAAAATTATTTTTAATGCTAAAATTTTAAAACTACATGATCTCACATTATCATTTTTTTTTCTAATTGTTAAATAAGCCCTGCCATGACAGTGATGTTGTTTTTTTCTTTTTTCTCATTAACCACTTTACGACCTTTTGCCATATAGTCTGTCCCTTTTTAATTTGGCCAAGCCTGTATAATTCCTTGCACGTGTCGGCTGGTCTGTTCAAGGGAACCTTTCAGGTCCAATATGCACGCAGACCCACACTGCGTATTCATTAGCATGTTAGCAGGCCTACAGGGACGTACTAACATGCTAATAGAGCCAACTAGCAAGGGAAGCAGCGCCCTTGGGACTAGTCCCCAAGCTCATTAGCATACGATAAAAGATCTTTAGAAATATTTTTTCTAAAGATGCCTTTACCTATGCTAGTGTATACAGGGACAGTTAGGCAGGGATCAGAAATATGCACCCAGAACTGCTCGTGGTTCTGGGTGCATATTGGACCTGACAGGTTCCCTTTAAATTCCAGTGTCAATTTCTGAGTGCCGGCACTCACAGGAGATCAGCATTTCTGCTGATCAGAGGGATGCTGAAGCAGCGCTCTGTACAACAGATTGGGTTGTGTCAGCTCTAAGTCACCTAAAGGGCACTTTACACGCAGCGATATCGCTAGCGAGCGTACCCGCCCCCGTTGGTTGTGCATCACGGGCAAATCGCTGCCTGTGGCGCGCAACATCCGGAGAACCGCCTCCTTTCTAAGGGGACGGTTCGTGCGGTGTCACAGCGGCGTCACTAAGCGGCCGCCCAATAGAAGCGGAGGGGCGGAGATGAGCAGGATGAACATCCCACCTACCTCCTTCCTCATTTCGGGCGGCCGCAGGTAAGGTGATGTTCCTCGTTCCTGCGGTGTCACATGTAGCGATGTGTGTTGCCGCAGGAATGACGAACAACATCGTACCTGCAACAGCAACGATAATCGGGAAAGGAACGACGCGTCAACGATCAACGATTAGGTAAGTAATTTTGATCGTTAACGGTCGTTCGTGCATTTCATACGCAACGGCATCACTAACGAGGCCGGATGTGCGTCACGAATTCCATGACCCCCAATGACATCTCGTTAGCGATGTCGTTGCGTGTAAAGCGGCCTTTAGGCTATGTACGCACAAGACTCTGTACCTGCGGATTTTGCCGCGGAAAACTTGTGGATTTATCTGGATTTCCTAGATAAATCTCCAGGTTTTAGCAAGTACAGACACTCCCCATGTTATCCTATGGGACATGGGGAGTGCTGTGTCCATGCTGCGGTATGTGCGGCTGCAGAACATGCTGTGGATGTCCCACAGCCGCACATAACTGCATGTCCATTATTCCTGTGGAATTACCTGCGGATGTCCCGCTTCTTACGCAGGTAAGTCGCACGAATGTCCACAGGTTTTCCACAGATATTTCCGGGGAGCTGCTGCGGGAAACCTGCAAATATATCCGCAGGTACATAGTCCCATGGGCACGTAGCCTAAGGAGACCGGTAAAATCAGTGAAAAGTCTTTTGAAGAAAAAAAAATTGAAATCACCCCTCTTTTTCCCCATTGAAATATAAAACCATTACAAAAAAATACACATATTTGTTATCGCCACGTTCAGAAATGCCCGGTCTATCAAAATTATAAAATCAATTAATCTGATCAGTAAAGTTGAAGAAGAAAAAAAAAAAAATCAAACCCTCAAAATTATATTTTTTTGGGTTGCCACCAAAACTGCAATAATAGGCGATCAAGACATGGCATTTATCCAAAAACTGTATAATTAAAAATGTCAGTTTAGCATTACACCTTTTAACTAATTTTTATTCATCGTTCCTTATGGGAGACCCAGACCATGGGTGTATAGCTTCTGCCTCCGGAGGACACACAAAGTACTACACTCAAACGTGTAGCTCCTCCCTCCTAGCATATACACCCCCTGGTAGCCAGTCCTAGCCAGTTTCAATGCTTTGTGTTCAGGAGGTCACACACACACATGCAATCTCTGATTTTTGATTTTTGATTTTTTGGATTTCAAAGATTTGGAAGAAAAGCGGGTCCAGTCTGGACTCCCGGCATGTCCCTTCTCACCCCACTGTGTCGGCGGTGCTGTTAAGGTTGAATTTACAAGGCTGGAGCCTTCACATGCCGCGCTCCTTCACATCCTCTGAGAGGCTCTGGGTTGAAGTGGGAGCCATCACGGTTCTCACTGCTTTGCAGGAGACCGGTCTCCATCCGCAGCCCTTTCAGGATTCTGCCGGATGGAGCGCTCACCTCCCAGGGACCTGGCACCTGCGTCTCACAAGCTAAGTACTGAGACGTTTTTACCACAGAAAGTGGTCTTTCCAGGGGTCCCTTGTACTTATTTATTGGGGAGAGTGTGTTATTTGACTGTGTTAACATTTCCGGCCGGTTCTCCAGTTTTCACTGGAGAACCGCGCCGATGGTGCCTGCACGCTGGCCGCATGTTTAAATCTAGGCCCCGGCTTCGCCTGAGGCCTAGTTTTGGTTTCACTGCCCCTGCATGTTAGTCATGCAGTGGGACAGTGCGGCTCCGCCCAGCGGCTGTTCAGCACAGGGAACGGACACTCCTCACTGAGGAAAGATTCCCTCCCCTGTATACCTCATTTGCCCGCTCTCAGAGTAGGCCCCGCCCCCTCTCCTCGCTCCGGTCGCCATTTTCTCAGCGTTCTCAATGTCTGCATAGGCACAGAGATACCACATTGTGACAAATGGGGGCCTGGGCTGGGGGACTGGAGGGCACAGAAATGTATGTTAAACGGTCTGGCAAGCCACAACCTCCGGTTGTGCAGCTGCTTATATTCTCTGTTTATATACTCTGCTGGGGGTCATTCTGGACAGAGCCCCCACTTCTGCAGCATGTCTCACATCAGAGCAAGGCTGCAAGGCTGTTCTTAATATGCACTGCATGTAGACTCGTACTGCCTGTACCGAGCACATAAACACAGTGGTCCCTCAGCCTGGAGGCTCATCAGTGGTCCCTCCAGCTGCTCCGGCTCCAGTGGTGCTGAGCATGCATTAGCCCCCTTCTCAGGGCGCTTCTGCTGCTACGGCTCGCTCAGCAAAGCTCTCAGAGGACTCTTCATCTGGTCTCAGACCCCGTCCTCCTAAAATGGAGACGCAGGGTCCCCTGTCCTTCCCCGTCCCGCAGCTCTGATTCACGAGCTGACTCACTGGACGAGGAGGATGTCTTTACTAGGGGCTCGGACGCTACTTCATGTACCATTGATCTGTCCAAAGGTGATGCAGATGCTAATGATTTGATTGCGTCCATTATATTTGTACTGGACCTCAATCCGCCTGTATCAAGGGAGTATCCCCCTCTGGCAGAACGGCATCAGTATACCTTAAAGAGAACAAAGAGTGTGTTCCTTAACCACTCCAGTTTTCAGCCCACTGTGACCAAGCCCAGAGCCTGTCCTGACAGACGCTCCCAAAGCGTGGTTCTGATGACTGTTTCTCCCTTCCACCAGAGGTGGTCAAGGAGTGGGCTCATTCACCAAGGGTGGTCCCTCCGGTGTCTAGTCTTTCAGCCCGGATAGTTGTATCAGTGGCTGACGGCACCTCTCTAAGGATCCCACTGTACATTAATTCTGTACTGGACCTCAATCCGCCAGTATCAGAGGAGCAACCCTCTCTGGCAAAAAGGCACCAGTTTACCTTGCCTAAGAGAACAAGGAGTGTGTTCCTTAACCACTCCAGTTTTCAGGCCACTGTGACCAAGCCCAGGGTCTGCTCTGGCAAACGCTTCCCAAAGCGTGGTTCTGATGACAGTTTTCCCCTTCCACCAGAGGTGGTCAGGGAGTGGGCTCATTCACCAAAGGTGGTCCCTCCGGTGTTTAGACTCAGCCCGGACCGTTGTATCAGTGGCTGATGGCTCCTCACTTACGGTTTTGCTGTCCGCCAGGTTGTCCTTCTGGCCAAATCTGTATGGAGGCGGCAGGGGCCTCGTTCTCCCCAGCTTTTGCAGCAGTGCGGGCTTTCAAAGCCATCTCTGCTTCTCTAGAGGAGATGCATTCCCTCACAGGGACTCTATGCCCGAAATGGTTGCCTTAACTTCCAGACTTCAGTCTTTTCATCCTATGCCATGTCTGCCATGCTGGAGACTCTCACCGCACTGCGGTGGCCTCGGCTATTTTCCTCGCTATCCGCAGGCTCCTGTGGCTTCGGAAGTGGAAGGCGGATGCTTCTAAAGAAGTTCCTTGCTGGGCTCCCTTTTGCTGGGACCAGACTATTCGGGAACAACTGGATGAAATTATTAAGGAAGCTCTTGGCGGGAAGAGTCCTTCCATGCCACAAACCTAAACCAGGAAACCTGTGCAGGGCAGGAATCAGTCGAGGTTTCGTTCTTTTCGTTCCTCCATCTGATCGTTCTCTAAGCCCTCGGCCTCGTCCACTAGCTCAGCCAAGGATCGTAAACCCAAATGGCGCACGAAGCCGCGTCCTCAGAGGACCGCAGGAGATGCTGCCACTAAGTCAGCCTCCTCCTGGCTATCTGGCCACGCCAGCAACGTCCTTGGTCGGTGGCAGGCTCTCCCACTTTGGCGACGTATGGTTTTAACACGTCTCCGATCAGTGGGTGCAAGATATCATCTCCCACGGCTACAGGATAGAATTCTATCCAGCCCGCCAAACAGATTTTTTCTGTCAACTCCCCCCTGCTCCAAGGCCGCCGCCTTCTCACAGGCTGTGGCATTCTTGCAGGCCACCGGAGTAATTGTACCGGTTCCCGACTGGGAACGGTTCTGAGATTTCTGCTTAAATCTATTCCTAGTACCCGAAGAGGGCGGTGCCTTCCGACCTGGATCTCAAGCTTCTCAAGCATGTTCAGGTGCGGCATTTTCGCATGGAGTCTCTGCGATCAATCAATGACCCAAGGAGATTCCCTAGCATCCATCGACATCAGAGATGCCTATCTGCATGTGCCAATCGCAGTTTCACACCAGCGTTGGCTACGTTTTGCAATCAGAGTGGTCCAATTCGTGGCTCTTCCCTTGGGGTTAGCCACGGCCCCTCGAGTATTCTCAAGGTCGGGGCAGCTGTGATTGCGGTCCTGCACCTCTAGGGGTTGGCAGTGATCTTTTTGTCCTGGACAGCCTTCTAGTCTGGGCTTCATCCAGTGCAGACTGTTAGCGGAGTGCCTCGCTCACTCTCGCCACTCTAACCAATTCGGGTGGTTTGTCATTCTGTCCAAGTCCACTCTGACTTCGACCCAGAAGTTCACATACCCAGGGACGCAATTCGAGACTCTGTCGGCACTTGTGAAGCTGCCCTTAGTCAAACAGCAGTCCCTCCGCTGGCGGTCGACGTCGTTCCATCAGGCACCTAATACAGGTGCTGGATCAGATGGTGGTGTCAATGGAAGCGATTCCCTTGCCCAGTTCCATCTGCGTCCTCTGCGGCTGGATATTTTCCGCTGTTGGAACAAGCGGACTTCCTCCTTCCACGGGGTGGTGGCTTCGCCACAGACCAGGGGCTCGTTTCAGTGGTGGCTTCGGCCCCTCTGTCTCAGGGACGCTCCTTCCTGGCCCCGTCCCGGGTGATCCTCACCAAGATGCTAGTCTATCTGGCTGGAGAGCAGTATATCTCCACCATGGAGCGCAGGGCACTTAGACTCGGTCCGAATCAGCCCTCTGGATCAATGTGCTGGAAATCAGAGCTGTGTTTCTAGCTCTCTAAGCCTTTCACCACCTGTTGGCGGCCAGGCACATTCGAGTCCAGTCAGACAACGCTACAGCGTTTGCCTAAATCAACCTCCAGGGCGGGACACTCAGCCGCCTGGCAATGTTGGAGGTTCATCGCATTCTTCAGTGGACGGAGGACTCCTAGTCCACCATATCCGCAGCCCACATCCCAGACGTGGAAAACTGGGAGGCAGATTGTCTCAGCCGTCAAACCGTGGCTCCACGATCCTCAGGTTTTTGCGTCAGACGAACTGGTTCAAGTTTGGTCCCAGCTTCGTCTGTCTTACGTGTTTCACCCTCTAGTTCTTGCCCAGAGTCCTGCGCAAGATCAGAAAGGAGGGCCGTCGGGTCATTCTCATTACTCCAGACTGACCCAGGCAAGCTTGGTACCCTGACCTGCTCCGTCTGTCCGTAGAGGTGCCATGGCATCTCCCGGACTGTCCAGATCTTCTCTCACGAGGTCCGTCTTTCCGCCAGAGCCTGCGGCTCTCAGATTGACGGCGTGGCTTTTGAGTCCTGGATCTTGACGATTTCTGGTATCCCTCCTGAAGTCATCTCCACTATGACTCGAGCTCGGAAGTATCCTTTGGCCTTTTGGCCTTGCCGACCCTCCTGTCCCTTCTACAGTCCGGTCTGCAGCTAGGACTATCCCTCAATTCCCTTAAGGGACAGGTCTCGGCTCTGTCAGTGTTGTGCCAGCGGTGTATCGCCTGGCTGGCTCAGGTGCGCTCCTTCATGCAGGGCGCATCTCACATCATTCCGCCTTATCGGCGGCCTTTGGAGCCCTGGGACCTTAATCCGGTCCTCACGGCTTCCGGAAACCCCCCTTTGAGCCTCTTAGGGAGGTTTCTTTGTTTCGTCTTTCACAGAAAGTGGTCTTTCTAGTGGCCATAACTTCCCTCAAGAGAGTCTCTGTTTTGGCTGCACTCTCTTCGGAGTCCCCCCTTTTTTGTTTTTTCATCAAGACAAGGTGGTTCTCCGTCCGACTCCGGACTTTCTCCCTAAGGTGGTTGCTGCTTCCACCTTAACCGGGGCATTTTCCCTGCCTTCCTTTTGTCCGGCTCCTGTTCATCGCTTTGAAAAGGCGTTGCATACTCTGGATCTGGTGCGGGCGCTCCGGATCTATGTGTCTCGCACCGCTGTTCTTAGGCGGTGCACCTCTCTTTTGTGCTGACCACTGGTCAGCGTAAGGGCCTCTCGGCATCTAAGCCGACCCTGGCTCGTTGGTTTAGGTCGGCCATTTCCGATACCTACCAGTGTACTCAAGTGCCTCTCCCGCCGGGGATCAAGGCACACTTGACCAGAGCTGTCGGTGTCTCTTAGGCTTTCAGGCCCAGGCTACGGCTCAGCAGGTCTGTCAGACTGCCACTTGGACTAGTCTACATACCTTTTCGAAGCACTACCAAGTGCATGCTCATGCTTCGGCAGATGCGAGCTTGGGCAGACGCATCCTTCAGGCGGCTGTCGCCCATTTGTGAAGTTAGGTTTCGCCTACTTCTCAGTTTTCTGTTTATTCCCACCCATGGACTGCTTTGGAACGTCCCATGGTCTGGGTCTCCCATAAGGAACGATGAAGAAAAAGAGAATTTTGTTACTTACCGTAAATTCTTTTTCTTATAGTTCCGACATGGGAGACCCAGCACCCTCCCTGTTGCCTGTTGGCAGGTTTCTTGTTCCGTGTGTTATCACCGGCTGTTGTTGTAGACAGAGGTTCCGGTTGTTCCGGGTTTTGCTCTGTCTCTACTTGTGGGTGGATGTCCTCCTTCAGCTTTTGCACTAAACTGGCTAGGACTGGCTACCAGGGGGTGTATATGCTAGGAGGGAGGAGCTACACGTTTGAGTGTAGTACTTTGTGTGTCCTCCGGAGGCAGAAGCTATACACCCATGGTCTGGGTCTCCCATGTCGGAACTATAAGAAAAAGAGTTTACGGTAAGTAACAAAATTCTCTTTTTTACTCGCATTAGCTGTATGAGGGCTTTTTTGCTCTTTTTGTGAGATGAGCGGTTTTACTTTGCACATAGGGTGACATCATTTAGTGGCTTGCACCAGTTTTCTGACCGACTTAAAGTATTCGTTTCTTGCACTTATACTTGTGACTTTTTGTTGCTTTCACAGTGTTTCCACCCCTTTTGTAACAAAAAAAAAGTGGGCAGAGTTTTGTAGTAGGTCACAGAGTCACTAAATAGACCTTATTATAATTTAGGTCACAATCTGATCTAACTTATAGAGCAAACATCGGGCAGAGTGTTGCACTTTGCAGCCGTAGATTTGTTTTTCTGCAACATCAGCTAATATGCAACTCATTTATTAAGGGTCCAATGTTTCTTTATGAATTATTTGCATTTTTCCCTGCTTCTAAAGCCCGCTTTACACACTGCAATGTATCTTACAATGTGTCGTCGGGGTCACGTCGTAAGTGACGCACATCCGGCATCGTAAGGTACATTGTAGTGTGTAACAGATACGTGCGATTGCGATTGAACGTTAAAATGTTAATCGCATACACATCGTACCTTTCTCTAGAATTGCACGTCAGATTGTTCATCGTACCCGGGGTAGCACACATTGCAGTGTGTGACACCCCGGGAACGATGAACAGATCTTGCCTACGTCCTGCGGCTCCTGGCCCACAATCTGGAAGGAAGGAGGTGGACGGGATGTTTACGTCCCGCTCAGCTCCGCCCCTCCACTTCTATTGGCCGGCTGCCGCGTGACGTTGATGTGACGCCGAACGTCCCTCCCACTCCAGGAAGTGGACGTTCGCCGCCCACATCGAGGTCGTATGGAAGGTAAGTACGTGTGACAAGGTTTAATCGTTTGTGCGGCACGTTCAACAAATTGAACATGCCACACATACGATGGGGGCGTTGCAAATTGCATACGATATCGTATGCGAGATTGCAACGTATAAAGCAGGCTTAAGATTCCGGTAATTGTCGCCCATAGTGTGTAGTTTTATTAAAGGTAACCTGTCATCAGATTTGGGGCCTATAAGCTGCGGCCACCACCAGTGGTCTCTTTTATATACAGCGTTCTAACATGCTGTATATAAGAGCCCAGACCGCTGTCTAGAATATAAAAATAACTTTATAATACTTACCTAAATGGTTGGTGCGGTGTAGGTGGGTCAGATGTGTGTCTCTGTTCTCCGGTGTCGGCACCTTCTCTTTCGGCCATCTTTGTCCTGTTTCTGAAGGCCGGGTGCATGATGCGTCCTAAGTCATGCACATGCGTCGGCATTAAGGTCCAGCTCATGCGCACTGCAATACTATGAGCTGCCCTGCTTAGGGCAGATCAAAGTGCGCCTGCGCAAGACCTCAATGCTGGCCTGTGTGCATGATGTAGGACGCGTCATGCACCGTGGGCTTCAGAAGAAGGACGACAAAGATGGCCAAAAGAGGAGGCGCCGCACTCGACAACGTAGACCCGCATCTGACCCAACTACACTGCACCGACTGTTTAGGTGAGTATTATAAAGTATTATAAAGTGATTTTTACTTTCTACTTTCTGGTAGAATGCTGTATATAAGAGCCCACTTGTGGTGGCCTCAGCTTACAGTGACCAAATCTGGTCACAGGTTTCCTTTAATGTTTATTAGAATTTACTATGGATAAACGTGGTATTTTATAACACTATGTTCTCCAACCTAATTTATTAAGTTTTCGCCAATGACCTGACAAAATTGTTGTCTTTTTTTCTTTTTTCCCAGCTTTGGAAACATGATTTACAAAGATAAACGAGAATCGGTCAGTAAAGAAGATCTGGCTCGTGCTACATTAGTGACCATAACCAATAACATTGGCTCCATAGCCCGGATGTGCGCTGTGAACGAGGTAAGCTTGGCATTTTACGTAGACAGACACCCATGGTGGTAGTTGTAGAGTCGCCACTGCTGGGCAGCCATTGTGATCCTGTCACCTGGTGATGAGGTTCCTTATACGTGATAACTTCTGTCCTTGCTATAATAAAATCCGCTGCCTGGTGACTTTGTGATGGTCCTGAGCTTCTAATCAAAAGCCGATCTATGGATGGGATTAGACAAAAGCTTGTATTCAGCCCTCTGTACCTACTACACTGCAGTCATGGATCATAGCTGAGGCCAAATGTGGTTGAGCTATAAGAGTGGAGAAAATAAACAGCAGGTTCCTGTCGGCTAAGGTATTATTTTCTCCAGTGCCTTCTGTTCTCCTTTAGCTTGGTGAGGATATACAGGACTTTTTCTGGGTTTGTTTCTTATGTGCTGTTCTGCCCGGCGCTAATCTCTGCTGGCACTCACCTCTCTTGCCGGGCATTCAGGGGCTCCCTCTGATGTCACATTGACAGGGCAGTAGCTTCTTTTTCCAAGCTGTGGGAAGACGGCGGTCAACAGAGGTGCCCGGAAAACCAAGAGCTGCTCTGTAGACACGTGGCAGCTGAATTGCCGACACTTGGTACAAAAGGCAGTTAGTTACCTCCATTAAAAACTAAAAAGCAGGAATCAGGTAGTTTCTAATTACATAGTACTAAAAAAAATCCTAGATAACCCTTTCAGGCTATGATCAATGTCCGCGGCATAGTCCACTGTGACTTGAATAGAAGACCACAATTGGATACCTAAAGTAGTGTTTTTGTTTTTTTTCTTCTAATTTCATGTCATCTGCATCGCGGCAACGTATTGCTATATCCTTCGGCTTCTTTATAGTGCTGCCTTGTGGCATATGTATCAAGCAGCATTGTACAGGGCTATGAAGGCTGTAGGAGAATACATCAGGTCAAAAAGTGAAAGTGCTTAAAGAGTCTTTTTATTCCACACTACAAAGTCAGAAACACTGAAGAGAAGCATAAATAAGATTGTTGTAAAGTGAACCAAAATACTCTTGTGATGCCCAGCGCACAGATCTGCAAGTAATGGACTTCTATTATTATTATTATTATTATTATTATTATTATTATTATTATTATTATAGCACCACTCCAGCATTTTTTTTTTTTTTATTTTAATCGCTGGAGTGGTGCTTATATTTTTCCCTGCCCCTAGTCTTATACTCACCCTCTTATATTTTAACTTTTTATCAACGTTTGTCCCTGGCAGTGTGGTATGGAGTGCACCTGAGGTCACACTTCAATACAAGTCTATGAGAGCCTCGTTCTGACTCTCATAGATTTTCATTGTACACTTATGTTGTAACTTCTGCCTTCCGGACAATCATAAGTTGCTGCCACAAGAGGGCACCACTGGAGGGTGAGTATAAGACCGAGGCAGGGACCTTAGATTAAAAGCACCACTCCAGCTTTGAAAAAAAAATAAAAATGCTGCAGTGTTGCTTTAGAAAAAATGGTCCTGTGTGTAGATGTTGTTGCATACTTATTTAGGCACCCGCTGGTGTTTTTTTTTTCTTTCAGCGTGTTAGCCATACATACAAAGTAATTAAACTCCACTGCCTGGATCTCTTTGTACATGGGCAAAAGAGTTTATTGATTTTCGTGTGGCTCAGTGGTTAGCACTGCAGTCTTGCAAGGACAATATCTGCAAGGAGTTTGTATGTTCTCCCTGTGTTTTGCGTGGGTTTCCTCCGGGTTTTCCTGTTTCCTCACACACTCTAAAGACATACAAATAGGGAATTTAGATTGTGAGCCCCAATGGGGACAGTGTTTCTGATTATGTAAAGCGCTGCGGAATTTATGGTGCTATATAAGTGAATTATTATTATTATTTCTGCTATTGTATAGAACAAGCAATAGAATTCAATGCAAAAAAGCATCTCTTTTTTTTTTTTTTTTTTTTTTACCAGCCCTAGACAGATTAGATGGAAACTCTGATGGGGCAAAAAAAGAACACCAGGGGGCACCATACAACGTACGGAACAGCAATATTTAGATACAGGACCATTGGATGTATCCAACAGAAAACGGTGTTTCATAATCTAACAGATGTCGTATTCAAGCTTCAAACTTGTTCTATGAATGCAATGGTGTGTTTATGTGGAAAATGTATCTGTGTAAGATAAGCTTCCGGATAATACTGCAAAATTAAAGGGGTTGTCCTATTAAAGGGCTTCTCTGAGGCTGGCCGGATCCCTGCTTTCAGCATCAGAAGGTGCACAGCTCTGTCCAACGGAGCGACAATGGCACTGATCCAAATTGTTAATCTATCCTGAAATAAGCAAGACACAAACCCTTTCATCTCCTGCATCTATATATTTAATTTTTTTTCCCAGCCATTGCATTGAATTGGTTAAAGAGAACCAGTGCTGTTATTTTATATCCTATTTTTATGTTTTTATATATTTATTTATTTTTTTATATAATTTTGTTGTTTTTTTTTATCTTGTAGAAAATAAACAGAGTTGTTTTCGTTGGTAATTTTCTCCGGGTCAATACCCTCTCCATGAAATTGCTGGCATATGCATTGGACTACTGGTCGAATGGTCAACTGAAAGCGCTCTTTCTGGAACACGAGGTATGTCCCAAACAATCTGCGAGCACTTTAGAAAACACTCGATTGTTAATCTTTGATATTGGTGTATATATAATTAAGGTAAACCTGGTGTTTCTGTAATTGTACCATCATACATTAATACACCAAAAACCTTCAAATATACCAATGTTCCTGTAACGTGTTTTGTAATGCAATTTAAGAAAGTAAGAAATATTCGTGTAGTCTGGCTCTTAAGGGCACTTTACACGCAGCGACATCACTAGCGATGTCACTGCCGATCGCACCCACCCCCGTCGTTTGTGCGTCACGGGCAAATCGCTGCCCATGGCGCACAATATCGTTAGTCCTCGTCACACGGACTTACCTGCCTAGCGACGTCGCTGTGGCCGGCGAACCGCCTCCTTTCTATGGGGGCGGTTTGTGTGGCATCACAGCGACGTCACATGCCAGCCGTCCAATAGAAGCGGAGGGGCAGAGAGCAGCCAAAAGAAAGTGACGCCCACCTCGTTGCCGGAGGACGCAGGTAAGGTGTTGTTCCTGGGATGTCACACGTAGCGATGTGTGCTGCCTCAGGAATGACGAACAACCTGCATCCAGCACCATCAACGATATTTGAGATTAGAACGACGTGTCAACAATCAACGATTAGGTGAGTAATTTTGATCGTTAGCGGTCGTTCGTACGTTTCACACGCAACAATGTCGCTAACGAGGCCGGATGTGCGTCACGAATTCCGTGACCCCCAACGACATCTCGTTAGCGATGTCGTTGTGTGTAAAGCGGCCTTAACGCCTTTAAAGGGAACCCATCAGGTGCAGTATCCTCCCAGAGCCACAGTTCTGGGTGTATATTGCTAATCCCTGCCTAACTGTCCCTGTATCTAGTCGCATACATAAATATCTTTAGAAAAAGTATTTCTAAACATCCTTTATGATATGTTAATGAACGCAGGGACTAGTTGCAAGGGTGTTAGTTCCCTTGGCTAGTCGGCCCCTTTTAGCATGTAAGCACGTTCATGTGGACATGCTAACATGTTAATGAATGCGCAGCGTCAGAAGCATGGTGACTCTCACCACTCTACTGCCACTGCTGGTTTTCTGCTGTGTGCTTGATCAAAATTCCTCGACACCTCCAGTCCCTGACACTTCCGCTCATGCGCACTATGAAGCCAGGTGTATGCATCTCGACTTCAAACTGGTGTAGTGTGCATGACAGAAAGTCTGGGGACTTCTGTTCCATGCGCACTGAGCCGAAAACCAGCGGTGGCAGCAGAAAGGTGAGTGACTATGCTTTTGACGCTGCATATTCATTAGCATGTTAGCACACCCACATGCTAATGGAGCCGACTAGCCAAAAGAACTAACGCCCTTGCGACTAGTCCCCTCGCACATTAGCATATGATAAAATATCTTTAGAAATACTTTTTCTAAAGATCTCGTTATCTATGCTAGTGTATACAGGGGAGATTACCGTATTTTTCGGACCATAAGACGCACTTTTTTTCCCCCAAATGTTGGGGGAAAGTTGGGGGTGCGTCTTATGGTCTGACTATAGGGCTGCGGCTGGGAATGAGGGTGCTGCAGGTCATCGGGGGCACGAGCAGGCAGCAGCAGCGCCTGTTCGTGACCACGTGGGCCCGCTCATTACATATGCACGCCCATACTCCCGCCCATCTCTCAGCGCTGAAGCCGGCACTGACAGGTGGGCGGGAGGACGTGCGGGGACGCGCGCATAGCAAAGAGCCGGCCGCATGATCACCCCTGGCAATTACAGCCTGGAGTGATCATGTGCGGCTGTATTCACTGCCCCCCGCGCGTCATTACCAGCGCGGGGTGCAGTGAATCAGTGCACTCACCCGTCCCCGTGTGTGGAGCCGTCCCCCTGCTGCACGTGATGTCTTCCTGTCTGTGCCGGTCACCTGATCTGTGCTGAGCCGGTCAGCTGATCGGCACAGACAGGAAGACAGATGCAGCAGGGGAACGGCTCCACACACACAGATCAGCGTGCCAGAGAGGAAGATGTGATCGGTGCTGCAGGGAGTGAGGAAAAGGTGAGTATAAACGTTTATTTTTTTCTCTGTGCTATAGGATACAGGCCATATACCAGGATGGTATATGAGCACGATGGGGGCATATAGCAGGATGGGAGTATATGAGCAGGCAGGATGGGGGGTATGTGAACAGGCTGGATGGGGGGGTATGTGAACAGGCTGGATGGGGGGGGTATGTGAACAGGCTGGATGGGGGGGTATGTGAACAGGCTGGATGGGGGGGTATGTGAACAGGCTGGATGGGGGGGGTATGTGAACAGGCTGGATGGGGGGGGTATGTGAACAGGCTGGATGGGGGGGGTATGTGAACAGGCTGGATGGGGGGGGTATGTGAACAGGCTGGATGGGGGGGTATGTGAACAGGCTGGATGGGGGGGTATGTGAACAGGCTGGATGGGGGGGTATGTGAACAGGCTGGATGGGGGGGGTATGTGAACAGGCTGGATGGGGGGGTATGTGAACAGGCTGGATGGGGGGGTATGTGAACAGGCTGGATGGGGGGGTATGTGAACAGGCTGGATGGGGGGTATGTGAACAGGCTGGATGGGGGGGTATGTGAACAGGCTGGATGGGGGGTATGTGAACAGGCTGGATGGGGGGGTATGTGAACAGGCTGGATGGGGGGGTATGTGAACAGGCTGGATGGGGGGGTATGTGAACAGGCTGGATGGGGGGGGTATGTGAACAGGCTGGATGGGGGGGTATGTGAACAGGCTGGATGGGGGGGGTATGTGAACAGGCTGGATGGGGGGGGGTATGTGAACAGGCTGGATGGGGGGGGGGTATGTGAACAGGCTGGATGGGGGGGTATGTGAACAGGCTGGATGGGGGGGTATGTGAACAGGCTGGATGGGGGGGGGGTATGTGAACAGGCTGGATGGGGGGGGGTATGTGAACAGGCTGGATGGGGGGGTATGTGAACAGGCTGGATGGGAAGGTATGTGAACAGGATGGATGGGGGTTTATAGCAGGATCATATACAAGGCAGGAGGATCATTACCAGGATGGGGTACCTTAGTAGAGAATTTGGGGACATTACCCCCATAACAGTGTCAGCAGCAGATCCTCGCCCCATAACAGTGTGTCATGACCACATTTTT